>NC_045627.1:70197638-71683888 GCF_009829155.1 Mustela erminea
ATAAGAATGATCCCTTAGAAGCTCAGACATGCATGGGGAGTTTCCTAATGGCCCCAGCTGTAAGTGTATCAGATTAATACTGTATTCTTTAGAAAGCAGTGCTCTAAAAGAGACAGAAAATTACCATGAAATGACAATATATGAACACACCCAGTAAAGTAGCTGGCAGGTAAGGGACCCACAATGACTTGACAGTCATTGTTGCATTGGTGTTTCTTTTTCAAGTACTGTTAAAAATCACATGTCCTTTCGTAAAATGAACCCAGTTAAGTTTTAGAATCCGAAACCAAAAGATAGGTTAGATACGCTACTAAAGGCAAAAAAGAAAGAGAATACAGATATTATATATGGTTGTTATAGCAACTAAAAGTGTAACTGATCTCATTGGCCCCTACACTTTGCTATGATCCTGTTTTCAGATAAATAACCTCTCATTTTTCTTTTAAGTTGTTCATCAGGATGAAAGTAAGCTGTGGCCTCTGTTTAGTAGGAAGGACTCTGAAGTCCTGGGGGAAAATAGAAAAAGAGACAGAAGACAAGATCAAGAAAGCAGAAGCCAGAAATCTGTTTATGCAAAACAGACGGGGGCATTTTTCCTTAGACTTTTCAGAGGAGTGGCTGGTGAACCCATATTTAAGGTGAGTACAAAGAATCCTGACTGGATAACATGCAAATGATCTATTAAAATCTTAAAACTCAAAAGGAAATGAGAGAATAGAATACGAAAAATAAATCCTGACTTTTTCTGCTCCAATCTAGGGTTCCACACAGCCTTCGGTGAGAACAGAATGTATCAAGTCCAGATTGAGTCAAGGCTTGAAAGCAGTGGGTTTCGCTGGACAAATCTGGGGCCGTGATTGCCAGCATCAGGAGCATGCAAAACATCCTTCCCTCCCTGGCTGTGTGACCATACCATTTTGGACTCACAAGTGTTACTGTCAGGGGGCAGAGTGGAGACCTCGGGTCTTGGGGGCCAGGTGAAAGAGCTGAAGCTCAGAGAGGGAACATGACTCATTCAAGGTCATAGCTGGTAAGTGAGGGGCCCGATTCATAACCACTAACACTTATGAGATGCTGAGATATAGCAGCGTTCTACATGCCTTGTCTATAATCCTGTAGTCATTGTGCCTGCCTTTATTACAATGTCCGTGTTATATACAAGCAAACAGAGACATGGGAGGCTAAGTGTCATGTTCAAGACGACCCAGCTACTAAACAGGGATGTCAGGATTCCGGTCCGTGCCTTCTGACCTCAGGGTTCATTTCTCTTAGCCTCTTTGCAACACTGCCTCTCCTCGGGAACTGCTTTCTGCGGAGCAAGCCGCTCCGCAATTTGTCCTTGCCCTGCACCCAAATAGAAATAGATGCGAGGTCAAGTTTCTAATAAAACACTGATGTTCTCTTGCCCTTTCCATAGTTCCACTAAACCGGTGTACACTGGCTGCTTCCCTATAGTCCACTAAGCCTCCCCCTTCTTACTTCCCATCTGCAGAACAAATGGAGGAGAACCAATCAGTTCCACCTAACCCTATCTGGGAAAAAATTCCCTTCAAATCACTCCACTAGACAGGTCTAAAATCACGGTCTAACCACCTCTCTTAATGAAAAACCATGCCCAGTGTTCCATCCTGGAAAGTAAAGGTTCATCAACAGAACCTAGGGCTTTGTGGTCTAAGGGTTCCTGCTGTCTCCCACTACAGAACCCCTGTATTCTGTGGTTACCAGCCTGGCCCCTCAGTCATCATTCCTTGAGCCTGGGAGCCAGATAGAGGAAGACAAGGCTGGGAGGTGGGACCAGCAGAGAGGACAGAGTACCTTGGCTGTTGCATGGGCAGTAGATGATGCAGGTTTTGAGGGAGTTGTAAGGCTCACTGAACTGATCCCTCTCAGTCCCTACCCATTCTTGCCCTGGAGGAGCTCTTGGAACTGTTTTCTGCCCCGAATGTCAGCATATATCATTCATTCTGTCTGGACTACATTCGCCCTAAGCCAAATTTCACTTCTTCATACTTTCTTCTACCCCACTAGTTTAGGTTAAACTTCCTCTATATGTGCTTTCATAGAATGTATCACAACTGTTGCAATGCTGCTCTTAATAAAAATGCTCATGGCAGGGGTATTTGGTCCCAAAGAGGAAACTACTCAGGCGCATATTATGGGGAGAATGGATAGATAAACAGGGGGTTATTCACACTGTGGAATATTATTCTACAACAAGAAGGAACTACTGTACGGAATAATGTGGATGAATGTCACAGAAGAAGCCAGTCACCAAGAGTGTGTATGGTATGGTTCCATTTATATCAAGTTCAAAAACAGATGACACGATTTTTTTGCCTTTAAGAGTAATATAGTGATTACCCATGGCAGGTAATGACTAAGAGAGAGCACAGGGCATTTTGGGGTACTAATAATATTCTATTTCCTGATCTAAGTGCTGGCTACACAAGGAGGCTAACTCTGAAAATGAACCATTTATGATTTATGTGTGTTATACTTTAGTAATTTTTTACCAAGAAAAAAATCAATACTGTTCTGCACTTGATATCTTTCTCTACCTACTAAACTCTGACTTCCATGAGGGCAGGGGCCATGAGCATCCAGTTCATTACAGGACCTCTGTCTCCTATTATTATGCTCTCGGAATGTAATGAGCTCTCTCATCTGCTTGTTGAGTGAGGTATGGAATGGATGGGTAAATAGTTTCCTTTCAATTCCCATTATCACCAAAATAGTCAAAACCATAATCATGTATGTCAGGTCTTGATATCTGAAAATTTTCAGGGCAAAATTCATATTTGCTTTTTTACTGCTAAATCACTTGTTTCTGGTGTGGTCCCTAGTGCACAGTAGGTGCTCAATTAATATCCTTTAAAATAAAAGAATGAATGATTGACCTCTAGACCATTTCTCTACCTCCATAATTCTTTCTGAACGTCAAGTCTTCTCACTCCTATTTTAATGCAACTATGTTTATGTCACTTTTTATTTAAAGTACTTACCTATCATTAGTGCCCATGAGAAAGAGCTAATGCTTAGTGTCCAGAATCCAAACTATCTTTGCAAATCTATTGTTGATTATTCTTCACGAGGCTCCATCTTTCCACAAACAATGTCTTTTCTCCTTGCCAACCTCCCCTGCCTGCCTCAATCCTCAATGACCATATCTGCCTGTAAACTCCTTCCAAGCTTGATGGTCTACACTACTCACCAAGTTTTACCAGTCCCCTCCTTTTAGGATGAGCGAACAGAAGCATCCATTTATATTTACATTTTACTTTGCAGTAGACCATTTTACTTTGCAGTAGATCAGAACTCTGAGAACAATGTACCTCTTTTTAAATCTTAGAAATTACTTTTAACAGTAAAGATCCCCAGGACAATCTGATTGATTATTCATGGACATGCTTCAACACGTGCAAAGCACACCCTGAAATTTTAGAAGACTCTCCACTGAAACCAAAGAACGTAATTTGAACAACAAACATGTGTCTGGCTCCTAAGAAGGGGAAACCTTAATGCCTCTATTTGCTGCATGCTCTGTGCTGTCTTTCAATACAGACTGACCCTCAGGAAGAGGCCAGACAAGTGTTTATTGCTACAAGATTTAGTCCTAGGGCCAAAAGTGTTCCTTCCCTCGACTTCCTACTCTTTTCCTTTCTTAAGCCACACAAGACATAGCTTTGTATGAGAGAGAAATTCCTCTGGTGCCAAACACATGAGGGTAAACAAAATCCATCTCCCCTGGCAAAGTTTCTCCAATCTAATTTGTGTAATTACCTATCTCCCTAATGATGTGCTTGTTTACAGATTAAAGCTATGAATCTAAGCACAGAAATAAGATTAAATCTTATGAATTAAATTCTCATTTGCTGAAATCATCTGGATATTCTTTCTTTATTTAAAAGAAATTGCAGGTAGAAAGGAGGACATTTAAGTCACTGGTTGGAGAAAGACACATACAAACACAATTTTTAAAATTAGAAACCAAGCTGGTAACAGGCAGGGGTGTACACTTAATTTTAACCTTGCCGAAGGAAGAGGCGCTTATCTGGAAAGCCTGATGGGGGGGAGCCAAAACAAAATATAATTCCCATTATTGTTTTATATGCTTCCAACATCTTTCCAAACAAAATAAGGACACCTAGACTCTGTGGTTTGCTCTTGAAATCAAGTGATGACTTAGCAGTGAACTCCTAGTAGGTCCTGGGAGACACAAATTTAGGGCAAGGAGGAGAGAGGGAGAGAAAGAGAAAAGGCACAAGAGAGAGGCACAAATGGAAAGTCGACCCTTAGAAGTATAGTCAGGTCCCCACACATATACACTAAGACTTAGGAATTCATGAAGCCTGTATACACAAGGTTGTTCCATCACCATCCAGAACAGAAAATGTAACCAATCCTGGGGACTAGTCTTTTGGCAGGATTTTTTTTTTTTAACTATTTCTAGTGATTGCACAGTCCTTTATGAGAAACCTGGAGTCACCAAGAAAAGCCCAGACAGAAAACTGAAAATTATACCTGGCAGGTAGTCAGCACCTCCTGACACATAACCAAGCACAAACTGCTTCAGGGCTTCTCTCATTCGTCCCTCACAACACTTCTGTGGGGTCACCATTATCAGCCCCATTTTGAATGCAAAGAAATGAGGGGTAGAATGTTTAAGTGCTTTGTCCAAGGTCACCTGGCTGGTAAACAGTAGACCCAAGATGCAAACCTATGCTTGTGGGCCTCTAGAGATTCTCTCTCTCTCTCTCTCTTTTTAAAATCAGTTTCAGAGGCAGAATTTAGTGATTTATCAGTTGCATATAAGACCCAGTTCTCATTATGTCAAGTGCCCTCCTTACTGCCCATCACCCAATTACCCCTTCTCCCCACCCCTCCTCCCCTCCAACAACCCTCAGTTTGTTTCCCAGCATTCAGTGTCTCTTAGGGTCTGCTTCCCTCTCAATTTTCATCTTTTTTTTTATTAGTGATTCTGTTACCCATTGCATTTCACTCTTGCATATCAACAAAGGTAATGCCAAAGCAGCATTCATATCAATGCAGTAATAAAACAATCTTGATCTTGATCTAATAGTCATTCACAATTTTCAGTTCCCTAACATTTGAGAAGAAAATTAGTGTATAGTTGTGTTTATCTGAACATACACTAAATATCTCCAGCTTAGGTAACCAAATTCCTTTGTGAAATCTGCAAAGCTAGATTTACTGCCATCACAATTCTTTCATACATTCTAGAAACACAGGTTGGTTTGTTTTCTTTCTTTCTTTCTTTCTTTCTTTCTGCAACACAGGTTTTCAAAGAGGCCCTTAAAAGTGTGCTATGTTAAGAAGCTCACCACCTATGATTTCGTCTAGGAATTTTAAAGTTTCTGGTTTTACACTCAAATCTTTAATCCATTTTGAGTTAATTTTGTAGTCTACATAGCAGTACACTTTCATTCTTTTGCACGTGGCTGTCTTGTTCTTTCTCCCAACACCGTTTAGTGAAGAGACTGACTGCCCTTTCCTCTTTGTATATTCTTACCTCGTTTGTCATAAATTAATTGACCATATATGTGTGGGTTTATTTCTGGGCTCTCTATTCTGTTCCATTGATCTATGTCCTTGTTTTATGCAAGTACTATGATGGTTTGATTTTTATAGCTTTGTAATATATCTTTTTTGGATCTGACTCCAAAGGCAATGGCAATGAAAGCAAAGTAAACACATGGGGCCACATCAAACTAAAAAGCTTCTACACAATGAAGGAAACAATCAACAAAATGAAAAAGGTAACTTGCTGAATGGGATAAGATATTTGTAAATCATATTATCTGCAAAGGAGCAAATGTCCAAACGTATAAAAAACTTAGATAACTCAATAACAGTAACAAAAAAACCCATGCCATCAAAAAGTGGTCAGAGGATCTGAATAGCTATTTTCCAAAAAAGACATAGAGATGGCCAAGAGACACATGGAAATTTGCACAACATCATTCATCATTAGGGAAATGCAAATCAAAACCCCAGTGAGATATCATCTATACCTGTCACAATAGCTTATCACTGACAAGACAAGAAATAATAAGTATTATTGGAGAGGATATGGAGAAAAGGAATCCTTGTACAGTGTTGGTAGGACTGTAAGTGGGTAGAACTACTCTGGAAAGCCATATGGAGGTTCCTCAAAAGTTAAAAATAGAACTATCATACGATCCAGTTACTCTGCTTTTGACTGTTTATCTGAAGAAAACAAAAATTCTAATTTGAAAAGCTATATACACATCTATGTTAACTGCAACATTATTTAAAATAGTCAAAATATGGAAACAAATTTGGAAACAAAACTAAGGGCCCATCACTGGATGAATGGATACAGAAGTTGTGGTATATATACAATGGAATATTGTTTAGCCATAAGAATAATGAAATCTTGTCATTTATGGCAACATGGATGGACCTTGAATGTATCAAGTGAAGTCAGTCAGAGAGAGAAGATAAATATCTAAGATTTCACTTATTTGTGGAATCTAAAAAACAAAACGAACAAAATAAAACTGATCACCAGACTTATTGTGGTGACACTGTATGTGGTGTTACACAATGTCAAGTTATGTTGTACACCTGAAACTAGTATAGTATTATAATACCAATTTTTACCCTAATAAATAAATAATGAAAATAAAAAATGTGTTATGTTAAAAGTAGTTAAATTTCAAACTTCTAACTTCATGACATGCAGTTTTACCAACAGCAATCATTTCCCTACTGTCATTTTTGTGATTTGCTTCTCTGTGGTTGACTTTAAAGTGTTGAGTTTTCAAACAAGTGAACACATATTCATTTTTACTGGACCATGTTGCACAAACTGTGCTAAAAGCTCTGAATGTTCTCAGGGAATGCCTATAATGTTACTTTTTAAGTGAAATGCATTCTATAACTGCTTTTAGTACAAGTCTGTTATAAAGGTCTGCGGCCTCATCAACCTCTGTGATAGGGAAAAAAGTTATATACATGCACATACATACATATTCCTGCAACTCGTGATTTTCAAGACATGTCTAGCTACATCCTCTCAGAAGGTCTTTCAACGTCCCAACAGGTAACACCCATGGTACTTATTTTGGCCTGACACTGCTCAAAACACTTTGCATGTATTATCTCTGGTAGGACTCAAGTGAATCCTGTCAGTTGGATGCAATATTAGTTTCATTTTAGGGGTGATGAAACTGTCTTAGAGAAGAGTAAGTGACCTGTCCAATGTTGCCCAACTAGGAAATGGCAGAACTAAGGAGCCAACTTCTGTCCAAATTACACCAACAGTGTTTGGAACTCTTTGTAAAAATCAAGAGCAACAACTGAAGTCCTTCACAGTATATTTAGTTCTGTTTCTGCAATTTTCAGATCTCTCCTCTGTAAAATGAGGGCATCAGAGGGAATGACCTCAGAGATCTTTCTGCTTCTTAAGGGACCCAACAGTTAACTGCACTCAATTACCAAAATCAGGCTGGTGGAAAAGCAAAGGATGGAAGTATCTAGCAAAATCCCCATGTGCACTCAAATTGAGCTCCTAAGCATCTGTACTGATCATCCTTTAGGCAAACTTTCATCTTGGTCAAATTTGCAGAGATGGACATCATTGAGGGGAGGGGCACAACTGTGTTATTTAACATTAGAACAAATTAATATTATTTCTGTCTCTTTTAGGTAAAAACATAAACCCTCTGAGCCAACAATAGGTATCACCATTACAATTCTCCAAGCCAGAACAAGATGAAAAAGTATGCAGTGAGCCCAATGAGATTATTGGACTATTTTTCAAGAAGGTGGTTGTTATGTAATGCAGATTTGCTTTGGGGCAGAGCTCAGATCATTAACTCAAAATTGTTCCTGGCTCTTTATCATGTAATGCAAAGAAGTTACTATTATTACTGCTTCTTGTCCGTGCGCATGCAGAAGTCCTAGGTAGTGTGGAGTGGTGATGGGCTTGGGGCAGAGGAATCCCTTGGGCTCTTCGTTAAGGGCTTAATTGGGTCTATTTTAGAGGCTGGCTGTAGCTGGGAGGAGTTGTTGCCTTTGATCACAACTCCCCAGATGCCTGGCTTCATGCTGAACACAGGAGCTTTACCAGTGCAGTCCCAGTGGCAGGTCCCACACTCGGGGGAGCTATGCTGAGGCAGCAGTGTCACTTTCTGTCTTCAACACAACCCCGTTGACTTCACTGAACACAGCACTATAAAAAACACCAGTGTTCACCTTCCTGAAAATTAGCCCCATTCTTCCCCTCTGACTTCAACAGAGTCCTTGACAACTTAACACCCTTAAATGAAGCTTAGTTCTAAGGAGACAGAAAAGATGGTGAAGGAGGAAAAGAGATCGGACACCTTGTATTATCCTCCCCTGCTTTCATCTTCCTAAGCTTTCCCATTCAACTTGGGGAAAATAGATCCTGGGGTAGCCCTCTCACTTCCTGCCTCCCCCGAGGCATTCTCCTTTGTCCTGTGGTGTTACAATGTAGCAGAGGTTTAGGAGGAGGAAAGATATTAAAATCTGACTCTGGGAGATAAGGATTCTGGGAGAGTTCCCACTGGGGATTGCTTTCATGACTCCTACTGGAGACTGTGTAGGAAGCTTGGATTTTGTGGCACAGGAAATCTGCAAAGCAAGAAGCAGCTGAAACCATTAGTGCTGTTCTTACAAAAATGTCCAACCACGCTTAGAAGAAGGCATTTTTAAATCATCTTCATTAGCTGACATTTCTCAAGCATTAGTATGAGGAGGACACTGCATTAAGCATGGAGACTAGAGGAAAATAGATAACATCTGTTTGATAAAGCTGCTTAAAATTAATTTGAATATTTATTAAATACCACTTGTATGCTCAGCAGACTTATTCATAGCCTGTATTTATATACTATCTCTGTAGTGACCTATATTAATATGTCTTAGCATGGTTCAAATCTATACTCCCTATCCCTTACAAGATATTCTCAATCATTAGTGTAAATATTAGTTTCACCTGTGGCTCCTCCCCACCTTTTCCTAAATACCATTTCAAATCCTTCTTATCACTAGATCATAGGTAGGATCACATTTATAAGTCTATAGAATGGACGGGACCTTTGCTATTGTCCAGTCTGACATTTCCATTTTGGAAGGGAGAACATAAGCCCCAGGAACTAAAATGACTGACATTGGGTATTCAGAAATTTGGGGTGAATGAGGGCCACACCCGGGCATCCTGAATTCTACCACAGGCCTCCCTCTAGCTGGCTTCAGCATTTCCGAGGTAATATGTGCTATGTTTCCAAAGATGAAGGCTAAAATCATAACAGACAAAAGATATCACTATTGATCACACACATTTTGAGACATGCTGTGTGTGCTAGCCCTGCCTTCTATAGTGTTACCTTGAAAAGTATGTGTGAAAGTCGCAAGGCATGACCAGATCCATAGGCAAGCACTCAGCGGTTCCCACAATGCATCACAAATGGGCTTCATGGAGCTTTCTAACGAGCCTCTCTTTCTCCAATGTTTCCTCCATCCGATTCATTGGTTTGCAAGACCCTTCAGGAAACGATGCTAGCTTTCTCCTCTGACCTCATCTCCTTCCCCCACCTTCCACAGAGTGCCGGGGGCTCTCCCTTCCCTTCATGGCCTGTTCCCTCTGGTGCCTCTGAGCTGTCACGTGACCCAATCCTTTCCCAAGGAACATATTCTCTTCACTGCTTCACCTGAAAATTCCCATTTATCCTTTTAATTTACCAGGGACATGATATGTTACCTCTTCCTGGAGGTCTTTGCTGATGTTATCACCTCACCCACCACCCTTCTGACTGGATTCTTCTCCTCTGTAAATACCTGCATATTGCACTTACCAAAAGTATCTTAACTATTTATTTTCCCCCTTAGACTGTGAGTCACTTGAGAGGAGGACTACTTCTGTATTCTCAGCCCTACCAGAAAATTTAGCACATGAAGGGTTTATGTGATGCTACCAAAAAAAAAAAAAAAAAAAAAAAGTCGAAGAGTCAGGAGGCAATATAGTCCATATTCTCAGTTACTACTCTCTCCTTCTTAGTAAGCCTTTATTGAGTACACAAGGTATTCCTGAGAATCAGAACGGTCAGCTACAGATCTAAGCACACATTGGCAACATCTCATCATATAAAGGGATATATCCATGGGGACATGGCCTGAGTTTAATAGAGCATAATCCTGCAGCTAGTTCTAACTTGTCTCTGCCAAACAAATAAGCCCCTGGCTTTGCCCAGGTGGGCGTGCAGCAGTGAGTGGCGGAAGCCCAGGGCAAGAGCTAGGTTCAGCACTGTTTCAGAGGGAACAGCTCCTCCTGCTGAATTCCTCCAGATTTCTCCCCCCACTCAGCAGTTTTCCTCTAACCTGTGGAGGTGTGGTCACAATTTTTGAGAAGCAATAGCTTTGCAGAGGGGATAAAAAGCTTTTGCATTCAGTTGCTAGCCTGCATTTTGCACAGGATTATAAGGATATATGTGTGACAAATAACCACATCACCTCTTGAAAAAGAGGGAAAAAAAATAAATAAATGGTTACATCAATATGCCAAGACTTTCTATAGTGCCTCTTTTAAAGAATTAGACTATCAGGGTGCATGGTGCTATTTAAATGACCTCCCTCTTCAGCAAGGCGGTGATAATCTCTATCTCCCGTGGATAAAGTAGGAGGTATGAAAGCATTCTGATTTCTCTGCTCATATCCATCACCAAACAATGTGGTAAACACCGATGTGAGTGGGAGGTGGTGTTAAAACATGGGCAAGCAATGAATAAAGCAGATTGTTTGGTAAGAAAATCTTGGGCAAACACATTAGGCATTTCTGGCTGGTACAAGATATTTGAACTACCAGGAATAGTGAGGCAAAATCTGCTGAATTAAATCACCTACAAGAAAATGAGAAGATGGGAGAAAGGCCAGAAACCAGCAACTTCTGGGAAGGAAACATTTTGTCAGTCGTCCCAGATGGGCACATTGCAGAAATGGTCTTGTCTAAAGTATGTGAAACTCATTCACTATCCTGGTTTTCTGTCTGCACTACAGTCTAAATATTGCATCGTAAGAAACTCTATCCAACAAAAAATCACTGTGCAGGAAAATGAAGTAGCACGCACCAAATGCTTTAACAAAGAAAGAGAATAGGTCTTAATTAGAAACCCACAACTTTGCAAGCAATTTAGCATAAATAAAATTTAAGCAGGCCTAAAAATGAGGAAGTCCATTAAAGACACAAAAATGTTAGCTATAGGGTAGTTTTAATAATAAATCAAGGTCAGACAATTTAAATGTGTTCTGATTGAATTAGGGCCACTTAGGGGTTAGGATGAAATACGGCAGTTGCATACAACACTATCTGGTTTAAACAATCCCTGATTTAGAGAAAGAAATCAAAGACCCCCTAAATAGAAAGGAGCATTCTTCAAGAAAGAGTCAGAACTGAATTACTGCAAGAATAAAGAATCCCAAATTCTTTGCCAAGTAACTTTCACTTTAAGTCTACTTTTTTTTTTTTAAGATTTTACTTATATATTTGAGAGAGAGAGTAGGAGAAAGAGTGCACATACACACACACAAGCAAGGGGGAGGGGCAAAGGGAGAGGAAGAAGCAGACTCCCCACTGAATGGGGAGCTGGACAAGGGGCTCAATCCCAGGTCCCTGGGATCATGAACTGAGCCAAAGGCAGATGCTAAACTGACTGAGCCACCCAGGTGCCCAGCTCTACTTTCATTTCATATTATAGTACTATTGCATTTGAAATACTTTTACCATTTTTCCCCATCTATAGAGAAAATGTTTGCTTAATCACATAACTGGGGCAAGCAGCTTTGTTTCCATAGAAAAGCAATCCTATAGTTTTATTATATACTTACATAATAGAATTTGCCTCAAACTTGCAAAACAAAGCAGAGACACTGAATGAGACGATCCAGCTATAAGTATGGCTGATGATTTAGATACGAAGGCAGAAGCAAAGATGTGTATTTATAAATGTCCTTCACAAACACATCCATGCACAATTACTAATTTGCCAAAGTCCATGACAAAGAGAACCCCTAAGTGTTTATCTATCTCTAGATGAAGGTTTCTGTGAATACATCATTTTAGCCATGACAACCAGAACTCTACCTGTTGCCTACCAATGTTCATCTCATTTAAAAAAATGTTCCTCCCACATTTTTTTTTTCCAATGAACTCCTAAGGAATGAGCAAGCTTTTTGAGTTCTGAAAAGGCTACCTCTCAAAAGGAGTCCTGGATCATAATCTCTCAAAGTCTACAGACAGTCTGTGAATGGACCACCAGCATCTAAGCTCATCGGGCATCAAGATGATTACTGGTTTAATCATGAACAAATGCCCAGTGCCCGGCACATACCTGATATGTATTAGGCACATAATAAATAACGATTTACTACCTGAACAAGCTGAAGCTATTTAAAGATGAAATGTCCTAGTGTTTCAAATGCAGTAGGCTATAACGACAAAGAGCTGAGCTTTTTAAACCATAACTATCTGGATTGAAATCCGAATTCTACCTTCTGCTACCCTCGTCAACTTGGGTGGGTTATTTAACCTCCCATTTTTCAGTTTCTTATTTCTAAGATGGGGAAAATGACACTGCCTACTTCCTCTTGCTAATACATATCCTACCAAGAATTGTGCCTGGCACATTGTAAACACCCAGTAAGTGCTGGCTATCATTTTATCAACCTTTGTTTAAGTCTGCAATACACAACAGCCCTTGTGCACCTTTAACTGAATTCCCACTCTGTCCAGACTCACTTGGGAAATCCACCAACTCTCAACTTACCCTTTACCCTTACCCTTTCGGGTAAATGTGCCTGAAAAAAACATGTCTGTTTAATCCATAATTCTTTTCTCATTGTCACAGTGCTCTCAGTTCTATCCGTTATCACAAATGCAACTTTATCTCTCACAATGCACTATGTCTCCACCATTTCTCAAGTGGTGAGACTTCTGTATCATGGGGACCAGTTCTTAACCCAGCTCCTTAAATTAGGAGCGTGAAGTTATTTTCTCCCTCAGGCCTGAGGCAATGCTAGCCCCTACCAGCCATCAGCACATCCTGGCAGCTAGAACATCAGACTTCATTAAAACACAGTCCTACCCCTCCTGCAACAAGGATGCTATGACTCCAACACAATTTGATTTATTTGCTTTGAATCTATGCTTTCTCTTTCAATCTGTCTCTCTCAGTCTGTCTGTCTGGCTGGCTGGCTAATTTTGTATCATTTTATTAGAATTGTCTGCATGAGACAATCCAGATAGTTTATATTTCATGAATTAGGAGAAAGAAAAAATATCCAGGCAGGCCACATGATTATGGTGTCTCAATGTTGACCAGTAATCTTCCCTATCAAAAAAGTCCAATAAAATGATCCTATACTGCTTTAATGTTCTGATATTTTAATTTCTAAAGGCTTATTTAGGAAAGAGAGTGGAGGGGGAGGCAGCAGGAGAGAGACAATCTCCAGCAGACTGCGCACCCACAGTGGCCAACACAGGCCTCAGTCTTCAAGACCCTGAGATCATGACCTGAGCTGAAATCAAGAGTCAGATGCTTAACCAACTAAGCCACCCAGGTTCCCCTGGTGTTCTGATATTTTAAAATACATTTATCAAAGCACTTCCTGTGAGCCCAATACTGGTATATAAAAATGAATGGTATGGAGCTCTGTCCATTGATTAGAATACACGCCAGTGTTTGGAGAGAGGCATAAAGAGAGTAGCTTGGCACATAAGATCTCTTCTCATAAAATTCAGTTGTCTCTTCTTGTTGGGAAGCCTTGGAGAAACTCTGACCAATGAAGTGATATCCAAACAAAGACCTAAAAAATAAAGTAGATTTAACTGGGCAGAACCGTGGCTGATTAAGTTTCTAAGCAAAGGAAATAGAGTGAGCAAAGGGACAGAAACAGAGAACAAAAGGTCCATACTGGACTGAGAATTTAGAGTGGCTAGGAGTATGTACACTTCTTAGGCAAGAGAACCAGGGTCACTAACCACCCTCAAGTCTGCAAACAGATAACAACTTAAGTATCTTCATTCTCATGCCCCACTGCTCACATGCTCTCCAAGCTCCCAGATCAGGGGACAGCAAACCTTTATCAGAAAGCAGAAGAGGATAAATATTTTAGACTTTCTAGACTATATGATCTCTGTCACCGTTACTCAACTTTGTCATTTTATTTTCAACTTTGTCATTTTTGCACAAAAGCAGCCATACACAATATGTAAATAAATGAGGGTTGGGTTCCAATAAAATACATCAAATAATTTTCAGGTGTCACAACTTCTTCTTCTTCTTTTAATTTTTCTCACCCATTTAAAAATATAAAAACTATTCTTATCTTGTGGGCCATGCACACCCAAGACTTGGGTCAGATATGGTTCATGGATCATAGTTTGCTAACCCTGCCTTAAATAAATTACTTCAAATCCCACATGTAAAAGAAAGATAAATGAATCCTTCTCCCTCAAATGATAATGTAAGTGCTGCTTCCTTATGAATATTTCCAAGACCTACATTTATTTATTTGTTTATCTTCCAAGATTTTATTTAAATTCAAGCTAGTTAACATATAGTGTAGTATGGGTTTCAGGAGTAACATTCAGTGATTCCTCACTTACATGTAACACCCAGTGCTCCTTGCAAGTGCCCTCTTTAATGGCCACCTTCCCTCCAGCAACCCCCAGCTTGTTCTCTACAGTTTTAAGAGCCTCTTACGGTTTTCCTCCCTCTCTGTATTTATTTTTATTTTTTTATTTTTATTTTATTTTATTCTCCCTTTCCTTCCCTTATGCTCATCTGTTTTGTGTCTTAAATTCCACACGTGAGTAAAATCATATGGTATCATTCTCTGGCTGACTTGCTTCACTTAGCATAATACCATCGAGTTCCAGCCTCACCATTGTAAATAACAAGATTTCATTCTTTTGCTGAGTAATATCCCATTCTCTCTCTATATATACATATATATATATATAGAGAGAGAGATTGATTGATTGATTTAAGGATTTAGCAGCAAAGAGAGAGAAAGCAAATGTTTATCTTCCACACATTGGACATGCCATGAAAGGTATTTCCTAGAAGCAGGGTGGCTGTTCTTCCTCTCCGGTCCTTTTCTTCCTCAGGACAGTCCTTTCCTTCCCTAACAGTTCGCCAGTGTCTCAACCAGCATTCAGTAAGCAGTTAATACTTGCTCAGAGCTACTGATTTAGAGTGTTTGAAAACGAAGTCCAGATCTGGGGGACATCTGAGATACTGCGTTTTCTGAATTCTCATTTTGTTCTCAGGATGTGTTACTCTGACTTGGTACCTATGATACAGGGATGCACATCTTCATTGGGAAAGTTCTCTGGCAGTTTGTCAGGACTCCAATTTGCATAGCTACTTGCATAATATTAAATTTTCTATCTCTAAATATATATATGTATATGTGTACACACAAGCACACACACACACATCCCACATCCTTTTTAACCACTCATCAGTCAATGGACATTTGGGCTCTTTTCATAATTTGGCTAGCATTGATAGTGCTGCTATAAATATTAGGGTGCATGTGCCCCTTCAAATCACTACTTTTGTATCCTTTGGGTAAGTACCTAGTAGTGCAATAAGGTCCTAAGGTAGTACTATTTTTAACTTTCTGAGGAAGCTCCTTCCTGTCTTCCGGAGTGGCTGCACCAGTTTGCATTCCCAACCAACAGCATGAGAGGGAGTTCTTTCTCTGCGTCTTCACCGATATCTGTTTTAATTTTAGCCATTCCGACAGGCATGAGGTGGTATCTTATTATGGTTTGATTCATAGTTCCCTGATGATGAGTGATATCAAGCATTTTTTCATGTGTCTGTGAGCCATTTGTATGACTTCTTTAGAGAAATGCCTGTTTGTGACAAGATCTACATTTAGGTTGAGCAAGAGGCACTTGGGTACTTCCACAGCTCATGAGTTTTAAAGGCAAATACAAATTTTTCCTTCTCCTTTCCCTAAGATTTTAATCTGACTGCAATGAGTATCAAGGAGAGTCTCATAGGAAATGAGGCTTCAGTGACTGGTAGAAAACTTGTCCAGTCCATTCAAGCTGCTGTCACAAAATACCATGGACCAGGTGGCTTATGAACAGCAGACATTTCTTTCTTACAGTTCTGGAGTCCAGTGAGTTTAAGATCAAGACAATATAAAATCCAGTGTCTGCTAAAATCTACTTCTTGGTTCCATAGAGGACATCTTCTTATTCTGTCCTCACATGGTGGAAAGGGCAAGAGAGTTTCTTTCTTTTTTTTTTTTTTAAGATTTTATTTATTTGATAGAGAGAGAGATCACAAGTAGGCAGAGAGGCAGGCAGAGAGAGAAGGGGAAGCAGCTCCCTGCTGAGCAGGGAGCCCGACGCGGGGCTCGATCCCAGGACCCTGAGATCATGACCTGAGCCAAAGGCAGAGGCTTTAACCCACTGAACCACCCAGGTGCCCCAGCAAGAGAGTTTCTTAGGTCACTTTTATAAAGGCACTAATCCCATTCATGAGGGTTCCATCCTCATGACTGAATCACCTCCCACAGGCGCTATCTGATAACACCACCATTTGGGGGGTTAGGCTTCTACACATGCATGGGGGGGCTGCATTCAGACCATGGTAGAGGTCATCTTACTCTTCAGGGAGAGTAATTTGTACATCTCAAGTCATATTTATGATCAGCTGCAAAGTACATTCTCATTTCTGCCTGAAAATGATGAAATCCCTGAGTCACTGAATTGACTACAGTAGCACAAAAAGTTGGTCAAAAATTCCTTAGTCATGATACCCCAAAGCCAGCTCTGAACCTTGTAACATCATCTTGAACCACAGTCTGATTTAGAGTCCCGTGCATAGAAAAGGTAGAATTCAAAGACCATGGAAATGTCCCTTCGGCCACTCATTGGCTGGTGAGCCAGTGTTGAGAGCACATGCTCCCTCTTGCCCAGGCCATGGTCTTTCCTCAACTGTTACCCCCTTTCCCTTTTTCCTTCTTTGTGTATAAGAAGGAAGAAAAGGGGCCAACCAATTAAAGGTGAAATCTATTCTTTGAGATTTTCCTATATATTTATATATGTTCTGCTTCCTACTTGCAAGACACACTAGTTCCGTATTCATAACACTGGCATACAATACTCTGTGACATACTCTTACTGCCTTGAACCATACTGCAATCCTCAAAGGTGATCACCCGGCCCATCCTAATGTACCCAGTTCCCCACGCTGATTTGGAAGCACGTCCAAGAAAACGGCAGAAACCCCCACCTTTAACTCTTTAAAAGCAGAAACATACAGAATAACTGAGGGGAAAATCCCATCTTTGCTGAATCAAATTCTCCTGTGAAAAGAGACAATAGCAATAAGATGTGTGTGTGTGTGCAACTGTGCACATGCTTGCACAAGCATAAATGAGTATGCAAAGATTCAGGGAAAACCTTTTCCCCTTTGGGAAAATCAGGTTCTTTTGGACAGTGTGAAGTCAAGAACTTAATAGGACTTTTTAAACTAGGGAGTCCAATCTGATATTTAAACATACCGTAAGCCTTGGTTCCAAATATCTTGGGCAATGAGATGATAGAGATTACCACCCCTGGCCACAGCCTGTTGACTATGCTAGCAACCTAAAATGAATCCGAGGCCTACGATTGGGGGAGTTTAAAATAGGCAGGAGTGGCCTTTCCTCCTGTCCGGTCCTATTCTTCTGTGAAACTCCTCATCTTGTATAAAGACCAGCTTAAATGTCACCTCCCTTTAAAGCCTTGCCTCCCACTCTCAGGAAAAAATTAGTTGTTCCCGCTCATCTTTGCTCCCATAGCACTTTACACAAAACTCTATTACAGCTATTATGCACTTATCATACTAAATTGCAATTTATCTGTTTATGTGTCTGTCTGTTTCCACCAGCATACGCACCCTCAAGGGTAAAGGTCGGGTCGTGTTCATCTTTGTATTCTCAGCACTCAGCACAGTGCTGACACAACAGCCACTTAAAACATGTTTTAGTATTTTTATTATTAAAGAAATGCATGCCCATGTTAAAAATTCAAAACAGCACAGGCTGGTATAAAAGGAAAGGTTAAAAGTCGCCTTTCCACCATCCAGACCACCGGTTCCATTTCCCACAGGAAATCACGCTTAAGATGTGCTTAAAAATGTATCATCACTACATGCACCCCTTCCATCCCACACCCAGCTAACCAACAGGCATGGCTCTCAAAGCTGTCACACAGGTAAGATTGGCCGCCTCTACTGACAACACAGCAGGGCTGGGTGTGAGCCCCTCGCCCACAGGGCAACAGCCAGGGAAGTGCTTGCTGTTGCTACAGGACAAGGATGCCATCAGACTAGGACTCCTGTTCTACTTTGCTGTCTTGAAGTTTAGAGCGAGTTCTCTCCACTCATTAACACATTTGCCCTCTATTTCATCTCTTGCTCTTTTTCTCTGATCTGCTCTAGAGCTTCCATGCTTCTGTTGTAATTCTGTCTTTTTTTGCCTCTCCATCTGCCTCTCTCTGTCTCTTGTCTGTCTCTTGCCTCATCTTCTCTTTATCCTCCTCCCTCTTGGTCTACCTCTGCTGTCTCTGTCTTGCTCTCCGTCTCTCCCTGCCTCTGCCAGGATCTCATACTGTCTCTCTCTCTCCCTCTTCTTCTTTCTTGCTCACCAGCTCTCTGCTTCTACCGTCTCTCTGGCTCATTCCTATGTTTCTCTCTCTCTCTCTCTCTCTTTGTTCTGGAGATGTTCTTCCACTCAGCTCTCACAATCGGGGACCACCCTTACAGCAATATCTAACATTCTACTTCTGAGAGTAGAGATGTAAGTGTTGGACATCAGTGCTTAAGCCGCTGTGAGCATATGGAGATGAAGAGGGACTGACACATCTGTCACGTACGCACTCATATGTACATATATGATTTAGAGATGGAGACAGAGCTCAAGACAGAGACTAAGATTTAAAATGAAATACATGCTCTTTTATTGGAGACTGGAGGCTACTAGAATTTCTGGAAAGGGTTATCAATCAGGTCGGTGAAATTACCTCCAGATCTCTCTCTCTCTGGAATCAGCAACGGGAACGGTAAACAAAAGACCTGGTAGCCCCTGCTGTTGCTCACTGTCACCAGAAGAGAGACACAGAGTGATCTTGCTGCTTTACAAAAACCCGGGGCCCTAGCTCTCTCCCAGAAACAGTGATTAGAAGCAAATCAGGCAACCTGAACATGGGCTCTTTGTTTAGTTCAGTTGCCTGGAATTCGGTTCTAATGAGGCCAAGTTCAAAATCTTGCCTGCTCTCTCTTGTTTTGTCTTCTTTCATTTTTCAAATAACTTTTAAAAATAACTCAAGCAATGCATGTTTATTGAGAAAAAACAACAGGGAAACTATGGACAAGTGGAAAACATCACCTACAAACCCAACATGCATTATAATCACAGGTGAACGTTTCAAATCCTACCCTTCCTTCTTCTTCTTCTTTTTTTAAATGAAAGGGGTATTTTATAGTATTTAATAAAATTTTTAAAAATATTGAGTCCCTTCCATGTCCAGGTATATTTCTAGGGGGTTGAGATATTGATGGAACACAGACCAAAACCCACTGACTGGGGCGCCTGGGTGGCTCAGTGGGTTAAAGCCTCTGCCTTCGGCTCAGGTCATGATCCCAGGGTCCTGGTATCGAGCCCCACATCAGCCTCTCTGCTCAGCAGGGAGCCTGCTTCCTCCTCTATCTCTGCCTGCCTCTCTGCCTACTTGTGATCTCTGTCTGTCAAATAAATAAATAAAATCTTAAAAAAAAAAAAACACCCGCTGACTTCATGTGGTTTATATTTGTACTATTTTTTAATCTATTTTTTCTCTTTCTAGTATTTTGTGTGGGGGGGTCCCAATTCAATGTATATTTTACATAAGCAATCTTTTAGTGATCATGGGATAAGATCATGGGTTGTTTGTTCTAAGTGAAAAGCCATTTTCCCCATGGAAAGAGCAAATAAAACACTGTAGTTGCTAAGGGTTGGTGGCCTCAAAATGTGCCACTTTGGAGTGTAGATTATTTCAAGCTGAAAATAATCAAAACCCAAAAGATTTGGGAGGAATTTTTGACCTTCCCCCAACTGCTAAAAAGAATTTAGATGGAGGACCTGCTCAGGAAGGGTGCTATCGCCATAGACAACTACAATATAACATGAACTAGGTGTGGGAGACAGGGAGGAACGTAGTGAAGTCTTCATTAAAATTCCTCTCTGTGTCCCATTGTTTCTGTAGGGTCCAGAAAACATTTTGTTTCCCAAACGTTTGTTCTTTTTCATCTTCCCAAAAATCGTCCTCTTCCCCTTTCAAGTCTCAGACCTATACCCTTTCTCCTTACTTGAGAATGACATCCATACCCATTTTGCTTTACTATCTTTGGAATGTCATGCTTATGTGGATTCCCTACACACAAGAATTAAATTTTTTTCTGTTACTCTGTCTCCTGTCAATTTAATCTTTTAAGCAGCTAGATGAACTTTTTTGTTTTAAAGATTTTATTTATTTATTAGAGAGAAAGAGAGTGTGCACAAAAGCAGGGGGAGGTTCAGAGGGAGAGGGAGAAGTAGACTCCCTACTGAACCAAAGGACTGGACTCCATTCCAGGACCCCAGATCATGACCTGAGCCAAAGGCAGACACTTAACAAACTGAGCCACATAAGTGCTGTCCCCAGCTAGAAGAACTTTGAAGGATAGAGAAAAATGTTCCCACCTTCAAAATAGCAAATATGTAATAAGCAAGTTGTGAGATGGTGATTTATAATAAGAAATGTATATTTTATTTTCATTTCATCTCTGACACCAAGCTCCCAAGCCCTTGGAATTTCCTAAGTGATGAGAGACATAAAGATGTGGTTTTCTATGTTAATGAGAAGACTATAGGACCACACCTAAAGATGGAGGCTGGTTGCAACCCTGATTGGAGGGTTGGAAAATTCCAGTCCCACTCCTTAATCTCTGGGGAGGGAAGAGGGGCTGAAGGTTGAACTGATGGCCAATTGCCAATGATTTAATCAATTATGCCTAGGTAATAAAGTCTCCATAAAACCCAAAAGGACAGGGTTCCAAAAGATCCTAGGTTGGTAAACATGTGGAGATTCAGGGACAGCATGCTCCGAGAGAGTACCATGCCCTTTCCCCATACCTTGCTCAAGGTATCATCTTGCTCATCTCTCCCATCTGGCTATTCCTGAGTTATATCCTTTTGTAAGAAACTGGCAATTTAATAAGTAAAACATTTCTCTTAAGTTCTGTAAACTGCTCTAGCAAATTACTCAAACCCAAGGAAAGAGTCATTGGAACTTCTAAGCTATAGCTGCTTGGTCCAAAGCACAGGAGATCCTCTGGCATCTGAATTTGGGAGATGAGGGATGGAAGTCCTGTAGGACTGAGTCCTCAGCTGGTGAAGTCTGATGCCATCTCTGGGTAGATCGTGCCAAAACCAAGTTGAATTATAGACATGCAGAGGCTGTCAGAGAATTGCTTGTTGGTATGGACCACCACCCACCCCCCTGCCCACATCCCAATACACACACACACACAGTGGAAATTAGGTCCAGAGCCTTATTAGAACCATCATGTGCAAATGGCTGGAGACCCTGAGGGGGATGACAGAAAGAGTAAGACAGAGTCCTGGCCTCATGATAAGAAAATGGAACTGGATTGGAAGAATGTAAATGCAGAAACAGAAGCAATATCAAAAGCAACATATTAAAAACACCATTTAGTAGGTCATACTTGAGCATTAAATATTCTAGTATTAACAGGAACAAAATAATGGTGATCGTGGTGATGATGATGATAACAGTTAACCTTTACTGATTGCTGGCTATGTGCCACATACCACTTCCAACATTTTTATATCTACTGTCTCCTTTAACCATTAAGAAATCCTGGACAAAGTATACTATCATTATTGCCATTTTGCAGCTGAGAAAACTAAGGCACAGAGTCACAAAGCTAATTGTGCAAGTTCACATATCTAGTAGATAGGGGAGCAAGAATTCAACCCCATCGCAAAACATTGTGTGCTAGTTAAAATAGTGTAGGCTTTCAGTCACTGAAGACATGGTTTACTCATGGTCATATGGACATTCAGGAAAGAAACTGCCTAGAATATATCCAATGATAAAAGTATCACCAGGAAAGTGTCATCTTCTTCTGACTGGGGACCTGTGCTCTCCCCTGCAACTGTCTCTCATTCTCCTATACTACGTCATACCAGGTTTTCATCCCTGTGGTCATGGTTTCCATGGAGAAGCTGATAAAAGCTGTGGGCTTTAGTTTGCTATGGGGAAAAGTGAAGCCTACTGATACTTATACACTGTGATAATGCAAGGGGTTCATGGACCAAATTCACAAATGAATTTTAGGGAAATGATTTTCGATCTTTATAGAGAGTTCCAAGGGAATTTGCAAAATAAAGTTTCCTAGTCCCCATCAACAGATTTAAAAGCAGGCCCCGTGAGGACAAACTTTGAGAAGTGCTGCCCGAGGTGCCCATGGCTACCCGATTTAGGATTCTCCCATTAACTCAGCAAAACGTAAGTCAGGGTAAATAGGTTACAGATGGGTTTCCTTCTTTCTTTTTTGTTTTTGTTTTAAGATTTTATTTATTTATTTGATTGAGAAAGAGACAGTGAAAGAGGGAACACAAGCAGAGGGAGAAACAGGCCTCCCACTGAGCAGGGAGCCCATGCAGGGCTCCATCCCAAGACCCTGGGATCATGACCTGAGCCAAAGGCAGATGCTTAATGACGGAGCCATCCAGATGCCCCTATAGAGAGGTTTCTAAGCAGGAGACAACCATGCCTAAAAAGCCTTTTCTACCCCTTTAATGGTTCTTTATCAAGAGTATATTTTGGGGGGCACCTGGGAGGCTCAGTTGATTAAGTGTCTGCCTTCAGCTCAGGTATGATTTCAGGGTCCTAGAACTGAGCCTCCAGTCGGGTGCCCTGCTCAGTGGGGAGTCTGCTTTTCCTCTCTATCTGCTCCTCCCCTCCACTTGTGCACACGGGCTCTCTCTCTCTCTAATATGTTTTTAAGAGTGTATTTTGGGAAGTGTTAAGGGGAAGATCTTTTGCTTTTAACCTACCCAAAGAGGCTGAAGTAGAAGGATCTATGGCCCACACTTTTGTGTCCCAATAGCCTCTGCTACTCTGGTTAGAGGAAGATGACTAGAAGCATCAATCCATTGGCTTCCGGGCACAACATGATTAGTTGGTGGTTGGATAACATCATTCTTGTTAGCAGTTTCTTTAGAAAGCATACAAGTTGCCCACACTGCCACTCTTGGTTCATTAGCCAGCAGGGAGCAACCAAATAGCACATCCCACACATCCTCCCAGAATAACAAGGAGACACATATTAATAACCCCAGGAGAGCCACTCATGGGGACCGATGGCCCTTAGGGCTTTGATCAAGTTCCACCACAAAGCAGCTTATTACCAAGTAAAATGTATCAGGCTAGTGCCCTGAGATTGGGATAGGACAGAGAAAACCCTGAGGGGAGGTGCCCATGCTAGGAGTTCCCCTAGGACCTCTCTGCACTGACTTGTGAGGGACTCACTAAAGAAAACCAGAGCTGACCCCTTACCAAAGGTCAATGTGATCAAAGAGAAAAAGCTTTGGAGCCAGAAAGGGCAAAAATCAAATTCCAGCTGTGCCACCCTCTGGCTGGGTGACCTTGGGTAAGTTCCTTGAGCCATGACTTCCACAACTTGGGAATGAGGATAATAATACCTCATTTGCATTATGACGGTGGTAGGATGGAGTGAAATAATGTGAGGCTCTAGAATATACTTCCAGGGAAGCTGCTCACTAAACTGGTGGTTATTTATATTATTGTGAAGAGGGGCTTCTATTATAATCAATATACCTTATCTGGCTGTAGAGAGCTCTCACGGTGTGTAGCAAATTCGCCTTTGCTCATATCCCCATCCCCACCTCCAAAGTCAGAAGGAGTAGAAAAGGCACTAGTTGATAAGTCAATTACAATCTATGAGCGAATAAAATCCATGGGTTTCAAAAGGCACCCTTCAGTCTGACTACTGCTGCTCCCAAATGTTGACGCGCCAGGTTCCCTTGACTGAGACCATACTTAATATTATTTTAAACGACATTTCCTCTGCGTCAGACAATTAGGAAGGAAAGAGGTGACTATTTCCCACTGCTCCCAAGCCCCTGTTGCAACTAGCTCAGTCATAAGTAACTTGACCTCTGAAGTCCATTAGCCATGGAAGATGGTCTTTTGTCAGAGACCTAGCTTGCAGAAAGTCCCATCATCTCTTTTAAAGGTTCCCTTTGAAAGGTTTAAACAATGCCAAGATCATGACTTTTGATAAGGCCACTTGCTCTGAAGCCCAGCATCAGTAACTTGAGTAGCTGAGCCTAGAACTCAGGAGTTCTGCGGCCAATTTCCACACTTCTTCCCACATCGGCAAGCATCATGGACACACGTGCACAGGCTTCAGGCAAACTGACAGACTAGGATGCAGCTGTTCTAACTCTTGCCTGTGGAAAGCCAGCAGTGGGCCAAACCAATCAGTCATAGAGTGTGACTAAGCATTGTTGACCCTCTTCTTCCACTAACTGACCTGCTTAGCAGCAATGCCTTGATTTCCCTACCTGAGAAATGTAGATGATATTTGCCTTTCTTACCTCATAGGTAAGAAAGAAAGAAAGGAAAAAAAAAAAAAAACCTGAGGTAGGGGAAATAATATTCCAATCTTGAAAGCTGAAACATTTTGCAAAGGAAATGGCTATAACTGATCTAAAGTGCTGTAACAACATTCAGGAGTGCCGCAGAAACAGACACAGTATCTTTTATACACATGGAAAGTTTCATGTGGGATTTCCTACAGAATACGCATGTCCTTTTTCTCTCTACTTACCTTTTAGAAGAGGTTCTGTTCTTTCCTCATAAGCCTTGCACAGTAAGATTCCACCTTCGTTTCTTGCCGACCACTTGACGATTCCATTCATCCTCCCTTGAGCAGAGCACACCCCCTTCCCAAGTAACCATTCCAATGCCATAGCACCAGGCCCCCGTCACGCTGACCACGCCTACTCCCTGCCATCCCCACTGGCCATGACAGCAACGCCATTTTGGCTAGTTTCCTTCCTACGACACACAGATGCATTCTCCACCCTTTTGAGCCAGACATATAGAATGGTAATTGAGACATACACAAAGACAGGACAAATATTTTACATACGTTTAGTGATTTAACACCAGCTGGCCAGGGGCCAAATTAATTTACCTTCTGGGCAGCCTAGCCCCTGACATTTCTGACCAAGGACTTAAAAGAAAGCCCTTTGGAGAAAACCGTGTGTGGCAAATGTCTAGGTTAAAAAAAAAAAAAAAAAAGAAAGAAAAGAAAAAAAGAAACAATGATGTCTCCAGCTGAGACTTAATGTGCAAATAAAGGCAATAAACACAATCACATCTCTAAGTGACCACACTGGTCTTATTTTCTTTCTGGGCTTAGAATATACCCCAAACCGCTAGAAGATGAATGTGTGTATTTTTGCTTAAGGAGTATTTTTTAAATGGCTTCTAAGATATAAACTTCAGTTAAACGTAATTTAAATTTAATGGAGGCTGATTTCTTGGAATACACAGTAATTTATACATCTCTACCCTTGACCTTCAGTCACACTACCCATTTCAGCTCAAAATATCCTTGTAATAATCTCTGTCTCCAGATCCAAATATTCTCTCCATTTCAAGGTTCACTTAAAGCACCTGCTGTGCAATGAAGTCTGAAGACCATCCCAGTTTGCAGAGGTCTGGTCCTCTTCTGAACCTCTATAGCACACTATGCTCCCAGAGGACACTTAGTCTCTCTGCTGTCTCTTCCTCTTCAGAGGATTCTTGGAGCACAAGACAGAAAGCACTTTGAGGGCACGTATTATTTCTTTTCACCTTTGTGCATCCTTCCACATATATCTCTATTATCAGTGTCTAACAAATATTAAGACTCAATACATATTTGTAGAATTAAAAGTAAATTATGATAATTTGTGTAAGCTTCTTAGCATGATGCTGCCACCTGACAATCTCTCCTGGAAGATGAGCAATTATTCTTCTAAATTACTAAATAATTATTCAACAAATCTGTCCATCAGCTTTTGTACCTTAGTCTATGAGTTTCGAGGGTCCTCCATAAAAGGATGTGGAGAGAGTTCCCAGAGTCAACATTCATGTCGTTTTCCTCTAGAAAACCCCATTAAATATCTTAAGAGCAGCTAACTTCCCAATTTCATAGGAAGCATTTTTTTTTTTATCCAAAGATACAAAATTCCTTTACATGAAGATGTGATACAATAAACTTAATAAATTAGGTTTTGCTGCAAACCCATGTTGAAATGAATGCCTGCTTGGATCTCAAATGTTTTGATGTCCTATAAATAGAATATGCACATGAATCATGGGAAGAGGAGGGATCATGTGAGATGAAAGGCTTGCTCCTTGTAGGTCACGGGTATAGATCATTGCGTCACCTGTGCATTCCCAACACTCCCAGTGTACTTCACTTAAATGCAGTAGGTGCATAACTCCTCCACACTGAACAAACTATCGAGCTCATTTTAACCCCTATTTCTGTGGTGTTCTAGTCTATTTGCATCATTTTACAGAGGATGAAATAGAGGCCACATAATTTTAACAGGACACGTGATGACTGCATATTTAACTGTTGTACACAGTCCGAACTATAACCCGGGACTCTTATCTGCCAGTAGAGAATGATTTCTGCAACTAAAAGAACAAGTAGCATTTATTAAGCACTTATTGTATACCAACCACTCCACATACATGATGTCAAATCTTCAGGAAGAGCCTGTAAATGATACAGTATCCCCATATTTTAGTTCAGGAAGGTGGAACTCAAAGAATTTAAGTGTCTTGTTCAAGGCAGAGTGTGGTAAGCAGGAGAGTTAACATTCAACTCAAATTTGTCTGCTTCCGTGTCACACCACATTAACATTCGTGAATAGCAGAAAGCACTGATCAGAGAAGGAACTATGTGGGCTTGTTAGAGAAAGCTAAAATCGTTCATCATTTCACTTTAATAAAAAGGTCAGGAATATGTTTAAATGTACAGTCAAAGCAAGTGTTTACGTGCAGCCTCTCTCTAAAATCCGGTTTGTCAGTCACTTAGAAAAGGAAGCAAAGGAATCTGTTCCTGGAGAACACCAGATCTGAGAGCTGAATGATGGCAGGTTACCTCGTGCTCAATGAATCACCAGGTGCGGATTCCACGTCTCACTAAAGATGAAGAAGTAGGCGGATAAGAGAGCAACCAAATCACTACTTAAGGTAAAGAGTGCAACGTGACAGGCACATGTTAAAGCCCTTGCTTCTCTACAAGGAGATGGAGTTCCCAGCTAAGACTGTGTCCTCCTCCAGTGTCATCAGATATGAACCCCAAGAGAGGACTACTTAAAATACTGACTACAAGAGGTCTGAGTTCTTTTGTTCTACCTGAAAGTCTTTAAGATCAGTCATTCTGGGAGCTTGGAGTCCCCGTGCCTATATGCCACTGACCTTTGGTACCATCTCAGTACGGCGGTTAGCTTCCAGAGCCTCAGGTTTCTTCTCTATGTAAAGAGGAGAAGGATATCTACGGATACATTTTTTGGAAAATTAAGGGAGTTGATGGTACATAAGGCATGTACGCAAAACCTGACCCAAGCTGGGACTCAGTTTATTCACGAAGACTGGATGGTAAATGTCAGGTCCCAGAACAGCAAAAGGCAAAGAGGCACATGGAAATCAACCAGATCATGGTGGTCCACGCAGATGTAGCATTAGAGTATCATAATGGCCACATAGTAAAAGCCTCTGTTAACAAACCTTCTGACACTATTTTCAGTGAGAAAAGGACAAGGCAGTGAACTGAAATACTCAAATTGACTCCAGCATAAAAATATGAAAAAATAGATACTAACATTTGACACTCACCTGTTACCTAACAAGGGTTTTTTAAGGGTTAATAAGTGTAGCACTTTGCAGTTTCTTGGAAATAAAGAATAAACACATGCCCCATCACACATGCATATATAGACAAATATGTATTTTAACAAACTAAGGATTACTGGATAAATTTAGATCAGGGCACAGCATGCCTAGCATGAGTAGGGTAGGAACAATATGTTCTTGCTTACGACACCAAGCTTATG
Organism: Mustela erminea; assembly: GCF_009829155.1. Taxonomy (NCBI): domain Eukaryota; kingdom Metazoa; phylum Chordata; class Mammalia; order Carnivora; family Mustelidae; genus Mustela; species Mustela erminea. Next base: position 70,225,902 of record NC_045627.1, read on the forward strand.
ACAAATGATTCATACCCAGCACCTTTCATGCCAAAAGATCTCCCCAGGTGTTCCTCCAACTCTAGCAACACTTTCCATCAAGCTAGACTGCGGTACAGAGGAATCACATCACTCCCACAGATGAGGCATGTCTTTACACAACTGCACAAGTCCAACAGCGGAGGGGGCAGGAAGAAGAAGGGAAGGAGGCGAGAGAAACCTCCAGAATTCCTCACAAGTTTGACAGGCAGCCTGTAATTACCACAAGTTTACACCTTTAATGCAGGTGTTATTGTAATCAGAAACCCTACTGCACAAGGCTTTACCTAAAGGTGAGACAGGTTCCAGAGGATGTGTATTGCCTGTGGCCCTGAGTGGATCAGGGGGCAGATTTACAGGGGGACTAGCATCTACATGTGAAAAAAATGAGATCCCCCTGTTCTCAGGCTTTAATTGGTGGATTTCTCGCTCTGGGGAGACAGACGTGAAGTGCTGTAAGTTGAGAGTTCCAGACAGGTGTACCACACTTGGCAATCACAACATGCTTACGTGGAACCTGGCACGTCATGAACTGGCACGGCCCCCACTTTGGGGATGAGGAAATTCACACTCAATTTGCCAAGATCAAGCCACAGATAAAGAGAACTAGAACTCAAGTCTCCACACTGCTTTTCCCAACAGAGTTGCCCAGAAAAGTTTGTTCTGCCTTCTTTCCCTTAAAAACAATTGTTAAACTTTGTCTCTCCTATGAATATGGGCCAGCTTTGTTTTGTGGAACCTGGATTAAAACCATAGCTCTTCCTCTATGATCTGTATATAAGCCAGACTGTGCTTATAAGCATCATATTAAAAAAAAAAAAAAAAAAAAAAAAAAAGGCTGGCAGTGCTTGGCGCCATTTCTTAAATGGAGTTTAATATTTGCCAAAGATGTACTCTCCTTTTCCAGCTCTTTCCAAGATCTTTCAAGAGATGAACTAAAGTAAAGGTCTCATGGGTGAGTGATATTTTACAGCTCAAATTACATTAAAAGCCAGAAATATTTTGAGTCCAATATCCTTTACTTCTTGATACAACAAGATATAATATGTTTGATGTGTTTAAAATCTCCCCTTAAAGCCAGAAGCTTTGAGTTAATCACTTAAAGCAGTGTGAAAGTTATTCATTCGGTTTAAGAAGATTCAAGTTCAAATTGGGGGATTAATTTTAGTGGTTATGACACGAAAGGTATGATAGTTAAGGTGAGAAATGAGGGCAAGGGTCTCCAGAACTTGAATGGAAAGAATATCAGCTTCAATTATTTGATTAAACCATTCCTGAGAACCGTAGAAAACCACAACCTCAGTCATGAGAGCCGAATTGTAGGGAAAACCTTACGGATGCCCTCAGGACAGAGGCACCAATGCAAAATACTGTTTATCCTGGTTTGTCCTAATACAATTTATATCTATATAATCAAAGAACTCATAGTAACAGACTATTATTTTAAAACATTCACGACTTTCATTAAAAAGCTGACAATGAGCACAGCTCACTGAAGTGGCGCTTCCCTGGAAGGTTTCTGGCAATGACATCACAACTGAAAACAATTTGAAAGATACCAGGCTGCACTGACTGTGCATATTAAAAATACTACGATCTCAATAACCCGATGGAAGCTAAAACTGAGTTTTTCCCCCTTTTACCCATCCTTGGTTTTCATGTTCTTCTCGTCTGCTTAATGGCAGCTCAGAGAACTTTCCACACTTTTAAATCATCTTCACTTATTACCGTCAAAGCTGGATCTTTACTATTTCAGCTCAATGAAGTTTTCCAGGTGCATTTTAAGCTGGAAGAGCTACCCCAGGTTCCAGACATGCACGGTTTTCCAAAAATCTAAAACCGCCCCTGACGTGGCCAGAGCTCACAGTCTCTCACCCACTCTCCCCAGTGTGACCCTGCTGGAATCCAGCAATCCTCCTGGTCCCTTCATAAAAGGAGGGCTAAGTCTTTATTCTCTTCTCTAGAGGAGGTCAGGCAATGGGGAAGAACAGGGGGTTGTTGTCACTGCGATATATCTGATCTTCCTGGGACTGATCATGCCGGAGAACAACCACGCATTCACAGGCTGGAAAGCCCCCGCTCTCAAAACACACTGACTGGTGCTGTTAGAAGATGCTAGAGAGTTCCCGTCCTGAAACTTGCATCCACTTGGTCCTCAGAAACAGAGAATGCATTAAGGGCACCTTAGTGTGCACTGCATATCTCTTCCCTTCTGGGGAAGAGGGGGTTAGAAGCTTTGCAGAAAAATTAAAAGCTTCCACATAAAGTCTTCTTGATCTTACTTGTGCTCACCCATAAGTCTAGCAAGTAAAAGGAAAGTCACTTAAAGGAATGTCATCCTGCCTGGAAATTTAACCCATTCACCTCAACATTCAGAATCCTTAACCCCCTCTGCCTGTCTTCAGCTCTGTTCCTACACCAATGAGACCAGGAAACAGGGATTTGCCTACCCAGTGTGAAGCTTTTGGGGGGTTTTGAGAGGACTCTGACGGTGTCACGGGTCTCCAGTCTCCCCATAGGTGACATTAACTCCTAGGGGAGGTGGGCAGGGAAGACTTTAGTTTGCAGCTTCTCTCAAGTCCAGAAACCTCATTTCCCTCAATTCTCCATCAGAACACACGGCCCGTTTTAACCCTTTCCACCTTTCACCCCTTGCCCACAGTCCCCGTCTACTCACACTGCTGTTGTGGCCAGACCAGTGGACCATGGCTTGGTTGTGTGCGGAGTCGCCTGTCAGCGCGAACGTGGTGCTGGTCAGTCTCAGCTCCTCCATCCGGAAGCGAGTGGCTTTGTCCGGGTCCCGCTCCAAAGTCCCAGGCTCCGGCTGCCCTCCATCCCTTAGCACTCCCCGGGGGCTTCGACTCGCGCCCTCTCCCCGTTCTGCCTTGCCGGGATCCGCTTCGCTCCGTCTCCGCCGGCCAGAGCGTGGGGCGACCGCCACGGACGCCCCGGTGCGGGGGGCCCGCTCCAGGGACAGCGCTCGGTCTCCGGGGGCCACTGCGAACAGGGGGCGCCCGAGGAGGGGCAGGGGCGTGGCAGCAGCTCTGCCTCGCGGCCCCTGGCGAAGGAAGCCCCCTGGGGTCGGAGCCCAGCGTCGGGCCGAGCCGGGGGGCAGCTGGGGGCAGCAGGAGCCGCCGCCGCAGGCGCCCGGGACGCAGAGGACCAAGAGCCCCGCGCCGGCGAGGAGCGCGCTCAGCCGGGCCGGGGAGCCGCCGGCGGCGCCAACTTTTCCCATCGCGGGATCGGAGAGCGGCGAGCGGAGAAGGGGCCGGAGCGGAGGCGGCGGCGCGGGGCTCTCCGCCGGCCGGCTGCGGGGGGCAGGCGCTCAGGACCCCAACTCCATCCAAGTTGGGCCGCGGCGGGGGCGGGCGGAGGCGGCGCGGGGCAGGTGGCGGCCGCTCGCCCAGGCTGGGCTGGTGCCGAGCGCGGCTTCGGACCGAGCGAGCCGCCGCCACGCGGGGGTGGAGCTGAACTGAAGTCACGGGCGGAGCGGGCGCTGGCGCGCTGGCGGGCGACGCGGGAGGGAGGGCGGGAGCTGCCGGGGCTCCGGGCGCCGCGTCCCGCTGCCGAGCTGCGCCGCGCGGGTGGCTGCGGGGACTGGATGCGTCGCCGACCCTCCCCTTGGGCTCGCGGGCGCTGCCGCCGCCCGCTCTGCGCCCCCGCGGCCGCGGTCTCGGCTCTCCGCGCGGCGCCCGCACGCCCCTCCCGTGGGGGCGGCCAGCCGGAGCTCGCCGAGCGCTCGCTGTGTTGGGGACTTCCTATTCCTGTTTTATTGTTTCTGCCAGTCTCTGCCGCCGTTTCCTCCCCCCCAGCCCGCCCCCTCCCCGTCTCTTCCAGTTTAGACGATAAGGTTGGGTGGGCGCCTGGTCTTTCCCTCCCGGGTCTCCGCGAGTTGGCGTCTTGACCTTAGCTTAAGCGGAGCCTGCGTGTCCCAGCTTGGGGGAGATCCCAGGAAGGCAACAGCAGAGAATGATGTAATTAAATGTGTGTGTGTGTGTGTGTGTGTGTGTGTGTGTGTGTGTGTGTGTGTGAGAGAGAGAGAGAGAGAGAGAGAGAGAGAGGGAGGGAGGGAGAGAGAGAGAGAGAAGGAGAGAGAGAGAGATTTCGGGGATTTTTTTTCATCAGTTAGAACGCTTAGATTCCTTTCCGGAGCTCCTAAAGCGCTCCCTGTATTTGAATTCAGTTTTTCTGCATTTTGCGGGCATGTATCTTGGCTTCCCTAAGAGACCACAAACTCACTGATGACAGGAATTGTGAGCAACTTGGAAGAAGTGGCCAGTTTATTTTGTTTTGCCATTTTTATCCTCTGCTTGACACAGGCGGTAAGAAATCCGCCAGTCCTTAATTGAATAAATACGTAGTGTGAGTCTGTTCAGTGTATGCAAATAGATGCAGGAAAAAAGGCATGGTGCTGTCTGTATCCTGCGTCCTTCGTGCCTAGCCCAGAGCTACTACCGCATACCTGAAGATTCTAATCAGCAAACTTCAAGGGGGTGCGGAATGCTCTGCCACGAGTTTGCTGTGGGGCCCTGACAAAGTGGCAATCTCTGCTTCCCACACTTTAAAATTAAGCGGTTGCATTAGATGACCTTTAAAATTCCTTCCACTCCTAAAATTCTATAATTGTGTGATTATAATGTCTGCCCAGCCTCGCTCCCCTGCTACTGTTCAAAAGTTCAGATGAAGATTTATAGTAGGTGAACAGGCTTTGAAAATTACAAAGAATTTCTCAAAATCCAAGCCTTTTTCAAATGGAAGGTTTGCTTCTAAGGGTTGAAATACCTTCAGATTTTTTTTTTTTGTAGTCTTCATGTGCCTAATAACACTTCCTTATCACATGGTAGCTATTAAATTATTCAATGCATATTTACTGATTAAACAAATGAATACCACACAAAATAATGCAATCTTCAGCTTTTAATTACATTTTTGTTCATTTTCACACTTGCAAAGGTAACCTCACTGAAAAATTTAAATTATGAGTTTGTGATAGGACCAACTTAAAAGTAGCAGTGCTAATTATTCTTCAGTTAATATACCCTTTTTGATACTGTTCAAGAGGAATTTCTCTTATATCAATCCAATCCAAAGCTGTGTTACATGAGCAATAATTTAAATTCTTGTTCTTATGAGCAGTCCCAGAAATAGGCAAATGCAAAGGGGGCAGACTTCTTAGCCTTTAAATGTGAGTACTTAAAGAGTGACCTGTTTGTCTTTAAGGGAGACACAGACAGTTCTTCTGAAAGCACCTCAACTACCCAAGCCTGGATCCTCCTAAAAAAGGAACATTGGCAGGCTTCTAGATGGAGAGGAGAGCCAGAGGTCCTCCCTCTTCCCGAAACTACAAGTGCTCTTCCTTAAAACTCAGGGCAGCTGTTTTCCTCTCCTGAGAAAGGTTTTCAGAGCTTTGGGAAGTTGTTTGGTTAAAGCCTTCTTTCTATGCCCTGCTAACCTCCTTTCCAGTCTGGATGAGTGTGTGAGATTTCCTCCAACGGAAGAAAAACCAGATTAAAGAGTCAGAACCTAAATAAATTCCCATCTTAATATAGAACTGGGAAACGCAAAATGGAAAGAAAAAAAAAGGAAATTAGGGAATTCAATTTTTCTGGTCTTAGTCTATTACTGCTCTATCAAAATTTAGATGGTTTTGATTTCAAAATGAGGTTCTACCTGAAGAATTGGTAGAAAGAGAGCTGAGTTTTCCTTCCCAAATCTACAACTACCATCTTTTAAAACAGACCCAATATGAGAATCCCTTTTTTAAAAAAGATTTTATTTATTTATTTGACAGAGATCACAAGTAGGCAGAGAGGCAGGCAGAGAGAGAGGGAAGTGGGCTCCCCACTGAGCAGAGAGCCAGATGTGGGACTCAATCCCAGGACCCTGGGATCATGTCCCCAGCCAAAGGCAGAGGCTTTAACCTACTGAGCCACCCAGGCACCCTCAATAGTCCCTTTGAAATGAATTCATTTGCAATCCATTTGCTGAGAGTTCATAGAGGGCAGGAGCTTTTTAAATGCCTGATTCTAATTATTCATTTGAGAAAAAAGGTTACACAGATATGGGTGAAATTGGCTCCAATAATTTTTTTAATATAAATTCATTTTATTTCTTATGTCTCTGATCTTTTGTCAACAAGCAGAAAAGAAAAGTACCAGTAAGTCCTTAAACCATTTTCTTTTTCTGGAAGACTTCAAGAAATGGGCTAATTAAGGGGTTAGCCTATTTCAAGGTATTTCTAATCCAACAACTCACTAAGCAACCCAAAAGATTTTATTGATGTACTGCATCAAGAATGGGTTATTAGGAAAATCGTTGCTATCATATGCCAGTAGAAAGCATAGATCTGTAATTCCAATGAGGAGTCTTTTCATTGTACGTAAGAAAGATATGCCACCACCTAGTCTGTGGTCATCATTTCTCACCTGGACTGACACAACAGCCTTCTAATTGCTTTCCCCTTTCCACAGCTGCTCTGCTCCATCATATCTCTGCAATAGTCATCTCTGAATTGGGGTGCAAGTACCCAGATAGTATCACAAGGTAATCCATTGTGGGCAGGAAGAAAACAGCCCTGTTAATATTTAATTACCTATGAACATATAGGTTAATTAACAATTAACATATAAATGTATGTTTATCCAACTAAACACAGACAGAAAAAGAATATGAACAATTTGGGGCACGTATTAATTGGTGTTCCTTGATCAAAAAAGTGCAGATGACTTGCTCTGCAAAGCAGCGAGTGGTCTTTGAAATGAGTAAAAAAAAAATTATTCCTTGCCACTATTTGAAACTCTTCACTGACTTAACCTTTGCAAACAGAATAAAATCCCGGTAGGATCCTTGCATGGCCAAAGAGCTGCAAGAGGTGAGGGCTGCCTGTCTCTCAGCCACATTTGGCAGCTCTCTCCCCGCTCACCCATATGCTCCAGCCATTCTGGGCATGCCTTCCTCCCTTGCGCCAAGTTTTTTTTCAACTCATTCAGTTTTGCATATGCTGCCTGGAATGCCCATGACCACAGCTACTTCACATGGCCGACTCCTCTTCTTTGACGTCTTCACTCTAAATGTACTTCCTTGGAAAGACTTTCCCGGACTCCCTAACCAACAAGAAATTCCTTTCACATTTTCTGTGTCAGTCCCCTATTAGTTTCTTCTTAACATATACAGTTGTCTTCAGTTATTTCATTTGAGTGTTTTTTGCAAAAACTCCCCAGAAGGCTACAAGTAGGTATGGAACACATCTCTCCCTTATTCATCTGTTCCTTCCCCAGTGCCTCCTTCAGTGCCTGACTCACGGGGAGACCTCAGTGAATAATGTTTGGCTGGCTAAACCACAGAGGTATAGCGGCTTCGTCTGCCCAATGTCCAGTATTGACCTTGTCAATCAGATGGGTACCCGTGCCAGAAAACATGCTAAGGATTTTACATGTAACCACTCATTAATTAATTAATTAGTTAATTAATGAATTATAACAAAACCCAGCTAAGTGCGATCATTGTCCCTACTTCATAGATCTCTTTAAACAACAATGCAGGGGCGCCTGGGTGGCTCAGTGGGTTAAGCCGCTGCCTTCGGCTCAGGGCATGATCTCAGGGTCCTCGGATCGAGTCCCACATCGGGCTCTCTGCTCAGCAGGGAGCCTGCTTCCTTCTCTCACTCTCTATCTGCCTGCCTCTCCCTACTTGTGATCTTTGTCTGTCAAATAAATAAAATCTTTAAAAAAAAATAAAATAAAATAAACAACAATGCAGTCGTACAGCAATTTAGTAAAGAGGAAGGTTTCCAGGTAGGCATCTTATTCCTAATATGTTCTTGACTTGGTGCAGTACTCCTTTTTCTCCAAATCCAACTAATAACAGATGATGTTTATTGGTGATTTATTTTGTATCAGGAACTACAATCAGCACACTGAATGATTTCTAGTAATCTTGAACAAACAATTCTGAAAACAAGTTGTTTAGGTTGAAGGTAAAATGTGTATTCTCCAATTTATATTGGCTTTTATTTGGTGGGGGTGGGGATTCATGTTAAGGATGCTGGTGCATTCACTACACACATGACCTTCCTGCACCAGTTATAGGAGCTGTCACATCGGTTCCGTGTCTTTCCCTTTCCCTAGGTCTCTCCATAGCTAGTGGATAACTTGGCTTCAGCTGCACTAAATCACATTATATGCTTCATCATTAGAACAATGTCTTTTAATAGCTCTCAAAATACTTGGCTCTCCTTGGATACCATTGAGACAAGGTGTCTTGCATTTTGGATCAATTACATGAGGGACCATAGAAAGAAAGTGAGGGAAAATAATATGCAGGCTCTTCTCATCACCAGCTGAGGGGATGAGGGGAGATTTGAACAACTGCCCTTTAAAATACTTTGGCTATCAACAAATACTGGCCTGGGTCTGAATCCAGTAATTGTATCTCTTCTCATATACCCAATTTAAGTGGCTTTAATGCAAGGACTTAAACTCTCTTATCTCTAAAAATAGGTCTAAGATGATCTACTTGATGCATAGGGATGCTATAAAAGTTAATTCAACTTCATATACCTCTTGGAGATAACAATACAGCTTCATATTTACGTAACTCCTATCTCATCAGACGTCTAAAGAGTTTTTGGGTTTTTTTCCCCTAGTTTAATAAATCTTGCAGCAGCTTCAAAAGATAGGTAGGGGGCAGTTTTTGCCTGCATCATACAGAATAAAAAGAAATTTATCCAAGGTCATGGAGTTTGAGAAAAAACTTAGAACTGAATTTTGTTATACCTCACCTCTCATTTAGTCCAAATCTGCACCCAATTTATATATATACATGAATTAAAATTCTATATTATTTTTGTTTAGCTACTAAGCACAGCCTACACAATCATTTCAGGTTTCAAAAACTGGTTTGTATAATTAAACAGGAAAAGAGAAGCATAAAATCACTGGCATTGTGTGAACCTCATATATGCATATACATTTTTCCCATTTTAATAGTCCTACTTAATGTGAAATAGATAAAGTGTACGCTATGACTAAGTTTATTTAGAGCAGTATTATTAGTCTTTTAAAAATATACCATTACCAGAAAGTCTTAGAATGTTTTTAAAAATTATTGTAGTCTTAAAATTATCTAGAAACTATAAAAAGTAACTTCTGTCATCCCTCTCATGTCCTCCAATTGTCTGTTAGTCCAAAATAAAAAGGTTTTATCATAGTAAATCACAAAACTAGCTTCATAACACTCTTTTGATTCCAGACTCCTTGAGAGTCCAAATAGTAAGAAACAAACTTAGTTGGAGCTATATTTTGCTTCTTTTACTTTGGGAGTACTGTGTAGGGGAGTGGAGAGAGAGAAACAGAAAACTACTCCCCAAATCTTTAAGGGCCACTGAGATGAAAACCAAAAGCTTTCATATCACAAGAAGTCTTTGGTTATTTTTGTCTTTTTTCCATAGAACTGATTCAAAGATGAATGAGGTTAACATTGAAGCCAAATTCAGTAGATTTCTAGGGCATAATATTCTAGCAGAATATAACTCCATAAAATGTACAGTAGCCATTGAAAAATAAGATCTTTGGGACTTCTCTTTCAGAGTACAAGAGTAGCTTGCAAAGAAAAGGAGCAAACAAATCCAAGAATAAGTAGCACATCAATGGGTAGACATTAACTACTTTGTACAGCTTCCCATTTCTCTACTTGATCTGGACAAAGAGAAGATGTAGTCCAGCCCCCAAGAGTCCACATATCCCTGGCAGTATGTTAATCTCTGGTAGAAGCACAGAAAGGAAGGGAAGGGAAATGATCAACGCCCAAAGATTATCGTGTCTATCAGCCTCTACTGCTGGAGTAGTACAGTGTGGGGCTTACATTCCTAAATTCTGAAGTCAAAATCCCATTTTACAATCCAGTATACGCCACTTACAAGCTGTAAAAAGATCATTTGACTTTGTGGGTCTTTGTTGCCTGGTCTGTAAAGTGGACATTCCATCACATTCTATATGTAAGGCTGCTCTGTATGGCCTGGAGCAAATACACAAACCACACAGACTAAAACATGTTAGATGTTGTTAAAGTTATTTCACAGTTCAGATATCACTGTCCACCTGACACTGTTCTCCAACATGCCTCTCCAGATGGAAGACAAGAAGTTAAAATCCAGTCAAAAATTTACTTATGTCCTCCTAGAAATAAACCAGAATTTAATGTTGAGAACAGGGGTTGAAACTCAGATGTTTGTTTGTTTTATAATTAAATTAAAAGGGTGAAATGAATTACTTTTTCCTACATCTTGTCAAACCTGTCTTTTATGTGAATCACTGTACAAGGAGTCTGCCTTGAACTTCACAAGCTCCTAGGAGGTAAGCAGTAGATTGGGTGGTAGTCTGAAATTTTGACTATGTATTTGAATTATTCTTCGCAATGTTGGAAATTAACTTAAGAAAGAGCAGAGGTAATCCCTTATTTAAGACATCATGGAATAAATACATACAGTTTATCATGTAAAGATAGTCTGGAGTCTGAAGATGTAAGCTTAGACCAACCCTTAGACACGAACCCATGATTGTTGGCCTTGAACAATGTTACTAAGGAGTGCTCAGCTAGCTACATTTATCTTCGTTTCAGTTACTGTTACGAGGTAATACACACACACACATACACAGATGCAGAGTTACATTGTGGGCAGAGGCTGGTCCATTTTCTCAAGTCAGTTGTGGTCCTAGCTGTGATGCTCTGAAGAACTCCTATTTAAGAAGGTGATAGGTTCAGTGTTAATCTCTGCTATGTGGCTGCTATCTAAATGCTGGATTTCTTGAGCAATCTCACTTCTTCATCTATTCTCTACTATTCCATTTCTCCATCTTCTGGCCTAACTCCCTAATATTTCCAGGTTTTGATTCCCTTACCTACTTAGATTCACATGATTTACTTTTGTTTCCTTGTTATCTGCTGACCATGGATTCAACTCTGAATTGATAGCCTTCTGGTACCTACCAGTCACCTTCTTAATAATCTAACTCTTGGTCCCTGCCTACCACAGCCTATGCCATTACCTCGTAGACCTGAGCATTTCATTAAGGAATGTTTGGAATTTACTAGTTGACTTTTAAGGGTTCTTATTATGGAAATTATCTTGTAACATATATTTCAGTACTGTTGTTTTAGTACTAAATAGGTAACCGGTATTTATTTTCTACATATTTTTTGGTATCCTGTATCTATTTTTTTAAAAGATTTTATTTATTAAAGATTTTATTTATTGTTAGAGAGAGAGAGAGAGAGAGAGAGAAGGAGCACAAACGGGGGGAAGGGAAGCAGGCAGAGGGAGAAGCAGGCTCCCCGCTAAGCAGGGAGCCGGGTGTGGGACTCTCTCCCAGGACCCTGCGATCATGATCTGAGCTGAAGGCAGAGGCTTAACTGATTGAGACACCCAGCCCCACCTGCATCTACTCTGACATTATATTTTTGTTATTATAATCATCTGTATTATCCATCCATCTTCTTCATCAGACTGCAAACTCCTATGAAGTAGGGGTCCTGTATGTCTTATATATTTAACTCCTAACCTTATATCCAACCCAATGCTGGTACACATTAGACATTCAGCAAGTGCTTGTTGAATGTCTAAATGAATGACAAGGCTGGCGTTTTCCCACCTTTGATAGGCTTCTTTCCCCACCCCCCACCCCGGTAAATTTTCTTAATATTTGTTAGATAATCATCACTAGGATGAATCACAGCCACCCACCACAAATGTCACATAAAGCTAAATTTACACCCAAGACAAAAGTTGAATCAATAACTAAGCTATTAAAAAATCATTAACTGAAATGTTAATGCCTTCCAATCTATTGCTATTAGCTACAACTTGTTTGGAGGGAATCCTGCCCCATAAAAATGACAGCACTTTTTAGCATTTGAAATTTATTTTATTATTTTTTAAGATTTTATTTATTTGTTTGACAGACAGATATCACAAGTTAGCAGAGAGGCAGGCACAGAGAGACAGAGAAACAGGCTCCCTGCTAAGCAGAAAGCTCAACGCAGGACTCGATCCCAGGACCCCAGGATCATGACCTGAGCCAAAGGCAGAGGCTTTAACCCACTGAGCCACCCAGGCGCCCCTTGAAATATATTTTAATAAATTATTTTGAAGCTTAACCTACAACCACAAGAATGTCCAAATCTTTTCTTTTTAATTTTTTATTAACATATAATGTATTAATAGCCCTAGAAGTACAGGTCTGTGAATCGCCAGGCTTACACTTCACAGCACTCACCGAGAATGTCCAAATCTTAACTGTATTTCTTAGTGATTTTGTTTTTACACATACACATGCATGTGCACGCACACACACACACACACACACACACACACACACTTCTTTTCCAGAATCACAAAGGCTTCCTGAACGTTACCAGTCCATAGCACCAATATGCATCCACTCTGACAAAGATACGCCTATTCTGACTTTCTGTCACCAAAAATTAATTTTGCTCTTCTTGAACATATTTAATAGGACCAAACAATAAATATTCTTTATAGATATTCTGGGTGTTATAATTCAATATTACATTTATGATTCAATATTACATTTATGAGATTCATCGTGCATGTAGTGTGTACTAGTGACCAGTCCATTTTATTGCTGTGTAGTATTCCAAAAGTATGAATATACAACTATTTATTTTTTATTCCACTAGTGGCAGATCCTTAAATACTTTCCCCTTTATGGCTATTATGAATACAATGGCTATGAGCATCACTGTTCATGCTTTGGTAGACATAAGTACTCATTCTTGAGGATGCATTCTTGGGTCTAGAATCCAGAAGTCCTAGGAAGGCATGTGTTTACCTGTACTGTATAGTACCAACTTTTCAGAGTGTTTGTTCCAAATAGCAAGATAAGAAAGTTCCAGGAATTTTACATCTTCACCAACACCTAATTTTTAATTTTTATTTGTTTGTTTGTTTGTTTGTTTATTTATTTGTGAATGGAATTAGAGGGTATTATAAGTCAATCAGAGAAAGACAATTATCATATACTCTCTTGGATATGAGGAATTTGAGACAGGGTGGGGGTTCATGCGGGGAAGGGAGGGAAAAATGAAGCAAGATGGGACCGGGAAGGGAGACAAACCATAAGAGACAAGTCTTAATCTCAGGATTCAAACTAAGGGCTGCTGGGGGTGAGGGTCGGGGGAGGGATAAGGTGGCTGGGTAATGGGCATTGGAGAGGATATGTGCTATGGTAAGTGATGTGAATTGTAATATAAGATTCACAGATCTGTACCCCTGAAACAAATAATACATTATATGTTAATAAAAAAAGAAATTCATAAAAAATAAAAAATAATCTTTTTTTAGTAATGCTGGTGAAAATTTAGATGTATCCCATAGTTATTTAATTTACATTTTCCCAAAGAATAATGATGCTGAGTATTTTTAAAGTATTCATTGAACATTTGAATATCCTATTTTCTAAAGTGCTTGTCTCAGGCTTTAGTCATTTAAAAAATATTAAGTGGTCAGTCTTTCTTATTGATTTGTGTAAGTTTTTATATAATCCTTTTCCTCATATGATTTATAGAGATAGTAATGATAATTTATATATAATGCCCCAATCTGTGGTTTGCTTTTTCTATATTCTATTATCTGATGAATAGAGATTCTTAATCTTTATGTAACACAATTCAACTACTTCAAAACTTTTCTTTATGGTAATGCTTTTCATTTTTAGTTTAAGAAATTTTTTCTTATACCATATCCATGGATGTATTATCTTATTTTTCTGTAAACTGTGTTATTTTACTTACCAATTTATGTCTATAGTCCATCTTTAATTAATTTCTGTATATGGCATGAGGTATAAGGACGAGCATTCATATAGTTTCATATGTCTACCAATTAACCCAATATCATTAATTAAAAAGACCATCCTTTTCCCAATACACTACTGTAACATCATTACTATAAATCAGGTAACTGTGTGTGTCTGTTTCAGAGTTTTCTACTCTATTTAATCGGTTTGTCAAATTCTGTGCTAAAAAAACACTTATTAATTACTGTAACTTTATAATAAATCTTGATGTCTGGTGTGAAGTCCCCTACTTCATTCTTCTAGACCGTTTCAGAACTACCTTGTTGATTTTGAAAAGGCTGGGCTTTTTAACGGGATTACATTGCATCTATAGATCAATTAAGGAAAAATTAACATTTTAAAAATATTGAGTCCTCCAATCTGTGAATACATTTTTCTTTCTTTATGTAGACATTCTTTAAATTCTCTCAGCAATATTCATTTGTTTTCAGTGTAGAAGTCCTGCACACCGTTCAAGAAATTTATTCTCAGATATAGAAGGTGTTTTGTGACACTTTGAATATTACATTTATCTTAATTTTTAATTAATATCTGTTAGCCTACAGAAATGGAATTCTTATATTAATTTTGTACTTAGTGTTAATTTTACTTAAAAATTCTAATAATTTTGGAATCTTTTAGAATTTCTATGTGCCTAATGATTTCATGTCTATTTCTTTCTTTCAAATATTTATTTTTTTTTAAGATTTTATTTATTTGACAGAAATAGAGACAGCCAGAGAGGGAGCACAAGCAGGGGGATAGGGAGAGCGAAAAGCAGGCTTCCTGCAGAGCAGGGAGCCTGACACAGGGCTCGATCCCAGGACCCTAAGATCATGACCTGAACCAAATGCAGGCACTTAACAACTGAGCCACCCAGGCGCCCCTCCTTCAAATATTTCTATTATATACTTATTTATTAATGCATTTCTATGGATAAGAAGACAAATATGGTGCTGAATGGAGATGGTAACTGCGGGCTACTTTATCTGGTGGCATTAGGCTCAGAAAATTAGGCGGAAGATTTCCATATTCCACTATGAAGTATGTTTTGTGGGGATTATTTTGCAAATGACATTATCACAATATTTTTTTATTCTTAGTTCACTGTCTTTTTAAAAGTCATGAATAGGTTTTGAGTTTTACTACATACTTTTTCTTCATCTTTTGAAATAGTCCCATATTTTCCTCCTTTGTTCTATTGGTGTAAATTGATTATCAAATCTTAAAGTAATCTTGCATTCCTGGAACAAACCACTTGAAAATAATCTATTATTCCATTATCTTGGTGAATCCGATTTGCTTATATTTTTGTCTAGAGGTTTTGCAATTATATTCAAAACTTATGTTTAATTTTCCTTTTGTGTAATGTCTTTGCTAGATTTTGGAATCAAGGTTGTGTTAGCTACATAAAACAAAATAATTGTTCACACTTTATGTTCTGGAAGAATTTGTGTAAGACTGGCATTTAATCTTCCTTATGTGTTTAACCATTAAGGTGGTCAGGACTTAGGGCACCTGCATGGCTCAGTCCGTTAAGCATCTGTCTTTGGCTCAGGTCATGATCCCCAAGGTCCTGGGATTGAGTCCCATGTTGGGGTCCCTGCTGAGCAGTGTTTTATTAGCTTGTCCCTTTGCCTACTGCTCTCTCTCTCTCTCTGACAAATAAATAAAATCTTAAAAAAAAATAAAGTGGTCAGGACTTGGAGTTTACTGTATGGGAAATTTTTATTTACATGCATAATTTGTTCTATATATGTACATATACATATTTTAGAAACCACAAGGACTAAACAACCCAAATAGTTATAAATTTTAAATCTAAAAAGTATGTTGTAATCTAACATAATGTAAAATAAAAACTATATATTTCTTTTTGCATTCATTTTGGTACATTGTGTTTTTTCGAAAAACTTATACATTGAATCTGAACTTTTAAATCTGTTCCATAAATTTTTTCTATTATCCTCTTATACTACTTTTATTATTTTGCTACTAGACTTACATCAATGTTCTCTTTTTAATTCTTGATATTTGTAACTTTTGTTTTCTCTCATTTTTGTTGACCAGTCTTTCTAGAAGTTTATCAATTTTATTAATTGTTAAAAACAACTTTTACCTATACCCATTTTGCATAGTTTTCTTCCTTTTTTTCACTTTGGACTTACTTTGTTAATTTTTTTTTTAATTCTAATGATGTAAAAGCTAATATTATTTTTCCAACCTTTTTCACACACACACACACACACACACACACACACTTAAAACTTTATATTTCCATTTTAATCACTGCTTTAGCAGCATGACAAGTTTTGACACACCTCATTATCATTTGCCTTAAATTATGTCCCAATTTCCATTATAATTTATTTTTTGATTAATGAGTTATTGACAAATATTATCTTTAATTTTCAAACATTTGTATTTCCCTGATCACTGTTTTGTCTTAAATGGCTGTTTCTTCCCCTATGATCAGAAAAAATACTGTTTATGATTTCAAGTATTTGAAATTAATCAAAACTACTCCATAATCAATAATGATAAATGATCTAAGCACACTTGAAGGAATGTGTTCTGTGTATGTTCCTTAGATCAAGTTCCAAGTCATGTTTTTAAATAGTCTATGATCTTAATTTTCTGCTTAATTTTTACTTATTAAGAAAGATTTAACAAATTTTTAAAATACTTATTTTATATACATTGTTTTTATATATTCTGTTTTATATACTTTGTTTTATATACTTTAGAGATGTTTTATTAGGATCTAATAAATTTAGAAATGTTATATCTTCCTTTAAAATGTATCCTTTCATCATCTTGAAATGCTACAAAATGCAAATCAATAATTTGATTATTTTTCTTGTCTTAAAATTGACTTTGTATGCTAGTGATACAGGTATGCCTGTTTTTTTTTTCTTTTTTACCAAAGTGTTGCATTGTATTCATTTTCTATCCATTCATTTTCAATCTTCCCAATAGTTAAAGTCTTTTAAAACAACATATAGTTTTTTTTCTTCCTGTCATTCTTTGACTTTTTTAAAAGTAATCTATAAGTAAACATCCTAAGATTTCTCTTATTTTTTTCTTAAATATGTAGTTTTAAGCTTTAAATTTATTTCTGTGGTATATTCACAGAAATGTTAATGCAAGTTAACTTTTGCATAGGGCGTGAGACTTAGATTAAGATTCTTTTGTTTATTTTATGAACATTGAGTTGCTCCAACACCATCATCTGAAAGTCTACCCTTCCTCCTTGGAGTTGTTCTTACACCTTTGTTGGTGAAATGTCTGTTGCTTATATTCTGCTTTGATTATTTGATTTTCTTCTTCTATTGTTGAGATTTGAGAGGTTTTTAAATATATTTTAGATACTCATCCTTTTTCAGATGTATGGTTTGCATACATTATCTCCCACTATAGAGCTTGTATTTTTATCCTTTTCAAGGAATCTTTCACAGAATAAGAGTTTTTAATTTTGTGGCTGCCAAGTTCACCAAATTTTCCTTTTATGGATTATGCTTTTGGTGTCAGGTCTAAGAATTCTTTCTTATCCCTAGAGTCCTAAGGTTTCTTTTCTTTTCTTTCTTTCTTTCTTTTTTTTTTTCTAAGTGTTATAATTTTGCACTTTATGTTTAAGCCTATGATATATTTTGAGTTATTTTTTGCATAAGGTGTGAGTGTTTAGTTGAAAAATATCTTCCCCCATAAGATTTTGCGTCTTTGAGAAAAATGAGTTGGTCATACTAGGTTTACATTTCTGAGCTCTGTTCTGTTCCATTGGTTTGTATGCTTACCTCCATACATTCTTGGTACTATAGATGTATAATACATCTTGAAACTGGGCAGGTGAATTCTTCCTACTTTGTATTCTTTTTTAATACTTTATTCTTTTGGGAAAGCAGTTTTCAGTTTACAACAAAATTGAGAGGGAGTTACAGAAACTTCTCAAAAGCCCCAAATATACATAGCCTCTCTCATTATCAACACCACTCACCAGACTGGTACATTTTTTTTTTTTTTTAACCAAGTATGAACTTAGGGTGACATTGTGTAACCATGTAAATCCATAGTTCACCTTAGGGTTCACTTTTGTACTGTGCATTCTATGGACAATATATAATGGCATATATACATCCATTATTATAATAGCAGAGTGTTTTTATTGCCCTAAAAGTTCTCTGTGCTCTATCTTTTCATTTCTCCATGATGCCCCAATCCTTGGCAACCACAGAACTTTTTACCATCCCATAGTTTTGCCTTTCCCAGCATGTTATAGAGTTGGAATCATATGATACGTCATCTTTCCCTACTGGCTTTGCTCACAGAGTAATATGCATTTAAGTTTCCTCCATGTGGTTTCATAGCTTAATAGAGCTGAATAATATTAAAGTGTCTGGGTATAGCAGTTTATGTTTCCATTCACCTACTGAAGAGCATTCTTGGTTGCATCCAGATTTTGGCAATTGTGAACACAGCTGTTATAAACATTCTTATGGAGGTTTTTGTGGGGGCATAAACTTAGACTCTTTTGAGTAAGTACAAACAAGCATAATTGTTGGATCATATTTTAGGAGTATGTTTTGTTTTATATGAAACTGCTAAACTGTATCCAAAGTGGCTGTACCATGTTGTATTCCCACCAGCAATGTATGAGCATTCCTGTTGCTCCCTACCTTTGTCAGCATTTGGTGGTGTTGGTGTTTTGTATTTTGGTTGTTTGACGCTGTGTATCAATACCTCATGGTTGTTTTAATTTGCAGTTTTGTGATGACATATGATGTGGAGCTTCATAAACTTATTTGCTATCTGTATATCTTCTTAATTGAGGTCTCTGTTATGATTTTGGCTCACTTTGAATAGTGTTGTTTTCCTGTTGTTAAGAGTTTTTAAAGAGTTTTGAGAACATTTTGTATATTTTGTACAGCAATCTTGTATATTTTGTACAGCAATCCTTTATCAGAAGTCTTTTCTTCCAGTTGGTGACTTGTCTTTTAATTCCCTTGATTTTGTCTTTCATAAAGGAGAACTTTTAAATTTTAAAGAATTTCAGCTTATCAGGTATTTCATGGATTGTGTATTCAGTGTTGTATCTAAAAGACATCATCATACCCAAAGATATGTAGGTTTTCCCCTATGTTATTTCTAGCAATTTTAATGTTTTATGTTTTACATTTACATTTATGATTTGTTTTAAATTAATTTTTGTGAAGGGTGTAAACTCTGTCTAGATTTATTTGTTTGTTTATTTTTTGCATGTAGATGCTCACTTGATTTATCACCATTTGTTGAAGAGACTATTTTCTCCATTGTATTGTCTCTGGTCCTTTGTCAAAGATCAGTTGACTATATTTATGGTGGTCTATTTCTGGGATCTCCATTTCGTTTCATTGCTCTATCTATTTATTCTTTTGCTGATATCACACTGTCTCTTTTTAAAGATTTTATTTTTCTATTTGTGAGAGAGAGGTAGAGAGAGAGAGCGCGCGCGCGCACGCGCACCCATGAGCAGGGTCGGGGAGCATTAGCAGGAAAGGGAAGGGTGAAAGAGAAACAGACTCCTGGCTGAGCAGGGAGCCTGATGTGGAGCTCAATCCCAGGACCCTGAGATCATGACCTAAGCTGAAGGAAGACACTTAACTGACTGAGCCACCCATATACCCCCATACTGTCTTGATTAATATAGTACTATAGTAAGTCTTGAAGGTGGGTAGTATTAGTCTCCCAGCCTTGTTCTTTTCCTTCAGTTTTCTGTAGGCTATTCTGGGTGTTGGGCCTCTTTGTATAAACTTTAGAATCAGTTTGTTGATATTCACAAAATAGTGTACTGGAGATTTGACTGAGATTGCACTGAATCTACATATCAAATTGGGAAGAACTGACATCTTTACAGTAATAAATCTTTCTGTTCATGAACATGGAATATCTCTCCATTTATTTAGTTGTTTATTTCATTCATCAGAGTTTTCTGGTTTTCCTCATATAGATCTTACACATACTTCGTTAGAATTATCCCTGAGTATTTCATTTTGACAGGATAAAAATGTAAATGGTATTGTTTTATAGTTCAGATTCCACTTGCTCATCGCTAATATATAGGAAAATAATTGCCTTCTGTTTATTAACCTTGAATCTGCAACTTGTAACGTTGCTTATTAGTTCCAGGTTGGTTTGTTTGTTTCAATTCTTTCAGATTTTCTACATAGATAATCATGACATCTGTGAATGAGGCAATTTTATATCCTCTTTCTCAATATGCATAACTTTTGTTTCCTTTTCTTGCCTTATTGCATTAGCACAGACTTCTACTGTGATGTTGAAAAGGAGTAGTGAGAGTAGACGTCCTTGCCTTGTACCTAATCTTAGTG
This sequence comes from Mustela erminea, assembly GCF_009829155.1. Classification (NCBI taxonomy): domain Eukaryota; kingdom Metazoa; phylum Chordata; class Mammalia; order Carnivora; family Mustelidae; genus Mustela; species Mustela erminea. Next base: position 70,246,138 of record NC_045627.1, read on the forward strand.
GAAAAGCATTGAATTTTTTCATTAGGTATGATGTTAGTTGGAGATTTTTTGTAGACAGAGTTTATAAAGTTGAGAAAATTCCCCTCTATTCCCAGCTTACCTAGAATATTAGTCGTGGATGAGGGCTGGATTTTGTCAAGTGTTCTTAATATGTCTATTAGTAGGATCATGTCATTTTCTTTTTTACTCTGTTGATATGGTGGGTTACATTAATAGATTTTCAAATGGTGAGTGAGCTTTGAATAACTGTATAAACCCCAACTGACTGTGGTGTGTGATTCTTTTTATACTTTTTGGGATTGATTTAGTAATATTTTATTGATAATTTCTACATTTATATTTTTCTTCTGGTTTCTCCATTCTTTTTCTGAGCTCATCTACTGAGTTTTACATTTTAGTTATTGCAGTTCTTAGTTCTAAAATTTTCATTTGGTTTTTCTTTTTCTTGCATTGGCTGTGTCTTTCTATTTATTTCTTGAGATTTTCTATGTTTACATTTGTTTCAAGTGTGCTCATTGTTCCTTGTTTCTTGAGGTATTGTTCCTTGAGGTATTTTGTTGAGGGATACTTTAAAATTGTTTTCAGATAATTCTAATATTTCTGTCATCTTGGTCTTTGCTTCTATTGCTTGTCTTTTTTTCACTTAGATTATGATCTTCCCAGTTCTAGATATGATGAGAGATTTTCAGTTGAAAACTGAACACTTATGGTATTCTGTTATTTTAACCTCTAGTTTAGTTGCTTCTTCCCAACAGAGAAAATGAACTGCTGTTTCATTACTGCCAGGTGGGGAAAGAATTCCACATTGTCTTCTCAGTATCTTTGACAGTCACAAGGGTTTCTTCTTGTTACTACCAGGTGGGGTTAGTGTCCTGGCTCTCCACTAGGTTAGCACAAATACCTCACTGTCTGGGAGACTAAAAGTTCTTAGTACTGCTGTCATCATAACCTCAACAACACCCAAGTGAGGGTTGCCTTGTTACCACTGGACAGTTGTGAAAGGCATGTGTCTTCACTAGGCCTCCTATACACTACCTCAGAAGGAAGATAGAGGTGCTCTCCATTACTTTGAGTCCATGTGGAAGTCTAAGCTCCCTATATGGTCTTCATTTTGGGGAAGGAGTGCCTTATTATTGCCTGGCAGGGATGAAAATCTTTGCTTCCTCCTCTCTCTTCTCTGATACCACCCTGATGGGTGGAGGGTTGGCATACCTTGTCACAGCCTGGCAAGAATGGAAGGCTAAAATACTCATGTGGCCTTCATTGACATGGTTGAAAGTAAAGCCACAGGTAGGGTTTGTTTTGTGTGTGTGTGTGTGTGTGTGTGTGTGTGTGTGTGTGTGTGTTTTCTGTTGTGTTTGTCTTAAGTAGTGTAGTTATTGACCAAAAGTTTGTGTCTTGGTAGTCTGTACCTTTCTTTGTCCTTTGGCTAGAGAGAACAGTCTGTTAGGATTTTTTGGTCTGTGATTATTGGTATTTTTAGGTTGTCAGTTTTTCTAACTTGAAATCTATGATATATAAGGCAAAAAGAAAAGCCAGGGAACTTGCCACCATGTTGTTCTCTGGACCTTTAGGTACCCAGCTGATCTGCCTTCTTGTTTCCACTTTACAAAATCATTTTGTTTGTATTATCTAATGCCCAATGTTCTTAAACATATCACTGAGAAGAAGAGAGAAAAGTATTTCTATCCCATCTTCCCAGTAACTTTCTCCTAATTTACAGAGAACTTAGTAAATTTATATCTTATATTTTTTGCTGTTGTCACCTAGTCCTGAAAAAAAATCCTTCAAACATTAACTTAAATCTAGAATTATAAACAAGAGTCTTTAATTCTTAGTCATGTATCTGCAGGTTGGGTGAGGTTGGATGAGCTTTGGTGGATTGGCTGGGTCTGCATAAAGGAGACATCTATTTGCACAAGGGCTTTATGTGTTTGCCATCCCCTTTGGCTTAGCAGTTTGTCTGTATGAGGTATATGCTTCTATGATGATGATAATAGAAGAATGAGAGAAGAAGCCCTAACGTGGACATATTTTCCAAATCTCTTCCTGTGTATTGTATGCTATCATCTAACTAGCCTCAGCAAGTCTCATGAATGAGTCTGAAGTCAAAAATCAAAGATGCCTCATGCTTTCCTCGTGCTATTAATGAGATTATTGCTACATTAATCTACATTTGATGTAGATTGATGCTACATTTCACTTTTTTTTTTTTTTGCCAGTTTTGGAGAGTTTTATTGGCCAGTATTTCTTCAAATATTGCCTACAAATCTTCCTCTCTCTATGGAATGTAATTAGAAGTGTGTTGGGGCACCTGGGTGACTCAGTCAGTTAAGTGTCTGCTTTCAGCTGGGTCATGATCTCAGGGTCCTGGGATCAAATCTTAAGTCTCACATAGGACTCCTTGCTGGGCGGGGAGCCCGCCTCTCCCTCTGCCTATTGCTCTCCCTGCTTGTGCTCTCTCTCTGACAACTGAATGAAAAAAAAAAAAAAAGTGTGTTAAAATAACCCTATCTTTTTTTCATCTAAAGCATCAATCTGATCACATTATTCTGACATCCTTCCCAATCAAACATACTCTGTTTTTCTGTTACACCCCTTTATTGGATTCTTAGATTCAAAATTAAAACTTTTTTTCCCATTGTAGACCATTTTTTATAGCTTATAGGATTCTTTAGGCATTATGCCCCTTTTATCTATTTTTTTCAAAACCTATTAATTATTATTTTGATATACCTGTTTATGTGGCTCATCTGTGGGTCTCTTCTATTCTCTTTCTGTCTCTCTCTCTTTCAGTATTTTAGTCCCGTTTTCTTGCATGCTTTGTACTTTTATTTGGATCCCAGACATAGTATAATTATTTAAATACTCTAGATGAATTATCTTTGTCATATTGTATAAACATTTCTTTCAGGTGATGGATAGAATATACAAACTTTATCTAGATGAGATTTGTTTTTAGGGTTTGTTAGAACTGCTCTATGTCAGTTTTGCCCTTGTTGCTATGATATGGTAGTTCTGGGTTCTCAAACAACAAACAAACAAACAAACAAACAAAAACTAGGGAAAGGACCACTGCACCTTGATGGGTCTTGATCTTCAATTTTGTTTCCCCAGAACTGAATGGTGACTGAAATCACTGTGCAGCTCAGTTCTTTAATCTCCAAACAGCTGCTACCTTCGGCTGCTTTCCTTCAAGTTTCATCCTATAACGTGCAATCATGAATTCCCAAGGGGAGATTACATGCATATTATTTTACTCACTTTAAGTGTTTCTTGTAATTGTAGTATCTTTCCTTTAAGTCCTAGATGCTTTGCCCATCCTAAATGTAAACTTCGGTCTCCTTGGCCCAATGTGACTGCTACTTTGTTAAGGAGAATATTCCCCCAAGCATGAATTAATAAATGAACTCAGGAGTAAAACCCTGGACAATGGAGCTCAACTCATTGCATGAATTGTAGCCCCTTGAGTCCTCTGTGCATAGTTTATTTCCAAGGCCTTTAAAACAGTAATTTTATGTTATCACCTAATTTTACAGTTGTTTTCAACAGGGGGATTATTCTGATTCAAGTTCCTACACCTTGGCTATAATCAGAATTCTAAAATATTGTAGTGCTCTTTTGTTTTTCGTGTGTCCACTGGACCCTTTAAAATACATCACTGCATTTTAGTCATTGCCAACAAGAGTATGACATTTTTATGCTGGGAATTTATTTTGATTGACAGGATTATAAAAACTCCAGCTCATCGCTGTCACCTACAAGCCCTTGATTTTGAAAGAGCTAATTGGAAGAAAGAGAATCATGAGAAAAAGGAGAAGAATGTAAATAAAATGAACTCTGAACTGTATTTGTAGTGTGTCGTCATTAAAGATGGTATATTTCGTACTGCTAAAAATAAGTCTTTCTTCTTTAGTTGGCAAATAATTCTAAAATTATTTAAATGGAGACTTTATTTAAAAAAAAAAAAAGATATTGTTTTTCTTTGCTTTTAAAACAGGAAGAAGCAAACAGAAATGCCTAATACTTTAAGACAGTTTAGAAGTGTCTACTCACTTGAGCAGTAACAACTGGGAAAATGTAAATTCTCATGCCCCACTCTGGACTTCCTAGATTAGAAACACGGGGAGTGGAGCCCAGCCATCAGCATTTAACAAGCCCTCCAGGTGATTCCGATTCATGCAAAAAACCCCCACAAAACCCACAGCTCATGCTGGTGGGCCAGAGGCCACACTTTGAGAAACAGTGCCCCAGAATACAATGCCGGGCACAGATAGATAATTGACAGATACTTTTTGCATAGTTGAATAAATAGACAGATTGATAAACAAAATCAATCATACTGCTTCATAGAATCACTTGTAATTTGGAAACAAAGTTCTTAACTCTATGACACTAGGATCAGAGATGATGGGAGGAAGAATTACATTTGTTAAATTTCCTATGAAAAGTTCACATGTATGAATTTTCTATATCTCCCAAATGTTAACTTCGAGACAGTACAAGAGCAGGAATACATTTGCAATCTGTTGTCCTACAGTAGTCGTTCTCAAAGTGTGGTCTGTGGACCACAGTAGCATAAGCATTACTTGAGAACTTGAATCAGAAACAGAAAGTTTACGGATTTTCAGAGGATCTCGATGCACAAAAAATTTAAAGAACCACAACTCTAGGATATGGATTTCAATAAGTTGGCAATGAATCACATGGAAGAGTTAATTACAGGTGATATTCCAACTAAGCACCAAGGTATAGGAGATGGAAAATTCTGAAGTAACTTTCCAAATTAATACATGCAAATGTTCAAAGAAAAGGCTTCAGACCAGTTCTACAACTTTGAGAACTTTCAGCTAGATAATATATACATGTATGTGTGTGTTCCTGAGAATATAGGAAACTTAATATATGACTTCTGTGATATATGACTTCTGTGATCAAAGATTATAGTCTAACTCCTTTTAATGAAATCTCAGTGATGCTAGAGGTGCTACTTTGTCTTTTTTTTTTAAGATTTTATTTATTTATTTGAGAGAGCAAAAGTGAGATAGATCACAGAGGGATATGGAGAAGCAGACTCAACACTGAGCAGAGAGCCTGATGTGGTGCTCAATCCCAGGACCTGAGATCATGACTTGAGCCGAAGGCAAAGGCTTAACTGACTGAGCCACCCAGGTGCCCCAGCTTTGTGATTATTTTGCAATAAACTTGTACTCCTCCAAGAACTGGTCAGTACAACGGATATATAGATCTTTCTCTTGGGCCACAAGATCTTTCTCTTGGGTGGGAGAATACTGTCCAACCTAGAGTCACCTTGGGGAGTTCAGGGATGAATTTCAGGTCTCAGCGGCAAAAAGCTCAGGGATCGCCCTGGATACTAGGACTTGTTGAAGTTAGGGCAACCCATCAACTATAGTAGGATGCTCAGAGTATGAGATCTAATGACAGAGAGGGCCAAAACAGAAACTCAAAAGAGTCTCTGACAGTATCCAAAGAGAAAGGGGTTCTAAACAGTTGCTCAGGGAGCAGAAAACTAGCTCGTGAAACTACCGTCTAAGCAAAAGAGCACACTTCTTTCCCACTCCATTCTCACTCTGCTCTAACTGCATAGAAGTCAGAAACAATCCAGCAGGGTAGGGTGAGGGCAGTGAAAGCACAGGCAAGGAAATACAAAAGAAGTCAACCATGCTTCTCTTCCACTGTAGACCTCCAGGAGACGCAGGCTTCTGCAAGCTGGGAAGGTGAGAGCTTTTTAATGCTAAATCAGATCTAGGGTTTGCATTGATATCTTGAATTGGACATTCTACTTCCTGAATTAGGACCAGTTTGTTACTTAAAGTGACTCCAGGATATTTAACCAAAAAAAAGTGAGCAAAAATATCATTGACTTGAAGTTTTCATCCAGGGGCAGAGAAACATTATCACAACTGAATACATTTTGGAAAGATGGCGAGAGACAAAAATAAAGTTTTGTTTTGATTATGTCAGGAGTCGTGCTTGCTCAACACACTGGTTACACACAGACTGAGCCTTCAACAATTTGGTTCAAATCCAAAAATTCTAAAACATCAGAGCAGAGCCAGCTCTGGGCACGTGAAGCCTAGTCTATAGCAAGTCCACATGTGGGAAGTGCCCAGATGCCCACAGAAATGTTGACTGTGAATTTTATTTTTAAAATAGTTAATGAAGATATGGAGTGATTTTGTAGGGCCAGAGTGGTATAATAAATATAGATTTCCTGCTTCTGTGTTCAGTACTTTGTTGAAATATTAGATATGCCAATCCCTAGCATGTGGTACAGAATAAAGCACTAATTCTGTAGGTCTCAGTTTCTTCATCTGTGTTATAGAAGATGGGGCTAGATAATTTTAAATGTTGGCAGTTATGATTCCATGACATCATAAAAACAAATTAAGGTGTGAAATATACATTTAGTTCAAGCTTTTGCTATTAGCTTGAAATGAGATCCTTAGCAAGTCTTTTAATTTCTGCATGTTACAATTCCCCTGTAAATGTTACAATTCCCCTATAAAATGCCCACCTTGCATTCCTGCACATGGCTCTGGAACTCAAAAAGATGTTGTCAGTTAGAGTAATGGCCTCCCAAGATGTCCCTGTCCTAATCCCTGGAGGGGTGACTATATCAATTTACACGGGAAGTGGGATTTTGTGTATGTGATTAAGGAAAAGATCTACAAACAAGTACAATATTCAGGTCTGCCTCACCTAGTCACACGGTCTTTAAAATCAGATAACCATTCCCCATTGTGGTTAGAGGGAACAAGACCACAGAAGAATGGTCAAAGAGATGCAAAGTTGTTGGTTTTAAAGACAGAGAAAGGGAGCTGCAAGCCAGAGAGTGTGGGAGGTCTTTGGAGCTAAAGATGGCAAGGAAAGTGTTTTTTTTCCCGCATAGCCTTCAGACAAGAACACAAGCCTGCCAACATTCTGATTTTAGTCTAGTAGGACCCATTTAGGTTTTTCACCTCCAGAGAATAAATTTGTGTCTGTAAGCCACTACATTTATGGTAATTTGTTATGGCAGCCACAGAAAACTAATACAAGTGTGAACATTTTTAAAAGTTCAAAACCCAATGCAAATGCAGGCTTAGGTGGTGATAAAGATAGATATTTTAAAAGGATGTGAAATGAACATTGATTAGAAAAAAAAAAAAAAAGCATACCAAAATGCTACCAAGAGTGGGGAAGAAATTCTAAAGGTTATCCAGAGAACCTGCTTCTTCCTCCACAGCTCATTCTTCTTCTTATCCAGATGGCATATTCTTTTCTTAAAAATCTCATGCACAGAAATTCAGCAAATACTCTTAGTCACCAATTCCAGAGTCTCACCATTTTTATTACTGCAAAAAAAAATCTTTTCATTTTAATTAGGACAGATTTTTTTGAAGTACGTAATTATTTTATTCTTAGTTGTGCTACCATGAGGAGAAACAGTCTTCTCTAACACATTAATATGGGAAACTATTCCCACATTAAGTTTTGAACAAATGCCAAATCATCTTTTTACTCTCATTTTTAGCTAACACCTGCAATTTGTTTTGATTTGGGGATTATTCCAATCATTCGGTAGGTAGTGATTATCATGGGAGTGTCTCTTCCTTTAAAAGCCACCCTTTCATACTTTGGGGTTCTGTGCCTGGTCCTGTGCAAACTGCAGCTCTCCTCCTCCTGCTGGCTTCCTGTGAGGCTCCACCAGCAGGGGGAGCGAGATGGAGCCTGTAAAGAGGAAAATGACAGATGAACTTGTGACTAGCATCACCACAGGATCTGTGTTCATCCTGATTCTAGTAGCTGGTTTCCTATGTGGTTAGTTCCGATTTGTCCCCTAGTGCTCCCTCAGAAATCTCAGCACATCTTCCTTGGAGGTTTGAGTTCTCTCTTGATGGGAGTGCTTCTCCAAGATTCTGAAGCATGGGTTGCAGTCTGCTGGTGTCTTCTCTCCAGAGAGCCGAGAGTCTGCTTGGTTGGACGTCTTCCTTTTCATTCTCTTCCTCTTGTTCTCCCTGGTCCTGGGGGTGGTGACTGTACATCAGTGATCTCTTTTGCCTTTTAGTTATCTAATATCTGGTTAAACATGAGACATTAAGTTGTCTGTTACAGTTTTGCAGGATGATCTCTATCCTCACGGGAACCTGAATGATGCAAAATTGGTCACTTGGGGTCCCGGGAAACAAACCCTCAAGGATGACCCATTGGGATTGGTCTTTCTATGTTTTTGGGTTTGAACGCAGTTCTGTACTCCTTAAGATAGGAATGGAGTGCTGGTAATCTGTGGCATTTAGTAGTATGAGAAGCAATAAAATTATCACCAATGGTTTTGATAATGTGCCTTCTGATGTGAGGCATTTGTTTGGGAGATGCGATGCTTGCTCCTTTTGACTATGATGGCAGCAATGATGATCCCATGAACTTTGGTGTGGGGTAACTACTTCTGAGTGTCTTGGAGTGCTTAAAGAAAGAAATGACAAGCTGGTTGGTACCAGACAGAGAACCAGTTCTGTACTCAGGGTTAGCTGCTTACCACTTGAAAATCAATACTTGAGAGAAGTGATGGTGGGAAAAGAAAGGTTGTCTTACTGAGGAAGCTGGCTGCTGCCTGAGAAGATGATGGACTAACATCCCGAAGACCATCTTCCCCATCTAGGTGAAGCCAGAGGGTTTTAAAGGGGATGACATGGGAAAAGGGAGGGGGTGCTCTGTGCAGGAGAAGCAGGTGTCCATGCAGTTAATCATATGTGGACATGACCCTGAACAGACTTGCTGGCATCAGTGGCAGATGTTTTCAAATGTAGTCAAGCCTTATTTTATGGGAAAGTTTGATTCTTCACTCCTCAAAGCCAGTGGTCTGGAAATGCCAAGGAAAGTAGATTAGTCCTCCTATAGACCAAAGGACTTCGGTTGACTTAGGTCAGTGAGCAAAGATTACATAAGCTTGAAGAAGTTAAGCCTTAAGACAGGTTGAGTGCTATTACAAGGTCACAACTGAACAGCCAACAACTTCTCTGGGTGGTCCCAAAGACAGTGTCTTATTCTTACAGCCACAGTATTAAGCTCAATAAATCCAGACACAAATATTAATTGGGCAAGTCACAGAATTACAGTTTACACTGGATTCAGAGTTTTGCCAAGTACCTTGTGTGAAAGTTAGGACATTTATTAGAAAATATTGGGTCTTAACATTTAGAATGGGAATATATGGGTGAACTCAGATGAAGCTGAGAATCTCAATTCTCAAGTTATTTTGAGTCTCTTTTCGAATCGATACAACCCACCTTCTTGTGTCTGAGGAGTCTAGTTATCTTTCTCTTGAATACCCTGTAATTTCATCTGGGGTGTTGCCTTACAGGGGAATATCTATTATCTCGAAAGTCTCCCTATATACCCACCTACTATTACCACCAGAATCATAACTTAGAATCCCAAGATAATACCTTAGAATCCTCTTAAAAAAAAAAAAAAAGCTCAAAATTTGACCCAGCAGAAAATAGCTATACTCCTAAATGTTATCAATATCTTGCTAATTTATACCAGCAGAAACCAGCAGAAATCTATGCGAGTGAATTCTAAGAGCCTCTATGGTAACCACTTAAGGAGAAAGGAAGTTTTAATGTAACTCTTGATTCAGTTAAATATGTTTATATAGGTGTATTTACCAGAAATCCTGGATTTAATGCTCTTCGATTTAGAAGAGTTTACCACAAATTTGATGATAGCCTAAAACTTGATCTTAACGGTTTCCTCATTTAATGTGGTTGAGATGCCAGAACTTCCATGGACAGAGAGAATCCAAAGGTTCAGAGATGTAGAAATGTGGAAGAGAATTAACATTCAAGGCTTGCATTTCCTCACATCCCAACTGTCTCTTCCAGGAGTGCCCAGAAGATAATAATTCCACTAACGCACCTTAATGGTGAGAACATTAGTAAGGGTATAAGAATAGGAAATTAACTCTCTGATTTCAAAGGGGATGATAGGATCAGAGGAACAAAAGACAATTGACAGTACATAACCACCATGGACAAGTTGGGGATATTTACCCAACTAAGGATGTGGTAGAAATCAGACTCTTTTTACTTAATAGGGAACTTTTGAGGTCACTAACTAATTGTGATGCCTTTAGGAAAAAATAGATGAGTGGTCTGATAAATAGTGATAAATAGTGATAAATAGTAGTGTTTATATATGATCTGCATAAAAAAATAAATAAAAAATCAACTCCATGGGGAGGGTATGTGCTATGGTGAGTGCTGTGAAGTGTGTAAACCTGGCTATTAAAAGACCTGCACCCCTGGGGCTAATAATTCATTATATCTTTATAAAAAAATAAAAATTATTAAAAAAACCCACTCTAGTTCTGATGATGTTTAAATTACCATCATGGGTTGGGGGGAGGGGTGCCTGGGTGGCTCAGTCAGTTAAGCATCTGCCTTTTACTTGGGTCATGATCCCAGGGGTCCTGGGATTGACCCCTGAGTTGGGCTCCCTGCTCCACAGGAGGCTGCTTCTCCCTCTCTCTTTCTGCTCCTCTTCCTGCTTATGAGCTCTTTCTCATGAATAAATAAAATCTTAAAAAAAAAAAAATTACCACCATGGAGTATCATGGCCACTCACCCAGTTTTTAGATCATAACCAGCTCGCAAACCTGGAGATGTTGGACTAGTGGGAGAATCGCTTCTTAGGAACAAGGCCTGCCATGCTGCCACAAGTATATATGGAAATATTTCTCTAAACCTCTTCAAAGGGGCTTGAGGCCCTTTAACAAGGGGAAAGGGGAATACTTAGCACTTATCAAGACCAGTAGACACTATCTTTGATCTGCCCGTAATTTCTGGGAATCCCAAATGTGACTGTGATCTACAAGTTAATTAGGAGACCATGGAGTCCAGGCAATAAATGGAGTTTTGAGCCAAATTTGAATTCAAAGAGGCCTAGTAGTTTTGTCGATACACTCTAATATATTTTCCTAGTGCTTGAATGAAGAATTGTAATGGGCAGACATAGCAAATGTCGAAATTCACATCTCTTTGACTGTTGACTGAAGGCCATTGTGAACGTGAAAACCAAGTGGGACCCTTGAGAATTTTCCTTCCCTTATCAGAGTAAAAAGAAAAGAAAACATACTACCTTACCCCTGCATGAAACCAGCAACATTAGTGCTTCCATCAAAAATTTGATATAACCATGAGTCCTGATACATTCATACCTCATTTAGTTGTCCTGTTCAATCCATGATGAAGGGAGAAGGATCTCCAAGAACAACTGGGATTATCTTAAACTTAATTAAGTGGCAACTCCAAGCTGAGCTGCTGTTCCAGATAAGGTAAAGTAACTTTCAGGACAAATGAACACATTTCCTGTACCTAGAATGCAACTAGCAAATGTTTTTTTCCCTGTATACCAGTTTCTAAGATCCATCCCTTTGAAGCAGTTCTATTTTATCCCACAACTAATCTTCACAAAGTTGCCTCATGGCAACATCGAATCTCCTACTACCTATCCCTTATATTATAGTCTGCCGAAATCTTGAACATCTTAGCAATGTCCACTACACTGATGACATTGTGCCAGTCAGACCAGAAGAACAGATAGTAGCAATTACTTCCATGGCTTTGGAAAAATGCATGCAATCCAAATGGTGAGATGCACTTCATGGAGGCTCACACGATCTTTGTGAAATATCTGAAGGTCCAGAGAAGCATGCTGAGCTATGCATTCTCAGGTGAAAGGCAACGCACTTCATCACGCGTTGATAACTATTACATGGAAGGCATCATGCTTAGCAGGAGTTTATGCAACTTAATGGTAATTTATGCATATTTTTGTACTCCACTCTGAGACTTTCACTGAGAAATCCATGAAACATGTCATCTGTCCAACACCTTCTCTTTAGTAGTGTGAGTTGCAGCACCATGGGGTTGACTTCCAAGCTTCTTAGTGATGACTAGTTCAGAGCTAGAAGCTAGAAGCTATGACTTCTCAGCTACTAGGTCTAGAAGAACCATGAATCAGTGGTCTTGGTCCCAGCTCTGCAAGAACGTGCTCTGAGCTTTTGAGGTATGTGTGGTAATCAAGCAGTAGTACATGCTCCCCAAAGACCTGAATTCCAGCTCCTTCTAGCCACTTCCCCAAAACTATACCTTTAATAATCCCAACTTCCCCCCTTTCTCCTCCCCCTCTTCCCGTGTTAGCTCTTTCCTCAGTTACTGCCTCTGCCATAGCTCAAATTCCTTTTTTTGTTTTATTCAGTTCTCTAATAATCTGGTTAACAATTTATTATATCAATTCTTCCTGTTAAAATGGAAGTTCTTGCTTCTGCCTCCTTACTGGAACTTGACTGATATTTAAATGAAAATATGTTTGTGAACGGAACTTTGTAATTCAGAACCCATAGTAGGAAAATTATTTCTAAAGAATAAGAGATGACTCACTACTCACAGTGTTAAAAGAGAAAAATTAATAATGATATTACATGTACAAAATTCATCTAACATCTTTAATATTGTATATATATGTATGCATAGATATATAAAATTTCATAATCCCACAATGGCTCAGCTAGCTCATTTACATTTTTATTTGATCCCATATTTTGCTATAAAGTCCCTTTAAACCATTCCTAAATTTAAAAATCTTAGCATTTGTTCTCCAGAATTTTGACACAACTGGGTCTCCTTTCTCTCTTGCCTCTGTGACTTCAAATTCTTTCAGCCAATAAACAATAATATTTTGATCATCTGAATTGTCCCTTTATAGGTTTTAGGCCAGGAAAATAAAATGTAATCATGAATGCATTTGTTTTTATGTCTAAGACACCTCTCAGAAGGTCTTAATTTTTATCCAATTCTTAATATGTTTCAGTTTTTGTGGGTTGATGATGGTGGTTGTTATTTAAAAAATTTTTTAAATCAATTCCAGGTGGGATTTTGGTGTATCTGTGTGGTATAATATTGCTAGTGTTATTGTTTGTTTAGTGCTCTCAGTGCTATAATCCCTAAAATATGAAGATATACCTGGTTTCTTAGCTTTCAACTTTTCCTTTTTTCCTTCAAGATCCTCTTTCTTGGTTTTAATGTGAAGAAGATGATGCTGTCTGAAAGCCAACATTATTATATATTACTGAAAGCCACGAAAGCAGCAGAGGTAGACCATTTCCTGAGCTCTTTCTTGCAGACCTGAGCCTCCATGATGAAAAGGCAATGGTGTTCACTTCTCTTGTCTCTACTATTAAAGGTTCTGGCAGTAATTCTTAGAACTGCACCCAGAAAATTCGGGGAATGTAATTATGACAGCAGAGACCACCTGCTTCAGGAAGTTACCATTTTAAAAAGAAAAGTATGAAATCAGCCAAAGGAAAAAAGTCTCAGATACTCAGAAATGGCCCTTAGGTTCTCACTTAGAGAACTAAAGGAAATAAATGGTTTCGTAAAGTGTAGAAATGTTACTTTCCAAAAAAAGAAACAACAAAACAGAAAACAAAATGAGGGAAGGGTTACAGAGGAATCCAAAGGGAAACAGATAACTAAGCAGCCTAGAAGAATCATATTATGCACTTTTCACACACACTTATTTTTTTCCATTCAATTTGCTGGAAGTGTGTCTATGACTGAGAAGCTTTGACTGATTTAGCACAATAAAGAAGAGCAAAGGGAGTTAAGTTCGAAGTTAAATTGGAATTACTTAAACTACAGAAATGTGTACCTTCTCTGATACAGGAGAAAATACACAGAGTGAGCAATGATCAGAAATGTTCTCCACAGCTTATTACTTAGGACAATTGAGCTTGGTGATTAAATGTATGAGCTATAGAGTCACATAAAGGTCAGAAATTCTGTACAAATTCTCTAAAAATGATCTCTAGTCAATATTTTTTAAAGGTTATATTTTGTTAGGATAACTGTTAAGACATCGATAAAAAGATGTTAGAAGAAGCCCTACCCTGGCCCAACGCCAGCCAAGTCCCCTCATTGAAAAACTTGTTTTTATTGCACAGGTCAACCATTATAACATGTTCTGAACTAAAGAGATGGTTAACTCAGCTTAAAAGAAAAGGAAAAAAAAAGAAAAAAAATTGAGATTCAAAAGAAAAAAATTCTATTTTTATAACTCTGGTTTACTTATTTGGAAAGTAGAGCTTATAATAGTGCCTATATTATAAGTTGTATGTGAGAATTAATAGTGATCATTCCTTTAAGTCATGATGCGCTATGTGTGTCATGCTGGCACATAGGATTCTCTCAATAAACGTTAACTGTCACTATTGTTATTTGTAGAGAAGGAGCCTAACCTAACACTTTTCTGACCTGGGCCACACAGAACACTGATGCAGGCATCAACAAGGGTTCTTCAACTAAAAGTGGATTAATAGTGGGCACAAAATATTTTCAGTGTATTAATAATATTCTTAATTTTATTTATCTTACAATGTTTTGACACTTTGGGGGGCCCTTGCTGGCTGAAGAGAGATTGTCCCTCCCAGGGTTAACTACTTCTTTGAGATAGTAAACAGATTGTGGGTGATCTGCCTTTCAAACGCAAACCAACTGATCCTGAGTCTGTACCCTCACGCATCTCTTTTATCTAACTTCCACACACTAAGTTGTTATTTCTCCAGGCCTAAATCAACTCAGGGACAGATACCAGACAATTAGGGACAGCTTCTATGCACCACAGCCCACGCGAATTATTCAAATTATCGAATCCTAAGATGTTTACCCTGTTCTGCCGTGTCTTTCTTTTTTTTTAAAATTTTTATTTGACAGACAGAGATCACAAGTAGGCAGAGAGAGAGAGAGAGAGAGAGAGGAGGAAGCAGAGCAGAGAGCCTGATGCGGGGCTCGATCTCAGAACCCTGGGATCATGACCTGAGCCGAAGGCAGAGGCTTTAACCCACTGACCCACCCAGGCGCCCCTGCCGTGTCTTTCTTACAGAAACCCCGATAAAGGCTGTGACCTATGTATTTCCTTTTCTTTTTCTTGCCTCTGACAATGGTTTTTCCTTCTGTGACCTGGGTGATGTGCGTTTTCTCTCATTTCTAGCGAAAAAAGAAGTTATGTTACATTTGTCTTTCAACAACACTGGACTCCCCACGTCATCACTTGGTCACTTCTTAATTCTTATTTTTAATATTTTTAAGAGAGAAAGAGAAAGAGAGCAGGAGTGGGAGTGGGGAGGCTGAAGGGCAGAGGGAGAGGGAGAGAGGGAATCTTTACCAGGCTCTACACCCAGTACAGAGCCAGACACAGGGCTCCATCTCACCACCCTGAGATCATGACTTGAACCAAAATAAAGAGTCAGACTCTTAACGGACTGAATCTCCTAGGCACCTAACTGGCCACTTCTTTAAACTAAAATCCCACAGGTATCCTTTGAGACACCCACATCTTTCATGAAGAGGTTCATTTAAGTCCCCTTAGACATTTACTCAAACTCAACCATGTAGCTTGCCTTGGGCAAAGGACATCAGCAAAGTAAGCCTCGACAAGTACACAGTAACACTTTCCCTGCTGTTAGGTTGCCTATATATAGACACATGGGTGTTAGGTCTTCAATATAAAAATTTCATGAGGATACAAACATTTAGTTCTTAACAATGTTCCAACAGAAAAACAATCTCATGAAATAATACCAGACATGATTTTTCCAGAAAGTGTAAACTCAATCCTCAAAGATGTCACATCTACTAGGATGGCAAAAGCAAAAAGTCTTACAACACCAGATGCTGGCACCGACATGGTACAACTGGCATGCTTAGCCAGTGATGGTAGTACTGAAAATGGAGAAATATTTGAAAGGCTTCTTATAAAGATAGACATGAATATACTCCTAGGTACTTGGCTGAGATAAATGAAAAGAAATGTCTACACAAAGGTCTGTGCCAAAATATTTATAGTGGTCTTATTCATAAAATTAACAACTGGAAACTTGAGAACAACCCAGAAATACATAAACAGTAGACTATATAAACAAATTGTCATGCATTTAAATAATGGAATGGTACTCAGCAATAAAAAAGTGTATATTACTGTTATACACAACAACATGATAAATCTTACAGCATTATATTAAGAGAAAGAATCCAGACACAAGCAAACACATGTGGTATTATTTAATTCATATGGGATCCTAAAACCGGCAAACAATATTCAAAGAAATATTTTACTTGGGTGAAAGCATGACTGAGTGATAAGGGGCACAAATGAATTTTATGTGGTGATAAACATCTATGCATTTAAAAAATTCTTGAATTTCACACTTAATGTTTATGAATTTGCTGTATATGCATAAACATTTTGCCAAAAGGAGGGGAAAAAAGAACCATAAATGGATAACTCTAGTATGTTTATTTTTGTTGATGGTGTGTTTGCTGTTGTGTTTACTACCATGTATTCTAGGGTTGAGCAACTGAGTAAATATACAGAATGTAATGGGAGCAAAAATTCTCATTGTTGGAGAAGCTAGTTACAAATATGGAAGAGGGAACTCCTTTAATATACCATATTGTGTTATATTGGAATTTGAAATATCAGTATGATGAAAGATATATACATACACCTATACCTAGCTATATACACACTCACACACAGATATCTAGGAGAGTGTGCCCCGACGTGAGCCCAGAATGCCAGAATGTAGTCCTCCTGTGATACTGCAGCTTCAGCTTGTGACAATTGCTCTACAGCTCTCTAGAAGTGGAAGCCAAATTACCAATAGAACTTCCTGCAAGCTGCGTGGCCTGTCTTGAGTGGTCTCACAGATCTGTAAGCCCCCATATGGCCTGAATGCTTTGAAGGCCTCCTATATCTGCCAGCTCTCTAGAGAATGGTTTATTGTTTACCCAGCAAGTCCAAACCAGCTCCAACCTGGCTAAACCAGGAAACTTCTTTGCTACCTTGTGGGATGAACCAGACCTTCTCCAAAGAGGTCTGAATTTCTAACTATGTACTTTCATGGGTCCTCTCCCTCTACCCAAAATACCATATAGATTTTTTTTGAAGTTATAGTTTGTCTAATATGTACTCTTTTACTACAGCCAATAATTCTTTATGTTACACCTCTCCTGTTTAACAATCTAGTATTTCATGTTTCCTGACTGAATTCATATTTCCACATGATCAAAATTAACACCATGAATATTGGAACTAATTGATATTTTGTAACCCTTAATATGATGTACTGGTAGAGATGTAGAATCTTTTCTGCCAAAATTATATAACCTAAACCTAATCGTAAGAAAACACCAGACAATCCCAAATTATGGGGCAACCTAACAAATAATTGCTCTGCAAAAATGTCAAGGTCAAGAAAAAAAAGACTGAAAACCCTTTTCAGATTAAAAAGAACCAAAGAGATATGACATGTATACAATGCTTAATCCTTCATTAGATCCTGAACCTGATGAAAAAATATCTATGAAGGACATGATTTGTCCATTTGACATAATTTGATTATGGCCTACAAATTAGTTAACAATATTGTATTAATGTAGATTTCCTGATTTAAAAAATTACACCGTGGTAATTAATGTAAGAGAATAAACTTGGAAATTATACATCACAGAATTTGAGATAAAGGAGCACAATGCTTCCAGTTTGCTCTTAAGTGGTTCAGGAGAAAGGTGTGTATGTACACACATATGCACATACACAGAGCAAATGTGACAATACATCTGTAAGTTGGAGAATTTGGGTTAAAGGTATATTTTTCATGCAGTATTATTTTACCTTTTCTAAGTTTGAAATTATATAGAAATGGAAATATTTTTTTAAAATGAGAACATTAAACAACAAGTAAGCTCACTTTTGGAGAATAAGGAATACACGGAGGACGCTGGGACATGAAGCGGAGGAGTGAGTTGGGGGAAATTGGAGGGGGAGACAAACCATGAGAGACTGTGGACAAATTGAGAGTTTTGGAGGGGAGAGGGGCGGGGGGCGGTGAGCCTGGTGGTGGGTATTATGGAGGGCACATATTGCATGGAGCAAAGGGTGTGGTGCATAAACAATGAATGCTGGAATACTGGAAAGAAATAAAATAAGCTAAAATGGAAAAACAAAACAAAACTAGTAAGCTTAGGGTCTGGCCTGATTTAAGTCCTGAACCAACCTTCCTCCACTGCCTCCCCTGGAAACTGTCCTATACACTCTGTCTCCAGATGGAGAATTAGGTTCACTAGACACTAAGCTTGGTCCTTTTCCTGCCTTTGCTAATTCTCCTTGTCTTTCTTTCCTTTTCTACCTGCAGTGGCTTCTTCCTTCCTTCTGAGGGGAGCTAAATCCTTCATTTTGTTTTGTTTTGTTTTCTTTTGTGTTCTTTTTCTATTTTTTGAAAGATTTTTTTTTCCTTCAGCTAAGACAGCAGACGACCTGATTTATTGTACATGTGTTACATTTAGCTGCAAATGTACCAAGTCCCACTTTTGGGACTTCAGTCTATAAAATGGGAGTTATGGCAATAATGACAGACTAGCCCCAAAAGTTATAGGTCCAAGGCAAAGGACCCAAATAGTCTGTTTTAATATGAAAGCAAGGTAGGTCTCTCACAGATGGTCACTGTGATCAGATAGCAATGGATATTCTAGATCCATTGATTCAAGTTATAGAAGGTAGTCATGTAGTCCAGTAATTTATACCATCACCCCTGGCCTCTGACTTTCCTTATTTCTGCTCCTGTGGCTTCCATGGATGCACAAGCTAGCACGTTCCTTGGACCTCTGCTTCATCTTCCTTCTTTTTCATGTCAGCTTGTGCATTCATTTCTTATTCCACTTGGCTCTTATGGCACAGAGGTTTCTGAGAAGATGGTGTTAAGGTTGAGGGCCTAAATTTTTTTTTTTTATGTTCAAAGCCAAATTCAAGTCTATGTTATTGTGATCATTTAAAGGGTTTTCCCAACTCCCCAGCTTAAATTGCACTAATCTGTCTTCAACCCAACTTTATTACATTCTCTATTTTATGCCTTGGAACAATAGTTCTAATGTATCTGAAGTGCTTTTATCTCCTTTATTTTGGAAATTCTTATGCTTTACCACATAACTGTAGAAGAATCCTTAGATCTATTTGATCTCATAGCTCAGCTCCACAATTTACTAGCTGCGTGACTTATGGTAGGCATCTACCGTAAAGTAGATGCCTAACCTCTCTGTAAGTCAGTTCAGTCTGTAACATGGGACTAATGACAATAATGACAGAACCATACTCATGATGTTGCTGGAAAATCAAAGAGAGTACTTAGAACATTGTTCTTCATATAGTAAATGCTATGGGAATATTCACTTTTTTTTAATGAGGCACAGGACCTGGTATAGGAAACAGATGTTCATTACTTCCTTCTTAATAGGTTGATTATTTTTTCTCCACACTATGGACTTTTAAAATCCATATCATAACTTCTATTTATGCTCTTTAGAACAACTATTATATTAGAGTGTCGAAGATTTCCTTCTGCAGATAATGAAACAAACAGCCAATAACCAACCAACCAACAAAGCCAGCCTTGCTCCTCTCACAGGTTCTATGAGAAGAACACAAAACTAACTGCTAAAAAAAAAAAAAAAAGAAATAGAAGAGAAGCCCCTTATATATAGTAATTGACATTCATTGTTATTTTTGGCTATTTTCACACCTTTTAACACTTAGGATTGAAATCGTTTCAAGCAGAAAAGCTTCTCTCAGTTAAGAATCCTGGATTTATGTTTATTATTAGCTTGGCAGCAAGGAGACCTGGCCCAGCTTTAACATAAGAAGCAAGTTCTTCTGTAGAGTCAAGGCAATGTGGAAAGAGACTGTCTCAAGTGAGGGGTCTCAGAGACTCTTCTTTAACTCTGTTAAAGCTAAACTCTATAATTAAACATCTACAACATGCTGCCCTAAGTACTTCTGAATGGGGAGGAATCTCTGCCTAACTTAGCATCTAAAGTGTCTTAAAGCAGGCATTGTATGACATGTTTCACTTAGGAGGCAGAACAATTTGAGGACTCAGGGGAGAAAGCTATTGGAACCACTAAAAAGCAGTATTTGGCAAAAACTCAATAGTTGTTAGTAGTATGACCCTGAAGTTTGGGAGGGATTTCAACTGGAGAAAAGGACAAGAAAAAAGCCAATGAGCTGTGTTTGGGTACACAGACATGGTAGAGCTAGTAAATAATTAGAGTCTGTGTCAAGAGATGGCACGTTAGTTGGGAGAATAGAAATTAGGAATAATAGACTCAAATACTTAATTAGAATGTCTTTGGCATATAAGGAGTACTCACAGTTAAATTATAATACCAACATCAATCTCATGGACCCAAAAGGTGATTAAAATCAGGATTGGGTAATAGCCTTATTTATTAAGCTATATAACATATTAGATAGGTCTGTAGCGTGAACTGGAAGTTCAGAACTGTCCTGGGTATCATATCCTAGATGGTAAGCAAATACACTGTTCATTCTTTATAAGAACAATGTCATTGACCTATGCTCAATAAGTCATATGATCTGAGATTCTTCAGGGACAGTGGCACTCTGCCAACTGGTCCTCTATAACAAAGACCCACATTCACAAAATGGTCATCACAGTAAGGAGTCTGGAACTTAACAACAATGTGAAACTGGCTAGCCTACAAGGCCATGGGACTCTGCCCACCAGATTGCCTCTGAGCTCTAGTCTCCAGGTCATGCTGAATGAAACAACTAATGACCAGTGACATAAACACCATACTTTCATATAACTATCACATAATCCTGACCTTCTCTACATTATTTTTTCTTTGTTATTTTCACTAAAACGATAATACTTATGCAGGACAAAAGGCCAGTAAGAGGTTAGGCTGCCAAGAATACACTTGGATTGATTTGAAATGGACTTTACTTTTAGGATCAGACATGACAGTTTAACAAAATGACTGGCAAACAGTTAAGAGGGGGAATAAATGAGGCTCTATGAATATTATTATGATCTTTTACTTAATATTTCCCTCTTCTGATTGTGAAGTTTTACTGCTCCTTTACTTTGTATGATGGTCTTTAAAAATTTCCACATTAGTTTTAAATTCCCAAATACTGGTTTTGAAATCCCAACTGACCATGTTGCCCTTCTGCTTAGAATCTTTCCATAGCTTCTTATAGCTCTTGGAATAAAGTCCCTGTAGTACACTTAGAGGCTGCATCATCTGATGTCACCCTTCTGCTATGGACTTAGCCCTCATCCCGTTGACCCCACATTTCTTTGTTTCAATTTCACAACCCTTCCTCCAGCAGCTGCTGTCTTCCCACAGGGGCATTTGCACATGTGGTTCTCCATGCTTGGAATGCTTAGATCCTCTCTTCTTTACTTGGTCACACCCATTTATTGTTCAGGTCTCAAGTTAAATATATTTTCTCAGGGGAGCTCTCCCTGAACTTCCTGATGAACTTTCATAAACCATCATATCATCACATCTCTTTTTATCACTCTCCATTTCTGTGATATTTTGACTAATATCTGTATTTCCTACTAGACTCCTCTAAGGTCCACGGGGGAAGGGAAATGTCATTTTTCTTCATCTTGTATCCCAGAACCTGGTACAACACTTAGTACATAATACTTGCTTTCATAAGTAATGTTCTATTTATTTTATAAAGCTTGACCAAATGCCATGTAACTATATTTGTGACAACTGCTTAAAATGAAGAGTAAAGAAAGAATATGGTTATAGGCTGTAAGGTAGAATCGTTATAATACAAAGTTAAATACATACAAGACAAAAGTTGGTAAAACAATTTCAATATTCTACAAAGGAAAGTTTCCTATATAACTGTGTGTGTGTGTGTGTGTGTGTGTGTGCCAACTGTCATAAACTTAGGGCTTTAAAGGGACTATACATGCATTTATGTAGCTAGAACTAAGAGTACCAAAACAGTAGTGAAGAGTTTTTTAGAGCACTAGAAAAATCAGCTTAGGGAAAATAATTATGTCTCTCTATTTATAGATAGATAAAGCTATAAATATGCACACTCAAAAGTACAGCTACAGGGATCTACGTAAATTATGTGTCATGGCATGGCATAACCATACTATATCTGGTAAAGAATGGTTAGCTTTTCTTATCTGTATGGAAATAGTAGAACCAAAAGACTGAATGCTATCTGAAAAAGAATTATATAAGCGGGGCTTCTTTATACCATTTTAGAAGTATCTAGAAAATGGTTTATTTCAGAATGAAAAAAATTCCCAAATAAAAAAACAACTTTTAAAGAAAGGTTTGTTTTCACTAACATGCTTGAAAGCACAAATCTGAGTGTTTGTATCCATGATTTGCTCAACTGTGGAGGGAATATAGTATATGACATCTGCCTTAGGCATTGGGTTGTAAATATTTCCTGGCTTTATAAATGTACCACGATTAAATGTGTTTTAGCAGTCAACTGAATAATGTTTTACAGCATCAAAATAAAAAAAAATTCTTTTTTGTCTTTATCTGAGAGCTTTGCAAATATATCTCAATGTTATTTTCACTTCTTACGTTATTAGGACCAAACCCAATGTTCTCCTGGTGACACCAAGAATGGGTGTCCTGAGTTGTGATTTACAGTTCTTTTCTATCTAGGAGGAAATGCTATTAAAAAAATCTAATTACAAATCTTCAGCTAGGCCACACATTTATTTTGATACCTATGGTCAACAGAATAATGGAAAAGATGTCCACATCTGAATCCCTAGAGCTGTGATTATGTTACCTTACATGGTAAAGGAGATTTTGCAGATGTGATTACGAATCTTGAAGCGGATGGTTGAGGTGGATGTGGGGGATCATGATTCGAGAGAGAAGTTAGAAAATGCTCTGCTGCTTGCTTGAAACTGGAGAAAGACGTGACAAGCTAATGAATGGAGGCAATCTCTAGAAGCTAGAAAAGGCAAGAGAAAGGATTCTTCAGAGCCACCCAAAGGAATACAGTCTTGCCAGAACCTTGATTTCCATTCATTGAGACCCTTTTTTAGACTTCTGACCACCAGAATTATACATATTTTTGTTTGTTTGTTTAACCATTAAGTCTGTGATAGAGATAACTAAAATAGTACACTAACTCAGACACTAAAACAGTAACAAATCAGTTTAATTAATCAGTATCAGTTTTAATTAATATATTAATAATGAAAAAATTATAACGTTACACTGGCCTCAAAAATCAAGCAAGCAAGCAAACAAGACTCAACTAATGTTTTTGAATACTTATTATCTCAAGGGCTCTTTTTATTAGTCCAGCATACCTAATTTTTTAAACGATTTTTTAATGATTTTTTCTTAATTTTTGGTAGGGAGGGACAGAAGGAGAGAGAGAGGGAGAGAGAAACTCTCAGGACTCTGAGATCAGACCTGAACTGAAACGGAGTTGGGCTTAACTGCACCATCCAGGCACCCCTAGCATACCTAGTCATCATAGAGCTTGTTTTCCCACAGCCTTAGAGATGTAGATGTTTGCATTGTATCCCAATTCTGTGTCTTGTAGAAGTCCAAATTCCTTTAAAGGAATACAGCATTCAATAGAGGTGATAAAGTAAGCTCAGAAAAGATTATAATGCAAGAGACAAGTAAAGTGGCTAGAAAGGTTTAGGGGAGGGGGTAGAGAGGAAGGAGAGAAGGAGGGAAGAAAAGAGTGAAGGAATGAGAAAGAGAGAGAGAGAGAGAGAGAGAGAATATGAATGCCCAATTGGGAGAATGAGGGACCGGATTTTAGAAATATGGCTGTTGTAAGGTAAGGGTGAAGACCATTATAGAAAAAGGAAATAGTCTAAGTAAAAATGTGGTTTTAGGAAATCATGAGGCAGGAACAAATGAAAATTACAGTTGCGAGGATAAGATTGGAAAGCAAGCAAGAAAAGCCAATTGAAGACCCTAAACGCCAGATTCAGGATTTTTTTTTTTTTAATTCTGTAGGCAATGGAGAAATTACTCCAAGTCATGTAACATAAATTCCTTTTTTTTAAATCACTTGTACTGCTGTCAAAACAAGCACTTCTGATTTCCTTGAGGAAGCTGTAAAGGAGAGGAAACCTACCAGCTTCCCAGGGCTCTTCCCAACATCTCACTTCTGAATGAACCTCCTGAAGCAGAGCAGAATTATCAGTTCTGTGAGAGTGGGAATTTACATCCAAGCTTGGGGCCGTGAAAAACCTATTTCTCAGGAAATTCTTCAGTGCTTAGTGTCTCCCTCCATCTTGACAGGAGGTAGGAGCCCATAGTGAAGAAGAGTGTGAGTGTGACCCACACTTTGTCATTAGGTGTAGCCCTGGACTGAGTTTTAGTCATGGAGTGTAAGCAAAGTGATCAAACCATTTCCAGAAATGGCCCTTATAATGAACTCTCATGTCTACTCTGTTGTTTCCTCTCTGGTGGGAACCACCGCAATGACCTGGAAGGCAATGTGCTGAATGTGGCAGAACCTCCATGTAATCTGCATTTCAGAAGGAGATGTGAGCTTGTGTTTGGTAATCACTTGACAGTCTGTGACACAGGGAATAAGGTAACAGTTACCATTTCTCACCAGAACTCCCTAGTATCTTCTGCTCGACAAGAGGGTTGGTGGCCCAGGGATCAAATCACTGAGGAGTGAGTGCTCTAATAAAATTATTTTCACACTTACCTACTAGTACATCCTTATTCACACAGTAGGGCTGGTATCATGCTCAACAGAACAAAACTGTGAAAACTAAATTCAATATGAAGTATATAGCATAGTGCCTTATACATAGTACATATTTACTCCAATGCCCAGAAAGAATCCCTTGTGTTGAAGAACCCCTGATGGTCATACATCTATTTGTCATCTGCATATTATAACTAATTACTCTTTTTTATGACTAACTCAAGATTATATTTGAAATCTACTTCCCAGCTACTTTTAAGGTTGTCCTTT
Source organism: Mustela erminea (assembly GCF_009829155.1). Lineage (NCBI taxonomy): Eukaryota > Metazoa > Chordata > Mammalia > Carnivora > Mustelidae > Mustela > Mustela erminea. Next base: position 70,271,029 of record NC_045627.1, read on the forward strand.
TATTAAGGAAAAGTTAAGCCTCTTTTTTACTTAAAGAGCTCTCACCATTCTGATCTACCAGTCCAATCCTACCCATCATGTTCTAATCCCACCTCCTTGAAGACTTCAACCAAAGCTTTCTTTATACAAACTTCACTGATTCCTGATTACTCAAAGCATTTATTGCTTAAATTGTATATTTTACTTAGCAACATTTACTTTTTATATATACTATTTCTAGCTTTGGCTTCTCTTGTAAAAAGTAAAGTTTAATTAGTCATATTATGTATTTTGAAATATTTTTGGTGATTCTATAAATATACATAATATACATCCCCTTCGTCTACAATTTAATTATATCACTATTTCCTTAGAAGCGTTTGATGGTCTCTGTGACTGATTTTTTTTTACCCTAATTATACATTCTCCACTGATTTTGGGGGTCATATCCTAATTATCCAATTTCCCCTTCTTAGATAAAATTAGAGTTTTAGTTCAGCATGAAGCCATTTCACTAAGGAGTTTATTTCCCTGCTTTCCTTGTGCTTGGATATCACCAGGAGACTAAATGAACTATTTCCCAGTTTTATCTGAGTGATCAATTAAGACAGAATTTGTGTTTTGTTTTCTTTGTTGAATAGTGATGTGGGGGAGTACAAAAAAGCCACATGATTAGAAGCCATGAAGTCTAGAACTAGATTTATCAACTTGTAGCCAGGTGTGAGTCATTTTGCCAAGGATAGCTTCAGTTTACTCAGTTTGAAAGCTGGGAGAAAAATATCTACTTTTAATTCTTCTCAGTTGTGAGTAGTCAAGTGGTATGGTCAAGTATTTCACAAATATTATGGATTGCAATTACAGGTCCACAAACATGTTAAGTCAGAAATGCCTTTTAGAAATTTATTCAGTGCTGTCATTTCACATATTGGGGGTGGGGTGGGGGAGAGGAACTGTCAAAATCCGACCAAAAAACTCTGAGGTCAAGTGGGTTGAATGAGTTGTTCAAGGTCACGTGACCCTTAGAAGATGGGTCAAAAAACCTCTCCAGGTTCCTGACTTTGCCTCTGGATGCTTTCAAGTGCACCACCCTCAGCTTCAGTCCTGAGGCTCAATGAATCCTTTGTCCTTTCTCCTCTCACTGGGAAACAAACAAGAATGAAAACTGTACCCCTGAGTCATTTATTGAGCTAGTTAAGCTCCAATTTATCTCCAGTCTGGCCACTGTGTGACCTTTCCCGAATTCCATTCTCTGGGCGTAGGACGGAAGCCTTTCTTTCCCCCACCCCCTCTTTGTATCCTTGGGAATTCTCTTATTCTGTCAATACCATTTTCAATGCACCAAGCCTCTGTTTAGGGTAATAGCTCCTCTGAAGTTTATGAAACAAAAGACTGATATGAGCTTCATAAAACTCATGCAAATGCAATATCTTTTCTACATCATGTTATGCCTTTAATTTTAGGAGCCTTTATACTTGGAACTATGGGAAAATGTTATAATTAGAAATAATAAGGGGGAAATGAAAAGAACAATTGGAAATGTCTTCCCAAAGCTACCATTTTTGTTAATGTTCTTTCTTTATTGATTTGCTGACAAGGAATGGTAGACTTACTACTTTCTCTAGGTTACAAGTATATTTTCTCTTTTTTAAAGAAACAAAGCTTCTGAGTATATGGCATAAATGTCAATGTGTTGTTTAAAAAACGCCCACCTTACTTATGCATTGGAAACATGGAAAGCTAAGATGCATAGCCACAGCTAACCCATTCCTCAAACCAGGAATGATTTTGTGAGAAAGACATCATTTTTGTGAAAAGTAAATTTCCAGAAATTAAGTCAGTTATACAACTTTCTAGGAGTCTGTCCCACTTCATCTATGGGGTTATTAGTTTTATTCTTTTTTTTTTTTTTTAAGATTTTATTTATTTATTTGACAGAGAGAGAGATCACAAGTAGGCAGTAGGCAGAGAGGCAGGCAGAGAGAGAGAGGAGGAAGCAGGCTTCCCACTGAGCAGAGAGCCTGATGCGGAGCTCTATCCCAGGACCCTGGGATCATGACCTGAGCCGAAGGCAGAGGCTTAACCCACTGAGCCACCCAGGCGCCCAAAGTTTTATTCTTAAAGACAAATAGCAACAGTAATGATTTGGCAGTTTAAGATAATCCCCTTTACTCCTGTGATTTGGTACCAATAAAACTTGGTTTTTCTCTCACTGCTCTAATTAACGAACATGGTAAATAAATTAAGTGGAAAAAGTCATCATTTCCTATACACTACAGTTTTCTTTTCTTTGGGGGTGGGTGTTTTAAAATAAAAAAATTAAATTAGTTCATTTTTCCCAGCTTTATTGAGCTATAACTGACATATCATTGTGTAAGTTTAAGGTATAGAATGTATTGATTTGATATACTTATATACTGTAAAGTGATTACCGTCATAACATTAAAATGAGAATACTGGGAGGAGAATTCACTTTTCTTAAATAGAGAAATACTATGTGTTGAGCTCTATTTCAGGATTTGGAGCTGGGAAATGACACCGTTTGATTTATCTTTTGTCAACTAAAGCTCAGGTTAATAAAAATTTGTTGATAGTCTGTTGTGATCCAGGCCATGGAACTAGGTCCTAGGAATAAGACAATGAAGGAATTTATAATTCAGGGTCCTTGCCTTTGATGAGCTCACAGTCTACTTGATAATTTGCCATGGTAAATATGATGGTGGAAAGAAGTGATCGGTTGAGCGTCAGATGAGCAAGAAATGTATTTCCTAGATGAGATGACCCTTAGCTCTTAAAGAATGAGAAGACTTGAAAACAAATGTAATGACATGGGGAGTTTCATGTTGCTGGGTGGAAGCACAGCTTTGTTTATGAAGTTTCTCCTGTCTCACATTTCTTCCACTTTCAATCTTGAGTTCCCCATGAACATATTCTTTACTCTCCAGTCTTTATTAAAACATTTAATTCAAATACTACCTATTTAAGAAAACTTGTCTCATGCCCATAGGAAAAATGTATTAGGGTTTCCATTGTGTGTCTAATTGTCTCTGAAGAGACTGAAAAGACCACCAGTATCCATACCTTTTTATACCTTTTATAAGTGTTCCACTGTGTTTTGTAGCTTGCACATGGCCAATAAAGCTTCCACTGCCATTTCAATTTTATCTGAATTCAAATACTACTTCATCAGGTTTGGTTCAGTCTCACAAATATTTTACCAAACTTATTAGGTACCATAACTGCTACTTGTTGTATACCATAATCATTGACAACTTTCACGTTAACCAATGGTGTTATAGTCTTTTATTTACACTCGACTACCTATTACGTTGGACCTGGAATCTCAGACCTAAGAGAGCTTACAATTCAACTCTAGCTTAATTCAAAACTCCAATTGCACAATAAAATACAACAGGTACCACTGAAATGCAGTGCACAGACAATGGTCTTTTATATAAATCAAGCTGATTTCAGTATATATCCATATAAGAAAAAAGCAACTTTGACTCTTGCTTCATAACATACACAAAAATTATAGATAAAGCCATAGGAAAGAAAAATTTAAAAATTTCAAAAAGAAAATGCAGGGAAAACCTTCATAATGTTGAAGGAAGCAAAAATTTCTTAAACATAACACAAAAAGCATTAAATGTGAAATGAGAATTGTATGATTCTGTCATTGGGGTAGAAATAAAGATGCGACACTTAGACCTCCTCCAAGGATGGACTTGTCCCAGCTGTAGGGAAGGATGTCTGTGGACAGTGTTCAGCTAACAATCCACTTTAGGGATTGCCTCAGGAACAGAGAACTACCTTGCCCAAAGTCATGCTCTCCCAGGGTCAGATCAGTGACATGATCCAGACAGAGGTACAAAATTTCTGTCGTTTTGGCCAATGCAGGACAACTTTAAGAAATTACATATGCTCCAGAGCTCCTGACTGTTAGGCATACATCATGAACAGAGCCAAGACTGTTGGACATACGTCATGAACAGACATCTCCTTTTCTCTCCTCTTTCTCATTGTCTCAGACCTTGCTCTCTGGAGAGCTCAAACTGTTAGAAGTCATTCAAACTAAGAACTTCTATTAATCAAAAGACCCTGTTAAGATATTTGCAACACACAAAACCTGTCATGCATCTAGAATAAATGAAGAACTTCTGCAAATCCACAAGAAGACGACTATTATATTAAAAATTGAGAAAACTCAAGAAGGTACTTCACAAATAGAATATTCATATGGCCTGTAAGTATAGACGAACATGCTCTCTTCTTGTCATGAGCAAGATTAAAATAAACAAACAGACTACAAAAATAGAAACAAACTGTGAAGCAATACCACACACTATACACTCACTAGAGGGCCTAAGATCATAATGACTGATGATAGCAAATATTGATAAGGATGGGGAACAGCCAGCTGTTCAGTAACTCATATATTACTGGTGGGAGTTAAACTGGCTCAACTACTTTGAAAAATACATTGGATCTATATTGGGACAGTGTGTTTATTTTCCAAATGATTTGTATTAATACTTTCATAATAGTACCATTTATAATATGCAAGACTTTGGAAACAACTCAAGTATCCATCAACTATAACATGGACTAAAACTTGTGATGTATTCAGATAATGTGAAATACTGTGAAACAATAATAAATGAACGAGTTGCACAAAAAGTATGGAGAAATTGTACATGTTTGATACTAAGTGAAAGAAACCAGACTCAGAATAAGACATCCTGCTTGATTCCAGTTATATTTAGTTCAAAAACCAGCAAAACTGATCTATGGTGTTGGAAATCAGCATGGTAGTTACTTTTGGGGTGTGTGTTGGGCGTGGTATTGATTGGGAGAAAAACTGTAGGAGTCTTCTTTAGTGGTAGAATTGTTTTACTCTATTTTTGATGCAGAAGGTAATTACATAGGTGCATGAATGGTAAAAATACATTGAACTGTACACTTAAGATTAGTTCACTGTATTACATGTAAGTCATACCTCAAGAAAAACAAAAATCACCTGGAGATATGTACGTATCTCCAGACTCCACCCACCAGAGACTGATTTAATTGGTCTGCCATACCTTAGGCCCAGGTGCCATTTTACTTTAGCAAGCTTCCCTGGTGATTCTAATCTGTAGCCAGTGTTAAGAACCACAGATTTGATGAAACTTTCCTATGCTTCCAATTATAAGAGAGTCATCTCTGAGAGTCAGGTGACTTACCCAAGGGGATATACAACAAATCTGATTAAACCTCATTAACCATCTAATGGTTAATGTTGTACTTTTGATCATGACCACCTTGTATTGTCTTTTTCCTCATGTTTCAAGCAAAGACATCCTCAGATAATGCTTTCTGAACCCTCTCCCAACTCCCCACTTTATAGGAGAGCAAGTACTCTCTTCTGAGCATCTTGCCTTAATTGCTCTAAGTCCATCCTGATGTGCTCAGCTTTGAGGACAGAATTTGTTTTCAAGCAGAATTAAACTACATTTCACAACAGAGATGTTTTCATTTGTCTGGATTCGATAATCAGCTGGCTGTAATCCCAGAGATGTCCACATTGGAAAACTTTTACAAGGACAAAGCTTCCCTGGATTCTCTCTCTCTCTCTCTCTGGGTTTTGTATGGATTGAAGGAAACAACATACATAAAGTTTTTAACAGAGCATGTATTCAACAAACGGTCATGATGACAAGAGTAATTATACTATGACCAATTATGACTACAGTTTTTAACATGACCACAATATAGTTATCAGCTTCAGTAAATTTCACATTAGTATCATATTTTCATCTAACACTGTTTGTGTTCTAGTCCACCAGGTGACCCAATATACCCTTTAGAGCGTTATTTGCCCCCCAAACAAGAATGCAGTCTATAGTCACATGTAGCTGTCACTTTAAAAAAAAAATGTATTTATTTATTTTGGGGGTGGCGTTAGGGTCAGAGGGAGGAAGAGTCTTTTTTTTTTTTTTAAGATTTTAATTATTTATTTGACAGAGATCACAAGTAGGCAGAGAGGCAGGCAGAGAGAGAGAGGAGGAAGCAGGCTCCCTGCTGAGCAGAGAGGCCAATGTGGGGCTCGATCCCAGGACCTGATCATGACCTGAGCAGAAGGCAGAGACTTTAACCCACTGAGCCACCCAGGCGCCCCAAGGGAGAGTCTTAAGTAGACTTTGCACTGAGCATGGAAGCTGAACTGGGTCCTGCTCTCATGACACTGAGATCATGACCTGAGCGGAAATCACGAGCTGGATCCTCAATGGACTGTACCACCCAGGGGCCCCAGTTGTCATGTTTTTTTGTTTGTTTGTTTGTTTTTGTTTTTAGTTTCTTTTGATCTGCAACATTTCCACAAACCATTCTTAAAACAACATTTTGAAATAATATAGTCATATCTCTCTTTATTAATAAACTATTGCTCATTTCGTGTTTCCCTTATGTTCACTCAAAATTTAATTAGGATATGACTTCTGTCCATAATCAGACAGAAGTCATATCCTAATTGAAGTGTGTAAACCTGGTGATTCACAGACCTGTACCCCTGGGGATAAAAACATATGTTTATAAAAAATAAAAAATTTAAAAAAAAAAGAAAAAAAAAAAGGATATGACTTCTGTGCCAGACGCTGGATAGGTGAAGCTGTATTTTCCTCCAGGTATCACAGCCTGAGGCACATGGTTGCCATATTTTCTTGCTGAGAGTATAAATTTTGATCACTCGGTCATAGTATTGTCCGATATTTGCACTGTATAATAATTTTTTAATGATATGAGAGCCATATGGAATCCTATTATATAATACCGCTTGTGCAGAAGATTCCAATAAAGTTAATGGCGTTGGCAGCATTATAATAGGAAGGACTTTTGGTTGTTCAAATTTTGAGAGAGAGAGAGAGAGAGAACAGAGGGGAAGGGAAGATCCAAGAGGAAGAAGTAGACTCCTTGCTAAGCAGGAAGCCCAAAACATGGCTCCATCCCAGGACCCTCAGATGATGACCTAAGCTGAAGGAAGATGCTCAAACAATTGAGCCACCCAGGCACGCCTGCACTGTGCAATTATTTTTTTATCCTTTGCAAGCAATAAACATTTGGTGTGGAATCACTTTAAGGTAATGCAAATATCCTGGTCCTCATAAAAATTTCACCTTAGGTTTAACATCCATAGATGATTCTTGCTTGGTCTAATTTATAGTTGAAAAAAGTAGATTAACATACCTGAGTTATTTCAAACATATTTTAAAAGTTTCCAATAACTGAATCAAGCAAAAAAAAAAATCATTCAGTGTTTGCATCCACATTAACAACACTGATTCATCTTCTGATTTGACTTTGAAGTGAAAGTTGATCAATTTAGCAACTGCATTTGTCTGTGTTAAATAAATTTACTATTTTTTGTGTCAGGGTATCATTATAACATAAAATTCAAGGAGATATGATATACAAATTGAAAAGCAACTCCAAACTTATCAACAAAGAATTTTCAGGGTTTTTTTTTTTTCAGTTTTTTGGAATTTTTGAAGTTAATTTATATAGTTAAAATCTGCACATTGGGACACCTGGGTGGCTCAGTGGGTTAAGCCTCTGCCTTTGGCTCAGGTCATGATATCAGGGTCCTGGGATAGAGCTCTGCATCAAGTTCTCTGCTCAGCAAGGGTCCTGCTTCCCTCCCCCAATTTCTGCCTGCTTCTCTACCTGTGATCTCTCTCTGTCAAATAAATAAATAAAATCTTTTAAAAAAATCTGACATTGGATTCAAGTTAGAAAAATGCATAAAATGCTTTTAGATTAATATGAAAGTTTTAATTTCAACAAAAATGATCCTACTTGTCCAAGTAGTTCACAAATAAGCTTTTTTACCCCTTGGATCTTCAAATTTAACTTCTTCATATGCAGTGTAATATCAGTGAGAAAAACATAAATCACATGGCCAGTTTTGTCTTTGATTGCAGAATATCTGTCAAATATTATAGCTATAGACTGGATGTTTATACATCCAAAATTAGACATTGAAACTCTAATCCACAATGTGATGGTATTTGGAGGTAGGACTTTGGTGAATTAATTAGGGTAAGGTCAGATCATAAGAGTGTGTGCCTCTCATGGAATTAATGTCCAATGAAAGAGGCAGCTCTCATTTTCTCCCCCACACCTCTTTCTCTCTTTCTGCCATATGAGGATAGAAATACAAGGAGTCAGCTGTCTCCAAGCCAGGAAATAGGCTCCCCCCAGGCACCATCCTCCTGGTTTGACCTTGCACTTCCTAGCCTCCAGAATTTTAGGACATAAACATTTTTGTTTATGTAATCCTGCCTGTAATGAGTTATAGCAGCCCAAACTAAGATAATAACTTTTATTTCAAGAAAATCTTGGATTGGAGTTACTATTGTGCATCTTGGAAATATTACTTCATGACTCAACCAGTTATTAGTGACATACAGTATAAAATTACTAAATTCATTATCCTTTAATTCTTAGAAAGGTCCTAGAAAATGACAATGATTACATTAAGGTAGTGAGAAAATTTTAACAACTACATCTTTGATATGTTTTGTATAGTCTGCTTAACAAAACTGTGTACAAATTGTTTAAGTATCTGTCATTCAGTGGACTAACAGTCTCTTATTTTAAGGAAAGTAGTATCTTATTTTAAAATTTAATACATTCGGACTTTTGACCAAAGCTGGAGCACAATTTATTGTGACAAAAACAAAATTTTTGATATCAATTTGAAATTCTCCTTGGGCAGATGTGAAAGACTGAAAAATATCTGTGTTCTGAGTTTATTTTCCTTGGTCTTAAATTAAAATTTCTTGGTAAATTTGGAAGCCGTTTGAGGCAAAATGTATCTAACATATTAATTGGGCCATCTGTCTTATATCAAACGAAACATCTAAAGCTAAAGTTAAAGAAAAGTACTTCCAAATTTTCAAATTTGAATCGATTTATCTTTCATATTGCTAGAAAGATATGGTAACCACAATTACTTGGGGGTTCGATTGAGGAAACTTGTTTTTGTGAACTATCTTTTCTAGTCTGTTTCTCATGGATTTGCAGCAAAATTTTGTAACTGAAGCAATAACCTTTCCATCTAACGCGTGTGTGCGTGTGTATGTGCACACTCACAAGCACCCATACCATTTTATAATCAGTAGAACTTACAATTTCAGGTCCTTTTAAAAATCATTTAAAAATTTATTTCAGATGTGTAATTCTGACATCAGTTTCCTAATTTTGATTGATTTTTTTAATGACTTGAGAAGAAACTTCTTACCAAATTCATCATGCATTTTCTGAGAATATCTCTTAACATTGTTCACTTTATTACCTTAATTTTTTTTAATAGAAGGAACAGATGGACTTTTTATTTTGCTCTATTTCAGAAAATTACAAATGCCATTCAATATGAAATTTATGACATACTTTCTTCCAGTTTCTGGGTTTTTTTTGTTTTTTTGTTTTGTTTTGTTTTTAGGAAAACTGCTGGTTGTTTTTCTGGCCCACTATATTTGGCATTAGTGCCATGTCTATGCTTTAAATATTAAATTTTGTTCATACGTATTTTTAAAACATGAAAAATAATTTAATTATATTGTAATAAATATAACATATACTTGAATTATCTATTATAAATCACGTAAGCATCTCTTAATTTGTGTTGTCTGTATAATACATTCAAAAAGCGTATTATAATGTTATATCAATGTGAAAAGTGAACAGTAACTGGGGTTACTTCAGTAAGTATCTAAGTTATCGATAAATTATCTAGACAAACAGAAGTACAAGCCAAGGGTAAGTGGAATGTGAAATGGATCAGCTAATCTGGGATCCAGAGAGCACGAATATCAGTTATATCCTGGAGATTAACTGCAGCAAAAGGCGCTGCAGTTCATCTTGCTAAACCTCCTTTTCAAAGATAATTTAACATATCTCACTGACAGCATTAATTGAAGAGGTGTGAAAAATAGAAATAGTGCAAACAAACACATGAGAATCTACTCAACATCACCAGTCAAATGCAAATCAAAACCATAGTGAGATACCACTTCATACCTGTCAGAATGACTAGTACCAAAATCACCTTCCCCCAGAAAACCCCCAAATAACAAATGCTGATGAGGATAGGATGAGGAGAAAAGGGAACCATTGTGCACTATTGGTAGGAAGGCAAAATGGTACGGACACTATGGAAAACAGTACAGAGGTTCCTCAAAAATTAAAAATAGAAATACTATACTATCTAGCAATTCCACTTGTGGGTATTTATCCAAAGAAAACGGAAACACTAACTGAAATAGATACGTGCACCTCCACGTTCATTGCAGCATTATTTATAAAAGCCAAAATATGGAAAGAATCTGTCCATTGATGAAAAAATGGGTAAATGGTGATATAGATATATATCACTACATATATCTATATATCTATATAGATATCTATAAATATATATAATAGAATATTATTCCATCAATAAAAAAATTATATCTTGTCATTTGCAACAATAGGGATGGACCTCTAGGGCATTATGTTAAATGAAATAAGTCAGAAAAAGACAAGTACCATATGATCTTACTTATATGTGGAATCAAAAAAGAAACAGAAATACAAAACACAACCAAGTTTTTATAGAAAAGAACGTTTTTTATAGAACAGAACTTTTTTACAGAAAATTTTTTATAGCTATAGAAAAGAGTTTTTGGTTGCAAGAAAGGGAGTAGAGGTGAGGGGGAAGAGAAATGGGTAAACGGTTTTTTTTGTTTGTTTTGTTTAAAAAATGAGTAAAATTTTAAAAAATACATAAAAGAGACCATGAATCATGCAAATATTTCTGTGCATAAAATTGTTAATCTTTTAACTTATCTCTACCTCTTCTGTAATACAGGATCTTGGAAATCTTGGAGCCTGTGTTTTACTGAAGTCCCTAGCTCAATCCCTTGTATAAAAGACCTTCAGTAATTTTTTGCTGTGATTGTATTATTATGTGCACCATCCCCAGGGGTATTGGAGAGTTAGTTATATTTTAAGAAATTATTTTCAACAAATAAAACAAAACCAATCAAGCATATCCATGCTGTGCCAAGCCATATTAGAGCCCAAGGCAAAAGAAAAAAAAAATAGTAATACTGATCTTGTCTTCATTTAAAATGTTGATATCTTGTCTATATCTGTTTTTGCTTTGCTTTTTGTTATAAAATATTGAGGTAAAGTATTTATTTTGATTGTTGACTTTTTGGTGCTGCCTTAAATTTTGTTAGGGGGGCCCTCACTGGCCTAGTCCCAGTGCTGAACATATCCTCATTATTTTATTGATATATTGATGTTTCTGTTCTTATATTGGATTTTGTGATGTGTCTATATTCTTTTTTTTTTTTTAAGATTTTATTTATTTATTTGACAAAGAGAGAGAGAGACGCAGTGAGAGAGGGAGCACAAACAGGGGGAGTAGGAGAGGGAGAAGCTGGTTTCCTGCTGAGCAAGGAGCTGGATGCGGAGCTTGACAGGACTCTGGGTCATATCCTGAGCCAAAGGCAGACACCCAACAACTGAGCCACCCAGCCCCCATGTCTATATTCTTTTCATTAAGCACGGGTGCAATCATTCCCTCAGAGGCTGAGAGTTACTGGCAGGTTATGGCTCAGTCCCTCCCAGAGATCACCCTTTAGGAATGGCAACTGTCTTGTCTGGATCACATGGCCCTTCACGGGGGACATCCAGGAATAACGACTGGTAGATGTGAGATATAAAGATCCTTGTTCTGATTGGAGAAAAATTTTAAAGGACCATCACAGTTTCCTGGTGGACTGGCTCAGGTCTTTTCCCTGTCTCAGAGCCTAACTTCTCCCTAGGAGTTGATTCCAAGAGCACTCCCTAAAGCACTTCCTCCACCCCAGTCTCCATCTCAGAATCTGATTCCCAAGAACAAAACCTGTGACAGCTGCGTCCAGGAGTGGTCTGAGAAAGCGGGTCTTACAATCAGATTTTGAAGCTGAAGTACCAGTTGGAGACTGACAATGAGAATCCATTACTGGTGTTATGTAGAGCATGGATAGATCCTGCTTGCAAGACTGCAGTTCAATTTCAAAACCCTGACCAGTGAAGAACTGAGATAATACTGGGGAAGGAAATTTACTAACAGGAGGAAGATATCTAGGATTTGAATAACACTGGGAAATAGAAACAAAGCAATGCTATTCCTGGATGGGATAGATGCTTTGAAGAAAGATAATAAAAGGCTGAAGACCAATTAGCCAGCAATTAAAAGCAAGGAATGAAAGCCAGAAGATCTTGTTGTTAGCATGTAAAGAGATTAATATCTCCTACAGCTGGATTGCTGAAAAGGATGAGCACAATTCTCAGGACTTAACTCATAAGACCTCCAGGCTGTGTTTCCCAGACCTGATAGGTTTGCCAAGCCATGATCAGGATCCTATTTGGGAAGGAATAGAATCCTGGAAAGTGGGATTGGGTTGCTGATCTGGGGAAAAAAAAAATGTTGATTCCTTAGATTCCCTCAAATTATCTATGCTGACAGAAGTGTACCATTTTACCCACTTTCTACAGAAGTGCTATCCTGAGCGCCATCCCCTTACTTGAAGATTATGAGAAGCCTTTGCCTTGTTGGACAGTTCTTGCCTACTAGATGGATAAATAGAGTTAATGCACAACATAGCCAAACCAGTGAAGGCTGTTATTATTAAAGGAAGGGATGAACAATATTTTTAAAGATCTGCAAGATGTATTAACCCTATATAAGCAGGAGTCGAGACAGTACAAATGGAACAAGATTCTGAAGGTGCTTGATCAAGTGTTGCAGAATGTGGAGTTGGATTTTGGAGAGTTTATTGATATGGGTATCATATCAATGGATATAGATATGGTATTGATTTGGGTATACTCTCTCAGGAGTCTGAGAAAGCAATGGTCTCTACCTGATAGAAAAGAAATGTCAGCATTTTTGTGGGAAAAGGTTGATGAAGGATTCAAAAGGCTCAGAAAAGTGGATTTGCTGGAGTTTCATATCACATAAGTCTTGAAAATCCACCACTTGAGTATTTTTCCTTGGGAAGACTTGAAAGACCATCCATTTGCCAAAGCAATAAAGAATGTACTGGTGAGCAGGGAACCCGCCCACTGAGAAGCTCAAAGACTGTTACCTTCTCTTATCCTGTGTTATTATAAAGTCTGAAGAGACCTAGGCCATCTGGACACCCCACAGAGCATCACAGTGATGAACTTATTTGTGACATCATGCTAATCAGGCCAGATAAGAAAGAAGTGACAAGTTCACTGAGGACTTGGTAAAAGGCATGCACTTCAAAAAATGGGAGCTAAATCCCATGAATATTCAAGAACTAGCTAAATGAGTTAATTATTTAGGATCCAGTGAGGCATGCCAGGACATTTCCTCCAAAGGACAAACTATTGCATGTCATAATACTTATCATGAAGAAGGAAACACAATGCCTGGTTGACCTCTGACTTTTTGGAGGCAGCATAGTCCACCTTTGGGAGTACTGCACTGACCCACATATCAGGTGACATAAAAGGCATCAGGAAAGGATCCTGCAGCAGGACCAAGCTCTGGTGAAAGGGCCCTGCTGCTTGGTATATAGGATCTGTCATCTCCTATATATTAGAGGTGACTGTGGCAGAAAAGATGCTCAGTAAATTCTGGCAAGCATTGAGTAGGGGATTCCACAATGCCTTGCTCCAGGGTTCTGAGCCCGACCAAGTAATTCCCAGTAATGTATTAATCTTTTAAAAATTGCCCTTGGCTCATAGCCAGTCCCTTTGTGCATCCTGAGCTGAAAAACCAGCAGGAAAAGAGTCACTACCATGACAGTGGTCATGATCCTATTTATTGAGAGGAAGTAGAGATAATGTTCTTGGAGGTGGGGAGAAATATTATTTTCACCCTCTGATCCACAGAGGGGTCTCTTGATACTAATGTTAGCAATTATTAGACAGGTAAAGTAACCACAGCCTGACAAGTATAAGTTACCTAGACAAGCAAAAGGGAATCTAGAATGGACAATAGAAGAAGGAGGTGATGAGTGTGGTCCTAAGACCAGCTGCAGAGGTGGGAGTCCCTGGACTCATCCTTCCTATTGCAAATTTACTCTAAGGAAAGAGGCCCCAAGAATCATGAAGAAATGGCTTCCAGAACTCACATGAAGGAAATGAATTGGAGTGACTCATGAATAAAGCTATTATGATGCTGCATTGCCTCCTTCAATTTCCCTCTTTTAAACCAAAACCTCAATCTTCCAACTGTGATTGGTTTGGGAGACAAAAATTTGCAGGTACTGTCTACAAGATCCTGCCATAGGCTGAATAGAAACAGGTTTCCTAACTTCACATTTTCTTCTCTTGGGACATAATGGAGGTATAAAGGGCCAGCATTCCCCTACCCCAAATTTTATCAACTCTGCAGGTCATCTCAGTGTCTGGGTTCCTCCATAAGTCCAACTGAGTCCTTTGTTACGGTTTTATCATAATCCAGTTTCTCCTGAAAATTCTCTTCCTTCACTTCTTCCACAGGTGTTGACTTGAGTGCTCCTTTCAACATTTCTTGAAGAGTCCTCTCCCTAAATGCCCGCATCTTCGGCAAGTCCTTTTCTCATACCATTCCTACCTTAAAACTCACTCTCCTAGCTATCCTTTCATTTATTGAGATATGGGTTAGATTGTCTGAAATTCTTATTTCAGTCCTTGCCTCCCCACTGTGTGGAGTCTTGTTTTCTATCTCTGGTACCAGTTCTGCTTTTTCAGTTGAGTAAACTTGCCCTCTGCAATTAATTCCAAGGTTACCATCCTTGTCTCCAAGGGAAAGTGAGAACACAGTACGTATTTGCCTATTTCAACAATGTCAAACCTCTTGCACCTGATATGTTTGACGGATTCTAAATTGAGAAGCATCTGAATGGAGAGGACCTGAGCTTTGTAAATGTACTTGTCACCAATGAGATGTCATCCTCAAAGACTGCATGAGCTGGGAATGCACAAAGGGCACACTGCCTGAGCAAGATGAACATGAAGAGGCATTTGGGAATTTTGTTTTATGCATCCATAAATAAATAAGTCCAATTCACTCAATGTGGTAGAGTGAAATCAGGAAGTGAAGCAAAATATCATCTGAAGGAACCCAGAGGAGTTACTCCCAGGGTTTTCCATGTAAAATCATGAAAAGATTAAAAAAAATAATAATAACAATTAATTCTCTTCAACAGAGTCTGTTGCTGTCACCCAGGGCAGGCCCACCAGCCACTGTGGCTGACATCCTTTTTCTTCTAATATTTAGTAAAATTAAACTGTCAGTCTTCATTTTCCCTGATGGCTTCAGGACTGTACCCGTTTCTGACTAAGAGGATTTTTTTTTTTTCACATTAATTTTAAAGAGAGTCTTGGTGCATTCAAAGCCTTTCTTTTCATATTGACATCTTTCGATGAGACCCAGGATACTGGAGACAAAGACATCAGGAAAAATGAAGGTTGGCAGCATAAAAGCAAAAGAAGGCCTTTTCCCCTTTGTTGTCTTGATGTTCTCCAATTTGGAAGCTTGGGAGAGATCCAGGCCCAGAAATGGCCTTGTTTTGGGGATATGATGTGGGATAGGCCTATCACTGTGCTCTGAGATGACATCAAAGAGATTAGAGATGAGGAGGGCCCTGCCCACCAGAGAAGCAGCAGAATGAGATCACTCGCTGAGGTGGTCACACTCTCAACTACAAAACCATGGGCGTACTGCTCATCCTTTTTATTGTTTTAGTGGCCTGTGTTACATCATGGAGTGTGCCTCCTGGATTTTGGACCTGACCCTGCACTTTGATCAAATGGACCCTCCAAATATGGCAACACAGACTAGATGTACTTAAACTGACTTTGTACTCAGCCCCCTTCTCGCCAAATCTCCTTATTGAACATGACTTAGGTTAAATTGCCCAAGGGACAAGTCTGCTATTGAAGGCCTCTGGATTTGATTTCTTGTTTTTGTTTTTGTTTTTCCTAACCTTTCATCTTCTCATTTACACAGACCCACAGGATGCTCCTGATGCTTTCTGCAAGCCCAGCCCAACCCATACTCAGTTCTTGTGAAATATGGTGATATTCCCTGAATCAAAACCACATTCCTTCACTCTCCTAATATCCAGTTGTACCTTCTCTAAGTATATCAAGTATAAGTATCTCTAAGTATATCAAGTATAAATAAGTTATACCTCCATTGAAACCAGTGTATTTAGCTGAGGGGTAGAAGAAAGGAAATGAATAAAAGAGTTTCAATGTATGGTAGGAATAAAGTTTTATCATTTATGGGGTGTTTATTTTTTAAAGGACAGCACATGCTAACCAAAACTGAGTTCCCTAAAGACATATCTGAGTTTTATTCATGTTTCTGTATCCCTCAGTATTTGCCACAATGCCTTGAGTAAGTGAGGAATTCAAATAAATGAGTTTATAGCAATCACATGAATTATAGTTACTACGTGGAACTCTATGAAATATACCCCTTTGTATTTAAAATCACAAGCTTTAAAAACAAACCAGCTTTATTTATTTGAGAGAGAGAGAGAGTGAATGAAGGAGCACAAGCTGGAGGACAGGCAGGAGAGGGAGAAGCAGACTCCCTGCTGAGCAACGGGCCCTAATCTGGGAGCCCCATGCAGTTTCGGTCCCAGGCCTGGTGACCATGACCTGAGCTGAAGGCAGACCCTTAACTAATAGCCACCCAGACACCCCCAAATTATAAGCTTTTGGGTCTGAAAGGCATAGACTAGTTTTTGGCTATCATGTACTTGGGGAAATACGTTTTATGGGCAAATTATGAGGCACTGATGAGTTTCGAGTTCTTCAGCTATAAAATGGACATAAGAACATTACTTTTCTCATAGGTTGGTGTAGGGATTATAGATATTTGTAAGGCGCTCCTCATAGTGGCATTCATGTGACTAATGCATGTTGATAATAGTAACAGTAATAGTAACGCTAATGCAAATAGGGGTATTTTCTCTCATGTCTTTAGACTTCGAGTTAATTTAGTGTGCAATTCTAAATGATTTCTTTGATCTATTTGAACTGCAAGAAAAGTAACGTTTTTTTTTTTTAAGATTTTTTATTTATTAATTTGACAGAGAGAAATCACAAGTAGATGGAGAGGCAGCCAGAGAGAGAGAGATAGGGAAGCAGGTTCCCTGCTGAGCAGAGAGCCCGATGCGGGACTCGATCCCAGGATCCTGAGATCATGACCTGAGCTGAAGGCAGCGGCTTAACCCACTGAGCCACCCAGGCGCCCCAAGAAAAGTAACATTTTTAACATGTAAATTCCCATTGTTTTATTTCTGTGAAAATAAAAGGGAGTGAGATGCTTATACTTGACGTTGTTTAGAATAGAGCAGGAATTAACAAACTTTTCCTGGCTAGGACTAGATAGTAAATATTTTAGGATTTGCAGGAAGCATATGGCCTCTGTTACAGTAATCCAACTCTGCCATGGACCCATAAATGAATGGGCAATAAAATGTTATTTACAGAAACAGAGGAATACCTGAGAAAAGTAAAACCAGAGAAACACACTGATGTAGTGAAATTCACCGTTGTGTGATACTTCATTTAAGTGTTTTCCATCCAGCATCCATAGACACCACCGTATCCTTATAATAAATTCTATACATGTGCTTAAAAAGCAATCAGAAAAATAACATCCCCCCCATACACACACACACACCGAAGAGGCGGTAGGGTTTTGTTGCCAGGCTATAGTTTGTAGAGAATATCTAAGGTTATAACAGAGTGGGTGAAAGAGTGAATTCACGATCGTTTTCATCAAGAACTGACAGGTGGAGCTCTAAAGAAGACCATTCTCTCCCCCACACAGAGATAATCTAATTATATCAGGGAAAACATTCTTTGTACAGAGGCTAATAAGACATACATTGCAAGACCATCTTAGGACATGTAGCCAAGGTAAATCAATTCAATAACTAACTTCAGCATCTTGTCAATCTAGTGTTTTCAGTTTCTATTTCTTTGTTGGGAAAATAGCTGGTTAGGAAATCAGTTACTGTGGCAAGCTTCCAATTTTAGTCCAATTTTAGAGAGCAAAAGAGTTTTGCTGGTTTTTGTTAAAAAACAGGCAAATGAGAGAAAAGCCAGAGAAGGAGATGTTAAGTCTTTGTTGTTGTTGATGT
The DNA here is from genome assembly GCF_009829155.1 of Mustela erminea. NCBI lineage: Eukaryota > Metazoa > Chordata > Mammalia > Carnivora > Mustelidae > Mustela > Mustela erminea. Next base: position 70,289,196 of record NC_045627.1, read on the forward strand.
GAGTGGTTCCAAAGCCAGATTGTCTTCTTTCATTGGATTATTTACAGAACATGCGAACAGCAGACTTAACTACAACATGCAATCAGCCATTGGGAAAAACTCACCCCATTGCAATGGAAGAGAGGGAAATGGGAAACCTGAACTCCTACCACTGGTGGCACTGGGAAGTGATCTGGGAGACCTCCAGCTATGCCACCAAAGTCCCTCATCTTTTCCTCCTGCTTTTCAATCCCAATTAAAAAACAAAACAAAACAAAAACAAAGCAAAGGACCCCGCAAAACAAATCTGACAGCTCCCATTTCCAACCAGATTCTACCTAGTTCTTTTTTAAATAGAAAATCAATGGCAAAAACTGCCACCAGCCAAGAATATGAACATGACTTGAGCAATGAGAGTGAGGTCGTCAACACTGGGCAAGATTCCATAATCTCTGATCCATCTCTGAGAATAAAAGAACCAAGGATGAGCAATTTGCTTTTTCAGAGGTTGCTTACACATAAAAGTATACTAACTCAATCTGAGCCTTGTGATGTTAATAGATTGAACATGAATATAAATTACCCAATCCTTCCTACCCTAGCCCTAGTAGTTTATATATGACCAGATGATAGTATGTCAGTTGGCTTTCTGCTCTTTAAAAATTTGAAAATGTGGATGTGAATATAAATTGCCAAACAAGCCCAAACTGCAGAAACCAGTTTATCTGAACTTCCAGAAAATCATAAAGGACATTAAAATTGAATGAACGTTACGAGAACTGAAACTCAGCTTGAATTGATGGATTTTCATTTCAACTGCATTTGATTATTCTTGTTATGTTATTACTATGTTCATAACTGTTGCAATTTGTCAGTACAGAGCAATTTCTTCCCCCAAAGTAATATGGCTTGAAATCAAGAATGTCAATGACAGTTCTTTCTGAGCACCATTTTAGAGGTAATTGGTCAGGCAGTATTTTATTTACGAAGTTCAAAGTAGTACGTTGGTCAGACTTTGAATATTTGTAATTGGGGAGAAAGATCACATAGAAAAAGCATGAACTTGAACCTAAGCTCTGTTTTTAAATATTTGCATGACCTTGGACTGATGCTACAAGCTACATAATTAATGCCTTTAGCCCCTGCAAGGGTGTCAACCTCTCTTAAAAATGCCTCCTTTCTTTCCCCAGGGTCTTGGAAAATTCCTCCTTTCTTAAAATTTCACCTCTACTAGACATTCCCTCTGATTTTCCCCTGTACAGTTGATTACCAATAATCCTTGAATAACAATAACAATGACATAACCTTCATTATTTTCATGCTTGTACAATCATATGAAGTTATTAGGGTCCCTATACCATTTTGTATTTTAATTTTCTGTTTTTCTATTCATCTTCTGCAATAGACTACTCATTTCTCGAGGTGGGGAAAGGTGATTTGTTCAACTTTTTATTTGCAGGATTCATGGCACTGATGACATAGAACAGACATTTAATAAATATTAATTGCCTATGTTTTTATCTCTGTAAAATGAGGATAATGGTATTTGTGCTTTCCATCTTATAAAATTATTGTAAGAATTAAATAAAATGATGTGTATGAACATTCTGTGTCAAAAAAAATGTACTCTACACATACCAGAAGTTATGATGATCTCCCAACTACATGAATATGATCTGTATGGGAAGTCACAAAGATGCTCAGTAAGACCACTGGCATCTGGGTATGGGAGAACTCAGGCTACTTCACCTACTCATCAAGGATATAAAAAAATCAGGTGCCTGAGTAGCTCAGTCATTAAGTGGTTGCCTTCGGCTCAGGTCATGATCTCACGGTCCTGAGATCCAGGCCCACATCAGGCTCCCTGCTCAGTAGGAAGCTTCTGTTCTCTCTCTCTCTGTGTCTCTCCTCTGTCAAATAAATAAATAAAATCTTTAAGAAAGGAAAAAAAATATTAAAAAAATCTAACTTACCAAACTTAAAAAAAATCAGTAAAATTCCTTATAAAATTAAATTTTTTCTAATTTATGCTTATTTGAAATTATTGCACATCTCTGTTTTAATACGAATATTGTATGTTTACAAACATTTTTTTTAAAGATTTTACTTATTTATTTGTTAGAGAGAGAGCAAGCACGCGAACAAACACAGGCAGACAGAGTGGTAGGCAGAGGCAGAGGGAGAAGCAGGCTCCCCGTGAAGCAAGAAGCAGGACTTGATCCCAGGATGCTGGGATCATGACCTGAGCCAAAGGCAGCTGCTTAACCAACTGAGCCACCCAGGTGTCCCTGTTTACAAAGGTATTTAAAGGCACAGAGATCACCCTGGAAATCCCAGACAGAATAAACCTTCAATTCCAATGTCCTCTGTGTTAGCATCACATAGCCTGCAAGTTGGTGAGCTCAGAGTTAGATGATCTCTCAAAGGCCTTAAATTGAAGCAGACAATTCTTCCTGCTTCTGTCCCTCCATTCCTCACCCCCACAATCAGACTGGCAATTAGTTCTCATTTTCCCCTGATATATTCTAGTCTGAAAATTGTATTTGTAACTTATGGGCCAGCAAACTCATATGCATTTCTTTAATAGATCTTAAAATCATGTTTCTTTACTGGTGGATGAAATTCATGACTTTCTCATTATTCTCAAAATAGCATCTCAAAAATATGTGATCAAGTTAGGTTGACATCAGTCATTGAGAAGTTTCTCCAGTTTTAAAAAAAAATCATGCCAGGGTCGTTTCTTGGCATTTATGACAGGCCATTTGCTTGCTGACAATAAGATGTTGAGAAGATTTGTTTACACTTTTTATTCGTTATTTTCATTTTTTCATTTCTCTTAGTAATTAGATGTGTAATGGCAAAATTTGCTTCAATAGTGGTGAAAAACTGTGTTTTCGATTTAAGAATGCCTGAGTTTCTGAGGATTAGAAATGATAAGTACGAAGATTATGGAGAAAATTAATATGTTTTACTTATACAGTTGCTGGAAATGCTTTGTCAACTTTCCTCCTTCTGCACTCTCACACACATTAAAGCCTACCAGGGGCCAAACAAAATTCTCCCTAAGTTGCAGCCCTTGGAAGAACATTTCCGTAATGAGAACAAAGAAATTACAGAGGCCTTAAATCAAAATGCTGTCTTAAATCAGAATTCTGTCTCCATCCCTTGGAACAGGAAGGGAGAAGTCCCCTTTCCAGGTGGATGAATTTACTTGATAATTATTAAAAGTAAGGCCACAGCCTTAGTTTGAAGGACCATCTCAAGGACACATCTCTTAGTCACCAGAGGTGACAACCACATGCCGCAGAAAATAATTTTTCATCTCCGGAGCAATAAATCATTGTCTTTTATAAAAAAAATGATTTATTTATTCTTTATTTGAGAAGACAGAGACAGTAAGGGGGGAGGGGAAAAGGAAAAGGGAGAGAGAATCTGAAGCAGACTCCTTGCTGAGCACAGAGCTCAACACATAGCTCTACCTTAGGACCCTGAGATCATGACCTGAGCCAAAATCCTGTCGGATACTTAAACTATTAGGTCAGTCAGGCGCCCCATCAGTATGTTGTCTTTCGAAAGAAACAATGCCACATGAGAAATGGGAATTAATCTCAAGAGGAAAAATTATTGTTATCTTTGCATTTACATTTGACAGTGCACACCATCATAACCCATATCGAACCAGGTCCCCACAGCCCACTTGTTTCTCATGTAATAGTGTCTTAGTCCATTCAAGCTGCCATAACAGAATAGCATAGACAGGGGGAGGCTAAACAAACAACAGAAATCTATTTCTCACAATTCTCAAAGTTGGAAAATTCATGGTCAATGTGCTGGTGGATGTGGTGTCCGGTGAGGGCTTGATTTCTGACTCACAGACACCTGTCTTCTTGCTGTGTCTTCACAAGGCAGAAGAAGCAAGAGAGTTTTCTGGGGTCCCTTTTTGGGCCATGAATCCCATTCAGGAGGGCTCCACACTCATGACCCAATCACCTCCAGATGCCCCATGTCACATGCCATCACACTGGTGTTAGTTTTCAAAATACAAATATTGGGGGAATACAAACATTCAGTCTATAGTGAATAACAACCCATATTTATGAATCATTGTTAAGCCAGTACTTCTAACTCCATGCATAGGGTCTCCCTCACTGAATGGAATGACTTCTTGGAATAGACATATTTTACCTTGAGCTGACTAAAGTAAATAAAAAAATGAGATAGGCAGCAATTATCCCTGGCTTCAATAAATCTACAACACGAGGTTTAAAATTAGACTGAGGGAGGGTGATAACTGCTTGGTTCTATTTGTAAATAGAAATCTTAATTTTATCAATAGATTTGATTCAGAAATTAATTCTCTTATGATAAAGAAATATGGAAGTGGTCATCCAAATTGGAGTTATTTGCTTCCAAGAGCAGGCTGGGAACCTATTTAAATATAAGGATAGCTATATATATATATATTCACACACATACATAGTGTATGTATATGTCTGTATATATACAGATTATACTTAAGGACTTCTCAATTAAATGCTACCAGTGAACAAATAACCTACAGAAAGAGGCAGTGTTCAGTATTACTTGACAAAGATGATGATGGAGACCAAGCAGAGAGGGGAGGAAGAGGAGCAAGAGAAGAAATTAATGAACAATTCACTTGTTTTTGAGGAAAACAACCTTTCAGTGTACTGCATGTCTTTTTCCCCCCAAAACATTTGCCCACTTTTTTTCAGCTTTATTGAGGTCTAGCTGAAAAATAAAAATTGTCGAGATCCTAGAATCATAATACTTCAAATACATAAAAATGTTTAACTAGTTTATACTCCAACCAATAGTGGCTGAGAGCACTTCTTTTTCTGTGTCTTGTCAACAGCAAGTATCAACAAATTTTTAAATCTTTATCAATTTGGTAGGTGAGAAATGGTATTTTAATCTGTTGCTTGTTTACTAGTTAGGTGGCAAATTTTGTTATATTTTTGTCCACTTGTATTTCTTCTTTTGTAAATTGCCTATTCTGACATTTTGTTGATTTTTTTTTCCTTATTGGTTTGTAAAAGGTTTTTACATTTATTAAGATCACCCACTCTTTGTCTACGATATATTACCCAAGGGATTTTTCACCCCAGTTTATTGTTTAAAAATCTTTTTAACCTTTTTAGTAACTTTTAAAAAAGTTTTAAATTATGTGATATCTGATCTTATAAAATAACTTAATAACATGAAGTACAATAGATACACTGAAATTAAAAAAAGAAAGTAGTGTCTCCATCATCTGCAAGTGGTTGTCTTCCTAAAGTCTCTGATATAGGGGGCACCTGGGTGGCTCAGTGGGTTAAAGCCTCTGCCTTTGGCTCAGGTCATGATCTTAGGGTCCTGAGATTGAGCCCCGCATCTGGCTCTTTGCTCAGTGAAGAGCCTGCTTCCCCCTCTTTTTCTGCCTACTTGTGATCTCTGTCTGTCAAATAAATAAATAAAATCTTTAAAAAAATAAATGAATGATGGATTTGCTATGATACAGTATCATGGCATTGTACTTTTTATGATGTGTTACATATGTAGTTATTTAGGAAAACTTGCATATTACCAGAAGGATACAGGTAAGCTCTCTAGATCAAAATTCAGATCATTACCCCCACTCTAGAATCCCACCATACGACCTCTTCCATTTTTTACCACCCCCAAGGGAATGACAAACATTAGTTATGTTAACATAAACTAGTTTTGCCTTTAAAAAAAAAATTATCAATGACATCTTAGAATATCTACTCTTGGGGCGCCTCTGTGGCTCAGTTGGTTAAGTGCCTGCCTTCAGCTCAGGTCATGATCCTAAGGTCTCAGGATTGTGCCCCATGTCCTTGCTCAGCAAGGAGCCTGCTTCTCCCTCTGACTGCCCCTCCGCCTGCTTGTGCTTATGCTCTCTCTCTGTGTATCAAAGAAATAAATAAAATCTTTATTTTAAAAAGAATACCCTTTCACGTCTCTTATGTCTTTTTAATTTTTATTTTGTTCAACATTATGTTTGTAGGATCCATCCATACTTCTACGTGCTGTTGAAGTTATTCTTTTTGTATATATTATCCTATGTTATAAACACACAACAATGAAATTTTCTATTGTTGATGGACATTTGGGTAGTTTCCTTTGATTAATTTTAAATGGTGTTTGAATCAACTTCTTATAACCCTGTAATTAAAATACATATTATATGGGATAGAGAACATAAGGACTTTCTTAAACTATACTTTGTGGGGAGAGCAGCAAATAAAGAGCTGTCAGAAACTGTATAGAATTAAACAGGCAAAGGAAGGCCTAAATAAAACTGTCGCCACAGGTGAGAGAGACTGAACTCAACCTGGTTGAAACATAAGGAAAATGAAACAGAAAGCAGGAGAGTTTTTAACTCCTGGGGAGTAGAAAGTACTAGAGGATATTATGGAAGACATCGGCCTATGCCTCTAATTACTCCCAGTGTAACTGAGAGATAGACTCCTCCCCTATTTTCCCTAATGCTTTACATTTAAAAGGATGGCTCCAGATCTTTGAGAAACACATTCCTGGATTATAAAACTAGCAAGGGACTGGAAGAAGATTTACATCTCAGAGGAGGATAGAAAGAATTTACAATTGCAAATTTTCTAAAATCAGTGCACTAGTAAACGGAGGGCAGGTATTTATAGTCAGGAGGAAACCTGTCTGAATGAACATTAGGGAAATGAGCCTTAGGGTCATGTTGGAAACATATTAAAATATTACTTAGCACCATTGCTGGTTGATTTCATTTTCATTGTCTTTATTCTAATCTGCATGTTACAAATTGCCTACTATATGTAATGAATATCTTAGTTTATTATTGACATTTATTAAGATTTCAAATCTTACCAAGGAAAGCCAATGGTACAGAGCAAAACCATGCTTCTCTGAGTAACATCAGTAAAAGGGAAGAAAGAACAGTAAGATCAAATAGACAAAAGATGTAAAATGGAACTTTACTAATCATCCCGAGTTCAGATCAGAAAACAAAAACAAATCATTAGCCCTCAGATCTTCCAATCCTTTTGATTATAAAGAAGAAAATAATGCTGTTCTTGAAGACTGTGATCATCATAATGTAAAATCGGTGGGGAAGGGGATACACACAAACCTGACACTTTCTCAAAATTAAGATAATTATTACAATGCTGTGTTATTACCATGGAGACCCTCCACTTCAAGGAATGGTATCAGTAATTTAGGTGGGTTAATTTCCCTCAACTCTCACTTTTCCTAAAAGTCCAACATACATCTCCTATAATTATATACACCCACCTGAGAGACAACATTTTCTTCTTCTTGAATTTTAATTTTAAAATAGTAATCTATTTAAAAATTTTTTTTTTCAATTTTAGCTTACTTATTAATTCTATTCTGAGGCCCTCTTTTGGAGTGTATCTGAATATTAGAAATTTGGGACATAAACAACCTTTTACGAACTTTTCCTCTTATGAACCAACCTATAGGTACATTTCCATCTGTACCAGTGGGCAGCAACTGTATTACACTAACACCTTTTCTAAGCACTGTTAACAAAACTTCTTTGAGAAAAAACACTTGAAAAAACTGGTTTAAATTAATTTGAAAGACAGGTTTCTTATTTAAGCATTTCTTGGAGACTTAAGTCAATTGAGATTCTGCAGGAAAGGAAGGTTACATTTTAAAGCATTTCCAGTTCCAACCATTTTAGCTGAGCAATTCTTTGCATGTGTATATAATTCTGTGTGTGTGTGTGTGTGAGAGAGAGAGAGAGAGAGAGAGTATAAACCTGTTTAACAGATTACGGAATTGATGATATTTTTGTATGTGTTCATTAGCATTCCATAATTTAAATGCCTGCAAAGACCAGGCAGATATTGTAAGTGAATAAGGAGACAAGGTAGGGAATTTGACAAATAGGAAATTTTATGTTCATATAATGGGCACTTACTGACCTGCTCTAGCTGATGGCTGCTGTGGAAGAGTTTAGGCACAGTATATTCAGAAATTTTGATTTTCCAAGAGAAGACAATAATCCTGGTGTTTACATGAAATAATCTTATTTTTAAATATTGGCAAATTAGAAAGTTTTAAAAATACTGTATAGGTCAAACGAAACACCCTGCTGACCAGATTCAACCAACCAACGGCCTGTTGTAGCTTCTGAATAACATACATCTGCTATTTTGAGTTCTATTTTGCATATCACAATATTATAATGATTATTATAATGACATATTATAATGATATATGTCTCAACTGTGCATTTTTGCATATATTTTTATGTGCATATGGAAAGCAGTTTTATTTTATTGAACATTACTTGTCAAGCCTTACATTGAGCACTCATGCTACAATATTTCACTTCATATTCAGTTTAGGAAGGTATACATGGTTCCAGTTTTAAGATCACAATATAAAATATTTAAGATAGGGTTAAGTAGCTTGTACAAGGCCAAAAATTAGTGGGTAGAAGTGGGATGATTGAGGCTTACTTAATGTACTTGACATTAAGTTTGGATGCCTGATTGTTAAAGCTATATATTGCATAAATCTTCTTTTCTATAAGCTGGGAAATATTTTACTTATGTCCAATTAAAGTCTCCTTTGTTTCTGAGGTTGAATGTAACTAGTTGAGGACAGGAACCATGCCTCATATATTTTTTCCGATATCTTGCAATTTTTTTCACATAGATTTTTAGCAAATGTTGATTCAAAAACTTGGTGCTGGGACAGAGGTTCATCTATTTATTCTTTCTCTACTTCATTAAGGAACATACAGAGATGAGTGTATTGTTGGATCTCAGGAAATCAAATATGAAAGTAGTGTAGGACAGTGGACAATGCACTAGTGTTCTAGTAACCTTACATTTGAAATATAGCCTGAACTATAATAATCAGCCATTGTGCACCTTAGTTTTTTTTTTTTCATTTCTAAATTAAAAACATCAGATTAACACTCAGTTTCAATGACTCTATTGCTTTTTATTATTTAGAAATCAAACTTGAAAATTAAATTTGGCCCAACTTTCCATGCCATTGTATTACTTTGGACACATTCTGTTCCAAGTATTAGGAAATCCGACCCAAGGTATCCTAAGTCAAAAAAGAACGTGGTTGTTGCAAGGGGAGGTGAACCATGAGAGACTATGGACTCTGAAAAACAATCTGAAGGGTTTGAAGTGGTGGGAGGGTGGGAGGTTGGGGTGCCAGGTGGTGGGTATTATAAAGGGCACGGATTGCATGGAGCACTGGGTGTGGTGCAAAAATAATGAATACTGATATGCTGAAAATAAATTAAAAAAAAAAAAAAAAAGAATGTGGTTAATTCCCAGACTTGTAAAGTCCAGAGATAGACCTGGTTTCAGATGTCACCTGTTTGTTTGACACTGTTTGAACAGTGTCACAATGATCCTTTCTCTCTCTCGCAATACAGTGTTATTTTCCTTTGTTTTGGCTTTATTTTCAAATGACACCCTCTTCATGGTTATAAGATAGTCACAGAAGCTCCATGGGTTATATAATTTTAGGCCTTGACAGTGTGTAGGGCCAAGATCTTATTGGTTTTGTTAGGTTGGATTCCTATCTGTGAATCAATCACTCTGGCCAGTGAGATTATATTCATTAATAATCTTGTAGCAGAAGCACGAAGATCTGGAGGGACCCACATTATAATCTCTTAGGAGATTTAAATACTTAGGTAGGTTTACTACTCCAGAGAAATTAGGTCAGCATATCTAGGAGTGAGATCCAGGCATTAGTTTTTGGAAGCATTTTAGTAATTCCAGTTTATATCCTGGTTTGGCAAATCCCAGTTCACATGATTTAGGATCCAACCCTGGAGATCTGACTAAAGTCAATTCATTTCAAAATACATGAGCTGAGCATTGGTAAAAGGTGATTCCCCAAGAAATTTTAAGCAACTCTTTTTTAGAAACTATATGATGGGTGCTGGACTTAAAAGGAAGTTGGCTTCCATTACTTTGAACCAAAAAAATTTGGACTCCTCCTTTTTTCCATTAGACCTTATTCTTTCCTATGTGGGCATGAACTAAGAGATAAGACTCTTATGTGCTCCCATGGCCATATGGTCTGGCATATTTAATAACTTGAAAGTTAAGAGTCAAAATCTGAGAACATCTGGATAGTCAGATCTCTCTTTCAAGAAGTTATATTGTTGACACTGGCAACTAGTGGATATAAAGTGCTTTTCTCTGAGAAGCCTCCTTAAAACATTGCCCTGTCTGACAAATTTGTCTGTGACTTTCATCCACAGTATTCACATCATTCCCATGTTCTCATGAGGTTTATTTCTTCTTAAAAGTAACTGACATGTGCTCCTGTAGAAAATAATGCATCCTTAGTTCCTGAAATGTAAATTAGGATTTTAATTCTCAGCTTCACAAGCTGGACATACTCTCGGACAGTATAGCTTGGCAGAGCAATATAAAACTAATAGAAAAAACAATATGAGGCTTGAAAAAACACCCAGACACTTGAGTGCTTCTTTCAGAAAATAAGAACTTTAAATGAGCCCCATGCTTAAGGATCTTAGAGATTCCAAATGCCCCCAATTTTGAGGAACAATTTTGTCATTCTTTCAATGCTGTACCAGATTTCTCATATGCAAAATAAATTCCTTCACAGCCTGAAAAGTTCAATGTTTTGTACTTGAAAGTCAAACCTGGGTCTGGTGTTCTAGGCACCTTTACATCCAGCTTCCCTAACATTCCTTGAGGAGGGGTCCATCTCCTTCACAATGTCCTTTCCACAGATCTTCAAAGATATAGCAACTGATGATAGAAAGAGAAAATAAACTAAACCTCATGTTATGGCAGACACTGTACTGGGGCTTTATAACTGGCAATTTCACTACAGCCAAAGGAGATATATAGGGTTCTAATCTGCTTCCAAAGATAAAGAAACTGAGATCCAGTGAAAGTAAATACTTGGTTTCAATTTTACACAGCTAGTAAGCTGAAAAGTTAAGTTTGGAACTCGAGACTTTTTTTTATATGAAGGCTTAAGTGTTTACCTACCCAGAAACCCAATAGTACCACAAAAAAAGTCAGTCTCTGAGTTTTTAAATTTTTTGAGTCATGTCTTGTTTGCTGTGCAGTTTTCTGAAGCTAAGCTAGTCTAGTACTTGACACAGGCTAGGAGGACATTCAAAAATGGTTGATGAGGGGCACCTGGGTGGCTCAGTGAGTTAAAGCCTCTGCTTTCAGCTCAGGTCATGATCCTAGGGTCCTGGGATGGAGCCCCACATCAGGCTCTCTGCTCAGCAGGGAGCCTGCTTCCTCCTCTCTCTCTGCCTGCCTCTCTGCCTACTTGTGATCTCTATCTGTCAAATAAATAAATAAAATCTTAAAAAAAAAAGACATAAAAAAAAATAGTCGAACGAAAGAGATAAGCAGGTGGATGGTCAGGATATTTTTGCTGTGAAAAGATGTTTCAGTCTTCTACTGTTTTAACTTCTACTCAAATCTGACAATTCACTGATCAACTCTCTGCTCTCTCCAAAGAGTTAGAAGTATCCATATTCTTCCTGGTAAGTTAGGGGTACCAGCTCATCTCTTTTTATTGCTCTCAGGTCAAGAGAGTAACAAAAAGCATATGTACTTCTTCCTTTCCTATTCTTACCTGCTGACTCTGCTTTGGCCCCATTGCTAAATCAGTGCTTATAGGAAAATGGATAGCTTTAAATGTTTATATTAAAAAATATGAAAAATCTAAAAATTTATAATTCAAACTATCACCTATGAAAATTAAAAAGAATTAAATTAAAGCTACAATGAATGTAAAAGGAAATAATGGAAATGTAGAAATCAGAGATATAGTAAAGATTTAACAAATAGAGAAAATTCAATAAAATCAATATCTGGATTTTTGAAAAGAATAATATTAGTAATCTTTGTGCTAGACCACTGAAGCAAAAAGAAAGAACACAGAAATTACCAATATCAAAATGAAAAGTAGAAATAAAAAGAAAAATGAGGTATTTCAGATATAGTCATTTGTAGGAAAAGTGGAATTATTCCACTTCTGGAATGGTTGTGTGAAATCTGTAGATTCAATCCACAACAACTGTAACCTGTGAATGGGGATATACCCCAGCTCCCAGCTTTTTCATGGGGATGGAAGGAGTTTGATTTTGCTTACAATACCCCAATATTTCTTCAAGGTGGTTTAAAGACTGACTTCCATCTTTCCTATCTCAGAGCATTAACATGAGCAGTATACTGTTGCTTCCTAGTGACCAGTGAGAACAAAGATGGTAATGTGATATAGCATGCAAACAGTTGTTATAGTTTCTTCCAGCTTTGTGAAAAGCAAACAGGCAAAAAACCTTAGAGCTCAACTTATCTCTGGGGAGAGAAAGAGTATGACATCTCAAATTAGATGAACACAAAGAAATCAACACTGAGACTTACTATTATCAAGTTTTCAAAAATAAGGGATAATTTTGAAGCAGCTTGAGATGAGAATTGTCATATTTGAGGGAATCCTCAGATTATTGACATTTTCAGCCAAAACCCTTGCAGTCTAGAAGAGAGTGGAGTGATATATTCAAAGTGGTGAAAGAAAAACAAAAACAAGAATACTATACCCAGCAAAACTGTCATCAAAGATGAAGCAGAGATAAAGACCCTTCCAGACAAATAAAAGCAGGAGTTCATCATTAGACCTGACTTGGAAAAAAAGTTAAAGGGATTTTTTCAAATTGAAATGAAAAGATGCAAAATATGATAGCATAGAAATATAATAGCATAGAAAATATAAAACTTGCTGGTAAAGTTAAATATATAAACAAATGAATACTGTATTATAATGTATATACTATAAGACTATAATGTATTATACTATAATACTCCACTTTCAATAATCAATTAACTAACAAGACAGAAAATCAATAAAGACACAGATGACTTCAGCACCAGTATAGAGCAAATAGACTATACAGACATATACAGAATAGTCAACCCAACTACAGTAAAATAATCCCTTCTTCTCAAGTGCACATGGAACATTCTTCCCAGCAGACCACATGTTAGGTCACAAAACACATATTAACAAATTTAAAAGGTTGAATCCATACTGAGTATATTTTTTGACTACAATGGAAGGAATCTAAATATCAATAGCAGAAGGAAAAAAATACACAAATAGGTGGAAATTAACATACCTTTGAACAACTAATATGTCGAAGGAAAAATCAAAGAAGAAATAAGAAAATATCTTGAAACAAATGAAAACATACATACTAAAATATATAGGATGAACAAAAGCTATATTAAGAGAAAAGCTTAAATGATAAGTACTTAAAGAAAGATCTAAAAAAAAAAAAGTAATTTTATACCTCAGGGAATGAGAAAAAGAACTAAGCCCAAAGTTTGTGGAATAAATGGAATAATAAGGATTATATCAGAAATAGAGAATAGAAAAACAGAAAAACTCAATGAAACTGGGTTTTTTGAAGACAAGATTAACAAATCATTAGAACAACAAGAAAATGTGAGAATCCAAACTTAAAAAAAAAAATTGAAAGAGGATATATTACAATGATACCATGGAGATAAAAAGGATCATAAGATACTATGAACAATTACACACCAATGAACGGGATAAGTAAAAGAGTTGGATAAATTCCTAGAAATAAACAGACATATAACTGGTAAGGAGATTGAATCAGTATCAAAATCTCCCAGCAAAGAGAAGCCTGGGACCAGATGGCTTCACTGGCAAATTTTACTGCACAATTAAAGGAGATTAAAGGCAATCCTTCTGACAGTCTTCCAAAAAATTTAAAAGGAGGGAACACTTTTATGAAGTAAGCATTACCACAAAACCAAAGCCAAAGACAGTACAAGAAAAGAAAATTATGGGCCAACATCCTGGATGAATATAGATGAAAAAAATACTCAATAAAAGATTAGCAAACCAAATTCAATAGCATATTAAAAGGATCATATAGCATGACAAATTGGGATTTATCCTTGGGATGCAAGGAGGATCAGCAAATGAAAAATCAATCAATGTGATATGCCACATTAAAAGAATAAGGATAAAAAATATGATTATCTTGGTAAATGCAAAAAAAGTATTTGACAAAACTCAACATCCTTTAATCATAAACACTCTCAACAAATTGGGAGTAGTGGGAAATTACCCCAACCAAATAGAAACTGAGTAGGAAAAAAACCACAGCTAACATCATTTTCAACAATGAAAAACTAAAAGTTTTTCCATTAAGATCAGGAGCAAGACAAAAATGTCCATTCTTGCCACTTCTCTTCAACATAATATCATAAGTCCTAACTAGAGCAAATTAGCCAAGAAAGAGAAGTTTAAAAAAAAATCTGAAAGATGTAAAATTGTCTTTGTTTGCAGATGACTTAATCTCTTATAGAAAACCCTACAGATTCCACCAAAATACTGTTAGGACTAATCAATTAATATAATAAAGCTGTGGGATACAAAGTCAAAATACCAAAACTGTTTGTGTTTCTATACACTGATAACTGAGTATTTGAAAAGGGGATTAGGAAAACAATTTATAACACCATCAAAAAGGATCAAATACTTAGGTGCAAATCTATGGATATAAAATACTTGTATACTAAAAACTCTAAACATCGATGAAAGAAATAAAGTAAGATTAAAGAAAGAGAAATCCCATGTTCATGTATTAGAAGACTCCAAATTGTTAAAATGTCTGTACTACTCAAAACAATCTACTGATTCAATACAATCCCACCAAAATCCCAGTGGAATTTTTATAGAAATAGAAAAAAATTTTTAAATTCATATTTAACCAAATAATACCCTAAAAGTCAAAACAATCTTGAAAAAGAACAAAGATGGAGATATAACACATCTTGACTTCAAAATCTATTGCAAAGCTGTAGTAATTAAAATGCAGTATGGTACTGGAATAAAGATAGACATACAGACCAAAGGAACAAAATAGAGAACCCAGAAATAACTCTATGCATATGCGGTCAGCAGATCTTTCACAAAAATGTCAAGAATATGTGATGGGGTTAGGAGAGTATCTTCAAAAAATGATGTTGGGAAAACTGGGTATCTACATGCCAAAAAAAATGCTTATCTTATAGCATAAACAAAAACCAATTCAAAATTCATTGATGACTCAAACATAATACTGAAGACCATAAAACTCCTGGAAGAAAATGTAGGGGAAAAGCTTCATGACATTGATCTTGCCAATGATTTCATGAATATTTCCTGATTTCACCAAAATCACAGGGAACCAAAGCATAAATGACAAATGAGATTGTACCAAACTAAAAAACTTCTGCTCAGGAATGGAAACAATCAATGAAGTAAAAAGAACATCTATAGAATGGGCAAAGATATTTGCAAACCATTTATCTGATAAAGGCTTAATTTTCAAAGCAAATAAGTAACACAATTTAATAATCAGAACAAAAAAGTAATAATATAATTAAAAGTGGCCTAAGGACTTGAGTTGACATTTCTCTAAAGAAGACATAGTGAGGGGAGGAGTCAAGATGGCGGAGAAGTAGCAGGCTGAGACTGCTTCAGCTAGCCGGAGATCAGCTAGATAGCTTATCTAAAGATTGCAAACACCTGAAAATCCATCGGCAGATCGAAGAGAAGAAGAGCAGCAATTCTGGAAACAGAAAAACAACCACTTTCTGAAAGGTAGGACCGGCGGAGAAGTGAATCCAAAGCGACGGGAGGATAGACCCCGGGGGGAGGGGCCAGCTCCCGGCAAGCGGCGGAGCAACGGAGCACAAAATCAGGACTTTTAAAAGTCTGTTCCGCTGAGGGACATCACTCCAGAGGCTAAACCGGGGCGAAGCCCACGCGGGTTCAGCGTGGCCTCAGGT
This sequence comes from Mustela erminea, assembly GCF_009829155.1. Lineage (NCBI taxonomy): Eukaryota > Metazoa > Chordata > Mammalia > Carnivora > Mustelidae > Mustela > Mustela erminea. The sequence goes on from NC_045627.1 coordinate 70,305,065, forward strand.
CCCGCAGGGTCACAGAAGGATCAGGGGTGTCTGAGTGTCTCAGACCTTGCGGGTATTGGAACGGGAAAGCCGGCTACAGAGACAGAGCCGACAGTAAGCTCACAGCTCGGTGTTACCTTGAACTGGTCGCAGGCTCGGTGAGCTCGGAGCGCGGCCGGAGGTCAGGCAGACGGGAGTAACTGGGCGCTGTTCTCTGAGGGCGCACTGAGGAGTGCGGCCCTGGGCTCTCGGCTCCTCCGGGCCGGAGACCAGGAGGCCGCCATTTGTATTCCCGTCCTCCGGAACTCTACGGAAAGCGCTCAGGGAACAAAAGCTCCTGAAAGCAAACCCGAGCGGATTACTCACCCCGGCCCCGGGTAAGGGCGGTGTAATTCCGCCTGGGGCAAAGACACTTGAGAATCACTACAACAGGCCCCTCCGCCAGAAGATCAACAAGAAATCCAGCCAAGACCAAGTTCACCTACCAAGGAGTGCGGTTTCAATACCAAGGAGAGCAGCAGAATTCCAGAGGAGGAGAAAGCCAAGCACGGAACTCATGCCTTTTTCCCTGTGATTTTTTTTTAGTTTTGCAGTTAATTTAATTTTTTTCTTTTTCATTTTTTATTTTTTTTTTTTTCTCGCCTTCGGGTAAAAATTTTTTTTTTTTAACTGTTACCTTTTTCTTTTTTAACGATTTTTTACTAGTTTATCTAATATATATATTTTTTCTTTTTTACATTTTTCTTAGGTGTTTTCCTTTTTTTTTTTAATTCTTTTCTTTTCTTTTTTCTTTTCTTTTTTTTTTTTCTTTTTTTTTTCTTTCTTCCTTTTTGAACCTCTTTTTATCCCCTTTCTCCCCCCTCACGATTTTGGATCTCTTCTAATTTGGTTAAAGCATTTTTTCCTGGGGTTGTTGCCACCCTTTTAGTATTTTACTTGCCCCTTCATATACTCTTATCTGGACAAAATGACAAGACGGAAAAATTCAACACAAAAAAAAGAACAAGAGGCAGTACCGAAGGCTAGGGACCTAATCAATACAGACATTGGTAATATGTCAGATCTAGAGTTCAGAATGACAATTCTCAAGGTTCTAGCCGGGCTCGAAAAAGGCATGGAAGATATTAAAGAAACCCTCTCGAGAGATATAAAAGCCCTTTCTGGAGAAATAAAAGAACTAAAATCTAACCAAGTTGAAATAAAAAAAGCTATTAATGAAGTGCAATCAAAAATGGAGGCTCTCACTGCTAGGATAAATGAGGCAGAAGAAAGAATTAGTGATATAGAAGACCAAATGACAGAGAATAAAGAAGCTGAGCAAAAGAGGGACAAACAGCTACTGGACCATGAGGGGAGAATTCGAGAGATAAGTGACACCATAAGACAAAACAACATTAGAATAATTGGGATTCCAGAAGAAGAAGAAAGAGAGAGGGGAGCAGAAGGTATACTGGAGAGAATTATTGGGGAGAATTTCCCCAATATGGCAAAGGGAACGAGCATCAAAATTCAGGAGGTTCAGAGAACGCCCCTCAAAATCAATAGGAATAGGCCCACACCCCGTCACCTAATAGTAAAATTTACAAGTCTCAGTGACAAAGAGAAAATCCTGAAAGCAGCCCGGGAAAAGAAGTCTGTAACATACAATGGTAAAAATATTAGATTGGCAGCTGACTTATCCACAGAGACCTGGCAGGCCAGAAAGAGCTGGCATGATATTTTCAGAGCACTAAACGAGAAAAACATGCAGCCAAGAATACTATATCCAGCTAGGCTATCATTGAAAATAGAAGGAGAGATTAAAAGCTTCCAGGACAAACAAAAACTGAAAGAATTTGCAAATACCAAACCAGCTCTACAGGAAATATTGAAAGGGGTCCTCTAAGCAAAGAGAGAGCCTACAAGTGGTAGATCAGAAAGGAACAGAGACCATATACAGTAACAGTCAACTTACAGGCAATACAATGGCACTAAATTCATATCTCTCAATAGTTACCCTGAATGTTAATGGGCTAAATGCCCCAATCAAAAGACGCAGGGTATCAGAATTGGTAAAAAAAAACCAAAACCCATCTATATGTTGCCTCCAAGAAACTCATTTTAAGCCCGAAGACACCTCCAGATTTAAAGTGAGGGGGTGGAAAAGAATTTACCATGCTAATGGACATCAGAAGAAAGCAGGAGTGGCAATCCTTATATCAGATCAATTAGATTTTAAGCCAAAGACTATAATAAGAGATGAGGAAGGACACTATATCATACTCAAAGGGTCTGTCCAACAAGAAGATTTAACAATTTTGAATATCTATGCCCCCAACATGGGAGCAGCCAACTATATAAACCAATTAATAACAAAATCAAAGAAACACATCAACAATAATACAATAATAGTAGGGGACTTTAACACTCCCCTCACTGAAATGGACAGATCATCCAAGCAAAAGATCAGCAAGGAAATAAAGGCCTTAAACGACACACTGGACCAGATGGACATCACAGATATATTCAGAATATTTCATCCCAAAGCAACAGAATACACATTCTTCTCTAGTGCACATGGAACATTCTCCAGAATAGATCACATCCTCGGTCCTAAATCAGGACTCAACCGGTATCAAAAGATTGGGATCATTCGCTGCATATTTTCAGACCACAATGCTCTAAAGCTAGAACTCAACCACAAAAGGAAGTTTGGAAAGAACCCAAATACATGGAGACTAAACAGCATCCTTCTAAAGAATGAATGGGTCAACCGGGAAATTAAAGAAGAATTGAAAAAAATCATGGAAACAAATGATAATGAAAATACAACGGTTCAAAATCTGTGGGACACAACAAAGGCAGTCCTGAGAGGAAAATATATAGCGGTACAAGCCTTTCTCAAGAAACAAGAAAGGTCTCAGGTACACAACCTAACCCTGCACCTAAAGGAGCTGGAGAAAGAACAAGAAAGAAACCCTAAGCCCAGCAGGAGAAGAGAAATCATAAAGATCAGAGCAGAAATCAATGAAATAGAAACCAAAAAAACAATAGAACAAATCAACGAAACTAGGAGCTGGTTCTTTGAAAGAATTAATAAAATTGATAAACCCCTGGCCCGACTTATCAAAAAGAAAAGAGAAAGGACCCAAATAAATAAAATCATGAATGAAAGAGGAGAGATCACAACTAACACCAAAGAAATACAAACTATTATAAGAACATACTATGAGCAACTCTACGCCAATAAATTTGACAATCTGGAAGAAATGGATGCATTCCTAGAAACATATAAACTACCACAACTGAACCAGGAAGAAATAGAAAGCCTGAACAGACCCATAACCAGTAAGGAGATTGAAACAGTCATTAAAAATCTCCAAACAAACAAAAGCCCAGGGCCAGACGGCTTCCCGGGGGAATTCTACCAAACATTTAAAGAAGAACTAATTCCTATTCTCCTGAAACTGTTCCAAAAAATAGAAATGGAAGGAAAACTTCCAAACTCATTTTATGAGGCCAGCATCACCTTGATCCTAAAACCAGACAAGGATCCCACCAAAAAAGAGAGCTATAGACCGATATCCTTGATGAACACAGATGCGAAAATACTCAACAAAATACTAGCCAATAGGATTCAACAGTACATTAAAAAGATTATTCACCACGACCAAGTGGGATTTATTCCAGGGCTGCAAGGTTGGTTCAACATCCGCAAATCAGTCAATGTGATACAACACATCAATAAAAGAAAGAACAAGAACCATATGATACTCTCAATAGATGCTGAAAAAGCATTTGACAAAGTACAGCATCCCTTCCTGATCAAAACTCTTCAAAGTGTAGGGATAGAGGGCACATACCTCAATATCATCAAAGCCATCTATGAAAAACCCACCGCAAATATCATTCTCAATGGAGAAAAACTGAAAGCTTTTCCGCTAAGGTCAGGAACACGGCAGGGATGTCCATTATCACCACTGCTATTCAACATAGTACTAGAGGTCCTAGCCTCAGCAATCAGACAACAAAAGGAAATTCAAGGCATCCAAATCGGCAAAGAAGAAGTCAAATTATCACTCTTCGCAGATGATATGATACTATATGTGGAAAACCCAAAAGACTCCACTCCAAAACTGCTAGAACTTATACAGGAATTCAGTAAAGTGTCAGGATAAAAAATCAATGCACAGAAATCAGTTGCATTTCTCTACACCAACAGCAAGACAGAAGAAAGAGAAATTAAGGAGTCAATCCCATTTACAATTGCACCCGAAACCATAAGATACCTAGGAATAAACCTAACCAAAGAGACACAGAATCTATACTCAGAAAACTATAAAGTACTCAGGAAAGAAATTGAGGAAGACACAAAGAAATGGAAAAATGTTCCATGCTCCTGGATTGGAAGAATAAATATTGTGAAAATGTCTATGCTACCTAAAGCAATCTACACATTTAATGCAATTCCTATCAAAGTACCATCCATCTTTTTCAAAGAAATGGAACAAATAATGCTAAAATTTATATGGAACCAGAAAAGACCTCGAATAGCCAAAGGGATATTGAAAAAGAAAGCCAACGTTGGTGGCATCACAATTCCGGACTTCAAGCTCTATTACAAAGCTGTCGTCATCAAGACAGCATGGTACTGGCACAAAAACAGACACATAGATCAATGGAACAGAATAGAGAGCCCAGAAATAGACCCTCAACTCTATGGTCAACTAATCTTCGACAAAGCAGGAAAGAATGTCCAATGGCAAAAAGACAGCCTCTTCAATAAATGGTGCTGGGAAAATTGGACAGCCACATGCAGAAAAATGAAATTGGACCATTTCCTTACACCACACACAAAAATAGACTCAAAATGGATGAAGGACCTCAATGTGCGAAAGGAATCCATCAAAATCCTTGAGGAAAACACAGGCAGCAACCTCTTTGACCTCAACCACAGCAACATCTTCCTAGGAACAACGCAAAAGGCAAGGGAAGCAAGGGCAAAAATGAACTATTGGGATTTCATCAAGATCAAAAGCTTTTGCACAGCAAAGGAAACAGTTAACAAAATCAAAAGACAACTGACAGAATGGGAGAAGATATTTGCAAATGACATATCAGATAAAGGACTAGTGTCCAGAATCTATAAAGAACTTAGCAAACTCAACACCCAAAGAACAAATAATCCAATCAAGAAATGGGCAGAGGACATGAACAGACATTTCTGCAAAGAAGACATCCAGATGGCCAACAGACACATGAAAAAGTGCTCCATATCACTCGAAATCAGGGAAATACAAATCAAAACCACAATGAGATATCACCTCACACCAGTCAGAATGGCTAAAATAAACAAGTCAGGAAATGACAGATGCTGGCGAGGATGCGGAGAAAGGGGAACCCTCCTACACTGTTGGTGGGAATGCAAGCTGGTGCAGCCACTCTGGAAAACAGCATGGAGGTTCCTCAAAATGTTGAAAATAGAACTGCCCTATGACCCAGCAATTGCACTATTGGGTATTTACCCTAAGGATACAAACGTAGTGATCCAAAGGGGCACATGCACCCGAATGTTTATAGCAGCAATGTCCACAATAGCCAAACTATGGAAAGAACCTAGATGTCCATCAACAGATGAATGGATCAAGAAGATGTGGTATATATATACAATGGAATACTATGCAGCCATCAAAAGAAATGAAATCTTGCCATTTGCGACAACATGGATGGAACTAGAGCGTATCATGCTTAGCGAAATAAGTCAAGCAGAGAAAGACAACTATCATATGATCTCCCTGATATGAGGAAGTGGTGATGCAACATGGGGGCTTAAGTGGGTAGGAGAAGAATAAATGAAACAAGATGGGATTGGGAGGGAGACAAACCATAAGTGACTTTTAATCTCACAAAACAAACTGAGGGTTGCTGGGGGGAGGGGGTTTGGGAGAAGGGGGTGGGATTATGGACATTGGGGAGGGTATGTGCTTTGGTGAGTGCTGTGAAGTGTGTAAACCTGGTGATTCACAGACCTGTACCCCTGGGGATAGAGTATTATGCCTCCATCAGAAAGGATGAATACCCAACTTTTGTAGCAACATGGACGGGACTGGAAGAGATTATGCTGAGTGAAATAAGTCAAGCAGAGAGAGTCAATTATCATATGGTTTCACTTATTTGTGGAGCATAACAAATAGCATGGAGGACATGGGGACTTAGAGTGGAGAAGGGAGTTGGGGGAAATTGGAAGGGGAGGTGAACCATGAGAGACTATGGACTCTGAAAAACAATCTGAGGGTTTTGAAGGGACGGGGGGTGGGAGGTTGGGGTACCACGTGGTGGGTATTATAGAGGGCACGGATTGCATGGAGCACGGGGTGTGGTGCAAAAATAATGAATACTGTTATGCTGGAAATAAAAAAAAAAAAAAGAAGAAGACATAGTGATATCCAGCATGTATTAAAAGATGCTTGATGTCATGAATCATCAGGATAATAAATACAAACTAAAACCACAGTAAGATATCTCTTCACACTTCTTTAGATGACTGTCATCACCAAAACAAAAGATATCAAGTGTTGGTGATGATGTAAAAAAATTGGAGCCCTTGTACATTGTTGATGGGAATGCAAAATGGTGCAACCACTATGGAACACAGCGTGGAGGTTTCTCCAAAAACTAAAAGTAGAACTCTCATATGAATAAGCAATCCCACTTCTATGTATTTATCCAAAAAATTTGAAATCAGAATCTTTTTTTTATTATTTTATATTAGTCATGATACAGTACATCTTTAGTTTTTGATGTAGTGTTCCATGATTCATTGTTTGTGTATAATACCCAGTTCTTCACGCAATATGTGCCCTCCTTAATATCCATCACTGGGTTAACACATCCTCCCACCTTCCTCCCCTCTAAAACCCTCAGTTTTTCTCCCATAGTCCATAGTCTCTCAAGGTTGGTCTCCCCCTTTGATTCTCCCCCCTCATTTTTCCCTTCCCTCTCCTAATGCTCTCCATGCTATTCCTTATATTCTACATATAAGTGAAACCATATGATGATTGTCTTTCTCTGCGTGACTTATTTCACTTAGCATAATCCCCTCCAGTGCCATTCATGTTGCTGAAAATGGTGGGTGTTTATCTCTTCTGATAATTGAATAATATTCCATTTTTAATATATGGACTGCATCTTCTTTATCCATTCATCTGTTGAAGGACATCTTGGCCCCTTCCACAGTTTGGTTATTGTGGACATTCATTCTATGAACATTGGGGTGCATGTGCCCCTTCTTTTCACTATATCTGTATGTTTAGGGTAAATATCTAATAGTGCAATTGCTGGGTCATAGGGTAGCTCTATTCTTAACATCTTGAGGAACCTCCATATTGTTTTCCCAGAGTGGCTTTACCAACTTGCATTCCCACCAACAAGGTAAGAGGGTTTCCCTTTCTCCACATCCTTGTCAACATTTGGTGTTTCCTGTTTTGTTAATTTTTGACATTCTAAGGGTATAAGCTGGTATCTCATTGTGGTTTTTGACTTGTAGTTCCCTGATGACTAGTGAGGTTGCACATTTTTTCATGTGTCTATTAGCCATTTTTATGTCTTTTTTGGAGAAGTGTCTGTTCATGTCTTCTGCCCATTTTTTGACTGAGTTATTAATTTTTTCAGTGTTGAGTTTGAGAAGTTCTTTATAGATATTGAATATCAACTCTTTATCTGTAATGTCATTTGCAAATATCTTCTTCCATTCTGTGGGCTGCCTCTTAGATTTGTTGACTATTTCTTTTGTTGTGCAGAAGCTTTTACAAAGAGAGCAAAACACACCCAGGAAGAACTGAAACACCCTACCTTGCCCACATTAATGTATTATAGCCACCTTCTTCTCAACCCCCACTTTTTTTTTTTAACTTCATATATCTTATTCTTGGGTTTCATTTTCACTGGTTTTTTTTGTTTGTTTGTTTGTTTGTCTGTTTTTTTTTTTTTTTGTGATACTTTCTGATTTCTCTGAACTTTCCCAGGGTGCACCTTGTCTGGATATGGCTGATATTTTCAACTCTGTACATTCCCTCAACCACCCCTCAATAGAATGACTAGAAGGAGTAACTCCCAACTAAAAACAATGGCCTCTCCGACAGATCTAATGGATATGGGTATAAGCAAGATGTCAGAAATAAACTTCAGGGTAATAATTATGAAGACAATAGCTAGGCTTGAGAAAACCATTAATGGCAACATAGATTCTCTAAGGACAGAAATGAGAGCTAATCAGGCCAAACTTAAAAATGCTATGAATGAGATACAGTCTAAACTAGATATTCTAATAGCTACAGTAAAGGAGGCAGAAGAACAAATTAGTGATCTAGAAGATAAACTGATAGAAAGGAAGGAGCAAGTGGAGGCCTGGAACAAGGAGCTTAAAATCCATGAAAACAAAGAAATCAATGATGCATGAAACAGTCCAATGTCAGAATGATTGGGATCCCTGAGGGGGTGGAGAGAAAGAGAAAGAGAGAGAGGACTAGATGATATATTTGAGTAAATTGTAGCTGTCGACTTCCCTAATCTGGGGAATGAAACAAGCACTTGTGTCCTAGAGGCAGAGAGGACCCCTCCCAAGATCAAGGAGAGCAAACCAATGCTCAGGCATGTAATAGTAAAACTCATAAATCTTAGAACCTAGGAAGCTATCCCAAGGGCAATTAGAGGCAAAAGAAACCAGAATCTTGAGAAGATACCTGCATTCATATGTTGACCACCATATTCACAGTAAAATCAAGATATTGAAACAACCTAATTGTTTATGGGAAGAAGAAGGGATTTAAAAAGGGTGGTATATCTTCTTTATCCATTCATCTGTTGAAGGACATCTTGGTTCTTACCACAGTTTGGTCACTGTGGCCATTGCTGCTATGAACATTGATGTACAGATGGCCCATCTTTTCATTACATTTGTATCTTTGGGGTAAATACCCAGTAGTGCAATTGCAGGGCCATACAGCAGCTCTATTTTTTAATTTCTTAAGGAATCTCCACACTGTTTTCCAAAGTGGCTGCACCTATTTGCATTCCCACCAACAGTGTAAGAGGGTTCACCTTTATCCACATCCTCTCCAACACACATTGTTTACTGTCTTGTTAATTTTGGCCATTCTAACTGGTGTAAGGTGGTATCTCAATGTTGTTTTGATCTGAATCTCCCGGATGGCTAATGACAATGATAATTTTTTCATGTGTCTATTAACCATTTGTATGTCTTCTTTGGAGAAGTATCTGTTCATGGTCTCTGCCTATTTTTTGACATGATTATCTGTTTTGTGTGTGTTGAGTTTGATGTCTTTATAGATCTTGGATATAAGTCCTTTGTCTGTAGTGTCATTTACAAATATCTTCTCCCATTCCATGATATGGTTCATATATACAATGGAGGATTATGGCTCCATCAGAAAGGGTGAATACCCAACCTTTGTATCAACATGGATGGGACTGGAGAAGATTATGCTGAGTAAAATAAATCAAGTAGAGAGAGTCAATTATCATATGGTTTCAATTACTTGTGGACCATAAAGAATAACACGGAGGACATTGGGAGATGGAGAGTAGTGAGTTGGGGGAAATTGGAGGGGGAGAAAAACCATGAGAGACTGTGGACTCTGAGAAACAAACTGAGGGTTTGGGAGGGGAGTAGAATGGGGGGTTGGGTGATCCGGGTGGTGGGTATTAAGGAGGGCATGTATTGCATGGAGCACTGGGTGTGGTGCATAAACAATGAACTTTGGAACACACACACACACACAAATTAAATTAAATTAATTTTTTTTTTAAAAGGGCGGTATATACATACAATGGCATATTATTCAGTCTTAAAAAAGAAAAAACCTGCAACATACAACAACTTGTATAAATGTTGATAATATTATACAAAATGTAATAACCCAGTCATAGAAGGACAAATACTTCATGACTAACCTATATGAGGCACCCAAAACAATCAAACTCATAGAAGCAAAGAACAAAATAGTTGTTGCCATGGACTGGGTGGAAGGGGACAGAAGAGAGTGTGAATCAAGGGGTATAAAATTTCAGTATTTAAGATGAACTAATTCTAGAGATCTACTATATAACACTGTGTCTATACCTAAAAATATTGTTCACTTAAAACATTTAAGACGATAAAATTCATGAGTGTTTTTACCACAATTAAAAAAAATAAATGAATACATCAAGAAGATACAGCAATATAAATATACACACACCTAACAAGAGAACACTAAAATTGAGAAAGTAAAAGGAGAAAGTATAAACAAAGAGTAAGAGTAAAAATGACAAAAAGACAATTTGATAATAGTAGTTAGAGGCTTCTGAACCCACTTTCCAAAAATGGGCAGAAAAACTAATTAGAAGATCATCAAGGAAATGAGAGCTTTGAAAATAGTATAACCCAACTAGGGCTATTAGAACTTTCTAAATAAGTACAGCAAAATAAAAATTTTTCTTGAATGTACATGGAACATTTTCTTGATACCATTTTCTAGCCAATATAACATGCCTCAATATATTTAAAATAATTACCATCAAGTAGAGTATGTTTTTTAAACAACATGGAGTGAAATTAGAAACAATAAAGAAATTTACAAAATTTGTAAATATGTGGATATTAAACACCATACTAAATAGCAAATTCTTCAGAAGAAAAGTTAAAGGGAAATTAGAAAATACTGAGACAGACAGACTTAAAAAAAAAACAAAAACAAAAAACAACCATACCAAAACTTAGGAAATGCAACAAAAGCAAGGCTTTTATAGAAAACCATAGCTATAAACACCCTTATAAAAAAAAGCTTAAATAACTGAAATTTACACATTTATATACATAAGAAAGAAGAATAAAGCAGGTAAAACTCAGGAAATAGCAGACTATCAACTGGAAATTCATGAAGAAAAAGAAAAAAGTTTTAAGAAGTTGTATCTTTGAAATGTTGAATAAATTTATAGATGCTCATCTAGACTGATAGAAAATAAAATAAAATAGGTTATAGGTTGATGGAATACAGTGGGTACGCTTCTCGGCCTTTTGGCTAAGATCAAGTGTGTAGAAATAAACTTAGGCATCACAAGTGCGCCACACACTTCAAGGGGAGAAAGAATAGTCTTTACAGTAGTAGTTGGAGACTTTGGTACCTGGTGCTAGGACAGCTGTGTATCTTCATGAGAAAAATTAGTTTGTATCCTTTCTCCAACATTAATTGAAAGTGGATCAAGTAGGGGCACCTGGGTGGCTCAAGTGTGTTAAAGCCTTTACCTTTAGCTCCGGTCATGTTGCCAGGGTCCTGGGATTGAGCCCCACATCAGGCTCTCTGCTCAGCAGGGAGCCTGCTTCCTCCTCTCTCTCTCTGCCTGCCTCTCTGCCTACTTGTGATCTCTATTTGTCAAATAAATAAATAAAATAAAATAAAATTAAATTAAAAAAAGAAAATGGATCGAATACCTAAATATATCTAATACCATAAACCCTCAGAAGAAAACACATGCATAAATCTTCATGATTTGACTTAGGTAATTGTTCCGTAGTTATGAGAGCAAAGCACATGCAACAGAAGAAAAATACATATATATTTGACTTAAACAAAATTGGAATCTTCTGTGCTTCATAAGCTATCATCAAGAAAATGAGCAAACAACACATAGGGTTGGATAACTACTTGAAAATCACATATATGCTAAGAGACATGAATCTAACATATATAAGGATCCATTACAATTCAATAAAAAGGCAATTAACCCAATTAAAAATGGGCCAAATATTTAAATACACATGTCTAAAGAGAAGTTATAATATTATCCAATAAGCAAATGAAAAGATGTTCAATATCATTAACTACAATGAGATAACACATCATATCCAGCAGGATGCTTAAAATAAAAAAGACAGATGAAAACAAATGTCAGAATAGATGCTAAGAAACTGGAACTCTCATTCATTACTGGTAGGAATGTAAAATGTTATGGCCATTCTGTAAAACTTTTTGGCTGTTACTACAAAGGTTAAATGTAAAGTTGCTGCATGATAAAACAATTCCTTTTCTAGGTATAGACTCAAGAGAATTGAAAACATATGTTCACACAAAAACTTGCATATTAATGTTGACTGAGCCATTATTTATAATAGGCAAAAAATTATTTAACAACCCAAATATTCATCAACTGAGTAATGGATAAAAGAAGTGATATATTTATACAATAGAATACTGTTAGGCAATAAAAAATGAAGTTTTAATACAAGCTACCACATGGATAATCCTTATAAATATTAGGTTCAGTGAAAGAAATTAGTCACAAAATATCATATATTACATAATTCCATTTATATAACACATCCAAAATGGGCAAATACACAGAACTTATGTTAGTGGTTGCCTAGAGGTAGGGCTGGTGGAAAGAAAAGCTTAGTGACTGCTAATAGGTGGTGGGTTTCTTTCTAAGCTGAGGAAATGTTCTAAAACTCACTACCATCCTTGTTCATGAACTCTACAGATACAGTAGAAAAAATAATAATAAAATACAACCCCCAAACTCACACTGAATTATACATTATATAGGGGTGAATTTTATGGTACATAAAGTATACCTCATTAAAGCAGTTGTCTAAATGGGAGAGTATGTGAATATTACAAAGAAAGATATACTGATAAATTTGATAAGTTAAAGATAAAAATTTCATAAAAGACACAGTTGACTGAAATTAGGAGACGAAGGAGACACAATCCAAATAGTAAATACAATAGATAATAAATGAATTGAATCAATAATACCTCAACTTTCAAAAAAAAAACAAACATTAGATGAAGATAGCCTCACAGGTGAATTCTATCAAACATATGAGGGAGAAATATTCCGAATTCCACATTAACAGAACAAAGAGGGTATAGCTCAGTGGCAGAGCATTTGCACATTAACAGAACAGGGAGTACTAAGGAAATTTCCCCAACACATTCTGTGAGAGTAAGTCAAACCTGATAGCAAAACCAGATAAAGACATCACAAAAATAAATATTACCAATCATTTTTCTTGTGAATTTAGACAAGAAATCTTTAAGATAATATTAGACAAACAACTCTAATTACTTAATTGATAATATATAACATCAGAAGAAGAATTATACCAAGGAGCAAGGTTGTTTTAACAACTGAACAACAATTAGTTCTATTGACCATATTAAATAAAATGAAGGGGACAAATGATAGGATTATATCAATATACCCTGAAAGAACATTTGACACAGGGAGGAGTCAAGATGGCAGAGAAGTAGCAGGCTGAGATTATATCAGGCAACAGGAGATCAGCTAGATAGCTTATCAAACCATTGCAAACACCTACAAATCCAACAGGAAATCGAAGAGAGGAAGAGCAGCAATTCTAGAAAGAGAAAGTCGACCACTTTCTGAAAGGTAGGACTGGCGGAGAAGTGAGTCTGATGCGATGGGAAGATAGACCATGGGGGGAGGGGCCGGCTCCCAGCAAGCAGCGGGGCGACGGAGCACAAAATCGGGACTTTTAAAAGTCTGTTCTGCTGAGGGACATCGCTCCAGAAGCTAAACCGGGGGGAAGCCCATGTGGGGTCAGCATGGCCCCAGGTTCTGCAGGGTCACAAAAGGATTGGGGGTGACTGAGTGTTGCAGAGCTCACAGGTATTAGAGCGGGGAAGCCAGCTACAGAGACAGAGCCAAGGAGTGAGCTCTCAGCTCGGGTTTACCTTGAACCAGTTGCAGTCTGGCTGAGCTCGGAGCACAGCCGGAGGCCGGGAAGATGGGAGTGATGGAGCGCTTTTCTCCAAGCTCAGCCGGAAGCCAGGGAGACGGGAGTGATTGAGCGCTTTTCTCTGAGAGAGCACGGAGCAGTGGGGCCCCGAGCTGTTACTCCTCTGGGCTGGAGACTGGGAGGCTGCCATTTTCATTCCTGTCCTCTGGAACTCTATGGAAAGCGCTCAGGGAACAAAAGCTCTCGAAAGCGAACATGAGCAGATTACTTAGCCCGGCCCCTGGTAAGGGTAGTGCACTTCTGCCTCAGGCAAAGACACTTGATAATCACTACAACAGACCCCTCCCCCAGAAGATCAACAAGAAATCCAGCCAAGACCAAGTTTACTTACCAAGGAGAATAGCAAAATTCCAGAGGAGGAGAAACCAAAGCATGGAACTCATGGCTTTCTCCCCATGATTCTTTAGTCTTGCAATTAATTTAATTAATTTATTTATTTATTTTTTCCTTTTCCTTCTGCTAATTTTTTTAACTTTTACCCTTTCCTTTTTTTAACATTTTTAAACTAGCTTATCTTAACAATACCTTTCATTTAAATCTTTCTTGAACCTTCATTATTATAGTCCTATTTTATACTTCACTGTATATAACTTTATTTTTTGTATACACATAGGGTTTTTCTTCTAAAAAATTTGGGGTACAACTTCTTCTAAAAGATCAAAATATACCCTAAATCTAGCTCTGGGCTTGTTCTAGTCTCCAGCCCAAGCAAATTCTCTCCACTTTCTTTTTCTTTATTTTCCCAACCAACTTACTTTATCAACTCCTTGTTTAGAAATTTAAAAAAAAATTTTTTTAACATCTTTATAGGGAAAGAGGAGCAGAAGGTATATTGGAGAGAATTATTGGAGAGAATTTCCCTAATATGGCAAAGGGAATAAGCATCAAAATCCAGGAGGTGCAGAGAACCTCCCCCCACCTCAAAATCAACAAGAATAGGTCCACACCCCGTCACCTAATAGTAAAATTTACAAGCCTTAGCGACAAAGAGAAAATCCTGAAAGCAGCCTGGGAAAAGAAGTCTGTAACATACAATGGTAAAAATATTAGATTGGCAGCAGACTTATCCACAGAGACCTGGCAGGCCAGAAAGAGCTGGCATGATATATTCAGAACATTAAATGAGAAAAACATGCAGGCAAGAATACTATATCCAGCTAGGCTATCATTGAAAATAGGAGAGATAAAAAGCTTCCAGTACAAACAAAAACTGAAAGAATTTGCAAACTCCAAACCAGCTCTACAGGAAATATTGAAAGCAGTCCTCTAAGCAAAGAGAGAGCCTGAAAGTAGTAGATAAGAAAGGAACAGAGACAATATACAGTAACAGTCACCTTACAGGCAATACAATGGCACTAAATTCATATCTCTCAATAGTTACCCTGAATGTTAATGGGCTAAATGCCCCAATCAAAAGACGCAGGGTATCAGAATTGATAAAAAAAACCAAAACCCATCAATATGCTGCCTACAAGAAACTCATTTTAGACTCAAAGACACTGCCAGATTTAAAGTGAGGGGGTGGAAAACAATGTACCATGCTAATGGACATAGGAGAAACCTGGGGTGGCAATCCTTATATCAGATCAATTAGATTTTAAGCCAAAGACTATAATAAAAGATGAGGAAAGACACTATATCATACTCAAAGGGCCTGTACAACAAGAAGATCTAACAATTTTAAATATCTATGCCTCTAACATGGGAGCCGCCAACTATGTAAACCAATTAATAACAAAATCAAAGAAACACATTGACAATAATACAATAATAGTAGGGGACTTTAACACTCCCCTCACTGAAATGGACAGATCATCCAAGCAAAAGATCAACAAGGAAATAAAGGCATTAAATGACACACTGGACTAGATGGACATCACAGATATATTCAGAACATTTCATCCCAAAGCAACAGAATACACATTCTTCTCTATGCACATGAAACATTCTCCAGAATAGATCACATCCTGGGTCACAAATCAGGTCTCAACTGGTATCAAAAGATTGGGATCATTCCCTGCATATTTTTAGACCACAATGCTCTGAAGCTAGAACTCAATCACAAGAGGAACCTAAATACGTGGAGACTAAACAGCATTCTTCTTTTTTTTTTTTTAAATTTTATTTATTTATCAGAGAGAGAGAGGGGGAGAGAGCGAGCATAGGCAGACAGAATGGCAGGCAGAGGCAGAGGGAGAAGCAGGCTCCCCGCCAAGCAAGGAGCCCGATGTGGGATTCGATCCCAGGACGCTGGGATCATGACCTGAGCCGAAGGCAGCTGCCTAACCAACTGAGCCACCCAGGCGTCCCTAAACAGCATTCTTCTAACGAATGAATGGGTCAACGAGGAAATTAAAGAAGAATTGAAAAAATTCATGGAAAAAATGATAATGAAAACACAATGGTTCAAAATCTGTGGGACACAGCAAAGGCAGTCCTGAGAGGAAAATATATATGGTTCAAGCCTTTCTCAAGAAACAAGAAAGGTCTCAAATACACAACCTAACCCTACACCTAAAGGAGGTGGGAATGTGGTGCCTGAGTGGCTCAGTGGGTTAAAGCCTTTGGCTTTGGCTTGGGTCCTGATTCCAGGGTCTTGGGATCAAGCCCCACATTGGGCTGTCTGCTCAGCAGGGAGCTGGCTTCTTTCTCTCTCTGTCTCTTTGCCTGCCTCTCTGCCTACTTGTGATCTCTGTCAAATAAATAAATAAAACATTAAAAAAAAATAAAGGAGCTGGAGAAAGAACAACAAAGAAAGCCTAAACCCAGCAGGAGAAGAGAAATAATAAAGATCAGAACAGAAATCATTGAAATAGAAACCAAAAAACAATAGAACAAATCAACGAAACTAGGAGCTGTTTCTTTGAAAGAATTAATAAAGAGACAGGACCCAAATAAATAAAATCATGAATTAAAGAGGAGAGATCACAACCAACACCAAAGAAATACAAACAATTATAAGAACATACTATGAGCAACTCTATGCCAACAAATTTGACAATCAGGAAGAAATGGGTGCATTCCTAGAGACATATAAACTACCACAACTGAACCAGGAAGAAATAGAAAACCTGAACAGAGCCATAACCAGTAAGGAGATTGAAACAGTCATCAAAAATCTCCAAACAAACAAAACCCCAGGGCCAGACGGCTTCCCAGGGGAATTCTATCAAACATTTAAAGAAGAATTAATTCCTATTCTCCTGAAACTGTTCTAAAAAAATAGAAATGGAAGGAAAACCTCCAAACGCATTTTATGAGGCCAGCATCACCTTGATCCCCAAACCAGACAAGGATCCCATCAAAAAAGGAAATTACAGACTGATATCCTTGATGAACACAGATGCGAAAATTCTTACCAAAATACTAGCCAACAGGATCCAACAGTACATTAAAAGGATTATTCACCACGACCAAGTGGGATCTATTCCAGGGCTGCAAGGTTGGTTCAACACCTGCAAATCAATCAATGTGATACAATACATTAATAAAAGAAAGAACAAGAACCATATGACACTCTCAATAGACGCTGAAAAAGCATTAGACAAAGTACAGCATCCCTTCCTGATCAAAACTCTTCAAAGTGTAGGGATAGAGGGCACTAACCTCAATGTTATCAAAGCCATCTATGAAAAACCCACTGCAAATATCATTCTCAATGGAGAAAAACTGAAAGCTTTTCTGCTAAGGTCAGGAACGTGGCAGGGATGTCCATTACCGCCACTGCTATTCAACATAGTACTAGAAGTCCTAGTCTCAGCAATCACACGACAAAAAGAAATTAAAGGCATCCAAATTGGCAAAGAAGAAGTCAAACTATCACTCTTTGCAGATGATATGATACTATATGTGGAAAACCCAAAAGACTCCGCTCCAAAACTGCTAGAACTTGTACAGGAATTCAATAAAGTGTCAGGATATAAAATCAATGCACAGAAATCAGTTGCGTTTCTCTATACCAACAAGACAGAAGAAAGAGAAATTAAGGAGTCCATCCCATTTACAATTACACCCAAAACCATAAGATACTAGGAATAAACCTAACCAAAGAGGCAAAGAATCTATACTCAGAAAACTATAAAGTACTCATGAAAGAAATTGAGGAAGACACAAAGAAATGGAAGAATATTCCATGCTCCTGGATTGGAAGAACAAATATTGTGAAAATGTCTATGCTACCTAAAGCAATCTACACATTTAATGCAATCCCTATCAAAATCCCATCCAATTTTTTCAAAGAAATGGAACAAATAATTCTAAAATTTATATGGAACCAGAAAAGACCTCAAATAGCCAAAGGGATATTGAAAAAGAAAGCCAAAGTTGGTGGCATCACAATTCCAGACTTCAAGCTCTATTACAAAGCTGTCATCATCACGACAGTATGGTACTGGTACAAAAACAGACCCATAGATCAATGGAACAGAATAGAGAGCCCAGAAATAGACCCTCAACTCTATGGTCAACTAGTCTTCGACAAAGCAAGAAAGAATGTGCAATGGAAAAAAGACAGCCTCTTCAATAAATGGTGTTGGGAAAATTGGACAGCCACATACAGAAAAATGAAATTGGACCATTTCCTTACACCACACATGAAAATAGACTCAAAATGGATGAAGGACCTCAATGTGAGAAAGGAATCCATCAAAATCCTTGAGGAAAACACAGGCACCAACCTCTTTGACCTCAGCTGCAGCAACATCTTCCTAGGAACATCACCAAAGGCAAGGGAAACAAGGGCAAAAATGAACTATTGGGATTTCATCAAGATCAAAAGCTTTTGCATGGCAAAGGAAACAGTTAACAAAACCAAAAGACAGCTGACAGAATAGAGAAGATATTTGCAAATGACATATCAGATAAAGGGCTAGTGTCCAAAATCTATAAAGAACTTAGCAAACTCAACACCCAAAGAACAAATAATCTAATCAAGAAATGGGCAGAAGACATGAACAGACATTTCTGCAAAGAAGACATCCAGATGGCCAACAGACACATGAAAAGATGCTCCACATCACTCGGCATCAGGGAAATACAAATCAAAACCATGATGAGATACAACCTCAAACCAGTCAGAATGGCTAAAATTAGCAAGTCAGGAAATGACAGATGCTGGCGAGGATGCAGAGAAAGGGGAACCCTCCTACACTGTTGGTGGGAATGCAAGCTGGTGCAACCACTCTGGAAAACAGCATGGAGGTTCCTCAAAAAGTTGAAAATAGAGCTATCCTATAACCCAGAGATTGCACTACTGAGTATTTACCCTAAAGATACAAATGTAGTGGTCCGAAGGGGCACATGCACCCAATTGTTTATAGCAGCAATGTCCACAGTAGCCAAACTATGGAAAGAACCTAGATGTCCCTCAACAGATGAAAGGATAAAGAAGATGTGAGATATATATATATATATATATATATATATATATATATATTTATATGAATACTATGCAGCCATCAAAAGAAATGAAATCTTGCCACTCGCGATGACATGGATTGAACTAGAGGGTATTATGCTTAGCAAAATAAGTCAGTTGGGGAAAGACAACTATCATATGATCTCCCTGATATGAGGAAATGGAGATGTAATGTGGGGGGCTTGGGGGGTAGGAAAAGAATAAATGAAACAAGATGGGATCAGGAGGGAGACAAATCATAAGTGAATCATAATCTCACAAAACAAACTGAGGGTTACTCGGGGGAGGGGGGTTGGGAAAGGGGGGTGGGGTTATGGACACTGGGGAGGGTATGTGCTATGGTGAGTGCTATGAAGTGTGTAAACCTGGTGATTCACAGACCTGTACCCCTGGGGATAAAAATACATCATATGTTTATAAAAAATTTTTAAAACTTAAAAAAAAAATTGACATAATCAACACACGTTTATTATACAAAGAATAGAAAAGAACTTCCTATAATTGATAAAAAGCATTTATTAAAAGTCTACATATAAAATCATACTTTAAAGATCAAAGAATGAATACCACCTGCTTAATATTATTAATAATACAATATTGTTAATAATAATACAAAGTTATACTATCATTGCTTCTTCTCAGTATTGTATTGGAGGGCCCAATCATCAATAATTCAGAAGAATAAACTAAAAGCATTTCATTAGAGAGGAAGAATCTATCTAACTCTCAGTTGCCTTAATTCATAGATTATATGCCAAGGAATTTACCAAAAGAAACTCCAAAAAAACAAAACAAAAACCACCAAAAACCCCTACTAGATGAAGACATAAAATAGAGTCACCTGATATAAGTTTTATAATAACTAACGAATTTTGTTTATATGTATTAGTAATAACTATTTGAAAATAAAATTTAAAAACAACATAAAAACATGAAATACTTAAGATATAAATATAGCAAATCATGTGCTTGAATCATAGACTACAAAAAAGAAAATATTGCTTTGGTAAATTTAAAAAGACCTAAGTAAATGAAGAAATGTGCCATAGTCGTTGATTGGAAGATTTAGTACTGCAAAATGTCAGTTCTGTCAAAATTAATCTGTAGATTCAACACAAGCCCTGTCAAAATATGAGTGGTATTAAAGAGAAAAAATACAATCTGATACTAATTTTTTATGAAAGTACAAAAGATTTAAAATATACCAAATAATCTTGGGGAAAAAGAAAACATTGGAGGAATCACAGTAGCTGAATTTCAACAGTTAAGACAGTGTCACATTTACATTAAAAATTGACATATAGATCAATTGAATAGAACAGTGAGTCCAGAAGTAGTTTGTCTTTGTTGTTGTTGTTGTTGTTTATTCAGTTGATTTTCAGTAAAGATGTCAGATGTCAAAATAAAAGAATAATCTTTTCATGAAATGAATCTGGTACAGCTGGATATCTATGTAAAAAACAAAAACAAAAACAAAAAAACAACAAGAAAAAAATCTTTGACCCTTATCTCATACTAAATGCAAAAATTTACAAAAAATAAGTCATATAACTAAAACCACACAATATGAAATAGTTACAGAAGCAAATATTTTTCTTTTCTTTTCTTTTCTTTTTTTTTTTTTTAAGATTTTCTTTATTTATTTGAGGGAGAGAGAATGAGAGTGCATAAGCAAGGGGAGCTGCAGAAGGAAAAGGAGAAGCAGGCCCCATGCTGAGCAGGGAGTTGATGTGGGGCTCTACCCCAGGACCCTGAGATCATGACATAAATTGAAGGCAGACACTTAACCAACTGAACTACCCAGGCACCCCTGCAGGAGCAAACCGTTATGGCTGTGGGGAAGTCATAATTTTTTTTAGATAGAACCTTACGATAAGGAAGAATTGTAAAAGAAAATTGATTAAATAGATGTCATGAAACCTAAGAACTTTAATATTTTATAATATCTTTAAAGATTAGTATCATCTATCCTCTTAGAAGTGAGGGAGTAGCTACCTAGAAGGGTGTTGTGACCATAAGGAAGCACAAGGTAGAGGCTTCTGCAATGCTATTAATGGTTTCTGTGACTATATAATATATATTTCCATAAGAATGAACACATTTTGGATTCCATTTTCCCATCTTTCATTTTGCTTGTATGGTACCATATGTGTAGGAGAGCTGGAGGTTTAGAAATCCGTATTTTCATGGCCTATTTATTAGTCAAAGGGGGAAGAGAAACATTCTTTCTAATCTTTGTCAACATGGATCTTACTGGTTATTTACATGATTACTGACTCTGAAATCATGGTTATGTTCAAAATCTAAGGAAAGCAGCAAGGTATGTTAAAACAGTTAAGATGCTTAAGTACTATGCTATGTAATTTATATATATTAAATTATGTCATCCACTGGAAACCTCATGAGATGGGTAATGTCCCTAATCCATAGACAAGGAAGCTGAGATTTAACGAGGGCCAATTCACTTGTTGCATGACTCTGTATTTGTTCCTATGTCATCTTCAGGAGATAGATTTTTACTATACCATGTTCATGAAATCTTCTGGCTAACTCAACTCAATTCCATTCATGAATAATTAACTCAGGTCTGGTCAGATAATGCCATGTGGGATGAGAGATCCTCAGTCCTGGTTGAATTACCAGGAATTTCTCTGGAAGAGCTTTACATGTTTATTCATTTACCATCAACACCAAGAGATTCCCATGTGGATCATTTAGATGCCAAACATTTTTCCCTACCCCCATTTTATAACAGTAGTCTTAGCTTCTCCCAATGATTAGAGCCTATGATGTGCCATGATGGTGACTCCCTTCCTTGTGTGATGGTTTGAGGAACACAAAACCTTTGGGGGACAGTTAACTATGTGCAAGTTAGTAGCATTACTGCTGTCTGGAAGTCAAGACCTTTAAACGTACAGAGTTCAGGATTGGTTTCTCTCGCAGGTGCTGGGCAGTGTGGGGCTGAGATCATGGCAGGAATTTGAGGATTCATGACTGTCCAAAATCACCTTTTATCTGCCACATGATAATGGAAGTACCTATTCTAACTTTCTCCCAGGAAGGAGATAACCAAGCTTTCTAATTCTTCTAGTTTAAAGGGGAATGATTTTATTTTATTTTTTTATCTTTTTAAAGATTGTATTTATTTATTTGACAGAGATATACAGTAAGAGAGGGAATACAAGAAGGGGGAGTGGGAGGGGGAGAAGCAGGCTTCCCACCGAGCAGGGAGCCCAATGCGGGGTTCGATCCCAAGACCCTGGGATCATGACCTGAGCCAAAGGCAGAGGCTTAATGACTGAGCCCCCAGGCACCTCTTAACAGTGAATGTTAAAAAGAACTTTAGAACTACAGGCAGGAAGCTTTGGTACTTTGCAGTACTAGGAAGAATGCCAGAATAAGTTCCCTTCTCTGACCTAAAGAGTGACACATAGGGGACTTGTGGACGTGACATGTTTGCCACAACAGTCAGCCTCCCATTCCAGGCTTTATTTCTCCCCAGCGTTGCCAGGTTCCAGCTTGACTCCCATGACATGATCTGCTATTTACTGATGTGCATCGTGACTAAAGTGAAAAGAAAATCAATAAGCTGTCCATCCAACATCCGATGCTAATGATATTTGCCTTCTGGTCCACCCACCTCCTCCATCCTGCAGGCTCCTGCCGCCTTGCTGCCAATGCCTATTATATGCTCACTGTCCTGCTTGGTGTGTGGTAAGGAAAGTCAGGAGCACCACCAGGGTTGCTTGTTTTCTTCTGATTCACTGCACATTCTCATCCCCCTGCCTAGATTTTGCATCTAGACTATTTCTGGAAACAGCTGGAATAACAGCAAGAGGGCAGAATTTGAAATTTGGTAACCTAAGACTATAATCTTCCAACATAATTTTAGGGAAAACATTGTACCCTCTGGGACCTCAAGTCCCTCAGCTCTAAAAGGAAGGAGTTTAATAGAAATATCAATTTCTGTTTCAACCGATTAATTTTGTGATTCTATAACCAAAGACATTTCAGGGATTGGAGTTTGCCAAAGATTGACCTAAGGGAAATGAAATCCTACGTAATCCTAAAACCTTCTAAGGATGAGATAGGCCTGATTTGTTGCTACTAACCCTGCCACATGACATCTATTTGACAGGATCTGAGTTAATTACTCATGAATGGAATGGAGTTGAGTTAGCCAGCTGATTTCTTGAACATGTTCTAATAATCTGTCTCATGAAGATGACGTGGGACCAAATATAGAGTCATGCAACACATGAACTGGCCCTAGTTAAACCTTAGCTTCCTTATCTACAGATTAGGGACTTAGATTAAATTTATGTCATCTTCTGGAAACCTCTTGAGGTAATTTAATCACATATCAAGGTACCTAAGCATCTTAACTGTTTTAACATACCTTGCTACTTTCCTTTTGAAGATAACCATGATTTCAGAGTCAGTAATCACGTAAACAACCAGTAAGATCCATGTTGACAAAGATGAAAAAGAATGTTTCTCTTCCCCCTTTGACTAATAAACCTCATAAGACGGGCCATGAAAATACTGAGTTCTAAACCTTCAGCTCTCCTACACATATGGTACCATACAAGCCAAGTGAAAGATGGGAAAATGGAATCCAGAATGTGTTCATTCTTATATATATATTATACAGCCACAGAAACCATTAATAGCATTGCAGAAGCCTCTACCTTGTGCTTTCTTATGGTCACAACATGCTTCTAGGTAACTACTCCCTCACTTCTAAGAGCATAGATGATGCTGATTTTTAAAGATTTTATAAAATATTGAACTTCTTAGGTTCATGAAGTATATTCAATCAAATTTTTCCTTTTATAGTTCCTCCGTATCATAAGTTTCTATCTAAAGAAATGCTGATTTCCTCACAGCCATAAAGGTTTGCTCCAACAGGGGTGCCTGGGTGGCTCAGTCAGTTAAGCATCTGTCTTCAGCTCAGGTAGTTGAAAAAGATGGTAAGACCCAGAAAGCAGGTGTTGTAGTTAGGACACTAAGTAATACCACAAATATTCTCCTCATACAATTCATCCAGTGGATTGGGTAGGGAGGTGCTACCAAAATCCTGAAGAAGTTGCTCCCAGAACTGACGGGATATAAAAAGATTCATGTGCCCAAAAGGGGGTCTGTATTCGACATGGTGGTGCACTGTCCAGATCTAACTTCCTTGGGACTGAAACACTCACTTGCTCACTCAGCTGCTCGTAATGTTAATAACCAATAGCATAAAACTTGGTTTTCCTTCACAGCGTTTGCCTTTGATTGAAGAGCGCCATCTTGCCCAAGAATCACGCCCTTACTTCCTCATGCAGAGAATGAAAGATAAAAAGTTAGTAGGGCCTGGAGGCTTGGCTGAGGCCTTTGTTGGTCCCCTATGGCAGCCAAATCTCTCTACTCAATTCTGCATCTTTACTTTCCTAAGGCGTTGATTCTGAGAGGACTCCTCAGTGCACTTTCTGTGCATTTCCTCAAAAACCTAACCTGTGGCATCCTCCTATTTTCCTCTTCCCTTCATTTTTTTGCAGTTTCATATTTACATCTGGGATTATTTTTCAGTTTTTAGTATATCTTATAAGCACTTATATGGACAAAAGATTCTTTTCAGATCTGTTAACCAGAAAATGTCTGTAAATTGCTCTCAATTATGGGGCATATTCT
Source organism: Mustela erminea (assembly GCF_009829155.1). NCBI lineage: Eukaryota > Metazoa > Chordata > Mammalia > Carnivora > Mustelidae > Mustela > Mustela erminea. The sequence continues at coordinate 70,329,934 of NC_045627.1, forward strand.
CCTTGGGATAGAATTCTAGGATGACATATTCTTTGACCTCTTTCAGTGCTTTAGATACATCATTTAATTGACTTCTATTTTTAATCATTCATATAATTAAAACAGCCATTATTTTATTATTGTTTTCTTGAAGGTAACTTATTTGTTTTTCCTCCCCTCTGCATGCTCTTAATTTATTGTCTTTGGTTTTTAATTGTTTGTGTATCCTTTGCCTAGATGGAGTTCTTTAAGATATTCTTTCCTCTTACGATTCTTGGAGTTTCCTGAAATATGTCTGGTTAAAAAAAAGGGCCAGTATTTCTCCAAAAGAAATTTTTTTTCACATGAGACGAATCTCATATATCCTGTGTATTTTATAGTTTTACTTTTTCTATTTCCTATCAGTTTTCATCTCCTCCTTCAATTTGGATATTTTCTACAGGCTTTCTGCTCTTTCTGTCTTTCTCTCTTTCAAGAGGGAGAGAGATGGGGGAGGGGCAGAAGGAGAGAGAAAGAGAATCTTTTCTTTTTTTTAAGATTTTCTTTCTTTCTTTCTTTCTTTTTTTTTTTGCTTGACAGAGAGTGAGAGAAAGAGAGATCACAAGTAAGTAGAGAGGCAGGCAGAGGGAGAGGGGGAAGCAGGCTCCCTGCTGAGCAGAGAGCCCAATGAGGGGCTTGATCCCAGGACCCTGAGATCATGCTAGAGCTGAAGGCAGAGACTTAACCCACTGAGTCATCCAGGCGCCCCAGAAAAAGAGAATCTTAAACAGACTCAATGCTGAGCATAGAGCCTGAGGAGGGGCTTGATCTAATGACCCTGATATCATGACCTGAGTTGAAACCATGACCTGAACTGAACCAGCTTAAGGCACCCAGGTATCCCTCTGCTATGTCTTACATGATACTATACCTAGTATTTAATTTTGGGTATTGACTTTTCCATGTCTATAAGTTTTGATTTGGGCATTTTCATGTTTTAAGTCTTTTCTCAAAACTAATCTTCTTTCTTGTATTTTCTTAAATATATTAATAATAATTAAAATTATTTTCCAAACAGTCTAATTTCCTTTATTTTTCTCTCTATTCTTAACTATTTTACTATTGATTTGATGTCCCTCAGTCTTCATTTTTGCCATGTATTGTGATTTTTTAATTGGATGCTGAACTTACGAATTTGGAATAAAGGAATCTTCATGTTTTCTTTCTGTGAAGATGTTTACATTTTCTCATCAGGCAGGTAGTGTTGCAACAGATAGCCTTTATCCTTTTGAGAATGATTTTAGGCTTTATTAATCAAGTTTATTTTTGTGTTGAAACTTAGGAATGGTCCTTATTCCCAAGGCCAAGTCTTTCTTGAGTTGCAGCAGAAATCCGCATGTGTTTGAACTCCAGCTTGCCTCAGCTCCACTCTGAGTGACAGCAGAAACCTCTGTTCTGATCTTTCACTTACTACCTAATGTTTTGTGCTGGGTTTCATGGAGTTTTCCATAAAGGCTTTGGGAGTTACTTGATGACTTGAGAATATGTGTTTGTAGATTCTGAGTATTGTTTCTCTGTGGTTCTCTCTGCTCCATAACTTTGTCTCTCGTTTATGCTCTCTGGTGGCCCGGAGCACGGTCTCTAACTCTTCACACTCCTCAGTTTACTAAAAGTGACACTTAATGCTTGGGACTCTATTCCCTGTACTCCCAACCAGAAAACATCCGGAGAAAGCTTAAGAATCAGGTGTCCCTCCCCTTGTGTATTATCCTTATCTCTAAGGATGGGGACCCCTTAGGTACTACTTGAGTTGGTTGCTCTTTAATACAAAGATACATTTAACCATAACCATATATATGTATGTATGTTTTGTGTATATATTTATAATTTTTTTTGTAGAAGATTAATGTAATCCACACATTCATAAACTATAATCTTTGCTTCTCTTGGTAACTTCATTTTTTTTTTTAAAGACTTTATTTATTTGAGAGGGAGAGAGGGAGAGAAGGAGAGAAAGCATGAGAGGAGAGAGGTCAGCGGGAGAAGCAGAGTCCTTGCTGAGCAGGGAGCCCGATGCAGGACTCAATCCTGGGACTCCAGGATCATGACCTGAGCCGAAGGCAGTCACTCAACCAACGGAGCCACCCAGGCACACTGGTAACTTCATGTTTTTAACTGCTACTTCGGGGCAGCCTACACTTCAGTATAACGAAATATTTAGTATTCTCTGATCACTGTTCTCTCTTACTCCCCTGGTATGGTATGCCTTCTTTCCTTGACACCTTTTTCTACCCCATCAACTTTGTAAATGACTGCTTGTCTCTCAAGTCAGTACTGACTTAACCATCCTTAACAGTCTCTTTTTCCTCACCAGGATGAACTGGAAACCTCAAGAGGCAATTTATATATTTATATAATTTATATATAACTTATTATATAATTTATAGATTAATATTTTTATTTACATGATACTTGACACTCTGTCTTAGACTGTTCTCATACCGTTTTCATAATACATTAAAATCAGATGTTCTTTTGTCTGTTTCTCTCCCTAGACTGTGAGGTTTTTTTGATTGGGAGTGATTCTGTTTTGTACATTTCTCTATCTCTGGCATCCGGTGCTAGTAAAAGTGGCTGACACAGCATGTGCTAGGGCACTTTTTAGTGGGTTTACTCATGACTATTTTTGCCTCTGTTGCGATAGACATACCTAAAGAGGTGAGTTTTTGAACCCTACTATTCACAAAGAGAAAGGTGTGTGAGATGAAAAAATCTCTTTGTCACTATCAGTCCAGGAGTCCTCCCAATAAGAAGTAGGCACTTATCCCAGGTCTTCATGTTGGTTGAAGTACTTGAACACACTCATTCTGGCTAGATTACTGGGTCGAACAACGAGTTACCTTTGTAATGCCCACTTCCTACCCATCACACCTGTACATTTTTATCAAAATGTACCTGGAATAACACCATTTAGTCTCCTATATTATCCTTTCCTTCATACTTCGGCAAATACAACATATTCTCCAAGCGCCAGACTGTGCTACTTCATTCCATGAAAAAACTCTCTGGATGCCCTCACGCCTCTTCATTTGCTCCTCTAATATGTAAACATCAGGTCCTCTCAGATTCGCACTCACTTTGTTTTTGCCAATTTTCCTCTGGGTTTTAACATCTCTTCGTGATACACTATGTTTCTTGAGAACAGACAGTAGGTGTTTTATCTTCCCTCTGTTTTGTCGAACACTAAAGTAACAAGCACACTGGTGAGCTTACCAGGTAATCACAACAAATATTGTTCAATAAACTGTGTAGTCATCTCTCTTTCCTGATTGTGACAGCTATGATTATATTGATTAATAAAGAATATTTTTTTTAAAAGTAAACAATATCCTCCTAAGAGCTTACTGGCTTCTGCCTTACTATGCTTCTTGCCATAATTTTCTTACCCCTTTTATTTGCTTTGTGATATTCTCTTAAACTGGCTTTAAATTCTTTTATCTGTCCATCTATCAGTCACCCATCAAATCTCCTTAGCCTCATACCAAACATGAAAGTGTGACGTAAACGCATTACTGAAGCTTTACTTTTTCCTGATAGCAATGAAAGTAACTTTTCAAAGTCTGTCTCTGTACCACCAGATCTTCCCACAAGTCACTCAAGTTAGATTGTCCATATGGAGGCTAGGCCAGTCTCATTTTATTTTTTTAATTATATTTTTTGAAATATTTAATTAATTTATTTGAGAAAAAGAGAGAGTGAGAGAGCGAGCGAGAGAGCGAGAGAGAGCGCGCGAGAGTATGGATGGGGGGAGGGACAGAAGGAGAAGCAGCAGCCAACGCCCCACTGAGCCAAAGGCAGATGCTTAACTGACCGAGCCACCTAGATGCCTCTTTCTTAAATTACATTTTATGTATTTTCACCCATCTTCTTAAACTCTAGAGACATGTTTTCACTATAATTAGATACCATCCTGGTTCCAGTCAGCTTGGGGAGTTAATCCAGGCTTTACCACTTCCTTGTTGCCCTAGCCTTGGCTCTTACATCATTAGGCTAATTCCTATAGCATGTTTTTTTTTTTTTTTCTTCCAAGTTTTTATTAAAATTCAAGTTAGTTAATATATAGTTATATTGGTTTTAGTAGTAGAACGCAATGACTCGCCCTTTACATATAACACTCAGTGCTCATCACATGTGCTTCCTTAATACACCATTAGCTTTGATTCCAGGTTCTTTCTTCTTTTTAAAACTTTTAGTCCCATCACTCAGTGCAGCAGTCTGCCTGGTCTTTTTAATGGGCACCTTCCCACTTTGACCATAGATCTTCATCCACTTTCCTGGAGCCCAGTCTTTGTTCACTGGGCAGAGATTATGAGATGGACAGAATCGGACACCTATGGCCCAAAGAAGTCACCAGTAAGAAAACAAGTTATGCACTCTACCCTGCCTAGCTGCAGTAGAAAGACTATTTGGTTATGAATCAAACCCAGGTCTGCACATGTGACTTTGAGAAATACTTAATTTCTTTAAGCTCAATCTTTTAGTCTGAAAAAATAAAATGAATATTAATACATACCTCTACGGGTTTAGGTGATGATCAAATGAGAATATGAGTTAATATTCTTACTATTCCTAGCATAGGAAAAAACTCAACACAAGTTTATATCATTATTACTTTAATGCTATTATTATGCTTGTTACTATACCTCTACCACTATTTACAATGCGCCTGAGTAGCTGGACCAATTCCAAACACTCCATTTCATGGTAATTTCTAGAGAATCCAAAGAGTGTTGCCTGCTGATCTCACCCTGCCTTTGCATCCGGGCTCTCAGCTCTGGTGGCTCGCTGTGTAGGCAGCTGTTTTCTTACAAAGGCAGGTCTTTTCTGAGGGAACCATGAGAGCAAGGACCCACAAGACAAAAATCAAGAGAAGGGACTTTTATTATTATTTTTCTGAGGTGAATCTTTGCTAAAAATCGAAAGCAGAACCCAGGAATATAGGTATTGTTAAGTGGAAAAAAGAGATATATGGTAAGTTAGAGACACTTGGTCAATAGGTCCTCTCGACAGGTGACAACGATATAACCTCCTATTAGGGAGACCTGAAGAGTGAATGTAGTGCAGTTCATCCGGGAAGGACAACTGAGTAGAGATCTGACTGACTGCTTCCCTGAGGCCCATGTCCTCCTGAGCAATATTCCCAATATTCCAACTAGTCAAAGTAGCCAGCCGGCCACTTCTGCACTTGTCACCCGTTAGGCCAGGGCTTTGAGGGTTTGGTTGGTTATCCTTGCCTGGCCAAAGGAACCAGTCAGCCACCAGAGACACAGCACTCTTGCTTGTAACAGTGGGGTTGTAAACACGGCCCTTCTGCTAACTCTAGTCTCTAGGAAACTATTGCTACTGTGCAAAGGAAATGCTTGTAAGTGCTGTGGTCTGGTGGTCATGGAGGTTGACTTAAAGGAGCCAGGGAGCAGAGACGCTTGCAAAGTGATCACAGAGATAAGGTGCAAGGTTAATTTCTTCATCCTAGTGATAGAAAATCCAAGGCAATTTTCAAGAGAGTTTTCCCAGTTGCAAGTGGGTAAGCAGGAGTTGCTTTCCAGATCCTTATTTAAACACTGCGTTTATGGGTGTGGTAACTTGGCCAGGCGTATATACAAGACTGGGTTAAGAGGCAGTATTTAGCAATGAAACTCATCTGAGTTTTTCTGGAGGCTGAGGTCCCAGAAAACCATTGAGAGGGATAGGGGATATCATAGAAAGGAGACATGGCTTGGGTTCATATATATCTGCATTTGAGTTCCAGCTCTGCTTCTTACTGTCTACGCAACACTGAGCAAATTATTCCCCCATCTGAGCTTTAGGTAGAATGGACAACCTAAAGCTTAGAGATGGGAAGTAACTTCAAATACAGTCAAGAACAGTAACAATACCTACTTTATGAAGTGCTTTTGAGGATTAAGTGAAAGAATACTTGTGGAAGAGCCTTTGCTTCTGTAAAAAAAAATTACTGTGATACTTGGGATGGGTTAAAAAAAAAAATTATTAGGCTCCTGCATGGCTCAGTGGGTTAAAGCCTCTGTCTTCAGCTCAGGTTATGATCCCAGGGTCTTGGGATCGAGTCCCAGGTCAGGCTCCTCGCTCAGCAGGGAGCCTGCTTCTTTCTCTTTCTGCCTCTGCTGCCACTCTGTGCACTCTCTCTCTGACAAATAAATATGTGGAGCATAACAAATAGCATGGAGGACATGGGGACTTAGAGTGGAGAAGGGAGTTGGGGGAAATTGGAAGGGGAGGTGAACCATGAGAGACTATGGACTCTGAAAAACAATCTGAGGGTTTTGAAGGGACGGGGGGTGGGAGGTTGGGGTACCAGGTGGTGGGTATTATAGAGGGCACGGATTGCATGGAGCACGGGGTGTGGTGCAAAAATAATGAATACTGTTATGCTGGAAATAAATTAAAAAAAAAAAAGGAAAAAAAAATCTTAAAAAATATATATAGGAAAGAAAAGGGGGGTATCAAACAAGGCCCCTGATAGGAGGTCCTGGCAGACATGTCTTTGGATGCAGCCACGTTAAGTCAGTGTCCTCGACTGCACTTCTTCCAGAAAACTGCAGTGCCCGGTAATGGCAACACTTGTAAGTGACCATGGGCACCCCTGAAACATCACATAGGATTGAGGCCTGGAACCAGACTTGCCAGCTGTTATAGGTTTTAAAAAACAAACAAACAAACAGCCCCCAACATAGAGAAATATATAAACAGACCTCAGAGCAGTTGCTATAATAACTTGCTGTGAGGAACTACGTGCTTTTTTTGGTGCCAAGAAAGCATTACTCATTTGTGCTTAAGAATGACACTTAGGAATTACAGGAAGTGATGTATAAGGAGTCACATTTGCTGAAATGTTACATAGTGACCTTTCCCCATATAATTTCCATAGAATTGTTATTGAATCTGAAACAAACCTGAAATTCAAACTTGGGTCCTAAACTTTTTACTTGTGAGCTTAGGAGTTTATGCTACTCCTTGGTAAACAAAGGAGGAAGCACTGTTCTCTCTCTTGTTAAAGGAATGTGAAACAGAGAAACAGGGAATCTTTTTGTCTGCAGATGCTGCTGATCTTAGCAACAGCTACAGAATTCGCCTTTGAGAAAAATTGGGCTGAGGATGGAGATACATCTTTTATGTTCATTTTCTTCACTCCCATTTGGCGAAGGCTGTGGCATTCCTGGTAGCCCATATCCTATGACTTTGTCCAGTTGAGTTTTAAATAACTCAGATGATTGCCTTCTTACTATTCCTCCTGGGATCTAATTCCGCCACAAAAGGGAGCTGACTGTTAGAGAGTTCTTGATACGATATTCTTGTGTTGAATACTGGACGAATTTTCCTCTACTCAATTTTACCTCCATAAAGAAAATCAATAAGAATACAAATAGAAAAACAAGAGAAGAAAGTGGTAGTGAGAGGAACTGGAGCAAGGGAGTGTTTGTTTTGTTCTGTTTTGTTTTGTTTTGACAGGGTGTGGGGGATGCGGGAGGAGGCAGGCTGTACCAGGACACACTAAAAGAAAAGATGAGTTGAGCAGAGGCAAAAATAAAACATGCCCCTCCAAATGGATCTGAGGAGACAGCCCAGCCCAGAATCGATCGCAAATCCCCCGTCTGACGCCTCTCACTCTGTGTGAAATGAACCTCAAGGTGCTGATTTCAGTAATTTCGGGGAATTTGCTGGAGTCTCGGCTTGTTAACTTCAAATTGATATTTAACCATTTAAAAAAGCGGCGCAACAATAGTTTGAACATTTGTGCTGGAGGGCTTGGGAAATCCTGGTGAAGAGATGAACTCTCTTCCAAATTCGAATATTGTAATCTATCTGTTGGTTTTTGCATGGACGACCACTACTCCTCTTTCCCATCCCAGAAGACATCCTCCTGTCCATCAGTCTCAGAACTCGGTTCTCCAAGTATGCAATTTCTATAACAAGCATCGAGAAACTGGTGGGTCTCTATTGTCTCCAGAGACAAAAAGCACCGGATTTCTCCCACCCACCTGTCAGAATAGTCCTTCCGGATGAGTGCCACAAAGATAAAGGCATCTGATGACATTCTTAAGCTTGTCTTGTAAAAAGATATGCAGAAATAGGAATGCTACTAAAAGAAGTATTTCTTTATGTTGCCCCAAAGCAGAAATGCTTTAAATGGAATCAAAACCTTCTCTATATTGTATACATTTAATGTCATAGTTTTGAGCTCAAGGGATGCTTCTAATCGTAGCACTTTCCTGTTGATCTCTCCACCTCCCAGACCAATGAGTAACCTAGTTCTTAGAATTAAATTTAGAATCCTGAACGCCATGCACATCCCGCCTGATCTGGATTTTGTCTCTCCAACCTCATCTCTGGCCATCTACCCTGCATCCTGTCCACACTGATCAACTTTCTAAAATGAATCACACCCCTTCATGCGTCAGAGATCTTAACATGCTATAGGTTCCCTTAGCTTGTACTACACCCTCCAATAACCTTCCTCGTTCCCTCATCAAGCTCCATTCACTTTTCGTATGATTATTTAATTGTTGTGTGACAATTAACTTCAGAAAAAAAGTTCTCTGAGGACCATACACCCATACTAAGTCATTTACCTGTCTGAGCTCTCAGAATGCCCTGCACAGATCTTTCATAGCAGGTAAAATCCCACTGTTGAGTAGGTGAATATGCAGATGGGTATTTTTCACCTGTCATCTCCCATTGGAGAGCATACTGCATGAGGGACTTATTTCAGTGCCTGACGGAGAGTGTACATTATGTAGCCTTTTGTTGGATAAATACCTTTGTATGTTACAACCCTAACTGAGAATGGCCAAGGGTAACTACAGTAACTGCCCAATTTCAGCAACTTTTGGGTGGCTGTTCAAAATAGTTGAACAGAGTCAACAAAGCAATTTCCATGTGGAAACACATTTGCTGCCTTTTTACTTCATCAAGTCAATCTCTAAGTATGTAGAACCATTTTGTAATAGATGCCTCCTGTTTTACACAATGTAACACAGGCACTACTTCACCATACACTTGAAACATCCTCACTAATAGTTAAACCTTTCCATTACGGATTCTGAAAAGTCCCCCTGGTGATTTGTACATGTAAATAGACATGTTTATGTGCTTGTGTATTTTTTTCTAATTCAAACTGTAAATCTACTAAAATGTGGTGACATCTTTATTTTGTTACAGCACAAAGTACATTGTTAAATAGTAACTTATTCAGTGGTGTGCTGGAGCCAGTGCCTATTGGCTTGCAAGAGCTGATTGTGAGCTTTTCTTCCAATTCTGTGTTCAGTCATGTCAAATATGTAGCTTAAAGTCAGACGTGGTAGGAATATTTACAGCACGAAAATCAGCTAACACTAGAAATTGGAGCTGTCTTCTATGGAAGACTGGTTGTTAAATATTTACCAGAAAAGAAAATTGTTATAATACTAAGTAAGGATAACAATTATCTGTATCTTGAGAAAATTAAGAGGCTCTCAGAGCAGGCTACAGTTAGTGGATCACTAGCAGTGTATAGTTAACTGTGATACTCAAATTCCTGTAGACGTAAGGACTGGCTTAGAAGGCTGAACCCTAGTATAGTTAAGAACAATTCCTCCATCATTTGGAAGCTGAGTCATTCAAGATATGAATAAAGGGAAACTGGTAAATTTAAAATTCAACATTAGCAGGTGTTAATGTTAAAAAGAGAGAGAGAGAGAGCGAGAGCGCAATGATGGTTATTATGTTGGAAGAAGAAATATATTAAAGAGTTATTGCTGGGGTGAAAAGGCAGGTATATTTTTAGGAAAAAGAATGAATAAACAGCATTTGATCGCCTTTGCTAGGAAGACACAGAAGCTTAGAAATTATGTAAGAAGAAATATAAAAACCAATCGGTGAACTAAATATGGGTTGGTAGAGAGCTTTCCACAGAAATTGGTACTGACTGTTGAAAACATCACGAGACCATCTCAGAAGTAGGGTCTTGTGGTCATATTTAGAAGACCTCTAAATTGGATTTGAACATTTCACCAAGGGGATACCCCAGCAAACTGATACCACACCTAAATTGAGCTGCCAAGGTCAGGGCCCAAACACCCAATAAAGGATGACCAGGAAAGGAGAACAGAGCTCAGTCTTGATCTGCAGGGCTGAGGTGAGCCGAGCCCAGACTCACTTCCTAGGCGTGGTCTTCCTTCACCACTCAACCCTAGTGGTCTCTTTTCACTGGGGCTCTACTGCACTCATTGCCTGATTTGCTTATGAGGCACTGAGATTTTGATGCTCTGGTTTTCATTGTCTTCCAATGTAGCACCTTTCGTCGTTCTTTTTGCTGCCTCTGTGCCTGGCACAGAACATGATGCTTACAGATGCCTCAAGTTTGCAAAATGCCATTTTCTCTAAGTCACGGGCATCATTCCACCTACGATGCCAGCAATCACCAGGCATATCCTACCAACTCTCTTGATGTATTTTAGTCCTAAAGCTGAACTCCCAACCACACAGCTGTGAACGTTCAGACCTGGCTACTCCACACAGACACCCTCTCACATGGCATCATGGCAACCAGAACATAGCTCTCTAGGAACTAAATAAAGCTTTGGAATTTTCTTTCCTCTCTTCTTTTTTCTCTTTTATCTGTTTTGAACAAATTCCAGGTCTCAGCAATGCAGGTTGTCCAATTTTGTACACTGCTGTGTGCTTTAATTAAGCTTGCTCCTGGATCATATCATTGGCTCCCTGCTGAGTGTTTCCAGATCCAAAGCGTGGTGGGAGTTCTGGGAAGACCCTTCTATTCTCTTGTTGGGTCCTGTAGTAACCTATAAAACCTTATTGGTTTTTAGAGATATCTGGGCTCTACATCTTATTTAGTTCACACTGATTTTGGAAATCCACCCAGAGTTATGTCTGTTTATGCCTCCTGCTTGTGAAACTTCAAATTCAATATATAAGCATGTTATCTAAGTTGGGAAAATCCACCTTTTCCCATTTTGTATTTTCTATCCCTGTTTTTAATTTTTGTTGGGGGTTTAGCTAAGAAACTCACCAGGAAACTAACCAGAGAGCGTGTATGTTACTTTATTTTCTTTTATTAGTTTGGGTGTTGAAATGAAAGGCAACCTAGAATACAGTGTACTTTCAGCCTTGTTACTTCCTCTGTGAATGACCTCGAGCAAGTCACCTCATCTTTTCAGTTGTCTGTTTCTCCACCGTCACAGCGAATAACTCCAAACCTCTCTCTGGTTCTAATATGCTATGGAGAGATAATACAGAAGCCAGAAAGCCATGGAGAGGGACGGAATTGCTTTAGTCCACTGAATACTTGGTTAAAGACTAAAGTCAAGATCAGTAGATATTTAAAAAAATCAAGAGGCAATTCTTTATTTTCTTCTACAAAAGGCCTATCATCCATAGTGTGTCCATGTATAACCTTATTGCAATAAGGCAAGGTAGGAGAAAATACAAGGCGATAAAAAACAGATCTTGCTATTTGCCACCCACCGTGGTAATCAATTTCCATGTATCATCTTCTTATAAAACAACTCTATAGATAGGCTATATAGGCAGGCATGGAGGTGGAGACTTTTTGACACACAAGCCTTAAGGAGGTTAACTCATTTGCTTAGTGTCATATCACTAACAAATTGTGTATATCATATTCCAATCCAAATCTTCCTGAAGTAAATACCACCGCCAACCCAGGAAAGCTGGAGGTCAGTGTCACACCATATTCTTCAGCAAATTCTGAGTTTACTACTTGGATGCACACTGAAGAACTCTAGAGTCCTTACTGGTGGAAGGGAAGATGATAGGAGGTTTTGTTCCAGGGTATAAAAAGAAACCTGGAATTTACATGTTTCTGTCAATAGTGAGGTGGGACTAATGAAGAAGTTCCATTCATGTCAGGCAGATGCAAGATGGAGCGAGTGTTCTGCTTGTCCTTTCTCAGGAGGCAGCATCCCTGCTGTGTTCACCAACCGTATTCCCAAGGACATGGTTCTCCAACTGGCAAATTAGTTTTCTGAGAAAGTGGAAAGTAGATTAAATGGATTGTATAAATGGCCTTGTGCCCTGAAAAAAATAAATAAATAACAAATTAAACAAAAACAAACAAACCAAAAACCCCAAAACTATTCTATCCTTAAACAGTGTTGTATGTGCACATCACTGCTCTCTGTGAAGGTTACCATCTACAGAGTAAACTCGTGTCACTTCCTCTTCATTCTTTGGCTTACCACTTTTTTTTTTTTTTCATACTTTCATTACTAAAGACAACAGTCCTGAAGTTAATGTGCTTATTCTATACCCTGAAAGAAGGTACACAATGGATGTTTAGATAATTGTTATGTTCTCACGGGAGAGTATATAGCAGAGGCAGTGGCAGGTGGAGAAAGAAGCAGGCTCTCTGCTGAGCAAGGAGCCTGACATGGAACTGAGATCATGACCTGAGCAGAAGGCAGCTGCTTAACCCACTGAGCCACACAGGTGCCCTCCTCCACCATTTCTAGGCTAGAAGTGACCTGAAAGACTATCTATTCTAGTTTCCTACTCACTAGGGCTGGGGTGTTGCATGCAGGAAGGGAACCTAATATAGGACTTTGCCCTCATTAACACCCTAATGTAATTTCTGGTAATGTCTAATTTCAAATTTTAAGAAAACCTTTCAACTGAGTTTAAGAACAACGTTGAAATGTATTTTAAGAATAAGGTCAGGGTCTCAAAGAAGCAGAAGAAAGCCTCTGAGGCTCAAGAAGGAACTAGAAGCAGAACTGGGAAAGATGTCAGGAATCAACAGAGCCCTCTGTGCCCCTCACATTTCTGCTTTATGAAGTTATTCTGCTTCTTCCTTCTTTTTCTCTGTACACTGGCTTTCTCCTTACCCCCACATTCAATTACGTGGTACAGAGGACCGTTCTTTGGCTCTTTTGATTAAAAAAAAATAACTGTTCAATGTCAATGAAAGCTTTCTGACTTTCATGCTGTGGTAGATTAAATCATTGGTCCTAATTCATTATTTCCCTGTAGAAGAAGAATAACTCCTACCCTCGTGATGTATATAGCGGGCAGAGATAACTCTTTGGGCTTTGGTGTGTGATGTGCTTTGGTTTATGGGATTTAAATTGATAATAATGGAAGCAGGAGCTTTAACTGTACTCCAAAGGTTGTCTTTTGACACTCTAGTGACCGGCCATTAGAAGAACACGCTCTGCGTAGCTGTTGTTCCTTCATCAAAGACCTCAGGATATATGTGACGTAGATCCGTCATGCAGCCTAGAACTGAACCAGTCTAGGTAAGCCTAACTGTGGCTGATACACAGACTCCTAAAATAAGATCAGCACTAGTTGTTGCAAGCTGTTGATATTTGGCATGGCATATTTTGCAAAATTATTGTGTAGTTGCTGACTGATAGAGAAATTGGCATTGGAAATGATATGTTACCATAACAGACATCTACAATGCTGGCTTTGGTACTGGGAATGAGTAGTGAGAAAACATTGAGAGGTTGCTTGAAAACGTGGTAACCCATGTTATGGAGTGGCAAAATATTTGGTAAATCCATCACGTGTGGCAGCTTGGGATACCCAAGATAGGATTGATACATGAGCACTTGGCTATGTGGTTTTGAGTCATATTATTGAAAGTGTAAGCTGGTGGTTACCAGGTGAATTTGAGAAGCTCTTATTACAAAACAAATGAGTACCCAAAAAATAAATAAATAAATAAATAAAAAGAAAGAAAGATTGGTCAATATAATTGAGAGAAAATATATACAGCCTACACATTCCAAGATTTGCAAAGTTAAAATAGACAACTTTTTAATTATTTCAAAGTTTTGGCTATTCAAACTTTAGGATATGGTCCCCAACTGGACCCTGCTCTTAAGAGGCAATCTAAATGCAAGGGAAGTCTAAGACCCGGTTCCTTCTTTGTTAAGAATTTCTGGAAGAATTAGGGTAATCTAACTCAATCCTTGCAGCAGAACAAAAGGATTCTCAGCAGTATTAAGGTCGTGATCTGATAGAAGTGTGATAAACCTTGTTTCCTTAATCCACTCTGGATTCTAGAGACAGTGAGACATATCAGAAAAGAATCGTGAATGTGGCTTTTGGCATTTGGCATTTGGCATAGTTTTCTGGAACTAAAAAAACTACACATTTTGGGTAATTGCAGACTTAAATTCTTAATATGCGGAAAGAAAGAAGAGCATATTACAATTGCAGTTGAACAAAGGATTTCAAGAGGGGTCTGTCAGCTCTTTATCTACCAATTTTCCCCACACCTGTACCTATCTGTCTCAAGTTTGTGTTGGGTTCCCCTGACCCCGGAAGCTAACAGAAACAGCTGGATTTCTTTTGCTAGGCCACACTACTCAGTCAGAAGCCTCACCTTGCCTGATGTGTCTTTCTTATGCTTGAATAGATAACACAGTGAGGTAGGGAGCAGCTGGGGGGAGTTCCCTACAATCTGTCAAGGAAATGGCTCTAGGACAGAGGAGATAAAATCTTAGCATTTTATTGTGTTCATGAAAACTATCAGAATATTTAGAGAGACCTTTAAAATAATGAGTTCTTGCTCGCAAAATACAAAACAAAGGAAATGTGACTTTTTAAAACCACCCCCTTCTTATGTAATCATTAAATTTAAACTTATGGCATTATTAAGAAGGGCCTTACCAATGCTCATGTTTCCAGGTAGATTCCCACTTAAAAGCCTGCCTTGGGGACTACAGGGAAATTCAAGGATAAAGAACAGACGAGAGGTACTCTCAAGTCTTCACACCAAGGCTCCACTGATGTGATGTGCAGTCTTTGAGAATGTGATGCTCTGGGGTTTCTGCTGGCTCTGTTTACAGATACCGAGCAGATGTCAATGCTCAGATCTTAGTGGAGGGTAAAGACATCCCTTTTATCTCCAAGAGGAAAGAAAAGGGATTAGATAAGCCAATCAAAGTAAGTGTGGTTTGGTCTGCACAAAGACAGCTGGGCTTGGAGTCCAAGGACTCAATGCTCTGGGATGAATAGAATCTACCCTGTACAAAGCATATGTCCTCTTAGGGTTTCTGCTTTGTTTCTCCAGCTGTAAAATGGAGAATGATGAGAGGTAGAACAAAAATGCTTCTCTATTAAGTTAACGCACAAAAAGGATTTCTCCCCTTTTATTGCTTCATTTCCATCATAGCTACCACATTTATTCTGGTTGTAAAGTATTAGATACTGCTCTGCTTGGCTTGTGTCTACTGATGTTGACTTTCTGAATGCAAAATGTGGTACTTTCTCTATTTCCCCTCTAGTGTACTAGTGAGCAAAAAAGCTTATACTGAAGCTTATACTCATGGGGATAGAAGGCTGGGCTGAGAGTAGTGACGATTTTTTATATTGTATCTTTTCAGCAAGAGGATCTAAAACCTACCTATTGGAAATGTCATTCTCCTAAAGATATTTTTTTGACCCCTGTACTACCAGTAGATATACTAGAATATTCTAGCATGCCTCCTCACTTTTTATTTTTTTTTACTTACCTTCTTTTACCATCTCAGTCAGTAACTATATGAGTTCTTCCTTGACATAACAAAACACTCCTGTGACTATAGTCATGAACTTGAGCTTGTACTTCAGGTTTTCTCTTCTAGCCAGACATCATGCCTCTAAGAACATTTTTAGTGAATAACATATTTCCATCCCTTACTGTCTTCTTCCTTGGACTTGTGACTATAAGAGATGCAGGATTGAAGACCTTCCTGAACCCACATTAAGACAAAGCTCCCTGGTTTCTTATTTGAAAAAAGAGTGATTTTTGTATCTGATTATTATGGATGCTTTTATTTTCTTAAAACAGTTCATAATGCTTTCTTGGCTCAGGTTCCAGTAAACCTAAATTCAACCTTGTGCTGCTCCTCCTATATATAATCTTTCCTATAATGACTGCCAAGGACCTGGAAATTCAGTGAGGATATCCCTCTGGTTTCCTTTCTCTACCGCCAGGCTGCTCAGATTTTCCCTGAGGTTAAGTGGGCTATTGTGGAAAAAGGAAACTGCTGTGGATGGCCATAGCCAGGGTCCCAGGGTCTCACAGGTGAATTACTGTTCTGCCCATTGGATATGAAAGATGGTTAGAGGCACAGAAGATAGAGTTCTGGGGAAAGGGGATTATTTTGGAACTAGAAGGAAATAAAATAGGGCCATTAGACCCTAAACATGTGGTGGGAGTTAGCAGTAAAAGTAAAATCCATGGAAGAGAAAACTGACAATTTACTGCTGAAGGGGCACTGAAGACATTTCAGATGGGCCATAGAGCAGAACACACTCTCTAAATGACTTGACTTGTCTCTGCAAACAGTTGTCATGAACTAAAATAGACATTTTTTTTTAAAAGAAAAATGTGTTTCATAGAGAACAGCTAACCATGTCTAAAACCACTGAGTACTCCAAGAGAGAAATCTGAAGGCAAAAACTATCAATTTTAACTGAAGGGATGAAGTGAGAGAGCAATGGCTTTCTGATGACCAATGAGATGCTGTGATCATTAATGACAGGAGTGGAAACTTTTAAAAAGGCTCCACTAGGCCAGATATTGTGGCCATTTTATGACAAATGCAAAGCAAACATCAGTAGCTTTTCGGATGTCACTGCGTGTCACCTAACCTCAACCACATCCTTGTCCTCTATTAACCATAAGGCAGTGTGCTTGCTTCCCAAAGAATGAGTTAAACTATAGCAGAATACCTTTAAAAAGAGCTGTCCACACCCCCATCCTTCTTACCTTACGCATTTGGTATTCCCATGTATTTGTAGGTTTCTTTCTAAACGTTCTAAAATGTTTTCATGCTCATTTTTTGCTACTTTCCCATAAATTTGCAAGGCCCATTAAAAAAAAGGAAATATAAATTGCATTTCTTATATCATCTCCAACAGTGGAATTTAGGTAAACAAATATTTGTTATCATTTCTGAGTTATGCTGTTTTCATTGTATCTTTATAACATTGTTAAAGTTTTTCAGGTATTTTTGCTTTGTCTTCCCAACATAAGAATTATTTTAACAAAAATAAGTTTCAGGCACTTTGAGAGATGTGGAATTGATTAGGTCTCAGTCAATGCTCTCACAGAAGTTTTAGGTAAAGGAAACTAACACAAGAGAAAACTCTGTAAGTTACGTCATTATTTGTTCCATCTAAAGAGGTTTATAATGCCCACATTTGAGCATACAGATTTATCTTCTCACTAAGGGCAAGTACAGCATCTTTATCAGATCTATAATGTCCAATATCAAGAACAGTCCTCGGCACAGAGTAGATTTCCAGTTACGTTTGTGCTTTTTGGGGGAATTATCTTACAATTCTATATCCAGACGGTTGGGCACGTAAAGATACACAAGACATAATCAATCATTCAACTCATTGGAGGTGGTGAGATGACTCATAATTCAGAACAATGTAAGAATTTTTAAAAATAGGTCCTTAAAAATATTGCTGACTACCTCCTTGAGGGTAATAAGGTCCCCTGATCTACATCACATTATTCAGTGGTTTTTACATAAACACCTCCCACATATCCCAACGTAGAAGAAGCCAGAGTTTAAACAGAAATGTAAGACTTTTATTAACACTAAGGGGATAGTGGAATATAATAATGAAATGTGAAACTGTGGCTTTAATTTATATATTATTTTTATTTCTATTTTAGTAACACTGTATATTAAGTCATATAAACAGAGGTACAAACATTTCAACATCCTTAGTCATTTGAATGCATATAAAAATAATACCCGAGTCACAAGCATTTTCCTTTACAGTTTCCCTTGATGCATTTGTTTTGTTGAGTAAGAATGGACAAAGTACAGAATGTTACTGTGTACTAAGAGACATCACAAAAGCAACACACATAGTCTCAGGGGTAGGAATAAAACCAAGCTGATATGCAGAGTAAGGAAGTCAAGTCATTATTGTCACAACATTTTTACATGTATTTATCGTGGACCTTGCAGCGGTTTGAATATTATAATATGGTTAGGGTAATATGGCTCTTTTTTTTTTTTTAATGTGTTTTCCTATTTCAAACTAAAGCTGTCATTCTTTTCAGTTTCTGATTATACAATGCATCTTCATGGTCTCCATGACAACTGACAGCAGTGATTACCGTGATGGTGAAGTCATAGTTCCTATGATCTCCAGGGTAAGGACTGGCCTTACCTACTGCAACTCTCCATTTCACTTCCTGTGGCTTCTTCCCACATTAGATACCACTTTATTTATTTTTTTAAAAGATTTTATTTATTTATTGAGAGAGAGTGTGAGTGTGTGTAGCGGGGGCTGGTGGTCAGGGCAAAGGGAAAGGGAGAAACAGACCCTCCTGCTGAGCAGGGAGTCCGATGTGAGGCTCAATGTAGGCTTGATCCCAGGACCCTGGGATCATGACCTGAGCCAAAGGTAGACACTTAACTGACAGAGCCACCCAGGTACCCTGGCATGTTTGGTTAATATCCCACCAAACCATGAATGCTCTATACATGTCCCATCCTCCTCCACTCTTGGATCTATAGTTTATGAATGATTCAAAGTCCAAGATACCTAAAGCTTAATTTATCCCTCTGTACATGCATGCTATTTTGCACCCATGTTAAAATTACTTGGACTTCCATAAAATCCAGTCTTGGCTCTGTTTTACAGTGTTCTAAATCATATACCCATTATTTTTGTCAGTTCATGATTTTTTCCTAGCCCACAAGGCTTTGGCCACACTACCTTTTCAATTTCCCAAAACCTGAGCACCAGGGCTTGTGACAATTCCATCCTCTCCACATGCCCCAGGGTCCTCCCTGTCCCTCACTTGTGCACTTCTGACTTATCCTTCTACTGTCTCCTTCAACTACACTTAGAAGCAGCCTATGAGGGTGATCGTTGGTACTCTGCACAAGAATGACAAATTCATGCCTCAACGCTTTCTCTTATTAGAGGCTTGACCTTGGAAAATTTGATTAATATCTAAAGTTTTGTCTCCTCCATGAAATGAGAATAATAACATTACATAGCTTCAGGGATTGTAAAAAGAAAAAAAGTAACAAATAAGATAATCTAAGGAAATGCTTGAAAATAGAAATAATAGCACAATTTAAAATACTTTCAATGCCCTCTGAAATAGACAATATCTATGGAGCAACAAAGATCCAAACCGACAACATAACCAAATTGGAAAATGTCTATGTGAACACGAGTTAAAATGGTTTTTTTGGACATGAACCCCATAGAATGTGGAGATAAACCCTCATCAGTCACAATCACTATATTACTATAAACTTTGCAGGGCAAGGCAAAGGGAAATAACTAGGCATCTAGCAGACTTGCAAGCCTCCAAAACACAAATGAAAAAGTATATGAATCAATGCACACTCCCTGGAAACTTTGGACCGCCAACTTGAAAACAGCTGCTCAAACTGGAGAGACTTTGCCAACTCCAGAAGGGAGTGAATTCAGGGTGTTGATAGGAGTGCTAAAGAGTCTGGGGTTTGAATCCCATGAACTCTTAAATCATTCAGGAGAAGCTTTCTTTCAGGAAAGTTCCTACGCTGAAGGGACATATTACATAGACAAAAGAAAGTCCATGTCAAAATGGAGGAGAAGAACAGGGGAAGGAGCTTTCAAAGAGAAAATATATTTTGAACATCACACCAAAACAACAGAAGAGAGTACTCGAGAGCCATGAAGCGAGGGGAAGAAACCCTAATTTCTTATGTTACAAGGAACAAGATTAAAATGAAATTTTATACAGTCTTACAAGAAAAAGAGAGTAAGGAGGGGAATGAAAGTCCCACATCAAGAAAAGTATGCCGGAAAACATGATCACAGAGGAGATGACAATTGTAATGTATTTCAAAGCAAGATAACTACATAAAGATAATGGCACATACATAAAGATAAATATTAAGATACATAAAGATACATATTAATATATTAATATGTATTAATATCTTACTATATAATATCTTAATACATTAAGATATTAATATGTATTAGATACATATATAGATATTAAGATACATAAAGATAATATTAAGATAGGAAATAAAACATAAACCATAATTAGAAACATCTGTGTATGTATTAGATCTTGATAAAGATTTGTAGATAAAATTTAAAAATAATTATTTCAAAAATGAAAATGAACTATCAATGGACAGAAGATTGAATTTAAAAAAAAGATTATTTAAGAGGAAGTGGTAAGCTTAAACATATGTAAGAAGATACTGCATGATATAAAAGGTGTCTCCAGAGAAGAATAACAAAGTCTGGAAACAGTGAATACAAAAAAATCATAATTTTAAGTAATTTCTCTGAAAACAAAAGAATAAAAAACAAAAGGACTTAAAATTACATCTTAAAAAGGCCTATTACATCCTTAAGAAAAATTTATCAAGAATCACCAAATCTGAGGTATATTTAGCAAAACTTCTCAACTTAAAAACAGCAACAACAACAACTCTGGGTACCCCAGCAAAATTATTACATGTATGAGTGAAAGAAAATCAGTTTATCATCAGTATTGTCTACAGCAACACTTTATTTTACAAGAAAATGTGGTGATATTTTCAATATTTCCAAAGAACGAAAATAGAATCCAAGGATGTTTTATCCAGCCAAATAAACTTCCAAGTATAAAGATGGAAGATAAATTGTCACTAAAAACTGTTAACTCAGAGAGTATTATTCCCTTGAGTTCTTGAGAATTCTACTAAAAAACAAGTGTTGGACCATCAAAAACAAATATCTCACGAGGCATTAACATAAAGGCACAGGAACAGAAAAGGAAAAAATATTGGTCATTGTTATCAACTAACACTATGTTATTTTTATGTAGAACTGTGCTTTTACCATCTTTATTGAGATAAACAGGCACAGACTTTGCTTATTTAAGGTGCATGCATTTTTGTGATAAATGTGTACATTATGAAATAATTACCAAAATCAAACTAGTTAACATTATCTATCAACTTCTATATGCATAAACTTTTTTCTTTTGTGATGAGAAGATGTGAGACCTACTCTTTTAGCAAATTTCAAGTATACAATATATGTGATTCACTATGTCACCTTGGTGTACAGTAAGTCTTCAGCACACATTCATTTTATGACCGAAAGTTTGTACCCTATGAACAACATCTCCCCATTTTTCCCCACCCTCTAGCCTCGGGCAACACTACTCTATACTCTGCTTTTATGTGTTTGGCATTTCTTCGGTTTCATGTAAAAGTGAGAACATGCAGAATTTGTTATTCAGTGTCTGGCTTATTTCACTCAATGTGATGTGTTCCAGTTTCATCCATGTTGTTTACACATGGTAGGATTTACTTTTTTAAATGATTAAATAATATTTCATCGTTTCATCAAAATATTTCAAAATATTTCAGTATTTCATCAAAATATCCAAATTAAATAAAGCAGACAGGTATGATAACTAGAGTAGTCATAGTGGCACATATTCCCAAGTGTTGGGAGAAGATGGGGTAGAGATGCAGAAGAAGAGAAAGCTTCCTGTGTTGATTTTGAAAGGCAGCCATTTTCCCCCAGCTGGACTACCCTACTGGCTAGGAGTTGAAGTCTAAGGGGTTAAGTGCAGTGGGAAGCCAAATGTATGGTGGAACCAAGAATCTGGAGCCTAGAGTTCAGACACTAAGCAAGACAGCAGTAAATAGGAAGTATTCTGTAAAGATTTTCATAGACATCTTTGGAGTCTTCTCAACTACCCTTAACTTGTAGATGTGTGCAAAGCCCATAGGAATATCAAGTTGTTTTACCTCTTCAGACTTAGCTTAAAAGATCTAGATTAAATTGTGCCTAAGAGAGAGGGAGGGAGTTTGTATTCACCAGATTTTGTTTTCCAGAGAAACAAAACTGATAAAGATGTGTGTGTGTGTGTGTGTGTGTGTGTGTGTGTGTGTTTGTGTGTGTGTGTTTATGTGTATGGAGAATTCTTTTAAGGAATTGACTCACTGAGAGGAGGTTGGCAAGTCCCAAATATGGTAGTTTTGAGACCCACATAAGAGTCACAATTTGAGTCCAAACACAGTTGGTTTTGTCATATTTCTTTCTTGCTCAGGGGTGGTCAGGTTTTTTTCTGTTTTGTTTTGTTTTAGTTCTCAACAGATTGAATGAATCCTCTCAAATTATAGAGGGTGATCTGCTTTACTAAGAATAAACTGATTTAAGCTTTAATCTTATTTAAAAATTTCCTTCACAGAAACATCTAGAATAATATAACATTGGTACCATGGCCTAGCGAAACTGACATGGAAAATGAACCATAACACTATCCTATATCATGTCAACACCACTGACTTAGTCAAGGTTTAAGATCGGGAATACACAGGACAGTGCTTCTGGAAAGAAGGTGTCTGATTCCTGAATTATACTCTTAGACTTCTGTTCTTTCAGATCACTAACCTGCCACCTCCATTTTATCGATTCTATAACTCACTGCCATCTTTAATCTTTTGATGTTATTTTTTAAATTATCCTTACTGTTTCATGTCCTTCTCACCAGTTTTACACTGCTAGGTTCTATGATCCACTTTATTTTGTCCGACAAACACAGTGGATTATTCAATCCCTCCTCCCCCTCCATTGTACTCACATGGAAAAACTCAAATCTGGTTAAACCTTCTTGTCAATTACTGGAAAAATCTTCATTTTTAGTTCTGACCTTCTCTAACAACTTCACCTGCCTCCTTGGCATTTCCATTTAGGTGAAGGGCACTACAAGGGTAAGATGACCAGATTATAACAATAGATTCCTTCCATAAACTGCTCTTCTTCCACTGCATTCATATCAATAAGCAAAGCCAACATTTTTCATGCAATTGATCAAGCTAAAATCTTGATTCTTTAATTTCTCTTCTTCCCTCAACGACCACCACAGACACATTACCAAATTCATTAAATGTGAATTTAATTTCACTAATTAATTTCATTAATGTGCTGACTTTATCAACTCCCTTTCTACTTCTACAACTATAATTCCCTACATAAAATAACTATCTTCCACCTGGAGTATTACAATAGTCTCCTAACTATTCCTCCTGATCCTACTATTATCCTTAATTCTTCCTTCTCCATTTTTCACTTGTCAGCTAAAGTGATCCTTTTAAAAGTGTAAATGAGTTTATGTCATTCTCATACTTAACCTCTCTAATGCAATTTCTCATGCATTGTTAGTGAACGTGAAATGGCATAGCCACTTTGGAAGATGGTTTGGCAGCTTCTTATGTAGTTAGACATGCTTACCACAGGACTGAACAATCACATCCCTGCATACTTATTATAGAGAAATTAAAACATATATCCATATAAATACCTATATATAAATGTTCAGAGAAGCTGTATTTGTAATAGCAAGAAGCTAGAAACAATTCATGAACCCTTTAATGGGTGAATGGAAAAATACACTGGGATACAACCATGTAATAAAAACTAGCCATCAATAAAAGCAAATTATTGATACATGTAACAATTAGATGGATCTTAACGCATGTTAAAATGTTTGGCACCACTTTTGAGGTTTGACCTCTGCCTCTTTGAAGCCCACACTTCTTTTTCCCCCTTTGTCTTATAGGTGGACAAGCAGATAAGATAGCTTAGGTTCTCTCTGCTTTGGTGCTGGTGGAAAGTCTAAGCCACACAAGCCTGGGCTGCATTTGGGAACATTAACCACAATTCCACTTCCTGACCACAATAAAAGCCAAGGTACTTTCCCCTCCTTGCTTTCTCAAAAATACTTTTGGACCTGCTTGTATGCATACTCTCATTTTTCCACAGACTTGTTATCATAGAAATAAACGTTTTTTAAAATTTTTATTTATTTTTCATTTTTTATTTATTCATTTGACAGACAGAGATCACAAGTAGGCAGAGAGGCAAGCAGAGAGAGAGGAAGGGAAGCAGGCTCCCCACTGAGCAGAGAGTCCGATGCGGGGCTCTATCCCAGGACCCTGGGATCGTGACCTGAACTGAAGGCAGAGGCCCCAACCCACCGAGCCACCCAGGCACCCCAATAGAAATAAACGTTTTTGAGGCATCTGGGTGGTGCAGTCAGTTAAGCTTCTGGCTCTTGTTTTGACTCATGTTGTGATCCTAGGGTGGTGAGATCAAGCCCCGCATTGGGTTCTGCACTTAGTGTGGGGTCTGCTTGAGTTTCTCTCTCCCTCTCTCTGTCCCTCATATTTGTGCTCTCTCAAATAAAGAAATAAATCATTAAAAAAAAAAAGAAATAGATGCTTTCATACCCTCTTTGTGGGTGTGTAGTATCCAAACTAAATTATACCATCCAGAACAAATTTTGGATCAGGCGTCATTTTCATCTCTACAAGATGACCACAAGGAAGGGCATTATGCTGAGTGAAAATAGCCAACCGCAGAAATTACATAGTATATGACCCCATTTATAGGACACTCTAGAAATGATAAGTTTATAATGATAGTTAATAGATCAATCGTAGTGACCATGAGGTCCTTTCTCTGTGGGGATGGAATCATTCTATATCCTGATTGTGGTGTTGGTTATCCGAATCTATACAAGTGATGGGATTTCACAGTCATGCACATACAGTGCATGTACAACTGTTGAAATCCAGCCTGCATTTAGTGGCACTGTATTATTGTCAATTTTTTTTCATTTTCATAATGCACTTGTCAAGGTGTTTTCATTATGGAAACCTCCTTGAAAGGTATACAGGAAATCTGCACTGTTTCTGCAAACTGAACGGTAAAATAAATATCTGTATAACAGTTCCTTTCTAATGATCTGTCTTCTCACAGACTAAACCTTGAGGTTCCTACAGGTTCTGTCCACATTTTCTTCCTTGATCTCATCTTCTCCTCCTCCTCCCTGTGCCCTGCTCATCCGTATTGAAATGAACCACCTCTTTTAGCTGGAATATGTCAAGCTTATTTTCACCTTAGGGCCTTTAGGATAGCATTCTTTCAGTCTGGAATTTAATCCTTCTAGATTTTCATTTACTACTGGGAAAACATTTTAAAAACATGTGAGGCCCCTGGGTGTCTTGGTTGACTGAATGATGATTTTGGCTCAGGTTATGATCTCAGGGTGGTGAGATTGAACCTGTGTTGGGGTCCACACTCCGCATGGAGTCTGCTTGTCCTGTTTTCTCCCCAACTTGCTCTCTCTCAAAAAATAGATAAAATCTTTTTAAAAAAAATTTAAAAATTAGAAAAAAATAAAAAGCTTGTAAGCTTCCAGACTCGTATCATTTACAATGCAGGGGAAGACCCGGACAATGAAGAAATGACACCAACAAGAAACAAACCGTAAGTGCTATAGAGAAGTGGTGCATGGTGCTGTAAACCTGAGCAGCTGGGAGGCCTGACCCAGTGTGGGGAGGCAGGGAAGACTTCCTTGAAAGAGTGACATTTGAGCTGAGGTATAAAGGCTAGGCTGGGTTTAACTATATGAAGTGCAGAAGAGAGTTCCAGATGAAAGAAAAGCATGTACAAAGGCCCTGTAGCAGGTGAAATGGCATTTGGGGAGAAGAGGAGTATCACAGGTAGAAGAGACTAAGTCAGAGACCTGGGAAGAGGCCAGATCTATTTGGATCTTAGAGGTCTGGCCTCCTGGGTGGTTTCAGTGGGCTCCGCTGATTACAAAATGCTTGTAAGTCTAGGAAGTAACCAAATTCTGCTCTAAGTAATTGATTCTTTTGGACTGAGAGTGTACACACACATAGAAGAAAGATCCATGACATCTTGGTATAAATGAAGTCTCTGAGAACAGACTGTATGAATTCTATGACAGCCTGGAGTGAAGGACACAGAAACACTCAGGGGCTGCTTCATCATTTGGTCTGTGATGGCCTTTACAGAAATTCTCTGATAAAAGCAGGAGAGGAAAAATCTCCCCCTCGGCCAAATCCTTTCTTTTCTTTGGAGGGCAAAGAGCTCACGGATAGTCCCTGTGGGTCAGGGAGTAGCAATTCCAAAGCTCCTGCTGTGTGGTCAAGAGAAGTAATGGGGCCAGGTCAGCGTGACATGACATGTCCACCAAACTGCCTTCCTGGCATTTGTTTTTTTATTTCCTTAAATCACAGGAATTCGAAATAGGTATCGCTCTGAGCTCCTGAGCATTGTTTGAAAATAAGAGTGACATTCGATTTGGGCCCAGTGTTCCAGGGCACTGAGCAAGTGCAGACATACTGTGACTCACATTCCAACTTCCTTTGTCTCTTTGGGTTCTTCAGAGTGCCAGAGATCTTTCTTTGGTTTCTGCTGTCATCCAGTCTTCCTCCTGCCCTAGTCCTCTATTCTGAAAAGGAGAGGCTTAGGTGTTTGATAATTTGATGCTCATGGTACATCTCACAATCCCCTGGTTTGGCCATCAGCCTCAGAACTGCAAATCTGAAAGATGATCACTGTCCATGGGCATGGGGTCATTTAGATTTCAGGGAGGTTAGATAACTTTTCAGTTAGCCCCATGAAATGTAAATTTTGTTTTCCCTCCTATCTCATCCCACAGAACTTTGTTACAAATCCTCGCTCTTTTATAGGTTTTGGAGTATCTGATGGCAATGACCAAGTTCATAACTGTCCCCTGAATACCAATGGTAGTGGCTGTCCATGTGCACTTGACCCAGACCCTCCAGTTCAGTGAGATCAGCTGGCAGGAGGCCAACAGCTCACTTTAATGAGCAGGACGTATTTTCTAGTGATTGATCACTTCCCCTATAAATTAAGGAAAAACACCTTTGCTGAGGCCAATGACTTATTAAGAAGTCTTCCAAGCAGTAAATCCTGTCTTTCTTTCTCCATTCTCTAGGCAGTAATGGCATCGCTTAAGTCACAGAGAAATACAGGACTACCCTTTGCTGAGGTGATACCTTAAAATGTAAATTTTTACTTGCTAAAGCCACAGCAGGGAGGACTTTAGGTAGGGTCAGCAACCTCAATCAGCATCCATATTTTCCTTTGTTCTCATTAGCAAAGAATCCTTTTTACGATTATTATTAAAGTATAATTGACATACAATGCCCTATTAGTTCAGTTGTGTCTTCCAGTGACTTTGTACTTTTATACATTGATACATGATCCCCACAATGAATCTATTCCCATCTGTCACCATACAAAATTTTTACAGCAGTATTGACTATATTCCTTAAGCTACGCATTATATCCCTATGACTGACTTACTTTGTAACTGGAATTTGTGCCTCTTAACCCCCTTCAACTATTTTGTGCACCTTCTAAACACTCTTTGCTCTGGTAACTAATGGTTTCTTTCCTGTATCTATTAATATGTTTCTGTTTTATATTGTTTGCTTTGCTTTTTTAGATTTTGCAAGTAAGAGAAGTCATGCAGTATTTGTTTTTCTCTAATCTGTTACACTTAGCATAATACCCTCTAGGTCCATCTATGTTGTCCCAAGTGGCAAGATTTCATTTTTTTTTTTTAATGGCTGAGTAATATTTCTGTGTGTGTGTGTGCGTGTGTGTGACTATCACATCTTACCATGCATTCACCTATCAATGGATACTTAGGTTGTTTCTATATCTTGGCTATTATAAATAATACCTCACTTAGAAAGGAATATGGGGTGATCTGGACTGGGATCCAGAGTTGGGTTCTTTGAAAAACCAAACTACAGTGAAATGACTCCTTAGAGTACCCAGATGCATAAATTAAAATATATAGGTGTTTTGTTTTGTTAAGTTTTGATTTGGGCAGGAGTGTATTTGATTGTGGATTGATATGAGAGGGATAGGCAGAGAGAGGAGCGAACAGAGAGAAATAAATGGTGTATATTTTTTCCTAGTCACTTATTTCTGTTATAGTCCCTGGCCAGAGAGAGCTTAGGAAGACAATAAAGGAGCTATTTTAATGGAGGCTCTGAATCTGTGACCCAGTGTCCGTTTGGGGCTGAGACGACAACATGCTTTTTAGAGCTGGAAAAGGGCCATTTTCCCCAGTGCTTTATGGTATTCCCTTGTCTGCTTCAGGACCAATGGATTTTGGAGGATTGGGGCTGGCCCACAGACAGAGGCATTGGTGTTCTCCCAAGAATGAGCTGGGAGAGGAGGGAAAGATTAGAACAGACATACTGGCAAATATGTGCAGCATCCCTGGAGACTCTTAGAGATTCTTGGGAGGGCTCTGATGGGACACTTGGTTTACTTTATTTTCTTATAATTAAGCAACATTGAGGACTCCGGTGATATGAAGTAGAGTTTAGGGCAATAGTATAGAAAGAACACAGGTCAAGAATCCATCCTCCATGTAAGCTTTTGAATAAATGCTTTGTTGCAAACCACAGTTTTATCTTAAAATGAGGAATTTAAGGTTAAAGCTGTATTAGCTCCTTCCAGCTCAAGACGTCTGTATTTTCCTCATTTCTCAGACAAAGGCGTCCTTGAAATTATTATCAGCATTCAGATTAGGCTGTTTTCATGCTTAAAACTTTTCAGTCTCTCCCCACTGCATGCAGAATAAAATCCAAGTGTGACTCATCATCTCAAGATTCGCCTGATCTGCCTCTTGCCTCTCTTTCTACTACTCTCCCGTAAGGTCACTGTGCTACAGTAACACTGGTCTTCTTTCTGGACTTCACATAGTCTAATCTTGTTCTTACTCTGGGCCTTTGAACTAACTCTCCTCTCTGCCTGGAAGGCTCTTCCCAGAGATTGTCTCACAGCTGGACTCCCTCATGATTTAGAAATAGTGAGTTGAAATATTTATCAAAGAAATTCATCAATAAAATTTTATCTCCTACCCAGACGTCATCTCTCAGAGTTTCCTGTCTTAGTTTACAGCACCCTTGGATTTCTGTAATGTTCTTACTGGTTTGTTTATTCATTCTGACTCTCCATATTTAGGATCTTAGTCCCTTGAGAGCTGGAAAATCGACTGTCTTACAGAATACTTTGAACAGTCCTTCATCCATAGCAGGTATCAAAAATCCTTTATTTAAGGCATCAAATAAATGAATAATAACTCAGTATCCAGATTATTGACTGGGTATAAGAGTTTCTTGTGAGCAGTAGAATCTGTGAAGACTTGAGAAGGGAGCCTTCTGAACTTCAGCTCAGATTTTGGGCTATCATTGCTTATTCTATATTTAATACTGATATATGAAAGAAGTAACTTCTTCCCCAAGATTCCAGTCTAAGGGAAATCTGAAAACAAGGGAAGGCTTTGAAATCAGGTGGGTAAAGTAATGTTTATTCACTGCTTACTTGATCTAGCCCCCATGCAAGGCACATTTGCAATGTTACCTTCTGTACTCTTCAGAGCAAACCTGCTCTGCAGATATTTTCATTGTCATTTCTCAAATGAGGAAACTGAGACTCTAAATTAAGTCACTTGTCCAAGTGTCCCAGCTAGTAATTAGCAGTCTGGAGATTAGAAGTCAGGGAATCCCAGACTTCGAGTCTCTGTCACCTAGCCTCTCACATACTTTATATGTTGCTGCTACCCCTGAAAAAAAGTTGTTTTATGACATTTTAGGTCCAAGTAATCTCTGTCAAGAAATACAATTTGCTTTCTTCTACTTCTGGCACTTCTGGCAGACAACTGAGAGAAGGGAGGTGTTGTCATTTAGAGGACACATAAAATCAAGGTCTTTGCCACTTATAGTCAATAAAATCTTCACGATGCATTTTCCATGGCTGTTCTGGATAAAATCCAGTTGGAACAATTAGTTTTAAAGCCTTTAAATGTCCCCAGCACTTCAGGTTGCTTAGAATATTCCAAGTGTCCAGCTAATTTTTAGTACATTACTGACTGTGAACCGTGAATGTCAACTTCCCCCAAACCCCAGAAAAGAACACATTCCAAGGAGAAAGAAATGAATGCAGTCAATGTATTGTAAGAAGCATGAAGGATAGAAACTCATGAGGGGAGAAAAGAGGAAGGCAGTGAAGGAGGAAGATACCAGAGAAAGTTTTGAAAACTAAAAACAGAGTAAAATATAATCATTAAAAGTATTATAGTAAACATAGGAATCATAATGACTGTGCTTATTATATTCTAGGTATTATTCTATAATTTTTTATTCCATGAATTTTTAAGCATTAATTCATTCACTTCTCAAAACAATCCTATGAGCTTGGTAACATTACCCGCATTATACAGATGTGCAAACTGAGTCATAGAAAATTTAAGTAACTTGCTCTGTATCACTTATCTATTAGAAAGATGAGAAACACTCAGGAGACAAATGCACTGAATCCAGAGTTTATGAACAAAATGATACAAAAGATGATGACATGATCAATCTTCAGTATGTTTCTTTGGAATGGAGAGATGGGGGACATGATAATTTTCCCATGTTTATGGTGCACTGGAAGAAGTCCCCTAGCCTCAAATATCTTTCACATTGGTCTATCAATGATAAATAAAACTCCTTCTAAGTTGTTTTCATTGTGATAGCTAAAATATAACTTCTCGTTTCCCTGCAAAAACTCCATAGATTGCTTTGCATATTGGAATTTCTGAGTTATCTCTCCTCTCCTCTGGGTTCTCAAATTCAGTGAGGAATAGAGGGAGACATCATTTAAAGGAAACTTGAAATGAAGAACTCAGCTTTTGAGGAGAACACCGGCCCGGCTTTCTATTCTTTTCCCTATTGAAATGGACTGCATGCCCACCCAGTGACACAATAAGAACCTGGGAGAATGGTGGATTTACTCAATCAGGTCTAGACTGATCTGCTCATCAAATGGGCAGCAGAGCCAATGAAGATCCCCAGGGTTTCTTACTCCATAGATCATATAGGATAGGCAGGAAATTAAAGGATAGAATATTAGACTTATCGGGTAGATAAATCACTCCTGTGTTGAAGGATGGAGCTATGGAGGATGGGAGATGTGTTTTCACTAGCTTTTCCTCATACCTGGAAAAAAAAAAAAAAAAAGGCAGGATAAACAGTACTTCCAATGAAATTCACCCAGTCCTTTTCAGTTGTTACCCATCTAAAAGAAGAAAGCCATGAAGAGACACAGAACTAAAAGATATAATGTGTTAGTGTGGAAGAACAGGTAATGTTCTATACTAGGATATCAATTGGAGAGGGCTAGACTGTGCAGGGATCCTCTCTGGGTGTCCAGAATACAACACAAAGGCATTGTTTGACTGTGATGTGTATGCACGCGATACAATGTGGAAGAGGAGTTTTAAAAGGAGAACTGGGAAAATGCTTAAGATAACCTTAGCTCCTAAAAAGTAAACTGAAAGGATCATGTTAGATTATTAAAAATAACAGTGAGATTTTTCATTTTTCTAAAAAGCAACCAACATATAGTTACTTTTGTATGTGGCTACTAAATACATCTGTCATACCAATCAAATGAGCAGTTAATCTAATCATTAATAATTAAGGTATTCATCATGGTGTTGACACATTTGCTACTTTTGGTGGCAGGATATCCAGAGTACATGTCACTCTGTAACATTCCATTGGCAGTCTGTGATAATTAATTGCAACTGAGTACAAAACTTGAAATATTCCAAGGTTGTTTATGATAGTGTGAATGAAAACAAGCTAAAGTCAGTATTGTTGATGTCATTAAACATTACTCAGATAGGAAAAGAAAACTATTATGAATGTAGGAGAGCCAATTTGCCTCACTGAAAACATATTGAGCTCTTCTTTTCAGAGAAGATTTTATAATCTCCAGTGGTGAGTCATTTCACTAAATATTTTTGACTATCAAGCATTGCTCAGAGATTTTTCTTTCAGAAATGGATATGCATTATTTTGAGATTATGCATGCAATGAAGGACAATTAGCAGGGTTTTTTTTTTTTCTAGATTAACATTGTCACACAAAAACATTAGTACTACAATCTTGATGAACTCTTTTGGCAAGGCTGGTAATTTCAGATGACAATGTATGGACGGGTTAATGTAGCCACTCCATGAAATTATAATTGTGTATTCTGATGTTCATAAGCTAACAAACATTAAGACATGAACTTTTCTTTCTATTTTCTTTGATTTACATGGACAACATGAATTAATTTCACACTTGGTATCCCAGTTAATGGGAATGTGTGCTCTATCTGCACAATTTCAAACATTTTTTTGTTTGTGTGTTTTCTCAACACATGACTACTAGAAGCTCATGTAATAAAAAGGCACTAGGTAAAGCTATTGTATTTTTATAAGACTCTGTTTATTAGTAAACTTTGACTCTTTTTTCCCCCCTAATTTCTTCTTTTATTCATCCATGAACTCTGAAACAGACTAAGAAGATCATCGAACAAAGAGGCACAGTATGTCTGATGTTGAGGATCCTGGGAGAGCAGCAGATTTCCCAGGTTGCAAACCCTCAGTGAGCAAAGGCCACAGTTTAAGCTGGTGGGCAGAATGGAAATTAGGACACAGTTCTCTGGGCTACAAGGTATTTCTATCATGCAGTTATTTTTGGAGTATTAACCAAACAACAAAGTAGGAAAACATGAATCCTTTTATGTTACTAAACCTACTAGGTGCCAAGAACTGTGCTTTAGCCCTTGCTCACAGATAGACACAATCCCTGTCCATAAAATAAGAGGAAAGACATCAAGATACCAAACACTATTATACATATAATCAGAATCTGCTGAAGGGTCGAAAGCAAAAGTTTGACACGGTCAGAACTGCCTATCAGTAGGCTCTCTCAGGGTGGAGAACTGTAGAGATGCACAAGTGTGCTGTCACGGGGCATCACAAAAGATGAAGAGGAGTTACCAAGCTGGAGATAGAAAATATTTGGGAAAGGCAAAGCCCTAATTTGCTAACTTGGAAATGGGGATCAATAAAGGGAAGAGTCAAAGGTAACGTCTCATTTTCTGAATTGAGCAGCTTTGTTGATGGTGTTGATTTTCACTGTGTGGGGGAAAACAACATACTCAGTTATCTGATACACCCAAAAAGGAATATTCACTCAGAAGTGGGAAATTAAAGTTTTGGCATAAGCTCTGGAATCACTGGAGTCTGGATAGTAAATGAAGCCATGATAGTGGAAACAATAACCAATCTATTAACTCTGCAACGAAAAAGAAAATGGCTGAGAGAATGACACTCAGTTCACTGATGGGTAGGGAATGGACAAAAGGAAAAAAGAGAGGAAATCCAATAGAGGAGGGTAAGGAACGGTCAAAGATTTAAGGGGGGAAAAAAAACCCCTAAAAGATTAGTTTATGAAAGAAAGAACAATCAATTGCATTAAAGATTGCCAGAGTATAAGTAGGAAAAGTACTGAAAAGAGTTGAGTTTTAGCAAAAAAAGTTATTTTTGTCCCAAGTGTGAAAAGTTTGGGTGACATTATGGGGGAAATGAGCTGAATTATGATGGATTGAAGAATATATGGCTGAAACACGTACAGACATGGTTTTCTAGAACCTTCTTTGTGAAGAGTGGTTGAGAAACATGGTGATGGAGGAAGATAGGAGATCCTTTGGAGGGTGGGTAAGATAACACGAGTGGAGACATGACCAGGGAATGAGGTCCTTGGAAGGAGGCAGATGAGGAAGATTTTAAACACATAGTTGCAATGATTTGCCTTGGAAGAAGACTGGACACATTTCCCACTGGAACAGCAAAGGGGAAAAGAAAGGTTGATAGAGGCATGGTCTGGGGGTCATGCCAGTGTGCTGACAATTTTTAAAGGCTTCTGTTCTCTTCTGGATTTGGGGGCTAGAAAGTACGTTGGTGATGGGTCGTAATTTGCAAGGGGATTTCTTGCACAAGGCACAGCTCTACCTCTATTACCCCTCCATGTGTAGTTTCATAGGGCCAACTGTCATCAGTTCTGTGATAACTCATCTGGAAGACATAAGTCACAGCCAGCAGTCGGTGCCACACCTACCATTAAGAAACCTTTCTGGGGCACCTGTGTGGCTCAGTGGGTTAAGCCGCTGCTTTTGGCTCAGGTCATGATCTCAGGGTCCTGGGATCGAGTCCTGCATCAGGCTCTCTGCTCAGCGGGGAGCCTGCTTCCCCTCTCTCTCTGCATGCCTCTCTGCCTACTTGTGATCTCTCTGTCAAATAAATAAATAAAATCTTAAAAAAAAAAAGAAATCTTTCTGATTTGTCTCATAATGAAGTCATTGAAATCTTTACAGATACAATCCTAATATATGCACTTATTATCCCCCTCTTCTGCAGCTTGTCTATTGTGCTCGAGATCATGCTGATGTCTGGGAGGAAGGGTGCCTGGGTGGCTCAGTTGGTTAAGCATCTGCCTTTAGCTCAGGTCATGATCCCAGGGTCCTGGGAAAAAGCCTCATGCAGCTGACTCTCTGCTCAGTAAAGAGCCTGTTTCTCCTACTCTCTCTGCCTGCTGTTACCCCTATTTGTGCCCCTCTCTGTCAAATAAATAAACAAAATATTTTTAAAATAAAAATTTAAAAAAGATCATGCTGAAAGGGAATCATCTATTGAGGAGCTATGTGACTGTATGCTGTTCACTTCACTTTCCGATTCAGAGTTCCTATCAATAAAATGGGAGAGATTATATACATTTTACATAGGTATTGTGAAGATCCAACTAGAAATATGTGGAGAATTCTAGAAAGGATGCTTTTGATTATAAGGAAATGAAATCCAACAGCTACTACTTAAATTAATAAAAAGGAAAATGCTATTAAGAGATTAGACTGTGTGGGGGCACCTGGGTGGCACAGTCAGTTAAGCATCTGCCTCTCTGTTTCCACTAGGGTCTTGATCTCAGGTTCACGAGATCAAGCCCAGCGTCAGGCTCTGGGCTCAACATGTAGTTGGCTCCGGATTCTCTTTTTCCCTCTGCTTTCTCACGCTCTCAAACAAATCAGTAAATCTTAAAAAAAGAGAGAGGAAAAAAAAAAAAAAAGACTAGACCGTCTCATGGAATTCAAGGATAGGGACTCTACCAGCCTGAAGAAACACGTGGAACCTGAAGCTTTAATGCCATCAGGATCCTTTCCTTCTTGCTTGACTTTGATCTCTCCATAGCTACTTCATTTTCCCCCTCCTTTTTTTTTTTTTAAGATTTTATTCATTCATTTGACAGAGAGAGAGAGATCACAAGTAGGCAGAGAGGCAGGCAGAGAGAGGGGGGAAGCAGGCTCACCACCGAGCAGAGAGATCGATGCAGGGCTCAATCCCAGGACCCTGAGATCATGACCTGAGCCGAAGGCAGAGGCTTAACCCACTGAGCCACCCAGGTGCCCCTCCCCCTCCTTTTTAAAGTAGAATGTCCCCGATCCACAGAACATCTGATAGCCATCTTCATTATTTCTCCACCAGACATTAGGATCACCAGAAAACTATTATTTGGGGGTTACATGGGTGGCTCAGTGGGTTAAGCCCACTGCCTACAGCTCAGGTCATGATCTCAGGGTCCTAGGATTGAGCCCCACATCAGGCTTCCTGCTCACTGGGGAGCCTGCTTCCCCCTCTCTCTCTGCCTGCCTCTCTGCTTACTTGTGATCTCTGTCAAATAAATAAAATCTTTAAAAAAAAAGAGAGAGAAAACTATTTTTTTCTTAGTGTAAAAAATGAGAGGTATAGATTAATGTGGTTTCATTTTGATGTCCATCCTGAGTCAATTGACTGAATCAGACCAGTATATCACAAAATTGTGCTCAGTCCATGGTAACCATGAGGCTGATGGTGGGGTAAGTGTAGAGTGGGGGTTACACCCCACAAAAAGTATGCTGTGAACAGATGAGACAAAATATCAATAGATTAACATGTCAATGTGTGGTGTTGGTGCAATTGAATTAAATGATTGACTATTAAAATATTATAATTTATCATGCTTTGCTTCCTGTATTCTGGATATCCCCCCCCCCAACAGGATAAAATTTAATGGACCTCTCCCTTGGGGTGCCTGTGTGGCTCAGTTGCTTAAGTGTCTGACTCTTGATTTTTGGCTTAGGTGATGACCTCAAGGTTGTGAGATTGAGTCCACAGTCGGGCTCTCTGCTAGGCGTGGAGTCTGCTTAAAGGTCTCCCTTAAGGGTCTCTCTCCCTCCCTCTGCCCTCCCCACTCACTCACACACATAATCTCTCTAAAAAACAAAATAAAAAAGATAAGTAAAAGTAGGTTTTGTTTTTGTTTTTTTTAAATGGACCTGTTCTAGACTTTTTCTATCTTTGTCACAGGGCACTAAAAGTCCTTCCATGTCATCCTATTGACTACTCCCTTTATCTCTCTCTTTCTCCATTATCTCTCTCTCTCTCTTTCTCTCTCTCTCTCTCTCTCACACACACACACACACACACACACACACACACACCAGTCACAGACCACACATGTAGGAACACTTCCATCCAGTTACAGAACTGGATTTACCCTCACAGCCCCTTTTTCTCACCTCTCTACCCTAACTCTGGGTGTTCTCACAACTCCTTGGTAAGCAGTGTTTTTCTGAAGGAATCAAAGTCTCCAAAAGAGTAAAAAGATCATTCTGACTCCCTAACCTATAGGAGATGCCCCCAAACTTTGCCCCCAGCTTCTTCAATTGAAACTATGAATGAATAATAAAGATTAAGTGTCGGGGTCGTGCCCCTAAGATGGCGCCGGCTACATAGCCCGAGCAGCATGGACAGCCTAAAAAATATCTGCCCTGGCCACACGTGACCTCATGCTCGTCACATGAACATCGCATGCCACCACTGCCTATAGAGCCCCAGATACCTCCTGTTCACGTGAACACCTCTGTGATTGGCGGTTATGCCCTATATAAGGCAAGGGAACTTCCCCGCAGGGGGAGGAGAAAGATCGTCCAGGGAATAAACAAGAGCTTGTGCATCGACCTGTGTGTGTGTTGGTGTTGCGTCATCTCTGCAGGCAGGGAGAGCGCGACAATTAAGTATAATTCAGAAGAAATAACACATTATGAAAATTTGTACACCCATGATTTTAAGTAAACATATTGTTTCTTAGGTAGATTAAGCTCATTCTTCTCTCAAATTGTGGAAATTTGTGTCGACTTGAACTAGCGTCAACTCTCCAGGAAGCTTCGCACAGCTCTATGCCTCACGCCTTCAGGTCCCTGTTCAGATACCACCTCACCAGAAAGACAGTTATTCTTCAATTAAAGAGTGCTCCTTGGCTTTGTCTGTTCCATTAATTCTTTATTGGATGGCCCCACTGGAGTGTAGTTTCCCTGAGGGCAATGTTCTCATCTCTTTATTTGCCATTGTCTCTCCAGCACTTAGAACAATTCCTGACACTGAAGAGCATTAACATATTTAATGGAATGTAAGCATAAATGAATAAATAAATCTGGACCTTTCAGAAACAATGCTAACAAGAAAAGAGGGATTGCATCCTGATTTTAGAGTAGAATGACCTAAATGCAAAGGGGTCTGTGACAGGCTCATATCACACCACTGACGCAGACCAGAAGAAAAGACAAGCACCAGTGAATAGACAGTACTTTTTCTTGTACATGGCATGTCCTGCAAATACTAGCTAACAAACGCCAGTGGAACAATATGTAGCAAGCAGGTAGGGAAAACTGGATTAGCATATGGGTCTATAAGTCACGGAAGCCTGGGTTCCAATTCCAAACCCCTACCACCCACCCCTGCTGGAAGCATGACCATGCATTTGTGACTTAATTTCTCTGTAGGTCCCCTCTTCAGTGGAGACCAATAATACCTACTTTACAGACTATATACAGGACTTAAATGATGGATAGAAAGTGTTTAAGCTAGAAAGTGGTCTACTGAAGGACTTCAAAAATATTAACTATTATTATTTTCCTAGGATATAGATAAGAGAATTGAGTTACTTCTTTCTTGGTAGAGTTCAACAATGGACTGCTAGGCTTCAGAAGAAAATATGCTAAGTCCTATGTATGCTTCCTTGGCAAGAAAATACCACAGGAAGGGAGAGAGAGGATAGGAAAGGTTACTTCCGATCTGGCCATGACCAGCAAAATAAGAGGATAGAGCACCTGTCATGCATCTCAAAGACCAGATTCATATCTGACCAAGTCTCAGTCAGAGATGGCTCCTGATTGGGATGGTTTACACCTTACCTGAATGGAGACTCTGGTGCAAATTAGAAAAGGTCATACATTTTATTTATTTATTTAGATTTTTTATTTTTTATAAACATATATTTTTATCCCCAGGGGTACAGGTCTGTGAATCGCCAGGTTTACACAGAAAAGGTCATATTTTTAAGAGAGGCTTTAGAAGCCTCTGTCCTTTTAGTGTGATGAAATCTTCAAGGCTGTCCACCTTGGGAAGCAGGGGGCAATGACTCAGGGTCTGGCAAGAAGAGTAAGCATAATCTAAATTGTATTCCTGTTCTCTGCAGCCACGGAAACTTTGTGCAGTGTCCTAATTCTGCCCAGAGCAGGGGCCACCTAGTGGGCCCAGCCTACAAGACACAGCACCAGATTTCAGAAAACCATCGCCCCCAAGTGTTTCTGTAAGATGAATATAAGCCAGGGCAAGAAGGAAACAAAGAGTGTGAGGTTACTCTGCTACACACTCTAACTTTAACAGCTTCTTCTTAAGGAGGCTCTGGGAACGTGTCTGGGAGAGAAGTCAGTGGCACTTTGTTTCAACAGACAATTCTGTTCCAAACACCTGCAGGAAACAAAGCCATTCTTCCCTTCGCAGATTACATGGACTCGTATTTCTCTACTTTTATTAGTGCTTTTCCACAAAAAAATGGAGCCTCCTGTTGGGATATGGTATTTGCTTTCTGGATGCTTTTTCATTTTCCTGTAAACATGCCTGCCTCTTTAATTTTGTACCTGAAGGTCAAAGGAAAGATTTGAGAGCGTAGAAAACAGAGTTCTATTCTACCTGTTCTGCCAGAAAGTCAGGAGCAAATTGGGACAAGAAGAGCTATGGCTTCTAAATATATACGACTGTTTTCTGATATCTTTGGGAATTTGGCAAAGATCTCATCTAATTTTCTGCACTGAAACTCAAGTTGGCTCGACGTGTAATGTTTCCGTCCCTGCTCAAGAAACTTGTAGCTCTTGTTGCCAATTCTATCCAGTTTAAGATCCTCCGCCTGGATGCCTGGTTTCTCCTTTGTTTTCTTTCCTTTTTTCTTTCTTGTTTGTGTGTTTGTTTAGTCTGTCCAATCCATCATTATTTCTCCACTTTTT
Source organism: Mustela erminea (assembly GCF_009829155.1). NCBI lineage: Eukaryota > Metazoa > Chordata > Mammalia > Carnivora > Mustelidae > Mustela > Mustela erminea. Next base: position 70,369,027 of record NC_045627.1, read on the forward strand.
TTCAGAAAACCCTCTCCTCTGGGCAGCCTTGTTTCTTCATTGCCAGATTTCTTTGTCAATTTTTTTTTTTCATTTCCCCTTTATCTTAAAAACTAAATTTAGTTATAAAAATAATACATGAAGATTTGCTGCAGAAAAATATGAAAACTTAAGCAAACCTATGTGGAAGAGACTGGCTGGCTGCTCGCCAAGTTTATTTCATCTTTAAGGCTGACTTCCTGGCATGGAATTCATATCATGTAAGGTTTTCGAGGCTGTCGCAGTGAGGGATGTGTGTTCTTCTCCATCTTCTGTTCCCTCATTGACCAGTTAGATGAGGACACTGTAATTTCCAAAGCATGTGTTGAACATGGTAGGGCCATAACCCAGAGAGCTATGACCTCTGAGCCACTCTGGGGGAGTTACACCGTCAGGGACATCTGTGTTGGACTTTTCACGTAGGATGTCAGAGAAAGAACTCCTTATTGTACTTGGACTTGGAGACTGGGGACTGTTTATTACAGAGATGGTCTATTTTTCTATTTCAAGGTTGATCCTGTCTCAGACTCTTACCATTAATTAACTGAGCAATATTTAACCTCATCTCCTAAAAAGTAATTTTTAATAATGATCAAACAAAGATAGAGGAAGAGTATAATGCAGTGGCTCTCAAACTTATCTGCCTATTAAAATGCCACGATAATAAGGATGCCACAATCCCACTCCAGACCTATTAAAGCAGACTTTCTGAGAGATAGAGCTAGGTGTTTGCAATTTAAAAATTCCCAAATGAGTCTAACATGCATCTAGAATTTAGACCTGTAATCAATTGGCTTCAACAGGTACACAGGAAAGAACAAGAGATTCTGGAGGGAAACAGGGAGCTACAGTGACACTTTGATTCTTAATCGGATCCCTACAACCCTAAGCAGTCTTAGTTGCAACAAAATTCTGAGAATTCTTTCTAGTATACCTAACTGGGAAAGAAGCACTATGAATATTTGTGGTTTTCACCTCTTTTTCTTTTTTTTTAAAGATTTTATTTATTTGACAGAGAGAGAGATCACAAGTAGGCAGAGAGGCAGGCAGAGAGAGAGGAAGGGAAGCAGGCTCCCTGCTGAGCAGAGAGCCTGATGCAGGGCTCGATCCTAGGACCCTAAGATCACAACCTAAGCTGAAGGCAGCGGCTTAACCCACTGAGCCACCCACGCGCCCCTTCACCTCTTTTGACTTAAGAGAATTGCAAGCTGGTAGAAAGGGAATAAAGAGATTGCCTCTGACAAACTTTGAGGTTTCAAGGGGACCCACTGACCTGCAGACATGATATGATGTCTAAGGATTCCCTCATCAAAGTAAACTAAGGAAAAGAAGGAAGGAAAGACATCACAGAAAATGAAAACAGCCAGATCCAAATGATGAATATATTTCAAGGAAAATAAGGAAATTATTTATAATTTCTTCATTTTATGTCACTACAGAAAAATAATTTTAATTCAAAGAAGTAAGGACTGTAGGACTAGAGGAAAGGAAGACAGAAGGAGTTGGGACAGAAGCCTACAGATCTGGATAGAAATTCAGAACGACGATAGCCAAAGTAAAAAATGAATGGGAACAAAAAATGTTAAAAAATAGAAAAATATTGACAGAAAAGCAAGTTTAAACTAATTTCAGTGAAAAAGAGTAACAAGCATGCCTGGGTGGCTCGGTCAGTCAAGCATCTACCTTTGGCTCAGGTCATGATCCCCAGGTTCTTCTCAGGGGAGAGCCTGCTTCTTCCTCTGCCCCGCTCCCATTTGTGCGCGCACGCGCTCTCTCTCTCTCCCTCACATAAATCAATAAAATCTTAAAAAAGAAAAAAAGAAAAAAATTGATAAATGCATTCCAGTGGAGCAATATCTGGAGTATTTGAGAAAATGCGAAAGAGAAATTCATTCAATTATATAATAAAATATATCCTGGGTTTAAAAAAAAAAAAACGAGCACTATATCTAAATATTGAAAGATTATAAAATATTTCATGAAAGTTTGATACAAAACATACAGGTGCTATTTAAGCTCCTGAGCATTAGGCATGACCCTAAAGACACTTCAGATATCAAAAAAGAAAGAGGGGGGGAAAAACACTTATAAGGTAAAAAAAAAAAAAAAAAAAAAAAAATCAGGTGGGCTTCAGAATTCTCTACAGCAGTAATGATCTGAAGACTGAAAAAGAGTGATCCAAGAATATCCAAATACAAAGGCAACAGGCAGGCAGTCTCAAAAATGAAATATCTCAGAGAACAAAGTACCCATGAATCCTTCTTGAGTTCAAACATTCTAATGTTCGAATCCTGTGATTTAAGATATTGTAAAAACGCTTTCAGGAATGGGTAAACTGTGAAAAGGACTGATGGTGGGCAGTTAATAAGCTTCTGTATAAAACTATATCAAATGATGCTTGTAGAACAGGCTGCTAAAAAAGTTGGCCGTGGAAAATAATGGTGTAACTTAAAATATGGGAAGGGAAAAGATAAAGCAGGATGAGTAGTCCCCCGCCCTCATCCTCCACTGTGGGAGGGAATGGATATCGCACTAAAGTAAAACACAATATTAAAGAGACACAGTATGTTTTAATCCTCATGTTCCCCCCTCAGTCTTTTAATTTAATCTTCCCTTAAGTTATAATTTTGGAACTAATATCTGTGGTAATACATCATATGTTTTAAATTCAAGAATGATTGTAGTTTACTATCCTCTGTAGATTTAAATAAAAAAATTTAAATTAATACTTTTTATTTTTATCTTATTTTAGTATATCATTAGTTTCAGATATAGAGTTCAGTTATGCATCAGTTGCATGTAACACCCAGTACTTGTTACATCATGTGCCTTCCTTAATGCCCACCACCCAGTGATCCCCGCCCCTCCGTCACCTCCCCTCCAGGAACTCTTGGTTTGTGTCCTAGAGTTGAGAGTCTCTAATGATTTGTCCCCCTCTCGGATTACATCTTAGTTTATTTTCCCCTCCCTTCCCCTACGAGCCTCTGTTTTGTTTCTTGAATTCCACATAGGAGCAAAACCATGTGGTAATCGTCTTTCTCCGATCGTCTTATTTTACTTAACATAATACCCTCCAGTTTCATCTCCTTCATTGCAAATGGGAAGATTTCATCCTCTTTGATGGCTGAGTACTATTGCATTGTGTATATATATCACATCTTCTTTATCCATTCATCAGTTGATGGAAAATTAATATTTTTATAATATCTATCTAAACAGTGTGAAATCATACTTAGAAAATCATCTGTATATGTATCTAACTATCCCTCTGTGTATACTCTTAAGAAGTATACACAGTTCTTTGGAATAATGCCCAGTGAATATAAAAAAATAGCTATTTTCTGTGTGGCATGATATGAGGCATCGTTTTTATTTTTGTGATTTTTGTGTAGTTTTCCACACTTTTCAAATATTTATAATAAACAAATGATAAAATGGGAGCAAAAAGTAATAGTTGAAAGGGGTCAATTATTAGTGATAGCAATATAGATGTTTACTATTTTTCTTTATCCTGTATTTTGAATTCTCTCTTAAAAACAACAACAAAAAAAGAAATAGTTAAAGTCTCCTTTGATGACATTTGAAATCTTGTTCACTTCCTAGAGAAATTCACTGTTAGCAGTTTGGTGTGTTTCCTTCCAGATTCTTTTTTAATGCATGCACTAATTATTTGTGTTTTGTAATATTTTTTGTGCATATTTTGTTCTACGATTTCTCTTTTAAATTGTTAAGTTACAGAGGTCTTACAAAGCAGGTTTGGATCTGCCTTACTTTAAACTGTTTAATATTTCATAATACAGACATACCACAATTTAACTCTTCCTCCATTCCTTGTCACGTAGTTTGTTTTCAGATTTTTGCAATTTGAATAAATGCTAAAATGAGCATCACCGTGCATGCCTGTAGAGCCCCCAGTGTGTTTTTTTAAGGTAGATGTTGAGAAATGAAAACGATGGATCATTAGGTACATAGACTTGTTTTTTCTTCAAACTGCTATCCAAAGTCTCTTTACAAATTTATATTCTCATCCTCAGGATCATACCTATCCAAGTGAGCTGTTTCCATTCTTATGCTTACTCTATGTAACTTTTCTACTTCAGATCACATCTTACGAATCTTATATTTAGAGTGAATTGATGATCCAGTAAATGTCTACGACTCAGTCTGTGTGTGTGTGTGTGTGTGTGTGTGTATGCACACACATGATGGTCTTGCAGGGAATTAAAAAGTACTAATAAATAATTGAGCCATTAAAAAAAACAGAAATGAAATGATTGACTCAAGTTTTAGAGTGTGTCCAAGCATGTTTGAATTGTGCTAAAAAATAGGAATGTTTTTTCTGTGTATCACTGGATGAGCCATCCATTAAAATATATATATATGTTTGAAGGACATGGTGTATAATCTCAAAAACTGCTAGGGCCCAAGGTAGAAACATCAGTAGGTGAAACTGGTCAAGGGTAAGACCAATAGCCTGAGAGAGAAGATGATGTCTTGGCCTTGTGGTTGGGAGAGAACAGGGAGAGGTGGGAACAGGACAAACTAGAGGGCTCGATAGCTGTGAAGAATTTCTAAATTTTTATAAGTGGGATATGGATTTGAAAGTGTTTTTTAAAATACTATATAAAATAGTTACAGATAATCCCTGACTCTGGACAATCTTATCTTCTGGTTATTAAGTGTGCTGCTATGTTGGATTCTTTCTTGTGTGTCTCTTCTCCCCCTGCTGGAGAAGGTATCAGCATGTGTTCAGTTCTCCAGCCCCACCAGCCTTTGGATCTCCTGCTTCTACACTCCTCACAAGAGGCAATACAAACCGTAAGTATTATTTTTGATGAGGACAAAATTTAGCGCTTCTATCTGAGGATTTGAGTTACATTGATCACCATAGTAACTAGACAAAAATATAATTTGTGTCATATATTTGAAAATACTATGGTACAGAGGTCATGCCTGGGAAGCACAGAGGAAAGAGGATGGGAAAGAAAAATGTAAGATTTAAGTCTTTTGTAGAACAATGCATAGCGCTGAATTACGTAATACCAGGTTTGCATCAGTAAGAGTTCATTTTATAGTGGTAGAAAACAAGGTCCAGAAGGGTTATGTGAGTTCTCCAAGGTTACTCAGTAACTAAAGTTGGGGTGTTATTCCCTATCTCCTAAACTCAGTGCTTTGCATTTTCTTTTTTTGGTTTCAAATAAATTGTTTCCCGCAAATGCAAGGGAAACTTATTTAATGGCATTTAATCATGTTTTCATAACTCTACTGGGCAATATTGTGTATAGTGCTCTGTTTGGTGGTCTTCCAGAAGTCACTATTGGCATAAAACTTATTTGGAAGGTGATTCTAGGACACATTGGTAGCTATGTGAGGAGAGGATGTGGGTAAGAAGGCCGTACTAGGATGCTTTGTCAAGCAAGGTACCACGTAGTGTACCAGGCTTGAATCTTCTGGAAAACTCTTGAAGCCAGTGTATTACACGTTTCTCAGATTACTTCGCCCAAAGAAGGAGAAATGATTTGTAATTACTACTATCACTCATTCTTGAATTTTACACCTGGTTGGTACAGACTGAAATGTTCAGCATATGAGACATGTAGGCATCACTGGCAGAAGTATCCAAAAAATACTTTGGAGCAAAGAGACACATGGGATGGTAGGAGAGCACGGTTCAGAGAGCAGAGGCTTGGCAGCGTGGGCTCTACCACAACCCAGATTCTGCACCACCTTTTCACTCAGCAGCTGCTTAAGTGTACTTCATCCTGTCATGAACACTTCAAGGTACAGCTATCATAGGAGTTTCTGTTGCTGCTTTTGCTGCTAAGGTACTCACTGCTCTTCAATGTCTCTCTCTTCTGCCAGGCATTATAAAAATCCCCGTCAAACTTGTCCAGCCCTTGGCTACTCTAGATTGATTAGTCTGTGTCATAAAACAGACTGGCATCCCTCTGGGGTCTGATCTATTTATCATGCCCTTAGGAAACTCTGGTTCTAACTTCCATTCATGGTTATAATTGGGGAGAGAAGAACCAAAATATATCCCAGTGAATACCCTGAATTACAGACATCTCTTCTGTCCCATTATGTAGCAGCAACCAGATCTCATGCTAATTGGGAAGATTATCACTACCAGAATAGCAACTCTTTTCTTTGCCTGCTCATATAACAACAATAAGAGACCAAATGACCAACAGCAGCTATAGTCTCAAGTTTAATAGAGCTTTTATTTTATCCCTCAGCAGAAGCATTCTCATCCAGGAAAACTGAAAGTCTAATTCAGCAAATCCCCAAATTCCCAAATGGATTATGAGAGTGACAGCATGTAGATCCACTCCCCAGTCCACCTTCTGGCTTTCCCACCCTGGTTTTTTACCTATTAGGGAAATTAACCCATGTAATGGTTGTTGTTTCAAAGTGTAAGACAAATTTTAAAGGATGGCACTGCAAATCCTCAGAGGATCATTCTCCCCTGGTGTCTCAGCTAAGCTTTTAGGAGGTCCTTTCAATATTGCATTGACTGGGAGTGTCTGAGAGATGTGTATATAATAGAATGAATGGATTCCATGGTCCTTTGCATTTTTTTGTATCTCCTTCAGAGTGAAATGGACACTACAAAAGTCAACACATAATGGGCAACTCTAGTCATGTGTGCACTTGACAGGCTGTGGTCAGGTGCTTAATATATATAAGATGGGGGAACATGGTCTATGCTGCTTTATTCATTCATTCGTTCAGTCCTTCATTAATATATTTCTACTTATTTTATAAATTCATTTAATTAACTGAACATGCCTGGTAATACAATCTCAGCTGCAAAGTTCAATGCATTTTTCATATGAAGCCACCTGGGGAACATGACAACACCAAGGTATAGACTACTTCCAGAGCTCCACAGTGTCCCCTGATAACCATTTCAAGTTAATACTCCCAAGGAAGTAATCTTCTTAGGCTAAAACTTAGACAAACTTAGATAATTTTAACCTGTTTTTAAGCATCATATAAACAGAATCTTATGGTTTATGCTATTTTGTTTCTGGCTTCTTTAGCAGAACATGAAGTTTGTGAGCCCTGTATATGTTGTTAAGTATAGCAATTTCTTCTTTTTATGAATATACAGTAATTTACCCATTCCAGTGTTAATGAGCATTTGTAATATTTCCAGTTTGGTGTCATTATAAAGTTAAACTCATATTTTGGTGGATTTATTTACTTATTTACCTTGGGTAGGTTTCAAGGAATGGAAATCTTCGATTGTAGTATAGGTATATTTAACTTTAATAAATTCTACAAAGTAACTTTCCTAAATGGCAGAATTAATTTGCACTCCCAGCAATATTCAAAGGTTCTGGTTGCTCCCATTCCTGTGAGCATTAGTATTTTAAGTCTTTTTATTTTATTCATCTGGTGGGATTGCAGTGGTATCACATTATGTTAATATTTGCATTGCCATGATACGTGGTGATGTTGAACAATTTTTGATTTACTTATTAGCCATTTGGTTATGCTCTTTTATAAAGAGACTGTTTAAAAAATTTCCCCCACTTTTTAACTGGGTGGTTTGATTTTGTTATTACTGACATTTGAAATTTTTTTATATATTCTGGATAGTGAGTTTTTTCCCAGATCTATTCCGTTATCAAAAATATTCCCTAAGTCATCATTTATCCATATCTACCTCTTTCTCTATTTCCTATCATCATAATTCATCCATATCTATTAAAATGAGTGCATTTGTTGCTTGCTTAAAAAATCCTTAGGTTCTGAAGATACCATTTTACATCTTCTAGAAAGATTTACAACTGTAATTTTCATATTTATGTCTATGATTCATCTCTAGTTCCTACATTAGGACTTAATATGGTCATTAAAGAGGTGCCTGGGTACTTTAGTTGGTTAAGCATCTGCCTTTCAACCTCCAGATGTAGTTCAGTTGGTTAAACATCTGCCTTTCAGCTCAGGTCAATCCTGGGGTCCTGGGATGGAGCCCACATCGGTTTCCCTGCTCAGTGGGTGGGAAGCCTGCTTCTCCCTTTCCCTCTGCCCGTGTTTCCCCTGCCCTGCTATGCTCTCTCTCTTGAGTAAATAAAATCTTTTAAAAAAATTCATTCTTATAAATATACAGTTGTTCCCCATGATTCAATGCCAAGCCCATCCTTTCCACTACTTTAATAAATTATAAGTTAAGTCACAAATTAAGTGCCCATTATATGTTGGTCTCTTTTGGGAGTCTATTATAGTCTATCAGTCCATTTGTCCATGTTTCTGCCAATATAGCATTGAAATGATATCATGTTTTATAATAACCCTTGATATCTGGTAGCATAATTACTCTTTCTTTGCCTTCAAAATTGTCTTGGGTCTTATAAGTCTGTGTTTCCCTATAACTTTCAGATCCAACATGCTAATTTTCACATATAAGTCAGTATCATAATTCTGAGAGGAATGTTTTGAATCTATAGATAACTTGAAGAAAACAAACATCCTAACATTTTGGAGATTTTTCATTCATAAAAGGTACTAATTATTTCTCAAATTACTTGGTCTTTTAATTTCTCACAACAATATATTGTAAATTTTAGTGTAAAAGTATTTTCTTAGATTTACTCATAAATATTTCTTTTTATACTGTGGTAAATGTAATTTTTTAAGACCTTATGTTCCATTATTTTGACTGCTAGTATGTAGAAATATATTTAACTTAATTTAAAATTGAATATTGTTGAATATGTCTCAGAAACTTTGTTAAAATTGTAATTTTTATAGTTTGTTAGTAGATTAAAAAACTTCAACAGTCTTAAGATTAATGGGTTATCAGTGTTTTTTTTAAATTTTCTGATATTCACATATTTTGTGTCTACCTTTTTTATACGTCTATCATCTGTCCACATTTTTGCCTTACTGCACTCACTAAGACATCACATACACTATTGAAAAGAGGCTCTTTTCTATTCTGCCTCCCCCTGTCCACCACCACTATCTGTTGTCTGAGGGGCTGGTGGTTCTTTTTTCATGATACTGGCCTGAGTTGTTTGTTTGTTTGTTTGTTTTCCAGTCTCTCATGTACCTCATACTTCTTAGCTCTGCAAATTTTGAAAGAAATTGCTTCCTCTTTAGGTTCTGTCGCTTTTGTTCTTTCCCATATGTCACTCCCCTGTTCTCTATTCTGTCCTCTACATGGGGAAACATAATTTTGCACTTAGCAAATATCCAGACGTAGCCCCAAATGCAGCAATGAGGTTTGTAAGGAACCCCAGAGCCCTAAGAATCATCCTAGAGACAGAAAACCAATTTGTGTGCCACAGGATCTTTGTGACCATGACTCTCTTCAAGGAGCAGGAGGGAAGTGGAGACTGGATATACTCCCAACCCACAGGCTGGCAGATACATCCCTCTGTCTTCAAAGTAAACTTGAATCTGAGGGTGGTAGTGGTTTCTGATCCCTGTCTCCACAGATCTCCTGTTACTTTTCTAATACCTCTCTTCCAGGACCTACCCAGTGTTCACATGCTGATAGAACAATAGCTCACTCTCCCCAGGAAGACATTCACCCTATGAAATACATTTGTCACTTGTATTGCCACTCCTAGTACAATTTTTCTTATCCAAACTATTTATTAATACAATGTGTAATTCCCAAATGACTTGGATAAAACTGCTCTGACTAAATGTTATTTAAAAGCATGCTTTATTCATCCTTTCTGATGGAGGCATAATACTCTATCCCCAGGGGTACAGGTCTGTGAATCACCAGGTTTACACACTTCACAGCACTCAACAAAGCACATACCCTCCCCAATGTCCATAATCCCACCCCCTTCTCCCAAACCCCCTCCCCCCAGCAACCCTCAGTTTGTTTTGTGAGATTAAAAGTCATGGGGACTTAGAGTGGAGAAGGGAGTTGGGGGAAATTGGAAGGGGAGGTGAACCATGAGAGACTATGGACTCTGAAAAACAATCTGAGGGTTTTGAAGGGACGGGGGTGGGAGGTTGGGGTACCAGGTGGTGGGTATTATAGAGGGCACGGATCGCATGGAGCACGGGGTGTGGTGCAAAAATAATGAATACTGTTATGCTGGAAATAAAAAAATAAAAAAATAAATAAATTAAAAAAATAAATAAATAAAATAAAATAAAAGCATGCTTTAGGAAAAAATAAAGCCACAAATTATGCCTCCATGGTTATTTTAATTTTCTTTTATCATATCTCGGCAATGCATAATAAGCATACATTGAAATAACGAGACATTATATAGCTTGCATTAATTACCACAATATTAACAGGTTCTGTGGCTGTGATTTACAGCTAACAATAGCCACCTGGGGCAAAATTTGAAAAAAAAATTAAAATTACCTGCTATTTTCTCCTCCAAAACAGAACATGTATTATAAATGTTTTGTAAAGATTGGCTTTATTTTTCTTTTCTATGCATTTTCTTTAGTTCTTTTAGAAAGAGCAACTCTTGTCTTAGACAAGAGAAAAGAAGAGAACTTAGAACACAGAAGCAGTTCAAGGGACTACTAAAGGTGTCACCTACACATGTGATTTATTTCTTGGCTGATACTCTTTTTTTTTGTTCTTGTTTTAGGGTTAGTTTGTTTGTTTTTGGCAGGATTAGAGAAGCACTGAAAAGTTTTTTCAGTTAACCCTTGATCCTTTTTAAATTTGCATAGTCTTTCTCCAAAATGTCAGCTCTGCTTGTCATGCATTCCATCTAGCCAGATGTAACACATTGAGATGCACCAGAAAAGTGGTTAGTTAGTTGTGCTCTGGGATCAAACCTCATTATTTTAAGTCCCATTTCTGCTTTTTACTAGCTCACTGCAGGCAAATTACTTTGTCCTTTTGAATGTCGATTTCCTGATATATACCCATACACAGACAAATCCATAGTATCTATTCCAAATTATCATTATGGGTATATATATATATATATATATATATATATATATATATATAATATATATACACACACACACACATATATATATTATCTATAATATATGAATATTATATATATGCATAAACCATTAGCTATTAGTATATAATTGCCAATAATGACAGTACAAAGTTGGCCTCCCTCAGTTTATAGTTTCTCCTCATCCCATGTTTTCACATATACATTCCTAAGAGCATTACACTTGCTGGATTATAGGGTGATACCATCCTGAGTCCACTTTTTAAAAATATTTACTTATTTGGAGGGGGGCACAAAGGGAGAGGGAGAGAGAGAATCTAAAGCAGACTCCATGTCCAGCAAAGAGCCTGACCTAGGGCTCCATCCCATGACTTAGGAGATCATGACCTGAGCCATAATCATGAGTCAGATGCTTAACCAACTGAGCCACCCAGTCACCCCCTATGTTTTAGTTAGTGTGCCAAAGTGGTTCTATAGGATGTTACTTATTTTTTTTTTCCTATTTCTTGTTGCAATTCAGATGGCCACTGAGGGCTTCACTACTCTCAGTGTCCAGGTAAAAAAATGTAAACAAATTTAACAACTAATTTACACCTCCAGTTGGATATATGTGTCCTCCAAGAGTTCGACAAAATACCATGAGACTTCTGATTCTGCATTACTTCTGATTCTGTATTAAGAATCACAAATTTTCTGCATTTTTGTGATGCAGTCGCTTTCCCTAAGAACTCTCAACTTGAAACAATACATTTTCGTGGTGCTAGTAAAACTGTCAGATGTTTTTTTGGGTTTCAGAGGAGTCCATAAAGAGACAGGATTCAGCTGAGTTGCACAGCTTCCACTAACTTTTTGCTTTTTCTCTCTTTTATCAATTCTATCTTTCTTTCCACTTTATTCTGGATTATTCCCAATAATTCAAAATTCTTCTCTGCCTATAATTCAGCTTCTCCTCTTTGGCATCTTGATGTTTTGCACCCATTCAGAGTAATGGAGACCTCACAAGGATTTGGGGGATGGATGGAAGAAATAAGGAAATGAGTGACATTATATAAAAAAGGATATGCTTACACAGAGGGATGCCATAAATCTCTCTTTCTTTCAATTTATGGAAACATGTTGATATTCTAAGAAGAGAAAATACAAACACAAAAACCTGCTAAATCTGTAAAGGAAAGAGAGTTAAAACAAATCATGCCAGGACAAATGGACCTAACTCAGTCTCAAAAAGATAACAGCTATATTCAAGGACAAATGAAAAAAAAAACAAAACAAAACAATGTAAATCTAAGTAACTTCTTATACACAGATTTATACTAATTTGATTATATGTGCTCATTTGGGATGGGAGTGTAAGGGCCTAATTAGCCAGAGTGATTCTATCTTGTATTAAACATTTTGTTGTTTATGCAGTGAAACTTAAACTGACCTTGCCCCCCCTCCCACCCCCAAACTTACTTAAAACCAAGTCTGGGAAACTAGTCCCAGGTAACAGAGCCCAAATACTAGGGTAGGTCAGGCCAGGTGGAGACATCCAATCAGTGGGGCACACATACTCTCTCCCTAGCTACTAAGGAGTGTGGGCCCCAACTTTTGGGTGCCTTTTGGGTACCAATTCTGATCAAGGTGATAGGCTAGTTCAAATATCTACTATAGGGTAAATTGTAATTCAATTGGTCACCTGTGTGTGACCTAGCATGACTGTGCAGCTTTCTCTGTGTGTTACAATCTCATTAGCCACCTGTGTGTGGCCAGGCCCGACCGCATGGCCTTTGCCCTTTAAAAGGCAGGGAGGGGTCGCCCTCTCTGTAAGAGATGACCCGGACCCGTTGGTTTGATTCTCGATGCTTGGCATGAAATAAAGCTTTGCTTGACCTTCCCTTTCTATCAGTCTCGCTCCTTTGATTACAGACCTAACAGGAGGAACTAAATTGAACTCTGCTTTGAGTTTAAGTGGTATGGCTGACATAGTCATGAAACTATTTCCCTGTACTACCCATTTGCACAAATGAGCAAAAGTATGGATAATATTGGGACCCTAGTTTCTCACTATGGACGAACTTGGATACAAATAGGGAGTGGAGGAATGCAATGAGGAGTTCTGTGGGAATGGACCAAACTGTAAGTTTTAACAATTCCAACCGGCAAAATGTTCTTAAAGTAAGAAATGACAACAGAGTAAAGATAAAATCTTAATTAATGCATGTAGGACTCAGTCTTAGGGTAATATATATCCAGTGTATGGTTGTAACATTCTTGGTTAAATTTATAGTGCTCCTGTGTGCACATTCTCAAGTAGAAAACTAGAGCGTTTCCAAGAATATGAGGCATGGCATAGCACCGCACCCATATTGACAACCCAAATTCTACAGAGCAACACAAAGGGGAAGGGTCCTCTGAATTCTCAGTCTTCTGTAAGGAGGAATAAGGCTATTCAGTTGCAAGCACAGGCCATGCCTCATGGAAAAGGAAGGATGCCTTAGAGGGCAGAGAAGTGGTCAGAGTCCAGAAAAGAGAACTACAGGGAACAATTGTGTGTGTGTGTGTGTGTGTGTGTTGTTTTGGGAGATGGGGGAAAACTTTCCTTTATTTTCCTGTTGACATTTGATTTCTGTTTGTTCTGCCTGCTCCCCTGCATGGTCAGGTTCTTCCCAAATGTCAAAGCAAAGGAAAGGAACAACCACTTGCCACCATGTCACCAGGTCTCCATACTGTCTGGTCCTTCGATCTCAAATGTTTTCCAGGAGTTATCCCTAAACAGATTCCATACAAATATACTGCCTTCCTACATAGTTAGAAAACCAAACCATGAAAGCAGGGTCGGGCCTTGGATGGGAAATTGTCCTTTTAAAAATTAACCTGGACATAGTGTTGAGTTTTGTGATTATTTGAATTAGAATCCTGGGAATGATTTTTCTCTTAAATTGAAAAATGGAAAGAAAAGTGAACTAAAAATAATTAGGATAAGGCATTCTCTTTTTTCTCCCCTCCTTTTTTAGATATTCTTTCCTAAACACTCATAATATGACCAGACACTGTGTAAGTATTTCACATGTATGATCTTAATTATTTTATACATCTTATTTAGTATATAAAACTCTAGTATTAGGTATGATTAAATCATTTAAGAAATAGGACTTAATACTTCTCACAGGATTTTATAAGCCACTAATTTCACCTATCCAACCTTTATACCATTGTTCTGAGAAAACCTTATCAAGTAGGGTAGAAGTGGGAATTGTGATGCTGTTTCCTGATTCATGACTAAAGAAGCTCTAAGAAGATAAGCATGAACTCCCAAGAAAGCTGTTACACTTAGAAAGCTATGGTATGTATGTGTGTATATACACACACACACACACACACACACACACACACACACACATACATACACTATATAATAATGGGGCTTTGGGATGGCTTCTGCAAATTTTGCTCAGTGAGATAACATAGTGATATTTATAATCATAGTTACTTCAAAGATTTTATAGGAATTACATTTATGTAGTATTCTGAACAGCTAGAAATATCTTCAGACTTTCATGTTATCTTTCAATTTATGAAGTATTGTTGTAGATTGCTATGGAGAGGTTTCAAGGATAAGAGGCTGAGCTATATTTTCTGAGGATAATTTGAGTTTCGTAGCATCTAATTTCCAATTCTATGTTTCTATAATATGATTCACAGCATATCTGTGAGAGAATTATCAAATTAAAAATTCTTGCATCTATGATCAATTAGACTTCCTTTCCAGGAACACTCAGTAGGGCCTCTCAGTACCAAGGATTACTGCTGCATTAGACCTGGGTCCATTACCATCTCATAAAATAACATGTACCTAAAACATTTAGGTGATTTTAGACTGTAGGTAACATCAGTACAACCATACTAACAAAGAGGGTAACAAAGAATAATGGCCTAATCTATAATGGCATTTAACGTGAAACATGAAATTCAAAGTTAGACCCCTATAGGCATGATACGGGGTGTTACAACAATGCCATAAAGGACTTAGTTTTCCTGTTCTTCCAAGCTCAGTATGTTGATGAAGTTATTTCTTACATTTGCAACATGATTCCCTCCTCCAAGCATCAGTTTCTCATGCAATAGAGTCTGGGACTTGAAAATGAGGACAGGGAGAAAATGTGGGTTTTCTTTTGTAAATCTCTATTATGGAGTAAAGTATATTTCATGTCAAATGATCTTTATATTTTACTGATCAGAATTATATCTCATAACCTCCTTGAGGCTCAGGGAAGGCTGATAACGTATCTTCTCCCTCCCTTCTATAAACATCCAGCATCAAGAAGGTAAAATTTGTAAAGTATGATATTCAATAAAAAATTATCAGGCAAGAAAAGAGGTAGTAAAAAAGACCCATAATCAGGAGAAAAATTAATTAACAGAAACACACCCAGAAATGACCAAAATGACAAACTTGATAGTCATTGCAACTGTTATTGCAACTGTTATTATAAATATTATTATTACAAAAATATTGCATATATTTAAGATGCTAGAGTAAAGGGTAAACCTGTTAAGTAGAGGCATAGGAGATAAAAAATATCCAAATCAAATTTTTAGAGATGAAAATGATAATGTCTGAGATGAAAGTTATAATGGAAGAGATTAATGGTAAATTATAATTGGTAAATTTAAAGACATAGTATCTTTTTTTTTTTTTTAGAAACTATCTAACATAGTTAGAAAAACACAGAGAAAAAAACTGACAAGTTCTAACATACATCATCAAAATACAAGATCAACCATACAAAAAATTCAATTTTGTTTTCAGTAGAATGAAAAATAAAATTTCAAGCTGAAAAACACCACTTTAATAAAATACAAAATATTTAGAAGTAAATCTAACAAAAGATGCATAAAACCTGTATACAGAATACCTGAAAATATTGCTCATGGAAGTTATAGTAGACCTAAATAAATGGAAATTTATGTCATATTCATGGATTGGAAGATTCAACATTGTTAAGATGTTAATTCTCCCCACAATTATCTATATGTTTAACACAATCCTGATGTCTGCAGGCAATAGCTGGTAGAAATGAACAAGCTTTGTTTTAAGGAAATGCAACATATCTAGAATTGCCTATACAATCTCAAAAGAGCAATTGGTAACATAAACTACCTGGTATCAAGACTTTAAAAATATATCTAAACAACCAAAACAGTCTAGTATTATAAAATTGATAAATAAAGTAGGAACAAAGTAGAAAGTTCAAAAATTGGTTCACATACATAAAGTCAATTGATTTTGATAAATGAGCAAAGGCAATTATAAACGAATAATAATTTGAATAAATAGTCCTGGAACTATTGGATATTTATGTGGAAAAAACAAAAGTAAGGAATTATGGTTCATAATTCATCATACAAACAGACTGATGTGTAAAACCTAAGACTATAAAAATTATAGATGAAAACATAGGACCACATTTTTGTTTCAGGAAAAGTTTTTCTGGGTATAGTACCAATAGCAAGATCCTTAAGATTAAATATTGGTAAATGGGACTTTAAAAGACACTATTAGGAAAATGAAAATATAAATCACAGACTGGTTTATATGGGATGAAATATTTGCTGATCTGATAAATGACTTATTTCAGAATATATAAAGAACTCTTGGAATCCAATAATAAGAAAATAGCTCAATTAAAAATTAGTTACAAATTTTTAAGACCAAAGAAGATATATGGGAGTTAAATAAGCATATGAAAAGACTTTCAGTATAACTACCTATTAGAAATGAAAACCATAATGGAATATCACAGCATAAGAAGTATATTAAATTAACGAGACTCATTATGCCAAGTGTTGGTGAGAATGTGGAGCAATTGAAACTCTCATACATTGAAAATGGGAACGACAAATAGAAAAAACCATGTTAGAAATGTTGGGAAATTTTTAAGACGTTTTATATAAATAGATATATACACACATTCACAGTATGAATCTTATTCAGCCTTAAAAAGAAGAAATTCCTAAATCAAACTTGAGGCCATCATGCTAAAAGAAATGAGCCAGACAGAGAAAAATAATTTCTGTACACTGTCACTGATATGCGGAATCTTCATTATTTTATTTATTTATTTACTTAACTGATGGATCATTGAACATTATATCAAAAACTAATGATGTACTAAACTTGGTTAATTGAATTTAAATATGTGGAATCTTTAAAAAAAAAGTCAAAATTATTACACAGAGCAGAAAGGTGGTTATCAGAGAGACTGGGGATTAGTTAAATGGAAAGAACCTGATAAAAGAGTACAAACTTTCAGTTATAAGAGGGTCTAATGTTTAATTTAAATTTAAGTACTTGCCAATTTAAGTACTTGCAAAAAAAAAAAAGAAGGAAATGTGTGAAGAGATGTGATGAATGTTTTTCAACTTGATTATAGAAACACTTTCATGGAGTGTATCAAATCGTCATGTTGGAAACTTTAAATATATTATCATTTTATTTGTCAATTATATGTCAATAAAGCTGAAAAAAAGGAGTTACATATATACCCATGAAGTGATCCAGACATTCTACCTAGTTATTGTCTTAAGCAGGATGAAAATGTATATCCATGCAGAGACTCCTGCAAAAATGCAAAAATGTTTATAATAACTTTATACCTAATAGACAAATTTGAAAGCAACATAAATATTCATCAGCATGTGAATGGATAAATAAGTTGTTATATATCCATACAAGAGCCTGCCACCCATTAATAAAAAATAAATGACTGATATAGTCAGGATCATTACTGAAATTTAAAAAGAATACTAAGAAGCCAGATAAAAAATAAAAATATATGATTTTATCAATACAAATTTTTAGGAAAGGCAAAGTTATAATGAAAGAAATCATAGTGGTGGTAATCAAAGACTGAAAAGGGAGATGAATGATGCACAAGAAATATTTTGGGGCTGATGGAAACGTTATATGTAATGATTAAGGTGGTGGTTAAAAAAACTATATATTCATCAAAACCCCTTGAATTATGCACTTTAAATTATTGAATTTTAATGCATGTATATCAAACCTCAGTTGAAGAGAGGAAGGAAAGGAAAAATTATTCAGTCAATGGATTTATCAGCTAACTGGACAAGGGATTCATGAACTCAAAATCTAACCAATTTCAACAATTTCCAAAATAGAATTTTATAAACAATAATTAAAATGTATAAGACAGAAAGAAACCAGAATATAAGAGCTATTTGAGACATACCAAGAAGTTTTAAGAATAAGAAGAGGCACAGATAGAGAAGAGAGAACAGATAATATTTGAAGAGAAAATGCTTGAAAAAATATTAACATTAATGAAAGCTATAAACCTAAAAATTCAAGGAGCTCAGCAAACAGTAGACATAATACACACACACACACACACACACACACACACACACAAATACACATTTTGGCATATTATGCAAACGATGTTGAAAACCAAAAAGAAAGAAATAATATTACATGCAACACAAAATGGATAAAGGTCATTATTTTCAATACAATACAATACAATAGAATACAATATTGTATTACAGTTGTATTGTATTGTAATACAATACAATATTGTAATTTCAATACAAAACTAATTTCTCAACACCTCAGGCTGAGAAAGTAGTCAAAGTAGTAAAAGAAAATAATTTCTAAGTTAGAAAGAGATAGCCAGTGAAAAAATAGTTGAAAAATGTGTATTCTGTTTAAAAATGTTGGTGTTCTAATAGAGCAAATGATAAAGTAGTGATTTTCATTAGGTTGTAATCAGTCAAAGGTTACCTATATAAAGCAATTTGCTTTATATTGCATTCTGTTGTTTCCAACATATCCAATAAAATTTATTTAAAAAATTACTAGAAAAAAGTAAAATAAAATATATTAATTCAAATGAGGAAAAGGAAAAGTGAAAAAAAGTCCACAAACATAAGCCAAATAGAAAATAAATGTGGGAGTTACAAACTCACTATATCATTAATTACATTAATTGTAACTGAGTGAATTCTTCAAAGTGAAAGTTTAAGATTTTTAGATTATTTAAAAGCAAAGATCAACTATATGCTACTTATGATGGACAAACTTTATATAATAAATTCTACACCCATAGTCTAGGGAAGAAAAAGAAAAACACCCAATTTTTCCCACATATACCAGCAGATATATCTTATAAGAAAGCAAAACAAAACAAAGCAAACAGAATAAAAGCCAAAGATGTTCTGCTTATCAGAAACAAAAGCTTACATAATAAGCTTCAACTAAGTTTTCTTTCAATGTTCAATCCTTTCCCTTTTTGGGGTATTTGTTTAGATATTCATTTACTTCTTTCTCGTTGACATTTAAAATTCCCTCATCATGAAAACCCAGATGATGTGTTATGTAGGCCTAATGTCTCCATTGCTTACTTTTCCAGTGTATTTCCTTCTATTTTTGTCCTATTAGCCAGAATAATTTCACATGTGGCCTGAGGAATAGTTTAAATTCCATTTAGAATTTAGAATGGTAGCTCAAATTCCATGTGGAACTTAGAAATGGAATTGATTTATCCAGATGACCCATCTTAAAGCAGATTTCAGAAAAGGAACTTGGCACCTTTTCCTCTTTCACTGTGTCCAGACCAGGCAAAGTTTTTCAATTAGAAGACTTAACAAGGGACTATGGCTTGTCATACACATAGCAGAAGACTAATGCTTGTCAATTGTATTCATGCAACTCGTTAAAAATGAAAAAAAATATTCTGATATCCCAATTTTAGAAATATGGAAAGAGTTAGATGTGTTTTCAAATACATTTTTCCGACAAATACTCCAACATGTTCTAAAATTATACTGACAGAAAAACAATTGCAGCAGTTTTAAACTAATGATACAATCCCATGGATAATTTCCTCTAAATAGCTCATAGATGGGAATGAATGAATCATGTATCATTGCAGGAAGCAATTTCCTTCAATGAGATTTACCTGCTGGAATCTCAATTCATTACAGATTGAATAAAAGCTTTTATTTGAAATAAGACTCTGAAACTGACTCTGGAGCCAAACCTAAACCCTGAGGGGAGACAGCTGTGAATCTGTTTGGAACTTCTCACTCTCAGGCAGGGCTTGTGTTCCAAACATCTCTCTTTTATGCATGGGAACTTGGTGAAGTGTTCCAGTGGTGTTAAGTGATTTCCAACAATTATGCACAGATTTTAGTCTTCTTAATGTGGTGTCACCTTTTCCTGATGAGTTGTCATCGTCCAAGTGTTGTAATAATATGCCCCTCTCATTTTATCTCTGTCTTCCCTTCAGTATGGCACAGGTATAGGGACGTTTGTCAGTTAAGGAAAGAATCTTAAAAACCAAATGCCCATGAGTTCCTGGAAATATGCAAAGAGAAGTTAAGTGCAGTCCCACTCCAGAGAGAATTTTGTATCTTTGGACTGCTTTTGCAATATGTTTGAAGAAATATGAAGCAACTTGTTTGTACAGCAGAATTAAAAAGTAATAATGTACATCTCTCCCCTCAAGTTAAAACAGAAGTTAGGCGGGAAGTGCCGTCCACTTTCCTTAGCTTGACTTGGCCATATGTCTGTGGGAGGGAAGAGCACAGCTTAGCTGAGCAATTTAAGATTCAAGGAGAGCAAATGACTTACGCCAAGTTCAAACCTACACTTCATGGACTCAAGATTCTACAGTAAGTCTTTTAATGTTCCCTCTGTACGTTCATCATCTGCTGGGTCTTGGCATGAGTGTTATTCTCTCCCTGGTTTCCCAGGGTTGCCACAGCAAAGTGCCACCAAGTTCGAAGGCTTAGAACAATAGGCATCATTGTCTCAGAGTTCTGGAGGTTAGAAGGCTGAATTAAGTTGACAGTAGGGCCATGCTCCCTCAGAAGGCTGGGCGCATCCTTCCCTGTCTCTTCCTAGCTTCTAGTGGGGGCCATCAGTCCTGTTGTTCCTTGGCTTACAGTTCCCTTATGTCCCTCCCTGCAGTCATCACATGGGATTCCCCCAGCACAGCCCTTCACAGCTGTCTTATAAAGACACCAGTCACATTGGATGAAGGCCCACCGTAATGACCTCATCTTAACCTGATTAAGTCTGCAAAGATCCTATTTCCAAGTAGGGCCACATTCACAGGTACTGGGATTTAAAACTTCAGCATATCATTTTAGGGGAACAATTCAACCAGTAAGACCATAAGCTCTTTACAGACAAAAAAAAATTTCCTCTTGTCCTCTTCTGTGTCACCTGTGTCTCCTAGGATAATGTTGATCACATATGTTCGATATTTGGTGTGTTAAAGAACACAAGTTTTGTTGAAAATTAACTTATGAAAGATAAAAGGACTTTTAGATGAGAAAGCTGCTTTGGATCAATGAGTAATATGTTTGGGGATGTTCAAGTATATACTATTGTGCACCAATTAATGGGAAGAGCAGAGAGGTAGACAGAGTCAGATGATTGGGGTTTTGGCCCTTCTGTGATTCTTAACTAAATTACTTGTAACTGCGTTACATCAGTCGGAAGAGATAGTATCTCTTCTGCCCCTCCAGCTTGGATATTATGAATACAGAAGACATATGGATGTAAAACATATGTAATGCCATGCAAATTCCCAGGCATCAGTACTAACCCAAGCCCATGGTGCCATAGTGCTCTCTGGGTGCCAGAAAAACTTCAAAGTAGGACAGATGCTGTTTCTGCTCTTCCCAGGTCTGTTTCGATCCCCTTCACTACTCCTCTGCAATCATGCATCTACTAGCTTTCCTGCAAAGGGCTTTCACCCACAACTTTCTCTAGCATATATGCTTGGGCTACAAGGGGCACTGACGTTGATGGAGATCTATAAATTCTAGGGAGTTGTATCACTCTGCTTGGTCTCCAGCAGCTCATAACCAGTAAATACTTGATGGTGTATATCGGGGGGCGGGGTTAAAACTCAATTTTCTTTTGTCAACCTAGGACAAATCTGAATTTTTCAGAATCTAGTACTTCTCATGAGTTCAGATTAAGGATGGGGTTTCAACTGAATGGGTCATAGCTTGGTTTCTTCTCTTTATTAACGTACCTTCCCCACTCACTAGCTTCTCCCCGGGAGCATTTCCTTACTAAACCTTTTGAAGAGGCGCTCTAATTTTTTGCAGGCTTCTTTTAGAAAATCTGACCTAAGACATCTGGTACTTCTAAGAAAAGGATTCTGGAGTTACAGCACCCATTGGCCAGCTGGCAATGAGGAACCCATTATGGAGGAAAGGGAATGTTGGCAACCCATGGCACACAGTAGCACTGCAATCACTGGGGCTTTTTACTCTGCTCGGTGGGGGCAGGGTACTGATGGGATGGGTTGTGAGGTATTGCTAGAATTTGAGATGTAAAAGAAAAGTAGAAATTATAAAGGGCAGCGGAACTGGGAGATGGTTGCTGAGGATCACTGAAACACTAAAGAGAGAACATGATAAATGTGACCAATTAGCCCTTTAAGGTAATATAGGAAATCCTTGTGGTTTACAACGCAGCATTAAAGTGTCTTTCATCAGTGACCAGAGAACAAACTGTAGTGACCACCAAGAACTAGACTTAATTATAGAAGAAGTTGAGGGGCGCCTGGGTGGCTCAGTGGGTTAAAGCCTCTGCCTTCAGTTCAGGTCATGATCCCGGGATCCTGGGATCAAGCCCGGCATCCGGCTCTCTGCTCAGCAGGGAGCCTGCTTCCCCTCCTCTCTCTCTCTCTGCCTGCTTCTCTGCCTACCTGTGATCTCTGTCTGTCAAATAAATAAATTAAAAAAAAATCTTAAAAAAAAAAAAAAAAAAAGGAGAAGTTGAACCAGAGAGAAGGCTGAATTTGCAGGCTTGGTAAGTCTCTAATGTCCAAATCAGTACCTTGATAGGGAGTGGAGTGGGTGGAGACATTTGGTTATACTTGCCTGTACACATTGAAACTCTAGGTTGCCCTGGAGCTCTGGGCCTGGACAAGCAGCCTGCTTCCTCTTGTTACAGGCCCATGGTCCACCTTTTGGCCAAAGACCATGTGAAGACTTTAAGTGAGACAGACACCGATGGGGTCTTCCCTCTGGATATCAGAATAATAACTAAGGACAAATCTCAACATGGCCTTACTGGGGCATCCTGTGCCAGCTAAGGAGAGAGAGGGATTATCCTCAGTGATCATACACTGAAGAAGACCTGAATTATATATCCAGACAAGAGCTGAGAGATTATATCCAACAGTAAATTTAATTTCATGAGAATAGGGGCTCTTTCCTGAATCTCAAGTCTTGACACCCAGGCCAGCACCCCTGGAACTGGTTGCAATACATTTCTATAATGACTCTTAGAAGGTTGGAAAAAAATAACAGCCCATGGTTAAGTGTAGTAGAGATGCCAACACTGCTTTGGCATAGTGTCTGGGTAGAGATTAAAAGATTCATAAATTGAAATGCTAGAAAAGAACAATTATATAGAACTTGAAAAATCATCGTCTAGCTATGCTTCTCAAGAGGGCCCCAGAGATATTCTCCTTTCAAAGATGATAAAGAATGTGCTGGTGAAGAAGTCATTGACGTTGGTGAGAAGTTCAGCATAGGTATTTGTTGCAGGCCAGAGAGGACAGTAGGAGATACTGTTAGGAAATTGGGATCCCTAGAATCAATGGAGTTGGTAGGGCTCTGGAATAGCAGAAACCAGTGATAACACAGACACCTGAAAAGTAAGGTGCATGTCATTACAGTAAAGAACGTCCAGTGGATGCTGATCTGCAAAGATTTGTGGAGAGGACTCAAAAGTGATGTATTCTTGGGTTTAAGCTAGATGGGCAGCTGAGGATTGGGGATTATATGTCTTTAAAAGAGATTAAAAATGGATTAACAAAAGCTTAACATCAGCCACACCAATAAAAAGGCAAGATGCCTTGCCTGATTTCCAAATCAGAGTCAGTTGTCAGACAAAACATACAACATTTGAGAGACAGGCAAAGCCAACAAGAAACCAAACCAAACCAAACCTGCAATAGCACAGCCAGTGGGACTAGAGTGATTCTTTCTAAAATGGGAATTTCCTTGAATTACCCATCGACTGTATGTAAGAACAAGATGTCCAGATCTCTCAAGAGCTTTTAGATACAGATGATGTGGGAAACAATGAAAAAGAAAAATTAAATTTCCTTAATAGTCCATCAACAAGTCCTTGAAACAGGCAGAGTGACATTCCTCTAAGGACTCAATTGCCTCCATGTTGAAAATTTGCTAAGGGCAAGAGGCAGCCTTAGGCAGACACTCCCAGGGTCTCCTAAGTCTACTTTAACATATAAATACTCCTTTGGAAACTCCCTTTATCTCTGCCACACAAGATCATGCTGGCAATCATTCCCCAAGCCTATGGCCCATCAATATACATCTGAAGGGTCTTATGACTGAGCTTTTGCTAAACAGCAATAGGTGAACTTTCCTAAGGATAGCTAGTCCCTCAGCATTCTAGAAACCTTGTTTTTTCCAAACTTGTTTCCAAAATACCACAGAGGACCCTTGTCCCAAATTGAAAGTATATCATCAGTCACCCACCACAATCCCATGCAGCACTTTCTGCCCACGGGTCCAATTCCGATGTTTTTGTTTGTTTGTTTGTTTTTAAAGATTTTTATTATTTATTTGACAGAGAGAGAGATCACAAGTAGGCAGAGAGGCAGGCAGAGAGAGAGGAAGGGAAGCAGGCTCCCTCCTGAGCAGAGAGCCTGATGCGGGGCTCGATCCCAGGACCCTAAGATCATGACCTGAGCCGAAGGCAGAGGCTTTAACCCACTGAGCCACCCAGGTGCCCCCCGATGTTTAAATAAAACCACCATTTTGCACCGAAGACATCTCAAGAATTCTTTCTGGGTAATTGGCTTTGAACCCCAAAATTTCCTACATCCCAAGGACTGTCCTTACAGATGTAAAGGGGAACAAAATGCCAAAAGACTCTGTGATAGTTAATTTTCATGTGTTAAGTTAGCAGGGTGAAGTGCTCAAATATATGGTCAAACATTATTCTGGGTATTTCATAAATTTTGAATGAAATTACCATTTAAATTGGTGAACTTTGAGAAAAACAGATTGTCCCTCCCCCCATAATATAGGTGGACTTCATCCAATCCTTTTAAGGCCTGAATAGAGCAAAACCCGGACTTCCCCTGAGCAAGAGGAAATGTTGCCATCAGAGTGCCTTCATACTTGAACTATCACAAAGGCTCTTTCCTGGGTCCTCATCCTGGATCTTCAGTTTGCTGGTGCATTCTGCAAATTTTGGACATCCTATTGGTTCTGTTTCCCTCAAGAACCCTAACTAATACATGCTCCCTCCAATAATTTAGAGTCATAAATAGTGGCCTCCCCTAAGTCGTTTGTCATAGGTAATTTCACTTGTTCACAAATCTCTACTTCTAGTTCAGGGAAAACTGAAATCACTTAAGAGAGTCTGTAACCTCAGATATTAGGAGAAACAAAGTAGCATTAGACTTCTGATAAAGCAAGAACAGCTGAGGGTCAAGTAATCAATGGATTCCTGGCTAGGACTGGAGCACAGTAGTCCTTTCTGTTTCCCAAATGCATAACTGTTCCAGACAGGATTTTTTTTCCTGCAACCTATCAGCCTGACCTTGGGTACATAAAATTTGGCTATTGATCTGCTTAATGCATTATATTCAATATTCATCATGACATAACCTAGCTACATTCCCTGAGAAGGCTCAGAAGACCTGCCCTTCAGTAAAAATAAATAAATAAATAAAAATAAATATATTTGTAAGGAGAGCACCATCAATCAACCTTGAAGTTATCAGTGTTTTCTCTTCTTTGTAGGACAGGCATGACCATGGGAAGGTCCTCCAGTTAGAGATGGGCTTTCTTATTTTACTGGTCTTAATGGGATCCTTGAGTAACAGAGGCAAGGTGGTGGAATTTAGGAGCTATAGATACCTGGGCTCATTTACTATTAAAGGAAGTAAGAAAGTGTTATCATCAGGATCATTCTGGAGTTCAGTGGGAAGGCACCTGCAGCCAGTTATTGTGCAGTTAATAGAGTCAATGTGGTTCTTCCTCTAACATTAAGAGCCTTCTTGGTGATGCTAGGCTTCCCCGAAGACAAATGTTTAAGTGGCTGAGGAGCACTACTCTTAGATCTGCCTTTCCCCTAGAGTCAAAAATCAAAAGAACAACATGCACCTCAATATTTCCCTTCACTCTATATTCTGAAAAGCTGAATCTGCCATCTGCCATTCTTTTGTTCTGAGCTAGATCATCTGCATATTTCTTTTGATTACTGTTCTTATTTATGCTTTGCAGCACTGATGACATTTATAGATAAGAAAGAAAAGCTATTATTCCCCCTCAGAAAGGGGGTAAGCAAGATCTATGTGGAAATATTTCTTCAGCAGGGATTTGTGTCTGATGAATCTTGCAGACAGTAAGAAAGGATGCTCTACCTCTCACCTAGCCCAGAGAACAAAGGCCACAGTCCTTACTTTCTGGCTTCCCTGGACAGAGACCCTAGTTTCTGGGGATGGACAAGTCACCTTATTTTTACAATCACTATCTTTCATGAAAAACCTAATGGAAACCAAATTCAGAATTCAGCATGTCACCCTATGAACCACCTCTAGAAGTCTGGCGTTGTTATACACACTCGTACATGATTGGCAGCACTTTTCTTGAGAACTATAGAGACCCAGGGTCTCAGCCCTGTGCTGCCACAAATTAGTCATTTGGCCTTGCTGTTTACCCAAACTGGGTCTCAGTTTCCATTTCTGAAAAACGACTTGAGTTTAGAGTAAGAGATCCCTCAGGTCCCATTCTCCTTTGACATCTATGAACGTAATTTAACAGCAACATGCATATTATTAAGTAATGTACATGTAAGAGGATAATCACATTAACAATGTTAAGCTACTCCTATGAGTTCCAGATGTCTAATAGGCATTTAACAAAAGAATAGTATTATTGTTGCCATAATCTGCTTCAGGTTTTCTGTCTGCTGTTTAATGATGATGGACATCTTTAAAAATGTGAAAAAAAAAAAGTCATATGTATTGCATTTTACTCTCTATTTGGTTTTATGGATGGGTACGTTTTCTCATTAGCATCACACATGCTGTAAAAAATGGCTGCCTGTTTTTCAGATGTATTTGGGTGAAAGCTCTTCAGTGAGCACTCTCCCTCCTCTTTGCCTGCTCTCTGGTATCATTCACTAATCAGCTGAGTGACCTTGGATAAATCACTCCATTTCTCCATGCTTTAGTTTCCTGTTTTACATATTAATAGGATTATCTCAGAATAGGGTTTGCCAAAATGTGTTTGGCAAGACAAAGCAATACTCACAAGAGTTCTGTGATCAAAATAGCCTGAGAAAATGTATTCTAACATCCCCTGTTGTCTATGCTTAGAGAATAACCATTAATATTCTAAAGGCTCTGAAAATTCCTGCAGCACAGAAACACACTTCACATTTTTTCACTGTACTTCTCCGAGGCTCATTTCTTCACAGAATCCTTTATCATTGATTGACAACCATTAATAAAGGCCTTCAGATGAAATGATCTAATAGAATTTCTTTAGGATATCCCAAACTTGATAATCTCCGATATTTCTCTTTGTACATATATTTCTCCAGATTTATTGAGCTATGAGAGACAAATACCTTTGTACTTCTCTTGTTTCTCTCCTACCATTTAGGAGGAGGTTTATTTCAAAGGTTGAGCTCAGTTAAAAAAAAAAAAAAAAAGTGTATGTACTGAATGAATGGATGAATGGATAAATATGAGAAATCATATTTTATCTTTTCAGATTAAGTTTTTAAGATTTTCCAATTAAATATATCCAATGAATAAACATTTGTAGAGTAGTAGAAGTCATTAAACATGCCATCCTGACACCTTGGTAGTGAACATCCAAATACACCTCCTTTTGTGCTCAGAAGTAACTATTATATGGAATATTCTTTATGGAGGTCAAACAATATACATTATTGCTTTTTCATGTTTTTAAGTGTTATAGTTATTACATTGCATTTTTTCATATTTTTTTGCATTTTTTCATATTCTTTTATTTTTTTAAATATTTTTTTTATTTATTTGGCAGACAGAAATCACAAGTAGGCAGAGAGAGAGGGGGAGGTAGGCTGCCTGCCGAGCAGAGCACCCCATGCAGGGCTCCATCCCAGGACCCTGGGATGATGACCTGAGTTGAAAGCAGAGGCTTTAACCCACTGAGCCACCCAGCTGCCCCAGCATTTTTTCATATTCTTAAGCAACTTTTTGCATCAACATTATGTTAGGAAATAAATCATGTTATTACATGCCAGGTCTGGATGCTCTGCTATGCTGCTCAGATTTTCCTTCAGAACTTCCAGAAATGAGCCAGCCACTCCTTCCCTCAGCAATTGATTGCTTTGGGCTGAGACCCTCTGCAGGGGGTACCTTCTCCAGGGGGTGCCTTCAGCCAAAGGGGTCTGCCTTGTACCTGGTGACTCTTCCCCAGGAGCAAATATCCACTGAACCGCTGATTAAGATACAAAGGTATGCCCCGCCCCCCCATCTGAATTTGGGGTAACTTTGAAAAGCTGTCCCCATGTCAGAGCTTCCCATGGGATTAACTGAGGGCTTTGCCATGACTGCTTCAGGGCAGAACATCTTCTTCCCAAGAGCAATCCTTAATAAACTTCCTGTGGGAAATGCATGACTCAGTCTGTTTGCTGAGGAAACTCCAACTTTGGATCTCCTCTTCTACTGAAGTTGTGTACTCTGCTGAAGAGTGTCCCATT
The DNA here is from genome assembly GCF_009829155.1 of Mustela erminea. NCBI lineage: Eukaryota > Metazoa > Chordata > Mammalia > Carnivora > Mustelidae > Mustela > Mustela erminea. The sequence continues at coordinate 70,397,734 of NC_045627.1, forward strand.
GTGCGGCCATACTCCAATTTATTTACCTACCTATCATTAATGAAAATCTAGATGGCTTCAATGTTTCAATAAGTATTAATAAATATCGAACACTCTTACAGCTGTCTTTGCGAGCAGATGTGGACAGGTTCTCCAGGGATACCACCAAAATATAATTGTCAGGTAACAGGTTTTATTATTCTTAACTTTTTAAGAAACTATGGGGCAACACTCAAAAATTGTTGTATAATTTGCTTTCCTGTGAATTCTCATATTACAAACCAGTTTTCTAACACCCTGTTTTGGTATTTTGGACACTGACTTCTATCAGTGGATATTCCTTGCTGCCAAGCTTGCCCAAGTTTTGTACCTCGATGCTCTTCACAAACCATTGCTGTTTGATGATAGAGACTCTGCCCTAACTTGGTCTAAAAGCACGACTGTGCCTCCACTATCACTACATGATCTGAGGCAACCATAACTGCTCAGTATCTGGAGGGTAAAAATTCGTCAACTTAACCATCACTCTTCAGAGATTTTTCATTCCTTTTTAAAAAGATTTTATTAGTTTATTTGAGAGAGAGAGAGCATGAGCATGGTTGAGGGGAGGGGCAGAGGGAAAGGAAGAGGGAGAAGCAGGCTTCCCACTGAGCAGGGTGCCCAGTGTGGGGCTCGATCCCAGGACCCTGAGATGGTAATCTGAGGTGAAGGCAGAGACTTAACTGCCTGAGCCACCCAGGTAGCTCAGAGATGATTCATTTCATACACAGTTTCTAATAAAATTGATATTTTGCTTTTAAGACCAAAAAAAAAAAAAATGTGTTTATCTAAGTGTTGTCTGTTTCAATAGGACTGTGTGGGCTCCAGTCCATGGGCTCCTGGTCTTCTTGTTGTCTGACACTCTTAATATCTTGTTCTATTATGTTGTGGGATTACAGCACCCCAAGCAATAATAGTGCTGTGAAGATTCTGTGGTCATTGTAACTAACTAGGTTTCAACTTAGTATCTCTTATCTTCAATTTATTAATATTCTAGTGTTCAAGGTAAAGTTTATTAAAACAATTTGAACCCTGTAGTAGTCAGGCTATATTTCACAGAGAAACCTATATTAACTAGTCATTTAAAAATTTACTGCCTGGAATAGCTCATCCTATTTCAGAGCTGAGGGTACGACTGATATTCCTTCCCTTGCTAAAAGTTAATTTTGTTTCCAGAGTTCCTATAGGAGCTGGTAATTCCTACAAATAAAGAATTCTCAGGGGATTTGGATTTTTATTTATTTTTATATGTATTTATACTTAGTCTTTTTCTTTTCTTATTTTTAAAAGATTTTATTTAGTTGAGAGAGAGAGAATAAGCTAGAGAGAGAGAGCGCGTGTGACACGCAGTTGTGCAGGGGAGGGGCAGAGGAGAAGGAGCAACAGGTTGCTCACTGAGCAGAGAGCCCCACACACGGCTCCATCCCAGGACCCCAGTATCATGACCTGAGCCAAAGGCAGTCACTTAACCAACTGAGCCACCCAGGTGCCCCATGCTTAGTCTTTTTCAAATAAGGATTTAATTTTGCCAGATATTTTGTCTGAAATTTAAATAGATATAAATGTAAATTAAGCTATTCTTCCTTCATGTGATTCTGGGAGACCCAAAGAGAAGAAACCTCTCTCGCCTCTGGGATGTAGGGGAAAATTTAGGGCTAAATCACTGGTCTCCTGAAGCCATGGTCATTTCCATTTTGTTGCATCTTGTAGCCACTCTCCAGATCTCCTCTTCCACTGAAATGTAAGAAGGAATGCTCTGATCTTTGGAATGACACCATTTTATCTCTATACATATACATATGTGCGTATATATATACATATAATCTTGGCCTCTATAGTAGCGCCAAGATTATCCAGTTTCTAGTCACTTGGGTTCCTTTGCAAATCTGTCACCTCTTTGAGAAGTAAACTATCCTTCTGAGGATAGACACACCTTTTAGTACTCTATGGTTAAAGAGTAAAATATGAAAGAGAAAACCTGACTATAATTTTCTTAACTCATATGATAGAAATACTATATAATGTTTTTCTCTATGTGACTTTTTCTATGAATAATCAGGCATGACAATTATGGGAAAAAAAAATACCCCACAACACTGTATGATCTGGAAACAGGACACACAAAATACATCCAATTTTCCTGACTTCAAACAAAGCCTCACTGTGAATCAACCTCTGAATTTTTGTTGATTGAAATTTCATTGTGCAGTGGTGCAGTAGGAAGTATTAAAATTTCAGACAGATAAACTGGTGTTGGAATCCCAATTTTACCATGTATGAACTTAGGTATCTTCAACTCAGTTCTCTAATTCTCAGTTTCTTTTACTGAAAAACAGGAAAACCTAACATTTACTTATAAGTGTGTGGTAAGGATTAATGATAATATGTAAAGATAATTTAGCCCAGTACCTGGATCATAAAAATGTATTGGTAAATGAGAAACACATCTAGAACTAATAATGTGAATATAATTATTTCCACTGCTTTTATGAATATCCCAAATCTATCCTTGAAACTCAAATAGAAGCTAATATTCGCCATTCTTAGCACCCATCTAAAACAGTGGCAAGGGCCATTTCTCATCTCCAGCAGAGAGATTTAGCTGACAGAGTGATATATTCCATGTAAACAAGAAACTATGAGTATGCAGTGCCTCTAGGAATACTGAAAGAAAGAATCATCATGGAATTGTCAATAGAAGTTACGCTTGATTAGAAACTATCCAGACAAAGAGGACATCTGGAGACATCCTCTGAGTGGTTCTTACCTTCTTTGAATCAAAATGGCAGCCTAAAAAGAAAAAATACTAATTTAAAAAATAAATATGTACCTTTATGTTTGCTGCATCATTATTTACAATAGCCTAAATATGGAAACAACCTATGTGTCCATCAATAGAAGAATGGATAAGAAAGATGCGATACACACACACACACACACACACACACACACACAGAGGCAAGAATATCACACAGCCGTAAAAAGGACTGGATCACGCTATTTGCGACAACATGGATGGACCTCTAGAGAGTATTATATGCAAAGTGAAAGAAATCAGACTGAGAAAGACAAATACCATGGTTTCTTTCATATGTGGAGTCTAAAAAAATGAATAAGCAAAGAAAAAGTAGAATCAGATTTGTAAGTACTAAAAACAAAATGATGGTTGCCAGAGGGGAGGGGGTTGGCAGATGGGCACAATGGATGAAAGAGAGGGAGATATAGGCTTCCAGCTACAGAATGACGAAGTCGTGGGAATAAAAGGCACAGCATAAAGAATGTAGTCAATAATATTGTAATAGCATTGTATGGTGACAGATGGTGACTACACGTGTGATAAGCATAGCATACTGTAAAAGCTTGTTGAATCACTATGTTGTACACTTGAAACTAATGTAACATTGTGTATCAACGATACTCGAATTTTTAAAAAATGGCAACCTGACCTGATGAGGCCCCCAACATTGTTCTCTAATCATCACTACTGTGGGGCCTGCACAGAGTCCCACAGAAATGTCTGACCACTAGCGATGTATCTATACTGTGTGTCTGTATAAACACATGAATCAGGTCACTGAACAGTGGACAGCCACCTTATTTCCTTCCTCCTTTTTCTCTTTGTTTTTCTACCTCACCCTTCCCTGAGGTCAAAATTATACTCTGGGACCACATGTTGGTTAGAAACCATGCAGGAAATCAAGACACCTCACATGGGTATAAACTCACACAAGAGAATCATTAGGGACTGATTGAAGTGACAAGACAGCATAGGCTCACATTCAGGGAGAAAACATTCATTTCCCACCTCGCCTGTCCTGCTGTGATTTCTCAGAGACACAATTCACAGTCCAGAGAAGGGAGACACTCTACGAGTTTACAAAGAATCACAGGCTGCTTTTTACTCAGTTAATTCATAGTCAACTGGGACCTGAACATTTTCGAGCATTTGCTATGTGCAGTCTTTTTTTTTTTTTTTTTTTTTTTATTTGACAGAGAGAGATCACAAGTAGACAGAGAGGCAGGTAGAGAGAGAGAGAGAGGGAAGCAGGCTCCCTGCTGAGCAGAGAGCCCGATGCGGAACTCGATCCCAGGACTCTGAGATCATGACCTGAGCCGAAGGCAGCGGCTTAACCCACTGAGCCACCCAGGTGATGTGCAGTCTTAACCTGAGAGTTTCACAGCTATCCACCCCACCCCTCACATCAATTCCTCCCACCTGTTAGAAAAGAGAGGGCCACCTTAAGACCAGTAACTTTTTTTTTTCCTGAAAGTTGTGCCTCTTCACTCATTACTGACTGATTAATCTTTCTTTAAAGGGCAGTGGCCTTGGAGTGAGGAACTGTAGGATGGATCTCAGGTCTGTCTTTCACTTGCTCCCTGACCTTGGGAAAATTACATAGCTTTTCTGAACTTTAGTTCCCTTATGTTTGAAACACAGCTAAGTTCCCACCCACAAGGTAGTTGGCAGGTATAAATTAGGTCTATGAAAATGTCTGGTATGTAGGAGGTACTTCATAAGAATTAGCCAAAGTTGATATCATGTCATTCTTCTGCACTGGCAGGTATGGGCCCAAAGTCCTTGGCCTTCAGTCTTCTGACACAGGCATCTGCAACCAGTTTGTACTTGTCTGCTCTTGGATCTCACATTTTCCCAGTACACATATTACTCCCCACTAGCTGATCACCAATTTCTGTTTTACAGGCACATTGTCTTTTCTTCCTCCTCATTACCTTGAATGATCTCCCTGGAGGCCTGACCAACCCATGAATTTATTGACTAAGAATATCGTAAAGCCAAAGAGTTTAGTCACTTCCCTAGGTGGATGATATCCCCCCAATTTAGTCACTAACTTGGCATTTGTTCATCTACATGTTCAATAATTTGTTCCTAGAATTATGTGCCAGACATACTGTTGGGAATACAGGAGTGGGTAAGGCAGACCCGATCCTGGCTCTCAGGTAGCATTCAGTCTAGGAAAGGAAGTAGGAGAGTGGGATGAAGCATACTAAATTGCTTACCTTGACAACAAGCATCAGCTTCTCTCTTGTTAGGAGACTAATTGGATCATTTTGTTAGGATCACATATTGTTATGTGTAGAAAGTGAGACTGAGTGCCTGATATCAGGTGAGAGTAATTCTCAGCTTATAAAGGAAAAGCATTTAGAATGCCCAGGATGGTTCTGGAAGGAGGGGATGAGGAACAGACATAGAAGTACAGAGCTTTCAAAGACAGCTGACTGACTATGCACTCAGAACTCTTTTCCAGTTTCCCCCCAAATATTCTGTAGAGTATATTTCACTTCTGAATGTGTGTGGTGAATGTTGTTCCATGGTGATGTTTATGCTGATGGTCTGGAGACCATACTGTGAGAAGCACTGTCCTCTGAAGAACACACATTTGTTTCTAAAAGGGTGAGCTTTGATAAACCTTTGAAAGACTCAAGATATCAGGCAGGGCTTGCCCCAGCAATTTTGAGAAATTAACTAAGTTTGCTTTTGGTTGCCTTTTGGTAACCTTTGGTTCTCACAATCATTATTTACTAACAAGTGTCCAGTACCTTATACCTGTCCACTGTAGTTCCTGGAAGAACCATGGACCCCAAACTTATGATTTTAATATGTCATCCCTCAAATCTCCCATGGCTCCTATGATTTATTCCCCACAATTGACAAAAACAAAAGATCTGATTGCTATGATCTCATCGAACATCTAAGAGTGAAGCCACCATCCTCCCTTACCATCTAATTTCCTGCAAGTCCTCTCTAAGGAGGATTTCTATTTAACATAAAGGCATTTCAGGTATTGAGCTAGAGACCAAAGAGTGATATTATGGGGGTATGGGGGTCATACCATGAAAGAATTCATACCACAAAGACAAAGACTCATTATATCTCCTGGCCACTGAGACTCCCATGGGTAATTACTCAACTTTAGGCTACCTGTTGGTGAAACATTTCTTTTATGACAAGCCACATTTTCTATGCACACACTCTTTATCTCTCATACATGCCACATGCACAAATTAAAGACATACATAGATGTTCACATATATTAATACTCCACAGGAAACAAGGCACTTAATCAATGCTACCTTACTTCTTGTTGACAGATCAGTTCTATCTGACTTGTACCAGAGGAGATGTCATCTAAAACTAAAGAACAGAGCTTTTTGGCTCACATAAATTTCTCTCCTACACCTTAAATAATTCAGAGGAAATTATTATATTTATTAAAACAAATATATTACTTGTATAGATCTTAGATTTTGGACATGTTGAAGTTAGTGATATTTAATGAGATGATTGTGGATTTGAAAAATATAATCCATAGTAAATAATTGTTTTACCTGGACTATTTAAAAGAGGATGACTTTTCAAGTAGAGAAATGCAAAGAAGTTATTAAGAATTTTACAGAATCAACTAGACATTGAGTTTTCCTAAAGAAGAATAATGAGAACCTAAATATATTTCATTCAAAATCAGCAGCAGCAGATAATGAATTTGGGGAAAATTATGATCTGGTTGAACTCTCACTACTGCCTTTTCCACAGCATTAACTTGGTTTCAGTGAACATAGAGTCGGTGTCTGTTGTCCTTCACCAGCTGCTCATCCTACATCACCTTTGGCTTCAGCTTAGGACAGAGATCTTTGTTTCTGTTTTCATTGCTATAGCTCCAGGTGAAGCCACCATCCTCCCTTATCAAAGCTAGTCTGACAGCCTCCTCCAGCTGGTGTCCTCATGTCCCCTCTAATCTGTTCTCGTCATTGGGACTAGAGTTTCCTTCTCAAAATGCAGATGTGATTATCAGAAGAAGAATAAAGTTCAGCTTGTAAAGGAAAAGGATTTGGAACTCCCAGAACAATTTTCAGGGGTGAGATAAGGAGCAGTAATACTAGTACAGAACTTCCAAAAATGGTGGACTGGCTGTATCCAAGCCTCTTTATCTGAAAACCTCCTGGAAACCCCTCAATGACTTCTCATAATGACTTCCTAGAGTTGTTTGGATAAAAGTATGTATCCTTAATAAGCTCTCTAAATTTCAGTATTGTTTTATCTCTGTATCTATTTGCACTCTGAAATTGCACAAAATCTTTTCTAGTATCCCATAACTGCTCCTTTTCAGTATTGCAGAGGGACCTTGCTCCAGCCTCATTATGACCTTTGCAAGTATTTTCCCTCTGCTGTGAGGAATACTTTTTACTTGCCATCCTTATCTCCTTTCTTATCAAGTTATTTTCTCTTTATCCTTCAGATCCTCATTCAGCCATTCCCTCTCAGATAAGCTTTCTCTGAATACTTTGCCTGGGTCGTATACTGTTGCACATTCTCGTACTTAGGAGATACGTACACATTTACATTTTTTTAAATTAACATGCTTCTCCTGTAATAGACTATAAACTCCATCAATCCAAGCACATGTCTGTTTGTCCTCACCATTGAATCCCATCACATAACGCAATGCCTGGCACAGAGAGGGTATTTGACAAAGACTCATGGAAAGTTTGCAACAGGTCACTCTCCTCATTGGTAACTTACAAAGTATGTGGACGGTATAATCCTACTCTTCATCCTTGAGGGAAACCTGAGGGAAATCCACATTAATCAGTAAGTATAACCTCCCTTAGCAACTATTCTCAGCTCTATTATTCATTAATTCGACACCAAGCATTTGTACTCCTTATCTACTACTTACAAGGAACTTGCAGATTCTAAATATTAACAGAAGGCAAATTTCACTTTGCAGTATAGGGAGGAGATGATTACTCCTTCAACTTCTCTTATAGTGAGGTTACGGGATGTGACTGAGATTCTGTTCATCAGCGGCACCCACACTCAACTTTGGTTCTAAATCTAGGGAGGCAAAAATCAGGAAGAAAAGAGAAGCTTACAGTCCATTTTAGTGAGGGCAGCTGCAACAGAAAGAGCCACTTTCAGGGTCCAGAGTAGTAGCGGTTGTAGCAATGACAGTTCAGCTCACTGTTAAGTACCTGAGCACAAAGACATTGTTGTGGGTCATGAGGCATGACTTTGGCCTTTTTTTTCCCTCTTTTTTCTGGAAGAGGAGCAATCATTTTTAATCCCCTTTCACCCTCACCTGCAGAGGCTCAATTTCCAGTAAGTGTGGCCAAAAGTATGTTTCTCCCTCCTCCCACAAATAGAGCAGAGGCTCCACTTTGGGGCAGAGCCAGCTAAGAATAGGGACCCAGTTGTTTTTGTGCAGCTCACTCGTAGGGCACAGGTTCCATACAGGAGAGACAAGCCTGGAAGACCAAAAGCGACTGTCCCTACCCAGCTCCCTTCTCATAAAGTAAGGATTTATCTACTGGAAGAGCAGAACCCTGATTCTGAGCCCCCAGCTCTGCATCAGTGGCTGTTAGAATTTCCCCAAGGATGGAGGTAGTCCTTAAGAGCAGAGAGCTCCCAGGTCAGAACAAACCCAGGAGATTAGTCTCAAAAACTGCTGAGGTGAAGGACTCAAATGTAACTGTCCTAGATGAAGTAGCAATTTATGCCCTAGGGCATTGTCAATAACAATAGGACAATCAGCTGGCAAATAGTGGAGATTAACAGGCCCTGTGATACTAAAAGAAACAGAGAGGTGGAGAGATTGGAAAAGAGACAGAGAGACACCTGCTAAAATCAAGGTCATTCCAGGTGACTTTGCATATGCCCAGAGCAGTGCCCTCTGATGACCAGTTTTAGAAATGGAGTTGTTTTTGTTTTAAGCAACTTAGTTTGAGATGGTTTGTTTTGTAGCCACATATAAAGGAGAGAGTTTTTATGAGATTACATGAGTTTATAAAGTATTTAACATGGTGCCTAGCACAGAGCGAAGTCAATTCTGCCAGCTGCTGCCCTGAGTCACTGAAATAAACAGTTTATAGATTTGATGCTAGATTTTAAAACTGTTACTCATACATATATGCCAAGTACTGTGTTGGATCTCATAAAAGAAAAAGAAGAAAATGTGGTTCCAACCTTTCTAGGAGCCTACATTCCATACAAACCAACAGAAAAATCCACCCTCTACACAATTCTCTCCAGGAGTCAGCCTCAGCAGGTCAAACACTCTAAACCCACACAGAATTATTTCCAATTTCTATTACCCTTATTTTTCACCACTGTTCATCTTCTGATGATTAGAAGAGTAAATGCAGAGGGAAAAATGAGACTGTCAAACATAGCCCTTATATTTGCTAAGAGACATGGAGAAAATTGTCCTTGTGCTGCTGTGGGTCTCGCTCAGGTCTGAGATGCTCAACCTCTGATTGCATAAGGCTCTCTCCAGGGTTATCATTCTTCCTCCAGGAGAAGAAATGGTGGTGGGGAGTGATAAAGGCTTATGAATCATTCGTCACACCTTATGATGAGTATAATGAACAGAATCTAATTGCCAAGAACTGTGCCAGGTCCATCAGATATATTCTTTCTAATTTAAACTTTAAATAAATAATATTACTGAATAATTAGGAATGACTAGGTACTTGTGTTAGTTTGGTTCCCTTAGAAGCAGACCCTGAGACAAGGACTCCAGGGAAGGAGTTATTTGGGAAGTGATCGCAGGGGAGTGAAAGGCAGCTATATAGGGAAATGTGCCAAGGAAGTTATCCTATCTCTGCTATATCTTATTATACATAAGGACTCAATCACATATAATCATGCATGATGTATGATCATCTGTATTTATATCCCCATCTCTCTATATACCGTATTGATCTATATTATATCACATATAATCCTATATATTAAATCACATATAATATTAAAAACCCTGTTTTTAGGATATGTATTTTTCTAATTAATGTGTTAGAAAAATAGAAGAGGTAAAGTGGATGTGTATAAGATCAGGTGTATAAATAGTCACAGAAGGAAAATAATCTGAACTTGGAAAATTGTATGGTTTTCAGTTCATAAATTGTCCAGTTATAAATTTATAACTCAAAACCATTACGATCACTACTACAACCAAAAAACAGAACATATTAAGTATCAGTGAGCATGTGGAGAATTTGGAACCCAGGTGCACTGTTGGTGGAAATACAAAATGGGGCTGCCACTATAGAAACTGTATTGCAGTTCCTCAAAACTTAAGACTAAAATTACTATATGCTCCAGAAATCTCACTTCTGTGTATATGTCCCAAAGATTTGAAAGCAGGATTTGAATGAGATATTTCCCACCAATATTCATAGAAGCATTATTCATAATAGTCAAGATATAGAAACCACTGAAGTGTCCATCAGTGGGTATATGGATAAACAGAACACACACACACACACACAGGAATATTATTCAGTCTCAACAAGGAAGGAGATCCTGTCATCCTGTCATATGTTCCAACATGGGTTTATCCCTAGGACATTACCTTAAGTGAAATAAGCCAGATACAAAAACACAAATATGTTAAGATTCCACTTACATGCAGGATTTAAAGTAGTCAAATTCATAGAAACAGAAAATAGAATGGTGGGGGAAAACGGAGAGTTGTTAACGGGTACAGGGTTCCAGTTTTGCAAGATGAAAAAGTTCTAGAGATCTGTTGCACAATAGTGTCACATACTTAACACTTCTGAACTGCACGCTTAATGGCAAAATAAATTTATCAAATGATATATTTTAAATATGTGCAGCTTCTTGTATGTCAGTTATATTTCAATAAAGCTATTTTTAAAAACTTTAAGCTACTTTCCTAGCTAGTTTCTTGGTATTGGATGAGGCCTTGCTTTGTACTTCATCATTTCACCCACAGGATTCAGGAATCTTCTCAATTCACTGCCTTCAAGATAATTGGAGCTTTCCAAAAGGAGCTCCTTTATCTGAAAAAAAGTCACCCTTATATTGAGCTGAAATTTGCACATAGCTGATAATTCCTGATGAAATTTTAGAATATAAGTGAGGTTTATTGGGGTGGAGTCCAGAGCCGACGACCAAGAAAGAATTCTTGAGATGTCTTGGTGCAAAATGGTGGTTTATCAAAGCACGGGGACAGGACCCTTGGGCAGAAAGAGCTGCCTGGGGACTGTGAGGGGTGGCTGATTATATATTATGGGGCTGGGGGAGGTAAAGAAAGGGGAGGATTTGGAAGAACTTTCATCTGCTAAAGAGGACCGACAAGATACCAGAGGCCTTGCCATTGTCAAGCTAAGGCTGATTTTCCTTTTAGTGAGGCATTAACAGTGAAATAGTTGGGAACTTCATGGAGCAATGTCACATTCCTGCTGTCACACATGCTTATCAATGAGCTTTAGGTTTAGAAGAAATTTTTTTTTTTAAAGATTTTATTTGTTTATTTGACAGACAGAGATCACAAGTAGGCAGAGAGGCAAGCAGAGAGAGAGAGGGAAGCCGGCTCCCTGCTGAGCAGAGAGCCCGATGCGGGACTCGATCCCAGGACCCTGAGATCATGACCTGAGCCGAAGGCAGCGGCTTAACCCACTGAGCCACCCAGGCGCCCCAGGTTTAGAAGAAATTTAACTTTATTTACATTTCCCTCTGCCTCAGTCTCTCTCAATTTTATGGAGGGGAGGATTATGTTAGGGCTTCAGGAACAGAGTTATGGGTCTTTGGAAGTTAAGCTATTGGTGAGAAAGCCTCTTCCTTGTCAATCACTAGGACATTTGTAAACTGAGGGAGACTCAGGTTAACTATTTGTTTTTCCTTTAGGGCAGCCAGGAATGCCTGAGGAATGTCACATATATCCCATGGAGGGGAGGTAGTTTCAGGGTGTCAGCTTCTGCTTTGTCCTCAGCTTGCCTTCTGTTCCCTCATCAGTTCCCACCAGTATGAAGACCTAAGAACAATGCCATAATCCTGCCCCATATCAAGACTGGTCCTGTCCTTGTTCTACCTCTGAACAAATCTTCCGTTTTGTGGCATAGTTTCTATAATGCCCCAAATGTATCTAGGGCTCATAATGATAGCTGTCCAAATATCTAACTAGGAATCATTTGAGAGTTGACCAGAATGTTTAAGGTTGTTAGGAAAAGGATGTTCACACATTCCACGCTACTCCACAATTACATCCTGTAATGAATCCAGAAAGGAAGGTAGGAAAGAGTATTCAGGATATGTTTCTTTTATGGAAACTTATTCAGGAAATCAATAATCCAAGGACTACTATGGTGTGAAAGAATACATTTTTGCTGAAATGTCAGACCACAGTTTTTTCTGGGTGTTGTTTCTGATTCTAACATTTAGTAAATCTGTTTCTACCCTGAAACATTACTACCAGCAGGGCATGACTTCAACCCTAAGATCTCAAATTTTCCTCCTATTCTATCCCTTAATAAAATTGGTATACTATTTATGTCCTTAGTACAGTAAGTGTTAATTAAAATAAATTAAGTACTTCAAGCCCTTTTTCTTACAGATGTGAGCTGAGTATTGTACTATTACTAAAAATACAATTGAAAAATAAAATCATACCTTCCCTTTACTCATCTCTGCTAGAGGTTATTGCTTCCAAGTCTACAGTGTGTATGATAAGGTGATAACATATGCAATCTAGCATCAAATTTTATTTTTATCTTTATTCTGGAATAAAGATTTAACCTCTTGAGGAACAACCTGAAGTTAAAATGAATCTAAGAATGTTTTCTACATGTCAACTTCATGTAGTTTGATTCAAGATGAGTTTTTTCATCCCTTCCATTCTTCCACAGGCAAAAATAAATCAAGATAGAGACTAGGTCTCTTTTGTACTAAATACATTTTATTATCTAATCTTAAAGGCTGGGAGATGATTTGTACCAAGGCCCAAGAAGTTATTCCAACTGCAAAAGACTCTGTGCATGTTGATGTGAACTGAAAATTCAATGTCACAGGAGGAAACAAACAAACAAACAAACAAAAAATTGAAATTGAAACCCAGAATCTCATCAAAACTAAATACTCTTAAAAGGTACTGAGACTCAGTTTTCACAATTTGGTTGAAAATTAGGTGTTATTATCATGGTGATTTGGTGCCTGTTACATCAACTCCCTAAGCTTCGTTTTCCTTAACCCACCCTTATTTGTGTGAAAATGAAGTGAGGAAATGCTTTCCATGGCCCAAGGGCAAATGCTTAGCTTTGGTCACTATTACTGGGAAGCAGACTGTGATGGTGATTTTAATGGTAGGTCTGAAGTCAGGCTGCCCAGATGCTAATACAGACTGTGACATTTACAAATGGTATAGTCCTGGGAAGGTGACTATGTCATATAGCCTTTCCTCCTTTTCCTTCAATAAAGTGGAATAGTGATATTGCCTATTTCTTAGGATGGCAAAATTTAAGGAGGTAGTGTGTGGACAGATCTACAGCAATGCCCAATCCACAATAAGCATCTACATGCCACATGTCACTATTATCATTGCCAGGGTAACATTACATATGCATTTTCTCAGGATTAACAAGTTACTATTCAATACAATGGAATAGTAGCCATCAGATAATAAACTATGACACATACCGTAGAAGAATCTCAAGTGAGTTATTCTAAGTGAAAGAATCCAGATGCAAAAGTTGCACACTGCATAATTCCACTTATACAACAGCAGAAAGCAAATCTGTAAGAACAGAAAATAGATCAGTGGTTGTCAGGGACTTGGGAAGGAGAGAGTGGTTGATTATATAAAGAGACAAAACAAAGGAATTTGGGGTGTGACAGAATGGCTCTGTATTTTAATTGTGGTGGTGGACAACAGATTGAATGTGTTGGTAGAAATTCACATTGGTTTGCATCAGAAAGAGCAAGTTTTACTTTCTGTAAATACATTTAAAAAGTCAACTAAAATGATTAGGAGTTTCCTATTGTCAGAATACTTGAGCTCAATCAGAAAAGTCTGTAAAAACAAGGCTTAGGCTTAAGTTTAAAAAATAATCATAATAACATAAGTCTGTTGTTAGAGTGTAAAACTCTTTTAAAAGTATTTGCAATACTTTCCTAAATTCTTTGCCATTGAATCGTTTGACTCTCTGGGTTCCAAATACCAAAGAATAGTGTGGAGGCCAAGAAAAATTAAGGCCATCCCACCCCAGGTTTAGCCTTAGGATAAGTACAGCCGTCTTAGCTTTGGCAGCCATCTCAGACCCCTGTGCCCAAGGGCTGAACTTCCCCCCACCCTGCTTTAGTTCCAGAGACCCCCCCCCCCACCCTGCTTTAGTAACAGGAACCCATAAATACCCCTGCCTTAACTAAGCTCGGGGTCCAAGTCCCTACTCCACTGTGTTGGGCCCAAGCTTAAGCTTGTCGAATAAACCCTTGTGTGATTGCATCAGTGATGGCTCCTTGGTGGTCTCTCGGATGCAAAAACTCGGGTACAACAAGTAAATCCTCAATGCCCCCCCCCGGCTCTCTCTCATGTCCTAAATTGGGAGCAGACTATTAAAACAGAACTTTCAGGATAGGGGGATTCTCAGGTTATGGCATCTCATGCATTTACAGAATTAGCCATTTTTAATATAGAAGTTCCTAAATTATTAACAGTTCCCAAAGTGATATTTGATGGCAAAAGTAATATCTTTGTGAAGTATTAAGTGATTTTTATGAAAAAGTAGAATAAGCTGACAGAGAGTAATAATTACACTGTCAAAGAATACAAGATTCCATTTTCTCAAAGCCGGCTATATTGCCTAGTCGGTGGCATGGGCTGTCATCAAAATGGTAAGATTTATTTTTCCTCTAATTGAACCAGGGCAGCTGGTTCTATGCAAAAGACATCTATAGTGCCCACTTTTTCAGAAGGGTACAAAGTCCATGGCATTGCTTATTTAAGAGATTATGTACACAATTAAGACCATGGCTTGTGTGCCAATGGAACTAGGGAATAAAGCCTTTCCAGAGCTCTGAGATACGGTTCAGATGTTCTAAAATACAAAATAACTGGTGATTTACTTATTAGCTGGAAGATGAAAAGTATTCTCCTTCCCCAATAGTTTGTTCCAGACTCTAAACTCAAAGAAACTGCCCACCAGAGATGCGAGTTAGACCTCTTCTGTATAATTCTCGTGGCCTGCTTTTTCATGCATTAAGAATGGAAGACGTATTATTAACCCATTATGGTTGTATTAAGGTCGGTGTGTGGCTATTCTCATCACCTTGGAAATTTCACACATAAATCATTAGAGAAGTATAATGATCTGTGCTTAGAAGTAAGGAGCATAGTCAATAGTTACGTTGCTCTTTCGATCTGTTATTTGTGTCATTGGAGGACAGTCTGGCTGGTCTGCCTTTATAATAACACCTTAAATGCTCATTTTTCTTCAGTATTGTTTATTGATAGGACACCTATAGGTATATACCTGGTTTGGGTCTGAAAAATCAGGGAACACATAGAAGTATATGGTATGTCTCAGTCCTAAGGATGCCTCAGAATCACAATGGAGAATTATTATTTGTGTTTATGAAGCATTGGAGGACAAAACCCCCCACATAATCCTGAACTGGCAAGTGCTGAATTGAAAATAATTAGATGTGTCAGTGGGTGGCACAGTGGAGCTTAATTACTCAGAGAGCAGTTTTCAGCATCAGCTTTCCTAGGTGTGAATCTGACTTGTTGTGTAGCTCTGAGTCAGTTAGTTAAGCTACTGTTTTGTCATCTGTAAAATTAGGATTATATTACCTGCCTCATCAGCTGTGTATAAATTAAGCACAATTCTCCATGTAAAGCAATCAGCTCAGTGCCCGGCATTGCTCTAATTATGGCTATGGATGACTTCCTTATTGCAAATCCCATCAGTTATGGGAGCTTTGTCACTTGATGTTGAATTACCCCTCCTTCTGAACAATACTTCAGTGGACTCTTCTAAATCATTCTCACCTGTTACCTTTGGCACTACCCTGACCATGACTTCCAAATGTGCTTCCTTCTCCTGCTCTTCTCTTTCCATCTTAAATGCTGGTGTTCTCTAAAAGCTATTGTGGATTCTCTTTACTTCTCGTCTACTTAGATTCCTTGAGTGGATTTATTTACAATGATTATATAAAGGAAGGGCTAGAGATACGATCTTTAGAATCAATGTTTACTCATATACTCTTCACTTGGCAGTCCCACCTTTAGCCCAGAGCTCTCTCCCTAGAGACTGGTGTACTCACTCAACTGCCTACTAGCCCCTTCACCTAGAAGGCTTCCAGTTACCTTCAACTCCGTGTGTTCTAACAGCCCATCCCTATCCTACAACAGGTTGCATTGTCTTCTAGCTTACTTCCCCAGATATGCTATTTCTACCTACTTAGTGATGCTGGCCATTAAACTGAGAATCATACTCCATCTTAGCTCATCTTCACATCAAATCAGTCACAGAGGACAGCTGATTCTACCTTCAAACTGATTTTATTTTAAAGATTTATTTATTTATTTTAGTGGGGGAGAGGGAGAGAGAATCTCAAGCAGCCTCCCCGCTGAGCACAGGGACCAATGTGGACCTCGATCTCATGATCATGAGATTGTGACCTCAGTCAAAACCAAGAATTAGATAGTCAACAGACTCTGCCACCCAGGTGCAACCCTTCAGACTGATTTTAATCCATCTTCTTCCCCCTGAATCTCCTCTCACAGCTGCCACCATGTCACTTCCTCCTAATCTCAGCCACCCGTCCAGCCTCTCCTCGGTCTCCACACAACTAATGGAGTGGAAGCACTCATCATTTCTGCCTGGACAATTGCAACACACACCTGAATTTCTGCCCCTTAAGGTCGCATCTCTTTATTTCCTTTTGAAAACAAAAACAAAAACAAAAACAAAACACCCAAAAAACTGATTCAAAGATTTATGGTTCCTACTTAAAATACCTCAGATATATCTTGTAGTTTTTATGATGAGGAGAAAAAAAAAATTCTTCATATTATGAACCCTGCAATCCCATAACCTCCCTGGTGAGCCAATAGGTCTTCTCTATCTTTGTAGTTACAGTATGTAACTTAGACTAGGTTTAAAGTAAACCTTTTGTTGGTTGTATTAGGGATAGAATTAAAATTCAATCACTGCCCCCCAATTCTACAACAGGAATTCTTTACTACAGTTATAGAAAAACCACTTGCAACCCTCTTAAATTCCTTGCTGCGTTTTCTGTCTGTGTCTTTGCACAGGATGCATCCACATTTATTCAATAAAATTTTATTGAGCAACATACTATGTCCTAGGGACTAAGTGAACGAGACAGACACAGTTTTTGTCCTTAGAAAGATTATAGTTTCCTCGGAGAAAATTAAACAGGTACTTAAAATATAAGTGTAAGTAGAGTTATAAGTTTCCTATAGATTTGATTTAAAAAGATAGAAAAGTGGTCATACCTTGAATATTCATAAAGAAATAATTAGTGTACATTTACTTCAAAATGAATATGAACTCAGGCACCTGGGTGGCTAAGTCGGTTAAGCCTCTGCCTTTGGCTCAGATCATGATCTCAAGGTCCTGGGATGGAGCCCTACATCGGGCTCTCTACTTAGCAGGGAGCTTGCTTCCCCCTCTCTCTCAGCCCGCCTCTCTGCCTACTTGTGATCTCTCTGTCAAATAAATAAATAAAATCTTTTAAAAAAAGAAAGGAATATGAACTAAATAAAAATTATCTATGCCTTTAGTAACAGACATATAAAGATGTTTGGGAAATATTATTGGTAATAAGGTTGAGTTACTTAATATGGACTTTCCTACACCCATTTTACCACTATTCACCTTTTTTTTTTTTTTAAACTTTCAGTGTAACCACCATCTTTGCATGAAATACTTCTGACTACATACTGAGTGATGAACATTGTTGTACAAAATATTGGACTTTGAATTATTTGTGTAGCAGAGAACCTCTTCCGCATCTCACCTAATGTGAAGCCTGTCTCAGATCTGTCACTTGTTGAGAAATTCAAGTGCTCCCTCAACACTTGGATCAAGTTACCTTTTTTTTTTTTTTTTTTTTTACTTCAGTTAAATATGTTTCTATAACAAGTAGTTGTTGTGATTGCTAGTTTCCAGGTCTATGCCTCTTGTCCTACATTCTATAAAGAGGAAGAGCCAAGCTCTGCTCAGTAAGTGAACTTTATCTTAAGAGGTAATCACAAAGGAACATCTCCTAGTCATTTTTGCCCCCATCAAGGGCTTGGGCCTTTACTTCTTTTGTCCAACTCTCTAAGTACAGTATTGATTATCAGCCCTTTTCAGAGTTTTCTTAAAGGTAACAAAAGCAAGTAAATTAGTCAATGGAGGATATTTGAAGGATCGGTGGATACACAAGATCTTGTGACTTGAAGCAAATCTTTTGTGCAGTTTATATAGTATGAATATTTAATTAGTTTTTTTGCTTTATTTGCATATAAATGTTTGAGTCAAGTTTTAATTCTTTAATTCTTATTTTTGAAATTAATATGGAGGTTATTTTTGACTTAGACCTTGACTTAGACCTAAATAGGCTTCTGAACCAATGTTTTCCTATGGCTTCTATAAATCAATTACATAAGGATTTTTTTTTTTTTAAAGATTTTATTTATTTATTTGACAGAGAACACAAGTAGGCAGAGAGGCAGGCAGAGAGAGAGGAGGAAGCAGGCTCCCTGCTGAGCAGAGAGCCCGATGCGGGACTCGATCCCAGGACCCTGAGATCATGACCTGAGCCGAAGGCAGCGGCTTAACCCACTGAGCCACCCAGGCGCCCAATTACATAAGGATTTAACAATATTGACAAAGAACGTGCTGTGTGAGCAGCCATGCACAGGTGCTGGGAGAAGTCATCTTAAGAAAAGTCACTGGCCCTTGAGCACAGAGCAAAATGCTGGCAATCACCAGACTCTTAAGAGATTTGGTATCTTAGTCTCTTTACTGGGAATTTAAAAATCCTCTTTTTACTTCCCAGTGTGAGATATATATATATATATATATATATATATATATATATATATGCCAGAGAGAGAACACAAGTAGGCAGAGAGGCAGGCAGAAAGAGAGAGGGAAGCAGGCTCCCTGCTGAGCAGAAAGCCTGATGTGGGGCTCAATCCCAGGACCCTGAGATCATGACCTGAGCCAAAGGCAGATGACTAACCCACTGAGCCACCCAGGTGCCCCTCTACTCCCCGGTATATTGATATAATCATTAAATACACTAACAGATATTGATAACATTAATACTAATAACAGCTAACATTTATATAGGACGTCTTACATGCCAGGATTTCTTTCAAGTATGTTCTGTAACATTAATTAATCAGAAAATATCTGAACTGTCAAATATTATAAAATTCAAAGTATGGTTGTTACCGCTGAGTATGTGAATACACAGCAGAAGGTAACTCCTAGAGAAAATGGAAGCTGACTAAGCTTGGAGAGACTAATCAGGACTCAGGTGCTAGATCTGGAATACAGAGCTGGGAGATCCTGGCTCTGCATCATAACCAAAGTCCCCTGTGATGTCATCATCATCCCATTGTCATTGTTGTCATTAACACCATAGGCATCATGGCTGTCACCATCACACTTCCCACTGCATACCACCTCCCTCATATCAAGAGTTTTGTAAGCATTATTTCACTTCATTAGCACAAAAATCCCGTTAAGTAGGTCTTATCATCCTCATTTTATGGATGATGTAGAACAAATATGTTACTTACAAAAAATTATAAAATTACTAAGTGGTAGGATGAAAATTTCCATCCATGGGTGGAATCAAGGTTCTTTCCAGTACTTTATATGGCCTTTTGTTCTTGAGAAAGGGGAGATTCTCACCACCTAATTGTAGCTCCAGTAATAAGGGTATCATCCAATCTAACTTCCCTCAAGAAAGCTAAAGGATGCCTAAAATAGAAACACCTAATGGACATAAGGTAGTCTGTTTTTCTAAAAAAGAATAAAATTTATCTTAATAAGGAGTACTTGACTCCCCATGGGAGATTTCATAGCATCTCCATTTACACTACCACCATTATAGCCTTGCAATTATAAAATGACTCTTCTTTCTTTCTCTCATTTGCTTTTCCCAAACAAGTAGAGATGCAGAATAATCTCTAGTCTTAATTTTTCTGTCAGCTACTCCATATTCTTTGTCACATTCATGTGGACTCAAAGAAGGCAAGGGTAATATCTTCTTTTGTATCCTTATTCTAACAATATCCGGCACAGGACCAGGAGTATATCAAATCCTTCCACCAATCTATTGACTTTAATGAACATTGGGTGTAGTTTCTCAAAGACATGCAGGTATTTGAGTCAGAGGACATAAGGTTAATCCTGCCTTTGCCATGTACTATGTGTCCTTATATAAAAATACAACTTAGCAGTTTATTTCTCCTCATTTAAGGATTCTGTTCCACAAACAATGATTAGAAGAGTAAAATTATAGACAAATTGGTCTTAACATAGTGCCTTACATATAACAGGTGCTCAGATAAATATGATCCAATAATATTCAATAATATTTAGATAAATGTGATGCCTTCTAGTGCAAGGAATACAAATATGTGTCAGTTGGTATCTTCTCTGGAGCAGACAATAATATCAATCATGTCATTTTTTTCCTTAGTTCAACCAATCTTCAGAAATCTTGTCAACGCAGAGCTTCATACATCTACTAACTAATCGGATTTGATATGTAGGTCATGGTCTTTATATCTTCCTTTGTCTAACTAGAGACACCAGCAAGCAAATAGATAAATTCAACACTGAATAAAAGGAAAGATGGTTAGACAAGAATACTGAATACATAACAAAAGGAAAGAGGTTGAGAATGGCCTGCAAAGATCAAGATCAAGATCAAGGTAAGTTCGATGAAAAGAAAATGATCCTATATGGACACAGGGGTAAAGGGCACAAGGGGAACACAGAAAGAAAGCTGCAGAGTCAATCACAACCAGAGGACAAAGTACTTATAAAAACTAAGCTAATGTGTGTTTTTTTAGGCAGAAAAGTAGATTGTAATTGTGTTGTGGTAAAATTTCTGTCCACAAGTGGACGATGAGTTGATTTATGGCATGACAAGTACCCAAATGGTTTTTTCACAGCTTGTAGTAGAAGTACAGATAAGAGGAATTTAGGTTCTTGACTGAGAGGATAGCTGTTGTGAAAACGAGGAGAAGTTAAAGAGACTTTAAAAATCCTACAAGGCAAGAAAAGAGGAGGTGTCCTGACTCATTGGCTTGAGAGATAAGCAAGAAAGTTAATGCTCAGGCTTAATGGTTTTAATTCCAAGAGAGATGATAGAAGCTGATGGAAAAGAGGGGGAAAAATAAATGATCTGTTGTGGTAACGTTGGGATGGGGAGTCCTTTAACAGCCAGCTGGGGAGGCTCAAAAGTCATGTGGTATGGTTTGTGTGAAATCAAGAAAGAGGTTGGAACCAAATCTGCACCATAGGATCTATCATAACATAAACTATAATTCAAGCAAAGAGTGTAGATAAAATTGCTCAGGATGAGGATATGGGGAAAGAATGAAAAGGGCTGAATATTAAACCTTGCATATACAATAGTTAATAAGTTAAGGAGAGGTAGTAGGAGAGTCTCACTTGAAGTATTCTTAGAAGAAAAACTGTGGAATCATGGAGGGCAGCTATACAAACAGCTTAACAGGGGAAGAAGAAAAACAAAACATTTTAAAAAATAAATCAATAAGAGAATATTTAAAAGTTTATAGATCACACGGAGAGATAAAAGAAGCAAACTAGACAACCCAATATTAAAGGAGAAGAAAACGTTGAAGGGCTGACACGACCTGATGTCAAGACTTAACTATCGGATTTGATATGTAGGTCATGGTCTTTATATCTTCCTTTGTCTAACTAGAGACACCAGCAAGCAAGTGTCCTGTTTGTGACACACAAATGAAATAATTCAACAGAATTGGGAGTCCAGAATAGACCCAAATATACTCAACTGATCTTTGACAAAGGAACAAAGACAAAATGACAGAGCAAACAAAGTCTTTTTTTTTTTTTTAAGATTTTATTTATTTACTTGACACAGAGAGAGAGAGAGATAACAAGTAGGCAGAGAGACAGGCAGTGGTGGAGGGGGGGTGGGAGCAGGCTCCCTGCTGAGCAGAGAACCTGATGTGATGCAGGACCCAATCCCAGAACCCTGAGATCATGACCTGAGCCGAAGACAAAGGCTTAACCCACTGAGCCACCCAGTGCCCTGCAAACGAAGTCTTTTCAACAAAATGGTTCTGAAAAGAAATGGATGTCTGACATGCAAAAAAAAAAGCAAGAACCTGGACACAGACCTCACATTCCTCATAAAAATTAAGTCAAAATGAGACACAGACAAAAATATAAAATGCAAAATTATTAAAGTCCTAGAATATAATGCATAGAAGAAAATATGGATGATCTTGGGTAGAGTGATAACTTTCTAGGTATGACACTGAAGGCATGATCCATGAAAAAAAAAAAAAAAAAACAAATCTGTTCCCCAGAAGAGAGTAAAGAGAATAAGAAAATAAACCACAGACTAGGAGAAATTATTTTCAAAAGACTTATCTGACAAAGACTGTTAGACAAAATAAGTAAAGAAATTTTAAAACTCAACAATAAGGAAACAAACAACCAGATTAAAAAATGAGCCAGAGATCTTAACAGACTCTTCCTCAAAGAAGATATACACAAAAATGGCCCAGAAAAACCAAATCAAACCAAAACAAAACAAAGCCTATCAAGATGCTTCTCCTCAAGGCATAGGTCATGGGGGAAATAAAAGTAAGTAAAACAAGGAGATTTCATGGCATACATATTAGAACGCCCAAAATCCAGAATAGCAACAACATCAAATACTGGGCAAGGATATAGATCAATAGGAACTCTCACTCATCGTTGGTGGGAATTCCAAATGGTTCAGACAGTTTGGGAAAGAGTTTGGGCATTTCTTACAAAACTGAATGTAGTATTCTATGATTCAGTAATCACACTCATTGGTATTTTACCCAAAGTAGTGGAAAACTTGTGTCAGTACAAAAACCTGCACATGGATATTTATAGCAGCTCTATTCATAATTGCCCAAGCTTGGAAGCAACTGAGATGCCCTTCAGTAGGTGAATGGATAAATAATACTGGGACACATTCAGACAATAGAATATTTTTCAGCACTACAAAGAAATGAGCTCCCAAGCAAAACTATGGAGATAGTAGAAAGATCAGTAGATGCCAGGGGGTTAGAGTGAAGGGGGGAGATGACTAGGTAGAGTACAGAGGATATTATAGGGCAGTGAAAATACTCTGTATGATGCTGTGATGATGGTTATATGTCATTGTACATTTATCTAAACCCACAGGATATACAATACCAAGAGTCAACTATAAACTATGGACTTTGGGTTATGGGTTATGATCACATGTCAACGTATATTCATCAGTCTCTGGGAGATTTCTATACTTTTTGCCGTGAGCCTAAAACTGCTCTAAAAAAAATAAAGTCTTCAAAAATGTTATCTAGGTAGGTGGGAAGTGAAAATTCAGTAACACTCTGGCGGCTGGAAATAGGATAAGATAGGAAGGATAAAGGTAATTTAAACGGGTTGAGCGAAAGTGAAAAGAAAGTAGACAATCTTTCTTCACAGCTTCTTAATCAACAAACAGCTAGTCCCATTAAATGAATGATTCATTGGCAAATTAACTGATTGTAAACTAAAACTGGAATCTTCCCACTGTAAATACTATGTTCAGTCCACCAGCATGTGCAAGAATATCTCAAACTACAAATTTGGCCCAATTATCTACCATTAAAAAGTTCCAAAATCATATGCTACTGAAAGATGATAACCCACAATCAACATTTTCCAAAACTTTTCAGAGTTCCCCTAGTGAACAGCAGTTGTTCTGTACAAAGAACTGCTAATACCATTCATGGGTCTGGAACTTGCTATTACTATATTGAGGTTTCTATTTTGGATAGAAATGTCAATTATATTCAAGTGGTTTTAAAAGGTAATTTAGAGGATTTTCTTTCCAAGTGAGCCTCTATTCCTCAAAACCTTTCAACATCAACTTTTTCCTAAATTGTTTCAGTAATAAAGAGCACTTACTTCTTAATAAGACTTTCTAAAATCATGATTATGTGGTCAAAGACTTCCATTAATAACTGGGCTTTTCTTCATGGCTGCAGGGGGTATGTTCTCCTTCCGTTGCAAAGTAATTTTCCAAGAGTATGAGTATATGCATGAAAATTTGGCTTACAGAAACAGTAGCGGTTGCCGGAAAGCAACTTTGACATCTCCTAGACCAGCTCTGTCCCACGGATGGCTATTGTTTGTGCCATCCAATGTTAGCCAGTGCAATATTTAATGTTCTTTTCCGTAAGTTGTGAGCATTACATTGAGAACACAAAACTCTGTATTTCTGTTGTCTCACGAAGCATTCAAGGATCTAGTGGTGCTGAGCTCACATGCCTCCCTTGTAATCATCAGCAAACAAATCAATTCTCCACTTCAGTATGTCCTCCCTGTTTTGTCACTGTCCCCATCACTCCCTATTTCTCCTCAATACTGCGTTCCAGGGAGAGTTGCCTTTTTTTGTTTTAATGGTCCTCAAATTTTTCCAATAACATTAATGGAAAAGTGAAATATTCATTGGACACACACGTTTAGCAGACACGTGTAAATTAAACCAGTGCAAGAGCATTACATGCTTCAATAAAAAGAAAAAGGAAGAGAGGAAAGAGAACACATAAATCTGTAGAAGTGGAGACTATTATATGTTTACTATGCAAATCGAGAGTAAATGTGTGAGAAAAACAATTATCCCAAGTCCGCTTAGTTTCTGCTTCTGTATTAGTCAGGAGCCAGTGAGGCGAGGGAACCCACGCAGCTAGCTGCAGGAAGCCATTGCTGCTGCCTCAGGGGTTCGGAGAAAAACAGGCAAGTGATTGTACCTATTAAAATGCACAGGTCTTGGGAGAGCCCCTCAAGAGCAAAATAAGCCCCCGAGAAGGAACCCTGAGGGGCACCCTGGGCTTTTGCAGAAAAGGACACTGGTTGCGGTGTGTAGGTCTTGGAAAAGGCACAATAAAGCTTAATCTGTGAAGGCTGGACAGTTGGCACACGAGGATGAACTGCTCGTTCTGGAAAGGACTGCTTTTATGGGGGTGGTAAAATGTGATGCCCACAGTGATAGACAAAGAAATGCAAAGTAGAAAAAGAACAAACGCAGGCACTGAAATCCTAGCAGGACGGCAAGGAGCAAGTTCTTCGTCCCTCCTCTAGCCCCTAGACTCTCTCCAGCGCCCTCTGGAGGCAGCTTCTAGTAGTTTGCTAAGCCAGGAGGTTTGCAGAAGCTGACGTACAAAATAGTATAAAGAGGCCTGTCTTAACGGAAATTGGAAAGGGAGGTGAACCATGAGAGACTATGGACTCTGAAATACAATCTGAGGGTTTTGAAGGGGCGGGGGGTGGGAGGTTGGGGGAATCAGGTGGTGGGTATTAGAGAGGGCACGGATTGCATGGAGTACTGGGTGTGGTGCAAAAAACAATGAATATTGTTATGCTGAAAAGAAATTAAAAAATATATTTTTTTAGGGGGAAAAAAAAGAAATAGCTTTCTTAACTCCACAGTAATAAAGAATTAAGAAACAGAAAAAAAAAAAGGAAAAAAAAAAGGCCTGTGTTAGAAGTGGAGAGCCAATAGCTTCATAGCTGATAGAACTACTTAACTGGTCCTTTAAAGACTACAGCTCGTGACCTTTGCCTTAAGGAGAAAATGGAAATTTTAGAATCATTTATATTTTATATATTATGTTATGGTTTATAACGTCTTTTCATTTTTTTTTTTTAAATCAATTGAGTGTAGTTCAGCTCCACAGTTTCAAAAGGCGAGAATGGCAGACATGATCACCTCAATTTCCCATACGAGGAAATGGGAGTAGACAGCCATTCATATGCCAAAATCACGGGTGTCACAAAGGCCAAATTGGAAGGAAGACACCCTGCCTGCCAGCTCATTGGCTAATCACTGTTGCAGGGGACTCCTACAAATCCACAGGTAACCAGAATCCCTTTAACTAATGAAGTCCACTAATGCTACTGCCTTGGGGCAAAGAACTCTGTGGTTTCATTGTCCCAGGTCAGAGAGGAAGCCCATTTGTTTGCTGACTGGTTTTATTAGGTTCTGAAGAAGGCAAAAAAAAAAAAAAAAAAAAAAAAAAAAAAGTCTCCAGTTGAAGGTATTGGATATTTGAGGTAAATTGAATTTAATGTTTCCTGGAACACCAATTTTATGTTATTTAAAAACCCTGAAGGAGTACAACTCAGCTTACTACCTTAAAGGAACCATGTCTTGGATCACACAATTTCTTTCAGTGCCAGTGAAAAGCATAGCTCTGAGATGCATAAGGATATTCTTCTAGCTTCAGTAAAGGGTGAATTCAGGTGAATTGGAAAATGAAGGAAAAAAAAAAAAGGAAGAAAGAAAGAAAAGAAAAGACATCCCTTCCTTAAGAAACTTTATTGCCATCTGCCGGGAAATTGAAATAATAACTACACAAAGCTAGGAGAACAATAAGGTAAAAGTGATCCTCAGGATTTGTGCAGTGTACAACTTGAACGATGGTTAAGTGGTGACCTCTGTTTTCTCAGATACTACTTCTACGGACTAATAAAAAATGTTATATGGGGAAATGAGGGATTGATAGTTATATTTAATGGCTCTTTGCTTTGTTTTGACTGTTGTACTTTCTATACCCTTTAATAGACTAATGGGTTTTATAGATTTCCAGACAGGAGGGTAACTACATTCCCCAGAGTTCTAGGCCCAAAGGAGGGGAGAAGGAAAATAAACCCTTTTCTTAAGGAACAAACTACAGGGAAAACATTCTGTGAAACAGATCTGAAAGATAATTTATCTAAATAACACCCCTCATTTCCCCTATAGTCACCACCATTTACTTCAGCTTTGTTAAGAAAGAGGAACTGTACTCCTTTCTACTGGATTATGTAAGAGTACTGTTGGGGTGGGGGAGGGGCACTTCTCACTTCCCCAGGATTCCCTGAGGAGATTTTTAGTTCAGTTGCCTTGATCCACAAACATGTGTGCATACACACATACGCATTCCAAATTTGGCATTTCTGAGTGAGTACTTGTGTTTCAGTTTGCCAATTCCTTCCCTCCCTGTCCCTTCTGGAAGAGGAATTTCCTAATCTGATCATAGATACTCAGGGAGAATCTGACATCAGTTGGATTCTCTCCCATGGGAAGGCATGGATCCTGACCTAACATACTGGCCTGGGGGCTCATCTGAATATTTCTTTTTCTCTTAAATGTTGAGTATTTGCCTCCCATTACGGAGCTTGACAGGCCCCGATCCTTTGCTCTTTTTCCCTCTTCCCAATGAAATAAATCTCCCATTCCAGTTTCCCCATTTCTGATCTGGCATTTCAATTTAAAACGAGGTCTGAGGTAGGAAGCCATAAACAATTCCCATCCAGCTTTGCCAACAATAAAATGAGAGCACAGTCAACCTAATCTCCACCAGGTTCCCTTGTTTGATTGCTACCAATTTACAGGCAGTGAGATGGTAGATTATAATATTAGCATACCTAACAATTCAGGATAATCTGTTGGGTTTCAACTTCGTTATGATCATGAAATACATTTTGTACCTTAGAAAGTCATAGGCTTTCTAATAAAGCCATTAGCTACCTTATTACTGGAGGGATTACAAAAATAACCAGGTGGGTGCTTGCCAAGTGTTTCAAACTTTGGATTTTGAACCAGATGACATTTAAAGTTATGTACAATCCAAAGAATCTATTCATGTTGGTAAATTCTACTAAATGTTTAACTCTAAAAATTCTAAACAAATATATCCACGAGAGCCAGAATGATATGTTGCTTAAGATGATGAGCTTGGAATCAGATAGTCTTGTGTCTGAGTCCTACCACATTTTCTTTGATACCTTGGAATGTTGCTTCATTCTCTGACGGTAAGGATCCTAGCTTCTGAAATGGAAATAAAAATATTACTACATAAAAATATTTTGAGAATGAAATGTAATAATTAAAGATGTGTATCATAGTGCCTGCCACATTCTAAGCACTCAACAAATATTAGCTGTTATTATCATTAGCCTTATTACTGAATGTAATTGAAAGCAGAAGGGACAATAAACAGTTCATCTGGCAGAAAACTAACAAGAAAACCAAACAGAAGCAGAGGTTCTGAAAGAACAGCAACATCAAAAATTACAGATTTTTCCTTGACTTGGAACATGGGGATATAGGGAGAGGCTGTCATGGCAGCACGACCTGTAATATCCACCCATTTTGGTAAACTGTATCCCTACTCTGGATTTGTCCTGCAAATCTGCAGCGCTCGTGCTCTAGGGCCATTCTCTACACATCAAGAGGAAGTTATAAAACATGGACCTAAAAAACTATCAACCATTAGTCATTAATTCCTTTAACACAATATTTATTAACATCTAGGTTACTGAGGACTTGGTTCTAGAGACGGATGGGAAGGCAGTAGGCTTTTCCCCTGTCATGATGTCATTTGACTCAGAGTTGGAGAGGTGGGAGATGGGGAGAGGACATATGGACAAGTTTCTCACTCTCTCACTCTCTTTTTCTCTCCCTCCCTCTCTGTATTTAGCATAGCAGGGACATCCTTTTGTAATGACCATGACTTTGCAGCTCCTCTCAACAAGAAGGTGAGTCTCTTGCTCTACTCTTAACCTAGGCTTGACCGTGTTACCTAATTTGTCCAATGGGATATTAAAAGAAAATAAATTTTCTCACAGGGACGTATGCAAACTGCTTGTCAGCGGGCTTACTACCTCCTACTGCTACTGGGAGCCCTGCAATGTCTGTTTACAGAAGTCAGAACAGCTCTGAATTCTTGGAGCAGGAGTGTGTTGCCTGGGAGGTAGCGGGAGGCGACCTGCTGAAAATATTTTATATCCCTATCAGGATGGTAGTTACACATGTGTGTGCGTATGTAAAAATTCATTGAGTTCAAGTTTTATTCACTCTTGTGCATATTGTCCCTACTCTCTATACACAAGTGTGCTCACACGTGTGCACACACACACACACACACACGTATAGCTAGAGGATTTTCCATGAGTTGTAGAGAAAAATTGGGTCAGTACAGTATCACAGAAGCTGGAGGGAGTAACGGTGAACTCTGTCGATGTGGTCAGAAGCCTGAGGGAGATGAAAGCGGCAGGATCAAGCGACGGGGAGGTTGTTGATATACTTGATGAGAGCAGCGTTCATGGACACACTTGGGGAGAAATCTCATTTTATAGTAAGTGTGTAGTGAATAGAAAGTGAAAAATTTGAGATGATATCATGTTTATTTTGATGGGATACTAATATATGATTGTATATGGATGCAGTTCAGGAGACAGAAGGAGTCTGAGCTAGTAGAGAGAAGATAAATGAGAGAGGGGTGTTTTTCTTTAAACTTGAGACTTTTTAAGAGAACCTGCCATCATCATTATTATTATTAGTAGTAGTAGTAGTAGTATTGATCTGCTCTATTAAAAGGGGTTTAATACATGTCAGGTGTTAATCCTTTTATTAGTCCCAATCTACACCTTAATGGAGCACTTACACCCACTTGACCCCTCTGTAGACCCTCAATATAAACGAAGAAGTTTGCCATCAAGATCTCTCAATTCTATGGCAGAGTTACAAACTTGAGTCTCTCATTTTGTCTTGGTTATAGCAGGTAACATGCATGCACAGTTTTCTCATGAAGCCCGTGAAAGATTTCAGACAGAAAATATGCTAAAGAACACCCCCCCAGCCCCTGTTGGGTATCTAGATTTATCAGTAGAGTTGTCTTAGGGTAGACTTGTCTTTAAAATTCCCCAAGGTGCCCTTCTGGCTCTTCAAGTTTTAATTTCTTTCTTTCATTCTCACACACTATGTACATTTCCTTCTTCTCCTATGCCATTGTCTTGTCACTTGTGACATTAATGTAGAGAGGAAATCTGTTAAAGGCAGTCTTTGCATCTCTTGATCTTACCATATGTCTCAGCTCAGGCATCCCTCTGGATTTCAAAGAAGGTGAAGAGAGGGAGTAAGGAAGGGCATTGGGCAAGATGCTTGTATCTTTCCATTTCAACTGCTTTCTCTAATCTATACCAGAGAACTAATAGAGCTGATGGGGCTTTGGGGAATCCTTTAAATCCACCCCCATTCATTTACAGATGAGGAAAGAGTGGTGAGTGAATTTACCTAAAACTTCAGTTATTTATTGAAAGAGGGTGTCTCCGTTGTCCCCTTCCATGCCTGACTGTGTGTTTACTGGAAAAGTAGCTTCCTATAGTTGAACTGCAAGTGATGGTTCTCAAACCTGGGTGATCATCGGACTTAGCTATAAATCTTTTAAAAACCGACAGCTAAGTCTCACTCCATAGCTTGTGATATCTGAATCTATGCTAGTGTTCCTGTCCTGAAATCTATAATTAGGCAGGAAGGAATTAATACAGCATGCCTAATCTTTGGAAAGGTCTGTGTGCATGCTAGTCCTTGCCTGGTGTCTGGATACTTGGATCTTGTCAAGTTCTCTATGTGGTAAGAACACTTTGCCTGCCTGTTGCATCAAGCAGGATCACCTGGTTTCCTTCTAGGAGTCTGGAGCTTGATAGTTATGGCCAGCCATCATGCCAACATAACCAGTTCCTAATGAAAATCCTGGCCTCTGAATTTCCACTGGGGGTATCTGGGCAGAAGAACAGTGTATGCATTTCCTACTGCTTTTCAAGAGTGGAGAGAGAATGTGTTCTTTGTGAACTTTTTAGGGAGAGCCAAAGCCTGCATGTGAATCTAGACACATATTAGATACCGCTTGAGATATCTTTTTTCCTTACTGACACAATTGTGTATTCTTACTGCATTGTTGTAATAGATCTTGGTCATGAAAACCGTATGCCAAGTCTCTGGAATCCTACTAGAGAAGCACCATGCTT
This sequence comes from Mustela erminea, assembly GCF_009829155.1. Classification (NCBI taxonomy): domain Eukaryota; kingdom Metazoa; phylum Chordata; class Mammalia; order Carnivora; family Mustelidae; genus Mustela; species Mustela erminea. The sequence goes on from NC_045627.1 coordinate 70,428,616, forward strand.
GTTGTGGTGATGGGGCTGCTGAAACAAATTTTGTCAAAAGTGATTCCATAAGTAGAGACATACTGTTGACAAAGAAATAGAAACCTATCTTCTGTGTCTTGTGAGCAGCCAGGTTTGGAAACTCCTAGAGAAGACTGATTTGAAAGTCTTGAGGACGTAACACTTTCTCCACGCTTGTCTTTACATAACCTTATTCAGCAGTAAGAGGAACCAAGGGGATGTTCTCCCTTTGATATAGGCATTTCAAACTTAATAGTTCCAAAAGCAAAATTTTGATATTTCATCCAAAATTATCTCTGCTGATAATCTTCTTTCAGTAAATGGCAATTTCAGCTTTTTATTCTTAATTTTCTCAGATCCAAAATTCCAAAGTCCTCTTAATTCTCTCCTTTTTCTCACCCCACATAAAAACTGTGATTAATGCAGAGACTAACCTCCCAATGTATCACAAAATGCAGTCACTTCATAATAGCTCTACCTCTACCACTCTGGATTCCATTGCCTCTCTCACCTGACATATCACACGACTGTCACACCGATGGTGCATCTGGCATGGTCACTCCATGAGGACCCATGCATGGTCAGCCTGTTTGCCCCATGGTGTCTCTCTCCTTAAACCAAAGGTCATATCATATCACATCTCCCCTCAAAAAATCATCACTGGCTTCCCATCTCAGTTAGAATAAAATCCCAAACCCATATCACAGCCCGCAGATCTCTTTATAATCTAGCCCCAACTACTGCTCTGACCTATCAGTCACATACGCCCCTCCACCAAGTCCTCCCCTCCAGCCACATTCTCTTTCTTGCAGTTCTCACCTCCTCTTACCCAAGTGTCTTTGTGATTGCTGTTACCTTTGCCTAGAATGCTTTTCTCTCAAATATTGGCCTGTCTCAGCCTCACGTTCTGCAGATCTCAGCTCCTTTGTCACCACACTCAAGAAACCTTTCCTGAACAGCCGAAGCAACACAGCAACCTCCTGTCTGGTTCTTGTTTGTGGCCTTATCATGCTTCGTTTTTCTTCACAGCACTTCTGAACCCTGGAAATCCTATGTATGTGCTTGCTTATTTGCATACTGGCTTTTTTCCCCTTGTTTCTGCTCCCGGTTCTATCCACTGTGTCTAGGATAGTAAATGACTCAGAGGAGGTGGTGAAAAATAGGATAAAGCAGTGAGTGAGCTGAAATATGGAGGGTGAGGAGTGACTATTCAGTGAGAGGGGACGGTCAAGGGAAGGCTTACTTAAGAAAACGTCAGTGTGAATTGGACCAAGGGGAAGGACACAGGAGACTGCTGCAGCGACCAGGGGACAAAGCAGTTAAGGCAGTAACATACTACAGGGAGTATACAGGGAGTATACAGAAGTCTAACTCCCTTTGGTCCCTCGGTCTCGCTCATTCGGTGGTTCTTTGGAGTCAAAGATTTTCTCGGTCCTCAGTTTCAAGACTGAGCCGACACAGCGGATTGACACGGAGAACATGGGAACGGTTCTTCCTAGTTTGCTCCCGTTCCAGAGCTTTCACGAAGTCAGCAGACCTTTCCTCTCCACGGTTGTATGCCCTGACAGAGCTGGGTTTCATGGCTGCTCCTCTGGGTTCCTGCGGAGCTACATGAGCTGATGAGAAGAATGGCCTTTGACCTTCCAGGAAAACAAAACAGGATAAGAAAGTCCATTTCTCTTTCTTTTCCTTTATTTTTTAAAAATAGGACTCTGAATTCCAAATAAGCCAAGACTATAGAGAAACTTGAAAGTGATTAAAAAAAAAAAAAAAAAAAAAAAAACTTGGGCGCAGGACCCAAAACTCCTCAAAGATTGAAACATTTGTTTGAAAGGGACAAAGTGCCATGCATTTTAAAAGCAGAATCACAAAATAGATCTCTCTCTCACTCTCACTCCCCCCGTCCTGCTGCTTAAGGGGATACTAGGACAAGTGACATTTCTATTACAGATAAAAATATATATTTTTTTAACTATGTTTTGGAGATATTTGCCAGCTGGCCTATTATGGCTAGAAGGGAACGGCCATGGAAAATGAAACTCTACTAAGGTTATTTGGGCATTTGCATGTTTTGCAAGAAAGACTTATGTATAATTATGGAAGGGATATTTCGGACTGAGCTGGTGGGAGCAGGTATAAAAGTAGATGCACTCAACGTCACTTTTTCTTTCACTGGATGTTTGACAGGATCTAAACCAGATTGAAAATCTATTGAGATACAATCACATTCCAGGAATCGGAGGTGACAGTAGCTTCCCTTCTTGGAGTCTTGTGAGCCAACACTATGACCAATAACAAAACTACTTTATGTAAAGAAATACTAGGTGGCTCAGCGAACTACTGAAAACCAATATAAAACAGTGGTTAAAAATGGGAGCTGATGTCAAACTGCCTGAGATGAAAGTTCAATTCTACCCTCTTACCAGATGTGCACCTAGCAAACTAGGAAGAATCTCTCTTCCTTTGTTTTGTCATACTTTGTGTTACTGCAATTATAGGATCAGATAATCCCCTTGGAATGTGTAGAAGAGAATTTTGTCAAATAATGAGGCCCAATAAATGAAAACTATCATTATTATTTATATGGGGGCACTAATTTTATGTAAGTTAATCACAATTCCAAGAAACCTTCTTTTAAACTTATGACTCAACAAATATTTATCAAATTCTTACTGTGTGCTAGGTACCAGTCTATATAACGTAGCTGACAAAAAAAATAAAAATTACCGTTCCTTCTCTTAAGGAGAAGTCAAGAAGGTAGTACAGTAAGGTATGAGTATATGTCAATGGCATCACAGGCTACACTATGATAATTTTCCAAATAGATTGTATGAATAATATATGCTTCAAATTGAAGGGAAAGAGAGATTGGTATGAAATATGGGGGGACCACTGACGGAAAACAACTTAAGTTAGACCTTCCAGGAGAAATACATCTGGTCTGGATGAGAGGAAGAGAAAGTTCATTGCGCACATAGGGGAGAACAGAGCAGGACTTGGAAAGGCAGGCTCTGGTCTCTGTCAGTGAGTGGAAGCTCTTGGTTGGAGCAGATGCCTCTTGTTTAGATGAATGGAGGAGAGAAGAGTCTTATAGGTTAGTGGTAGACTCTGGGTCTGGAGGCATGCTTGAACACACACAAAAAAAAAAATTCAGAAAACAAAGAAGTGCCTAAGTTTGTGGGGAGATCTCCAATAACACAATCAACACAAGGAAGTCCTGCCTTGGGTGGAAGGTGGGTGGATGACTTCCAATGTTTTCCTCAAGCTCAGATTCTGGGTTGGCTGTGGGTTTCCTGCCTATATGGCTAACAATCTTAACCAATTTTGGGCTAAAAACATGATTTCTTGGCCCTCTCCTATCATTGATTCCATGTGTATGTTCCTCTGTCTAGCAGGGCACACATCATACAACATGGGTAACATGGAAGAGTTTCCCCCTCCAGTACCTCTCCCACTGGATGGTTGTGAAGATTTAAGAAATTTCTAGAATGTGCTACATTATCATGGACAGTGTCAATGTAAAACCGAAGGAAATAGAATGAATTTGATATTTTAAACTCACAATTGGTACTAGGAACAGGGTAGGAGACAGAGTTAGACTTCAACCCTGCTGTATACTTTCTTTCCACCCCAGCCCCCAAATATCATCACCTCCATGAATCTTGACTTCATTCTCTCTCTTCAGCGGTGCATGCTGTGTAAGTCAATACCATGTGTATTTATCTACTCCCTCCTCTAGTCTGTCCATGAAGTGGGCATGACTGTTTCTTTATTTCTTTATTTCCCAGATAGAGAAAGTGGTACTGAGATAGGCAGGTAAATAACCCAAGGTCAGAGTCTTTAGTTAACAGAATCAGGGCTTGACTCTGGTACAGCTCTGTTAGATGCCAAGGCTGACAAGTTTTTGCTGTAGGACTTTATGGCTACACCACAGAAGCCTTGCTCTCAGCGAGCTGCTGCCCACATGCTGCTCCTTGAGACGTGGACTTCAGATACCCAGGGCATCCCATTTTGGCCTCTTCCTTGGGCTTTATCCCTGCACCCCTAAATATGCTTTTCCTTCTCAGTCAACTATGGGCGCCTTTGAAAATGTATACAACTCTGTTTTCATGCTATTGACAGAAAAGATAGTTATAAAATGGACCTTTCTAGAACGAAGGGCCACATGGCCTGCACTGAGAGGAGCAATGGTGGGACGTAGCCTGAGAGCAGCTTTAGGATCGGACGCAGCCACTCACGGGCTAAGTTCCCTCATCTCAAATATCTTCTTCGATGGTTTGGGCCTCAGTGTCTTCATCTGTGAAAGAGGGAACACGACCTGCTGCTAGGAGGTTGAAACCAGATCATTCAGATGGAAAACATTTAAAATTATTAAGCATTAAACAAATGGAGAGCATTATTATTTGGCAGGCAAATTTGCTATATAGAAGCAATTAGATCAACGGGAGAGGAGTTCACAATGAAGGGAAGGAGAATGGGCACTCCAAAATATGCCACGTTGGCGTATGAATTACCTTGAATTAGAGTTACTTAAGGAAAAACAGCTGTAAGAAGGACATAGACTTCCTTTGTCTCCCTGAAAGCAGAAAATAAATCTCTCATGCGAAGATACCCTCCTTGTGGCAGGAGGTAGAGAAACACCCTTATCACCAGAGACTGGGAATTTGGGACCAAGAAGGCTGTATAAGCAAAATTTGTAATATCTTCACTAATTAGTTCCTCCAAGCCAAACCCCCTTTGTTTTGGCAATACCTCACATATGTATTCTTTGTCTACTATGTATAAGGCTGGTTGCTTTGCCCCTTTAAGCCTCATACTTTATTTTTCTCTTGTTAATCTGTCTTTGTCAACTTAACTATTAGGCCAACCAAAGAACCTAAAAGGGAGGAAGAGAAAAATTTTCCTCCCCTTTAACATCCTGGTGAGGCCAGGTTGGAGTCATGGTTGGAGTGAGCTTGAGCATGTCACTTAACAGCCCTAAGGTTCAGTTTCCTAATCAGAAAAATGGGGATTTTGGATTACTCACAGGGTAATGGTTGGAGTGAGCTTGGGCATGTCACTTAACAGCCCTAAGGTTCAGTTTCCTAATCAGAAAAATGGGGATTTTGGATTACTCACAGGGTTCCTGGGAAGATTGATCAGGGTGTTTGGTTAAAACATCATTGTTTATAAATCACTGTAATCTTTGCCATAATTGATTATTGGTAGGAAAACAGGTATTTATAAAATGCAAGTAAATATGCACAGAGATAAGTCTGATTTGTTGGAAGAACTTCAGGCCCCTGAGGGCCTTATGGAGGCTCCTGTATAAAGAAGAAAGCTGTACTGGACGGTTATGCTCTATAGTCTGAGTTGGCTGGAAAAGGGTCAGCTGCCTGAGATTAAAACTCCTCTTGAGGGATGGGAGCTTAAGAAGACTTGTAGATAAATTTATTTACTACTACTACTACTACTCATCTTGTCTTGATAAGAGCTTGAGCTAGGCAAGTCTGTGCTCTTCCTCTTTCAAGAGAAGGGAGTAGAGTGGATCTGTCGTTATCAGCCTCAGTCCCTTCGTCCTTGTCCTTGGGAGAGCAGATGCAGAGTATCTTGTGTATGGGAGGAGCTGGGCAGAACAGGCCTAGGGAACAAGGCCAACAACTTCCCTAATAACTGTGGCACCCGCTTCCTTAACTTTTGGCTGCACCCCAGGCTTACTCAGTGGCTGTGGCCTAGAAACTCGCTGGCAGGCAAAGGGATGGTCTTGTTGCTGAAATTGAGAGTCCAGAAATAATGATAATAAAAGCTATGTCTTTTTAAGAGAAAGCAGCAGCATAAGAAAGGTCAACAGAGTACACTTATGATGACCAAGGGCTTAGGAATCGGGGATATGATGGTACAAGCCCCAGCTCTGCTATTCACAATCCTTATAGTTCTCTACACATTATATATGCTCTCTGAGTCTGTGTCCTCGTCTCTTCAGTGGGAATAATGATGCCAGCCTTCTGATCTGTTGTGGTTTAATGTGATTAAATAAGATAATATATGAAATCAGATGAGCATTGTGATAGACACCCAGTAAATGTTCAAATATGAAAGCTATTTGATGTTTTCCTCTTTGAGGAACATAGACACTCACACAAACTCTATGTTAAGTTTCTGCCTGCTTGTGTCAAAATGAAGACCTTAATTAGTGCTAACCTTGGATAAGGCAGTTTGCTAGAAGCAGTGGGTTATAAAAAGTTGTTTACTTAGTAGTCTTGTGTTTAAATAGCTTCTCAGCTAGTAAAACATAAGTAGGGGGGAAAAAAAGAGTTGGAAAAGGTCACATATACATGGGACCTAACAGTCAAAAGAGCAAGTACTATAAAAATTCAGCTGAGTAAATGGGAAACATTTCACACACACACACACACACACACACTCTTTTTTTGTTTTGTTTTGTTTTGTTTAGTCTTTCATTTTTCCAGTTTGTCTGTCAATTGGTACTATTAGTGATACCAATATTGTCCCAAGAACTGTGCTAGAAATCATGTTAGGTTGGGTCTTAGAAGACAAATAGGAAATACAGAGAGAGGAGACAACTGGGATTATTTCTCTCTGAATTTAACTGACGGAGGAGGAGGAAGAGGAGGAGGGGGAGGAGAAGGAAAAAAGAATGTCATTCAATTTTCCTTTGCTTTTGCTTTAACAACATATTGATAATCCCTTTATGTATCTTCATCCCAAAATCCTCTCACTAGTTCTTGGAAGGCAGCTCCCTAGATATCGTAACAATATCTCCGATTCAGGACATTCTTATGTCTATTAGGGCTATTCTCTTTTCTTTAAAAATGGGCACTCCATATAGTTCCTATCTTGACTGAGGTCATCACTGCCTCCATTAGGAGAGTCTGTCTGTCTTTCTGCATTCTAACTGGGTGTGCCACACCTCAAGACCTAACTATCCCCTGACAGGGAGCTATTTCTATTGCTAGTGATGTGAGCAGTTAAGTAGGACAAGACAGCGGTAGCATGACTGTAGTACAACTATCCCCCACCCCCTGGAGCCTAGGGACTCTTTTATGTAATGCTTGCTATAAAATCTACTGGGCCATTGGCCATAGGTTCTTCAGCTACAGTGCGACCCATAGAGTGTGTAACAGCCATCTGGGCTCATCGCATCACTTTGTGGGCCTTGGGGAGACGCACTGGTACTTCCAACCTCATGCTCCTGCTGTGATCTGTGTGGTGACTAATGTCTTATCTTAATCTGATCCAATGAGTCTCAGTGTTTACTTTTTGCACTTATGGAGTTATGCAAACCAACCTGCTTGCTGCCTTAGCCATGTTCTGTAGGGTTTTGTTACTCCTTGCTCTAGAAGACTGGGTTCCTCTGACAGCATCTGTTCTATAGTTCAAGTTTAAATTCAACGTTATTTCCAGTTCTTTCCACTCCCTGGAGCGTGTAACAACATTATTGTATGATCAGAACATCAAAACCTTGCCACTCCAAAGTTCTATCTTATACCCTGCTTTTTCACATTTCTCCTAAGGTTATTCTCCTTAGCTGAGAATTCTTATTCATCTCAGGGAGGTCTTTCTTATAATTTAGTGATTACATGAGGGATTTGAAAAAAAGTCTAGATTTAAATCCCAGCAACATTACTTGTAATCTTTAAGTCCTTTAATAGTTTCTTACTATATTAGTGCCTCGTTTTCCTCCCCAGTCAAATGGGGTTAGTAATAGTAACTAACTTACCTGGTTTTATGAGGATTATATGAATTAAAACATGGAAAGCACCTGTAACAGTGCCCAGAAAATAGCAGGAGTTCTGTAAATGTTAGACCTAATTTTTTTTTTAATTTTCATCATGGACTCCAGCCTGGTGGTATCCTAGCTACAACACAGTTTTCAGAACCTTATCACTCACATATCTGAAAGCATATTTATGGTCATGTCAGCAGAAAGGAAGGCACACTCCCAAATCTTTGACCTCTTGTGATCTGAACCCATTCTTCCTCTTTCCTTTGAGTACTCTTTAACCTCATGCAATATTTAGGTCCTCATAAAGATGTCCTCCTTCTTCACACATAGTGCGTCCTTTTATTTCAATGAACATCTTCCTGGTTTTCTTAGTTTTTTTCATTTTGTTTTGTTTCACACCTCAAATGCCTAAGACTAATCTATGTCTCAACACAGTGAATGGAACCTTAAAAAGATTCAGTCAATATTTCCTTAATGAATGGCTGAATGAAAAAAATAAGGGAAGGAAATAAATAAGCATTAGATCCGCTAGGTAAGAATTTGTGCATTGAGCAAGAATTATTTTCTAGAAGATCACAATGACTGTAGAATTTCTTATGGCCCTCATAAAAATTCAATGTTTTATATATATATATTCACTTTTTTTTATCTTAGTAGGAAAAAAAAATCTCACAGGATAATTCTTATTTATGGTTTCTTTCTTGTTTTTTTTAAACATACTCATACTTCTCTTTATTATTCTTTATATTCTAGAGGGAAGAAATCAGAATTGGGTATCATTCCTGAGATTTGAATAAATAGGTTTATATAGGAGCTTGCATCAAAAATCTTTATTTACATGTAGAGAAAATATATGCCCAGGTTTTCCCCAGCAAAATCTCAGTTTATGCATTTTTTTGGTGTAATTATTAAGAACTCCTTCTTTTACTCTCAGAAGAGTCTCAGTTTTGAGGAAAAATCATATTTTTATAAGGAAGTCATAAGGAAGTTTTATGGTTAAGATTTCATAAGAAATCAAAGAAGAGCCAGATATTTACATGCTACGGAATATTTAGCTGATCCATCAACAATTTTTATTGAGTGTTCTCTGTGTACTAAACTCAGTATTCATTGTTCCTTTTGAATGAGGACCAGACAAGAGGATATCCTGACCCACACATCTTCTTTTTCTGTTTTTACCTTTATTGGGGGCTGCTTTACCTAACCTGCAGATGCAGGGTAATAGAAGGTCAGGTAGAAGGGTTCAAAACAACTATTTTAGTTCTGTTTCTCAGAAATCCCACTTGGACTTTCATATAGGAAAAGTGAATCTATTGTCTATGTAAATAAAAAGTTCAAAACTACTTCATTTCAGGAATAGTTGGCTATGGATATTCAAACAGTGTTATCAAGAAACTACATCTACCTCTCCTTTTTGCTTTGTACTAGGCTGGCTTCATTCTTAAGAGAGTTTTTCCTTCATGGACAACCCCAGAAGATCCAGACTGACATTCCTGATTCTTGTTACAACATATCCGTTAGCAAGTTTTCTTTCCAGTTGTCCCTAGCATGTTTCAAGATTCATTCTCATTGGACCATTTTTGTTTATGAGTCCATATATAACCAAGAGTCTAAGAGATTGAATATGTTGATTATCCAGACCTGAGTCATATGCCACCTCTGAATATGGAGAACATTGGGACCAACCCAACCACATAAATGGAGATTAGTAATTATTTTCCAAGAATGAGGGCCTTTAAAAAATTAGGAATGGCAAAGCAGGAATTTCATAACCAACTTAGGTTCATTCTAATCAATCTTGTTGCCAATGGTTCTATGATCCTATGTTTGTCATGGTAGACTAATTTCTGTCCATCATTTATTTTCTTCATGAAATGAACACTGGGGCTCCTCTGTAGTACAGTTGGTTAAGCATCTGACTCTTAGTTTCAGCTCAGGTCCTGATCTCAGTGTTGTGAGAATGAGCCCCACATCAGGCTCTGTGTTCAGTGCAGTGTCTGCTTAAGTTTCTTTCTCTCTCAACTCTCCTACCCTCCCACACCCCCATGCATTCTCTCTCTCTCTCTCTCTCTCTCTCAAATAAGCAAATAAATATTACAAAAAATAAAACAAACACTTATTTCATATTCTACAGCCTGACCAAAGTTTTATTGGCACTTGAAATTGGGCATGTGTATGCATATACTGCCCCCCCCCCCCACAAATGACTCTCCTTCACATGTCACTCAGTCTTCCAGGCATCTTCTGTCTTGAGACTTGTCATCTGAAAGTTTTTTTCAGCCAGGCACAGCTACGGGAAGATATGCAGATGGGGAGTATGCATGGGATAGTCATATAGGGCAGGCCTGGAGCTACGCAGAAAACTTAAACCTGCATTTTGTCACAACTTCAGAACTTACCTAAACCTTACTGTTTAGGGGTATTGATAATCAAGGAATCTCTGAGCATAGAAAGAACTTGGACCCCATTCACTGAAGCTAACAAATGACTCCTTGTTCCTAGGAAAAAAGCCATCCATGTTCCGGTCCAGAAGAAGAACTTTTCTTATTCTCTATGTCTGAGCCCCAGCCATTACTATGTTCTAGTACTTTGAGACAGGAGACTCTGATATATATATAAAGACCCATTAACCTCTATTTGTCCAAAGGCCAGCTCTCAGACGTTGCAAACTATCAGCCTGGATTCCCAAGGAATTTTTGTCTTATCCTGCAGGTGAGATCTCCAGGCCAGGTGAGAGTCTGTTCTGACAAGTCTAACCTTATAGCACAACTCTATCTGCAGACTGACTACAGTAATGCTCTTTTTCTTGGTTGCTATTTGCCATCTAGTTTTTAGTGCAGGAGTCATTAACTATGAACTCTCCTACATTCAGCAATTCTTTTGACGGTATTTCCAGGCTTGTGTCAGTTAACGGGCCACCAACCCCTTGATAGCAATTCCTATTTATCACTCAGCTGTAAATATTGTCTCCAGGCAAAGCTTGGCCTACATGGTCTGAGCCCTCAAGCAATTTTATTTTGACTCATTCTAAATAAAATCGAATTACTCAGAGTGTGTGGGTAGGTGAACAGGAAAAAGGAGGCTGGCAAGAGAAGTAGAAAAAGGAGAAGGAGAAAGAGAAGGGGAGAGGAGGAGGGGGAGAGGAGGAGGGGGACAGAAGAGGAGGATAGCAGAAGAGAAAGAGGTAGAAAGACACAGAGAGAGAGAGAGACAGAGAGAGAGAAAGAAATTGCATGTTCTCTGCACAGTGGTCTTAGAAATCTTTCAAAGAATGAATAGGAGAAAAAGTGTGTGACCACCTGTCAAAGAATGAGAGGAAATAAGAGAATAAAACAGGCAGGAAAATAAAACAGGCTAAGACAGGATGAGGGGAACTCAAAACTGTAAAACTGTACAGAGAAAAGATTATAGAAAAGGAAAAGAAAGGTCACTAAAAAGCCTGTTTAAATATGTCTCTATTTTCCCATTTTCTCTTTCTCACTAGCAGGGAGTTGATCAGTGAGCAATGAATGAACATCTATTATTTTCTGGATATATATATCTCATCAAGTGCATCTTTTGAGGAGTATCAACCATTTGTGCTATGCTGGGTAAGTGGCAAATGACAGAGTCTCAGAGGTACAGGCTTTCAGAAGAGGGAGAGGTCTGTGTTAGCTGAAGAACTGAGGGAAGGATTCCCAGCAGAAATGGGGGTTCAGTGGATCATGCAGTCTGGGTAGGACCAAAGCAAGGACTGAGGGCACTCTCAGCAGGGGGAAAGGCAGAGAGATACAGAGATGCTGGACTCGATTGGGAAATCTGCAGCACATGAACTTGTAATGATAAAAGTATTTGATGCAGGCAGGGATAGTTAGAAAAAACAGAGAATCCAATGAAAGATTGTAAGGAAAAATGGGAATGAATAAAAGAAAATATAGAGAGATTGAAGGGAAAATAAATAAAAGAAAAAGGCATAGAGTGAGAAAATAACAAATGAACTTTCAGATGCTTTCACATTTTCTGGGCCAGAACCATCATGTTGGTCTCACATGGCACTCCAAGAAGAGTTAGCCTTGCCTCTGGCTCAGCATCTACATCTGTTCCATTGATGGGATGTCCTGAGTGGCAGTCCTATGGGCAAGGGGCCATGTTATACACCTGAACATACCCAGCTGAAGTGCTGGTGGTACAACAGAGACAAGGATAGGCAAGGAAGTCCACAGTCAGATTGTATTTCTCCTGGAAAATTTTTCTAGATAACTTTCTTTTTTTTAAAATGTGGTTCACTTGACATTTAAATCATAAAACTTAAAATGCATTTTCCTCAATATAAACAGGATTAAAATAAATTTGGGAGTGAGTTATGGCCTGATGGTTTCTAGCCCATAAGTTAAAGTGATTCTTAGTTATAGTAACTGTCAGTCATCAGCTTTCGCATGGGACAAATGTAATATTCATTAAATTCTCCATCAAAAGCCCAAGTGCCCTAATACCATCTATAATCTTAGCTTTTCATAATTGGACAAAAGCCTAACTATTCTTGCCTTATCCTTCACTACTCAATGATTCATACTCAGAATCCATGCTAGTTGAACCGCTTTTGGTAACATGAATCATTTCCTACATATCCTTGGTATGTATCCAGGCTAGTTGGTCTTCTAGGAACATTTGCCCCCTACCCTTCATTCCCCTCCCCTCAAACTCTTTTGCAAGGTTATCTTTATTCAATCATTCTACTGGCAGGTGATTAAGTTAAAACCAGGTTATGAGGGTGGGTTCTAATAAGGTTCCACTGCTGTCCTTATAAGAGGAAATGTGGACAAAATAGTCTTATTCTCTCCCGTTTCTGTATAACCCCACCCTCTACTCAAGAAAAGTAATTGATACATGGGCTTCTAACACTATAGATTATTGCTGTCTGTGTTCCAACCTGATAGAAATTCTCTCATGTTTATATTATGTACTTGTCTGTGTCTGGCTTCTCTTCCTCAGTGTTAGACTGTGATATTCATCTACACTGTAGCACACAGCTCATAGTTCCCTCAATCTCACTGATGCCTAGTTTCCCAGACAATAACATATCACGGTTTATTTAGTGATTGTTGGAAATTCTTGTGGAATCCTTTTGGAGATTTGGAATTTCTTTTGAGTAGATACCTGGGAGTAGGATCATTGCACCATAAGGTATGCATAAATTCATTCAGCTTTACCTGATGTGAAGTTTTTTTTTTTTTTAATTTTTTTAAAGATTTTATTTACTTGGGAGAGAGAGAGAGAGCGAGCGAGCAAGCGAGCACACAGAAGAAGAGCAAGAGAAGGAGAAGCAGGCTCCCTGCTGAGTAGAGAGCCCAATGCGGGGCTTGATCCCAGGATGCTGGGATCCTGACCTGAGCCGAAGGCAGATGCTTAACTGACTGAGCTACCCAGGTATCTCTGATGCAAAGAGTTTTAAACGTGTTTTATGCACATTTACAGTCACAGCTGCAGTGAGTGTTCTAGTTCTTCATTATCTACACTTAATATCATCTGTCTTTATCATTTTAGTAATTTGGGGGCATTTGTAGAGGTTTTTCTCAGTTTTTCTTTTTTGAGATTTTTATGTATTTGACATATCAAGAGAGAGTGAGGGCATGAATGCGGTAGGGTCAGGGGGGAGAAATAGACCCTCTGCTGAGCACAGAACCTAACCCAGGGCTCTATCTCAGGACCCTAGGATCATGACAGGAGCTGAAGACAAATGCTTAATCAACTGAGCCACCCAAGTGTTCATACAGTAGTTTTAATTTCCAGGTCATGATGACATGCATTTGACCATCTTTTCATGTAGTTATTTGACATATCTTATTCTGTGCAGGTGGTTCAATTACTTTATCCATTTTCTATTGGGTTTTGGTTTCTCAATCATTAATCTGGAGGGATTATTTGTATATTCTGGTGATGAGTCATTTATTATATAAATTATTACAAATATTTTCACCTTGTCTGGTGGTTTTATTTTTCATTCTCTTAATGTTGTTGAATGGAAAGTTTTTGATTTAATGTCTCCATTATTAGTATTCTGTTTTGTGGTTTGCCCTTCTTTTTTCCATTTAGGTAATCCTTGCCTTCCCCATTATCCTATTTCTCTATTTTTTAGAAGAATACTTTTTAAAATAATTTATGAATCATTTCAAATTAATATTTTTAATGCATGGTGTAAAAAGGGATTTTTCCTATCTACGTTTATATTTATATGTTTACTGATACAGATAGATAAATAGATATGGGAAATTGACTCTCCTTCATTTTCTACATGCCTCTTTTGATTAAAAAAATATTATGAATGTAGTCTAGGTTAACAACAGTTACTTTTTGAAAAAAGTATTTGTCTACCTTAAGATCACAAATCTGCCTGCAATTTTTTTAAAAAATATTCTGGGTGGTAGAGTTATATATGTATTTTTCAATATGGAGATCCCATTGATTAGCATAATTTATTGAAATATCCGTCTTCTTCCATGTATACTACAACATCATTTTTGTATAGAAAGAAGACCATATAATTGTGAGTCTGTTGAGGACTTTTTTATTGTGTTCCCATGGTCTATTTGTCAATCCTTGTGCCAATACCACACTACCTCTGTTAGAGTAGCTTAGTAACAAGTATTGTTATTTGATAGTATAAATTCTCTGGCTTTTTTTTTCCTTCCAAAAAATTGTCTTGGCTGTTATTTTCTCTTAGAATTCCCAAATATACTTTAGAATTTGTAATTTCAAAATATCCTGATGGAACTTACAGTGTGATTGTGTTCACTTTATAAAACAGTTTCAGGAAAATAGAACTTTTCACATTATTGATTTTTCTAGTTCATGTAGCAAATATGTACACTTTTAACCTTAAACATTTTATATCAATAACATTTGTGGTTTTCTCTATAGAGTTTTGGACATTTTTAAAAAGATTTACTCCCAAGTATTTGCTTTTACATGGCAACAAATAACAAACAGGTTTTAGATTTTTCAATTAGCAATATAGAACTAAAATTGAATTTTGCATATGAATCTCACTGCTTATATTTATTAATTTAATTTTCTGTACTTTAATATTGTAACCTTAGTATTTAGATATACTAAGAGCATAGTCATCATTCAAGAAAACTGACAGGTATTAAAAAAAAAAAAAAGAACTTTTCCAAAGTGATATCTTTTATTTGCTTAGGTTATTGAAGTAATTAAGATAACCAGTACAATGTTAAATAAAGTTATTAAAAAGGGCATATTTTCCTTTTTCCATCTTTCTGTGGGAAATTCAATATTTCACCACTGATAATGACATTTGTTCATATTATGTACCATTATTTTAATATCTGTATAAATCTGAAATGATCTACCATCATATAATCTTCACATTGATCTTTTTTCTGTTTTGCTTTGGTTCATTTTCATAAATCTTGATAAGGAGTGTTGCATTACTATTGTTATCAAAGAACTAAAACTTTTAAAAATCTTATTCAATGAAAATATTTTTATGCCAGGAGAGTTTCACGATTTAACATTCTTTGAGCGTGGTTTTTGCTGTTCTTTTATTTTAACTCCTTAAAATGAAAGCTTTACTGAAGGGGGGGAGGGGGAAGGGGCTGGCTCCTAAACAGATTTCCACTATGCAAAGTGCTGGAGGCCATTCGCTCTGAATAGCTCTAGTTTTAGATTCCTCTTTGCTGTCCAAATATCCTGAGTACACATTTTGCCTGGACCGCAGCCTTCTAGAGTTTTTGAGATGTGAAGACATGCTTCCTGGAACGCCTGGGTGGCTCAGTCATTAAGTGTCTGCCTTTGGCTCAGGTCATGATCCCAGGGTCCTGGGATCTAGCCCCCCATCAGGTTCCCTGCTCAGTGGGAAGCCTGCTTTTCCCTCTCCCATTCTCCCTGCTCCAGTTCCCTATTTGGCTGTTTCTCTGTCAAATAAATAAAGTCTTTAAAAAAAAAAAAAAAAAAAAAAAAGACTGGCTTCCCAACGCCTTTAATCTGGGTGTGTACTCAGAACCCAGAGTATGGATCTATGGTTAGAGCAGTTTAGCCCTTCTTGCTGGAAACTGAATTTCTCACTATGCTCTCTGTGCAGAGTCAGTATTATCATCTTCATAGTAGGAAAGCAGAATATGAGCTCTCTTTTCCCTTGAGTATCAGCATAACACCTACTTCTACCCTCTTTAAACAATGGACTCTTCTAAGAGTCTGTGTTCTCACACACACACACACACACACACACACACACACACACACAGAGTTGACTTTAAGCATGGATGTTCTGAGTGTTTGGGACATGCAATGAATAATTTAATATCTGGCCCAGAGAAAGTACCCCCAAACAACAAGAATGAGGGAGTAAATAAGTAAAGCACCTGGAAAAATGAGTTGGTGTCTTTTTATGCTAAGATTTATTCATTTATTCAACAAACACATGATGAGTGGGAGACACGAATTCTTCGATTTCAGACATAGAAATGGAACAAGGTAATGTGCATATAAATATGCACAAGATGTAGTTCTTTCTTCAATTGATTTCCTGTTCAATAAAAAGAAAATGGCTAACAAAGAATACATGGCAACATGAGAATATAATCATATGATGAGTGTAAAACATGCATGATGGCAATAAGTTGTTCATTAGTGTATAAAATCTTGCATTTAATCAATTTATATTGAATTTCTAATCTATGTGAAGAACGATGCCAGTCACTGTTAGAGAAAAAGAGGGAAAGTACAGAGTTATCATTGACACAATGCCCGGCCTAAAATGGCTTAGCATCAAATAAAGAAGAAAGTTATGTCTAAGTAAACTCAAGATCTAAAAGAATGTGCTATAGACATAGTTAGATAATAGATACAGTAAATCTTATGTTTTATATGTTAGAATCTATCCATTGATTCTTTAATGCAGCCAGCATCCGCGAGGTCTGACTTTACATTGGACATATGTCACATGCACTCAGTCATTCTACTTATCTGAAAACAAAGTAGACTGTATATTGGAGGCAATAGAATTAAGTTTCTGGGAGGCAATATTTGATAGGATAGGATATACATAAGCGGTATGGAAGGGGAGGGGAACAGCAAGTATGGTAAGGGGCTTAGTAAAAAAATATAGGGACAGGGGAAATAGATTCCCAAACAGACATACTGTCTAATCTGTATGTGGGAGAATTATAAAACAGAGACTAAGTCAGGGAGTTTGGGAATAAGGTGAAAGAGTGTCTTAAGGTCTCAGGGTTTTTGTCCTTACACAAAAATTCACTTTAAGGTTGATCTACTCATTTACTTATGGCATTGAGCATGGTCAGATCAGTTCAGTTCAATGCAATCCAATACAAACAGTTCAGTACAAATTGAGTGCAATATTACGTATTTTAATGAATTAACTTACAGCCATGATACATGTTTTCTAACAGTTTAGCATTAAGTTGGTAGGAGTCTTCAATCAGTTAACATAAGCTGGGGTCTGACTCTTAGTCAGGTCTTTAGAGTGAAAAGAGTTAAACATAGGGCCCTGAGACCGCAGTGTCCATTTGGGCAAGGAGATGTTTCTCTTGGAGATAAGATGCTCAGAGTCCTATTTCTTCCATATGACCAGGTCATATTTAAAAGAAGAACAGACTTAAAGGAAAATACTTCCCAAAGTCAGAACATCACAGAAGGATCCCCAACCCAAATGTTTGCTCAGTGTCAGGAAGGAGGCAGGCGTGGGTGCAGAATGACTCATGATGAGAATGAATGCAACATCCCTACTCTGGGTCCTGTCCAAGAAAACACATTGTCTACTTTCTCTCCAATTTTGGTCAGTCTCTCCAATTGGTCAGTGCCAATTTTTGGCACTAGGACCCCAGCAGGGAAGCATGAAAAACCAATTTATGAATTATTCAGGTGATCACATTTTAATCCTCAAACCTGGATGTTATCTTGACTAATTGGCACTCAGTTGGAAAAAAAAACAAAACTACAAAATCCTAGGTTTCATATTTATTAGCCAATTGGAAGCAATAGTTCCAGCAAACCTGAACTAAGAAAAATATTTTAAATGCTCATAATCTTCCCTAATTTTATTTTTCTCAATTATTTCATTGCACAAAATTATATAGAGAGAAAATAAAAATTCAAGATAAACATGAATAAAAAGTATTCATCAACCCACCATCTAAAAATAATCTTCTAACTCTAATTTTTTCCTCTTGAAAATGAACTTATAAATCTTTAAGAAGAAAAAGAAAGTGGACTTATGCTATACCTTGTACCTTTTTAAGACCCCTAAATTTGAACCCATTTCTACCTCAGTGTACTTACATCATTTTAATAGCTTTATCATATTCTATCGTATAGAAGTCATAATTTAAGCAGTTATTATTGGACATGTGTACTGTTGCAGATTTTTCAATACTATCAACAATGCTGTGATATACTTTTACTTTTTCATTTTAATTCCAGTATAGTTAATGTACAGTATTATATTACTTTCTGGTGTACAGTAACAGTTCAGCAATTCTATGCATTACTAAGTATTTAATGGACATTCTTATATTTAAATCTTTGCATACTTCTCTAATTATATTATAGAGTTAATTTGAGGGTGGAATTATTGGATCTAAATGTATAAAACATGTATTTAAATTAAAATTTCAACCTAATTGATATTTTTAATTTTCTTTACCATATGCTATATGTCTGTAGCTTCAACTTATTCCATGAGTTGATATACACATGTGTAAAGATACCTAAAGTTATATACACCCCCAAGTTCATTGTAGCATTATTTACAAAAGGCAAGTTGTAGAAACAACCTAAGTGTCTAACCAATGGATAAATGAATAAGGGAAGTATTAATATGTATGTATTACTTAGACATACCAAAGAATGAAATCTTGCCATTTGCAGCATTATGGATAGACTTTGAAGGCCTTATTCTAAGTGAACTAAGACAAAGAAAGACAAATACCGTAGGATCTCATTTATTTGTGGGCTCTAACACAAATAAAACAACCACCACAACAAAACAAAACCAAGCTTAAAGATCTAGAGAACACATGGGACTTCACCAGTGGTGGGAGAGAGGGAATGGGGAAATGGGTGAAGGGAATCCAAAAGATACAAAGGTCCAGTTACAAAAGAAGTCATGGTTATGTAATGTACAGCATGGTGACTATACTTCTGTATTCCATATTTATGAATTGCAGAGAGGGGCGCCTGGGTGGCTCAGGTCGTGATCCTAGGGTCCTGGGATCGAGCTCTGCATGGGGCTCCCTGCTCAGTGGGGAGTCTGTTTCTCCTACTCTCTCTGCCTTTCCCCTCCACTTGTGCGTGCATGCTTGGTCTCTCAAATAAACAAATAAATAAGATCTTTAGAAAATAAGTTGCAGAGACAACAGATCTTAAAAGTTCTCATCACAAGAAGGGGAATTCTGTAACTAATGTGTAATGGTCGATGTTCACCAGACTTCTTGTGGGGATCATTTCATAATGTCTACAACTATTGAAACATTATGTTGTATACCTGAAACTGGTATAATGTTGTAGGTCAGTTATACCTCAATTAAAAAAATATATATGTAAAAACATTGACCATGAACCAATAAATATATAACTAGACTATTTCATTTTTTGTCAGATTATGCCTAGTCTTTGTTAATTTATTTCCGACAGTCATCTCTCTGTTAAATTGATGAGATGTTCCCTATCCTAATCGCTGCTGAAATAACCAGTGATTGTGGTAGTATTTGCACTTAAAGATCTTTTGGGAGGAAAAAAAAAAGCTGAAATTATTCCTACCTATGTGGAACACATAAGACATGCTACAAATTTTCATGAGTTCTGTGAATTTGAAATTTCTATTTGAGACATTAACAGAACTCACAAGATGAAGGAGTTCCTGGATTCCTGGCAGAAAAGAAAAAGGTTTAAACTTCAACAGAAATACATGTATGCATGGACCAGCTATGCACAATTTATTTTATATTGTGGTAAAATACATCAATTTTACCATCATAACTTTTTTACTGTATAGTCAGTGATATGAAATGCATTCATAATGTACTACCATAACTTCCATTTATCTGCAGAACTCTTCATCTTTTGGAACAGCAATTCTACATCCATGAAACACTAACTCTGCATTTCCTTTATACTTAGCCCCCAGCAACCACCATTCTGTTTCCTCTCTACTATAGGATTTCGACTTCTTTAAGTACCTCATATAAATAGAATCCTATGGTTTGTCTTTCTGCAACAGGCTTATTTCACTTAGCATAGTATCTTGAAGATATATCCATATCGTAGCATGTGTTAGAAATTCCTTCTTTTTCAAGGCTGAGTAATATTCCATTGAGTGTATATGTGACATTTTGTTTATTCATTCACCGAGGGACACTTGGGTCACTTCCACAACCCCTTAGTCATTTTTGATGAGATTAAAATGAGATAAAATAAAAACTGCTAGGGCTATTATTGATTAAATAAAAATATAAATATCAAATAAGATTTATAGGAGATAACCCATCACATCTTAATAAATCAAAAGCAAAAAATTATGAAAGTACAAAATTATAAAATTTTCAAATAAAAATGGCAAACATCTATAGAGTTACAAAATATCTGTAGATGAATATATTTGAGAAATTATAGAAAAAATGTAACACAGCTTAGTACAGGAACAAAGAATGTAAAAGATAACCGATTATAGGAAGAAGAGAAGGGGAAAAGTGAGAATGATGAAATAAAAGAATAAAGCAAAAATATAAGTACGATAGTAAATGTAAATTAATTATACTTATATATTTTAAAAGTGTCTCAGATTTTTTTTAAAGATTTATTTATTTGACACAGAGAGAGAGATCACAAGTAGGTAGAGAGGCTGCAGAGAGAGGGGGAAGCAGACTCTCTGCTGAGCAGAGAGCCTGATGCGGGGCTCGATCCCAGGACTCTGGGATCATGACCTGAGCCGAAGGCAGAGGCTTAACCCATTGAGCCACTCAGGTGCTCCATAAAAAAATGTCTCAGATTTTTAAATAAGTCTTTTATATATTAATAAGAGATATACCTAACAAAAATAGAGGGAGAATTAACA
Source organism: Mustela erminea (assembly GCF_009829155.1). Lineage (NCBI taxonomy): Eukaryota > Metazoa > Chordata > Mammalia > Carnivora > Mustelidae > Mustela > Mustela erminea. The sequence goes on from NC_045627.1 coordinate 70,449,411, forward strand.
AAATAAGCATTAAGCAAACATCTGGTATATTGGTATCATAAATATTGATCTGAATATAAAGTTTTACAATATATAAGATATGTGTTATGAAGTTGCATGTTTTATACTCGCACTTTTTAGTCCCAGAGATCCTGATAATAAAATAAGTATAGACAGGAATTCATTTGTATTTATGAGTAATCACATAATAGTAATACCCATATTCACTCTCTCATGGAAAGTATACTATGCCCTCTTAGGACACTACGTATTTGGGAATCAAAACAGAAAAAAAAAAAATTCTTTAATCAAGAATGCCAAAGAGGTTTTGTGGGGTTTTTTTGTTTGTTCGTTTGTTTGTTTGTTTTGTTTTTTGGTTTTTTGTTTGTTTTATGGCATGAAAGCATTCTACCCAATCTAAGATTTTTTTAAAGTTTATTATGTTAGTCACCATACAGTACATCATTAGTTTTAATGTAGTGTTCTATGATCCATTGTTTGCATATAACACCCAGTGCTCCACACAATTTGTGCCCTCCTTAATAGGCAACCTAAGAATTCTTACATAAGAAAACACCCTCCCCCAGGGACACGAGACAGTACTCATATCACTCCATCGCCGTGGACATAGGCCTTTGATCATTTATTCACCCATTTAAACCTCCACTTATGCATCCTGGGCTTCATTTGTGAAGGACTCTAGCTTTTGTTTTCCTTAGTGGCATTAGTAGGGATTTAAGAGGCAGCCTCTCTATAGAAGTTTCTAGCAATATAAAGGGTAAATGGTTAATTCTGAATAAGATCAGGTCATTTTGTCTAATCCAATCTCCTTATTCATGTGGGACAGCTTATATGTAAACTTCTCACTCACTTAACTTCCACCTTACCAAGTCACATAGTTGATTTCCAGCCATAAGTAGAAGGACCCTCCTTACTTGTTCAGTGATGGACATGACGGTTAGAAGAGTTTAAACAATGAACCAAAACTTAAAATCTATCTCCCTGACTTGCACTTGCTTTGGACTTCAGCCATTATTTTTATTTCAATTTTTCCAGATTTATATATAGAGTTTCAAGTTAAGACCTTCACAGAATTCACAAGGTTTGTAAGGCCCATGGTAGAGTGCAGGACACTGTAGGGTATGGCACATGATCAGTGAGGGCTATTATCAGTATCCTGATTATTGTTTTATTAATATTCCTCCAATGACATCCACTGCCCCTCTTTAGTTGGTTTAACGTCTTCCAGGAATCGGATCTGTATTTCCTCTTTGTTCCTTCTCACATCCACACTGGAGATGGCTTCCCCAGCCTCATTTCCATTTCTGACTCACATTCACTGCTTTGTAGAGTCAACCCCATTGTGCCCTCAGCATCAGTTCCTGAGCTACTGTGCATCTCAGGGGCTCACGACTTTTGCTTGTTAGATACTAAATTACTGCCATCGGGAAGTGACAAGTCTCACTTTGCAACCTTTTTGCCACAATAAAATTCACTTGATAAAAAACAAAAGGAGCCATAGAAATGCAGGGTTTGGGGGATCATAAAGCATGTGTATCTGTTGCCAGCCCTTTGTGTTTACCCAAGTGGCAGCATTCGGGGAGTCAATGCTTAAAAAGTAGACCGCTCTTGTTAATGAGACAGATTATTTAGGAAAACAGAACTGTCACTATTGCTTGCCATGGAAAGCGGTGGATTTGTAACTTTTGAACGTTGGCTGCACTAGTAAAAACATCATTTATTCAAATTGAGATGTTCCCCAGAGCTGCACTTTGGTTAATAAAGATAAAACCCTTATGCTGGTTGTCAGATGTTATCTTCCTATCCTGGGGACCCTTCCAACAGCAAGCTGGGAACTTCTGAGATGATCTGCTTAGTGAGGGATCTTCATGTGTGTTTTTCAGAACCCCAGGTGGGCTTTCTTTTTTCTTTTCTTTTTTTTTTTTCATTTATTTATTTTCAGCAAAACAGTATCATTTTTTCACCACACCCAGTGCTCCATGCAATCCGTGCCCTCTATAATACCCACCACCTGGTACCCCGACCTCCCACCCCCCCACCACTTCAAACCCCTCAGATTGTTTTTCAGAGTCCATAGTCTCTCATGATTCACCCCCCCTTCTAATTTACCCCAACCCCCCTCTCTAACTCACCATGTCCTCCATGCTTTTTGTTATGCTCCACAAATAAGTGAAACCATATGATAATTGTCTCTCTCCTTGACTTATTTCACTCAGCATAATCTCTTCCAGTCCCGTCCATGTTGCTACAAAAGTTGGGTATTTGTCCTTTCTGATGGAGGCATAATACTTCATAGTGTATATGGACCACATCTTCCTTATCCATTCATCCGTTGAAGGGCATCTTGGTTCTTTCCACAGTTTGGCGACCATGGCCATTGCTGCTATAAACATTGGGGTACAGATGGCCCTTCTTTTCACTACATCTGTATCTTTGGGGTAAATACCCAGGAGTGCAATGGCAGGGTCATAGGGAAGTTCTATTTTTAATTTCTTGAGGAATCTCACACCGTTCTCCAAAGAGGCTGCACCAACTTGCATTCCCACCAACAGTGTAAGAGGGTTCCCCTTTCTCCACATCCTCTCCAACACATGTTGTTTCCTGTCTTGCTAATTTTGGCCATTCTAACTGGTGTAAGGTGATATCTCAATGTAGTTTTAATTTAAATCTCCCTGATGGCTAGTGATGATGAACATTTTTTCATGTGTCTGATAGCCATTTGTATGTCCTTTTCTTAACTGATCCTAGGGGCATCTCCTATGAGAACCTAAAGATCCAGACCTGCACCTTTTGATAAAGTGTGGAACTAAAGGGAATAAAAAACAAACAAGCAAACAATCTCAGACCCAGAGCAAGCTTGCATGTTTTCATTGAAAATATTACACAGCTTCCAATCTCCTTTAAAAAACAAAAAACAAAAAAAACCTCTTCACAGCCAAACTTCCTCCTTCTCCAGGATCTCACCTCTCCATCACTCATCAGTTTTCACTGAAATTGAGAAGAGGTTCCTTGTCATAAGCCAAATAAATAGTTTTACTCTTTTTATACTTTATTAGAAGAATTTGACATTATCAGTACATCCCTGCTTCTTTAAAAACCAGAGTCAATTAGTTTCCATGATTCTGTACCATTCTAGTTTTCCTCCTACTGCTCTTGCTAAATTTGTTCCCTTACACCCACAGTCATTCAATGCTGGTATCCCTCAAGGTTCAGTCCAAGCCCTGCTCTTTCTTCCTCCTGTTCACTCCCCCTAGAAGACCTCACCTACACCAACACATGGAATGTCATCTCTTTGTAGGCAAAACTCTGACTCAGACAGCTCCCTGAGTTCTGAACTCCCCTGACCAAATGAACTCTGACAGCCTCCAAAAGATGTCTCAAAGTCTTCACAGATTTCAAGATGTCCAGCCCCAATGTTTGAATTTCCTCCCCAAATATAGGTCTCCTTCAAAATCACTGCGTGTTTTGTTTTCCACAAGCCAGAAGGTTGAGTCATCCTTAAATTGGTCTCTCTTGTACTTCATATCCAAACTACCAACATGGATTGCTTATTTTAACTCTTAGATACTGTTCCTTCTACTTATCTCTTTCTACTTCCAGACCCTAATTCAGGGCTTGACATGAGCTACTAATTCAAAAGTATTAGAAGAGTCTCTATCATCAACATTGCACTAAATCCTGGCCCGTTGCTAAGCTTCTGAATTGATCACTTCAATCCAAATTTGCCCCACTGTATGAATTCTCCATTTTACCACTAAGTTGGATGCTTTCCCAAACAAAATAAGATCATGTCATCTCCCTTTCCTCAGCTCAAATAATTTAAATTTTTGATCTTCAAGAATCATGTCCATTAACCAATCCCTCTTTATAGACCCATTGTACCCCCTGCCTCCTTTTCCTCATTGTGACAACCACTGGTCTGATCTCTGCTCTTGACACCTGTTATACCCCCTGAACACAAAGTGTCTTTTTTCTGGTCCTAGGTACTCTCAGTCACCTAATTCACATGCACCCATCCTTAAGGCAAGCTCATTTCTTACTGGTCCTAGGTACTCTCAGTCACCTAAATCACATGCACCCATCCTTAAGGCAAGCTTATTTCTTACTCCTTTAGGAATATTCACAGTGACCTCCCTGACAAGATCAATAAATTCCATTATATGCTCTAACAATACAGAAATTAAGTTATAACTAGCTATCATGTAATTTTTCTATATTTGATTAATATTTGTAACCTCCCTTTAAAATATATTTCCCAGAGTGCAAGTTCATTATGGGTAGGATACTTGGTTATCTCCCCTTTGTATTTCCAGAAAGAACTAACTTGCTATCATTTATATGATATTGAGATATTTAAATATCTATATATCTGGCTTAGTTTATATAACATAATGTGAGTGTGTGTGTGTGTGTGTGTGTGTGTGTGTTTTGACTTGACAATTCTATTTCTCTGGGGCTTAATTCCCTTACCCATTTAATGGGGCTAACATCATAATATCTAAAGTCTTTCCATGTCTAGATATTTAATCTTCCTCATAATGGAAATACAGAAAACAAAATTATACCAGGTTACCATTTCTCATATATCAAACTGGTAAAAAAAAAAATTATAACATGCACTGTTGGTAAGGAGGTAGAGAAACAGTTACTCTGACACTCATGTGATGATCTTTAGAATGTACTTGGCATTAAACTTCTAGAGATTTTGTCAATATTCAACAGAACTACATGTATGTTCACATTAGGTCCAGGAAATCAGGAAATCATACTTCTAGGAATTTTTGAAGATGTATCTCCAAAAATAGAAAAGTTCATTTGTAGGAATATTCACTGCAAATTGATTATAAATTTGAAATATTACAAACCTATATACTCCTACACTGAAAAGGGGTTCAGTAAATTATCATAAATCTACATAATGGAATACAATGCAGCCAGAATAAAAGAATGGGGATGAGAAAGATTTATGATATGGGATGATTTTCAGGATATATAATTCAGTAAAAATTTTAAAACAAAAAAGCAGTTATACAAAGTAGACTATTCTTCGTATAAGGCAGAGGAGATGAGAAGATATACTTCTATCTTTTAACTGTACCTGTAGAAACACAGGAAGCATAAACTAGAGCTTAATGAAAGTGAGAACTCACAGTACATGGGTAAGAAAGATGGAAAGTATGGAAGTAGAGGGTGGGGAATACTGTTTCTCTGATGGAACAAGTTTTAACAGTTTAACTTTTACAACTATGTTCATGTTTCAAATCCTCAAAAACAGAAAATATAAGTATGTACGAGGGGAACACTAAAACATAGTAGAAATAGAAGCACATTTTATAAACCCTATTTGAAGAAATAATGTAACCATGCTGGAAGAAAAGAGAAAAAGAACTAGATCAGGTAACTTTTCAACTTTTCAGTAGATTATATGGTTTAGGCTAAAGACAAAATTTTAAGATATGTTGAGCTCTGTTTGGTAGGTTTCTTTTTCACAAAATAATGGGTTAACAATTGTGAAAACTATTTTGTGTACTCTTGATCAAAACAATTAAGTAATTATATTATAGAAAATGGGAGCCAGGTTTCTTAGTGTCATAAAAGGGAGTTACAAATACTGAGAAGGAGTAGGACATTATGAACTCTTTAATATTCAGCTGAAATGGGAGGCATTGGTGTGAACTGATGATTTTAATATAGTTAAAGAAATAGTTATAGAAGTTTTGGGTTGTATATGCATGTATGTATATGTGTATATGGTTGAATGTATAGGCATGTATCAATATGGACATGTTGAGAAATACATATAAATATATGAGTATATGTATTATGGTATACTTATTTATTTGTGCACACATTTGGCTCCTAATTCTGTGCACTGACAGAGACTAGAACCTAACTAGCAATGAGCACACCTAGTGGTCATATTTTGGTTTTTCATACCATCTTCCACTTAAAGAATCTAGAATACTTGAGAGAAATGGCTGGTTTCAGGGATAGGATGGAAGAGAATCTGATGTGCCTAGAATATTATTTTGTGTCATAAAATAAAGAGGTACTTGAATGCCAGCTTCATGGGGCACCACATGCAAAGTCTTGTACACATTTGAGCACATCTAAATGAATACTAGTAGTAGAGTTTTTCATCCATACAATAAAATAATAATTCATGACTCCATTTGGATATAAATAAAGTTCTTCTTTACTATAAAAATTTCAATAGTAAAAATGGAAGGAATGATGGAATTAGGAAATCATCTTTTGGCAATCATTATACTCATTTTTTCAGCCAAAAATCCTTAATGGATGCTGAAACTGGTGGATGAAAAATTGATGCACAAGGGCATGCTTGCATTGTTTCTGTCTTAGTCTGCTGAGGCTGCCACTGCAAAATAGCAGTGACTGAGTTGTTTAAACAGACGCTGCTCACAGTTCTACATACTAGGAATTCTAAGATCAAGGTTCCAACATATTTGACTCCTGTTCACAGTCATTTTTCTGGCTTTCACATGACCATCTTCTTGCTGTCTTCATATGACCAGGGATCTATGGGTTGGGAGAAAGAGATGATGGGAAAGAGGGTTGGTGTTTGTCTCTATTCTTTTAAGGACACTTGTCTCACCATGTGGAGCCGCACCCTCATTTAAACCTAATACATCCAAAAGGCCCTACCTCCACATGTCATCACATTGGGGTTTAGTTCAACTAATAAAATTTTGGGAAAGGACACTGCCAGTCCATAAAAGCTTCCAAATAGATCTTACCAAGATATTTGTAAAAGGTGCAACATAGTAGCTATACTTTGGAGACACCAGGGGATCATCGTTAATATTCATCTGAAATGTAATAGTTCAGTATCACCTGCCTGGGGACAAGATACACGGAGAAGGACAGAACATCATGGATATGGAATTCCAGCACTAATGATCTGAATTTAGTCATTCAGAAACCTCAGACAAGCCCAAATTTAGGGAAATTCTATAAAACAATTTGACAAATTCTTGTTTTGGACTATTCAAAGATATCAATGTCATGAAACAATATGAAGAGGACTTCCAGATTAAAGGCAGGGAAAGAAATAGGACAACTGACTGAAACAAATGATCTAAAGATCTCCTTTGGGCATGATTGGAACAGAGGTAAAACGAAATATTGTATCCATACTAAATTCCTGATATTGGTAACTTCACTGTGGTTACATAAAAGAATGTTCTTGTTCTTAGACAGTATGCTCCGAAGGGAAAAAGGGGGGAAAAAACCCAAAACAAAAACAAAAATACAAGCTCCATGAGCACAAGGACCATACATATTTTGGGGGGCAAACTTTGTGAACTTGTCAGTCATAACTGGGACTTTTAAGGCAGATGTAGAAGAAAGCAAAGAATCAAGTCAGACAGGAAAACCTGGGAGCCAGAAAGAGGGTGACATCAGACCAGAGCAGAGTCCCATGTCCTCAGTAAGGAAGGCTCACCAGCCCCAGAGGCGGCGGCCCGTCAGACCCAGCATCAGGCAAGGAACCCCTTCTGTGGTTGCAGGAAGCAATTATCTCCACCCTGAACATCCAGCTGCCTAGTGCCCAAGAACAGTGCAGGTTTTGCATGATGGCAATGCTACTTAAAGCCCGGTCCAGTTTAAATGCCAAGTGGAAGGCTAAGCTAAGAATAAAAGGACTGGTAGACTGATTTGGGTCTGGAAATCTTTTCAGTAATAATATCTTCTATCCAGTCAGCCAAATGTGTCTACATGGATGGGAAACAGCATGTAGAAGCCGTGCAGTGGTTGGTACAGATGGTTCTGTTCTCGGGGGCTCCCAGTCAGAGAAGCCTACGTGTGATCAACATAACATCTTTTATCAGAATCCTTTTTTAATTAAAGGATGTTGAAGGGATAGGTGATATAGGAGATATAGTCAATCTCTTTATGACTCTTTTGATGAAAATTCATCAGAATGTATTTGTTCTTTAAGGAGCAGGTTTTCCACTATTATAAAATGAGGTCTGAAAGAGGAAAAAAAAAATCATGGGGGAGAGGAGAAGAGAGAACAAAGGGGCTCCTGCTCTGGGCCATGATACTAATGAGCATGGAGAGTAGCTTTTAGCCATGATCTGCCTCTTCCAAGCGTCTGCCTGATTATCACTCTTTCTAAATGACAAGTGATTCAGATTTCAGAAAAAAAAAAAAAATTCTGTTTAGAATGGTGGTATTCATTTTCTTCCTAGTACAAACCATAATAAACGAACGTGTCCTATAGAAGTATCTATGTGCATAATACAACAAAAGCCAAATTTTCATGTAACTGAACATTTAATACCACTAAAGTGTTTAGAAATTATATTCTTATTACTTTTTCTTTGAATTCCTGTAGAAAACTCCAAAGATAACTTAAACATTGAAAGATTTTATTGGGAAGTAAAATTTCAAAATGTAGTGGATTGAAACAAGTATTTGCTATTACTGAGGAGTCCCTAGGTAAGGGGAATTTTCACAGGACTCAGTTGTGCTGGAGCTCATGTTTCCGCTGGTGGCTTGTTGTTCTGGATTGGCCTTGGCTGGAACAACTGGGACTTTTCTCCATGTCATCTCTCATGTCCCAGCAGATTAGCTAGGACGTCTTATCATGAAAGTGGTGAGGTTCCGAGAGAGAGAGGGAGCACACAAAACCTCTTGAGACCTGGCCTCAACGTATGGCTCACAACTTAATGATGAATTCCATTGCCCAAAGCAAGTCAAAGTCTAGCCCAGATTTAAGGGTTGGGAAGAGATACACCAACTATTTATGATGATGGAGAGAGCTGTAAAGGCATTCACACACTTCAGAGGATGTGAATTCGGGGAAGAGTGGAGCACTGGAGTTGTTTAAACCTTCTCATCTTAAAACAGAGTTGGTGTGTCAGGCCCACCCAGGTGATCCAGGGCTCTCTGTGTAAGACCCCAAGCTCAATCACATATTCAGCAGTCCCTTTCACCATGAAATAGAACATTTTCACCAGTTCCGAGGATTGGATCATGTACATATTTGGGTGGCTATTATTCTTACCACAAAAGGATGAAAAAAAGATTGAAATAAAAATGCTAGAAACACAGTTTACACAAAGATACATATATCGTGTTTTCAAAGAACTTCTTCAATGATCTGATACATTTTCAGTAATGTAGTCACAACACAGGTACTATCAGCAAATTTGAAAATGGTCAACATAAATTGTCTAAAGTAAAACAAAACAGGAAAAAAAGGATAGAACCCTATGCACATCTAAGAACATGGGACAGTATCTTATATTTAATATATATGTAATTGATGTCCCAAAAAGAGAGGGAAAAACTTTTGGTCAAGAAATATTTGAAGTGTTGGGGAGGGTGTGTGCTATGGTGAGTGCTGTGAAGTGTGTAAACCTGGCGATTCACAGACCTGTACCCCTGGGGATAAAAATACATTATATGCTTATTAAAAAATTTAAAAATAAAAAAGAAATATTAAAATGAGTGTAAAATTTTAAAAAAAGAAATATTTGAAGTGTTAATGGCCAAGAATTTTCCAAAGTTAATTAACAACAACACACCAAGATAGAAGAAGCTCAGAAATCCCTATTCAGAATTTGAAAGGTAAAAACTAACAAAAAAACCCCAAACAAGATTAAACCAAAGCAAACAGATATACACACAGGCATATCATAGACAAGCTCCTGAAACAAAGAGAAAAGAATAACCTTATGTGTAGCCAGAGGAAAAAGAAACATAAAATAAAGAAAAAAATATGGATTGCTACAGACCCCTTTTCAGAACTTAGGGAACTAAAAAACAAAGAAGCAACATCTTTAAAGTTTTAAAGGGGGAGGTAAACAAAGAGCAGAAGAGCTATCTGGTCAGAGTTCTATAATCGTAAAATCTTCGAAAAATCAAGACTTTTTCAGATAATCAAATAGACCTAAGAATTAATTGCCAGAATAACTTAAAGATTGCAAAAATGTGTTCAACCTTATGACTGCTTTATTTATTTAACCGTATGACTGCTACCCTATTTTCAGCAGTAAATTTGAAAAGTTTAACTTTTATCCATCATAAAAACTCTCAAAATGAAATTTGAAAAGCATTTCCTTAATGCAATAAAGAGCATCTGTGAAAAACCTACAGGGGGTTCATGGGTGGCTCAGTGGGTTAAAGCCTCTGCCTTCAACCCGGGTCATGATCCCAGGGTCCTGGGATCAAGCCCCACATCAACCTCTCTGCTCAGCAGGGGGCCTGCTTCCTCCTCTCTCTCTTTATCTCTGCCTGCCTCTTTGCCTACTTGTGATCTCTATCTGTCAAATAAGTAAGTAAAATCTTAAAAAGAAAAAAAAAAAAGAAAAAAAGAAAAAGAAAAACCTACAGTTAATATCCTCTACTGAATGGTGAAATACTGAATGCTTTTTTCTCAAGGTTGGGAACAAAATGTATTGCATCCCTGCCTCCTCTTCCATTCATTATGACACTGGAGGTCCCAATCTTCAAAATAAAAAATGCTTTCAGGAACAATTTTACAAAACCTAAGAAACAACTACTAGAACAAGAAAATGCATTTAGCAAGATTGTAGAATGATATTACTATCTAAAAATCAATAGAATTTTACAAGTATACTTGTAAACAATAAAAGAAATGAAATCTTTCCACAGGTTTGAGTAAAAACTCAGTGAATGTTAACATTTATAAATGTTAATCTATAAATCTTACCTAAATGGGGAGGGAGCAAAAACTAAACAGACATTGAACTTTAGTGATTAAATATGAACTTTAGTGATTAAATATTTAGGATTAAATATAATGACATATGTAATTTAAATCCATTAACAGTAAGATGGAGAACGTTATGGATTATGGCTGGATACAGAGTGTAGTAAAATGTTTGTGGCACAATGTAGGTGAATATTCAGAGGTTCATTGTAAGCTTGAATGTAATGATGTACTTACTAAGCCAGAAATTTGGAGGACATAGTAGGAGACATATTTTATTACAGTGGTTGTAAGCTTTAAAAAAACTGGGAAAGCAAGGTGACTATTTGTGACTGTACTGGAGAAGTCACAAGAAGAAAACTATAACCTCTGAATTTTAAATCCCTACTTAAATTATTATCAAGGAATTAGAGTGCATCTTTAATATCCCCCAAATATTCTCTAATTTCTTTTATCTGCAAGGATGACTTTACTGATAATTGCACAAAATCTATTACTTCATATTGCAGAATTACAACATAAGTTGAATTCACAGATTTGCTGCATTTGTCTTATCGTAAACAAGGCATTGATAGAGACAGTGAGGTTCTGAAAGGTTGGTGGGACTAGCTGGATGGACTTGGAGGTTAAAATTTTTGAAACGGAGTCTTTCTGACTGTTCAGAAATAACCTGACTTACAATATCAAAGAAGCCTAGCCTGCTCCTTCTCCACCTAAAAATCCTATAATAAATTCACTGCTGGAATAGCTAGTGGGGTTTTAATTTCCTGACCACACTAATACACAATTCTGATCTCCTTTTTATTCTTCATAAATAGTTTCAAGATGTGGGGCAAAAAAGTGATAATAATTAACCATTTTCTCCTAAAAATCTTGCTGTTGTTTATTCCTTACTTCTGAGCATATCTCAGGGTCAGACTTTGCTTAGGAGTTTATTATGTTAAAAAAAAAATCCTAAACTTTGGTATTTCTTAAATGTAGAGAAAATCTTTTGTTATAGTACTGACACAACACGATCTATATTTTTACATCTTTTTTTGAATATTTTTCTTACAGTGACAGCAGCTGTTTGCAAAGCCAATTCCTCAATTCAACTCATTACCTTCTGTCCGATTTCAGACCTCTTTTATTTCCTACCATCACCATTACAAATATGTAGAACAAGTGCTGGTAAACATTTTATGAAGACTCATTAAATATTTCATACTTGTAGGTTTAAAGGCTTTGTGGTCTCTGGTAGGACTATTCAAACTCTACCACCATAGCACAAAAGCATCTACGGACAATATGTAAACAAAGGGGCATGGTTGTGTTCCAATAAAACTTTTACAAAAACAGGCAGCTGGCCCCAAGGAAGTACTAGGCTTAGTCCTGATGTAAACATTATGCCTAATAATTTTTAGCTTCTATGCCTAATCAAATTCCTAATTCAAATCAGTTCAGTAACATTTACTGAATGCATGCTATTTACCTGATGTGGTACAAATCTTATTTCCACAGCAAATTTCATGTCTACCACAAGAAAGGTGGACTGAGGGAGATTTCATGCTGATCAAGTCAACCCAAACCTGTGCCTTAAGGTTAAAAATGGAAACCTAAGGAAACCAGTCACAAACCACCAAGTAATGTTCTTAAATAATATAGCCACTTCAGCAAGAGGCCATCAAATGATTTCCTTGATTTGCTTCTTTATTAAATCTTTCCCCTAGTTCCTCTCAGTGGGACACTGCTAACCACTTCCAGTTTGGCTATGCCCAATTCGGATGAATTTTTGCTCAAATAAACTCTCAAAATTTATAATATGTTTAGGCTTTTCTTTCAACAACACTCTTACAGTATCATTTTCTTTTTTTTTTTTTCCAAGTTTTTTTTTTTTTTTAAATTCCATTTAGTTAACAAACATTGGTATTAGTTTCAGGTTTACGGTCTCATTTTTTTTTTTTTTTTTTAAAGATTTTATTTATTTATTTGACAGAGAGAGATCAGAAGCAGGCAGAGAGGCAGGCAGAGAGAGAGGAGGAAGCAGGCTCCCTGCTGAGCAGAGAGCCCGATGCGGGCCTCGATCCCAGGACCCTGAGATCATGACCTGAGCCGAAGGCAGCGGCTTAACCCACTGAGCCACCCAGGCGCCCCACGGTCTCATTTTAAAGAGGCTCCTACTTAGTCTTCTCATTTCTTTCAACCCTGTCCAGATTGTATTTGAAAAGATTTGTTATCTCAGATATTTTGTGCACCACTGACCATGTCAACACAGCCCAATTCATGAGTAAAGAGGGTTAAAAAGAAAACCACAGGCCCCTACATGGAGTCATTTACATGAAAGCCTCATGTCAGTAAGCCAAAACTTAATGCCTAATCTAACTGCAGTTTCAATGGCCTCAGGAATATAACATTTCACCAGCCAAACTGGACTTTCTGGGTCAACACCGGAGGTAATTCATTGATAAGCCCCTTCCATTCCCAGAGGAGGGTGACCTTGCCTAAAATAATGCATCGTTTGTTAATAACTTCCTTTCTCCTTGCTCTGTCTTTGTAAACCTTCCATCCCTTTCTGCAGTTGGATAGAGCGCCTTTCTGTTTGCTGGACAGGATGCCACCCAGTTCATAGATCATTTCATGAAGCCAGGTTTATCTTTAAATTTACTGTTGAATTACTTTTAATTTTGCTTTTTAACAAGAGAGAACTCATACCATGTCTCTGAGGCCATCTGGCTTCCATTGTTATCGTCTTATTATAGAAGAACACAAAACACCTGAGTAAGCATTATTATACAATTACCCCCACTGTTGTTTTCAGAAAGGTCATTATCTCTAATGTAAATGGTATTATTCAAAAGAGATCATTTAAATGCTCTTACATGAATACGTAGTTCATGCACACATGTAATAATTGGCCCTTGCCTCAGCTGTTCATGATTCTGGCAATGTAATGCATTTCTCCCTGGGTCCTACTGATGGCAGCTGCCAGTATCTTCATTTGATTAAAAAAAAAAAAATGCTAGAAGCAACAACACTGGATGCTGATTTTTTTGTTGATGAAGAAAGAGCCCTAAGATCTGACTTATCCAGAATCATTTTTATTTGGCAAAATTTGGTCTGCTTTCGGTTGAGGAAAAAAATCTGACTTTCCTACTTCTCTTTTCCTATCCTGAAGGGAAAAATAAATCAAAGAGGTGAATAGAGCTATCTGATCATCACACAATGCCTGTGCTGCCGTTCTGCTGCTGACGAGGATCAGAAATGGCCATTTGTAATACTACAGGCTCTGCCCCTCTTCTGAAACTGGCCAACCTGATTGCATTTGTATTGAGTTTGCTTTACATAGTCACCTCATTCCTGCTCAGTCAGCTCCGCTGGAGAAAATTCTGTTTGTCTCCAAGAGCTGATATGCATGAAATGTGGCCAGGAAGCCGAGGTATTAATCAGATAAATACATTGCATTTGGGAAAAGTTTTTCCAGATTCTTCTCTTACAATTCCTTTCCCCATTATCCCGGTCACTTGGATTAATTTCACTTATATGCTACAGAAGGCACTTAGGACTCAGGTGTGGGTTGGAAGACTAGTAACTGCAATTGCTTCGTGCGCGGTAAAAGGCTTTACAAAGAGTCATTGCTCAGACATTACTACCCTCCTGGAGGTACCTTCTCTCTGTTATCCTGGATCCTCTGATTCCAGAGGGAACTCTTTTTAGGCACAAAGAGATAGGCACTGGGCAGCATGTGTTAGTAGTTTTCTACTTCATCGCTGCAGAACCTTGAAGAGTATCACTTTCCTCATTTATAAAAGAGAGCCAGCCCCACGCGATAGGACAAGCACTAGAAAAGACCATGAGTAGAATGTAAATATCATAGCTCACCTCACAGGTGTGCTCAGCATGAGGTAGATATTATAAAAGCTATTTTAAAAGAATCCTAAACCTGGAAGGGGACTTTTGAGGAATGTAGTCCATTGGTTTCAATGATGGGTGGCAACGAAAGAACAACTGGGCATTGCTTGCCTCAAACACAAGTTTGCAGGCTTTCGTTACCCATAGTGAATCAGATTATACTAGGTTTGCATGTTGAAAATCTTCCGAAGAGGATTCTGATGAGCAGTTGGCTTTGTGAAGCAGTACCACATTAACCCCAACTTTTCAAGCTCAAATCCCTTTCAGAGCGTCTCTGCTCCTCTTCTAGCTTTTCTTTAGCTGTTTCAAGAATAAGGAACTTGCTCACTCTTGGGTGGGTTTGACAGGTGTGAAAAGTGCTCCTCTTTTGAAAAACAAAAGCTGCCTCCAGCTGCTCATTCTAATCCTTGGAGTCATGAGGGAAAATATAACCCATCTTCTCATTAGAAAACTCTGAAGTTACTTGAAAAGACTTATCTTCCCGGAGTCTTCTCTGTCATATATGGCCATGCGTCCTGACAAAGCCCATGTCCCAGAATCGCAGCATCTGGTTTACTAAGTGTTGCCAAGTATACTCCCACTGCTACAGTTCCAGTTGCCTTATCCTTACTCTTCTCTAATAACTGCCCCCCTTAGAAGTTTTTTTTTTTAATGTCTCATTCTTTCTCAAATGCATAGGGAATACGTTCTTTGTTTAAACTTTTGCAAAATGTCTCAGATCTTTATTTATGCAGTCTTCATGTCCTCAATCATGTCATTTGCTCAAGGTCAAGAATATTATTTATTCAGAGAATCCAAAGATTTAGAATGGGATAGAGTTGCAGATGTTTAAAATACAAATAGTATACATTTCTACCCTTGGACCCATTTTAGAGGAAAAAAAAACATCAAAGATCCTAGTAAGCTAAGTGATTTCCTCCCATCTTCCAGTACAAAGGCCACTTTCATAAGTGAGGCTACATTTGTGGATGGCAGAGAACTCAGGCTGGCATTCTGGAGACCTGTTTTTCTATTCATCATAGCCTTCTTTCCTTTTTTTTAAAGATTTGTTTCTGAGAGAGCGAGAGAGACAGCAATAGTGAGGAGGGGAAAGGAGAGGGAGAAGCAGACTTTCCTTTGAGCAGGGAGCGCCATGAGGGTCCAGATCCCGTGCCCTTGAACTCATGATCCAAGACAAAGGCAGACACCTAACAAACTGAGCCATCCAGTCACCCCACCAAAGCCTTTTCTTTCTTTTCTTTTCTTTTTTCTTTTTACAAACCCTTGTGTCCAGGGCTGACTTTCAATAGATCGCAGCGAGGGAGCTGCTCTGCTACGTACAAGACCCCGGCCCTGAACAGGTCGTCTACGAATGGTTTAGCACCAGGTTCCCCATGAACGTGCGTTGCGTGGACGGGCGAGGGGGCGGCCCCCTTTCCGGCCGCGCCCTGTTACCAAAGCCTTTTCTTACCTAAATTTCTAAAGCCAGATATTTCACCTACTACTCCTGACGAAACATAAAGAGACCTTACAATTTTAGCTTGGCATTCCCGCATAGTAACAAAGGGTGGGAGATGGTAAAGGATTTCAAGGGAGAGAGCTAGAGAACAAGCAAGCCGACCTAAGAGAGTCTTTTTAAAATAGGGGGGAGAGGCCAGAGGGGAGGAGCAATTTATGCGTGTCCTCATTGGAGGAACCCCTGAAACTTTTGCCAGCTGCAGGCCCTCGGCCTGGACTTCAGTCCCTCCTCACGGGGCACCTGAATCTTTTGGCATTCTTTAAAAGGAGCCCAGACCATCTGACAAGTCTCAATTGCTCATTTGTATATTAACCCAACCAATCCCGGCTATCCTTTCAATCCCTCTTTTGCATACAGAAACTACAGGACTTTTTTTTTTTTTTAAGATTTTATTTATGTATTTGACAGACAGAGATCACAAGCAGGCAGAGAGGCAGGCAGAGAGAGAGAGGGAAGCAGGCTCCCCGCTGAGCAGAGAGCCCAACGTGGGACTCGATCCCAGGACCCTGAGATCATGACCTGAGCCGAAGGCAGCGGCTCAACCCACTGAGCCATTCAGGCACCCCGAGGACTTTTTGCCTTAAAATTCTGCCCTCTGTCTTCCTGGGAATATACTTCAGATTTCTAACCTGAATTTATGTCTCTTGGATGACAATTCTAATTACCTCAATAACTGCCTCTTTAAATTTTCAGCGACTTCTTTCTTGGTTGACAAGGTAAATGCTGCTTACTCATTTGAGCAGGCATTACAGGTTCCGCACTGCCTCTCTGTACAACGTAGACATTTGATTTTACCTTACGTTCTCTTCTACGCACTATTTTTTTTTTTTAAACTGAACTGTAGGTTAACCTTATGCAATACCCAGAATTGGCATGTGCATACACATATGTTACAGATATTTATAGACTGAGTTAGCTCACGTCCCTAACAAGAGAAGTAGTGACATAGCTTTAGTTTGGAGTCATTTCCAGAATCAGTCTGCTGGCTTTAAATCTCCATTTTAGCACTGACAAGCTCTGCAATATTGGGCAAATCACTTAATCTTCCTTAACATGGTTATTTCAGCTGCAAAATGGACAATGTAACATTAACTGAGAAGCTCAAATGAGAAAATGAATGAAAACTTTTAGCTAATGGTTTAATAAACTTACTATCCTTATTTTATATAGCTGGGTAACAGAACCCATGTCTCCTGGAACCAAAATAGGTTTTGGTTCTATTTGGTTCTATTTGTACTGTGCCATCCTGCTCTACCTCTTTTCTCATGGGTTTTCTTAGTCCACATTTTCTGGAGCTTCATGGAGGAAAACCTCACCAGGGCTGTTAATGGACCCTGATGAAACCCTGCAACTACTCACCAACTGCCCCACCCCAGAGCTCCTTATAAGGTAAATGTGCAGAAGGCTCTGTCTGTGAGATAACCCACCCATCAATTAAAAAGTCTGGGCTGTAAGTAGGAATGCATTCTTTGATGACCATCTTGTCACAACTGGTAAGGAATCAAAAATGCAGAAATCAAATCACACGATTTGTTAGGTAAATGATGACCTGGGATTCCAGCTGATGACTTTCACAAATCCTAGAGTGTTCCACAATGTAATGACTACCCAGAATATGGCTTTCTTCTGTGATATCATGTGAGGAAAATTGACTTATAAAAGACCTGCGCTACTCAGCATCTCCAGGCCCCAAGAGCAGTGAGGCGTCTTTAGACTTCACATTCTCCACAGCAATCCCTTCTACTTCCAATCTTTTCTCCTCTTTCCTCTTCTCCCCCTCCCCCTCCTCCTCCTTCTTCTTCATCTTTAATGATGAGGATTTTGCAGGCTATGTGGCTGTGGGATGAGCAGAGATGTCATTTATTTTAAGGCAGCATTTACAAATGATTCAGGAACACTCTGGAAAGAATCAGCTAAAAGTTCCTCATAGACATGTTTTCAGCTTAATCTTTCCTCATCTGCTTCAGAATATTTGGGTTAATATTCTGAAAATGAAAGCAAAATTTCTGAGTTTATCCAAGCTCTTCTAAATTGAAACCTTAGGAGCAAATCCCAGGAAGATGGGTTTAAATGTTATTTTCAAACCTCCTAGGTAACATTGAAATACACCAAATTTGAGAATTAATATATCAGGAGTTAGAGAAATATGCTAACATATGAGGAAAGAACTGGGCTCACCACAGCAGCTAGTGTTACTAGAAACTTAGGTGTAAGGAACACAAAGTTGTGGGCTGAGCTCTTCAAGGGTGTGGAAGCTGCTTTGGCTCTAAAAATGTAAACAAAACAAAACTGAGAAGTATGTAAGAACAAAGGAACTCCCATGAAGAATATTAAAATGAATTATGCTCATTTAAGTGATAAATGATGTAGGGTTTCAGTGATTGACAAGTGAACATAGATGGTGATGGTTTGGGAAAGAAGTGGGAAGATAAGAGGTCTTAACATGTGGTCAGGACTCCGATGGGAGGGATGAACAAGTGCAAAGATTTTGTGGAAGGAGAAGAAACACTGTGAATAAATGGGCAGTGGTGATAAATACAGGGTTTAGACTAGTGAAGAGCTGAGAGAATGTGTTGAGGATAAAGGTGCACAATTTTGTGCCTGTCTAAGAGTAGTGATGGTGAAGTCTGAGATCTAGTAATCGGCGCAGTAATTTTGAAGTGCATTGTTATGTTTTAGAGAAAAGGTCATCTCTTGATCCAACATGGAGAGCATACATGTTTTTCTGCAACAGTTAAATGTGACTAGGCATTTGACCGACAGAATCCCTTGTCCCCACCAAAGACATGGTTTGGAAATATACAGACCAATTTTACTTTGGGCAAAAGGGGATGGTAAACATATCCACGGCAGAATGAATCATTTGTGACAGCAATGCAATCCTATTCAAAGAACAAGGGGAAAGTGAAAAGAAAATAAGTTGAAAGTCAGAGATTTATCTGTCTCTGTTTGTCTCTTTAGTTTTGTCTCAGAGGACCACTCCTCTATTGTGGAAACCCAAGCAGCACCTCTCTGGTACAAAGCAGTTTTATAAAATATTGTTGCTGAAATGGGAACTGGCAGCCTCATTCATTTTAAATAAGACTAAAACATAGAATCACATTCTTTCTCAAGGCTTTAGATTCCATTTAATATTTCTTATGCTAAATCCCAGATCGGTAGGAAAAAATCACAGAAGGTTAAACTCATGTTCTTGTGTGTGTGTATATATATATATATATGTGTGTGTGTGTGTGTATATATATATACACACACACACACACACACATGCACACACACACTAGTATACACACACACACACACACACATCTAGTAATGTTAGAGAAATAAAGTTTTTGCCATTCCTTGTTTTTTTTTCCCCCTCCAGCCTTGAACCAGGTCAAAGGTTCACGCTGCCCTGGAACTGTGCCAGGGGGCTGGACAGCATCTAAGACATTTGTGGACAAGATTTGGCTGCTAAGGAGTTTTTGAGATCCTACTCAAATAGTTCAGTGGCAAGGAAGGTGCTTCATGAGAGAGATCTCCAATGGGCATAAAAGACTTACATATTATAACAAAGCTAAAAGTCTCCATAATTTTGGAGAGGTATTAGCAGCCTTATTTCATGAGTTATTTCCCACCGTAGTTTAAAATAGGATATCCATGCATACACTGAGTAGAGTGTATGTTATTCTTTTAGGTATGGAACTTGGAATCCCCCCTCTTTGATTAAAAAAAAAAAAAAAGCCCTCATTTCTCTCTGAGCAACTGCAACTCCTTTAATCTCACGTTGCGTACTTTGGTGGAGCTGACCCCACTTGCAGAGAGAGACATGTGATGGTGATATAGGCTTGAACATCTCCCTTGGTCACAAAATTGTACGCACAGGCAGTTACGGAACCAACCTGGAACCAATGAAACTAATCTTAAGATGTGATCAGAATACCCAAGAGGACATGCTTTTGTTTTTCCTTTTCCTCCTGGCATTTCTGTTGCCTTTCTTTCATCATTAAGTGAGAATCTGTCCGAGAATGCGGCCAATACAGAGAAAGTGGAGCCCACATATATAGAGAGAAAATGATGTTGTACTACAGGATTCATGCTACACATGAAGATAAATTTTATCTTTGATTTCTTTTTATGTATGTTCTTGAAAAATTAGGTTTTATTTTAAGCCACTCAGGTGGGATCCAGTGTATCCTGGTATGCATCAGTTGTAATCTGGCAAATGTTTGTTCCTGGCTGCCCAGGCAGGGATAGGAAGTGGAATGAAAGTGGAAGTCAAGGTCCAGTTTGTACTGTTTGGAGAACTCTCTCATGTAAATGCTCTGTTATGCCAATTTCATGCTATTGGTATGATGTCACTGAACATGGACCTGGAAAGATATGTGTATAATTGGCTCTTGCAAGTTCATAGGAGCTGTCTTTAAAAACATCATCGCACTGGGGCACCTGGGTGGCTCAGTGGGTTAAAGCCTCTGCCTTCAGCTCGGGTCATGATCCTGGGATCCTGAGATCAAGCCCCACATCGGGCTCTCTGCTTGGCGGGGAGCCTGCTTCCCCCCATCTCTCTGTCTGCCTCTCTGTCCACTTGTGATCTCTGTCTGTCAAATAAATAAATAAAATCTTTAAAAAAATAATTAAAAAAAAAAAAGAAACATCATCGCACTTTTTTTTTTTTTCCCTCCATCTGCAAAGTGTTGTTGTGACATGATAATACTTGGAATACTTCCTCTTTAGTTTGTCAGCAGAGGATAAAGAATAACATTCCCATGAAAACTTTAGAAGGAATAGATTTAGAACACTCAAACTATTATATAAAACTCTTATTAATGAAAGGTGAGATGTGTTAAGAACACAAGCATAAAGGCCAGACAGACTGAAGACATCTGTGGCATTTAGGTTTTTTTTCTGTCCCTGTGGGAACTTGAGTTAAGTTTTCCGAGTCTCATTTTATACATCTATGAAAAGGGGAATATACTAATATCTAATACATGAGGTTGATTAAGAGAATTAAATGGGATACTTTCTATGAAAGGGCTTAGTATAATGCATAGAACATAGTAAATGCTTAATAAATATTATTTATAATCATCATAAAGGTAAATAAACCATCCACTATTTTTTTCTTTTCTTCCTATTCCAGGGGTTCAAATACCCATACGGTAATTCACTGAATATTCTCTCATGGGTTACTGATATTTTGCTCATCTATCTTCTACTGTTTTTCTTCAGTTTGAGTGTTTTTTATTGATCTGTTTTCATTGTCACTGGCCGTATCTTCTTTTGCTGCTCAATTGGCTTCGAACACCATCAGTATGTTTTCAATTCATGTATTTTACTTCGAGATCCTAGAACTTCCATTCACTTCTCTTACAAACAATTAATCTATCTGTTGATTTTAACTTGAGATCTTTCTTTTTCTGCTAACTTAATCTTAGTGTAATACTGACACTTATTTTTTGTTGTTCTTGACTGCTATTTCTCTCACTTCAGTAAGATTGCTCTGTTTCTTCACATTCCTAGAATATTTGGTATACTGGAGAAAACTGTGTACTGGATAAGTTAAATTGTACATTCTGGCTTCAGCTATTTTCCTCTGAGGAGACTTCACTTTTATTCTAATGAACAATTATTAGTTAATCACACTTAAATTATGCATTCTTTGGTTTATACTCTGTAAAGGTTTTTGTTTTCCTACAGATTTTCCCTTAGTCTTATGGAAACTAAGAATTCTTAGTTTGGGGAATCTTGTCTTTATTCCTAAGGCTTAGTCCTTCTGGAGTTTCAGTGGGAATCCATGATTTTAGCCCATATGTGGTTTAGTAGGACTCAAACCCCAGACTCGCCCTCTACCTGCTGCAGTATGAGCAGCTCAAATTTCTGCTCAGCCCTTTCAGTTTTGTAGTTAACTACTTTCTGCTGGGTTCTTTGAGAATTTTTCCCCATGCAAATGAAATGCAAAGGTCATCCGCTGTGGGTTTGAGATATGTAAATTTGGGGGCTGCCCCAACTGTGGCTCTTTCCTTTTTAGGATTGTTCTCTCCATTTCCAGCCATTATTTCAGTTGCAGCCTCTGTCTTCTATCACATCAAACTAGTAACCCTGCCGTTTACAACATGAGTTGTGTTCCACAGGAATGCAGAGTGCCCCAAGGATAAAATCCATAAAACACAGATCTCACACAATGCCATTTCCTCCCTTCGGAGTTCAAATGGCCTCAGGTTTTTGCTTGCTTTTTGTCATTCTCTACTACTGCAAGCAGTATTTTTTTATAATTTTTCCAGAGTTCTAAATTTTTATTTAAGAAGGGTTAATATAAGGTACTTTATTTTAGCATTGTTGGTACTGGAATGCACTCATTCCCTTTTGATTTCTATCATTTTTAGTATGTCTCTATGTTTCTCCTCTGCTACAATCCCTCCTTCTTGTATTCAAGAAACATGGTGTTTGAAAAATATTTTTCTCTGGGGATACCCGGGTGCTTTAGTTAGTTAAGCATCAGCCTCTTGGTTTCAGCTCAGGTTATGATCTTAAGGTCATGAGATGGGACCACTGCATAGGCTCCATGTTTAGTGCAGATTCTGCTCATGATTTTCTCTCCCTATTCCTCCCTCTCTGTCTACAGCCTCTCTCAAATAGATAGATAGATAAAAATCTTTTTTTTTTTTTAAATATTTTATTTATTTATTTGACAGAGAGAGATCACAAGTAGGCAGAGAGGCAGGCAGAGAGAGAGAGGAGGAAGCAGGCTCCCTGCTGAGCAGAGAACCCGATGCGGGACTCGATCCCAGGACCCTGAGATCATGACCTGAGCCGAAGGCAGCGGCTTAACCCACTGAGCCACCCAGGCGCCCGATAGATAAAAATCTTTAAAAAATTAAAATAAAGGGCGCCTGGATGGCTCAGTGGGTTAAAGCCTCTGCCTTCAGCTCAGGTCATGATGCCAGGGTCCTAGGATAGAGCCCCACATCGGGCTCTCTGCTCAGCAGGGAGCCTGCTCCCCCCTCTCTCTGACTGCCTCTCTGCCTACTTGTGATCTCTGTCAAATAAATAAATAAAATCTTTAAAAAAAATTAAAATAAAAATATTACCTCTGGGGTACCTGGCTGGCTCAATCAGCAGAGCTTTCGAGTCTTAATCTCAGGCTCCTGAGTTCAAGACCCACACCAGGCAGAAAGCTTTCTTAAAATCAAACAAACAAGCAAGCAAAAATACTATCTCTGGCATTCCTAGTGACTTAGTGGGTAAGGGTATAGCTTATACTTAATTCTTCAGGTGACTAAAATTTTCCAAAAGTAGTTATGAAATGGCTCTCTAATTGCACTTAAGTAATTTTTGGTAATCAGTTTGGTTTATGTACATACCAGTTTTTCTTACCACTAGAAAGAAGAATTCTGTCTTTTTATTATGATCTAGCATCCTTTTAACTAGCTCCTAAAGAATGGGTTCCTAAGGGGTTTGGGTGGAGCAATAATTTCACTTGTGGTATATCTGGGGTGTAGAAGTGCCTGATAATCATCATGTTCAGGACTTATTCCTTGAAATCAGGGACATCTGATCCTGCTAATAGATAATAATCTGGAAACCAAGAAAGAAGCAGGTTTAGGCTTTCCGAAAACTGGTGGCATTTTTGGTAGTGTCAAGCCAGGTTTCCTTTTATGCAAATTCTAGTTTGGCTTGTGCTTTTCCAGCAGTCTATGCTTCCCCAGTCACCCTCAGTAAACCTGGGCTTTGTCCCAGCTGTCTCCAGCCTGCCAAATGTAAATCAGCTCAGGCTGCTAAAAAAAAAAAAAAAAAAAAAAAAAAAAGAATAGCAGACACTAAGAAAAAGAGCAGAAGAAACTCTTCAAGACTCTCTACCCCACTGATTTATGAGAAGCTATAGTTTCTATCACATTCCTTGTTATGTAAAAGAATGCATCAAACCTGCACCGTATAAAACCTACACAAAATAAAAGTTCAATTATTCAGACCAGAAGGGAAGCTCTTATCTCAGCTGTGATCTTAATTAGGATTGATTTGAAATCTAGCTAAGAGTTCTCCTTGACACAAGCAGAGAGAGAGAAAGGTCTGAAGGTGCAAAAAGGACTTGATGGAGTTCAGAATACTTTTCCACTTGGGATTAGCAGGGGAAAATGATCATAATTTTACCTCCTTCTGTTTTGTTTAGGATATATATGCACCCTGGTACCAACATTTGGACTATACTATGCTATCTGGTTCCTCTCAAATAATTATTTGATAATAATTATTATCTCTCTAAATAATTGTTCTTCAGAATTCTGTGTGTTACCAGTGATTTGAGCTCTCACCCTGTTTTCAGAGAATCTCTAAAGTCAGGTGTCACTGTACATGTTTTATGTTTTCTAAGTAAAGGAATTTAAGAGCTATTTTGGAGACAATAGGAAATGAATTTATGATCTCAAACACGCAATCTGCGGTATCATTGGACATCCTGGTTTCATCTTTTGCTTCACTTTTTGTTTGTGATGATCCAGCTGTAGGTGACCTGAAGTATATGAATGTGGGCATATGATTTTCAAATCCATCAGTTACATGTGTGTACACCACACATCAAGCTCCCCAGCCATTAATTCATTAATATCTAGTAAACAGTAAATGCAGGGCACAAGGGGTAACTTGGACAAAGCTAGATTTGGATAGAAGGCATAGCTATTTATGATGGTGGGAAATGCAAATGGATTTATATAGCTTTCCAAATCAAATATTTTCCCCTTGATGATTTCACACTGGAGCCAGATTTTATCAATAAAGATTATTTCTCTTGGTTAAGTCATGGTTTCTTTGAACAAGCTTCTTTAAACTGGTTGGGATGGCAGTGGGGAATTTGGAATAAGAAAGTGACCACTTTAATTTTTGACATGTTTGAGTTACCTGTAGGCACTCAGATGTGTACACCAGGTGGATCTAGGGGGACAGATTGGAGATAGAGAATTTTGTTCAGATGGTCTGCCTGTACAAGGCAGCAGAAATCACAGATACTGATATAATTGGTTAAGGAGAGATTTAAAAGGAAGATCAATTGATTGAAGCAAGCC
The DNA here is from genome assembly GCF_009829155.1 of Mustela erminea. Lineage (NCBI taxonomy): Eukaryota > Metazoa > Chordata > Mammalia > Carnivora > Mustelidae > Mustela > Mustela erminea. The sequence goes on from NC_045627.1 coordinate 70,474,540, forward strand.
TATGAAGCAGATAGCATTATTGTATTTTCAAGAGAAAAAAATAATCCCATGGTATTTACTCAATTTTTATATGATTAGTAAGTCATGAAGCCAAAATTAGAAACAAGTTACTCTTACTCCAAAAATATTTTTTTAAATATTTTTTTATCTTTAAATAAAGATGCGCCGGGGTGGCTCAGTGGGTTAAAGCCTCTGCCTTTGGCTCAGGCCATGATCTCAGGGTCCTGGGATGGAGCCCCACATTGGGCTCTCTGCTCAGCGGGGAGCCTGCTTCACCCTCTCTCTCTGCCTGCCTCTCTGCCTGCTTGTGATCTCTCTTTCTCTCTGTCAAATAAAACCATAAAAAAAGATTTATTTATTTTTAGACAGAGAGAAAGAGCATGGACATGAATGCAGGGCAGAGGCAGAGAGAGAGAGAGAGGGAATTCCAAGCGGACTCCACACCGAGTGTCTTGATCTAATGACCCTGAGATCAAGACTTGAGCTGAAATCCGAAGTTGGACATTCAATTAACTCCACAACCCAGGTGCCCCAATCCAAAAATACTTTTATTTTTTTAAGACTTTATTTATTTGACGCACAGAGAGACAGTGAGAGAGGGAATACAAGCAGCTAGAGTGGGAGAGGGAGAAGCAGGCTTCCTGCTGAGCATGGAGCCTGATGTGGGGCTTGATCCCAGGACCCATGGATCATGACCTGAGTCGAAGGCAGTTGGTTAATGACTGAGCCACCCAGGCGCACCCCCCCCAATACTTTTATTAAGCCATACTTTCTTTCTTGCCCATGACTATGTGTCATGTGTCAAGGGCCAACCATGTGCTCATTATGTGGAAGGCACATAGGGACAAGAAAGCAAGAATAAGGGAAGAGCATTTGATCTGCCAGAAATCAAACTGAGACTATATTTTTCATAAATTTGGAATTGGTCTCATGATCTCCATTTCCACCATTCCCCTTGCTTAGGACTTTCATTGTGCTATCTGTGGATCCTGAGAGCTTTCCAGTAATTTCCTTACCCAGACTTGGTCACCTCTTTCCAATTCATGGTCTGTTCACCCTTGCCGGATTGTCTCCTGAAGATGCCAAATGTTTTACTTTTGTCAAAGAGAAAACATTGAAACTTTCAGCCCAGTATTCAAGTTTCTACTTGGTTTAGCCTAACCATGCCCTCCAGTTATATTTCAGTCTTATTCCTAAGATAATATATATATTTTTTCCTTCCAGACTAATCATATCTATTCTTCTATTTTTGTTATCTATTGCTTATAATCATATACCCCAAATTTAGAAGCATGAGCAACAACAATCACGTACTGTTATTGTCTCTCATGGCTCTTGGGGCTGTCTGAACTAAGCTAGGCATTCATTGATTGGTCTTCTCATGGGGCTGAAGAGAGGTGGTAGCTTGAGGTCTTCTTTATTCACACAAAAGGTATGTGAGCTGGGAAGATTTGAAGACCTGGGGGATGAATCAGCAAATCTCCTACGGCATTTCCATTTTCCTCCATGTCATTTCTCCACGTGTTCTCCCTAGCATGGCAGCTTCAGTTCAGCCAGAGTTCTAGATGGCAGTTTAGAGTTTGTAAGTCATGCATACCATAAAAGAGGGAGCCAGACAGAAACTGGAACACCATTTATGATTTAACCTTGAAGGTCATGTAGCATCATTTTGCCACATATTATTTGTTATAAGCAAGTCACTTAGGCCAGGATATACTCAAGGGTATGGAATTAGACTCTACCTCTTGACTGGAGATGTGTAAAAGTTTTACACCCACCAATATATATAATATATATTATATATTATAATCTGTACTTTCTAGATTCTGTATTAATAGAGATACCATTTCCCAAGACTACCTCATTTTTCTACTCATCTATATCCTATTTATTTTAACATCACAGTTGACTGTCACTTCTAAGAAAATTTCACTTATCACAGAAGCCACTGGTGATGTCAGAACTACTTTCTTCAAAATTTTTTGTTGGTTTGTTTGTTTTCTTCGACACTTTTTACAGCATGCCATACTATGTATCATTTTCATGTGCATGTCCTAACCCCCCCACACCATGAGAAAAACATAGTGCAATCTTAAGAAGAACATCTCTGAATGGCAAACTCATTGATTAATTCAGGTACTAAGTGCCATTTATTATATCAATAATAAAAATAGAAATTACTACATAATTGATAAAAACTTAATTATCTGGCAGAGTGGGGCTCTAGGTTGAGGCTCATGTTTGGGGATTAGGAAAACTTAGCTCTAACTTAGAAACTTTTGACAGGGCAATTCCCATGATAGACTCAGGATACTGAGTCCCAACTCTTGTACAATCGTAAAATTCAAATACAATCTCTCAGGTGACTTACAGAAGGAAAACCAATCACCCTCCAACTGCACTGTTATTTTTGATATGATATTCCTTTTGAATGCAGCAAATCTGGGAGCCTGTAACAGATTTCAGACTCCTCAGCCTTTTTTCATGGTAACAGGGTGGCAGTAGCTTAGAGAAACCTCTAATCTTGGCAAATACTTATTAAAATAAAAGGTCTCTCAGAACCCCTGGAGGAAAACTTTATCAGGAAACCAATTAGTTGAGGTCCAACCCTTGACTCTCTTCTGTTCAGAACTTGAAAACTACTACCTTATTTCCCATTTTATTTTCTTAACCTGTAATTAATTACTGTCCATTATGAATTCCCAAACCACAGGAAACATTTATCTGTAACATTAGGTCACTTGGAAGAAAGATTATATCTGTGAAGTGAGGATGCTAAGTGATTAAAGGATCTCAAGACAAAACATCCTAACTTCAGAAATAGTTCCCTGATTTGGGAAACAATCAAAGACATACTGTCATCCATCCATAGAGAACGCTTTTATTATGATCCTGCGGGTCAGTTGAGAAGAGCAGGTTCTCCTGAAATAAGTAGATTCTGTGTGGTGGGGAGGTTTCCAGGTTTTGGCCTTGATTCTGAAATGTATCTGACCCTTTTCCACCAAAAAAGAACTAGATAAAGACGGATACACTTAAAAATCTAGGATGATAACAAATCAGAGTAATCCTTGTTAAATAGAGAGTTTTATTCAAATTTGATTGTTGAATCTTGGCATCTTAGAATCTTTAGGCTTTAGAGTCTTTATTACTTATTACCTACCTTATATGAAGACCAGGCTGTTGATATGCATTAATGCATTTAATGCCAACCATGAGGTTAATATTGTTACCCTGTATTTAAGAAGAGAAAATAAGATGCAAAGAAGTTAAGTATTTTTAAAAATCACAGATTATGGTAGAGATTTGATTTGAACCTATGATCTAATACTTCTAAAATATATATTCATTCTACCATACCTTATGTTTACAAATACATACTAATTAACACATAAATCACATGTGTTAATAAAACATTTATCCTACAGAAGAAAGGGCAGGCTGGAACATGGTAGGGGGGGCAGTTCTTTCCCGGACATCAGTGAATCCTGCTCGCATTAGGTGGAGAAAACTAATGCTCAGAAAAATGAACTGGGAAAAGTTCATGTCACTTCAAACCAATCCTTTACTTCCAGTTTGGTCCTCCCTTTCTCCAGTGTATTCAGTAGCTATTTAGATGTGTTTCACTGCTTTAAGTCTCTGAGAGCTTCATAGGATGACCAAAAGAGCATAATACCTGCAGGCCAGTGTCCCAGGAAAGCACAATGGGGATCAGTTGGTGAAACAAACAAAGCTGAAGTTGAAGTCACATTGTCTTTCTGGCTATAAATCATAATGTTACTTGGTAATTATTTGTTTATTTATTTATTTTCTTGAGAGAGAGCACACATGTGTCTGAGCAGGAGATGGGGTCGGAGGGACGGGGGAGTAGTAGAAGGAGAAAATCCTAAGCAGGCTCCATGTTCAGTGCAGAGACTGACACTGGGCTTGATCCCATGACTTTAAGACCATGATCTGGGCCAAAATCAGGAGTTGGATGTTTTAACTGACTGAAATACAAAGATGCCCCTGATACCTGATACTTAAATTGCACTTGCTCCTATAAGTATTTGTTAAATGAGTGAATGATTTAATGAATAAATATTTTTGCCTCCTGCCCCTCACCTCCCAAGTACATTAACTGAACACCTACTCTTGCTGTGACTATAATAACTATCCTGTCTTCAGTGAGTGTATAGTCTAATAAGAATTGGTAATGTGAAGGATTTTGTCTCAGATTCAACTTATATGAAAAAGAATGATTCAGAGGGAAGTTAAGAACAGGGAATGATCAGGACAGTATACTCACAGGATCCTAAATAAACTCTTAGCTCAGTATTCCAGGAGTATTATCCCCATTTTCGAGGTGAGGTGATGGAGACCAGAATCTAAGAAACTAAATGTCTTTTCCCAGTCAAAATCCTCCTAGCTGATAAAGAAAAACTGAAAATCCATCATCGGGCTTCTATGACATTGCTACATATTCTTTCTCAAAGATTAGAAAATATAAAAACAAAAGTATAAGCAAAAAGATCTTCTTAAAATATCTCATGGAGCAATGAACACATAACACCAGCTCATTCAAAGACGATCAAGTTTGAATTATGAATTATGACTCAAACAAATCCATTAATGCTGAGATAATTTAGAACTTTCGCATTAAAGATTCTTTTCACTGAAAGCAAAACTCTTTCCCTGTTTGCAGATTCTACATCTTCCCCCACTACAGCCAGAAGGGACAATTGACAATCTTATGGAGGTATCAATATTTGCTCACACTATAGTAATAAGACTGAATCCTTGGTGTCTTTGGTGTCCGTGGTGTCCCCTTACTCCTGGCAGTAATCCCCACCTCAGGAGTTCAGTCCTAAGAATTCCCTAGCTTTGTAGTAGAAACAGACTGAGTGCTCAGCTTTGAGAAAATCAGGATTGGAACCTTCTAAGACTTTCAGTTCCTTTTCATAATAAGCCTGACATCATGAGCCTGACACCACCTCCTGGACATCCCTACCTCTCTTGCAATGAAAATTTCTTATTCCCTTTTCATAAGGCATGAAATGGACAGAGTATGTTAATAGGTATTTATTCATGTTCTAGATATTTCATCTTGTGGCTCTCACACACAAAGAAAGCGGATAGGAGAAATAATTCCTGTTCTTAGGAAACTTTCCTCTGGCAAGCAATCATGTGTAAACTCCTTTAGGGTAAGGAATGAATCTTTCATTTCCATATCTCCAGTGCCTAATAGACTGGGTTCAATAATTGCTTTCTGAATAAATGAACAAATTATTCAATGCACATTCATTTGACATTGACATTATATCATTATTCATTTATTTGACAAATATTTATTGAATTCTGTTTAGTAAAGATAATGGCAGTCATAAGAGTGGAAGACAAGGAGTAAGCTGTGGGCTGGGTTTATATAGGAAGAATTTACCAGTGTTTTCTTGAAGAAGTAGAAAAGCAGAAGGAAGGAATAGATGTGGCATGGAAGGAAGGAATATTTTACATTATACACAAAAAGCCAGTTTGTACTGTTTTGTAAATGAAAGAAAATGTTCCTCTCTGTTTCTAGTAGGCATTTTGAACCATCCTGTTGGTAGTAAATACTCTCATTTGTTTCCCCATTGATATTTTGTTCTATCTTATTTCCTTGAACTGCTTTATTATCCAGATTATTTAGCTTTTCTTCCTCAGAAACATATAGTCTTGATTATTTACAGTGACTATTGGTAGTGTTTCCACCATTCATGTTTATAGTTAAGGGGTGATGAGCTACAAAGAAAAATAGGAGGGGCACCTCTGTGGCTCAGTATGTTAAGCATCTGACTCCTGATTTTAGCTTGGGTCGTGATCTCAGGGTCATGAGATTGAACCCCAGGTTGGGCTCTGTGTTGGACGTGGAACCTGCTTAAGATCCTGTCTCTCTTCCTTTCTCCCCCAACTCTAAAGAAACAAAACAAAACAAAAAAAGTATCAATAACAAAGTGCCTCCCCACATACCTGTCCCATCAAACCGTATCTCCAATTTTTAATTTCTTCCTATTGTCAAAACCTCTGCCACTGTACTTTCTTTTCAAGGCTCACATTATCTACAGTCTTACCTGACTGACCATGACTGAACACTTCTCTCTGAGAAGACATCTCTGGCTTTCAACCCAGTCTGAATTAGGTGTTCCTCATCCTTTGGCACTTGTACTCACGTCAAAAGTTCACACTTTAGACATAGGTGGATTGAAGGTCTCAAATCATGCCAAAAAAAATCTTTTTTTTTTTTTTTTCGCCTCTCTGTCACAATGTTAAACTCACTGTGGAGAAAAATTCTTCATATTTTGGGTTCTGGTCCACCATCTCTGAGAGAAAAAAAAAGGGCCTTCATTGAATTTGCTTTAATAAAAGTAACCCTGAATGCTTACACTGGCCAGGGCCCGAGTTGCATGCTTACCCTTAGTACTAGGATATACAGTTCACCCAACCTGAAATTAATGGACAGAAAATGGAGAAAGTGATGACTTCGTGAGAACATATTGAAGGGGTGTGCAGGGTACAATCACCCAGAAGAAAAGACAAGTTAAACCATCAGAGAGTTCTAGATGGATGAAAGGAGAATAATCTTGAAAGCGATAGACAACCCTGCTTGAGGCACAACACACACACACACACACACACACACACACACACACACACAGATATCAGCCCTGATAACCTTAGTGGTCAATAAAAAAGTGCTTCCTCCTGTAGAGCTGTTCAGTTGGCAATTAACAAGAGGTCTTTGTTGAAATATGGTGGGCTTGGGATTAAATTAAATCTTAGTTTCTGTTGGGAGGGGCTAGACAGTACCACTCATAGAACTGATCTTTCCTGAACAACTACCTTGATGTAAACATTTAGCCAGAGTGTTGTGGACCTTCTCTTATCTCATTTAATTGGCACAACCATCTGGAACTGTCATAATCTCTCTGTTTCACAGAGGAAGACGTAGTCTGTGATATTAGGTAGACTGCTCAGAAGTCTCACAAATGGCAAATGGTCAAAGAGGGATTGGATCCTGGGTCTGTATTTGTGACAGCCCTCGCTTATGCCATTGTGTCACAGAGACTGCATTTCCCGTCTTCTGTTTGGTTTGTAGGTACAGTTCTAATTTTCCATCTGGCATATAGACATACCCTTCTCTGTCAGTTCTTGTGTATAAACCTTTCTGACTCTAAAAACCTGGTACAGAAAATGAACCCCTTTTCTGCCAATGGAGGCTTCTTCCTCTGATGTTCACAGTATCTGGTGAAGCAGCCATGCTACTAATAGGCTGAAATCACATAGCACTGGAAAGCCTAGTTGTCGCTTTTCTCTAGGGGACTGACATGGAGGTGTACACATGCAATCAGCTCTTGGGCAGAATTTTGACTTTATTACCGAGATGTGTTGGTAATAATTTGAAGGCTTGTTTACATGGTCTGTTGCCTTCTTATGTGAACTATTGACCCTCTATGTGTGTTGCCTAGGCAATGGACTGGGAATGAGGAATCCAAGATTTATTTGTACTGGTCATAAGCAGAAAAGGGACTTTTCCCAGCAAAGGTTTGATAAAAATAAATCAGCCTCAAACTGATCCTCTAGACACAAATTACTTAAGGGAGAGAGAAGTGGCTGGTGGAAGGTTTAGCTAATACTGTAATTTTTATGAATTTGTTGTCCTTTAAAATAACGCATAAACAATTGATAGACAAGAAATGAGATACACAATGAGTTATAAACACAAATGAGTTCATAAAATATTTACCTGCAGTGAAGTGGATTTGGTACTATTTGACAATAAATACATACGAAGAGAGCACTCCACTGCAACCAGAATTCTTGTTTAATTTGTCCCCTAAAAAAAAAAAAATCTTTTTTGAAATAAACCATTGTTGAATCTTCCTAGGGACTTGCAAATGTGTTTGCCTTTGTGTTTCTATCACAGCCTTCTCCAGATGCCAGTATCTTAACTATAGGGGGAGATACACTTGAATCTCTCCTTGTTATTTAAGGTTATAATGGTCACAATTTTTACTATTTGCAAGCAGTTCTAATGGTGCATATTTAAGAGTAATTACAGCTATTCCATAGGATTGTTGTGGAGGTAAAAGAGACAAATGAGAGATCTGAATCAAGTTAGCAGTGAGACTGGTGTGAGAGAGCACATAATGGAGCTAATAAATGTCTCTAGCTGACTGTCCAGCATCTGGGTCTCAGTTAGTGTTAATTCCCTGCACTCTGAAGCTTCTAACCACAGGGTTTAAGAGCACTAGACTCAGATTGTCTGGCCTAGATTCCCAGCTGTTCTGTTCCTTACTGATGTGATCATGGGGACGGTACTTCTCACTGCCTTGGATTCCTGGTCTGTAGGATACCAGTACCTACACTGTAAGGCAATTAGTGGAGGGAGAGAGAGGGGAGGGGAGGGAGACTGTGTTAGCCTAGTCATATATGTTGCGTGTCAGTCATAATCCAAGTGACTTAAGGCCAGTATGGGAGCAACTACAATCTCCCGGCTCCTTTTGATAGAAGCAGCAATATGTATAGAAATGTACATACATGTTGGTAATCTCTTCTATTCTAGGAGAGTTCATAATGTCAATCCTTGCCTTCTTTTTAAACGAGTCTAGACAAACCCCTCAGAATTCTTCCCAACACATATTCTAGACAGCACTACTGATTCAGTCCAGTGCCTGCGATGGAGCCAATTTGCCAACCCTATGCTGACATAATGCTGAATTGCAGCTCAGACACAGGGTTAAGCCAGAGGGAAGACAGGAGGTGAACTAGAGTGGTCAGAAAGAGGACCAAGATTGGTCACTATTGCCTGCAACTTGAGCTAAACTCATTTCCGGTCACTTTCCACTAACCCAGCATTGTGATTTACAAGACCTTAAATTAGCTAATTCTGGAAATTTATCAGTGCAAAAGCTAACATAATAAGAGTTTCGGGTTCATATAGATGCTTCCATAAAAATGACAGTAGAATTTATCTATGCAAGTTGGGGTATGGAGGAGGGAAAATGCAGAGAATGTCATCTGGCAGTTATTCTTCACAAGAGGAGAAAGATGATGAAATTTATTGTTTCGCTTACAGGAAGGTTGATTAACCCTCGTGCAGTTACTTACTGGATTAATGCTGGGTTTCTTTTTAAGTGAATGGGGTTTGGTGCGGTCCCTCTAGCTATGGTCCTTGATTCGAACAGGATGTGATAGGGAAAGTCATCACCCTGACTCCCCAAGAAAATTCTTAGCCTAATATAAAAAGCAAATGTTTTCTGATGGGAAATTAAAACATGGAAAAAGTGATGAGAAAATCTCTAATACTCTCTTCTGACTGGCTAAGGAAAGCAACAATCCACCATATTTCTTCCTTCGGAGTCTTTCCAGTTGAGCACTTTTCTTCTAGCATGTCCACTTCCTGTTGCTTCACTTGAGGCAAAACAGTAAGTGAGAAAAACTGTCACTAAGTGCTCTGCATAAAGTGGAAAACTGTGGGACGATGTCTTTGGGCAACTCTTGCTTATTTACATTTTATAGTGTCTACTACTTCATACTGTTTTCTCAACCACAGTATGACCCCAACTTTCTGATTTTAATTGGTTGAACCATTCTTTGGCACTCGATATAATTTAGATAAATATTGCCTTCTCTCTTGTAGGTGTCTTGAATAGAGGCTGGGAGCTGATGTGGCCAGAGTGAGTCTGTGTTCATGTGAAGAATTAAAATGCATGCATTTTAGAGCTGAGGGAAGCTATCTTCTACCACTATATGACCTCTAGGAGCAGAGGAAAAGGTTCTGTGAAGAGGAGAGGGTGAGAAAGAAGAGAGATAGGGAGGGAGGGAGAGAGAGAGAGAGAGAAGGGGGAAGGAAGAAGGGAGGGAGGAAAGGGAGAAAAAAAGGGAGAGAGTGAGATGGGGAGGGAGAGAGAAAGAGAAAGAGAGGGAGGAAGGGAAAGAGGGAAACCATGAGAAGTAGAAATGAGGAATAAAAAGAAGCTAAGAAGCTAAGTAGCCATATCCCGAATTTTAATATTCTGGGATCTGGAAACTTCTGAAGATCTGGCTGCATGGTTTAGTCATGAAGACAGGTCAGAGTCAATCTGACAGAGGCAAACAGTGCTTGCTAAGGTGATTATTTGATGGGTTTATTTGTTCCCTCTTGCCTTGCCATTTTTCACAGGACACTCGGGTTAGTAGCTGTTGGCTCTGAACCTGCAACAATTCACTCTGTTGTTTTTATCCCCACCATCTCCAGCCTCTGGACATTAATTCTACTGCTGATGAGAGATGTTCCTCAAGCCTCAATTAATACATCAAAGCAATTTCTTCACCTTCTGATCAGGGATGGATCGTCTTTACCTGGACGATTCATTATCATCCCAGACTTTGTAGTCGAAGTCAAGAGGTAGCATAGGAAGGACACGCAGTCTTTCCATAGTCTCTTCCTATAAATCATTCCTCTTCACAATTAAGCTGCTCTTCTAAGCACCATGAATAATCCTTGCAAGAGCCATAGGGTAGATTTATTATTTCCATTTGCAGATGGGCAAGCTGAAGCTAAGAACATTAGAATGGCATATCCAATACAAAGAATTGGTACATCAAAGGGCTGGGATTTTTTAACCGAGGGCTGCCCGTCTCCTAACCCAAAGCTCTTTTTAGAACCCTGTACTGCCTCTTGTTCTTCCTCAGTATCGAGAACTTCATCTTGGATTCTTCATCTACCATACTTCTATGGGATTTTATATTATTTGATACCAAGAATGATGTCAAGCACTTTTGCATTTCATTCTTCCTGCAATCCTAAGATGAATGTATTTATTTACATTTTAAATAAAGGAAACTGAGTCTTAGAGAGATTAATAAACTTGGTAAGGCCACAACATTTACCCAGTGTGATGTAGAACCTCACACCCAGATCTGTCTGCTGTTCTCGTCTACATCACTTGTGCTGGATCTTTACTTTTCTCAGGCATACTCAGCATATGTCAAACTGGAACACTTGGCCCAGCCTCATGATGCACTAATTTATTGAAATAGAAAGGAGAATGGGGAGAGAAAGAGAGAGAGAAAGCCAGAGAGAGAGAGAGAGAGAGAGAGAGAGAGTCTCAACTTCCTTACAAAAGGAAACAAACTAAAGCAACAAAACAAAAAACAGATGACAAAAGGAACAAAGAACTCATACAATTAACAAGAAACCTCTCAGGTCTAGGCTATCCTCTGACACTAAGAGGATAGTGGCTGACTTTGCATCATATCCCTCTCCTAGCTGCCATGTACTCTAGCTCCCATGCTGGAAGATGCTACCTTACAGCTCAGTTATTTATTTTTATTCCTTCCATACCGCTGATGATCTTTTCCTCCTGAAAACACCTGTCCTGCAGGTCACTGAATAATGGCTGCATGCATTAGGCTCTTTCTTCTTGTCTTTCCTGTCCTTTCAGGTACTACTGTTTGGTCTCCGTTCTAAAGCCCATCCTTCTACTGGGTTCAGAAGTTTACTTCAGCCTCACCCAACTTCTTATAGGTACATGGCCAGCTCATTTCCCCTTGCTTAAACCAATATTTTTTAAAGTTAGTGACTGAACAATGTATCCAACCCAAGAACTGCTCATGATGAATCTGAAGCTTTTCTCGGAGAAGCACTCACCCTTCTTTAATAGTTGTGATAGCCCCCACTAGACCTCTCTACATTTCTGAGGATACTTCACAGCTGGTTATCAACTGGGCCCTCAACACACATCACCTCGTCCCATCCCTACCTGATTCCTGAAACAGCTCCTTATCAAGAAAGGCTACATCGTTATTCTAAGCTCAGTCCTAGCCTGGCTTCAGTCAAGATCTGTTACTAGGAAACTTCTGTATGTTTTCATGAGTCCTAAGATGCTTATTTAATCACTGCCTACACAGAGCTGTTGGGATCTGTTGGGAATCATGTTGGATCATTCTGTTGGGAATAATGAAGGATCATTCTTATTACAAACTCGAATTTACCTCTATCCCACCAATGGCATCAACTTTTAGCAGGGCAGTTCTGATGATGAGAAGCCCAAGGTAGTGAACAAAATTTACTTCCCTTTAAGATGTAAAGGCAGGCGTATTCATATGTGTAGGGCGAGGGATAGAAAATGTCAGTCATGGACATATAAAAATGATTCCATCGCCTTAAGAAGATAATTTTCTTGGCTGCCTATCACTTGTCCGAGTTCAGGGTTAGAAAACTCTCTTTCTGAGATGGAAAATGCTGAGGAAGTGAAGGGAAAAAGAGCAACCCTCACGCAACCCTCACACAGACTGGCTGAGTGACTGAAGGAACGAAGATGAGGGAGGGGTGAGGGAAGGGGGCGGCAGCTCTCTCAGAAGCAGCAGGATGTGAAATTACTCCTGTAAAAGAAATAATAAACCAACAGTGCAAGTTAAATAGATGACATTTGGTTATTGAAAAATGCACCTCTTCCCAGCTCCTAACACACTTTAGTATTTCTAATAGGACACAGTGGAACAACTCTCATTTTAGATGTTTTGTAATAAATATTTGTGTTCTCCTGATTTATCTTTTGTTTAGAGATCCCACAGTCTTTTGCTCAATTGTAGTTAAAGTTTCCAAATTTTCCTTCTTGCAAGAAAAACAACAACAATGGAATTGTAGTGGTATTTGTGGGAAGGACTGTATCCAGTGGTTCAAAGCCACCCTCAGAATTCTGTCTCATTCTTGGCTCTGTGGCCTCTGCTTAGATTCTCTGAAGATTTTGTCCTGTGGTGGGAACACCTTGACTTCCAGCAGCTGCATTCCTAAGTACTTCTCAACACTCAGGAGCATGGAGGTGGTCCATCCATCCACCTCAGTCTTCAAAAGAGCTGTTAATGGCTGGCCTGGGGCAAACCTTCTTTCCCAGGAAGAAATTTGGAATACCCCCTTGATTAACAGCCATAGCAGAATCATGGGGAGGGGAAGAAAAGTTGCCAAAGCGGAACAGTCCAGGACATGTCATTTTCTGGAGAATTCTTTCCCAAAAAACCCTCTTCTCTTGAGTCTAGTCCCTCCTTCGTAATACTGATCTATGCCACATAACACACATCACTAAACTCATGAGGTTGTTACTGTGTTTCTCCACCTGAATGTCTTTGCTTGTACTGTTGTCCATGCAGGGAAAGCTCTTGCCTTGTCCTGTTTTCACGAGACCTGCCTTAAGAAAACGTCCCTACTTAACAGCCTGGAACACCCAAGTTCGTGCTTAAAATAGCATATTTGTGTTTATGGACCCTTCGTGTCATGCTGAGTTTCCCAACGGTATTATATACATTTTGTCTACACCACCCACCACACCCAACACACTGCAGGCTATATACACTGAGTAGACAGAGACCACACATTTTGAATCCATTATGTAGTGATCCATCAAAGGAGGATAATAATACTAACCCAGTATGCCTTATGTGAGATAATGTCTCTAAAGCACTTACCATTTAGTAGATGTACAACTAAAAATCTTACACACACACACACAACCAATTTTGTATGACAAATTACTCAAGAACAAGGCTTTCAAGCCCTGATGTGGCATATGTTGGGCATCAGTATATGCATTTACTGCCTGATTCTAATACATAGGTTCTGCTGCTTTTACCATGTTTTTCGTGGTGATAACATATAGGATGACTGCCACCATAAATATATCATTTCCAAATTCCATTCCTTAAAATGAGTGAAAGTCTTCACAGCTTATTTGATTTTTGAATATATGCATTAAGGTTTTAGGAAATATTTGGAAGTACATTAAATAAACATAGGCAAGCAATAAATGCAAATTCTTCCCGCAGTCCTCCTTCTGGTTCCATTTTTTGGAGACTAATTTAGATTCCTATGCAGTTGTCTGTGGAACTATTTGTTCTCCTCATCCTTCTGTGGTGCCCATAAGGAAATGACCAGCTGCAACATTTTGTAAAGAAATGCATCTTAAAAGTTAGTATGACTAATTTCCATTTTCAAAGGCTTGCTGCAGGGGAAAAAGGTTCATGGGCCTTGTTCCACTGTTTGTTTGAAAGTTGAGAACATCAGCGTGTTGGCCCCTGTGAGCTTTGGCTTTTAATTTATGGATCACTCTGTCCATAAATTATATTTATGGATTACTAAGCTTATTCTTATATGAAAAATTAAGAATCCTGTAAAATCCATAGGGTTTAACCTAGCAAAAATTATACAGATTATATATACATGAACACATTAAACATGTATATTTATATGTGTGTGTGTGTATACACACACAAACACACACACACACATATATATATATATATATACACACACAATATAAGATATATAAAATTTCTAGTGCAGAAATCAATATCATAGCCAGTAGCTTCTTAAGGAGAAAGGTCCCTACAAGATTCAGGTTTGTTTTTGTTTGTTTTATTTGAAGGTCAGTTCTAAAATTAGGATAATTGTACATCTCTTCCTGAATTTTCTGAGGAGAATAAATGAAATAATGTATGTCTGATACATCAAAAGCACTCAGTAAAACATTGCAATAATGGCAATAATGATTCCAGATGTTGTACCTACAATATGACACACCACAAATTTTTTTAGGAACATTATAAAGTCTTCCGATATCCGTCAAAAAATGTTTCATGACAAATTGCCTAAAGGTACTAAATTCAAGGAACAACCAGTGTTAACACTAGAAAAAGCACAGTCTAACATCTTTATTTATAGGAGTCGAATTTGAGTATCAATAACATAGTTACTGGCATGCATGGCTGTAGAGTCTCAGTTCTGTGAATTATATCACCTTGAAAAATTTCCATGAGCTTCTACCTTTCCCCAAACCCTCTAAGAGATTCTTCCAATAAGGTTGAACCTGTGACAACACAGATGGAGTCAGTACAGACAAAACCACAGGGAAAAGGCAGAAGTGTAGAGGCAATAAGCCAGTTAGCGTGCTCTCTGCACTGTGCAGTTTTGAATACTTGGCTGCACATACTTACTTGCTGTGAGCTCAGGGAATACATTCATTTTTTGAAATTTAAGCCAACTTAATATGTGACTGATGAAATGTATTTCATGGATTACTAAGTGTTTTCTACACCATTGGTTATGGGAAAATTTCAGAATGTGCCTTTTAAAAAATCCATCTTCCCCAATTATAGAGAAGTAAGTCTTGGTTTTCAGAGGAGTTTGAAAAATTATATATATATATATATATATGTATATATATATATATATATACATATATATATATATATATATATATAAAATATACAATTTCAGACCTGCAAGGAGGGTCACTGTGATTGACTGAGAACCATAATGACCCAATGTTCCAATCTACAACATTTTCCAAAATGACTTGCATATTCCCATACATTTCTAGTCCTACCATTAATAGTGGGATCTATTGTGACACTTTTCAGTCCCATTAAAAATCCTGTCACTTGATCAGGAGGAGGCAACAGTGGTGATAGTAGGCCAGTTTTGAACTTGGGGCTCAAGAGAAATTTTCTTATACTATTCTGACTCTGTGATTGAATCTGACATGAGATAAGCCTGAGCTGGCTTGCTAGAGAAAAGGCTCACTTGAAGCAAAGCAAAATTGTCTCACCCAGGACAATCCTAACCTAGTAAGAAATACTACTACTACTACTACTAATACATTGAAAAGATATTTCTTTTCTTGAGAGGCACAGAGGAGGGAAAAGCTATCATCTGCTCAAGGGTTTAGAAAGATTTCTGAGAAAGCTAACCTAGGATATAGGATATCACCAGTCACAGATGGCCACTTCAGAGAGAATTAAAAACATGTATAATGGTACAATGAACATAGTATATTCAGGAAATGGCCAGATTGTGATTATATGGTTGGACTGTCTGGTTGGGACAAAATTCTGAAATCTTTAACATGACATGCCAAAAATTCAAATATAACCTATAGACAAGGCAAAGTCAAGAGAAATGTTCGGTCATGGTAGGGATACAGTGTGTGTTATTTAAGTCTGATGTCAGTGGATACAAAATCTAGTTTGGGAAGAATAAATGTCCCTAGATATACAGAAATTGGAGCTCTGAAAAATGGTGGCATAATCCTTCTGATAGAGCCATTTATTGAGGGCCCTACCTCGAGCTAGAGAGGAAACAAAGATGAACTCTTTTAAGACTTCAGGAGTACATCTTTCTGTAGCTATAAAAAGGGATGGGGGTTCTGACAAGTACACCAGAACACCTTGTCCACCTGCCCATGCATGAATCATGCTCTAATTGCTAGGCGTTCTTTACTTTGAAAATGACATTCTTGAACTTATCATGAATAAATCATACATGTTGATTTCCCTTAAAAGTAGTGTAGGTCCATATGCACTGACCTAAATATGCCTTCCCCCTTCTTTCACATTGTGACAAAGAAATGCCTCTTTATGAAATGCCTAAATAAGAATTTAGTTGCAGCCAGGAACAGGGACCAAATTTAACTAGGACACCTAGGAACTGAATCCTTCACTGTAAACTGTGCTGGGCACTGACCATGGACAACTTTAATAGTACCATTGAGGCAATATCCTCCAATCTTTTTGACATGAGTTACTAGATAAGTACATGATCCAATTAGGGATAGTTGAGTTTTTCCCACTACACAGCTGAAAAGTAGCAGAGAAGAGAGTGCACCTTTCCTTGGAATTCAAGATAGAATTGTTGCATTAGCAA
Organism: Mustela erminea; assembly: GCF_009829155.1. Taxonomy (NCBI): domain Eukaryota; kingdom Metazoa; phylum Chordata; class Mammalia; order Carnivora; family Mustelidae; genus Mustela; species Mustela erminea. The sequence goes on from NC_045627.1 coordinate 70,491,230, forward strand.
ATGGATCGATTTTCAAACCCGAACCTTGTGCAGTAAACATTAAAAAGAAGAAGAAGAAGAAGAAGAAGAAGAAGAAGAAGAAGAAGAAGAAGAAGAAGAAGCAGCAGAAGCAGCAGTAGCAGCAGCAGCTCTGCTGGGCATTTTAAGTAGTACCTTATCCCTATCCCCTTGGCATTTCTTCCATCATCCCACCTCACAGGTCCTGTTTCTTCCATGATGAATTGAGCAATCAAAATGTTTGTTATGGAGACTGCCCAGTACTTGACAAAATGCACTGGTGAAGCTCTGATGACCTCAGTAGGCCTCCCTTGCCACTTACATGCTCTCTCATACACAGACAAATGGTGTTAAAGGGTAGCGATGAAGTGAGTGACTTTCCCTGAATGATGGTCCCGTGAACAAAGGGAGAATCTCATAGAGAGCACGGAAGATATGCCAGCAGAACCTAGAGAAGCTGTACACCTGGGTACAGAGGCAAATGTAAAAACTAATGGAGGGTTTGTAAAGGGATGCACAGATACCAGGAAGAGCAGAGGAAAAGAAGCGGGAGTCCTAGGGGGAAGGCTGTGTGTTTTGTTTAAGGGTAGAGGTTAGGACAGAGAAGAACACAAGCCCCCAAGCTGTTTTTGTTTTGAAAAGGGGCTAAGGGACTGGAAGTAAGATTGAGAGGGTTGCAGTGTATAGGGACCCTTTTCCTTTTAGCGGTCATTGCTTCCTCATTTTCCTTGGTGAACCACCCTTTTCTACTCTGAGAGCATCTGTTGAGTTAGGGATGTGGTGTCCCCTCTGCTCTCCATTCCAGGGATTAAAATGTAGCTCAAGAGCATCAGTTAGAGCATCATATCATGCCAGGCAACAATTTTGGGGTGGGTGGGTGTAGATACAACCCATTGGTCTAGGATAATGATATGAGGTCCAATTCCAAGCCTTTTGTTGGAATCGTCAGGAAAGAAAACATCTCTTTCTGTTGAACTTAAAACTATTTGCTCAATGTCGGTAGCTACCTGAGATCACTGTGCCTGGGAACCTGCTTCAAAATGAAGCTATCGCAAGAAGAAAGCAGAATGGAAAGATGCTAATAAATTTTTTTTGAGCCTGTGGATCCAGATTTGCCTAGATTTAACAGTTAATTTGGCCAGTGAATCAAATTGTGCATTTTAACCACTTTGGGTTAGATTTCTGTCACTTGCAAGCAAGAGTTCTAACTTACACAAAGTATCAAAACATTGGTTTTAGGTTAGGTGATCCCCTAACTTCACTCATATAATCCACACATATAGCCTGAAACAAGGTTCATGTACAGCTAGTTTATTCTGGTAAATAATATCAGGCAATGGTGGGGGTGGGGCTGTGGTGAAACAGGAAAAGTGGGAAGGCAAATCCAAATGTGTGTTTTTTGTTTTGTTTTGTTTTTTAAAGATTTTTTTTTTTTTTAATTTGACAGGGAGATAGCGAGAGAGGGAACACAAGCAGGGGGAGTGAGAGAGGGAGAAGCAGGCTCTGCACCAAGTAGAGAGCCTGATGTGGGGCTCGATCCCAGGACCCTGGGATCATGTCCCAAACCAAAGGCAGACGCTCAACCACTGAACTACCAGGGCGCCCCCCAACTGTGTGTTTTTAAACTTATTGCCACTAGGGCAATGGAGGACATGAGGCTGGGTCCCATAAGGGATTTTGTGGAAACCCATATAGAATGAGCCTCGATATTTTATATGCAAGGATAGGGAAGAGAGAATTGGCTTCTGTCTCCATAGGTCACAGACTGTCCCTTGGAGTTCTAACTTCCTTCTACCTCCAGACATATGTATTAGAAATGGCTAAGTAGTTTCCTGCAGGTGTCCTCTTAAGCAGGGCACAGGAAGAACCTGACAATAATCCATCCCTTGGGTGGCTCAGATCCACTAATGTTCACATTAATTCCAACCCACAAAAAGGGTCTTAATCTATGACAAACCATTTATCTCTTCCCAAGACTAGGCTTAGTGTAATAAACTATAGTAATAGTTCCCTCTTGAAAGTGCAGCTGAGGCACCAGGTTGAGTTGACAATCGGTGAATACTAGGCAACATTTTAAAACTTAAACCACCAGTCATTATATGGTGTTGTGTTTCCAATGGGTAGAATATATGGGTCTGGGATTTCAAGGGTAAATACAGGAATGGACCTTCTTCCCAGCCCTCAGAGTAAACTACTTGCAAAATTTGTATATCATGTTCCCATGGACATAGAGATACTCCTTCCTAATTAGAAAGTCCTTGACCAAAGATAAGGTGACCAACTTATCCCACTTTGCCCAGGACTACCCATATTTTAAAACTGAAAGACTTGTCTCCTAGATCCTCCTTCCTCCTAGACAAATTGAATGGTTGTTTCATCCTAACCAGGCAATATCATATGAGTTCCACTAATCTTGAAATCTGTAGCTGGATTTGGTCACTTTTACCTCCTTAGTGAGGAAAGAAAGAAGTTTTCATATAGACACTGCAACTGACCCTGATCATCAAAAGTCAGGGTGCTACTTCATTATGGGGACATGGAATACTATGACATCCAAATAATGTATTTGAACATCTATTGCTATTTCCATGCCCAGGTTTAACTAGAATAGGCAATTTCAGCAACCCTGGTCTAATAAGTACCTATCATGGTGGGCTCAGGTCACTCAGGAGTAACAGAAATATAACCCAACTTTGCTTAGGAACACAAAGTAACATACTGGCCAAAATAACTATTAAATCTAACCAAGTCTAGAACCGTAGTAAGAAGTGCTGTCAGCTTACACCTGCATGCAACTGGTTGCTCAGCAATAACTAGAATAAAATATGATCTAAGAAGTGGTGAGTTTGTGGGTGCCTGGGTGGCTCGGTGGGTTAAGCTGCTGCCTTCGGCTCAGGTCATGATCTCAGATCCTGGGATCGAGCCTCACATTGGGCTCTGTGCTTAGCAGGGAGCCCGCTTCCCCCTCTCTCTGCCTGCCTCTGCCTACTTGTGATCTCTCTCTCTGTCAAATAAATAAATAAAATCTTAAAAAAAAAAGAAGTGGTGAGTTTGCATAAAAGTGGCATATACCTTAGAGCATACCTACCCATCCATGTACTAAGCACTGGGACAAATGCCTTTCCCTCTAGGGTCTTTACAAATGAAATTCCCAGGGTGTGTTTCAGGAGTTTACAATTGCCTACATGTTCAAAGGTGAAGGAGCCACTCTCTTCTCTTTGTCTAAAACTCTTCATTTCACTTTGTTGGGATTTCCACATCTCTCATGATTAGTGGCTTTCCTACAGCCAGTATTGATTTACCCATTAATAATTTCTTTCAACAATTACTTACAGTAAATCTTTAATGTGTAATGATGGTGGGAAGGACATAGTAATTAGCCAGAGCTACACCTCACCTTCACAATGCTATGAAATAACTGGGGAGAAAGCAGGTATCAAAACTTCCATACCATTATAGTATTCTCATTCTTACTTCTGGAAACAAGTTTTGTATTCTTGAGTTAAAGGACACTATTCCAGGTTCCCAGGGATGAAATAAAATTAACTGGAGTTAATAAATGAAGACATGGTTTAGCACCTCTGAGGTTTAGTTTGGTGAAAAAGAGACTGAAAAATGGGATGTTAAGTTAGTAAGTTAGAGAAAAGTGATCAGGTATTGAAGTCAGAAACTCAAAGATGCAGGTTCTTCAGGAGAATGTAAGTGCAAAGGTGGACCTTATTCTAGGCTAGGGAATGAATGCTCTTGAGCAATATTTTCAAATGGCAGAAACAAGTTATTTTCAGAGTTGACCTTTGAAGTTTCAATTGTTATCAATGGTTCTGAAAATCCAATAGTGATTGATACTTTGTAAGACAGAAAATTGAAACCTACACACCACTGGTTGTGCAAGAAAGAGAATTTCTCTGAGGAATATCTTAGAAGACTGCATGGCAACCACATCCAAACACATAAAAGGATGAAAAGACTAGATTTGAGTGATGGAGGCCTTAGTCCTTCATGCAGTTATGAAAAGCAGCTGGTTCCAGAAAGAGAGGCAGAGGCCCATGCTTACTCTGGATTCCTTCTGGAACAGAGGCAGGGGACTCAAGACCAGGAAGGGTGATATGTGCCAAATTAAAATAAGTGATAAGTCTAACTGAACATTATACTTGAAAGGTTTGTGAGACATTTCTTGGCCGAGTGCAGGAGTTTCATGATTCATTAGTGGTGGGTAATGGAAGAGAAGAATATCACCAGAAGTGACTTATAATTAACACCTTTGAAGAAGAGTTAAGAGAAATTTGTTTTGGTATGGTTGGTTCCCTCCTAAAGCTTAGCATGAGAAAAGGGCTGCTAAGAAAGTGGTTTATTTTTAGTGTAATCTCAGAGAACACATGTGAGGGACAGAGGGAATAAAGTGAAGCCAACACAAGGACACGTTATTGATTTGGCCACTGTTTGAGGTGATCAAATCCAGGCACCTTCTGTGGAGCTTCTAAAATGGCTCTCTAAATTTCTTGCCCAGGGAATGAAAGGGGAAAGCATGTGTTCCTAAGCCCTTAAACCATGGGTCAAGGGGTAGCCCCTATGGTCACTGATTGACTGAACTTCCACATTGTGCATACCTGAATGCCAAATAAATTCCCATCAGTTTCCTGGGCCACAGCTTCATTAAGAAAAAGGTAAGTGGCCCGGGCCCTGAGGTTGAATTAGAATAAAGTTGGTCGACGAATTGGTCGACGTCTGTGTTGAACCGAGAACTGCAACTGTTTCTGAAATCAGATGAACCTCTGAGAGTGTTACACAGATTATTGGTACGTATACCTTGACATCACTCTTTATGTTCCCATTTTCTGCAAGCTCATGCTGACTCTATAAACAAAACTCGACCAAATCTCATCGATTTGAGGGGGTATGCACACAGGCTGTGACCTTCTCAGGAATGATATGGCCTGGATATTTTCCAAGTCTGGATTTAATCTTTGAGTAGTAAATCATGCCGTTCAAGCTTAGGACCCAGCTGTTACAAAGGCAACAGTGTCAATGAAATAAAATTAACAGTGCAGCATGCTAATAAAATGGGGGAAATCCCAGTGTTCCCTATTAAAAAAAAGATATTCGCCTGACCCATATTTATTATCCTTTTCTGCAAAAATTAGTTTTCCCAGAAGCTTTTGAGAAGCACACCAACAGTAATGAAGCAGAAAAATGATGGATGTTAAGAAATTAAGGTGCTCCAGAATGGGTTATAAACTTGTACCTCTTTGTTGCCCACGCACTTTTGATGAGCTTGCAAAGTTTTAGACCTCTTTAATTTAAGATGGAGCAGTTTTATTTCTTTCAGCTACAGTGGAAATAATTTCCTTATCTATCATTAGAATGGTTTAATACTTTCATTAATCCACACATCATAAAGCAGAAAGTGATTTTTATACCTACTCCAATCAGTCATTGTGCCTGCTTCAGAATGGAAAACGGTTGTTTTCTGCTGATTCCAAAGATAGACTTAAGGCCGGTATCTTCATGAGCCATCACAATTACAGGGGCAGGACAGAGACATAGAAATGCTGTTGTCACCACCTCTCTCTTGGCATAATTTGGATTATTGCTTGGAGCAGCAGAATGTTTGCAGATATATCAGAGACCCTTGACTCTGTGGCGATGCATAGATGTGGGACATCAGGAGGCCCCCACGCTGCCCCTGGGATGCAGGCAATTTGTTTCATCGCTAGGAAGCCTGTGGGGTTGTGTATTTTATCCTCCTGTTCCTCCAAGAAGGAGGGCCAGGTCTGAAAACAGATTAACAAGTCCTAGCATAGGAAGTTATATATTCCCTGGGTTATATGTGCTTTCTGTGCCCAGATAAGCCTATGTTCTTGTTTCAATAGTCCACGGAACATAGTCAGGATACTCCCCTCCTCCTGCATAGAGCACTTGTTTTTCCATTCAAAATGCACTAGAAAGAGAGAAGAAACATTTACAATGTTATATTAGTGACTTTGTCAGTCCCTAGTGATATGGATCCCAGTGGAATTTTATCATATTAGGTGATTATTTAGTTATGTGAGATTCAAAGAGAATGGGGTATGCAGAAAAGACACTGAGGAGAATGACAGACTCCCATTCAGACTGGCCAGAATTCACAACAGCAAGGTTCTGGTTACTGGAAACAGATGGCTAATGAAATCTTAAGGGATTCCCAGCCTCACTGGGCAAATGGGAATAATGTGCCCTGTGTGTCCTGAGAAGCAATACAGGTCCTAACACCAAGGAAGAAGAAAGGAGAACTTGGAAAAGAATAGAAGGAAGAAAAAAAAATTCCAGAAAAGGGGTGGCAAATACACAGCACCTGCCTCTGCATTATATGGGGAAGAGCATGTTCTCTTATCCAAAAACCGGGACATGCTACATGGTAATCCTTGGGCAATCCAGATGTCCAGAAAAGGGTCATTGCATAAACTACCAATAACATTTCATTTTCTCCATTTCAGAACACTTCTGGTTTATAACACAACTTATCACTTTAAAAACATGCTAACTTTGTGCTTTTGTTTTCATGCCCTAAGAATATCTTAGAGACATATAATATTTTCAAAGTATTTTCACATAAATTACCTGCTTGATTTTTATAATACTCTGAAGTAAGACGGTATTATTTTTACCATTCAAAGATTAAAAGTAAGGGAGGCACAGAGAAATTAAGTGAGTTTTCAGTTTCACATTTTTAGGAATTTTTTAACTAAGATGAAAATTTGGATCTATCAGAGCGCTCGACTTCTACGCATTATTTATGTTGAATTAACTGTCCAAGGTTGATTTAGAGAGAGATACAAAAAATGTCAGCAGCCAAAAGAAGGTTGGAAACTATGAAAATAAAAGATTATGATGTTCCTTTCCAGAGAGAAGCTAGGGAGACCGTAGAGTTACTTCCCAGGTTTCCTGACATCGTCAGTGTAACCTGTTTGGATTTGAAAGCTGCCCTGTGTAATGTAGCAATCTTATACCCAGACTGAACACTATCTCAGAAAAAGTATAGAATAATGGTAATGATAATAATCATAGTGATAATAATAAGAGGAAAAAAGAACACTTTCTTGTCTTCCAAGGCAATAGTTTTATTCACTGAAACTTGATTACTCTTTTAGCTGACTTAAATAGAACGGCTATGAATGAGCTCAGGCACCAGGGTTGGAACAAGTTCCATATAGCCATGGCCTGCACATATGCACTTTGTGTTCCTTAAATGTCCCCCATCATCGGTGGCCACACTGTTGGGTTCCAGTCTCAGGAAGCAACTGAGGTAAAAAATCATGAGTTTCGTCCTCAGATTTATTGTTGGTTCCTGAAATTGTGTGCTCAAATTTTTTGGTAGGATGGAATGACACTATGTATTTTTCCTCCAGGAGGAAAAAAAAAAAAGCAGACACCCCCACATCAACTCATTAAATCTAATAGAGATACATTGTTCAATGATGTCTTCTTATAATGAAGAACTTAAATCCATTTGTTTTGTCACAATGGGAACAGAGTTCTACTGAGGGACAAGTTTGCCTAAGTCCTGTGAGACTTAATCATTAAGCATCTATCTACGGAGTGTGTGTTGAATGTGACCTACAGTGGTTCTGCATGTACTTTATCTTCTGAGATCATCCACAAGTTTTCATACAGGGTCTTTATGTTGCTCAGGTGATTCCTTTCACTGGAGAAGTGCTTTGAGATATTACAATAGTTTGGCTTCTTAATTGGTTTAATGAGGGAAAGATTGCTTTTTCTCCATATTACAAAATAAAGGCATCATCTATATAATATTATAAAAAGAATTGTGGGGTTAAAATAGGGAAACTGGGGTTATGAGGTAGAATTAGGAAGGGAGAATTAAGGTGTACTTAAAATTAAGAATGAAGCTGAAAGAAAGTGAAAACCAATGAACTTGTGGTATAAAGTTTTAAAAGAGATTATTAGAACATTTCCTTGCTCTATCTATTTCTAAAGTTATAGACTAACGAAGACCAGTCAGATCTCTCACCTGGAATTTAAGAACTAATGCCAGACTGAAGGGAGGTCAGGTTCTGTGTTCTACTCACACACACACACACACACACACACACTCACACAGAACTTTTTCTCTCGTGGGTTGCAGAATTTAATGCAAATATTGTAACTCGGCTACTGGCCTTATCTTTTGCCACTTTTTCCATTTTTCTCCCTATGTTTCATGATGTTTCAGCCTGACAGCAGGGAGGGGAGGGGAGCTAATGGAAAACTAGTTGCCCAGGACATTAATGTATAAAAAGCACAAAAATAATGCTCAAATTTTACAAGAGGAAAATATTCATTGATCACATCTCATGTTGGGGTAATTTTACAGGGATCGTAATATTTTTCTGGGCCGCTTTGGGTCTGTAGTGAGACTTCCAGAAATGCAAGGCTGAATTTCATCATGTGGTCACTATGCTAGACACTACACTAAGACGAGTGTAACTATGGAAAGTCACTTTGCACAGGTGACGCTGGGACAGATGCCAATTGCTCACTGTAATAGAAACCAGGCACATTCTCAACAGTCCTTTCCCTTGACCTTTATCCCCTTGACCATAAATTCCATTATCCCAGGAAGCCACACATTTTTAAATAATATTTGTGTATATGTGTATATATCACATTAATATGAATTTATTTATAATCATCTAACGGGACACCTAGATATCCTACCTGTATTTTTTCTGGCTCTACTTCAGTTACACTGAGTGCCCTGCTGTTCCTTCAACATTCTGGGCACTTTGTGCCCATTCTTTTCTCGGAGGCAGGAACATATTTACATGCCTCCCTGCTCCCTGCAGCTCATCCTTTTTATCCTCAATGGCTTAACCTAAAACACGCCAGTATTTCCTTTTGGCTCAACATTCCTTGCTTCTTTGTAATCTCATTGTTCTTGGTTTAGCCCTCACCATGCTGATTGCAAAGCACTGTTTCTATAGCAAGCGTTCAGTCCTCATGAATAAGGAATGCCTAACGTAGGACCCAGCATTGGAGAAGGGCTCCATAAATATTTGCTCAATTACTCATGTTATATTGTATGGTGTGGGTTCCAGTTCTGAATGAGTTACTAATCATTCATTTAACTTTGGAAAAGCAGCTCTCTTTCTGAGGCTTAATGCATCAGAAAAATAAGAAAATTGCCACTGTCACACTTGCCTTGAAGCAGTCCTTCCAAATTCAAAGGAAAAATGCTTTTAAAAAAGTAGAAAAGCTCTCTGTAATTCACTGACAGAGAGTGAAATGGAATACAGTGGATCATGGGCAGATCAATGTCCAGGCTGGTGCAGAACATATTACTACAAAGGTTCAAGGTTTGATTACAGTTCCTATCTCGTGACTGAAGACTCTGAAATCTCTAACAGCAGAATTTGGAATCTTCATTCTTCCAAGAACATCTCCAAGATGTGGCATTTATCATGAGTGAGTGTGTGATGCTCAAAGGGCCTAGAAATAATTTTGTGTCTGAGTATCCTTTGAGATGCTGTGGAAAGTGAAACGAAATCTTGGGTACTAGATTTTAAAATTAAGGCTCAAAATGGCAAAATCTTCTAAGAGGACTATAGAGAGAAGGGGTATCAAGAAAGTTTTTTGCAGGGGCTCTTGGGTGGTTCAGTGGGTTAAGCCTCTGCCTTTAGCTCAGGTCATGATCTCGGGGTCCTGGGATGGAGCCCCGCATCGGGCTCTCTGCTCAGCAGGGAGCCTGCTTCCCTCTCTCTCTGCCTGCCTTTCTGCCTACTTGTGATCTGTCAATAAATAAATAAAATCTTAAAAAAAAAGGTCTTTGCATATCCTCTTTTGAAATAGTATATAAAGTGAAATGCAATTGATTGAAAGGACATATTGGTTCAAACCAACATTTCTAGGTTTATTAATCACTTGCATGATATCTCTACTTCCAATCCACCCCATCAAAAAAAAAAAAATCTAGAAAACAAATTAAAAAACCACACCTGTTTTACTCAAATTATTGTATTTTTTATGTGCTAGATAGATGTTTTACTTGCCCCAAATTGCAAATAACAAATTTCTTTTCTATTTTAAATTGCTCTGTGACAGATTATTCCCAAATGCATTTGCTTAAAATAGCTACTTTATTATTCTTATGGATTCTGCCAATTAGGAATTTGGTTATCGTTCAACGGGGTACCCTATCTCTCTTTATGTCTGGAACCTCAGGCGGGTAGTCTCAGAGACTGTGGGTGACTCTCTAGCTGAAAACTAGATTCATCAGAAGGATAATTTGCATGCAACCATATGACTGAAATGACTCAAAGATTAATCCTGACAACCTTAGAGTTTACATGTGATCGTTTGGCTTGGCTTCCTCAATGCCTGGATGCTTCAGGGAATTTAAATTTCTTCCATGGTAGCTCACGGCTCCAAGGACAGGTATTGCCCTGAATCAGGTAGAAGCTGCAGTTAACCTAAGAATCATGCAGTTTCCCTTCTGCTGCACTTTATTGATTACACACAAGTCCTATGCCCACTTAGAAGCAAAGGGAAGTGGGCATCTTGGTGGAAACAGTGGCAGCTCCCTCTCTTGGGGGAATCCATTAGTTGGTCCTTAGGTGGATATATGTACACAAATTGCCACTTCAATTTTATCACTCATATACCAAATTGAACCCCCTTCCTCATCCCTGGCAGACTCCTCTGAAATGAAGGCATTGAGAGTGAAGATTTGGGATGAATGTGAAAGTGAGGAAATTGGCATTTTGTCTCAGCGCATCATATATACCTAATGTACTGTGTATGAATCAATTTCCTCTATTTCCTATCTCACAAATCTGCTTTATTGTATATGACTATATTTGTCTTTGGCTTTAACACTCATAAGGTTGCATGTCTTAGATCAACAGGAGGCTTTCTAAAAGCCTTTGGTTTTGTTGTTGTTGTTGTTGTTTGTTGTTGTTGTTATTGTTGTTTTTGTAAACTCTGTTATTTCATGTGTTCTTCTGATAACATGCCAAGAAATGGGTGCTGGAAAGTTTACATCATCTCATGTGTTGCACTTAAAAAAAAAAGCTCTATATAATTACAATGCAACGGAATGCCTTTTAAAAATAATACTAGTAGAATACTTAAAGATCTTGATCAGGATATTTTGGATGAATTTTAAAAATATGTCATTACTTTAGAAATTAATGCACTTTGGAACAATGAATGTTAGAACACTGAAAAGAAATAAAACAAGATGAAAAAATAAAAAAAACAAAATTAATGCACTTTGGTTAGTTTATGAGAAGATGAGTTTTCTTTTGCCATGATTAAGATTACTTAAAAATTAAAATCCACTTATAAGGTAGAACAGAAAAGCCAACTGAAAATATCTCATGGAACTAATTTCTCCTGCCTACTTAGACATGGTTTATGGCAACTATATTGTGCTAGAGGGACAATAACAAAGTTTGCAGCTCAATGAGAACATTGAAATTGATTCATGCTCCTTTTCATTGGAGCATGCATTTATTTCAGTTGCCATGAGAAAGTAAGAGCTTAATTTTCTAGCTAATTTTTTTAAAGCAGTCAAGAAACTTGTTTTCTCCTCCTGTAAAAAAGCTTAGTAGTAATTTGCAATAGTATAACATTCTTCCTTGGAAAAGTTGAAAAGAGCTTATATAGTTTATCTGAGAGATGAATGGTAGAAGATTTCAAGGGAAAGCTGTTAGAAAACTACTTAAATTTTCTATGAAACTTAATTTTTTTTTTTTTTTAGAGAAGAGTATGTGTACAGGAGAGGGGAGAGGAGGAGCAGAGGGAGGGAGAGAGAGAATCTTAAGCAGACTCCATGACCAGAATAGACTCTGACATGGAGCTTGAGCTCATGATCCTGAGATCATGACCTTACTGAAATCAGAAGTTGGATGCTTAATGAACTGAGCTGTCCAGATGCCCCTATGAAAATAAAGTTCTAAGCTATTATGATGAGTATCATCCGTAGTTATTTTGCTATTAAAATCACCTGACATTCTTTTGACAACAAAGTGAAAAGAGAAAGAAAGAAGTATAGTTGCTTAAATAGAAGAGATTAGGAAAAGCTAATATGTTGACAGTGCCTCATGCCTGTGAACATGTGTATAATATGGTGCTATAATGTGTGGCATTGACAATGACATTCATTAAATAATGGAGTCATGAACATTGGTATTGTCAGAGGTCTTGCTAGATAGAGCACATGGGACTTGGACCAAGCCCTGGTGACAAATGGAATTGAATGAGTGGGATAGAGGTCACAAGTTTGACTGACTATGGTACGGGGTGGAGGGGAATGAGCCATGAATCTAGAAATCACCATAACTATGCCAAACAGTGTCTGCAGGACGTCAAAGAAGCAAGTATGGTGTGAAGAAATGCAAATTTGTTTCCAATGAACATGATGAGTATCAATACTTTTACCACATTTTTCAAAATTTTTAAGACTGAGTGACAGTGATTAAAACAGTATAATTTTAGCTTATGACAATGGATGAAAATATACCCAAAGCTAGGAACATATTTCAGAATTTCAGAATGCCAGGGATAAAGAGAAGATCCCATAAGAGACATTAAGGATGCTATGATTAGAGAAAGCTTCCAATACAGTGAGAATGACCCTCCATCCTGAAATGGATTAAATCATCCCACAAAGCTTGAAAATATTGCAAAGTGAAATATAGCTGGGGTCTGAATTTTCACACAATGACATAATTCGTTGTTTTATCGAAAGAAATATGTTAAAGGGAGGAATGTCTTATGAGATGAGAGTAGTCTGGTTGATACCCAGCTGGTCCAAGAGGGGAGATAGTTCAGCAAAATTGGTACAAAATACATCTTCATTAAGACTAATGCTTTTTAAGGGCACCTGGCTGGCTCAGTGGGTTAAGCCACTGCCTTCGGCTCAGGTCATGATTCCAGGGTCCTGGGATTGAGCCCCACATCGGGCTCTCTGCTCAGCGGGGAACCTGCTTCCCCCTCTCTCTCTGCCTGCTTATTTGCCTACTTGTGATCTCTCTCTCTCTGTCAAATAAATAAATAAAATCTTAAAAAAAAAAAAACTAATACTTTTTAGTTTGTTTCCTGATCTCTCTTTGTACCACTTGCCCAGGTCCCTCCCATGCTTGCACTATCTACTAGAGGCTTAGAATCTGCTTGCGCATACCTGAGTAGTGATTCTTGTTTCCCAGATTCTCGGGAAACAAAATGGGTCTTTTTTGGGTTTACTTTCTTGGGAGTTCTATTATTGTTGTTCCATTGTCTCTAGTGGATGAACCGCTGGTGTATACCAGATCTGAGATCCAACATATTCTAAGGAGGTAATATTCAGTCCATTTAAATTCTTCTTCATGGAGAAGCACATATTTTATTAGTAGCTAACATTTTTATTTCAGGTTTATTGAGGTATAATTGACAAAATTATATATATTTATACAATGCCCATATTTATACATTGTGATGTGATACCTTGATGTGCTTATATTTTATGAAATGATGACCATGATCGGCTTAATTAGAAAATACGTCACCTCACATAGTTAGCATTATTAATTTTTTATGTGTGTTGTGTGTGTGTGGAATACTTAAAGCCTATTCTTTTAGCAAATTTCAAGTATACAACAGAGTATTAACTATGGTAAATTTTTAATTCACATAAAAGCTAGTGATGGGGCTCTTTTAGCTTGTAAGCAATTAGGATATAATTATATTTAAATTGAATTGAATATAACAAAAAAATATAGCTGTAATAGCTTTTGCCCATGATGGTGCCCAATTTCCAGGTTGTACAGATGAGAAAACTAAGGCCCAACAATGGTGAGATGATGTACCAAGAGGCTCACATAGAGTGTGGGTGGAAATAAAATAGAAATCTTCTTGAAGATCCAGAAAATACAAGGACACTCAAACCAAGTAGAACCTTAGGAGTAGAATGACAAGCATGCAGTTTGATGTTAGGAGGTAAGAGGCCAGTCCTGAGGGAGGTCCCAACATAGCACTATGTTTCTGAAACTATCACTTCCTTTCTGATATTTTTGGGAAGAAATACAATAAATTTGAGCTGGTAAGAACAGAGAGGAACATAGTAACTGTTGGTGAAGGGAGACAGGGCTGTGTTTGAGAACAAAGTTTCCATAAGAAATGTATGGATGTTGTAGATTATTAGCAGGGTAGGATTCAAGATCATTTCTGGATCCAAAAGCATTTTCAGATCTTTAAAAAAAAGGAGCCCAAGGGGAGAGATTGGCCACTACAGAATGCCATAGATTGCCACTGAGACTTGATGAATTTTATATCAACTGGTACTGTTAATGGCTTGAGTGGACATCAGTTAATGCTGTAATACAATTAGTATGAAATGATTATAACTAAATCCCAACAATGAACTACATAGGCAAATAGGAAGTGAAGAAAAAGATGTAGAATTCAACAGTGCAATTGCATAATTAATCAAAAACAAAAAAATGATGGGCTTGTAAGAAAATCTCTACATTGCCACCATTCACTGCAGGGAGAAGGAGGAACTTCTAGCATGTAGCTATGAAAAGCAAGTCACTTTAGGGGTATCCAGGTGACTCAGTTGGTTAAGTATCTGCCTCCTAATTTCAGCTCGGGTCATAATCTTGGGGTTCTGTGACTGAGCCCCACATTGTGCTCTGTGCTAGGCGTGGAGCCTTCTTAAGCTTCTCTCTCTCCCTCTCCCCCTCCCCTCTCTAAAAATAACTCAAGTCAATAAAAAGTGAGTGATTCTACCCTCAGCACAGAGAATTATTTACGGGAAACAGCTGACACAATGAAACTCACCCCTGTCCTGATCCCAGCATCATGTAATAGTGTAGGATTCTGAGCTGCCTCTCATCTAGCCATCTGGTTCTGTTATTCACATAATCTTCTCATTCACATCTTCTAGATTCTGTCTGCAAAATCCTCAAACATGTCCTCACACACCTGATCTTCTGCAGCTGGAACTTAGGAAATGAGGAAAATGTAGTAGTTAGGTAAGGGTAAGAAGCAGGAAGCCTGCATGCCCAGCTGATTGCTCGCACCTTATTTCCATTTGTCTCTTCTGCCATCCAACAGGCATAAACTGCAGAAACCTGTATGGCTACCTGCTCACAGCTGGCTGCTCCAGGCCCTTAACTTCTGGCACTGTCCCTTAAGAAAAACCAGCTTTGCCAGAGCCACATTTACTCAAACTGGGAGCTGTTTTAATGCACATGAAGTTCATTCCTTGGCCTTGCAGAGATCTTTTCCATATAATGAACACTGTTTTTAAAGAGTAAAAAGTGCTTCTCCTTTATGCCTTTGACATGAAAGGAGTCTTAAACGTCAGAGGCTAACATGGAATATGGACCATTATCAGGAATGTGCTAACACAAATGTACACTAATGTGGGGCTTGCATTCAACCTGCCTCAAGTCGTCCTGAGAGAAAAAATCCAGGGAAAAATATCTAAACTCCTATGTACAGAGAGCCCATGACACCAAAATGACCTTCTGAGAACAATCTGAAAAATAAACATTCAGGGGCTAGGGGCATAACAATTTCCCTAACACAAGAACTTGGGTGAGAGGCGTCTAAGGAGGTGGGGGGTCTAGAAAGAGTGACAATTCTGTTACAGTGACCATGCCTCAGTCTCATGACGCAGAGGTCAGAGAGCAGTTGCTTTACCAGACTTGGCGAGGAACGGCATCATTCGAATCTCTATTCTGTTAGGCAGGTCAGCCCTCCCCTGGAGCACCGAGGGGCCACAGAGCGCCAATCCTTGGTACACGTGGTGACTCACATGTTAACAGTCCTCCAGCAAATGTCTGTTGCTAACACAGACGCACATGGCTAGATTTTTCAGCTTATTCTGACTCATCCAGAAAACAATCTGAAGATTTGAGAAGTCCAAAATGGAGCTGAAAGTTAAGTAAAATGTTACTACATATTTCACACCAAACTTTATTCTCGATAATGAGAAATGACATCTTTTATTTGGTCTACATTAAGCCCAAGCACAGACAATGTATTTAAATAAAAGTAAGTTCATTCTTTGACCAGGCTGTTGGCTAGAGAAGTTAGACCTTGACACCCCCTTTCCTTTTGTGCCACAAACATTAATGATTTTATAAAAGGGAACTAGGTTAATCATTTAGCAAAGATGAGCTGAATATTTCCTCCTGTTATTTTGCCAGATAGGTAACATGCTGTCTTACTTTACAATCGATCTTAACTATATTTTCTATTGTGTACTTCTGGTTGCTTTGTGTACTAACTTATTTTATGCAAGTCACTGAGCAGTCCCCACTAAAATGAGATTGACTCTGAATCTCTCTCAAGCAACCCCTCCTTGTTTTTATATTTTTAAAGTCAGTATTAAAAAAAATCTTGCAAAATTCAATTTATGATTAGTCTTTACCTGGAGAGCTGTAGTTTCCTAAAAACGTCTTTCATTTCTGAAACATAAAAGGTAGGAGACAGGAGGTTTTTTTTTTTCTCCACATAATTTTATAAAATGAAAATCTAAAAAGCATTTAAAAAAAAAAAGAGAAGGCATTTCTTTCTTCACATTCATTTCCTCCTTGAGGAATAGAAATACTATTTCTGAAGGATTTCATAGTAATCATTTGTTCAGGCTAAATCTAAAATAAAACAAGCCACTGGAAATAATTTATATTATTTATGAAAATTGGTATTTTAATATATGATTCAAATGCAAGGTATTTTCCTTCGGTTTGTTTTCCCAGAATGAAACATCATTTCAGATATCTTCTTAAATAAAATCTCAAGATGATACTTAGCCAATGCTAGATGAATTTTTTAGAGGTAGGAGGGACAAAGGAATTGAGAGAGAGAGAATCCTAAGCAGGCTCCATGCCCAGTATGGAGCCTGAGGCAGGGCTAGATCATGTGATCTGAGATCTGAGGTCATGACCTCAGCTGAAATCAAGAGTCAGACACTTAACTGACTGAGCCACCCAGGTGTCCTAAATGAAATTTTGTAGCATAGTAAATGTTTATATGCTACAAAAACAGTAACATAATACTTTGCCACTTTTATCTAACCATCTACCAAATATTTAGTTAGCACCTACTATATGCTGGGTACTCTTCTAGGTGCTGTTTATATTTACTGTTGCATTTACTTTTACGACGGTCCTTTTCAAACCTAATATAATTTACCCCACTCCCAAACCAGCTTTAAAATATCTTTAAATAATACTTAAAAAATAAAAATAAGATTATCTTGTCCTGGGTATTTGAGTTTTAAAGATCTTAAGTTGAACATGATATATTTCCTGTTAACTCTATTCATTCTAAAAATCAAACGGGAATTAAACACAGTTTATACTATAAAGTGTGTATCTAAAATTATTTCTTATATTTA
This sequence comes from Mustela erminea, assembly GCF_009829155.1. Taxonomy (NCBI): domain Eukaryota; kingdom Metazoa; phylum Chordata; class Mammalia; order Carnivora; family Mustelidae; genus Mustela; species Mustela erminea. The sequence continues at coordinate 70,508,592 of NC_045627.1, forward strand.
TGAAGTAAAGCTTGAGTATAACAAGTATTTTAAAGCAAATAGGCATAGGACTGCATACTGGTCTTGTCTATATGGGATTTCTTCAGCTAGATTCCTCCATTTCTCTGGTATAGAGCATGTATCATACCTTTGCTCTCATGCTTTGAATTTGCAGCCTACAGTCACATTTCATAACTATTCTTTGTGACAGGCCCCCCAAATTTTCAGAATTTGGTGGATGAGGCCACTAGTTTTGGCCCTCATGAATTTCTCTTATTAGAATGCACTTTCTCCATGTTTTCCTGCAATTAATACCAGCACTGTAGGGGTTCCTGGGTGGCTCAGTCTTAAGCATCTGCCTTCTGCTCGGGTCATGATCTCAGGGTCCTGGAATCAAGCCCCGTACCGGGCTCCCTGCTCAGCGAGAAGCCTGCTTCTCCTTCTCCCACTCCCCCTGGTTGTGTTCTTTCTCTCTCACTGTGTCTCTCTCTGTCAAATAAATAAATAAAAATCTTTAAAAAACAAAAACAAGAATAAAACACCAGCACTGTAAAAATCTCCATGCTGTGAAATTGCATGAATGTGTGTGTGTGTGTGTGTGTGTGTACCTGCGCACTGTTGCATAGTGGGTTAAGAGCTTAGTTGTAGAATAACCAAATAAACTTTTCTCTGAATCCTGGTTCAATACCTTCCAGAGCATGATCTGTAAACTCCTTGGTCCTCAATTACCATGGCTTTCAAATGGACTTGTTATATAACTTCACAGGACTGTTTGGAGTATTACAAAGTTCACTCATTGGACCCAAGGGCCCTCAGTAAATAGCAGCATTTTTTAATTCTTGAATAGGAAACTACCTGTAATCTCAGTTGGTGAGGACAGGAGGGATGGTTCTCATAAATACAGTAAAGGCCTGGGGGCGCCTGGGTGGCTCAGTGGGTTAAGCCTCTGCCTTCAGCTCAAGTCATGATCCCAGAGTCCTGGGATCAAGCCCTGCATCAGGCTCTCTGCTCCGCGGGGAGCCTGCTTCCTCCTCTCTCTCTGCCTGCCTCTCTGCCTACTTGTGATCTCTGTCTGTCAAATAAATAATTAAAATCTTAAAAAAAATAAATATAGTAAAGACCTCTTAAATATTTCTTAAAGTGAATGCCTTTACTCTATATTCTATGTAAAAAAATTCTCAGCACTCCCAATATCAGAAATAATTCTAGTGATTACCCAATTACTGATGAATGCATAAAATATGTTCCCATCCAACACTGACACTTCACCTTTCATAATTCTCCCTTGGAGAAGATACTCCAACCATTTGAATAATTGCCAAACGATTTCAGCATTTAGACCTCATTTTCCATAGTTCATTAATGACAGTATAAGGATTGTGTCAGTTTAAAAAGTTAATATTTATAACAGATAGTTCAGTAAAATTGTAAAAACCATTTGGATATCTCATTTTAAAAAAAGTTGTACCAGGAGATTTACTTTTATTTCATGCTTTTATGAACTTGTTCTTCTCAACATTTTAAGAAAAAATAGTGTCAAGTTCTGACTTGGTTTAAGATTGAAGCAAATTACTCTGTCATAGTTAATTAAAAGAGAAGACATTCTGAAACACATTGTTTGTTTTTAAACCTCAATCTGACATGCTGAGGAAAGCAATTAAGCAGCAAGGTCTGCCACCAGGAACAGCAGCCCAGCCCAAGGGATGCAGAGCATTTGTGGAGCATTTGTGGAGAACCATTTAATAACTATAGTCCCCTCATTTCCATCGAACCAGGCTATGTTCTCAGAAATAAAATGCAGTTTTTAATTTTACTTCAGTAATAACACTGTCTTTCTTTTCTTAAGGCATCAAATAAATACTGTACAGCAGTGTATTCACCAGGGTCACCCATGGCTCAAGGATGGGTCATAGGAAGCTTCTGGGAAGTCAGCAGAGGTGAGGCAAATCCCACTTGCAAAAAAAATTTTTTTAATTAAAAATGAAAAATGCTCCCTAGTGAACAAAACATTAACAAGTGATAACCATTTTCCTGTTCTCAAATTCCCCCAGTCCTCAAATAGGAGAGCTGTGCATGGATTGATTCTGAGGAAGATCCTGAGGAAAGCAGGTACCATCTTTCAGCTGATTTTCACACTACTAGCAAGGGATGATTTGGTGGCAAACGGGTAACTAAACCAAGACAAAGGACATAATCTGGAAGTGTAGTTATTATGGATTTAATGATGTTTCCAGTTCCCTAGACCTGAGTCTGAGTGCTGCTGACAAGAGCCAGGAGGCAATGAGTAATGCTTCTCTATTTAGCCGCATTTTAATTACCCTTAGCCTCCCCCCAGAGGACCAACTATAGGCTTTATGGTTGGGCCTAACTCAAATGTCAGGGTTGCGGGAGCCTTGGGTGTCACTAACCTCAGTTCTAAACTATTATTTTGTAATTGGATATGTTTATATCTCTGAGTCCCAGGGCCTGGAGAGTCCTGTTCAAACTCTCTTAGTGTTCAAATTTTCCTTGATATTTTTTTCTATCTTCATCAAACTTATATGCTTTTATAAAACCACAGAATAAATAAATCTGACATATATTTTAAAATTTAGTCATTCCATGTACTTTTCACAGTCCAATTTTATTGCATCAAAAATGTCTCCCAACCATTAGACATTAAGAATAATGTATCATCTCCCTTCTCAGACAGTTGTGAATTAAAACATGGTATGAAAGATGGTAGGGTGAAAAAAATCCCCAAAAGTCTATGCTGGGCTTGAATCAGAAAGATTTTAGCTAATTCCAAATAGCTTAGAATAAGTGTGTTTCTTTTGTCATTAGCAAGATACAGAAGGCCCCAGGGTTGATTCATAAAGCATCATGGTGGCAGCAGTAACCCAAGTGCTTCCATCTTGCTTGTTAGCTATCTTCAGTTGGCTGCCACAGCTCTCACCTACGCTCTCTGGATCATGACAAATCACACGCTGGCTGCCCAAGCAGCCAGCCTGCTCCTGCACATCTGCTCCATGGTAGGAAGGAAACCCTGTCCTCCTGCAACTCTTCTGTAAGTTCTCTGTCTACCTCTCCCATCTTCCCTTTGCCCACACCTGCTTTCTCTTAGTGGATACTCTCTTCCTTCTTCTAGGCTTCACTGACCTACTCTAGGTACAAAATAACCTCAAGGTAGGCTAGGAAATTCATTTTATCTGAGTTCTTAGCCTTTCTAAGCAATGAAGGGAGCACAGAGAGAGTCAAAAGATAGGACACTTTAGTTCCAATAGTGCCATATGTGGAGTCCTAGCCATTGAAACGTCAATGGTCTACACAGAGGATCCAGTATATATGCTAAAGTAAAAAGAGTGGAAAGAACACTCTGAATGGGAGAGACAGCAAGGGGTCTTTAGGACAGGCTTTTCCTATAGCCCAATGTTATCAATGGTCATCAAGACCTAGCTAGAGGCCAAATGCCAAAGTACTCCATTCGCTTAGGAAATTGTCTAGGAAACTGCACTGAAAGATAATCAGAAATACAGTTCAGAAGTTCCGCTGCTGCTTGGCAGAGAAGGGTTTTAAAAACACATGTGTTCATGGGGTGCCTGGGTGGCTCAGTTGGTTGAGTGTTCGACTCTTGTTTTCAGCTCAGGTCATGATCTCCGGGGTCTGGGATCAAGCCCCACTTCAGGCTCTGTACTCAGCAGAGTCTGCATGAGTTTCTCTCTCTCCCTCTGACTCTACTCCCACTCACCCCCTCTTTGTCTCTCTCTTTCTCTCTCTCTCAAATGAATAAATAAAATTTAAAAAAGGATAAAGAAAACATGTGTGTTTGCTTATGAATGTCCTCTATGATGGGACATCCAAAAAAAGCTTTGGTATTTAAATGCCCAGAGTTTGGAAAGGGAAACTAGAAACAGATATGATTTTAATGAAATATCATCATTAGCTTATTTCTTTCAACGATGGAAGTTCTGTTTCTAAAATTTCATAATTTCAACCTGATTACTGCAGAGTTCCGTGAATTCCTTTGTTTACATTATGATTTGAGAGGCATCTCGGATTTTGAAAGCTGTTTTTTTCCCTGCAGATTATTTATGGGTGTTTTTATATGAGAATTCACAGAGTCATAGAATATCAGACAGGAAATAAAAGCAGTATTCAAATCCAATACTTCTGGTCCCTGGAAACCCAGGTGGGAACAGAGTGGAGAGCTGGGGCCTTCAGTCTTGGTTCTGAAGGTATTTTTACACTGTGAGAAAACAAACACAAGATTGGAAGATTCAGACCTTATCCTCAGGGTGTAAATGTTCTACTGGAGACATCTACCTGGTAGATTCTAAAATCATGAAACAATTTAGTGATGAACCTCACAAGAATTTTAGAGCAGTAGTCCAGAGAAAGGGTTATGGACATAAGGAGAAAGATTTCTACATCTGAGAGTTCTCCCTAAGGAGGAGAATACAAGTAATACAAAATAATAGAGTCCTGCCTGAAAATTATGAGCATTAAGAGGGTTCATTGTTTAGTCAATTTTGGATTTGTTCATTTTCTCCCACAGTCCAAGTGCATAACAAGTTACTTACTGCACGAATCTGTACCCACCTTTCAGCCAAAGAAATAGAATGTTACTTATTGAGTTTAAGCCATCTATAAACTCTCTCAATATTTCATGTGATTATTTCCAAAACATATTCCTGGCCATCCAAAATACTGGAAACTATGGCATCAATGTCATCAAAGACAGGATTTCCAAATTGCTTGGAGGATACAAATGGCTAGTCACTCATGAAAATATATTGTATTACATCCAAACAGCCCCACATGATAAAACATTATAGCATTTATCTGACTTTGGGTATAAATTTAAAGTTCAGGTTAATGGTTTCCACCCTTAATACTAGGTAATGTGTTACCCACTTTGCACAAACTTTTTGTCTCCTTTTCTAAGGTAAGGAAATTATACCTCTGAGGAACTGGAATGGTTGAATAAGAAGCACACATGAAAACTAGGGTAGTTTGGATATAAACTCAGTCCTTCTGGCTCTAAATCTAGGTCTGTTTCTCTAGTATTACCAACATTCTCATAGACATTTCAAAGCTTATGTTCTGTGGACATTCTGGACTATTTTCTAATATTGTTTTGTTGTACATCTGTGTTTGAGGGCAAGCTAAATAACCTGTATAAACTTCAATTTGCTTAATGAAAAATAGAAATAATATCATAATATATATTTTGTTATTGGGTTATTCCAAATAGTAAATAAAATTATTGTGAAGTGCCCAGCCCAGTATCTCACACCAGCAAATACTCAATAAATGGCAGTTATTATTGTCTTTATTCTTAAAGAAGATGACTTGAAAATTCAAAAACAAGCAGTGTACAGATTCCTGGGTGGCTCAGTGGGTTAAGCCTCTGCCTTTGGCTCAGGTCATGAAACCAGGGTCCTGGGATCAAGTCCCACATCAGGGTCTTTGCTCCAAGCTCCCGCTGCTTTGTGCTTTCTCTCTCACTCTCTCTCTGATAAATAAATAAATGGAACCTTAAAAAAAATGCAGAAACAAAGAGTGCTTATTTGAATTGTCTTTGTAAGAGGTAGAGTCTGCTCATGGGGTGAGTGGTGTGGATGTCATATATAAAGGAGTGAACCTTTGTGAGTGCTGGGGAGTTAGGTTGACATAATTGAAATTATGTTTGGCCTCTGATCTTGTTTATTATATATTACATAATTCTCTATATGTATAATATAAAATGAAATATGCACATATTAATACATGCACATGTATATGCATGCATGTGTTGTTCTTAAAGAGTAAATCTTGGTTCTTGCTTTTTCTTGCTTCAGCTCAGGACTAATCCAGGCCAGTTCAGGGGCATGGTGGATGACATGCTTGTCCCCTCAATGCAAAATGTTTCTAGTGGCAAACCTGCAAACTATTTGAAAATGAAATCTTTTTTTTTTTTTTTTAAGATTTTATTTATTTATTTGACAGAGAGAAGGAGGGGCACAAGCCTCCTTCGGCAGGCAGAAGGAGAATCAGTCTCCCCACTGAGCAGGGAGCCAGACGTGGGACTCGATATCAGGACTCTGGGATCATGACCTAAGGCAGGCGTTTAACCAACTGAGCTGCCTAGGTGCCCCTGAAAATGGAATCTTAAAGTTAATTCTAATTTGTGTTTTGGATGCAAAACCTTTCATTCCCAGGCAGGCTGAGGAGACTGTGGAGCCCTCAAACAGTGAGTTGCTTGCAAAGAGCTCTAGGAGGAACAATCCCGTGCTATGGATAGTAAGAGTCGTGATGGTCTTTCCTGAGGGAAACTCTAAAAACAGCCCACACATGTAAAGCATTTGTTCATTCTCCAGCCCAGATAACCAGTGAGAGGAAGCCGGAGTCAACTCAGTGACATTTTAATACAGAACTTTACAAACTGGATATTGCTGACATCAACTTCCACAAACCCCTTGGGCCTTTCTTTCAACCAAACACAAATACTGAAGTGCACAAGAGCATATGAAGAGAAGTTGTTTGGAATATTTCTTTTTTAAAAGATTCTATCTATCTATCTATCTATTTATTATTAATAAGTAATAACTGAGCTACCCAGGTACCCCTGGAATATTATTTCATGTGGGAAGCGAAGGAAGATTTATAAGGAGACATCTGACCTTCTCTAAGACACTTTTTGATATAATCTGTTTCACATTTTGCTCTTCCAAGAGATGTCTTTGAAAATTTCTCAAGAATGGATGACAATGATGAAATTTGTTGAGATCACAGACCATTGCCAGGCTTTCTGCTACCTCAAGAGAAAGTGTGGTTAAGAGAAGGTCAAGCTTGTTCCCTATCACGGGAAGAATACTTTAACCAGAAGCATCAAGACTCAAAGTTCTATCTCTTTCATAAAACCTCTGCCTATCTCCCCTCTCTTAACTTTGATCACACTTACTTGCTCTTGGAGCATACTCTAGTCACATTTGTCTTCTGCTTCTTAAATATACCAAAATTATGTCTCTATTGGATCTAAGCTTTATCTTCTTTCTAGGTTACCCTCCTCCTTCCCCTCTGTTTCATTTATTTCCATTATTCAAAATAATGCTCACATCTGAAGACAGAATATCTTGAAAGTCCAATATAAACTAAGTCCCCCTGTTTTTGATAGTGGTCTAGACTATTCCTTCATAAGAATTTGATACTGCATTTTGTGTTTGATTATTTAATATTTAGTCCCTCATTTCACTGGGAGTTAAGGAAGACAAGAGTCTTATGTCTTTTACTCATGAATGTAGTTGCAGAACCGAGCACAGTGGCCAGGTCAGAGGTATAATTAATGTTTGAATCAATAAATGAATAGGTACCATTAGTTCTTACTTCCTAATTTTCCATTTTGTAGAATCAGTTTGTTATGATTGTCTTGTTACCCCACCCCCCCCAGCCCATATTTTGTAAGCTCCATGATAGCAAGGCTGAATTTTTAAGCCTTTTGGAGACAAATACTATGTCTTTTTCACAAAGGACACCAATGGTATTTGTTGCTTGACATTTGAAGTGTTCTGACTATAAACTTTCAGTATCTCCTTGAGTAAGTTTACAAACATTATGGAGAGTTCTGTTTTCACTTAGGATGTTAAAAGCTGATGGAAACGCAATATGGGATGGCCACATTGAAAGAAATTGAATGGATGCTCGTGTGTAGGACTTCAGGATCCTGTGGTACAATATGAATTTATGCCAACTTCTAAAGCTGTCCGCCTGTCTGATCTACATGCCTACTGGCAAAAGAAGCAATGATACAGGTATGAAACAATGAGAGTTTATTCTTCAGGAAACTATAATTCATGATTATTATGAAATTGAAATAGAGTTTGAGAAACACTTGGGTAAGATGTTGAGATCACATGAGGTTGAGGGTCAGATCTGGAGAAGCAGAGACCAAAAACAGCCAAGGTTTGCCAGGAGGCCCTAACCGCCATGTTGGTGGCAAAGAAGACCCCTCCCCCAACTCCTGCACCTGACCTTTCATTTAAAGGCAGTTTCTATATCTGGATTATGTGCATTTAATGAGGTACAGGTCAGTAATTCTGCTCTGTCTCCCTCAGGAGTGTTCCTCTGTTCTGAATAGTGATGAATCTGCTCAGCAATTTAACCAGGCATTTGCATGCCAATTGTTGGTCCAAAAGCTCTGATGAAACTGTTGAAGAGAGATTTTCCCCCCCTCATAAATATATTAAAACTAAAATAGGAGAAATGCTATGTCTATTCATATGAAGCTGCGATTTTTTGCTCAGTGATTTTAATGAATGCGTGGACTCACTTTAAGTTCCCCTTCCATGAATTGATTGCCAGATAAGATCACTGACAAATCTCTGCAATATCCAGTTCCCCTGTTACACACACAAAAAAGGATTTCATTTCCATTCCCATTTGATTGGTGTAACATTCCAGTGCTCCATTAAGAAAATATAGAATCTGTATGCTTACAAACACCTCCCAACATTCTCGGACTTTTCTTCCTGGAAAACATTCTTTTTTGAAAAGACATTGTGCTTGGCTATCACCCACCCAGAGCTCCAAATAAAATGAGTAAATATGAACTTTAAAATAGTAGGAATGTCCATGGGGGCGCCTGGGTGGCTCAGTGGGTTAAGCCTCTGCCTTCAGCTCAGGTCATGATCTCGGGGTCCTGGGATCGAGCCCCACATCGGGCTCTCTGCTCAACAGGGAGCTTTTCTTCTCTCTCTCTCTCTGCCTACTTGTGATCCCTGTCAAAAAAAAAAAAAGAACAAAAACAAAAACAAACAAAAAAAAAACAGTAGGAATGTCCAGAAGGGTAAAATTAAGTACTATTTGAAATCAATTTTGACCTGATCATATACCAGAGTTTTCTGTATTTCTCTTATTGCTTCATTTCAAAGAAACTAGCATAAAACAGGCTTTGTTTCTCAAATACCCAGGGACATTGGGAAAAGATATATAGAACCAATATGGTGTCATATAAAGGCAAGAATGGAGGATCAAGTCCTTTTCTCTGGGATGTAATTGATTTATTCTCTGGAGACAGTTGCCTGGAAAGTCTCAACTAGTGTTAGAGCCTTGTTGATATTAACGAATTAGTACAATTAGAGAGCCACAGAACACTTGCCCAGAGCCACAGAACACATGTGCTCCCAGAAAGGCTATTCTGTCCACTGCTTTTTTTTTTTTTTAATATTTTATTTATTTATTTGACAGAGAGAGATTACATGTAGGCAGAGAGACAGAAAGAGAGAGAGAGGAGGAAGCAGGCTCCCTGCTGAGCAGAGAGCCCGATGTGGGACTCGATCCGAGGACTCTGGGATCATGACCTGAGCCAAAGGCAGCAGCTTAACCCACTGAGCCACCCAGGCGCCCCTCTTCTGTCCACTGCTTATCCTAGCATCAAACCAGTTTAGTCTTAGGCATGTTTATAGATATGTTACTTATTTTAAAATAATTCTTCCAGAAGATTAGCAAGTAGGTCACCTGCATTTTAAAAATACCTGTAACCTTAACAATCCTCTAAATTGGGACATTAAGTGCCTCTTCCATGAAGAGCAAAATGACAATCTCCTGTGATTTCAAAATTGGTAAAACAAATGAAAATCTAGCTTCAGTTCCTTTTATAATACAGGAAGAGCTACTTCTTTTTATTATGCAATTGTAACTCTGTCATATGTCCTATTTCAATTTTGCTTTGGTTCTCTGGAAGATCATTAGTGAGTTTTATGTCTTATGATCTTACAGTTCTTAAATGTAGACTTTTTGATCTCAGTTCTATTATTATTACTCATTATTGCTTAAGTCTTCCTTTTCCTTTGGAGATTATATTAGGTTTGCTTGAACTTTGTTTTTATTGTTTTAGTTTTTTTAGTTAGTAAGTTTTATCCTGTTTTGGTATTTGTATATTGTTTTAAACACACTTTAAGTGTTTTTTTGAAAGTTCTTAATGAAAGAGGAGTAACTGATACTTATAAATACACTGGGAATTTATAGAAAGCAAAATAAATTCACATAAAACTCAAAGTTTCAGTAAAGAGAGCATCACGCATAATACACTCCTTGTGTCTCACAATACTTTCAACACAAGAGGTACTACATTATTTGAATCAGACCACTTGGATATGAAGGGAAGGGAGAGAAAGCCCCAATTATACTAATTTGATGACTTTATAGAACCAACACATTGTCTTCAGAGGCATTATGCAAACTTATAATGCACAATGTAAACTACACCATTGGCTATTTTCTAAATCCTGCGGTGGAGGTGGGAAAGGCATGAAGCACTGGGGTTTAGAGTCAGATGTCTTGGTTTAGGGACATCAGTTCTTTCACAGCTGTCTTCGAGATTGTTAATAAGGTACCTGACCTTTGTCAACTGCATTGTCCTTAGCTGTGAAATGGAGAGAGTCATAAAATCTGCATTCACTCTTGTGTTCAATCAACTGTGACTTAGTACTTATTAGTGCAGGTGAATTTCATTTCTTATCAGAAATGTTTTGATGTTTTTATAAAGATTTGGTTATTTCATTTTAGAGAGAGAGAATGCAAGTTGGGGGTGGGGGGTGGCTGGGTGGAGGGAAAGAATCTCAAGCAGATACCCCCTTAACTCAGAGCCTGGGACATGGCTCCGTCTCTGGATTCCAAGACCATGACCCCAGTTGAAGCCAAGCAAGAGTTGGGTGCTCAACCAGCTGAATCACCCAGGCACCCCAGCTTACTTGATCTCTATGCTAGCCCTCTGATTTTGGTAAAAACAGTGGAAGGAACCTAGTGTTCAGGAAGAAAGCCAGGTTGAGTAACTGGACCAAGATCACATAGTTAACAAGAGGCACAGGGGCTCTAAAATGATATTCAAAACCATCCTTTGGAAATGTAAAGTGTATGTGTGTTCCTTTAGCCAGCACCTCATCTGGGAAGTTTTTGTTTATCTCTTTCCTGAGGGCACACCTGCCCTTCCTATGTGTTTCCCTAGCTGCACCCTGCTTCTACCCTTACTGCAGGACAATCATCTATGTCTGTTTCCTCTCACTAGACCTTAATCTGTTTGAAGGAAGGGACTATATATAACCTTTGCACCATCAGCACCGCTATTATAATAACTCAATCAACATTTGCTTAATGAGTAAATGAGTATGTGAATGAATTAATGTAATTTGCTTCATGTTTAGATTACTCCAAAGCAGACACCCATCTGTGTGAGACTGTCATAGGTGTAGCAGACTTGGCTGTTTTTCTTCCCAGTACCCCTTTGACTTTCATTCTCTCTTACATAACTTTTATTTTACTTTGGTCAGTGATGTGGCAAACTCAAATATTCAATTTCCCAGTTTTTTTGAAGGTAAGAGAAGCCAAATGACAGTACTTTCCTAGGAAATGTAAGCAAATATCTACTGGGAATTTCTGGAAACAGTTTAGTTTTCTAAGGCAAGCATTACCATTACTTGTTGCCTCTTTCTTGTCTTCAATCTGAAATACTGACAAGAGCCAAAAGGAGAAGACTATTGGCAAGGTGAGAAAGAAATCCCTGAACTAAGTTATAGGAAAATAGAAGGACACTGGTTCTTTGAGCAGCTGCACAAGCCCAGGATTACCTTCCTCTGGGTTTTCATTACATGACGAATATCAATAATCTCCATTTGGCTAAGCCATTATAATAAGTTTTCTGTTACATACAGTCTAATAAAATCCATAACTGACAGCATCTAAAAGATTGCTTGAACTAATTGCACTGGAGAGAACAAATAAATGCATGTGTGACTATGGCAGTGAACAGGAAATTTTCTATTTTGTTTCCAAAACTTAATTAGTATAGGACTCAGGATCCATTTCTAGGAAGAACTGATAAATTTTGCAGCGCACTTTGCTAGGATTAAGTGATAATTTCTGTGAAGTTCTTGAATGCAGCATTCCCATGGACTGTTATGCCGGATACTGCTAATATCCTCTGGTAAGATTTTGTCTTTTAAATATGCACAAATTCATGTCCAGTCCCAGCTCCTACTTGAAGGAGAGATATGTATGGAAGAAAGCAACATTGGACTAAAAAGTAAAAGTCATCTGTTACAGACTTAGTTTTTGTCACTTGATGGCCAAGTTATGTAATTTTTAAATGAGTTTAAAATCACTGAGGAAAGCAGCCACCACCTGTCACCCATTTTCCACTGCAATTGAGACCTTAGCCTGAAATTAAAACTCCTCTGTTTCCTCATTTACCCTTCCAACTGCTGCCTACTGAGACTCATGGAATTGGCATCTTAAAGGAACCCACACATCCCTTCACACTCTTGAAAACCACAGCCAACCACCCCTGCTTTCTCGCAATTGTTCCCAGGACTGCTTGTCTTGAGCTGTCACCATTATTCACACAACACCCCCACTGAGCAAGGATCAAGAGAGTGAATTGTCTGAGCTTGCTCATGAGTAAGTTGAGTTATAAACTCAGGAAAATTGAGTTTTGTAAAGAGAGAGAGTCCAGGGTTTAACAGATTGTATTTCTGAGAAGATTTGGAGACGGCTGAATTCTCTTTGCTCATCATTTGGTGAATGATCAAAACATCCTCTGGGAAGATGTCCCCATAGAGGCAGTAATTGCTATGGTCATCCTTCCTCCCCATCACCATCTGGAGATCCCATGCTTTTAACCACACAACATATGTAAGGACATGCTCTCAATGGTAAATATCATGACAATTATAACTGTAAATCAGATTGTTGCTGGGGCCTCTGATCCTAAAGATCTAGGCAAAATTGCCTTAAATATAGGACACACACAATTCCATGGCCTGTGGGGGTCCAGAGATCCCCAAAAGATTTCTGTGAATTTCATGGGGGCTTCAGTTTCCTTGACCTCTCTAGCTTCTTGGGGCTGCTATCTTTGTTTGCTTCCTAGATACTGATCCAGATTTTAAATTCAATCCTTCAATGCATTCGCCATCAATGGCACAACTGCACAGTTCACTCGCTTTTTTTTTTAACATAGGGGTCATGAAGAAATCATCAATTATGTGACAAACCATATAGTAATCAATTTGATGGCTTTCATTAGACATTTTCCCCCTGTAGTCCTTTAGAAATTATGATCAATAAGGTACCAGATATTCTAATACACTGGCATCCAAACCACTTTTGCTAGATTAATTTTTTCCTTTTGAATGACATCAAATCTATATTCAGACCAAAGTCTTAACATTAGTCCAACCACTGGAATTCTTCTGAAACTTGAGTGTTTTTACAGTACCCTACCTCAGCATAATATGGAAGTGCAGAGAATTTGAAATTACGTCTTATTGGGTTAGCATGCATTGTTGAGACATAAGTCATTTTTCTATATCCTAAACTGGTACACATATAGTCTGCTTTAAGAAAATTTCCAGCCCAAATCCCTAAGTTTACACCCTGAGAAAGCTGATACATAACAGATATAATACCTTTCTCCTCATTATCAAGAATATTTGTGATTTATTACACAATAAAGATTATAACTATATATAACATGAACATGTTATTGTAGCCAAATATAACATAAAACAACAATTTTAGCACCTACTCCATGCTAGGCATTTTTTTAAGATTTCATAGGAAATATCTCAGATAATGTCACAATCCAATGAAATCAGTACTTTTATCATCCCTACCTGTTTTACTTTCAAGGATTCAAAGCCTGAGTTTTAATCCTTATGCTGTGTCCCACTCTTTTTTTTTTAATTTAAATTCCATTATAGTTAATGTAGAATATTGTATTAGTTTCAAGTGTACAATATACCGATTCAGTAATTCTATGTATTACTCAGTGCTCATTGCAAAAAGTGTAATAGTAATCCCCTTCACCTAATTCATCCATTCTGCCCCCACCACCTCCCCTCTGGTAACTGTCAGTTCCTTCTCTGTAGTTAAGAGTCTGTTCTTTAGTTTGCCTTTTTTTTCCTTTGTTCATTTGTTTTGTTTCTTAAATGCAACATATAAGTGAGATAATATGGTATTTGTCTTTCTCTGACTGACTTATTTCACTTAGAATTATACTCTCCAGATCCAACCATGTTGTTGGCAATGGCAAGATTTTACTGTTTTATGGGTGAGTAATATTCCATGTACATATTACATCTTTTTTATCTGTTCTTTAGTCTATGGACACTTGACTTTAGGCTGCTTCCAAATTTGGTTTTTGTACAGATGCTGTAATAAACTTTTGTGATAAACGTGTCTTTTTGAATTAGCATTTTTATATTATTTGGGTAAATGCCCAGTAGTGGAATTGATGGATCATAGATTAGTTCTATTTTTAACTTTTTGAGGATCCTCCATACTTTTCCCACAGTGACTACACCAGTTTGCTTTCCCACCAACAGTACATGAGCATTCCTTTTTCCCCACATCCTTGTCAACACTTGCTTTTTTGTCAACCTATTTTTCAGATTAGGAAACTGAGGCTCAGAGATATTAGATCAATACAGCCATAAATGAAAATGTGCAAAACTGAGATTTGAATACAGATTTGTATGAATCTCTACAGTACAGCTAACATTTCTAAAATTTGGTTTGCATGGATTTTTAATGAATATAGCTATTGAATAAAAGTGGCTCATATGGTTAGATGAAATTTTAATAGTTAAGGGAATTAATGAATTGAGTCAATATAGGGGTTATAGGTTCAAACAAAGCCAAAAAGTATGTTTCCAACATATCCATTTCAATAATCTTTGCAACCATTGAATACTCAGACCAGATGAGTTCCTTATCCAAAGTGAATAAATAGTAGGTGTTCAACACTTATAAGCTTCTTGATTGTTATAACCAATCATTAGCAACTGCCCCACCCACAACTCCAGCATCAACTGCACTACTCAAGTGGGGAAGCTGTTGTAATGTTAACAGTCCATCTGTTCACTTGAGAAGAAAGAATCTATCTGCTCCCAGTCTGATGTGTGTTGCTGTTACAACTTTAAATACAGAACCAGAGGTAGGCTCTGGTATTTCCCTCACTCTTTCTGGCATTTCCAGATGAAGAGAGATCCTAAAACAGACTATAATAAAGTTTATTATCCATCTGCATTTCAGATGTAATACACATTACTTAGGAACTCCACGCAAATCTCCAAGTGTGGCTTCATTAGGTAGTGTTATTATGTGAGAAGAAGAGTGTCCCAGTGACTAATAAATGATATCCAAAAGGTAGAGGTTACACTCTACTGTGACTGTGTCTTATTTTCTAAAGCCTTCACTCCACACTGGCCCTACTCCTCTGCTGCATTTGGTTGGGTAAATATTCTTCCCTTTTTGTGTTCCCTTTGGAACATAAGCATTGTGTGTGAATGTGTTTTTTGGAATAAAAATTATTCAGTGTTCCATTAATGAGATAATGTATTTATGTGTTATGACAATAAACACAGCTGCAAAATGGACCATAAAGAAAGAGATGACTTGCAGATTTCTCTGCCCAATGTGTCAACTGTAATTGAGAAATAAATTAAATGATCCATCTGTTTCCCATCATCTACTTCTTTATTTTTGTCAGTATCCATGGTTTTTAAAACCAGTCAGAATTATTTATACTAATTACTCACGAAAAAAAAGAAAATCCATATAGAAATTAAATGACTTTGTAATGCAATTTTGCCAACCCTTAACATACTGTGCTTCTTTCCAACTCTCAAATCTAATGACTATGATGAACTCTCTCTCCTTATTAATAGTTTTCACTTTATCATGCCAATACTATTGAATTTTCTCTTTATTACTGTCTTATAGGCACTGCTAAAATAATGTATCATATAATAGACTTAACAGTAATCTAATCTATTACCCCAGTAATGCTTGCCAAGGAAAAAGAAAACAAACAAACAAGGAATAAAAATAAAATAAGCAAGTGAGCAAAAAACCCATCTAATTCAGGTTACAATGGCAAGATTCAATCTGCTCACTAATAATATTCATAGGTTGGGGTTAAAATAGCCAACAGCCACTGGACCTAATTAAATATAATTGTACTATTTTTCCCCCTATTTCAATGTTATAATTATTCCACTGAAAAACCACAAATCAGTTCTGGAGAAAGCAGGAAAATCTTCTTTGTTTTCTCAAACATTTTCATGTTCATGCCTCTCCGCTCTGGAACCTTTGTTTGCTTGAGTTTCCCTGAGATAATCCTATCTAGTATTTGTAGTGTTTGGGGTGAGAAGGAAGGGAATAAAAATGGGAAACTCTCCTTTAAAAGGCCTTTATTGGCATCATTTCCTTTTTCTTTTATTACAAATGAAATCTGTGTCCACCATTAAAAAGGAGTGAAGAACTAGAACATATAGAAAACCAAAAAGAAAAGAAATAGAAATCATCTATACCTTAATTACGCAAGTAGAACCACTGCTAATTCTTGTTTATTCTGGTTGCATTTATCATTGGTGCATTTTACACATTTTTTTTTTAATTGAGATGCTGTGAGATTGTTTTATAATCTATTTTTCTCAATTAACAAGATGGTACATCTTCCCATGTCTATACATATAAATTTATATCATCATTTTAATGGTTGCATAGATATAAGTTATGTGCCAATTTTCCATTGCTATATAGAGTTTAAACTTTGAACAACACAGGAGTTAAGGGCATTGACCCCCACTCAGTCAAATATCTGCATATAAATTTTGAATCCCCCAAAACTTAACTACTAGTAGCCTAGTGTTAACTGGAAGCCTTACTGATAACATAAAAAAGTCGATTAATATATTTTTTGTGTTATATGTATCATATACTGTATTCTTACAATAAAGCCAGCTAGAAATACTGTTATTAAGGAAATAATAAGAAAGAAAAAATACATTTATGATACTGTACTCTATCAGAAAAAATAATATGCATATAAGTGTTCCCATGCAGTTCAATCCTGTGTTGTTCAAAGGTCAACTGTATTAGCTATGCGGGTATGGTCAGTGTATTTGGTTCAGTTTCTTTCTGATTGCTCTCCTGTAGTCTAGTGGGATGACTGATAGAGGATTTCCCTCTAAAGTGAGGATGCTTTTGACTCATGTTAGAAACGCTATGGATCAGTGATAGCAATTCTTCTATCCCAATCCAAGAAGTCACTTTTCCCCCTAGAATTTTGGAAGTATAATTGACAAAGAAAAATTATATATTTGGGGGGTGTATACCTTGGTGTTATGATATCACACACACACAACATTGTGAATTAATTATCACCACGATCAGGCTAATTAACCATCTGTCACTTCACGAAGTTACCATTTTTCTTTTTGTTTTTGTGATGAGAACACTGAAGAAATATACTCTTAAAACTTTCAGAAATACAATACAGTATTGTTAACTAAAGCCACATCACTATACAGAGTTTCAGTTATGCAAGATGACTAACTTCTAGAAGTCACTCTTCTTAAAAAACAAACAAACAAACAAACAAAAAAAAACTGGATAAACAGAGGCAAAGCTATTTTTAAGCGTATTAGGGTATTTTTGAGTTTGAGTTTCCATGTCTCTAATCTTGACATTTCCCATTGTTGCACAAGCCAGCTCCTCTGCCTAGCTAGGGTCTTGAGATTTCTGTCTGTGACAGGGGTTATTGTGATGGTTGTAGGGGAGGCAAGTAAAGCCACTTTCCATTTACCATCATGCCTCCGCCCTAACAGCCGCTCTTACCTCAGCCTGGGATGTCCTGCAGAAGAGCTTTTCCACTCAGGATGTGTGTGGTTTGGGGAGACAGAGACAGCTTAAACTTTTTTTAAGCTTTTTTTTTGTTGTTGTTATTTTATTTATTTTTATTTGTTAGAATGGAATCATAGTAGTCCCTACCTTATGAGACATTTATAACAAATAAAGGAATTTATTTGTTCAAATTTCAAATTTTAGCTCAACTATCTCCTTTAGGAAACATTTCCTATACCCTCAGGTGGATATGAGCATTCTCTCTTTTGACCTCCTGTTTCCCTAGTATTTCTCATTTTATAAAGGACTGTAATTAAATATGTTAATTTCCCTTGCTAGACCATATAACTCTTTTTTTTTTAATTTTTATTTTTTATAAACACATATTTTTATCCCCAGGGGTACAGGTCTGTGAATCACCAGGTTTACACACTTCACAGCACTCACCAAAGCACATACCCTCCCCAATGTCCATTAGACCATATAACTCTTAAGAAGCAAGCTATCTCCTTGTTTTTGTTTATGACTGGCTGAGTAGCATCCTCATCACCACGACACACACACATACACACACACGTTTGCTCCTTAATTCCGTAAATTTATGAATCTTACCTCATATGGAAAAATGGGTTTTGCAGATGTAGTTAAGCTAAAGATCTTGAGATGGGGAGAAACACTGGATTATCCAGGTAGGTATGATTTAACCATAAGGATCCTTAGAAATGGGAGGCAGAGGGAGATCAGAGTGAGACTTGGGATAGAAGACAGAAAGTAAGGACAGAATTACATAGTAATGAGCCAAAGAATGCCAGCAGCTTCTGAAAATGGAAGAGGAAGACTTAAGATTCTCCTTTGGAGCCTCCAGTGAGAACCAGCCCTGCTGACGCCTTGATTTTAGCTCCATAAGATTCATTTCAGATTTTGAGCTCCAGAATGATAAAAAAAATACATTTGTGGGGCACCTGGGTAGCTCAGTCAGCTAAGTGTCTGCCTTTGGCTCGTGTCATGATCCCAGGATCCTGGGATCAAGTGCTGCATTGAGCTCTCTGCTCAGTGGGGAGCCTGTTTCTCCCTCTGCCTCTGCCTCACTCTCTCAATCTCTCTCTCTCTCATGAATAAATAAACAGAATCTTTAAAAAAACACTTTTGTGTTATTTTAAGCCAGTAAGTTTGTGGTAATTTGCTACAATAGTGATAGGAAACTAATGTACCATCCAATAGGATGCTTAGCACATTATAGATGTTTAATAAAGATTTAATGAATAAATTCATTACAAATAACACAAAAACAAGAAGAGTCCATTTAATCATGTCAATTGAGGTCTTAATCAGTTCATAGGGAAAAAAGAATATACCAGTTTCAGAGCTATGCTTTTCCCCTAGGAAATAAAACACATTTTAAAATTGTGGAAGTTAAATTACAATTCAGTTTCACGAGCTCTATCGCTTAGAAGTCAGGGTGGATTCTACTACGGTACTTAATTAATACAACAGGAAAAAATAAATCATGACAAATGAGAAGATACTGACTAGTTTTGTTCACTTTATTTTATTTTAATGGTACCACAGATCCCTAGAAAATGTGACAATTGATTCTGTGCCATGATTATGAAATATACCTCAGCTCTAAGGAGCCAAACCTTGACCAAAAAAGCATTCAAGTAGTGTCCAACCATGGCTCTCCCCAATCCCTTCTCTGCTTTCGGATTTAAATATCTGTTTAGGATATGCCTGCACAAAATAAGCACCACATGAAGATGGCAACTTAGAAAGAGTTACATAGAACAGCTTCTGCCTTATGATGTATAATTTATAAGAGAGGCTCCTCATTCATGCACGTGGAGATGTAGAACTCTGAGTGCAAGTCACTGCCAATTTCTGAAGCTAGCCCTGACAGTATTTCAGAGTAAAAACTAGGATGATGTTTACTGCACAGAAATGGAATTGGCCAAATTTTTCTTTCTGTCCTGCAATTCTCCTTCTCCCTCCCTCCTTCATGAGATTTGTTTTCTCTGGAGTCACACAGGCAGCCAATCACCAAGGGCCTGAGAGCCTATCATTTACATCCGATGCAGCACTGTTGAGATTAGAAACAGAAAAGTCTGCCATGCATGCATTAAAAGTCTGGGCAGGTCAGTTTGCAAGCATACGGTAGGAATGAAAGATACTTTAAGGATAGAATCTATGTTCTGAAGGTTGTTCTATTGTTCTAAGAATATCTGAAGATGCCAGTATATCCTTTCCTAAGCATTAAATCTATGAAGTAGATATCCAAGTGATCAGTGTTCTCTGTCAACTTAGGCCAGGCCCACAAATCACAGGGCTTCCACGCTCCAGGCAAAGTTCTTCTTTCTCACTAAGTGTAAAGATCTCTTGGTCAAATCCCTGAGCTGAGAATCAATAAACCTACATTCCATTCCTGACTGTTGTCATTAATGAAGATGCTTTTGGCTACAAATAATGGAAAACTTAAACAATGAACACATTTATCATGTGAAGAGTTTGGCAGTTCAAGGATTATTAAGACAGAATCTCCTTACAACTGTGCTCTATCTCTGCTCTCCAATCTCACTGTGTTCCCTTTATCCATCACGCAAGCTTCTCCAGCGGTCACAGACCATTAGAGTTTCATGTATCACCCAGGTAGGAAAAGATCTAACCAAAGAAATGCTACAGTCTCTTACCTTGTGTTTGTTTTTAAGGGAAAGACATTTTACTCAGAGCTCCCTCCAGAAGATTGCTCATCTTTTCATCTGTCACATGAATACCCTTAAACTAATCACAGGATAAAAGAGAAAAGAAAAAAGATGGCTAATTTGGCTTAAACAAACCAATATTTCCTCCCTTAATCACATGTGGAGAAGTTAACACCCAGCACTGAGTCTCAGGTAGGAAAATAGAGTGGTTATTATACTATGTCATTAACTAGTTGTACAAACTAATATAAAAAGTCTTATATAAAATTTAAATATATATAATGGAAGCATAATTTCTTTCTGATAATTATGGGGTCACTGAACTCATCTAATTCAACAGATGTTTATCTAGTGTACCTGCTAAGTATAGGTTACTGACATACATCTGCAAAGGCATCAGAATTTCTACTCTTAAGAATTATAGGTGCCTATGGGGTGCCTGGGTGACGCAGTTGGTTAAGTAAGCATCAAACTCTTGGTTTTGGCTCAGGTTGTGATCTCAGGGTTGTGAGATTGAGCCCCATGTGGGCCTCCATGCTGAGTGTGGAGTCTGTTTGAGATTCTCTCTCCCTCTCCCACTTGTCCTTTCTCTCACTCTCTAAAATAACTAAATGAATCTTTAAAAAGAAAAGAATAATATGTGTGGAGAATCTAAGAGAAGGACAAGAACAGTTGTAAGACAGGATCATATTAAGCCATATGAGAAATTTAAAACCCAATTTAACCTAAATTGGAGGATATCTAGTTCAGGTACTCAAAACAGTCAATGAGTCAAGAGAGATTTCATAGAGGCAATAGCATTTTAGGTAGCGCGTCAAGGTTGGGTAGGCTTCAACAGGTTGAGATAGTAAGGGATGGTCCTTCATGTGAAAGAACAGCATAAGTGGGACAGGAAGTTGTATCTGCCTCTTAGCATCAGGCTATTAGATTCTTGATAAAAATATACTTATTTTCTGTAGAAATACCTGTCCCATTCATATGCTTTTTGAAATGAGATAGCTTCACACACCCTTTGTTCTGGGAGTGTAAGTGGCCATAGGCATGTGATCTAAGCTCATTATTCTATTTTCCTATCCATAATACTGGTTCTGATCCAATCAGAACTAATCCTGGGATTTTTTTTTAATTATTAAAAAAATTGATTTTTTTGCCACTGAATTTGAACATGGGGATATACAGACCTAAAAAATCTTAGAGAAATTTCACCATTACGAAAAGACTGAATGCACAGAGTCAGAAGATACTGAGATCTGATCACACCATTTGATCCCCTAGTTTAATCCAGGTGACTAGTCTCTTCCATTATTTGGGTCAGAAAATGTGTTCTTTTCACCAGGATCTTTTTAAAATTTTTGTATCTGAAAATCTGATTTAAGTCAGACATTCAATCACTTAAATCATAATGGATCCAACTGATTATTGAACAATGTGTAACACCTTTGGATTTGGGGTTTTGGAGAAAAATGCCAGGTTAGAAAAGAGAAAATTGTCTGGAGAACAAAAAATTCTCTGCAATTGACATCTTCATTCAGTGTGGGCCTACACTTCACATTCCCATGAAAAACAATCTAGAAGAGAAGAAACTCTTTTATGACTAAAGACGCTGAAAAATCATTTGCTACTTTTCTTGTAGGGGAGTAGAATTGAATTCTATCTTGTTGAATCCAGTGTGGTATTAGTGATGTTCTTTATCAAATGTATATGGTGAAGGGATGTTCTGAGGCATCCAAAGCTAGGTCATTATAAGCCCTATAGCTTCTGTTTAGGTGTCTTAAAAAATTCATTGAAAATGCTAAGCTTGCTAGTAAGAAATCCAAACCTGAAAATCCATGCTGAAAAAGAAAAAAAAAAAGTAAATATTTAGCCTAAGTCTCCCACATGAGCCCAGTATTCCAGCCATCCACATCCAGGTACAAGAAATGTGAATGAAACCATTTTGGACCCTGCAGACCAACTCATTCTGCCCATGATTATAATCCATTGACCTACGTGAGTGTTATGTGAACAGAAGTATCACACCCCAATCCTTGCTTAAAGTCCTGCTTATTGGAATAGAATTTGGTACCTAGAGGTGGGGCACTTCTGTAACAAAACCTTACAAAATCTAACATTAAAATAGGAGCAGGCAGCAGCAGGCATGGTGCAAAAGTCTCAGGCAGACTGATAATGAAGTGTGGGGAAAAAAATGCAAAACTTGTAATATGGTGGCAGAACGTTTGACAACATTGCCACCTGGGATGAAATGGAAAATATAAACTGGTGATAAACTGGTGATAAACTGGTGATTTGGCTAAGATGATACCTAAATATATCATTGAAAGTGCTATCTGGTCTCTTTTAGTGACAGATGGTAAAATATGGCTATCTATCTATCTATCTATCTATCCATCTAGGAGATTTTAAACAGAGTTATTTAGACTTTAGTCAAACTTTATATAAATGAACCCAGTTTTTCTGGATTCAAAAATAAAACTATTTTTCATTACCAGGCTGTCCAGAAAGCAAATACCTCTCAAAGTAAGAAATGACATCAAGATAAATAACATCTAAAAGTGTTAAAACCTAGGCCTTTTGTTACGATTTCAAAAGGATTTAAAGCTATGTTTCATAGACCCTCTTAACAAGATAAAGAGGCTTTTAAGAACCTTAGGCACCTTATCTCTAGCATTCCAGCTCTCAGCTTAACCAGAGAGGAACCTGCCTTGGAGAGATTTGCAGGTATGACTTCTAATGAACTAACCCAAAACATTCAGAAGACTCTCATGAAGATTTTAAGATAATTTCAATTAAGAAAAAAAAAAATAAAAGAATGATTCACAGAAATGAACTAGGAGCAAGAAGGTAGATCCAAAAGCTGCAGAGAAGCATTCTCAGGTGGTAGAATTGAACCCTAATCAAGGAATGGACACCGTGTTTCCAGCTGGATTTTGGAACCACTCTGGGCCAATGACTGCTATTTTCATCTTACTGTACTCCTTAAAAACAAAACATAAAGCAAAACAAAACAAAACAAAAAAAACAGGATTGTATATTTCAGCTCTTATTCTTTGCAGGACTCTAAAGTTCCTTTTCCTCTCCCCAAGAAGAGTCAATTGTATTGGTCAGGGCTGTGGCAAGTGGAGAAGGATTTTGGAATCAGAAACCTTTTGTTTCCGTATTAGCTTCTCTATGCACCAGCCCTGTCAGTCAGGGAAACTTTCACTTGAATGATAATGCTTACTGAAAGGGAAATAATAAGACCTATCTTTGTAGAAGTATCAGGAGGACTAAAAGAAATACAACCCATAAATGTGCCTAGTTGGCACATTGCCTGACTCATAGTAGGTATTCAGTAGATTCTAACTTGAATCAGAGATGGAAAGAGTGCTCCGTAAGGCAGATTCCACTAAATCTTTGGCAACATAGACATTTGAATTTTCATCACTTTTCCTCTTCTTCATGGGATTTAAGGATGGACATAAATGCTTTTCTGATTGATGAACCATAACACCCAATCTTAGTGACTCAATGTTTCCCATACTTAGGTTACCATTACTGTAGAACTCTTGCCTATTTCTGAGAAGCTTAGTTTTAACAACTTAACTCTTTAGGGGAGGAGGGAATCTGAGAAAATAAATAGGACCTGCTGTTAACATAAGCATGCCTTTCTTGGGATGGGCAATTTTCCTTGACACAGAGAAGTGTAGCCTTCTGAGAGGGGTTGCTGGAATTTATGCATTGCCAATTGGCACCCTATGATAAGCAAACTGAATGCTGCAAATAGAACTATGAATTCTGACTAAGAATGAACTCCGCACCCCCCCACACAATAAAAACATTTACAATAGGTTTCTTGGGTTAAATCACTTTAGGATTCACTCCTTCTAGAAGCGTCACCCTGAGCACAAACACTTTACATGCAAAAATAAGTTCTGCTATATGTATTTTTAGTATCTATCTATGGAAACTAGAACCTGGAAACTGTTAATGCTAGAAAGCTTTTCACAAGTAATACCTATTAGTATTCCAAAGAATTAACCCATAGGGTAAATATTCGCAAAATGAAAAATCTATGCTGATAGTACACAGTAGACAAAACATAAGAGCAATCAATGCAACCGTACTTAGTTGTGAGACGTGTTTTTTATTTCAACTGGGTTGAAATTTAGGAAAAAATACTGTTTCCTATACTACTAGCTTCATTTGTATAGAAGCAGTGCCTTTGAGAGGCACAAAAGATCTAAGCATCTATTTAAACCAGTGTTAGAAAACAAAAGCCAAGTAAGGGTCATTGATTCGTCTGAAGTTTATAACCTGAGCCTCTGAGAGAGCCAGAACTAGGAGTCAGATCTCCTGACTCCAACCAAGGGGAATATCATGTAGTGATTATGCTTCTCAAATGTAAATCCCAAGTTCTGTGTTCTTACATATATAATTTATTCTTTATAAACCTCAGTGAATTCATTTGTGAATTGAGGATAGTAATCTTAGTGCACTGACCATAGAATCATTATGTGGACTGAAAGACACAATAACTTGCAAGAATACTTTGCTCAATTCCTAACTTTTAACAGGTACATTTACTAGTGATTATTATTTCATTAACAAGCTTCTTGTTTTTCTACCACATGATGTTTTATAGAATATTTTATTTCAGCAATTTATTTTCCTATTGTTAAACACATCACTTTTTCATGTATTGCTCTGATGTCCCTTTTTCTAGCTATCAAGAAAAATAAGTTGAATTTTCTGATGTTGTCATTTGGCAGTCTGGAAAGGACTGATTGAAACCAGAAACCCTGAGTTCCCATCCAAAATCCACCATCTGCAAGCTCTGTAACTTGGGCAAACATTTAATTTGTTGAAGGTTAAATGTCCCATAAAATAGAATAAAAAGTTTACCTAATTAAATATGATACTACTTATGAGTGTGTCTATCATAATGGGCCAGATGTTGAATATACAATCTATGTCATCACACAAGGCTCCATTCTTAGAAGGGTTCTACACTTGGTTTTTATGAAGTGCTGTTGCTTACTTCAAATTCTTGATAGTTTTGAATAAATGAGCCCACATTTTTATTTTTAACCTCTCAAATGATTTAGCTGGTCCTGGTAGCATATTTTCTCTCACATATTAGGTATTTGATAAATATTAGTTTTAATCAGGGGATAAATTATTAACATATTCCAATTACTTTTTGGCAACACAGATGACTCTTTGAGTGTTCACTGTCTCTATCCCTTTTATAAGATTTAAAATCCCTTTGAAAGCTTTTGAAATGTATTAAAATGTTGTTTATTTTTAGTGATTTAATTGTCCTTTCAATTACTTAAAGTGATTAGAGAAAGCTTTCCTATTATCATGAGGTCTGATTTTTAGTAAACTATTAAACTTATAGGTGGTGAGTTGAGAATACAGTTGGGCCCTCCCTTATCATCAACCCATCCTCTTGATCATGGGCAACAAACTTTTACCTGGCACATAGAAGATACATGGTCTGTTGAGAAGGTGAAATTCCTACATTGTTATTTAGTGACTCCTTGATGATTCAGTTATAAATACCTAGTGAGAATAACGAAGATCTGCTTATCCCAGCATTTCCCAGTATTTTACAAAGTACTCGTCCCATAAACAACAAACAAGCAAACAAATCTTTCAAATGAAAGTCACGTATAGTCAAGGAATTTGGGGAGGATTTCCTTATATTAATCCCTACATGGAAAGTCCCCTTATGTATGACACAGATGAAAAAACTGTGGTTTGAACCATACCTACTAGACTTTGGTTGAATACACATTGATTGTAGTTATTTAATTCTAGATATTTTAAAGATTTTATTTATTTATTTGAGAGAGAGAGAATGAGAGAGAGAGAACATGAAAGGGGCAGGGTTAGAGGGAGAAGCAGACTCTCTGCTGAGCAGGGAGCCTGATGTGGGACTTGATCCTGAGACTCCAGAAACATAACCAGAGCTGAAGGCTGTTGCCCAACCAACTGAGCCACCTGGGCACCCAATTCTAGATATTTTAAATTAAAAACTATTAATATGAGAAACAAACCTAGAATAATAGAGTGAGAATTGCCAAAAACAAGATCTTCCATAACACCAATCAGAACACTGGTAAAATTTGGCAAGTCAAATTTTCAGAACTCCAGAAATTAACCAGTATTACAGCAATCTGAGGAGCCCTTATTTAAGAAAAATGGCTAACTCTCAGAAAGAACAAAACAATGTGCAGTATTGTAACTCGCTCTCCTCCCATACCCCTCTCCACAGGTCCAAGGTAAACTTGAAAACTAGTAGCTTCAGAAACAATGGAGACTATGAAAATCAGCAGCCTAACAACCAACTGAGGGGGTAGAATAGATTTGGTAGTACTGCACAAAATTGTCATCCCTAAGAACCTGTCACAAGTTGACTTTTTGGGAACTCATTGAAAAAGTTCCATTCATAGGGCTAGTCTTGTTCTCAGAGTTTTCTCATGGAGGAAAGCCTTATCTCTAATATGTTTGTTGAAAACAAGTAGCAGCAATTGTTCAACATTGTGGCTACTTGAAATGGTGAATAAATTGGGTCAAAGAAGTTAGATCATAAACTTAGAATGAAAATCTGGAGAATGAGATGTTTACTGATTTTTTTAAGAAACTCTGACATATTGCTAGGGATCTAGAAGGCCAAAAACATATATAAAGATTTGCTCATCCACAGGGAAAAAAAAAATTTAAGGAAGCTCAAATCTTTCATCTCTGGCTGACCTTCAGACCCTGCATAAGAAATGGATGAAGACTAATGCAGAGATTTAAACTTCTGGAATCCTGAAGGTATGTCTTAACACACACAGAAGCCAGCAGCAAAGGGCGGGAGATTTTCTGGTTCAAGGATTTCAATGAAATCTCTGTTCAGTTCTTAGCCAACTGTTAAGATTCGTAAGCAGAGATTTCAGTGGCCACACATGACAAGAATACAGAATACACAAAAAGGTATGAAGTGTGTGGAGCATGTGGAATTGAATATTTCCCTTTCCATACCTTAATTAGGCTTTGCTGAAATTGTTTCTCTTCAGGGAAAGTGAGAAAGGAACACTCCGGGAATATTTTTAAATGATTACTTTTATTGTACTTCTGATGGAAACACAGGAAATTTTACTCTGGTCTTCACTGTGAGAACGTGGTTACACTCCTGGAGGTAAAACACAAAAGTGAGTAACTCCTCAAGACTGAGCCCCCAGGGGTCTCTAACTCTCAAGCCAGTCCATGCTTAACCTCCAGAAATTTGTCAATTACCATTTAAGTTTTCCCATAAGTTTCTGCCTCCTGCAATTTCAATTCCTAGTATGCTTCAACTCCCTGTATTTATCTTTCTCTCCAGTTTCTGGGCCATTTGTTTGTTCTGAGACTTGAGGTCTCTGATGCATTTAGCAGTTGCTGATTTTCAGTTTGTTCACCTTTTTCTTGTTGTAGGATGGATATGGTAACTTCCAAACTCTTTAAATCTTAGAGCAAAAGCAGAAGTCTGAGTAACTTTTAATAATATAAAAAACAACCAGGCAGAAGACCAAAAAGGAAATAGAAAACCTGAAGCACACGATAAATCAACTAGATACAATGGACATCAATTCATCCCCAAACAGCAAAATACACAATCTTCTCAAGTGCATATGGAACCATCTTCTTGTTAGATAATACTTGGGAAATGCTCATAAATAGAAATAATGTGGATAGAAGAATACGAAATAAAAATTGTGCCCATACTCAAATATAATACATAGTTTTTCACTTGAATGACATTTGAGACTCAGGAAATCATACTCTAGAAGAGTGCTGTCCAGTAGAATTTTCTGAGATACTGAAACTGTTCCATATCTGCAGTGTCTAAAAGGTCAAGCAGTAGCCCCATTTGGGTACTGTGCCCTTGAAATGAAGAACTGAATTTTTATTTTTACTTAGTGCCCATTAATATAGAGTTTTAAATCTCTCCTTATCACAGCTAGTGTTTCTGGTATTGGACAACACAGAACACAGAGAGAGGGGTGGTTAATTGGCTTCTTTATCCTACTTTCTTAGCTGCCCTCTCTCTTCAGCCCTCCTCCTAACCATAATTAAATGGCATCAGTTATTAAACAACTGCTAAGTGAATGGACCAAAAAAAAAAAAAAAAAAGTGCTTATCCCTTTCTAACCCTGTCTATACATATCTTTGCTATGGCAGTAAAATAATTAGTGTTCATTTTCAAATCTTCCTTTATGGAGGCTGCTGATCTGAGGATTCAAATTCAGAGATGCATGGTGTGGGTAGACGGCTTACTAATTGGAATATTCGCAAATATCAGTAATATTTTAACATTCAGATCTTTCTGTAGGAAAATGATAGAAGTTGACCAATCAGCCTTCAAGTAATTTCCTTATGTGAATTTATTAACTAAATGAAACATCAATGTGTCATTTTCTTTCTCTTATATAAACATATTTATAATATGAATTCGTGAACTGTGGCCTATAACTAATAATTACGAATTAAGCTCAGCATTTTGTTGAGGTATATTTTACTCTCACCCCCCCAATTGATTTAGACTATAGGTTGTTTTTGTTTTGGTTTGGTTTGTTTATTTTCCCTGAGTGTACATTGACATTAGCCATCTGATGTTAGCTTGAGACTTGTCAGGGTTTTTTGTGTTTATAGAGTTTACAAGATTGCTGCTGCCTTCTGTGACTGTGTCAGGGTACTATTTTGCTATCTGCCATAACTAATCAAGGAAATATAAAACCTAGCTCTTCTTGTCTCCCAAACCACAATCCATTCAAGAGAAGCTTAGCGCCAAACGTGGGCATGGTATTATTCTTATTTACAAACACAGTAATTTTAAACCACAACTGAGAGCTGTTATCTCTTACATCACTATCATATTTTCATCTTAGAGAAAACCATTTTCTCCAAAGACAAGCATCTTTAGATATTCTGGTTGACAGCAGCCCAGCTATAAAACCAGTTGTCACCAGTTGCTAAGACTGATGAACTATCAGACTACTGGAGTAAAGCATACGGTATGTTAAGTTCTACTTTATAGACAAAAAGGAAAGAGAGAGGAGGGGGAGAGAGAGAGAGGGAGAGAGAGAGAGAGACTGCCTGCCTGATACCATTCTTTGTGCGGTTGTAGCTCAGGATGAGAGGAACATTCAAATTGCACCCAGGAGTGAAATCTGGTTTGACTAGGCTAGAGGTTGCCCCTTGACAGCCATTTTCTTAGAGTATTCGGGAGGACAGAATCTTGTAAGATTAAGACCGTGTCATGCTCACAGTATTTGCCACTAAATTGAATTCATTAACTGTTTCTCATGTATTGTCCTACTTATTGGCCACACAGCCATGAGCAGGAAAAATGAGGTTGCTGCTTTTATGAAGCTTAAGTCTACAAGAGGAGTCAAAAAATAGGCACAAGATCTACATCTGTTACTGTATGTCCTCGTTTCTATGAAGCAGTTTCTGTATCAGTGATCTTTTGCTATGTAACAAACCATCCTCAGATTTGGTGGCTTAAAACAACCACCTTTTTTTAGCTTGCAATAATGAGTTGGTTGGGCCATGCCTGGGGTTGAACTCAGCTGGGCTCCCCGTAAGTCCGCCGTCACCTGGCTCTAGCTGGCAGATTGGCTAACAGTTGGGCGAATTGGGATCCAGTCATTCCCAAGTCTGGCATTTGGCAGGCTGTCAGCTGTGGCAACGGTGGGGGGCCTGCAAGCTCCAGGTTCTTCACACAGGGGTGCAGGAATTTAAAAGCAGCAACAGCTGAAGCTTCAAGGCATCTTCAAGCCTAGGTCCAGGACCGAAGTTCAAAAGGTCACCTCTGCCACGGGTAAGTCAGAACACCGCAGCACAGCAGAAAGAGCTGGACATTCAAGCCCCGGCTTTTAATCAGAGGCACTAGAAAGTACTGTGTACCATTTTTCTCATCAACGGCGGTCTCCTTTGCAGATTTTTTTTCAGCGTTCTGTAACCATTATTTATTACGAATGGTTCTTTCTATTCACTTGAAAGCTGATAATATTTCTAAATTAAGAAAAAATGGAAACAGGAAATTATGTTTCTATGGAGCAATATGTGCATGAGAGATGAAATAAACAGGCAAATGTCCAAATGGCACACAATCATTTCCAGGCAGATTAAGAAAAACTCAGCAGGTGCTATTTTTAAAACCGAGATGCTCTTCTGTGGCAACAGACAGTGCTGCTCTGGGAATGCCTTTCAATAACAGGAGTATTTCCACCAGAAAAAGAATTTCAACCGGTGTGGGTTCATCCCTAGAAAAAGGTGCCCCAGGAGCTAGGAGGCCCTAAAGCCACTGATGTTACTGCTCTCGGTTTACTCCACTAATGCTTCCACAAGGAAGAGAATACTCACACATCCCAGGATAGAACATTTGTGTGGCACTTCAGAGCAACACTTCAGGAACATTTAACAACATAAGTTTTATTGATTATGGCCTGCCTTCCATACTGCATTCCCTGACAGAAACCCAATAATCAGCCACCATAGAAGAAGAAAATTTTGTTCAGTTAGCTTCCAGGAAGGCAGGCTCCAACCACAGGTTTGGAAAAATGGAACATTCTGAGATTTATGTAATAGGGTGAGATAACCTGAAAGGAAAATAAAGGAAAAAGGCTTTTTAATGTCTTTAAACTACGGTGAAAGATTCATTTCATGGCCCTAGAATAAGAGGTCTAGCTCTCTCATCTCACATGGTCCAAGGAGCTTCAGGGTTTTTTTTTTTTTTTTTTTTAAGATTTTATTTATTTATATGACACACAGGGAGAGATCACAAGTATGCAGAGGCAGGCAGAGATGGAGAGGAAGCAGGCTCCCTGCTGAGCAGAGAGCCTGATGCATGGGCTCTATCCCAGAACCCTAAGATCATGACCTGAGCTGAAGGCAGAGGCTTAACCCACTGAGCCACCCAGGTGCCCCAAGAGCTTCATTTTTTGAGGATTGCTTCAGAGCTGGTGGGGCAGATTTCCTTAAGAACTTTGCGAAGAGTAGGCAAATTAGGTGCATACATTTAATGGACTTCTTAAATATCATGGTCAGACTAGGCAAAAAAATGTCTTCCATATCACACATACACACATACTTTCACACCCCTAGCTGATGCCTGCATCCTTGTGATGAGACCCACAGTGTGTGATCATTTGGGGAGTGTGAAAATAACTCCAATGATGGGGAACTCACTACTTTTATATTTGAAAAATTCTGAATTTTTTTCACTTGTGAATGTATGTAATTTTTTTTTAACTATCTCCTATTTAGTAGTCACTCTTCCAACAAAGAAACATAACAGTGATCAAGGAATATGTGACTCCTACCCCCAGAGAAGCCAGAATATATTGAGAGAGAAAATTGAGTCAGCAGAGATCACATTTTTCCTTATTTGGAACTGTACTCTCCTGTCTCAGACTACACTCATTGTTCTGGGATAACTTCTACCATTAAACCCAACAAGTCTAACTTTCTCTCATTGAACATATCCATAAAGAATGTGAAGATAACTTTCAAGTCCCACTGGCAAGCTAAAGATTGTCATCGCTGCTCATTTGTTTTTTCATTAATCCATAGGCAATTTCTGGTTGTAACTATGTGCTAGGCCCTGGAGAGACAGTGGAGAAGATCTGTAGAGGGGTAAAAAGTTTGCCTCAACCCTCCCAAGGTCGCTGGCAGGGTCTGAAATTAAACTGAAAAAGACAGATTCACCAAGAAAAGTGCATTCACTTATTTAAATTTTATTAACACAGGAGCCTTCATAAGGAAATAAAGATCTGAAGAATGCTTATGCTAGGTTTGATGAAGAGTTGACAGCCATGGAGACATGATAGGATGAACATAATGAGCTAAGCACAGTAAAAGACGGAAGATTTCACAAGCCCTGCTGCTCAACTCTTTTTTCATGTTGCTTCATCTTAGAGAGAAGGATGCTCCTTTCCTTTGAGTATAGAGGGCACCTCTCACATGAAAGTCTTAGGACATGCTTCAGGGGACAATAGCAAGGGAATGGTCAGAAAGAACTTTGTGCTTTTGCCATCTTCTCAAACTCCTTCAGCTTAACACACAACAAGGCATCATATTTTGGGGGAGTGTATCCTTAACCCCAGCAGAACAGGGACACAATTCCTACTTTCATTAGCTATCCTGACAGTCATTCTTGCATATACCATTGCTTGAGGTGGAAGAATGCTCATGCAAATCTCTCTCCATTTTTTGTTTGAAATACTGACCACAGCACTACATCAGAGATTTGTTTACAACAGCGTTTCTTAACAGAGGGAAAATTTTATCCGTTAGGGGATATTTGGCAACATCAGAAGACTTTTTGGTCATCACAGCTATGATGGTCCTGGCATCCATTTACAAGGGAGCTGCTGAACATACGATAATGCCCAAGACAGCCCCCAACTAAGAATTATTAGCCCCAAAATGTCAGTAGCGCCAAAGTTAAGAAATCCTGATTTACATGAAAGGGTATAAAATACAGGTCCTGTTTCAAAGAATTTATAGTCTGTGTATGAACTCACCCATGTTCCACACATGTTTATCCATGTCATTTGTTATTAATTTACAGGGATACTATGTTATATAAAAAATACACCAGGTTTGTATATTTTCCTTTACCAGAATTACTGATAATATCTGAGAATATGGAAAAAATACTTTAATGATAAGGTTTAATTGACAGAAATACAGCACAACCCATTTGTCCAATAATGGACATTTGCTGTAGACTGTGTCAAAGGAAGTTTCCTTGAAAAACTGAGCCTGTTTAAAAGTAGAAGTCTCAGCTCTCCACTTAGCCTTGGTGGCGTTTGACTGCAGTAGCATGGTTAGTGTCTACAAGCTTTCTATCTTGCTAGACGGTCCTTTCCGTGGTCTTTTGGCTAGAGAGAGCAAAATTTTTGGGGGCCTGTTTAGTCTGCATCCATCAAAATCTCTGGACTGCCAGACAGCTGGTGCTGGTTTCTTACTGGGATGTCATGAAGCTCACTATGGGAGGGCGGAGAATAAAGTAAATTATTGTATTCTATAATGAACTGTTGCTTCTAGGATGAGCTCCCACAACCATGGTGGCAAACTTTGGCTGAGATGATGTTGAAAGCAATAGAAAGGAATGTGTCTCTTCCCTTCTAGAGAAGTTCAGACTCCTCTCAGTACCACTTACTGGAAGAACCTAATAAGGAACAGCTGGAAAAGAAATACAGTTTGCAGAGCTCCAGCCCCAACATCACGGAGAAGAGTGTAAAAGGCTGAGTTCAAAGCGAAGAAACACCTATTTCCTCTGGCCACTCAGTCTAACAACATATCCATAGTAAGTCTTTCTTACCTGATCTTGTCTTATTTTCTTCACAGTTGTTTTATGGTGTCTGAACTGAATTTATACACATATTTAAAAAATGTGTTCCTTATTTCATTTCCATGAAATCCAACCCCCAGCTAAAATATATGCTCTATGAGGGCAGGCCAGGCTCTGGGAGTTCTGTTTACCAACATGGTCCGTATTTGTTGAAGGCATGCTTGAGGTGGAGACATCTTTGCTTTAAATTTTACTTATCTCAGGGGCGCCTGGGTGGCTCAGTGGGTTAAGCCGCTGCCTTCGGCTCAGGTCATGATCTCAGGATCCTGGGATCGAGTCCCGCATCGGGCTCTCTGCTCAGCAGGGAGCCTGCTTCCTCCTCTCTCTCTCTGTCTGCCTCTCTGCCTACTTGTAATCTGTCTCTGTCGAATAAATAAATAAAATCTTTAAAAAAAAGTTTTTTACTTATCTCAGGAAGAACCATTAATTAATCTAGGTAAATGCTCCATCTCAGAATTCATGTTTAGGTTAAATAGTCTTGCCACATGCTCTGATTTATTTCTGACAATTATAGAGACATGAACTCAATTACTTTCAATTAATTAATTAATACATTTATCTGCTTAATCACTAAACATATTCTTTTTTTTTTTAAGATTTTATTTATTTATCTATTCGATACAGAGAGAGATCACAAGTAGGCAGAGGCAGGCAGAGAGAGAGGGGGAAGCAGGCTTCCCACTGAGCAGAGAGCTCGATGTGGGGCTTGGTCCCAGGACCCCGAGATCATGACTCGAGCCAAAGGCAGAGGCTTAACCAACTGAGCCACTCAGGTGCCCCTCACTGAACATATGCTTTTTTTCAATGTGAAAGTGTAGAATTTGAATGCCCATGTGTCTGTCGCATTCCCAACATTTGTCACACCCACATACATATGTATGTACTCACCTCATACATATGTGGTTGGCAGAGAGGAAGGACAAGCAAGGTTACGGGAACCACAGTATGTTCCTTAGTCAGAATTTCAGACTTCAGAAGTCTTCAACTCATTTCATAAAAAGTAGTGCTATACTTTCGAAAATATATGTCCATCATTTCTGTTCAGTGAAATTCCTTTAGAGGGAGTATTTAGAGTCGAGGAACTATATGAAAGATTAACTGGTTCTAAGGTATCTTTCTTGTAGGTAACTTTGTCTTCTTTTATAAACTTTATTTTAAATCATTCTAGATTTACAGAAGAGTTTCACAGATAGTACAGAAAATTCCTGTCCATCTGTCACCCCGGTTTCCCTAATATTAACATCTTGTATAAGCATAATATAGTTATCAAAACTAAGAAACTAATAGCAGTATTAATTGAGTTGCACACTATTTGGATTTCAAAACTTTCTTCACTAATGTAACATATTTTTATTTTAAAATTCAATCCAGAATACCACATTACATTTAATTTTCATGTCTACGTAATCTCTTCCAATCTGTGATGATTTCTAAGGCTTTCCTTGTCTTTCATGACCTTAATACTTTTTAAGAGTAATGGTCAGGTATTTCGGGGAATATCTCTCAAGGTAAATTTGGCTGAATGTATCTTATGATTAAACTGGGGATATAGGTATATAGGGGAAAAAATGCCATAGAAGTTGAGTGCTCTTTTCATTATATCATATCATTGAATGCATATATATATATATATATGCCTATATTATATGTATAATGTTTATATACATTGTGTGCATACATGTATACACATATATATCATGTTACTTATTTTGCTATGTATATTGTTTTGACTTTGGCCATTGGCATTACTTTCTGGTAAGCTTCAGTGTCCTTTTGAAATCACTTCAGCGTGACTTATTATTGGTGATTTTCAATCTGATAGCTTAGTTAAGGTGCAATCTGCCCAGTTCCCCCAGAGATTTCCTTACAGTAATTTTTTCCCCTTTCCATATTGTATTTGTTGGAAGTAAGTCACTAAATCCAGCCCACTCTCAAGTGGGAGGGAATTAAGCTCTACTATTTGCAGAGAGGAATATCTAACAATTTGTGAACAAACATTAAAGACACCACAGTAATTAATACTTGATGAGAAATACTTGTAGGTTATATGGTTTTTTTCTTAAAGTTTTGCCTAGAGGATTTTGTCTGCAATAGTTATTACTGGGATATACTAGTGGTAAGTTTTCATTTCCCTCATTGCTTTACATTTATTATTCAGAATTCTTATAAAAGGCAGATATATCCCCTCTCCACCATAATTTATTTATTTAATCATTTACATCAATAGGGACTCATATTTATTTTACTCCTGGTGTTACAATCCAATCCTGCTGGTGTTTATTTTGTTCATATTGGTGCAGCTTTGCCATTCTGGTATACGTTCATCTTTTCTGGTATATGTTCATCCTTTTTCTAACTGCAAGCATCCATTTGCTTTTCA
Organism: Mustela erminea; assembly: GCF_009829155.1. Classification (NCBI taxonomy): domain Eukaryota; kingdom Metazoa; phylum Chordata; class Mammalia; order Carnivora; family Mustelidae; genus Mustela; species Mustela erminea. The sequence goes on from NC_045627.1 coordinate 70,544,659, forward strand.
GTTAGTAGATGCTACAAGATTATCATAGTTCCCCTTTCCCCAGATCTCAAACCAACCATTTTCCAAGGATCACTGGTTTCTTTTGTAGAGAATGATATTTAGAAACCAGCATCTGGGTTCTAGGTACTTTTATTGCTATTATGGTTTTACTACTTATCGGCCCTCTCAGTGGACCAAACTGGGCAATAGAAATATTTATATTAGCCAACATTTACAACAATTTCTATATTTATTCCTTTATTTATCAGATAATAAACTCTGTAGTTCTAGTGTTTCCAGATTGGCATTTTTATAGTGTACATTTGTGCACTGAGATATCACATGGCATGCTGCATGCCGAACATACTTTTTAATTTTATTTTGGATATACATCCTTGAATGTTCTTATAATAGATGTTCTCAGATCTTTTTCTGCAAATTCCAACAGTAAGAGATCTCAAGGTCACTTTCTATTGACTGTTTTTATCCCTTGCCTTTGAGTCATGTTTTTTCTGTGTCTCTGCATGTCTAGTAATTTTTTATTGTATTCCTAGTTTTTGTAGTTATATAGAAATTTTGATGATACATAGGTAACCTAATTTTGAATGGCAAACTCTATTGCCTCTATAGTGGGAAGCAACTGAAACCTCTGTTTAATTCCCTTGTCCTTTTACCTTATAACTTGAACTTGGTCTCTTGACAATTCCCCTAGTGATGGTTATTTCAGGGTCAGTCATGTAGCTAGACTGAGTTTACAGATGGATATTCATTCTTCCTCTCACTCTTGAGTCTTGGTCCTTTCTAGGAATTTCACCCTTATTTTCCGGTCTATTTTGTGGCCTTAGAGCCAGTCTTCTAAAGTCTCCATCCACTAATACTCTTGCTTTATCTTTGCATTTCAAGTATCCCATGCTCTAACTATAAGGGATAGATGTCCAGGGGAAATGCTGCAGCAATGCAAATGATTCTCGTTGTAATTCCTATATCAAGACTCAATTTTCTTCTAGTTTCTCTTCACCTTTTTTTTTTTTTTTTTTTTTTTTTTTTGCTTTCTCCTGGCTTTAAAGAGTTTTTAAAAAAACACAATATTTCTAAGAATTTATATTTATCTGTGGGAGAGTTATTCCAATAAGACCTACTCTAGTATTAGAACAAGTGAAACAAACTCTAATATGTTCCTTATAAAATAAAGAAGAAATTGAAGGTTTTATGTAATATTGGATAACATAAGTTGTAATTTCTACATTATTATTTAATCTTTAAAAATATATCAGTGTACATTTTGCATTTTTCTGGACTGTTTTGACATGCTTGTGTCAAAATTTATGCTCCCTTATATTGTATAGGTTTTTTTTCCTCCATGTGAAACATATACTAGACAGCAATAAGATAGGAGAAAATTGCAATTCCTATAATTCCAAAAGACCTTTATTAAAAGATCTTTAAAAAAATGGAAATAACATATTCCTCCTATGTTAGGTATTTATTTTAGGAGTAATCAATTGATCAATTAGCATTGGGATAGATGAATTTATAGTTAACTTATTTGTTGTCTCCAGTAAGAGTATGATTTTGAAAGGCTATTATGATGTATCCGTGATGATAATAATAGCTATTCTGTCATATTCTTAGAGACCCGATCTCATTTTTAGCATTAGACATATATTATTTCATTTGATCTTTATAACTTAAAGGTGAGTATAGTGTCTGCCTTTAATAAATTAGTGTATTTCTGCCAGAAAAATGTAGGTCATTTTTCCAAACTCCTGAATAAAATGAGAAGTAGAACCAAGATTTCACAGATAGTGATATTAGGACTCAAAAAAATGCCACAGAGAAGATCCATGAATATTTAGAAGAGATTGATAAGATACATTGTGAAAACACTCAAGAAATTGTGATATTAAGAAACCGTTTGCCAGAGTTCACAACAAGGCAAATGGCAGCTAGGTCCCTTTTTAAATTGATATATCATCTAAACCTATGACTAAAATCCAAATCTTATTTACAGGGAGAAAGAGAATCTTAAGCAAGTCTTCCCACCTATGAGATTAGCAGCCCCAAATGTGAATTTCAACCAGTCTGAGTCACCGTCCTCACATGTTGGCAAAGTAGCACTGGTCCCCTCAAAACCTCAAGTTAAAATTCCTTATCCACACATGTACTCAATCTTTTAAAAAAAAAATTACTTATTAATTTGCCAGAGAGAGCAAGAGCATACATACAAGCAGGGGCAGTGGCAGGCAGAGGGAGAAGCAGACACCCTGCTGAGCAAGCCCACCCCCCTCCCCATGGGAAACTCTAACCCAGAACCCTGGGATCATGACCTGAGCTGAAGGCAGACGCTTAACTGATTAAGCCACACAGGCATCCTGTACCCAACCTTCTAGAAATTTATTCAAACATGTGTATTTCTACAATATCCTGAACACTTAGAGTACATAGTTTATGATAGCACAGAGGTATTGATTTTATACTTTACAGCGAAGAAAATATAGTAGTAGACAACTATTTCAAAATTTTTGGAAACGGCATATTTCAATACCTTAAAAAACACCTAAGCGATAGCTGAAATTCTGATCATTGGGGAGTAGTTCAACAAAATCTAGAGAATATTTGTCAATAAGGTGTGGGCACTCACAAAACTGAGTTCTCTCTTCTTCAGCTACTTCAGCTTAAGAAAATAATTTTCCTTCCCAAAGGACCTCATGTTTCTGTTTGTGTCCAACACTTTTCAGCACCTCTCATTCTCTTTCTCCCTTCCCCTCCCCTCTCTCTCTTCCTCCCTTCCTCCTCCTTAAATAAATAACAAGTCTGACATGAATGAACATATAAAAGCTTATGGAAGAATTGTCCACCTGACCCTAGAAACTGTCTAATCATTAAAGTCACTCTGTGCTTGCTGAAAGACTAATTACAAGCTAAATGTTAATGCAAGAATATTAAAGTATATTGTAAGTGTTTTTAAAAATTGCCCTTACATTGATTAATTTTCAGGCAAACTGAAGTTCAACTGGTAGAATATTGTGTCAATGCTAAGCCTTGTCCTGTGGGTCTGTATTTCACCTTGAATCACACCCCTGTCCCTTTACCTTTTCCATGGGAGAGAGATATAGTAAAGCGTTAGATGACCTCCACACTTTTAAACCTCAGGGGTTCAGTGTGATGAAATTTCTCTTGAGGAAAATTCAGAAGTGTTATAGTTAATTAAATCTCACCAGTTAAAACAAGAAGCAGGGACAGAGCCCTAATTTTATGCACAGCCATAAGGACATAGATCGTATTAGTATAACTTGGCTGTTAGTGGGCTTTTCCTTTTGCCTTCTGAATGTGAAACACAACTGAAGCTAAGAAGTCGGTTGTTGCACAAATATCTCTTCAGTCTGGTTGTGTTTTATTTTATTTTATTTATTCATTAATTTTATTTTATTTATGTATTTATTTTTTTGAGAGAGAGAGAGAGAACACACACACATAGAGTGGGGAGGGGCAGAGGGACAGGGAGAAAGAGAATCTTTTTTTTTTTTTTTTAAGATTTTATTTATTTATTGGACAGACAGAGATCACAAGTAGGCAGAGAGGCAGGCAGAGAGAGAGGAGGAAGCAGGCTCTCTGCTCAGCGGAGAGCCCGATTCAGGGCTCAATCCCAGGACCCCTGGGATCATGACCTGAGCTGAAGGCAGAGGCTTTAACCCACTGAGCCACCCAGGCGCCCGGAGAGAGAAAATCTTAAGCCAGGCTTCACACCCAGAGCAGAGTCCCTTCTGGAGGTAGAGGTCATGACTGTGAGATCATGACCTGAGCCAAAATCATGAGTCTGAGCTTAACCTACTGAGCCACCCAGGTGACCCTCAGTCTGGTTTTAAAAGTCAAGTATTGGGGTGCCTTGGTGGCAGCTGTTTGAGCATCTGACTCTTGATTTCAATTCAGGTCATGATCTCAGGGTTGTGAGATCATAGGCTATGTGCTCAGTGGGGAGTCTGCTTGAGGTTCTTTCCCTCTGCCTCTCCCTCTACTCTTTTTCTCTCTCAAATAAATAAATCTTTTTTTTTTTAAGTCAGCTATTACTTACTTCTCTATAATCACTAGGCTTTTTATTTTATTTTATTTTTAATACCCAAACTTGTTATATAAGAACACAAAACTTAACCAAGTAACCTAAACAAATTAATCGTTTATGCTTTAAACATGCAAAATTGATTAAATTCTTGGGTTTCATTACTATTTAAAATGTCAGCAATATTTTGCCTGCTGAAAGCATACATAGTCTTCCTGTGTATTTCAATCTTTCTCAAAACATCTTATTGCATATTTTATGAGTCATAGTGGCCAGGGCTCCTAGTTGATGTTTTCTAAAATTATAAACCCTCAAACTCATGATGACATTTTGTTAAGTGCTTGTTGCACATGTAGGGTTGTGAAGCATTTCTAGAAAAAAATGCAATGAGAGAAAAATTCTTATAATAATTACTTTCTTGTGTGTGACCTTCAGAAGCAGAAACAATAGGAATTCATTGAGGGAACAAACTGAGTTCCCCAATAGCATATCAGCTATCCATTTAGTCTGGAAACATAGATAATAATATGATAATAATTAATTTTAATATGGAAGATGTGCTTGATAGACATGTGTATGCCTGTACTCCCATCCTTTTGGGGATACCTTGTATACTCAGCTCTGCAATTCTTTCCTTCTCTTTTGTGTGGTATGGTCAATAATCCATCATCATTCCTCTCAACCTCTCTCTATCTTTCTCTCTTGTGACACACACACCCTGTAATTTTGAGAGACTTCCTCTGGCCTCATGCGGATAGACATAATAAGCTATATATACAGATTTCTGTATATATGATATGGTATGAGTCCTGAACACACCTGCTTTATTATTTTTGCCTTACACACTAGGATACTGTGAATTTAATAAATTTTATTATATATCTCCAGTGAGTAAGGTTGCCAGAAAGATAATTCCCCATGAAGTAGGTAAAAGTTAAAGGGTACATATGGGGAATAATAGAGCAAAATAGCTGATGGAATTCTTAGAATTTTAGGATGTGTTTTTATATAATTCTCTTATGCACATAAATTTATATGCACAATACACATTATACATGTATAATGTATATGTATTTGCATGTGTATGCCTATATGTGCATGCATATATGTACCCAAGTGTGCATATACATATGTATGAATAGGCATATATATTTTAATATTTCAAAGACTGCTTGAGAATCTTGGGTGGTACGGTAAGTGAATTGTTAAACAAGTTCTTGCATATTGTGAGTGTTCAGTAACTGCTAGGTGCCCTTAAGATTTCAGGACACTAGTCTTTATGTCAGTCATGATTTCATCAAGAGTTTGGGACAAAACTTCCTCCAGAAGGTCCCTAACTGCAATAAGAAGCATGTAGGAAAATGTATGTTTTAGGATTTAAAACAACAGCAATGCCTAAGGGCTAATAATGGTATCTAATTCACTGGCTTTTTAAAGGGATTTTATTTATTTATTTGAGAGATAGAGAGGGAGAGGATGAGTGGAGTGGGAGGGGCAGAGGGAGAGGGAGAAGGAAGCCAGATGCAGGTTGTCCCAGGGTCCTGGGATCATGGCCTGAGCGGATGCTTAAGTGACTGAGCCACCCAGGCACCCCGGATAGAGCTGTTTTTAACAAAGAAAAAAGAAAGAAAGGAAGAAAGGAAGAAAGGAAGAAAGAAAGAAAGAAAGAAAGAAAGAAAGAAAGAAAGAAAGGAAGAAAGAAAGAAAGAAAGGCAGAGAAAGGAAAATGAAGAAAAAGAAAGAGGGGAAGTAATGGGAGCTTGACAAACTGTTCACTGCCCAAAACTGAACTTCAGAACCTCTGTAATCAGTGACCTTACAGTTTACCCCAGCCAGCTTTGTCTTTGGTTTGCTCAAAAACATAACCTTACAGAAAGTGATACAGCTCACTTGAGTTCACAATTTTTGACCTGGGAAATAAAGAATAGTGAAACTCAGCAGCTCAGGCCCAATAATTTCTGCATTTTCTCTCTCTCTCCCTCTCTCTTTTCTTGTTTCAAAGAACCACATCCTAGCCCTATGTTCATTTTGAAAAAAGTCTTCTCACTTTCTCAAGTCTTCCCAATGTTACGTTCATGCAGATGTACACATCTTTACCATGGCTCATTCTAGATTCAGCCTTAGCAATAAATAAATAAATAAATAAATAAATAAATAAATAAATAAATAAATAAAAGTGGGGTCAGGGCACAAAGTTTAGCTTTCATCCCCACTCTCACCTGTTCTATTGCTCTCTCCTTTCCTCCTATTACAGTTAAAGATGGCTCCAAATTCTGGGAACATTGTACCCAATGTTAGACTCAGGGAACCTGCCACTGAAGAGGGATACTTAAATCTTTTCCTCTTAAAGCCTGGTCTCCTCATCCAATCAGAACTGAATTCTGGACATGTTTTTACTTTGAGGTTTTTGTTTTGTTTTAAGATTTTATTTATTTATTTATTTGACAGAGAAAGAGATCACAAGTGGGAGAGAGAGAGAAGGAAGCAGGCTTCCTGCCAAGCAGAGAGCCCGATGCAGGACTCGATCCCAGGACTCTGGGATCACGACCTGAGCCAAAGGCAGAGGTCCAACCCACTGAGCCACCCAGGCTCCCTCCTTTGAGTTTTAGCTCTTACATTTAGCTCTATAATCTACGTTGAATTAATTTTGCATATGATATAATAAGGGATTCAATTGCATACTTTTGCATCGATTGATCCAGCTGTCCCAGGATTATTTTTTTTTCATTTAATTTTCTTGGTAGAAAATGGGACAAATATTTTTTTAAAAAATGTTTTATTTATTTATTTGACAGATCATGACCTGAGCTGAAGGCAGCTGTTTAACTGACTGAGCCAACCAGGTGCCCCGAAAATGGGACAAATATTTAAAAGGTGATACTTGAACAAGAGGTCTTGTGTTCCTGTAGTATAACATAGTAAATAAATAAATTGCATTAGTTTGCTAGGCTTACCATAACAAAGTACCACAGACTGAGTTGCTTAAGTATGGGGAATTTATTTTCTCATGGTTACAGAAGCTGGAAGTCCAAGATCGAAATGTCAGTTTTGGTTTTTCTGAGGGATTTTTTTTTTTCCCTTGGCTTATACATTGACATTTCTTCCAGTATCTTCTTATGGTCTTCTCTCTGTGTATGTCTGTGTCCTAATCATTTCTTAGTATGAGGACATCAGTCATACTGGAGTAGGGCCCCATCATATGACTTTGTTCTACCTTAGTTACCTCTTTAAAGACACTATATCCAAATCCAGTCACATACTAAGGTATTGTACTTAGGACTTCAACATAGGAGTTTGGTGGGGATGCAATGTAGTCCCTAAAATATATAAATACATAAAATTTGTCATACTTCCTTTATAAGAAGACTTGACAAATTCAGTAGTCTATGAAAATCAGCATGACCACAGCACAGCCCTTCCAGAAATCTCTATAATCCCTGACCCTTTCAGACTCTGAGCACTTGAACCAGTGGATCAATAGTGTTCACTATTATACACACAGATTCCAGTTCCCAACAAATGTTCAGCCCCTTAGACAAGTGCTTAACTGATGTGAAGTGGTTCACTGACAGTGGGCTTACTAAGATGTCAGGCAGCCCAGATAGCTTTGGCTTTAAGAAGGAAATCGTATTGCCTACACACACACACACACACAGAGTTTTATTTTCAAACTCTTTCCCATTGATTTGCTCGGATTACTTATTTTAGCGGAAAGCAAAGTTATAAATAACAGATAAATCTCTTCCAACTTTAAACTCTATAAGGTTGCCACCCAAAGACATCAGGGAGAAACAAGACAGGATGTGAGACTTGTTTAAAAATAACGGGAGGATAGGGATGAGGTCAGCAAGAGTTATCATGTGCTAAACATCAAAATCGTGTTCCGGAGAAATTCATATAATATCAGAAAATAAGCTTGCAAGATACGGAACTATAATCTTGCATATACTTCAACCTAGAGATCCAAATCTCAAAATTACATCTGCACCCATTTCTATAGCCCTCCCATGTCTATATCTATCTATTTGTATCTATCTGTTTCATCTCCATGTCTCTGTCGCTGTCATCTAAGTCTTTAAGACCATAGTTTCAATCCCTTCCTATCTAGGCTAGACTTAAAGGGCGCTCCGCCTTCCTGTAAGTGAAAAATCAAACAATTTCTTTCAGGATTTTAAGCATTTAGTAAGTACTTGACTTTTGTTTTGTTGTTAATAATGAAATAATTGTAACAAACAGGATCATTTAAGATCACAATTGTATTTTTCAAACCCCAGCCTAGTCTATAGACAGAACCATCTGTATACATAGAAGCCCCTCCCCCCCGACCAAAAGGCAGTAAAAAAGGAAAACAACAAATGTATACATAGGAAACAAGGAAGATGGTAGATTTTAAACTCAGTTTTGTCAATAATCACATTAAATTAAATGGTTTGAACAGCCCAATTAAAAGACAGATTATCAGGTAGGAGCCAAAAGCAAGATATAGGTGTTCATTATTGAGATGTTGGTCAAAGGGTACAAACTTTCAGTGATGGGAGGAGTAGGTTCTGGAGTCTAATATCTAGTATGGTGACTATAGTTAACAATACTGTGTTGTGTACTTGAAAGTTACTAGGAGAGTAGATCTTAAATGTTCTCAACATATACACAGCAAAAATTGTAATTATGTGAGGTGACAGATGTGTTACTAACCTTATGGTGGTAATCATGTACCAAATCATCATATTGTAACTGTGTTACATGTCTACTATATTTCCATAAAGCTGAAAAAAAAATGCTTGAAATATAAACACAAAAGTGAATTAAAAGTAAAAGGATGGAAAATGGTGTATGACCTAACACTAATTAAAAGAAAGCTGACACTGAATGGACTATATATATACTTTAAAATTAAATGTCACAACAAAGAATATTATCAGAGATAGGGAGGGCATTTTATAATAACAATTTATTAAAAAGATAAAACATATATAATTAATTATTCTCCTCTCTCCTGAACTCTCCTCTCTGGTATTCTGCTCTATAAACTCTAGCTAGCTCCTTGGCCTCCTGACTCCTAACTTTAGTTCCTCAACTGAAGGAGACCACCAGTCTCTCCCTGGGTTTCCCCTCACTGTGCCATGGTTTGAACATGCTCTTCAGGCAACAAGCTATCAATCAAAATTGATCTTATCTATTTTTTTATTTTACTGTCCTCAGTTGCTGGCATCCACTGTCTTGGAAACTTTTGTTTCATGTATTTTATTTTCTACGTTTTTTTTTTTTTTTTAATTATTTGTGCAGAACAGTCAATTTGGCTCTGGTCATTCCTTCTTGTCTAAAAGAAGAAGTGTCCTCATTTATTATTGAATTCATTTCATTTATTCTATATAATTTCTGCCATTATGAACTCCTAGTTCTATGGAAGCAACAGAAAATATCAAATTAGAAAATATTGCCATAAGGAGTAAAAATTACAATGCAAAGGAAAGTCATTAGTTCACAAGGTAAGGGGAGAAGGAGGTGATGTTTGAGACTTGTTTCAAGATCTCGTTATTATTTTTCCAGAGAAAGAAGTGAAGATTTTAAGAAGAAACAGGGTATACATTGTTGCAGAATCATTTGTAAATATGGCAATTTACATGGACTTAGAACCACCAAGGAGTGTGCAAGGGAAAGACTAGCATATAATGAAAGATAGAGGACAAATGAGGAAGAGCCTGGTATGTAATTCCAGTTCAAGTATTTGAGCTTTACAGTCAGCGATTTAAGAATCCCCCCTGGGATTTTAAACAAGGAAGAAATATTCCATTTGCATATTAGTGAAATCATATTGGTGATAGTAAGGTATGGACAATAAGGGACAAGACTGGAGTCAACAGGGTAAGGTTGACTGGTTCTTGCAGTAATTCAGTTGGGAAAATAAATCCATTAGGAACTTTTGTGATTGGCAAGGCATTGGCAGCTTGGGAAGTGACATTGAATATAATGTCAACAACCACTGGTGACAATTAGATGTGAGATTTGACAAAGGACAAAATGGGGGGAAATGTCTATGCTTGGGTGGCAAAAGAGAAAGTAATGCCAGGACCTGGGATGATGGGTACTGAAGAAGACCGAAGGGGAAGAGGAGGTGTTCTTGAATCAGGTGGTCTCAAGAAGTTAATGGGTTTACTGCTGCAGATGAGCAGGAGATGGTTAGAAATACAAGTACAGATGTTCTTCTAAGACCCAAAGCAGTTATTTTATCCAAACAGCAATTGTATATACTTGACATCAGAGAAGAGGCACAGAGGGCCTGGTTACATGCAATTAGGAAGCATTAAAGGAGAGTTAAGTTCCCAGAAGACCAGGGATGACAGTGGGAGGAGAGGGGGGAGAAAAGTCAGAAGTGAAGAAATATTTTTGTAAGCCTTGTCTAGTTACTATTGGGGTTTGAAGGCTGCAAGAGAATTTTTAGGAAGTACCTTGTTTTCACCAGGAGATCTCCTTTAATCGGAATCTCACTTTCTCTTGAATCTCTTGGGTTTCGGATGAATGGGGGATTTGCAGAAGAGAGCAGTGAGTTTGGGGTGGCTGTTCTATTGCCCCAGGGGGCAGGCACCTCCGCAGTGAGCTGTGCGCTTGCTCCTAACGGCTCCTTGTGGCTAACAATAAGCAGCAGAGTGTGGATGAGAACTTCTATTGTAAAGTTTGTTGCGCAGTCACATAGAGCTCAGCCGCTGGCATGAAAACCCCATAAAAAGCGAACCAGTTGCCTTCGTATATGTCACTGTCTATGCCACCCCATCACCTTAAATCTTTTTTGGGCAAGCTACATGGAGCAAGGCCAGCAAGCAATGCCAGCACATGGAGTTCTTAAGGGGAATCAAGCATGTCTTCATGGGAAAGCAGCAGCTCAGAAAGTCAAGAAGTTACAATTATTCTTAATGGTGGGTGAATAGTGAAGGGGTAGATGTCTTGGCTCCCAGCCCCACCTGTGCCATCTGTCATCTTTTAGATTTCCCCAAAAGCTTGAAAAGCAGGAATGATACCATTAAAATGATGCATTTTCAAATTTTACCTTAAAATAGAGACTCTCCAGGGTAAACAAATCATAGCAGTCATATATTCATCCTTTTAGAATTCTTGGTTGGGTGGTGAACTGAGAGTGGGTTAAGGAGGGCAGCTTACTTGTGAATGTGCCCTAGCTAACAAGCACACAGGATAGAAGAATATAAACTTCTATCTCCCTCTCTCCCTCCCTTCTTTCTCTCTCCTCCCTTCTCTCCCTTCCTTCCTTCCTTCCTTCCTTTTCTCTTTTACCCTCATTATATAAAAACCCAATCCCAGAAGAGACTGAGATAAACTTCTGCATGCTTGTAAGTGATGGAATACAAGTTCTTTTCTGAATTTTCTTGTAGTGAACATAATAAGAAAAGCTGGTGCTCTTTCCAAGTCCCAGAAGTTTCAGCTACTGTGCTTAGAAGTCTCAGTCTATCTAGAAACAAAGAGCTGCTGTGTGGACAAAAAGAATGGAACATCTTACATGCATCCTGATGTCTGCATGACAAAGAAGAAGCAGAGAAAGAGACAAGTGAGGAAATGTAGCCTTAGGCAGGCCCGTTTCATATGAAATTAAATGGTAAGGGGCAGTTGATTCTGAACAATTGCATTCAGCCAACCAGGAACTCATGCATCAAAGTCAGCTAAAACCACAGGCTCCCAAACTGCACTTCTGAAGGACAATTACATGAGAATAGTACAAAAAAGGCCAGTGAAGAACCACCAGCCTCTTTGGCTACATGAAGATTGGGGACAAGTGCATCATAAATATGTGTCGGAAACCAAGATCAATAACTATCTCAAGTGTGGGGCACAGGAAAATAATGACCAAATCCATTAGGCACACCTCTATCTATCAAGGGTACTAATTTGTTAACAGTGTGATGGTCTATCCTAATTAAGTCATTAGTGGCCATTAAAATGTTTTTCTGTGCTCACTTCTGTTTTAACTTCATATATTTTATTAGTTCACAGTAGGACTTCCCTTAAGTTTTCTTTCTACAAGTAACTCAGAGCACATGAAAAATAAATTACCTTTTACAAGAGATGCATAAGCAGCCCTTACTTCATTAATTTGCTGAATGTTCCCTTTTACCCCAATTTATCTATTTACTAAATGTTTCTGACTGTAAGTACTGGACAGTTTCATCTCAAGCTTCAGTATTTTGTGACATCAAAATAAGGATGACTGGATTATTGGGTGTTGAATAAAAGTTATTGAAGGTTACTCAAATCACCCTATTTTAGAGAGGAAAGGCAAAGTCTAATTGAAAACAGCTTGCATGTCATCGATACCTTTATTAAGTAAATGCTCAACTAGTATTTTTAGCACTCTAGGCAATTTACATTCTCAAGCACAGTTTGTTGCCTTTTTCATATATCTTCATAATGAAGAGATAAATAAACAGTATTGTTGGCTGGTTTTCTTGGAAACATAATCAGGATATTCATTATTTCCTGTATAGTCACTATTTCCTCAGCTTGCTTTCTAAAAATACATTTTAAAGGAAGGTAGAAGAATAAAGCTCTTTAGTTGAATGTTAGCAGTAGTAAAATGCAAAGGGTCACTGAGATATTGATTAGCAAAGGGTCTCACTCCAGAGGACCCTTGAGAGGGGTCCTTCACCAGTCTTTACTGTGGCAACGTTGGCACATTGTGTGTGTGAGTGATGTCTCATCTACCTTCATTCCATCGATGAAACATTGCCTAAGTGTAATGCTTATAACTGAACCCTGGCTTCCAAGATGTACAAGGAGCCAATGTCACCAGACAGCAAGGTTGCACTGAGGCTGTATGCACGCCTCATGGAGTCTGCCACCACCAAGACCCTCACTGATTTCTCAGAAAAAAATATCTAAATATCTAAATATTTCTAGAAGACAGAAAGACCTACTCTATCTCTTTCCTGGATACAGAATGTTTCAATATACTACACCTAGCGTGTGTGTTTATATTTTTATTTTATGACATTTTGTTATATAAGTGAGTATAATGGAAAGCAAAAGCTTAAAAAAAAAAAAAAAAAGATGAACCTTTGCCTTTGTTTATGCCCATTTCTTCTGTCCCTTTACCCTGGCGGCATAGCATTCATCAAACTGGAGTTCTGGGTTGTAACTCAGCTTCCCTGCATCCATCCTCTTCATGAATATTTCAGTATTTACACTTCTGCTCAATGTACCAGGACGGATAACACTGTCCCCTGACAGATAGCCACCTGGGCTGCTCTGCTATTGATATGTTTATTCCCCCTTCTAATTTTCCATTATAATCTGAAGTTCATTTCACTCCTCATATCCTTCTAGGATGCTCATTTTTCAAATATCCGTCTCCCAAGATCGTATTGTCAGGGTAACAGCATTTACACAGAGGAATTATTTGATTAGTGAAAACAGTGTGGTGTTTCAAAGGCTGCAGCCTGAGCTGGTTAGTCCGCTCCCATCTTGCCTTCTTTGATGTAGGACCTCTGCGTGAGTTCACCACGACCTAAGGAAGAGGTCATAGGAGGTGGACCGGAGTTTAGAACTACAAAGAAAAGAGAGAGAGAGAGAGAGGGAGGAGATAGAGAGGAGATAAAAGAGACAGAGGGGGAGAGAAAGAGAGAGAGAATGCTGGAGGGAGGAAGTGGGAGAGAGAAAGAGATGAGGAAAATGTGAGAGCGCCCCATCTGGTGAAAAGTGATACTACTAGAAAGCGCTTAAGTCCTTAATTTTGTCAAGATACCAGTTCATTTTTACTGAAACTCTCTGGGTAAGAAAGCAAAATGTATACCTAAAAATAAATCCATACACACATCACACGTGATTTAAAAATCTAATGCTGCGAATATAATAGAAAAGACAATGAAATGTAACAAGGGAAAATCTAAAGGTAAATGCAGAATAACAGTAACAACATACTTTTTTTTTTTTTTTTTTTTTTTTTTTTTTTTTTTTAAGATAACCCATGCCTTGGAGGACATGAGGATTCACTGAAAAAATAGTGTTAAGAAATAGAAGACAAGAAAAAGTGCCTGGAGAGAAGGCCCTCCTGGGTACTCGTGCCATTATCAACAGACAAAACCAATCAGCTATTAATAGCGTGTATATTTTCACAAGAGTCGAGAGAGAAGTACACAAAGATGAGGCACAAGAGGCAAAGGCGAAGAGGCCCGAAGCTAGACGCAGATGTATTCATACCCATTTCCTCAGGGTTCCCCTCAGTTTGACCACATTTTGTGCTGAATTCTTTCTGCCTCTAGGCTCCTGATTTCCCTCTCTTAGAGCATTTCCTTTTGAAAAGTTGTAATTATAAATCCTTCTCTGCCTCTTTGACATGTAAATCTTTTTTAAAAGTCTCTTGCCAATTTTACAACGCAGGAATGTCTTTCTGAAGGATCTAGGAGCGATCTGTTTGAAATGTCAGCATCAAGGAAGGTCCTGCTACTACCTCTCAGTTTCTGTGGAAGGGAGGACCCTACCTTTCCCTGGGGCTACCTTTCCCCAAGTAGTAAAACTACCTGCTGCCATGAAGATAGGAGAAAATTTACATTTTCTTTGGGTAAAGCCAGCTAGCAAACACAGATGGCCTAAGATCTCCTCCTAATCCAGCTCCTAAAACACTACTGTTTGCTGTTTGCTTCAGTGGAGTTGAGTTTAGACACAGTTCTGGCTTCTTTTCCCTATTGCAATAGACTTGAATAAAATCTTTTTTTTCAAAAGTTTAATATTGTCCAGTGCATTTTTTACCTTGACATATACAATAAAGATACCCTTGCGTGCATTACCTTTCTTCCTTCTATTTTTATCTTGATGCAATGGAGAGTGGAAGAATGTTGAACAAATATTGAACCGGTGGGATTTCTGCTGTGTAACATACCAGGTGTGTATCCTTAGACAATTTAATTAATGTCATTGAGACTTTTTCTCTTAAGTTATAAAATGAACTATCTTGCAGTGTTATACTAAGAATCAATGTAAAATTCCTGGCACGAAACAATCAATAAACAGATCCTGGCCCCATCTTCATTCAGCAAGTGTGTTGTATGCCCTGAGGTACATGTTCTAAATGTGATTGTTCATAAGTAACGTCTGGTGTTGGTGATGTCAGTGAGAATCTGCTCACAACAGAGATTTATTGAGAGAAAATATATACCTTCTTCATGGGAAGTTGCCTTTTTTTTTCCCCCTGGAATTAGAAGAGATTCAGTGATAAGACGGACGGCCCAGAGGGCGCATTGCTTTATTATCTGAATGTCATATTGGAGTCATACACTCGTGGCCAATAATATACTTATTCCAAATGAAATAGGCCTTCTGTCTGGTGTTTTGTTTATAAGGCATTTTATTTTGCTCACATATATACATTCACATACCACATATATACACACATGTGTGTATAAACATACGCACACACATATACACATACATATATATGTGTGTGGTATGAAAAGTAAAGAAATGAGGTGGTGATGAAAATCGTCTCAAACCCAGCATGTTGATTTTGTTTGAGTAATTAACTCCAGATCTGGTGGGTATCATACAGCAGCCCAATTTTATTCAGGAGGAAATGCAGAGAAACAACTAAACTACAATAACATCTCTATGTGGATTTATATTTTTATTTATAGCAGCTTGTTTGCCTAAGGAAATTTATTCCAGCTATTATAAAAACAAAAACAAACAAACAAACAAAAAAACCCACCATTTCTAGAACACCCAATTGTGGCATCATGTTTGATGAGAAATATGTTGGAGGGTGGGTGGAGTGAGCCTCGTTGTTACAATCTTTTACAGGGAATTGAGATCAGTTCAACATTCCTTTGTTGAAAATCTACTGATTAAGCCCTGAAACCCTTCACTGAGTTGTAAGCAGTTGCTGTCAGTAAGTCATCTTAGAGTTGTATGAAACCTTGATTCTATTACTAGGTATGTACTCAAGGGTCAGGGATTCTTTGGGAAGAGAATTGGTTCTACCTCTGACTCTTTGTTAGGAGAAGTTTAAGATGTTAGATGGAGGTCTCCTGGGAGCTCTGGAAATAATGTAGCTGCATACTCTTCTTTGGCTATGATTAACCCACGAGCTGGGTTATGGGTACACCCAAAATGTCCATAGAGTATCTGAGATCTGAGAGCAAGTAGGACTGAGTTATACTTTATGGATTTAGCAGCACCCTGAAAGAATGAAGGTGACCGCAGATAGAGGAAGGAAAACCTCTAGGACATCTTGAGTTAATGATATTTAACTACCTTAATGATCAGTCTGGTTTGGAAAACATTCCTATTGCATTCCCCGAAGATTAACTATTTTTAAAAGAGCTAGTGAAAACATTCATTTCCTCTATTTTTTGCACTGTCATTTTTCTAGGGTTTAATTTTGTCCAGAGTCTCAGGGACCACAGTATATATTTACATGTGATTAAATTTATAATGGGGCTATCATTAACCATTCCCACATGAAGATGTCATAATGTGGCATGGATTTCCCCCAGTGAATTACTCCTACCACCTTTCCAGGTATTTAACGAATATAATGAACTAGTGACGGATCCAATTTTCCTCTGCTAGAAAAGCAAAGTTATACAGCTCAATAGCAGTAGGCTGAATAAATGTCCGTTGTAATAGCAGAGGGAAACTCTCGTTAAAAATTAAGTTTGTAAGATACCCTCCAAAGTGTTTTATAATATTTCTTGATAGCTCTTGGCACTTTGTGTCTTTTTCTCTTCCTGTTCTTTTTCTTTCTTTTTGTCATCTTGATCCTCTTTTTCCCACCTCCTTCTTTTACTTCTCTACAGCACTGATAAAGTGTAAATAGGCATCATATGCTAGATGAAGTATAGGCTAAGCTAAGCCCTTAAACAACATTATCTAACTAACTTCTCAGGAAAATTCCTATAAAGTAGGAACTCTCACTATACCCATTATACATATGAAAATCAAAGATGTCTCCAAATTACAGAAAGCTAAAAAGTTTGCAAATGCCAGGGATGGAATTGTCTTTCTACATCTAGAGCCCGAGTCCTTAACCATTATGCTATGCCACCTCTCATGGGAAAGCATGTCTGAACTCTTTGATGCAGAGGTCCTGGTACATGCTGGAGTGATTAATTAGCTTCATGTTTTATCTTGAATATAGTAGCATTAATGTATAGAGAGTAAGACTGGCTTATTAATGCACAGAAGAAATTTTCTTAACCAAGAGTAACAAATCAGTGTTGACATTGGAAGCAAAATCCAGGAACTAATGGCTAATCTGTTTTAAGAAACAGATAAAAGAGAGAAAAGTAATTATTTTTGGAAAGCTTAATGGGAAATGGGGTAGGGTTAAGCAGGAAACCAATACATTTGCTATTATTGTTCATAAATCTTCTAGTGCATTTTTAAATTGCTAGTTACATGAAGTATTTTTGGGGAAAAAAATCAAAATTGCTAAGAAATTAAAAATCAGCTAGCAAGGACTGGAACTTCTGCTTCCAACCTTGATTCTGTAGCTGGAAATGGACTCTCCTTCCTGCTTTTAACAGTGAGGAAGCAGAATAAAACATGAGAAATAACTGTTTTCAGGTATTGACCCACTGGCAGCATAAAGCTATGGTCTCTGATAGCAAGGAAACTAATAATGTCAGTCCTACAATTATCCAGAGAAGAAATATTTTGCAAATCAGAGTTTGAGGGATCAAAAGAAACCCAACAGTTCTTGGGAAATGTGTTGAGTTGTAATCTGAAATATAGTTTAGAACACAGGGTAGTTGAGGAAAGTAGAATTTGAAGAGTTGCAGGCCAGAGATTTCTTCCTAGGGAAAGAACATCAGAAATCTACATTCAAGTTCCTTGAGATTTGGATTAAGTTCTAAAAAACCCTATATGATATCCCAGGGTAGTGGGCAAAAAATTACCAAATAGCTGCCAGCTGAACATTCCTAGCATTCACCCAGGGCTAGAAGGTTTTCAAGTTCCAACTAGTCAGAGTGAGGAGGAGTCATTGCAAAATACGTAGCACATTTGATAGAAACCCAAGAAATGTCTAATAAAGGCTAATAGAGCCTTTATTTTTAAATATTTATTTATTTGAGTAAGAGAGTGAGAGAGAATGAGTGGGGAGAGAGACTGAGAAAGAGAAAGAAGAAGGCTCACTACTGAGCAGGGAGCCTGTTGTGGGTTCTATCCCAGGACCCTGGGATTATGACCTGAGCTGAAGGCAGATACTTATCTGACTGAGCCACCCAGGTGCCCAAGGCTACTATAGCCTAACAAAACTAAAACATTAATCTTGAAAGTATGAAGTTGTTCCACAAGAAACTTAATTGCCTTCTAGATCAAAAGCCAGTGATTTGTAAACATGGATAGAAAATAAAATCAAGCACAAAACTTCAGAAAACTTAACATATATAACAACCAATCAAAAAGGACTAGACTTGAGAACAATGAAAGCTATCACCCATAACCAAAGAGAAAAATCAATCGTCAGAATCCTACAGAGAATGAGAGACAAGATGGGATTTGCAGAGAAAGGTTTTATCAGATCTATTACAGATACAGACAAGGAATTAAGGAGAAAGCAAAAACAGAATGTAGAGAGAAATGGCTAATGTAAAAGGCAACCTGATAAAATTTCTGGAATTAAAATATATCATATCTTAAAATTGAGAAAAAAAAATCACTCACACATCAGCAGGAAAAGAGAATAAGGTAGCTGACCTCATAGTTACAGAAAGTATCCAAATTGAAGCGGTCAGGAAACATAAGTGATAAAAAAACAAGCAAAGAATCTGCGACAATAGCACGTGTTCTACACATGTATAATCGGGGTCCAAAAATGAGGAGTGATGGGAGAGGCTATAGAAAGAAAGAAAGAAAGGGAAAGAAGAGGGAGAGAGGAAAGTGGAGGTAGGGAGGAAGGAGGAAGGAAGGAATGCATGAGGGAGGGAGAAAAAAGAGAAGAAGGAGGAGGAGGAGGAGGAGGAGGGGAAGAAGGGGGAGGGGGGGAGGAGCAAGGAAGAAGACAACCACATAAAAATGACTAATTTGAAATGAAGGAAAACACCAGTGATCTCTGTACGAAGAAACTAAAATAACTTGAATCAAGAAAATCACCATAAAAAGGGCATATCATAAAAAGATTTTAAAAAATAAAGTTGAAAACTCAAAAGAAGCCTGAGAGGGAATAAAAACACTATTCCCAAGGGAATGAAGATTAAAATTGCATCTGGATGAAGTCAGGGAGAATGGCAGAATAAGGACCTCTGAAAATCCTTTCCTCCCTGAAGTAATGAGAACAGTGGGAAAAATTGTGAAAATCAATTTTTTTTTCAGAGCTCTGGGAATTAAGCAAAGGCCTGTGACAATGTAAGGGGCATTTATTAGAGCGAAAGACTGAACTCTGGTAATAATAATGAGCTTTATTGCATTTTACTTGCCCTATTCCCATCTCCTGCTCTCTGCCTCCCTGGTTGCCTTGAGAAGCAGCAGCCCTATAGTCATGGGGAAAACCAACAAGTCAGCAGAGCTGGATGGGACGGAAGAGGACTTGAGCTTCTCCAAAGCCCCATTCCCAAAGAACTGCTTTTGATCTGTCTAGAAATTCTGTCGAACTCTACTCATTTGTCTTTATTTGACCTACTTAGAGTTTACACCACGTGAATGCCTTTTCTCCCAGGGGTGTTTACAAAAGAAAAACAAAACAAAACAAAACTCAGTATGGCTTGTTTAATACCACATCTACTTGATGTGGAGGTAAGAAATGAGGCACAAAATAAGTTCTCACCAAACAATAAAAATAATTACAATAAAGGGAAATGTTGGTGAAAGGGATGAATGGACGTCACAGGGGGCTTTGGGAATCTCCGACACATTCTTGTCCATACCCAAACCCAGGGCTGTTTGCATGCCCAGCACTAAGCACACATTCAGGAAAAGATCCAAAAAGTCTCTGCCCTCTCACCTCTGGATGACCTTGAGATTCTGCAGTCATGAAATTAAGGCTAAGGCAGAGTTGTAAACTTCTGCCTAAGCATTGCAGATACGCACTAACGCACATAAAGAACCCTTGGCAAGGCCTACTAGGGTTATGGCAGTCTTCGATACTCTACTTTCCATAATGCATACAACAACTAGACAGAAGATCAATAAGGAAAAACAAGACTGGGATTACAGTATAGACTAACTCGACCCAACAGATATCCATCCAACATTCTACCCAACAACAGCAGGATTCATCGGAATAAATCATATATGAGGTAATTTTAAAAATTCAATGATTTTCAAAAGGATCGAACTCATACAAAGTATGTTCACCAGCCACAGTGAAATTTCCCTAGGCATCAATAATAAAAGGGAATTTGGGAAATTGACAAGTGTGTGGAAATTTTACAATGCACTCCTACATAACCAATGGCTTGAAAAATAAGAGAGAAATCAGAAAATACTTTGATATAAATGAAAATGAAGACACAACATACCAAAATGTATTGGATGCAGCAACACTAGATAAGAAAGAGCAAACTGAACTCAAAGCAAATGAAAGGAAGGCAATAATAAAAATTCAACTGGAAATAAGGGAAATTGTAGAAAAACAGGAAGTTTATGGAACCAAAAGTTGCTCTATGGAAAGGTCAACAACTTGGCAGGGTAGGTATTATTTGAACTTCCATTTCATGGGTGCAGAAAGCAAGATCCTGAAAAGACAGACAATTTGACCAAGATCTACTCGGAGAGTGACAGAGTTGGGATCGGAACTTAGGTGGTCTGCCTGCCAAGTGACACAGTGTTTCCCATGACCAAGCAAAGTAATTGTGACCACCCAGTTCAGGGAGATGAGGCTAAGATCAGAGATACTGGAAAGTCATAATCTGGATAAGATCTAAACAACGGCTCTGAGGTTGGGAAAAAGTTATACTCCATCAGAGGCAGGAGTTGTGTTTTCAACTCTGTTTCCCACCTGCCTGGCACACAAACTCAGGTTGACTGATTGGCTTCATCAATCACAAGCTGCCACTCTCCTATTGAGATTGGTTTCTTTATCTTTAAAACGGGGGCTGAGGAGTATCTGTTCTTGGGAAGGGCAATCCTTCTTAGTTCCGCATTCTGTTACCCCGCAAGGTATCTCTTTTATAAAGAAAATGGATTCTTCTACCCCTGAGCTGACAAGTTGAATTATATTCTTCATTTTAAAAATAGTTACAGACTGTGCAATAATTTATGCTGAAGAATTTGCCCCACTAAGGCGCCCCCTCTTACACACAAAATAGAATGTCCTCGCCTTCTCCCAAGCCTTGGGGAGGGCTTCCTGTGTTTGTAGAGGCCGTGGGGCATGACCAGACCTGCCCAGGAATAACTATTCCTGCTGTGAGCATTCTGTTTGCCTTATGACTTCATTTGGTGCTGCAATATAATATGTACATACCAATTTTCAATTTCTCTAGGAACATTATTTTCTGCCCAAGCTTAGTGTAACTGTCAAAAGTATTCATGGCTCAGGAACCAAGTTACAGTTTCCTGCTTAGAGTATTCAAAGCATAAAACTAAAGGCAAATAGGACTGGCTCTTTTTTGCACACATTTTTCATTCATATCCTCTACTACTCCTCACTTTCATTGGAAAAAAAAAAAAAGTTTTCCTGTGTATGCCACTGCAGAGTTTACCCGGAAAAGAAGGTGATCACAAACCCATTTCCTGAAGACTGGGAAACTCCACACGGCTAGTCTGTATTCCTTGTAAGTGCCCCAGCATATTTTGGCTGGACAAGATAAATTCAGAGGCTGTTTAAGACATAGAGGACAATAATCAAACCAAAACAGTCCGTACAGCCAAGGCTAAAGATCCATGACCTCTGTAAGGTTGCTGTGAATGGTTACATAGGTTTTTTTCACTGCACAAAGAAGACAGGTTAAGGGGTGGGTCTGTGGAGACTATAAGACATTCTGTGCTCTTTTAATGAGTCCTATGCTTATGGGACACTAGAAGGCATATGTTTATTTTATTTATTTTTTATATTATTTAAAATAAATAAATAAATTTATTTATTTTAATTTGCACAATGGTGCTATGTGGATAAGCACAGTCTGAACTTTGCATCTCCAAATCGTTGTTAACTTGCTATTTTCATCCACGTGCACTGATACAACACAACGCCGCAGACTGGGTCACTTATAAACAACAGAAATGTATTTCTCACAGTTGTGGAGGCTAGAACCACAGATCAAGGTGCCCACATGGTAGGAAGAGGGCCCTCTTCTAGGTTTCAGATTTTGCATATCATCACTTGGCAAGAGGGGCTAGGGAGCCACGTGAGGTTGTTTTATAAAGTCATGAATTCCCTTCCGGAGGGCTCTATCCTTATGACCTAATCCTGTCTCATAGACCCCACCTCCTAAAATCATCATCCTGGCAGGTTAAGATTTCAACGTGAATTTTGGGGAGGGAGGCAGACACAAACATTCAGAACCTAGCCTTTGTTAAAGAATAAATATCTTTTTACTAGGGAGCAATAAAGAAATAAACTAAGAACAAGATTGTGTTTGGTCTTAAATGTAATAGAATCATCAATGTACTCAAGATGATCTCTCTTGCACACACGCACACAAACACACACACATACATGCACACATGCACACACACCCCCCCACACACACATGAATGCACATACACCCATTTCTCTCTGTGTGTCAACCTCATTCTTCTCTCCTACCAGAGAAGAGCTTTGCTTTCTACACCTGGCCAAACACAGAGTTGATGAGCTTCCAAGTTGCATATCTTTCAGATGCAAATGCAGAAAGTGACCTAATGATCTCCCTTGTTCCCAAATCAAAAATCTTGGCTGGTGACTCATTTATTAAGCTTAGGTCAAGGTCCTGACCTGAACCAATCAAATATAGCCAGAATAGCCAGAAGGGGTGTGTGTGTGGGTGGGTGGGTTCTGGGGTGGGGGGAATTCTCTAGAAAATATACAACTTGAGCTAGGAAGGAATATTCCAATATTATTGGAATATTTCTTATTCCAATAAGAAATATTAAAGACGAGACAAAACAATAAAGAGTCAGTGAGGCTACATAAGTTAGGGAAAGCCCAAATCACTGACATTTATGAATTTACCTTCATTTAAAGCAAAGGATAAAAAAGAGTAGCTTACTCTACTCACTCGTCCGAAGTCATCAATACTCAGCCCTGAAGTCACTTTGAAATCTCAATCTCAAACCTCTCTTCTCACATTTTATGCTATTTATATCCTAGTCACATACACCCCCTCACCCTTAGGCTCCATTGATGCCTCACCTCCTCCAAGAAGCTTTCCCCCAAGCACTGTATCCTATCTTCTCTCCATTCCCATTAACACTGACAACAGCGTTCGCAAATTGCTTTCCTTAATCATATACTGTCTTGTATTGTTCATTAACTATTTTGGGCTTATGGTTCATCTCCCCCAAAGAACTGTGAGCTCCGTAAATCTTTTGTAATGACTATTATTGGTACACTAACAACTAAAATTACCTTTATTCACAGCAGACACCACAATGCTGAGTGTACTCTTGGTAAACATATGAATAGGAACACATTTGGGGAAGATAAGATTAACACTAATCATACAAAGTGCACTGAAGATCCCAGAGCAAGCGAAACAGATGAGTGGCAGGGTGTGGTCTCTTTCTAATAAATACTGAATACAATGTTAAGGGATAAACTCAAACACAGTTATTTGTAAAATGCTTAAATTTAGAATGATGAATCAGTATTTTATTTTGCCTCTTCCTTATTTAAGGAATGTCTCAGAAGCAAAGGTGATTAATTAAATCTACAGAGACAAATAATTTATTTTCTAGAAAAATGGAGGTTTTCTTTAACACAAAGTTCCAGGTGTGAGGCTTGTCAACTCAGACCATGAAAATGGTGGCAGACAAGCTCATTCATTTGGTCTAATGAAAATGATCAACAGTGGAATTGGGGAAAACCCCAATTAGAGGTATATTTAAAAGCCACAACAGGGGTGCCTGGGTGGCTCCGTCATTATGCGGCTGCCTTCAGCTCAGGTCATGATCCCAGGGTCCTGCGATCAAACCCTGCATCCCTCTCTCTGCTTGGCAGGAGGGCGGCTTCTCCCTCTCCCACTCCCTCTGCTGATGCCCCCTCTCTCTGTGTGTCTCTCTGTCAAATAAATAAATAAAATCTTAAAAATAAATAAATAAATAAATAAATGCCACAGCAACTAAAATCTGAATTAACTAAGCATTACCAGAAAATAGTCAAGGTAGAGACCTTCCTTAATGAACTAATGGTGAATATGTGCCATTTCTAAATTCTTTGTTAGATATAATTTATGCTCTAGGAGTTACTAAAAATGACTTGTATTTGGGAGTAAGATAAATTTTCTCTTTTATACTTGTTTATATTATTGTTTGTTGGATTCATTTATTGAATATTTTCCCACATTGTGTGTGTCTCACATTTAAAAATAATCCATTCACATTCATTCAAGACCCCCTTAGTTAAAAAAAAAAAAAGTAGCATGATCATGGCTGCCTTTCAGAAGCAAAGATTATAAGGCTTAAAATGCTTCTAGATTAGCCTTAGGTCACAGTGTGAATAAGGAGCACAGTGGGAGCAGAGGTCCAGACACAAAATGTCCCAATACCGCTTAGGAGGTAACTACTGGCCTGGATGACATTTCTAAGCCAGTAAAATCTGAAAAACAGTAAGATTTTATTATATTTTGAGTTTTTATTTATTTTTTAAATATTTATTTCACAGAGAGAGAGAGAGCTCAAGCACGGGGAGTGGCAGGCAGAGGGAGAAGCAGAGTCCCCACCAAGCAGAGAGCCCTGATGGAGCTCGATCCCAGGACTCTAGGATCATGACCTGAGCCTAAGGCAGATGCTTAACCCACGGAGCCACCCAGGAGCCCTTATGTTTTGAGTTTTTAAAGATTAAAAAACAAACAAACAAACAAACAAACAAAAACCCACGCTGATATGCCCAGAGGGGAAACGATCGCCCAGACAAAAGACCCTTCCTCTCCTTCAGATTAATGCCATAGATGTTAGATGCAATGTTTACCAGATGTCCTGGCAAAAAAGACCCCTGATTTGGGCTGAGCTTCCCTCAATTACAAGTGTTTTTGTTTGTTTGTTTACCTGTTTCATTTGAAAATGCATACAGATAATAGATACATATTATCTGCTTCTCTCCTTCCTGAGTTGATAGAATGACTTACGTGGACCAAAGGGATAAATGGGTGAACTTTGGGACTTTCACTGCAGAATTCTCCCTCCTTCTCCTTTCTTTTTGCAGAGGGATGTTTAGGAAGGAAATTGGATTCACTGTTTGCTTACAGCAATATATTTAGCTGGTGGCTGTATGTGCCGGTCCAATTAACTCTTTTAACAATATGGGTGAAATGAGGTTATTGGATTATGTTTGTAGCCAATTATAATTGTTTTGGTTGACTACTCCCTCTTGTAACCTTATTTACAGTTAAGAAAACAACATTGAAAAATGTTTCTTAGCGTGGAAGAAAAAAGCCCAGGGAAAAATTGAAAGAATAATTTCTTTTCTCTAGATCATGAAACATGACCTCTTATTTATGTCTGGGCATAAAGGAAAGCCTACTTTCACAGAAATAAAAATAAAAATGTCAGCCATGAAACACTTTGAATACATCTCATTATCTTCATTATCATCATTACCTCTATTTCTTCATAAAAAGTAATGTCATCGGTGGGAAACAGCGTGATTCAAAGAAAGGAACACAAGGCTGGGACCAAGTTGACCACAGTTCTAATGTCAGATCTGTAGCTAGTGAGTCACCACCTCTCTGAATTTAATGTCCTTCCTTCAAAGTGCAAATAACAAACCTGTTACCACAGTGATCAAATGATGGGGTGTAGGTGATATGCTTTAAAAAAGTAAAGTCATAAGACATTGGTTGTGAATTAGTGTTGAGTAATAGGTATTCCTCCTAAGGTTATTTCAAACTATGGCACAAGGAGATTTTGTTCTGCATGTTAAAATTATTCCTAGGACAATGTTAAGGTAATTTTTTTGTCAACTCATCACTCTCTTTCCTGACCTGTTGCAAATGTGTTGTGAATGGGGTTTTTTTAAAGGCATGAGAAACTCCATGATACTTGACCGGAAAAGAAAATAATTGCTGGGATTGAATGGATCACCAGGAGAGGAACAAATGACTCAGGCAAATGAGTGACCCGGAGCCCCGAAATCTATTTAAAATGATAGGTTTCGTTATTTTACAAGTATGGTGAGGTCAACACAGCCAGAGAAAATTGCCCTTAACAAAGAGTTTGTTACTCAGAGTTCCCAAAAGGTAGGGGCGTGCCACAACTTGCAGGGCCACAGGGGAACTCACAGCATCAGCCCGTGGCAGAGGGATCATTCTTGGGAAGGAAGACAGTCTGCAAAGCTAGTGCCCAGCTCAGCTCTCTTGCCTGGGGACCTAAGCTAGAAAGTATACATTATTTAGCACAAACCCATCACCACTATCAGGGGAAACATCAAGGAGAAATTCTACTGGCATTAAGGAAATAGCATCTTTTTTTTTTTTTTTTAAGATTTTCTTTATTTATTTGAAGAGAGAGAGAGAGATCACAAGTAGGCAGGGAGGTAGGCGAGGGAGAGGGGAAGCAGACTCCCCGCCAAGCAGAGAGCCCCATGCGGGGCTTGATCCCAGGACCCTGAGATCATGAGCCGAAGACAGAGGTTTAACCCACTGAGCCACCCAGGCACCCCACAGCAGATTATATATTAATAAGAACCAGGATAGCCAATTATCTGGCTGCTACAGGTTCTTGAGGAATGTTTATAAAAGGACTATCCCAAAAAGTACGTCATTTTATACATGTGTATCACTTCATGACCTGCCCAAAGTTCCTGGAGGGGGCAGGGTGGCCCAACCTACCATGTCTCATGTTCGTAGCCACAGAGCTAATAAGTGGCTAAGTCAGTATTGAGACCTCAGGAGTCTGGGCTCGTGGTCCGTGTAGGTAATCTCCACTCCATGCTGTCTTCTTCCTTTTGATCCTCATATCAACCTGATCATTTTCTCTAATATCTGGGTGATCGTACAATTTATCATTCATATGGGGACAGTTTTGAGCCTTAGTAATAACTATGTTGGGGAAACAGGCATAAAAAAGGCTGCCCTGAGTGAACAAGGAATTAGTTCTCCTGCCTTATTACTGATGTGCCATCTGAGGCTGGAGATGCCTGGCTCATTGGTGCCAGGAGCCAGGACCAACCAGGTTTGGGGAGGTCCTCATCAGGGCTACCCCACCTCACTTCTGTTGTGTCCTGCTTCCCCTTTCCCACACCTTGCCGGCGCTAACACTGCTGGTCACAAAACACAAACACAAACTACCATAGGAAGAAGCTAATCTATATCTTCAATTAAATGGTTGATGGAAAGTGAGGCCAAGAAGGTAGGGGGATGAGGATAGATTTCTTGAATTTAAAAAAAGGATATGACCTACTGCAGAGACAAGAGTCTCCCTTTGACTCTATCTAGGCCATTGTTCACATTCAGGCCTGCATTTGGAGCACTTACTCCCAATACCATATTCTTGGGAATGGACAGAGTATAAACCTGACCATGACATTGCAGGTGTCCTTGCTGTTAACTCAGGTGCTTGGCAGGTGACCTGGTAGGAGATGCACCATATCACATGGTGCACATGTCACATGTGGTGCTTGCCACTCAGAGGGAACTTAACATTCAGGAGGCCCAGTCATCTCTGTGCATGGGACAATGGTGAAATGGTGTGAGTCTGTGGCCAGCATCTTATAACCTTCACAGAGAGTCCCTTGTCCTACTGACATGGAAGAACGGGACAGTAAGAATACTGCATCTCCAACATCAATGGAAAAACCTGTGCTTTGTCCCTTGTGTGTCAGTGTGGCATTGTTGGCAGGCCAGAGGATCTGGGGATTGTCTTTAAGATTAAAATGTCAAGGTTTACTTCTTAATATCAGTGTAGTGATCAGAGAATGGATTTGGAAATAGCATAACCTGCATTTGTAGCCTGACTCTGACACTTACTGGTGGTGTGACCATCAATGGCTCATTTAAAAATTCAGAACCTCACCAAAACATGGGGATAATGACTATTCATATTTTGTAGGGCTATTTGAGGATTAAGTGGGCTGAAGCATGCAAAGTACTTCTTAGAGTGCTTTGCACAAGGAAGTATTTAATAACTGGCTATTTTTATTAATAATTTCTCAGTTTAGTGTAAAATTAAGTGACCCCAGGGAACATTTTTCAGGAGCTGAATAAGATAACGAATATACATTTTTTGGTCTTAAGGAATAGGAGATTTTAGGTTTTGTTTTTTCAGGGATTTAGAGAGGATTTTAATCTTTTCTGACATTCTATCAAGCTTTGTTGCCAGAGTACGAACTTAACGTAGGCGTGGAAATCAAGGAGGAACAATGTCTGTCTGTCTATCTCTCTCACAAGTGCACACACACACAGAGACACACATATCTTTTTACTCTTAATGCACCAGAATATTTTCTTAAAACAAGGACATTCCATCACATAACCAAAGTACAATTGGTATAATAATGAAATATAATGCCATATAATATTATAACGCAATTTGCATTCTGTATTCAAATATATGCAATTTTTGGAGTAACTATCTTTATAACTTTGTGTATTTATTTCCTGATTAGTATATAAGCCAGGACCACAAACAGCGTTTAGTGACACGGTTCTTCAGTCTCCTTTTTTCAGCGAAATTCTTCATTCTACCCTCGTCTTCCACGAACTTGATATTTTTTTGAAAAGAAGAGTCTAGTTCTTTTGTAGAATGTCTGTCAATTGGTGCTTGATGTTTCACTCACAAATGGATTTGTATGATGCATTTTTGGCAACAAAACCATATTGTTCAAGCCTTAAGAGTGGCTTCTAGAGGTCTGTGTCCTGTGAGCCTGCATCTCCAGCCATATGCCTCCCATCCCTCCTGCCATATTGCTTCCTGCTACACCACAGTCTCCTTCATCTCCGTACTGTACTCCTCTGCCTAGAGCACTTTCCCCTCTTTGCCCCTTCTCTGCCTCACACTCTTCATCATTCTTCCTTTTGATCTAAGCTTCAAGGTTTCTCTTTCTGAGAAAACATCTTAGATGAGGTTACATGACCATCCCCACTTCTCTTTCCTTATAGCACTTATGTCTTTTGTAATAGTGTGTTTGTGCTTTGCTCTGTGAGCTCCCTGAGAAGCTTCTGTCCTCCCATTTAGGCTACGGCTCAAGATACAGAAGGCACAATGGATAGGTGTTAAATAACTAAGTTATGTCTTTACTACTTGATTGCTCCTGTAATTTCTGATTGATTGGGGCACTTCACACTTCTACCCTGTGGTACTATTCCTTTTAATAGGTGTTAACAGAAAAGAAATTACTATTGACGCAGTTGTTACTTCTAGTGTAAGACTGGCCCTTAAGCCCAACACCATGCCCACAAGGTTGAAGGACAAACCAGCTGCAGAAAAAAATTTCCAAGAAGTAAACTAATTATTACCACATGCTTTGTTTAATATTGTATCTGTTTTTTTTTTTTTTTAATCTGCCTTAGATTTTAAGGACATCTATATCTTCGGTGCATAATAGTTGCTTGCCCACCAATTATTGGTTCATCTAACAGTTTCGTTAAAAACGCAAGCAAAACTAAAGTCAGAGAGATGATGAGAAGCTTACATAAAGTAAAACAAAAAGAATAAAAGAGTAAAATAAATCAAGTAAAAGATTGAGCTGATTCTACAACCAAACATATCACTGCAATCTGTATATGTTTATGATAAATGATTTATTCAAATACTTGGTGGAATTCAGCTGAATTATCTTCTAGAGACAACCAGCTAGCCCACCACAGAGAAAATCCTTTTGTCAGGAAGACGTTTTGTGACAAAGTAGACACTAGATGTTCCTTTGTTTCGACCTAGGTACAGAGCCTTTCAGCCTGCCTGCCCCACAAGCTCCAAGGGGAACTTCAGATAGAAATCAACGATGTCATTAAGCTTCCTTGTGCATGTCAACATGGAAATTGTCTTTGAAAACACAGCTCTGCATGTCTATGACTATGGAATTTGCTGAGGGATGGGTTTCTATATATAAATAGAATATAGCTCTGGTATTGTGGACATAGCATCTGTTAGCTGCTTCACATCGGGCGGACTGCTGATCATGAGGCCAGTGCAGAGTATGGTGCGGTGGAGTACAGGAAATAATTATCTTAGTTTCACGATTTATGTAATAGCTCAGCGTAGACCTCTGTGCAGAACATGAGACAGCTGGACCATGAAGTCCAACAGGAAATGGAGGGTCCATGCTAGCAGCTTAAGATTGAGCATGGAGCTGGACACCCTACTAGTATAGAATAATTTTAAGTTTAATTAATTAATTCCCTGTCTTGGTCTTAACACTGTAAGAAAGAGGTGTTAGCTCCTAAAAATTGTCATTTGTAGATACCTGGTTAATCACTTATTTACCTACTCTTCTTCAACCTGCTGAATACCAACCTTAACCAAAGTACTCTTTGATGTCACTATATTAGCAATGTGGCCATTTTATTGTCAATGACAGAACTGAAAAATCTCTCAACAAATCATACTGCTTTGGGGTTGACAATTGTATTATACAAAAATCTTCTAAAAGGCTTGGTGGTCCAATTGATGCTGAGCAAACCAAAACAGCAATCACCTGAGGAGGCTGTGGGCACTCAGGGAAGTGACAGGCTCATCAAGAGACTGTTATTGCAGGAAGAGAAAAAAAAAAAAAATCAAAGCACAGGCCAAAGCTGCCATTTTACTGGTGCAAAATGAATTTTTATTGCTCTGAATATAAAAAGTGATTCTAATGGTTGCCTTTGTAAAAAAGTAGTAATTTAAGCCCTACAGAGGTAAATGGGCTTACCTAGAAACTGAAACTGTACCAACTTTAAACCATGTTAGGAAGGCATGAAAGAAATGAGAATGGAGGTTAACTCTATGGGGTCCTGAATTGCATCTTTTGCACTGGTCCAGGGCCCTTCCCAGGACAAAGTTTTTACTCTGTCCTGGTCCCTCATAGAGGTCTGGGAGTTAGGGAATGTCCACCTGAAAATGTGACATTTAAATTTATATTTAAAAGATGAATAGAAGGTAGCTTAGAAAAAGGGGATGAGAAAAGAGATGGGAAGGGAAAAGGAAGATGAGTCCAGGCTGGGGGAAATGAATGTTATTTGGCTGTATCGAGTAAAATCAAAGAGGGAGAGGTGAATTGTAGGAACTCCATTTTTCAGCTAAAGCGGACCCAGGGAATACAGACCCCTCAAGAGCTTTCTCCACACAAGAAAAACTCCTTAAAAATCTCCTTTGGCTTCCAATATGTTCAACCCATGCTATTTGTGAAAGATCCATTTTCCTAACTCTCCTTTGCTCTGGTTAGAACTTCCCCTCACTGTCTTCCCATTGACCATGACCACTCCTAACTCTAAGTACTTACTCGGTCCCTCTCTCTTTTTCTTTCTTTCTTGACCAGTCCCTCCACAATTACTCATCAATATTTGCGTCTTCCACAGGTTCATCCCATGATTTCCCATTGCCTCATTATTTAAAATTTAGGGTGAACTTATAATATATCCGCTAAACTAGGAAACACGAGAGCACATGAGTGCTACCTATAATTATTCCAAGGAGACAGAGATAATGTAAGCTATTATTGTTTCTGGGCAAACTTAAATGTTTTGTTGCTCCCCTTTCATAGAAAAGGCACATATATGTGGATATACATAGCAACTTATGACTGTGATCTCTGGATTTTTACTTATCTATTTCATATGTGTTTGACTTGAGCTGCAATCTAAAATGTCACGTCCCAGAGAACACAAAACCTGTAGTATGTCCATTGTTTTGCCAATCTCTGCTTAACGCTGTGCTAGCAGGTGCACAACAGGTACAGAGTGAACACCTAGTATGGGAATTTAAAACAAAATAAATGATTCATGCTTGATACTACACAGTAGTCATTCTTAACCTTAACTGTCCATTAGAATAACCTGGTAAGTTACACACACACACACACACACACACACACACACACACCTTGTCCCTTCTCCAAATGTCAAATATTCCGATTCGATTTGTCATGGGTTTGGCTTGGGAGTTAGGGCTTTTAACCACTACCAGGTGATTCTGATGTCCAGCCAACACTGTAGACAAGTCCCAGGGAGGTCGTTTGTCAAGGACTGAGGTGATGAAAACACATACTTGGTGAGTGTGTGGAGAGGCCAGGAAAGAAGAGCCCTGCAGAATCATCTAATACTAGACCTAGAAACCATGTCAGAATTGTGGCAGTATTATTAAGCACTCAGACTTTAGAGCCAAGTAGATGCAGATTCAGATTACCTGAATAGAACAGACTCTGCTGGACAGAATGACAAGGAAACACTAATCTAATTCACTTCCCCTAGAAAACATTAAGAGGTACTAAATTATCCTAGATTCCCTCCAGCCATCTTAATTGAAAATATGCTGGCTTGTGGTCAGGCATAAATCCAAAATTGCTCTGAAAACATGATCATCAAATTCCTATACTTCTAGTAAATCACTCTATTTCCCCCGTATGATGGGATGATTTTCCTCCAGATGTCAGAACAAGGCAGTGTAGAAAGATGGTTACTTGCATTGTCTGCCAATTATGGAGACTGTAAAGCAAACAACAGAGGTTAAGGTTCTCACTTTTTTTTTTTTAATCCAAATATGTTCAATCCTTGATGTTCAATTTACTGATCTGGTTCTTACTCTTCATTTTCACTGTACCCTGACATCTCTCCCCCATGTACTGTCCAGCCGTTCAGAATTACTATACTATACTTCTTCCACTTCTGCCAATGAGATCTTACTTTATTGTATCCTGACCATCCTTGACTAAAGCTGACAGAGGTATCAGTTAAGCTATTTTTCTCCCCATACTGTCATTTTTGTTCTCTACACCTGTTTATACCATAGAATGTGAGACTTGCAAGGGCAAAGAGTACATTTAATATTCCTTTATAAAGCTCCAAGGATGAGCAGAGAGCTGGTCTACAGTAAGTTCTCTAAAGGATGGAACCAGTGAAAAAATAAATATTGATGATGCAATGTTAACAGTCAAAACAAAACATATAATTGGATCACTCACATATTTGAGAAAAATAGGTCTTCTTATTGATGATGAGAAGGAAGTCTACGGCCATACCACCCTGAACGCGCCCGATCTCGTCTGATCTCGGAAGCTAAGCAGGGTCGGGCCTGGTTAGTTCTTGGGTGGGAGATGATGAGAAGGAAAAGATCCCATTCAAAATGGAAAACAGTGGATAGTTTTATTTTGTTAGTTGATAATTTACTTTCTCCCTTTGCTTGGGAAGAAAGCAAAAACTTGCAGCAAAATGGCTTTCTCATCAGGCAAAAGGCAATTTATTTGCTGGTGTGCCTGAATAAGGAAAGTCAGTTTGCTTAGTGCAGGAGATTGAAACCCTCCTGCTGTTATAACACAGGCAGCAGCATGTGCTTTCCACTGAGAGAGGACAGGAAGTCATGACTTGGAATCCAGTGGTCTCCGCTATCTACTGGCTATAGGCCATTGCAAAGTTTCAGGTATGTCTGAACTATTTTCTCATTTTTAAATAGTTGTAATAATATCTGCTTTATTTGCCTAAGTTCTAAGTGAAGTGACTAGAGTAGCTGAACACATGGGGCAGAAAAACCTTTAGTTTTTTCTACTATTCTAAGTCATTCTGGTGGGAGATATTGATAATAGGGAAGGCTATGCATGTGTGGGGGACAGGCTAAAAGGGAAATCTATGAACCTTCCCCTCAATTACGCATGAACCTAAAACCGCTCTTAAAAAATAAAGTCTTAAGTTTTTAACTGAAACTTTGCCACTTGGAGTCATTTTCCCTCATTTCTATCTGTCAGGCTTGCTGTGGTGAATCTGTAGTGTGTCTACCAACCATTCAGTACTTATCAACATATTGAGCTACCTTTCCAATGAATCAAGCTCAGGACTTTTCTATGTTTTGGCTGGTTGGCTGGTTACCACAGGTGTTAGCAGAGACTGAGGTAACTAAAGCAAAAATGGTAAACAGCATGGGGATCTAGGAAACCTGACTGATCAGCTTATTTGCACCCTACACCTGCCTGATCTTGGATATACCATTACTATGTGATGATGTCCAAGTTTATAAATTGCTGGGTCATGGGGCACCTGGGTCTCTCAGTCAGTGAAGCATCTGCCTTTGGCTCAGGTCATGATCCTGGGACTCCTGGGATCGAGCCCCTCATCGGGCTCCCTGCTCAGTGGGGAGCCTGCTTCTCTCTCTCCCTTGCCCCTGCTTATGTGTACTCTCACTCACTCCCTCTTTCAAATAAATAAATAAAATCTTTTAAAAAAATGAATTGCTGGGTCTGAGAGAAATGATCTGCTGATGAACAGTTATGGTCATAAAGTCTTGATCTGCCTCAAGAAACACAGGGGATTTATATTCTGCTTCTTTTATTGTATCTGACCTTAAAATCTACACGGCATCCTTGCCCATTATAGACAAATAAAATACCAAATGATATGATGGGTCAAATGGTAGCATTTGCACCACAACCTGAATTTAATTTTGAGTCTTAAATGTTCTAAGATACACTCAAGGAGGTAGTCTTTTATGTCCCTTGGCAAATGCTCTGAAATAACATTCAGTGTAAAGTATGCAGTCTTTAGAGCCAGGAGATTATCATGTTGTGCTTCTTTCTTAGTGATGAGCGGTGCAAGAAGCAGTCATTTGTCCTTTATTCTGAAGCAGATATCTTGTCATGTCAAGAACATGAGCTCTCTAAAAACTCCACTGTTGTGTCTGGCTCCCAAACTCTTACAGAGTTTACCTCCCAGCTTAGAGTGCATGTGACTAGCCAAAGTCTCCAATGAATTTACCTTACCTACACAACATTACTAAAATAGCAGAACAATAGGATGTTCTGTAGACTGTCCAGGCAGTAAAGATCATTTGAGACGATAGTATGCCAGATGTCAGTAGAATAGATGTAGCCCTAAAGCATACATGTAAATGTACACTGCTATTTACCCTGCACAAATGCAAAATGTTTTTAATACATCTTGGTGAGGATAGGGAAGAATACATTTTCCAGATCAATGACCTCATAGTATGTATCTGAGATTTTGTCAATCTGCTCTAGCAAAGTTACCTCATCTGGCATACCCTATGCAATTAGATATCTTACTTCATGGAGTTTGTGGTAATTTGCTGCCATCTTCCCATATCTATCTTTTTTGTGTGTGAATCCATTAACTATGGATACAATTTGGACCAATTCCCTGGCATCCTTTAGGTCTTTAGGTATGCCACTAATCTCTGCCACTTAGTTCAGAAGCTGGGTCGGGGCTATATACGTGATCTTGAAAGTGAATATTTGCTTCAGTTTTGTGCCTTAAGTGCCTCACTTGTTCCACTCTAGTCCTGGCCTTTCTTGGAACACAATATTCTTTTTACTTTTTTAAAGATTTTTAACAATTTATTTGTTTGACAGAGAGAGCAAACACAAGCAGGGGGAGCAGCAGGCAGAGGGAGAGGGAGAAGCAGGCTCCTCGCTGAGCAAGGAGCCTGATGTCAAGCTCGATCCCAGGACCACGACCTGAGCCAAAGACAGACGTTTAACGACTGAGCCACCCAACCGCCCTTATTGTTTTTAACTTAAAATCTTGTTCTACGTGGCTTTCAACATTTTGGTAGTTCTTACACCAAAGGCCAAGGAACCAGTGGAAACTTCTACCAACAGCCACATATGTTTACTCCAATTATACATTTGGAGACCAGGGAAATAATCATTGGGAATACTCATATCCTACTCTAGCAGGGGCACCATAATGATGTGTCTGGTTATTGGGCTTTAATGTCAAAGAAGATCCTGCCTCTAATATTCTTCAAAATGCCTTGGTATCCCCATTTCTCATGTGAAAAATTATCTATTTCTAGTCTTGACTCTCTCTGGTAACAAGGGACTCCCTCACTGTACATACTTATGGTGTTATGTGATCCTTCCTCCTGAGAACACAACATTTACAACAATGTATAATGTATCTGAAGATTGGTTCAGTTCCATAACATTCAGCAAATCTGGGCAAAGAATTGTTTTTATTATCAGAGTATCTTCTTTTAGCCCCTTGATTGCCCTTAACTTCTTTTGATTGTATAGATTGAGCAATACTCTTGTTTCCAGGATAACATTCTTATTCTTAATAATGTTCTGTTTTATTAATTTTTTTCCATAGCTATCTACAGGTTAGGCTGCCCTAGCTGTCATTCTGACCGTACGACTCATTAGGAGTATGATGCCTATCTATCTAATGTTTCGGCATGGCACACTGGCCCCTGTGATTTTAGTATCTTATCATTTCACTGTTATTAGGCAGGTCAGTTCTGTAATAGTCTCTCCCAGTAGAGCCTCAACCTGCAGAGGACGGTCTGTATGAGTTACTCAGTGATGCAGGTGCTCCTTTCACCAAGACATAACTTATCTCTTTGGAACACAAAGCCCTTTAGTCCTATCATGGAACAAATCCAGCTGGTTTTTAAATAGCTTTTCATAGTATATACGCTCTAGTATTTCCATGTCTCTGAGCCTTTCATTCTCTTTTCCCAGCATCCACTTCAGTGGCCCTACCATTTCTACATCAGTTTGTTATGAACCGTCTCCCCAGGAGTACATCAGCACTGCCTCCCAGAGTCTTACAAGGGGGTTAAGCCGTATGTTATGAGATAGTACACATTTTCTTCTGTAACCTATCCCTTGTCCAATTATGTGTTTCCATCCTTCAAAGAAGCATCGCCTGGATCCAGTCCTACATATAATTTCCTGGCTCCTGTCAGTTTGAGCTGGCTTGGTCCTGCAGGTCCTATAGGTCCTATAGCTCCATGGGGTAGAGTACTTTTCTGCTTCAGCAGCTCAGATTCCCCTGACTAGGGTGTGCTGTGATTAACCCTACACACTGGTCTTGGGTCAGGAGGGTGATAAGGGTCGATTTTCAAAGGGGATTTATATGGGCTTCTAAGGCAGAGGCTGCTTCTTTGTTTTTGAATGATGGGGAAGCACTGGCCTTTAGCAAGGAAGAGTGTTTTACTTTTGCAGCTTAGGGACTTGGGAGGAATCAAAATTAATGAGTTTACCTATTTATATAACCCAGCCCCATTCTCAGGGTCTCACCCCTTCTTTGTAGACAGGACTCTGCTCTAGAACAGCAAACGTGGTATTTTTGAGACTTTAACCTTCTCTGGACTTCTAGTTCCCTTTTAATGGAGTCTCAGATTTGATCCTCAGGGTTTTTCTAGTATCTGATTTCAAAACCAGTTGCTCTTATCTTTAAATTATTGATTAATTCCCCCTTGGAATTTCATTATCTTCCTACAATACATTGCTCAACCCTAGCCACAACCATCCTGCCCTACTATTTCTATAACAACTACTTTCCCTGTACTCCTCAAATGCCAGAGATATTTTACCTAACACTGCATTCCCTCTCACCATTATCCCATCGTATTTCATCACTGGTGGAAGTTAAATCCATGCATGGCACAGGCATTAAAGAGACTATCAATACTCCAACTTGAGTCGATGTTGGAGTCTTCATTGCCAGCTGGTGAGTGATCTTGATCTAAATATCATTTTAGATTGCTCCTTAGGACTCCTTCTGACTCCTTCTAGATATAGTGTCAAAGTCAGAAAACAGACTCTGAGATGCAGATTGGTGTGCTGGTATTTCAGTCAGGAGTGTTCAATAATAACACCTGTATGGGAGAGATGGGTGCAGGAAGACAGAAGAAGCCGGGACTATGGTCCTGTTACAGTAGAGGTCTCAGCTTATCATGCAGGGAGCATAGCTGGAGATACCCCTAATTGAGCAAGAGCCAGACCTTTATTTCCTTTATCAGCCCGCCATTCAATGGAGGCGGGGGGGGGGGGTGTCCATGGAGAAGGGATGTAAACTTGGGCAAAGCAGCTTCCTTTGACCAGGAGAATTTTCTGGAGAGAAACTCAGCTGAGATCTATCAGAAACAACATTCCCCAAAGCTGGGTGAGTGGATGCTTAGTCCTGAAGGGGTAAACCTCTGTGACATGACACAATACACAACACAGACTGTCTTACATTTTCTGTCCTGGCCTCTCAGGACATATCATGCTTAATAGAGGCTAGCAAGGATGTGGGTAGAAAGAAAAAAAAAAAAAAAAAAGGTCAAATGTGGTTAATTCTCAAACAGTTCAACTAGTTCCTGGAAAGTTGCTTGTTCTGCATATGGTGATGCTACGGGGAAAATAGAATGTTGCATATGATATTGAGCCTTTAGAATCCTGGTAGACTCGATTTGAATTCTTTCTATCAGCTATATTAGGCAAGCAATTTCATCTCTAGGTCCTAGTTTCTCCTTCTATAGAGAATGGTTGTTGCAATAGCAGCTCTCTTGAAGAATTGGGAAATTTGCCTGGGGCCGTGCTTCCAATGAAAATCTCCATCTCAACATCCCTTGCTCCTTTTTGGCAAGAGGAGCTTAACAAATTGGATTTCTCTCCTATTCCTACCAACAAGCAGTTAACCTGCCAATAGGGGGAGTCAGTTCTGGACTGGAACATCTATTCTTTCCCAAACAAGTTTATTAAAGAGCTATGTCGAAGGTTGGCTTTGAGTAGGGGTACATGCATTCTCTATTGGAGGAACATGAGTTTTCCTCTATGTGAAGCCACTTGGCTGGGAATCCTCATGTCACAATTCCAGATTCATTATCTGTAGGCTCGGCCTACCATCCCTGGAAAACCAAAGTCTTAGGCTGGACACAGAAAGGAAATGAATAAAAGAGTGCCCTCATGTCTGTACTTTTCCATGTGCCCAGTGCTCTGTGTAGAGGTCTCCAAAACTTGAATAATCCAGAACATGCAGACATGCGTTACGGTTTCAGAACCACTAACGAGGGGATTCGGTTACGAGGAACAATGAAAGCTGGAAACTGACTTGATGTTGGATCTTATCAGAAAAAGGAAGCCAACCGTTTTCTGAGTAGATCACACCTATTTAATTAGCAATAATAAGAGCCTTTAGATGATCACAGAGAAATTAAATAGCTAAAGATAAATGATCTAAGAGGGCTAACAATTTAATCCTAACTGAAGAGCAAACAGAATGCAATCTAAAAACATGATCATAGGCAGAACTGTAGGTTAATGACCTTGTACTTTATAATTTACTGGAACACACATAGTACCAGGCTGAAAGTAATGGATTATAGAAAATAAATACGTATACTGGCATTTTATGAATAAATTATTCTAACACTAATTGCAATTAAATTGCCTTGTTTTAATATGGTTTAGTAATTAAGCCACAAGTGGCTTGCTGCCTGGTTATTGCCTGAACAGGCAGGCAGCAAACCAAAGTGTTTGACTCAGCGAAAATATATCTGTGAAACATCCCCCAACTTTTTCTCTCATTAGGGTGGAAGTAGTTGAGAATATTAATTACATGCAAAAGGATTTTTTAATTCCTCTCCCCACACCTTAGTTAGGATATATATCTTTACAGGAGAATCATTATAACAAGATGGTAAACCTGTGCCCTCTTTTATACAAGAAACACGGTCAACACTGACTTGGTCCTCTCTCCAAGACGGGATTACTTCTAGGACATTTAGTTGTACCTAGTCCTTAGTTCTAGCTATCTGTGAACCTCTCCTGGTTTCATCCAGGTCAGATGTCCATCTTCTATGCATTCAGAACGCCCTGTGTGTAGTTCTATAGCACTGTCCTTCCCACATTCTTTTTTTAAAGATTTTATTTATTTATTTGACAGAGAGAGAGCAATCACAAAAGGCAAACAGGGAGGCAGATAGAGAGAGGGGGAAACAGGCTCCCTGCTGAACAGAGAGCCTGATGCAGGGCTCGATCCCAGGACCCTGATGCCATGGCCTGAGCCAAAGGCAGAGGCTTAACCCACTGAGCCATCCAGGTACCCCTTCTTCCCACTTTCTGATAATGAGTCTATGGATGTGCTTATGGGTTTCTGTGGTACAGATGTGATTGTCTTACATCTCCAGATGTTGGAATACACTGTGTGTTCAATAAATATGAAGCCATTTAAGGGAAGAAGGAAGGAAGGAAGGAAAGAAGGGAGAGAGGGAGAAAGAAGTAAGGTGATACACTGTGTAGTTCAGTCAAATCAGTACTTGTCCATTTGTGTTATTATTCATTCTAAAAAACAAACAGCTCTGAGTTGTAACAGAGATATAGGAGTTAAAAGAGAAAGGAAACACCATCACAGAGATCAAGACAGAGACACAGAGAGAGAAAGAGAGATCTTATTACCCAAGCTCTTCACAATGTCAACACTGTTTACCTGCCCCCCACCAAAGCTTAACTGCAATGATCATCCCTGGTTCTTTCAGAAAGTAACATTAACAGGGAAACCCAATATATAAATTGGATCCCTTAGCCTTGAAAACCTCCAGGACACAACCCCTCCACACTGTAAGAAGTGTTTGTGGTATTTACAAAAAGTACCACCTGCAGATGAGCAGTGGCTTGGTGAGCAGAGGATACCCCTGCACAAATTAGAAAAAGCAACAGCCCTAAGCAGAGACAGCCCGCAGTGAGTGTCATGGCTAGTGCAACACCAGATGGTCCCTCCTGCTAACACCTTCCCCAGAAGCCTTCGTGCAGTGAGCAGACTTCATAAAATTGGACAGAATAGCACTTACTGCACAGAAAAGCTTTACAAAAATATTCTACAAATTTTCAAAGATCTGTATCATTTTATATTCTTACAAAGATTGTTTATAGGTATGCATACTCAAATTTGATGAAACCCTCATCAAAGAGCAAGAAAAGGAACTTGCTGCAAACATTGTATAAAAAACTTTATAAAAATGATTATATAATTAGTAGCAATTTTAACTGGGCAACTCCAGGAGTAAATACTAAGAAAATGTGTTCTCTATGCTTCAAAATGCCTAAAGATGTTCAGTGTAGTCTATGTTCAAATTGCAAGTGATAAAATATTTATTAGTACACCCATTGGAGTATAATTCAAATTTTTTGAACTTTTTATAATGACATTGGGAAATAATCATACTATAAGTTTTACTTAACTATAAAATTTTATGTATCCAACTTATTTTTAAATGTGTTAAAATACAACAAAACTGGTATTATATTATTTTTTCTTATTCTCAAATTTTTATAATTTTTCTACAGCTGTATGTGTTATTTGCGTGATTATAAATACTAGTAAGAGATTCCAAAGAATTTCACGAAAACTGTATTTGTCATACAACTACTCTTTCCCTGGCATTATACTTCATTCTCAACAGATTAAAACAACATGTTTCTTGCCTTGAAGAATCTCATAATTTAGTGTTTCACAAAAAAATTTTAGTGAACAAAAAAAGTAGCATGTAGCATGTTCTGGGAGGTGAGTAAAAAGAGTGACAGGTGAAAGGAAGAGTAAAATCCCATAGAAAGAATATTTATTTACTCAGGGTCTTAAAGGGAGAAATTCTGGGTGCTGTGTGCCTTGTGATAGGGTCAGCTGAGCTCCTCTGAGGGTTTCCTATTGACATAAGTAAAGGAAGGGAATTCTGATGTAATCCAGTGGGAAAAAAAAATCATTTTTCTGCTTCAAGAACAAATTCTATACTAGAACACAAACTAAAGAAAGAAATAATTGTGAGGAGACTAGGCTGAGAAGGGAGGTTTGGTGGAGGAAACAGTTTATAATTTATAGGAAAAGATACCACTTCACACTGTTTCTGGGGGGAAAATAAAATTTTCAGTATCAAATAAAGTGGGTGCTTTATTTATGATTATGACAAATAACCTCAGAAATAGAAGGATTATATCCATTTATAATCCAGTCACTTCAGACCAGGGCAGCCGCCATGCTAATGTAGGGCGCAGAGAAGGAGACTGCCCCAAGAGAACAGGAGAGGACACCTCCTCCCCACCTACAGATGAGAAGGAAACAAGTGAAACCAGGCATCCTTGGTTTATTCTTTGCAACTTTACAGACTTTACCAAGAGACCCACCATTCTTTATCCCTTGTGGTAGAGGGAGTAAATAGGTAGGGAAAAAGTTCAAAAATTACCCCAATCTAGTTCTTATCACAGGGAAAGGAGTATCAGTCATTCTCAAGGCAAACAAATCACTGTTGCAGCTTGTTTAAAATGCAAACTTGTAAACCAGACCCACAGAGATCTCATTCATGGATTCTGGAATATAGCTCACAGATTTGTATTTTTAACCTTGACCTCTTTCCTCACTGACCCTGATGCATCTATTAGCATTATTCTGAGATCACACTTTTAGAAACCATAAACTACTTCATGTTGTCTGTGTGTGTGTGTGTGTGTGTGTGTGTGTGTTCTGAAGGAAGACCTAATAAGATAATGGAAGTGAAATATATAATTACCCAGTTATTTATTATGACTAGTGTTATTATTAGTTCATTGAATTCTGACACTGTGTACAGTCTGGTCCACAGAGTAATTATGGATTTGAAGGAAATTCTCTTGCCCTTAATTTGGTTCAAAGGATGTCTGAATCACATATTCAACATACGAAGTGTTTCATGACCACTGCAATGACCTGAAAACATTGCTTTAATTTCTGAAATAGTAGTTACTGGAAACACTCATCAGAACTCTGCAGTTGATAATTCTGCAAGAGTTCTTCACCCAGCTGAGATAACATAAGAACCCTTCCCACTCTGACATTCATATAGCCCTTATCCCTGGAGTGACAGGCAGAATTCTCACATTCCTGCCACCTGGTGCACACACGGGTCCCAGGAATGCAGTCAAATGCTAAGATAGGTAATAACATAAGGGGCTCTGATGGATGTAATAGAGCCTTCCATCGGTTGGCCTTAAGATAGGGAGATTATCTAAGTGAGCCAGACAAATCACGTGAGCACCTTAAATCTGAGTCCAGAGGTCAGAGACCAAAATAATAAAAGTAAAAAAATTTAAAATGTGGAGGGATTTAACCTGGGGCATTCTCCTGCTGCTTTTGAAGATGAAGAGACCTGCATGTCAGAAGTAGGGGTGGCCTCTGGGAGTTAAGAGTGGCTCCCTGCTGGCGAGCCAATGAGGAGACGTGACCTTAGTTCCACAGCTGCAAAGAACAGAATTCTGCCAACAACAGATGTGAACTAGAAGTGCCTCCAGATGGGAATGCAGCATTGAATCAGCCTGTGAACCCCTGAGCCTGGAATTCAGTTACACTGTGTCTGAATTTCTGACCTTCAGAACTATGAGCATTGTTTCAAGCTGCTCCATTTGTGGTATCCGTTCCAAAGGGACAGGATAATACTCTGGGTGTCTTGGCTAAAGCGCCCACAGAAGCTATAACATCTTACATCTCTCTAGGTCTGTCCAGTGGTTTTTCTGATGATAATGAACTAGTTTTTCTAGTACTGTCTAGTGATAGTCTGCAATCAGATAAACCGTACCCTCTGTCTTTCCTTGTTCAGCGACACATATAAGTTGGCCAATGGTGGGAGGATGATGGTTCCAACTAGGAGCCACAGGACTTGGTATCTGCACATGTCCCTCTTTCCAGAAGTTTCATAAGGAATATTTTCTTGGTTTGCTGGTGCTTATGTTGTCAATGTCTGGTTACTTTAAACAACTCTGACACCATGGTCTGGATGAAGCAGGAAAAGAAATGCTTGCATGTTCACCTTATTTTGTCAGTGAAATCCTTGTTGGGAGGAATTTAGTTTGTCCCCAGATGAAAGCTGGAATCAATAGCCATTTTGAGCACTACTGTCTTAGTTAACAATATATTTCATTAAATTAGGATGGTGGATGATGGAGATGTCCTTGGATCTGATCAATTATGAATGAGATGCTGCTTGAAGCAAACAAGATGGGCGCTGTCTTGACAGAGATCAGCCAGGCTGTGCCTCTGCAGGGACAGGCTTTCTGAGTTAGACAATGATGATCAGATTTGGCCTTACTGATCTGGGCGCCAGTCTAAAGCAATCATCCTTGACTCAAGGATCGCTGAGGACATCTCCCTATAGGGTAGGTCCTGACATTCAAGAAGGCCCTGGGGAAATTGGGTGAGAGAAAGGAAATAGAGAGGGCTCATATGGAGCTAAATGAAAGCTGGGGGATACCTGGGTGTCTTGGACAAAGATCTTTAGGCTGGATACTATAGAAATATAGTATTACTAATTACATCTACTGAGCACAGTGATGATATCCTATTAGCTGTGAGTTGGAGGGTAATTCCTTTGAGCCAAACACTGCTAAGTGACAAACCAACTGAGTATGGTCAAAGTGACATAATATGACTTCAATGTCTAGCTCATATTGGACTGTAGGTCTTCCTTGTTCACTGATGTACTCACTCTTAGAACTCTGAGGCACTATGTAAGCATAATTACCCTGACACAAGCATTCTGGGAAGTCCACATTTAGGCTCTTCT
This sequence comes from Mustela erminea, assembly GCF_009829155.1. NCBI lineage: Eukaryota > Metazoa > Chordata > Mammalia > Carnivora > Mustelidae > Mustela > Mustela erminea. Next base: position 70,589,201 of record NC_045627.1, read on the forward strand.
GTCTGCAGTACCACTGAACCCAGCCCTCTAGTCACCCTTACCAAGGTGACAGACATGGGAGTGAAGCCATCATGGATATTCTAGATATACTATCTGCCCATTGTGTGCCAGAAGTGACTTTCACCAATGCCACTTGGAATAAAGATCACTCGGTCAAGCCCTGCTTGAATTTTTGTCCATAAAATTGTGAGCTATAATAGAGGAGTTACCATATTAAGCTAATAAATTTTCAAGTAGCAACAAAAGACAATTGGGACACACACACACGTGTGTGTCTGTGTGTGTGCATGTGCGGACATGGGGATACAGGTAATCCTGATGGCTTCATCTCAGTCACAGAAATTGACTTAAAGGGGTTAGGGGCAGACCATCATTTTGTTTTCAGAATGTAGCCTAGAGCCATCCTTGTTTTTCTCTCCTTTTTTTTTTTTTTTAAAAGATTTTATTTATTTATTTGACAGAGAGAGAGATCACAAGTAGGCAGAGAGGCAGGCAGAGAGAGAGAGGAGGAAGCAGGCTCCCTGCTGAGCAGAGAGCCCGATGCAGGACTTGATCCCAGCACCCCGAGATCATGACCTGAGCTGAAGGCAGTGGCTTAACCCACTGAGCCACCCAGGCGCCCCTGTTTTTCTCTCCTTATCCATCTTGAAAACCATAGGCCAGAGTGGCCCAAAGAATTTTCAGACCACCTCGTTGAGAAGATGAAGAGGTTGTGAAGGGTGAAGAAAGTTGCTTTGTTTTTGTTTTAACTCATGCACTAGTGATTAAAACCACATTGTTAACATCTGCCTTCAATTTAGATGGCTTAGAAGACTGACATTTGATGATGGAAAGGGCAGATGTCAGGTTTTTCACCAGAGCACCACTGAAATGGGAGCAGAAATTTAAAGATTTTTGGCAGAGTTAAATATTAATTATGTATATATAATTAAATATATATAATTATACATTATATTTTAAAATATATAGTATACATTATTATATACTGTATTATATATTGTATTATAGCATAATTTATATTATTAATTATACTATAAATATCCATTGTATTAATTTATCTGGTTAATTATAGTATATTATTATATCCATATATTTTTGTGTAGTAATAACATTAACATTATTTTTTGGTAATGCCAACCTATTATCATTGTCATCATTACCAAATTACTGAAGTAAATTAATCATCAGAAGAAATCAATGAGCCATGTAATCACACTTACTTGAAAAAGTGCTAATTGCTTCAGAATAAAACCAGGCTTGGGGGCAGCCAAGCATTGACAGCATCCTTCTCCTAGGGAAAAATGACTTGACGCTGAGCAGAAAACACTCCCACCAGCATACACACGCACACACACCATAGTGACAGCTTTCCATTGATGGTGATGAAAGCTGACAAGGATGTGAAAACTTGATTTGTGCCTCCAAGTCACCTAGGTCCACAAGAAGTGCTAAGTGTCAGTAAGGAGGTAACGTAGACATGTAGCAGCTGGAGAAGCAACCAGGTTGCTCCCCATGTGCGGGAGATGTGGAAAATGCCATGTGCACAGCTCTCCTCTGGCATCTGGGCACTGACCAGGGTACTGTGGTACATCAGAGTACAGGCTCTAAATCCCATCTAAACCTCCTAGTTTCTGGGTTATCTTGGATATAATATTTCATCTTTCCAAAACTTGATTTTCCTCTCTGTAAAATATGGATAATGATATTAGCTACCACATAGGGACTTTTTGAAAGATTAAAGGAATTGGTGCAGAAGAATTAAACACAGTGCCTGACTTAAATACATTCTCAATACCTGTTATATAAAGAAAGATAAAATGGTGAGGTTGGATAGGACCCGATGGAGCTCAAGGGTCCAAATAAGAAGCCGCATCTTATGGGTGGACCAGGTCAGAGCCAAGGTCATCTGAAATCTGACTGCCGGTCCAAACAGGCCATCCAAGAATCACAGTCCAACTGGGCTACCCCAGTGGGGCTGGAGGCACCTGTAACTGAGAAACCAAATCACAACAGAGGTTCATAAGCAAATTAGAACATAGCAGCCCATCAGATTTAACATGCATGTGCCTGAAGGCACCATAGGCCTGCTGGCCACCAATCTTAGGAGGGTTCCAGTTTTTAAAGGGGTGATAATATGGGCACCAAAAACTAAATAACCATTGAAATTTAAGAGCCATTTATTCTCCTCATCCCTACCCTAAGACTTGTGTATCCTTTTTTCAGGTCAAACTTCATCCTTAGAATAAGACTTTGGGTATTATAGTCTTTGCCATGGATTGGTTGGATCTGTTAATGGTCTTTCTGAAATGTAGCTAGAGAATCTGAAGAGTACATTAAATCTATTTGAGGAAGCTGCTAATCTATGCCCACTAATGTGGGCTCCCAACTCTTGGCACCTTGGAGTGTACATTATACTCTGTGACCCAATCCTAAATTATATGCCCCAACCAAATTTCTTTAAAATGAAAATACAATAGCAAATACCTGGATAGGATATCTACCATGGGAAGAAGAGTAAGTCAGTGGGACTCCCAGGGTTGGGAATTTGAGTGAGGAGACACAGAATTCCAAATGGAATGTGAGAGGTGCTGCAAAGTCAAGATTGGACCTCCTCATATCAGGACATGTGCAAACAAATATCTGAGGTGGAGCCCCAGGGGAAGCATATGAGAAAACAGAAGGGAACAGATGAGGAGAGGAATCCATAGAAACCTTGAGAAGATGAGATTTAATAACAACAACAAAATCAAATCTTAATCTTCCCAAGACTTGGCATTCCATTCCTTGTGTCCCCAGGAGACCTCATGGGGTGGTCCTTCCACCTGCTTTCTGAATTCGAGCTTGTTTGTCTTTCTCGCCTAAAAATGAGTCCTGATTAAAAGAGTGATTTATTCTTTTATTTTTAAAGCAGTTTGAGTAGTTGGACCATTTTTGATGCCATGAGAGTGATTTAGGGACATAAGCAAGAAAATAAAAATTCTAGTAGCTGCCTGGGGCACTCACAGAGAAGCTTCTTTTCCCCATTTCAACCTTTCCCTAGGAATCCATTTCAAAGGCAAAGTAGAGGACTCAGAACCCAGTGGATAAACACGGAGTGCTGCGGTGGCATAGACGAGGTTTTCTTTCTTTTCTTTTCTTTTTTTTTTAAAAGATTTTATTTATTTATTTGAGAGAGAGACAGTGAGAGAGAGCATGAGCGAGGAGAAGGTCAGATGGAGAAGCAGACTCCCTGTGGAGCTGGGAGCCCTATGCCGACTTGATCCCGGAACTCTGGGATCATGACCTGAGCCTAAGGCAGTCATCCAACCAACTGAGCCACCCAGGCGTCCCTAGACGAGGTTTTCAACTCCAGGGCTCAGCTACAGGCTATGGGACTGTGACTTGTTGCTTGTCTGAGCTTCAGGTTCCATATCACTAGGGTGGAGTTGTGAATACATGTTTTGTAAGGGCTTTGTACACATTAAATAGAATTCAGCCTATAGAGCTTCTAGTCTTTCCCAGGCACATGGTAGTAATTTTCTGTTTGTTCATATGGCGTCTTTGTGTAAATCAGAAAGAGAAACCTCTTCTTCTGGGTGGCCAGGATGGGAGGTGGAGTATGGGCAGGATTCCTGACACTACTTTTTCCTCCTTGGCTGGGGACCCTTGTGTGATGTACAACCTGTGTAAGAGTAGACAGTGACCCGAGGAGTCCACAATCTTTAACTCATCTACTTTGATGCTTTTACAGATAACATATAACATAACTTGGATGGTACATTTCCTTCAGGAAAACAGCACAGATACATGCATGGAACCTGCAACTAGTATTTTTATTTTTTTTCATTATACAAATATTTTCATTTAAAAAAAAGAGGAATAGTAGAGGTGAAAATAAAAGTGTCGTCAAGGTTTTCAGCTGGATGGGAAAATCAATACAATTCATGGTGTTACCAATATCACCAATTATATCGCATTGGGTGTAATCAAAAGTGGTTTGCACTCACCTATTATGGATTATTTTTTTAACCTGATGCTTGGTCACTTGTCACTCCAACACTCAATTAGAAGCAGGATAAAATTAAAATAAAACACCTCCATGTCTTCTAAAAACATGGCGACTAGCTGGGAAGTAGTTATATATCTATAATTCAGAGTATATAATTCAAATAAAAATGAGAGGAGAAAAATGATTTGTTTAATTTCACGTATGTGAAGAGTTAGGTTGCCAACAGATTTATGAGATTCAACTTGCTGACACTTTTCACACAGTGACATTTTTTACTCATTTCCGATGGAGGACAGGAAGATCACTTAATCTACAGGCTCTTTGAGATGATTTTTCTCCTGGGTCTTAACAAACTTTAAATCTGTCAGAGAGAAATTTATTCAACCTGGTCTGATGCTACAAATAGTCGTGGTCTGAGGCCCTGAGCTGTAAAAGTGACGCAGACTTCTCCAAGTGGCATTTACAGAGGTCGACACTATAAAACGGTCTTGTGTCACCCAAACCCAGTCTGCGGACCCTGCTCAGCCATGTCCTGTTCTCTTTTGACTGTAGGCAGAGGGGAGGGAGGTGATAGTAAAAAGACCCATATGATCCTCTTACCTCCAGATCAAAGGGGACAGTAAGAGATTTTTTAAAAGGCTTTAAGTCAATGCTGAGAATTTAGGAATATCATTTGGGAGAAAGGCAGGGGCAGTGTTTTATTGCAGAGCTGACAACTCCAGGCTGTGTGTGTTGAAGCATTCTAGAGCGAAGATGTTCCAGAAAGCTAGGGCCTGAAATCTCCCTGTGGTGATGAAGACCATGAGAAAGCCAAAAATAGTGAGCTCCTGGAAACTGAGCTTCTAGGTTTTCTTTCCGTCTGTCTGCCTCATAAAGCAGTGTTTCAGCCTCAATCCCAAACAAGAGAGAATATAATAGGTCTTCCATGCAGTAAGTCTAAAAGTGCCTACCATACTGGAGGTGCTCAAAAAGGGGTCCTCTCTCTTTCCTCAGGAAGAACTCCCTGGTCTTCTCCTACTGGTATTGAACAAAGGAAGAGTTAGTTCTGCCCAAAGAGGAGATGCACCTGAAAATTCCCCTACACTGTGACAGAAAAGTACTCCCTCAGCAGTATGCAGGATTTAGGAATTGTCCCATTTTTCTGCCACTCTACCTCCAAAAGCCAGGTAAATACCTGCCTCAATGAGCACAGAAGTACCTTATTAATTTGCCACACCAAGTATGAATCCATCTCCCAGATCACAGTCCAGAGGGATTTGGGGAAGCTAGAATAGCCAAATGTAAATGTCAGGAGGAGGGAGGGGTGTCGGGGGAGGAAGAGGGGCAGAAGGAACAAACAAGCATGAGATTGCTATTTCCCAAGCCTCAGTGAAGTTCACATTCCTTTTTTTTTTTTTTTTAAGAATTTTCTGTATTCATTTGAGACAGAGATACACAGAGAGAGAGAGAGAGAGAGAGAGAAAGAGAGAGAGCAAGTGAGCATTAGCAGGGGGAGAGACAAAGGGAGAGAGAGAAGCAGGCTTCCTGCTAAGCCTGGAGCTCGACATGGGGCTCAATCCCAGGACCTCAGGATCATAACCTGAGCCGAAGGCAGACTCTTAATCAACTGGGCCACCCAGGAGCCCCAGAAATTCACATTCTTTATTGAAAAACAGGACACCACTTGCCAGATATTTCCTCATTATCACACATAGGTCATTAGAGAGCAACAAAGACATTTAAATCTTATTAAAATATGAGGTAAAAAAAAACTGAATTCTAAAATCTTAATTTTAAACTGAACAGGAAAGTCACAAGGCTGAGAAAGAGGTAATCTTTCACGAAAGGTAAAGGAAAGGAAGATGGGAAAGAAATGAGAAGGCAGAGAGGAACATACTGCTAAGGGAATTCCTTGACTTTTAACCGTAAGCGAAAGGGCGATTTGAGTGTGCAAAGCAGCTCATGGAGGGCGCTGTTGTTTTCAATGACTGGCGTGAAATCCTCTCCCTGATTGTGAGACTCATGCAATTTAAGGTGGATTTAAGGTTCCTAGTTGTTTTGGAATCCATCCATCCATCTGAGCCTGAACTCTAGAATAAGACTTCCTAGATATAGGTCAAGGGCAAGTTACCCTGACTCTCCAAGCTCCAGTCTGGTCCTTCCTAAAATGGGAATGATATGAGTAATGGACACACAAGATTTTTGGAGGAGTAAATAAGACCGCATGCAGAGAGTACTTACCCAAGTGCTTGAGTCATATCCGTTATCCTATTATTACTATTATCATTGTTCATATTCTGTACTATTCATAAGTAGCCTTCAGCAGAATGATGTGAAAACGTATAATAGTCTACTTTGCATTTTCCTAGATAGTTGTCAGCTGTGAGTTGGTCAATTAGAACTCGCGCACCTCCAGAAAGTTCTAAGCCTTTTAAAAGGATTGAAGGCTGTGGAATTTGCAGCCAGAAACAGAGACTCTTAGTGGAGAAGCTGCCCTAAACGGAGGCTACTCCGGAATCATCTAACCCTAGGGCATCATTCAAATCTCCATCAACAGAAGATGACTGATTCAGAGATCCCCCCCATGCTAAACAGCCCAAGGGGTTTAGCGTCCTCAGCGGGGGAAGGCAGAGGCTCTAGGAATAAATGAAACCCCAAACCACACAGGCAGGCAGCTGCAGGCTTTCATGAGCATTAATTTTGCTTAATATTACAAATTTTAAATTCTGCAAATACATACAAGCATAACAAATAGAAAAGCACAAAGTGATCATTAGGGTTATAATGTGTGTGTGAATATGCGATCAGAATAGGCACACTGCAAATAAAGTTCTATATAAATGCTAAATACTTCGCCATTTGCTACTACAATAACATGTCATATGGTTGGAGTTCTTAAGTACTTTATGTTCTTTGCTGGTATGAAGTCATTAATCCCATTTATACAATTAATGAGGAAACCCTGGGTCCAAATTAGGGCCCAGAGCAGGGGGGAAAACTGGAATTAAAGACAAATGATGGGTCATTTTCCTCTCAAGCTGTAATGATGCTTTGCTAAATAACACATTTTTCCCTGAGCCCAATTTGAAACGCAGCACAATCCCCTCTAAAAGGAACTGATTATTACCCCTACATCAATTACTTTGAGTTGGGTGACCTACGCATCGCCACGACCCAGAATGAACTTGGGTCCTTCAAAAGCCTCCTCCAGAGCAACCACATTTCAATCAGTCCTTAAAACTGAGTCAGCTGTTTTCCAAGTGTCAATGAGACAGGGTAGGGAGGCAGAACGTCCACTCTGCAATGTTGCCACTTGAAAATCCCGACCCTTTCACCAGGGAACGCAGTGTAAATTAACGGTGAAGGGAATGAGCTCTGAAGCCAGACAGACCTGCTTGGAACGCCTGCTGCGTCTCAGACTGATAACCTTTGGAGGAATTGCTTAACATCTTTGAATATAGGATTCCTCATATTTAAAATGCCAGTGCTAGTATTACCTAGTTTTAGGGTTATTGGTTATTTATTTTTATTAACAAATGGATAAATTGAGAGTGAGAACAACAACAACAAAAAGGTAGACTATAAAGAAAGAAAAGCCAAATCCAGACCCATCATTCTTCTTTTTTTAAATTTTTTTAGAGAGATTTTATTTCTTTATATGTCAGAGATACAAAACACAAGCAGGGGGAGCAGCAGGCAAAGGGAGAGGTAGGTTCTCCACTGAGCAAGGGAGCTCAATGCAGGACTTGATCCCAGAACCCTGAGATATGCCCATGGCAGATGCTTAATTAACTGAGCCACCCAGGCAGCCCCAGACCCATCTTTGAATAAAAGATCTGAGACAGGGGCGCCTGGGTGGCTCAGTGGGTTAAGCCTCTGCCTTCGGCTCAGGTCATGATCTCAGGGTCCTCGGATTGAGCCCCATATCAGGCTCTCTGCTCAGTGGGGAGCCTGCTTTCCTCCCCCTCTCTCTGCCTGCTTCTCTGCCTCCTTGTGATATAAATAAAATCTTTAAAAAAAAAACCAAAGATCTGAGACAGCATAATCTGGAAGAATCCTTCCCATAATCTCAGATCTGTTTCCTTGAAATTAATTAAGAATTTCTCAATCAAGAAAAATGTGTATCTGAAAAGGACAGAAATCACCTTCTGAGGCCCGAGCCTCGAAGACAGCCAGGATAACAACAATCCACCTTTTTGTACTGGTGTTGGTTTTGGGTGTTGGTAGTGTTGGTTTCGGGTGTATGTGTGTGCATGTGCATGTGTTTAAAAAATACCAGCTTCTCCAGAGGAAGAAATGAGAAGTTGGAACATTATCTGTTTTCTTTAGCACAGAAAGTTCAGTGAGAAAGACTTCAGGGAATGTCCTTGCCCTTTTTGTTCAGTTATAAGGCATAATTATAGGGGAAGTTACAGTAGAAGAGCCTAATGCAACTTAAATGACTTTTATTAACCACTGTGACCACAGACATCTTTAGAACCATTAGGAAAAGTGCCTCCCTCCAGCCTGGGTCTGCTGGATCCCTGCTCACAGGACCAGATGGCTACTTTTAGAGACACTTCCTTTCTCCACAGTGGTGAACTGGGTCAACTAATCGGGTCCCCAGAGAAGTAGTTGGACCCTATGAAACTACATGTCAGTGAGAACAGAACACCACCAAAGTGCCACCCAGAGCTCCCCTTTTGTGAAGATCTTGTTGCCCACCTCCAACAGGGGTTCCCCCAGTGGGAGACAGCTGCCCCTACTAGGCCATGCCCCTTTCAAGGTAGCCCATATTCAATGATGGATCAGTGCATCTCAGCCCAAACTGGGAAGGGCCATTCGAGATTCAGAACTCCCTATGGGATCAGCCAAGGCTGTTGTTGGGCCTGCCAGCTGGGTTTCTGCTTCACCTGGCTTCTTGCCTCTGTTTTCCACGGGTGATTACAAGGGCCATATAAATATCCTGCACACTAAACTCTTCATCAGATCCAACCTGCTACACATATTTACCTTCCATTTTTTTTTTTTTTAAAGATTTTATTTATTTATTTGACGGAGAGAAAGTGAGAGAGCACAAGCATGGGGAATGTTAGGCAGAGGGAGAGGGAAAAGCAAACTCCGGGCTATGCCCAAATTTCCAAGGCCCTGCAAGACTTCATCCCTGTCTTGTTCTCGCATGACCGCAGCTCATTCAGTAGGACTTGAGTTAAGGAGAAGGCCTGCCTTGCCAGGACAGTCACAGTTTATTCCTCTTGTCCAACCATAATTACTAAACCTCACCTCTTTAACTTTCAGAAATACTTAATTGTAGTAACTCTACCATGGAGTCATTGACTATATTGAAGAATTTTGCCCAATTTAGGCAGCAGGAAAAAAGAACAGCTATATGGACATGCTTGTATGCATCCAATCTCTGTGACATTGGCCCAGTTCCTTGTATTTCAGATCCTCAGTTTCTGTGTCTTTAAAATGGAGATAATAGTAGGTGTACTGACCTTGTAGGATTATTATGACTATACAATGAGACTCCCTATAAAAAGATTATGGCTCAGTCTGACATATAAGAACTCTCTCACCCGCCCCCACATCCCTTATTTTCTGTCTTTCATTCTCTCTCTCTACATAGGCTCTCCTTCTCTCTCAGTCACACACACACACACACACACACACACACACACACACGAGACATGGAGCCTCCATATCAACATTCTTCGGAAACTTTATATGTGCCAGGGTTTCTCAATGTGTGGTCCTGGAACACTGGAGTAAAAGTCATCTACTCGTTTCTAAAGAAGATTCTGAGACTCTAACTCAGACCAGTCTATGCAGGAATTAACGGTGAAAATAATTCTCATGATTTGTGTGTGGATGGTCCACAGACCACATTTTGAGAAACACTTCTGTTCTTGGGTGATATATTTGGGAAGCAGCAAGACTAAAGCATGTCTGGGAAGGATGGGCCCATGGGAATAGGTCAGGCATTGCTGGTGTTTCTGGTTAATGTAGACCCTTTGAGTAGCTGTGAGACTTGCCATATCGGGAAGAGAGGATATTGTCCTTACTAGAGTACACGACAAAGGCTGCGGATCGTCCTGGTTTGCGTATAGCTAGGCTTAACTGAACAGGTGCGATGGAGAAGGTGAGGGATAAAAGAATACTCCCTCATTGTATTTTAGGGGTCGGTTACTTTAAAGAAGTCCGTTAGGGAGCACACCAACACTTGCCTCAGGAAAAGGTTGATTTTTCTTTTTTCTTTTTTTCTTTTTTTTCTTAAAGATTTATTTATTTTATTTGAGAGAGAGAGAGTGAGAGGGAACATGAGTGGGAGAGACAGAGAAAGAGAGAATTTCAAGCAGACTCATTCTGAGAGTGGAGCCCATTGCGGGACTCAATCTCATGACCCCAGGATCACAACCAGAGCGAAAACCGAGTCAGGGGCTTAGGACTGTGCCACCCAGGCACCCTGGGAAAAGCTTTTTTATGCTCTGTGTCTTCAGAACCAGGGATTCACCTGGAGGTAAGACCTGATCAGTACAGTCCCTCTCAGACTTGGGCTAGAAGTAGGCAGAATAATGGCCTCCTGAAGGAGTCGATGTTGTAGTCCCTTCAACTTGGAAATGTGCTAAGCTCCATGGCAAAGAGATATTATGTTGTCAATGGAATTAAATTTGCTAAGAAACTGAACTAGAGATGGGAAGAGTATTTTTGCTCACCCAGGTGGACTCAATATAATTCCTAACGTCTTTAAACATGAAAAGGAATATAGTAGATCTTAAATGTTCTCAAAACACACACACACACACACACACACACACATACACAGTGATAACTATCTTGAGTGATGAATATATTAATCGACTTAATTATGGTAAATTATTTCAAAATGTGAAGAACATCAAAACATCATATTTTAAAAAATCACATTGTACATTGAAAAATACACAAACTTTTGTTTCCCAATTACACTTCAATAAAGTGGGGGAAATGTGGGAACATGAGGCACATGAAAGGGAGACACAAAGGGAATGTGAGCAGCCTCCAGGAGCTGGAAGAGACAGAGAGGGATTCCCTTTCAAAGCCTCCGTAGGGAATGCTGTTCTGACAACACCTTGATTTCAGCTCAGTGAAACCAGTTTTGGACCTCTGATCATCAAAATGGAAAGATAATAACTTTGCACTGTTTTAAGCCATGATGTGTGTCATAATTTGCTATGCCAGCAATAGGAAACTAATATAAGCCTTTAGATACTTAGAACTTTCCAAGACATGGAAGATCAGTGAATAAGAATGTAGGGTCTGGAAGCATCGAGCCTAGGGCTGAGTCCCATGGCTCTCAATTACTTGCTGTGTGACTCTGAGACAAGCACTTAATTATTCTGAACCTTTTTTCCTCTTCTCTAAAATAGGGATATAACAACACTGACCTCATAGTTTCTGGGTATACTAAATTAAAGATCTGTACACACTTATTTTTTATATTGCCTAACCTGGAGTGAGGGCTTAATAAATCTTAGGAATCTGAAAAAATAAAGTCCTTAGTTCTGGGACTTGGTGGATGTGATCTTAGGCACCTGAATTTCCTTCTCTTCTAACACTTACTTTAGAGAACTTAAAATTGTAAACATTTTCTCTTTTCCCAACCTTTGCCAGCTTTATAACCCAGGATTATCTTTCTCAAGAACTTGAGGGCCATCCCTTTGCAATGTAACCATCAGGGATAGTGACCCTTTTCCTGTGGGAGGGTAGTAACCTAATTTCCATAAGCAACAATTAGAAAGCTCATAGGACCTAATCACATTGGCCAACCTCCACCCTAATGTCCTTTAGTACCTTTCATAGCTTAATCCAACACTTAAAATTCCCCTACCTTTTGTTTCATAGCAATTGATTTCAATCGCTCCTCCTATTGCAGTAAATCTTGAATAAAGTCCTCCTAGCCTATTTCACTTTATCTTGTATATTTTGTTGTTGTCTAACTTTAAAACAGTTAAAAACTGATACGAGCCTAAGCTCCTCTATGTACACATGTAAAGTGTAAGGTGTCAAGGATCCCGAACCATTAAAACCCCAGATTCTTGCTACAGTATTTGCCCAACAATCTCGTGGAAGGTATTTTTGTTTCCTCCTCTGTAAAGTAGAAATAATAACACTTGCTCTGATAAAGACGCTGGTAGATGATGTTTTTCCAAACACAGTTTATACTTATAACAAATAGTTGTTTAGCATCTGGCTTTTCTTAGCCTGTAAACTCAAGGAGAGCAGAGACTACGCTCACCTTATTCGCTGCTGAATCCTAGTGCCCAGCAAGGTTCTTGGCATTCAAAAAAGGCTCAATAGATATTAGACAAAAGTCACTACAAGTAGACAATATGTAATATGACTAGAATAGGAGGAATTACAAATAAAACTAAAATTTTATTGACTTGACCCTGAGCTTGTTAGGTCCCCCCCAAAAATGGGTCCGTGATTAAAGGAGCGAGACTGATATACAGCGAAGATCAAGCAAAGCTTTATTCCACGCCAAGCATCAAGAATCAGACCAAACGTTTGAGGATGCACCTCTTACAAGAGAGGGCGACCTTTCTCTGTTTCACAGACTAGTTTTTAAGGGCAAAGGCCATGTGGTTGGGCCTGGCCATGCACAGGTGGCCAATGAGATTGTAACACACAGAGAAAGCTGCACAGTCATGTTAGGTCACACATAAGTGACCAATTGAATTACAATTTACCCAATAGTAGACATTTGACCTAGTCTGTCACCTTGGTTAAGAACTGGTGCCCAAAAGGCTCCCAAAGGGCAGGGCCCATACTCCTGGTAGCTAGGGAGACAGTATGCATCCCCCCACTGATCAGATGTCTCCACCTGGCCTGACCCACCCTTGTATCTGGGCTTTGTTACTTAGGGCTGGTTTCTGGGACTTGTTTTGAAGTAAGTTCCCTGGGGGAAGGGGAGCAGGGACAGTTTAAGTTTTAGACAATAATGTTATTGTTTAACTGATGGAAGCGCTCTGACTAAATAGGTCCTTACAAGCTCAAATCAATGAAATGTCCAAATGCACACTTAAAGATAATGTCAGGAAATCTGGATTTTAATCCTAGCTTTGACACCAACTAGAGTTATAAACTTGGTTAATTATTGTATTTCTCTGTTCCACAAATTTCTTCTGGTTTTTATACCAGGAATAGAGTAGATGATTGCCGGAATTCCTGTTAGAAATAACCTTCTATTCACTCATATGTGGAGCATAAGGAATAGTGCGGAGGACCACAGGGAAAGGGAGGGCAAACTGAATGGGAGAAATGAGAGAGGGAGACAAGCCATGAGACTCTTGGTTCTGGAAAACAAACTGAAGGTTGCAGAAGGGGAGGTGGGTGGGGGGAAGGGGCAACTGGGTGATGGGTATTAAAGAGGGCATGTGACTGGGTGTTCTATGCAACTGATGAATTGTTGAACTCTACATCAGAAACTAATGAGATACTATATATCGGCTAATTAAATTAAAAATTTTTAAAAAAGAAGCAAACTTCTACACTCAAGGATGCTCCCTACTGAGGTACTACCATTTCATAAATCAAAATTTGGATACACAACAATTGCAGTAGAGTTACAGAACATGCTTATAAATACTGATACGTAAGACTGTTCATGCCTCCCTCTCCTTCCATTCCTTCATGCATTCATAGAATATTAAATGCTTGCTCTGTATGTACTTGCTCCAGGGAAGTTCAAAAGAATTTTATATACCTGTCTTGAATTAGACATCCATATTTGGGCTAAAATCCATCTTTAATAAGATTCAAATTCTAGCCTTGTTTATTTCTTTATGTTTTTAAAAGTTCTTTGCTGACCTTGATGCATTACGTAAATGACAGAGACTAATTCTCTTTGAAGCATAATCTGGGAAGAGAACTTGGATATCAAAGAGGTAAACCAAACACACATTGGAGGATTTGCCCCACATTCCCCTTTCTCGGAGTCTTTGGCCCTTCAAAAAGAGTTAATATGCTTGTGTTTACTATCCTGACAGATTTCTTTCCTTTCAACTATAAATCAGTAATTTATGTATCAAACTGACTTCAATGATGTAAACCAGTAAAAAGAATCTTTCTCTGACCACATATTCTCCTCTTCTGCTCTTCCTCTTTCTCTTTCTGTTTCTCTCTCTCTCAAACACACTAATTTAAAACTGTAGGTATCTTGGCTTATTCATTGGTTCACAGTCATTAACACAACAATGATCAAATAGAAAGACCCCAGGCAGAGATGTGACAAGACCAAGAAAACAGATGATTGTTGGAACTCATTTGTAATATAATAGTTCCAGCATACTGTAAGTTTTTGACCTTAAGCAAAGGAAAGTTGATGACTTTAATAGAGCTTTCTTTATAAACCTTTCTCTTTCTGCTTCAAAACTGCTGACTTTTTTAGCACTGCCTGTCCTACAATTGCTTTCAAAAGCGTATTTCTAAGTTTCAAAGCCAGAGTTCCTTTCAGTGATGCTCGTTTAATTGTGTGAGCACTCACACTTGATGGCAAGCCCAAGGCCCTTCTTGACAGGATAAAATATAGCCCTGGAATGTGTGCCCCCTTACTCTGCCACAGAAAGCACTCACCCTAAATAGGACAAAGTACTTTTTTGCATTCAATTGTCTTCAAATGTAACCTAATAATAATAATAACTTAGTTATGTGCCCCAAGAAGGAAGGTACCTCTGTTAATATAGATCTAGATTCAAACATTACCACTAACAGACATCAGTGGTGAAATTTTAGGCAAATGATTTGCCTTCTCTGAGTCTGTTGCTCCTTCTATCAACGTGACTGATAGTACTATCACCTCGTAGGATCGTGGCAAAGGTTAAATAATGTGCTTGTGAAGAAATTTATAGAGATACTGGTATATACTTTGTGCATAGTAAAAAATGGTGGTGGACATGCATGTTCTGGTGTATAGCTACTTGTTATTGTGGAGTATGCGAGGAAGTGTATTTGGTCTTTGGCTAAAGGCAGTAACCAGACCAATGACAAGAAAATTCTGCAGTCTGTGATACAGTCTGCTGGCTCTCTTGGGCACCTACCTTCTTCACTTCATTTTCAGCCTGACTTATAACTAGACCTTGTATTCCTGGTGTCCTTTGTCACAGATCCATCCAAGGAGGGCCTGCATTTACTTTCTAACTCAACTTCCTCTGTATTTATCATTACTCAGGTCTTCTACCTCTTTCTTCCAAGTTCATGGTTCACTCAAAGATGATCTTTCTCTATCAAGTTTCTATATTTCCTAGACCTGTTTGTCAATAGGAAACTAAGAAGCTAACATTAGAGAAATTGCAAGTAGAGGCCCATACAAATAAATTCTTGGAGTTATACATTAGAAATATCAATCCATCTCTCAATAAATAGACACCTAATACTCTTCGTCCTGAGATATTTTCTTAGACATATCATTATATCATTCTCAACTGGCCTTAAGATCCAGAGTAGGAAATTGGGTCAAAGGCCCCAGAGCTAGAACTTAGTTATTTGTTGGCAACAAGAAGTCAGTTAAGTCTCTTCTCTCTACCTGTAACAGTTTTCAAGCTGTCCCAATAATAACCTCCCTTGTGAATATATCCCAGTGGGCCTGGAGGGAATCATCATGACCTTTGAAAAACTCTTCTAGAGACAAGTTACTCTATAGACTCTATGACTAGGGACAAGTTCCTCTAGACTCAACCACATTGCCATGTTAATAATCACCAAAGTCTCTGCTTCTGGGACTTGATCTCAATTCCTTCCTTATTTATCCATACAGAAATTATTCTACCCAGAAATTACCCTGTTTTGTAGAGGGATAGAACTGCCATCATTTTCAGACCAGTTTTAAATCCCATACATTCCCTCTCACATTTCTCTACCCTGTGGGTGTAAACCTCTCTCTTCCTTCTTCTCTCTCTTACTCCCATTCATTTGTCTATTGTAATCTGAGCACGGTAAATGTGAAATGTAGTTTCCTTCTTCATGGGCAAGGGTGTACATGGGAGCCCCAGTCACATCATTTTTAAAGAAACCTAGATATCATCTCTCACTCATTCATCAAATGAAAAGAAGTCAATATGGATGTCCAGGTGCTACATTTAAAATGCAGCCAGCCACTATCAACTGTCTCCCAGACCTCACAGGGAAAGGAAACATTTTTATAAACTGAAGCCTCAAACAGAAGGGAGGAAGGTGTGTGGGTGCCTGCAGGGCAGGATGTCAAAGCATTCAATCCAACTCTCCACCCTCTCCACCAGGCCAGCATCACATAACTCTGCTAGCTTAAAATACTGATTAGAATGTGGTTTTGGTTATTTATTCATAAGCTTTTTAGCAAATTAAATTTACATGATAGTTTTGTTTTTTTTCTTAAAGCATTAGGGGCTAGAAGACTTCCAGGAAATCTCAGAAAAAAGCTAGGCAAACATACATGATATCCCAGCATACTCTTACTGACCCAACATGAAGACACTGCATTATTTCTTCCTAGCTTGAAGCAAGCTCAAGGGAACAACACAGATACAGATTTTCACCTCAATCAAACTTCACTTGCCCAAACTGTCCTATAGAATCCAGAAATTTCAAGGTTTCCCATACAGTATTTTTCTTATTACATAAGGTTCAAAATCAGCGGGAAAAAGTGCAAGAACTAATTGCTGGTTATTTGAATCCCAGTATTTGACAGGTTCTAGGAGGGATGCCTGTATTCAGTGCCGCCTCCTATTTCCAGCCACCACACGCCTAAAATACATACCTCCAAGAATAGGATAGAAGCTCCTAAGGGCAGGTAGGATGGGGTTCTTATAGCAGAAATAACGATTGCTTCCTAAACACTTTATGGGTAAACTGAAGCTGCTGTCAACCCTTATTTGGCCACTTGGTTAATTCTTCTAATGTAGAAATATGTTACCCTCTACCTCTTCCAACTTTGAATGACTCTCTACCACCTGGAAGTTCTGAGCAAATACCATTCTTGATCTGATGCAAATTTACCTTTCCAAATTTACTTCACATTGTCGCTCAGTAAATTTTCTACAACCCAGTGAAACAAGACTTCTTTCTGTACGGAAATAGTCTTCTGACTGCTGCAACCATATATTTTTTTCCAGATTTCCATTCCTCAATTTGATCTTCCTACAGCTCACTTCAACTTACTAGGAACTATTCAAATGTTAAATAGTTTCTCCATGAATAGTTTCTGGCATAGCTCCCTCAGAAACATGGGATTTTTCCCTATCTTGTATATTCCTATAAGAGTAGCATGTTTTGGGACGCCTGGGTGGCTCAGTTGGTTAAGCAGCTGCCTTCGGCTCAGGTCATGATCCCAGCGTCCTGGGATCGAGTCCCGCATCGGGCTCCTTGCTCCGCAGGGAGCCTGCTTCTCCCTCTGACTCTGCCTTCCACTCTGTCTGCCTGTGCTCGCTCTCGCTCGCTCTCTCTCTGACAAATAAATAAATAAAATCTTTAAAAAAAAAAAAAAAAAAGAGTAGCATGTTTTATATTCCTGACAAAAAAATATATTCAACTGATTTTTATTGTACTCACTGATCTACTGCTTTATCTCTATGTGAGTTCTTTGAGGGCAGGAGATAGTCTCAGTTATCTTTAGATGCCTTGCAATGTCAGACAGAGGATATAGAATAGGCGTTTTGTAGAACCGAACTAAATGTAAACACAGGAATAAATAGCTGCTTTCCAATTAGAAGTTATTAAATATGAAAATCATTGATGTACCATAAAACTCAAAATCTTTCAGAGGTCATGGAAATACTAAATTTTAGTAAATAATGTATTGAAATCAACATAATATGCCCAAGAAGCAAAAGTTAAGGAGGCCTCTAAATATATCCAGTTTTCTGTAGAGTTCCTCTGCTTATAGGAAGAATTATAAATCAGGAAACTATATTGGCCAGAATTTTAGAAAGAAAGATTCTGTAAGGATCTAAATCAATGACAATATTTAAACACAGGTGTAATCTGTATTATAGGGAGAAGTTCCTTCCTTTATTATTATTATTTGTTTCCTCTTAGAGTAAATTGGGTTGGGAACTGGGTCCCATTTAAAATCAAATAAATGTGGATTTATGTGTCCTAGTGAACGAACCTCAAAATGGTCCAATTAAGTGTAAACAATAAGGCTAGATATTATTATTAGTAAAAAGCATGGAGGAGTATTTTAAATTACTTTTTATCTCAGATTTATCTAATCTATTTAGACTTCTAAATTTTGTGCCACATATAGAAAGGCTTGTTCAATTACAACATAAGAATTATGGGTTTGAATACCAAAAACTGCCATAAACAACAAAAAAAGATGAATTGCAAAACAGAAACAAAATTAAAACTCATATTTCAAGTAAAGGATTAAGTTCTTCCATATGGAAAGAACCTATAAGCTCAGGGAAAAAACAAATATTCAAATAAAAAGTGGCAAAAGTTGATAATTGAAGTCCAACAGAAATAGAATTCAAAAGGCTTTAAACATATTTAAAAAACTGAACTTCACACAAAATAAAATAGATGCAAAATAAACTTATACTAAAACAATTTCAAACAGTAATCCTAAAGTCCTAAAAATAATTTCTATTTCAGAGAAGAGTTTGGGAGAGAGGTGGCAATAACACCTTCAAATCAATTAAACCATTCTTAATAACACAAAGAAAAATTTCCTCCTTACATATTGATGTATTTGTATAACAACCAGTGTTATCGCCACTAACTTTCATATCTGGTTTTTTCTGTGGTTGGGTGTGAAAACAATCTACATAAGAAAGACCTCATATTTAAAAAACACTTCAACAAGATTGGAAAAAGGAAACAAAGACACAAAACCTATATCAACTGTTAGGGGTAACCAACTACCAACCTCTGCTATTCTTTGTGAAACATTGCTAATGAAAAGTAATTACTCTAACGTCAGTTTTAAAATATATTTTAAAAGAGTCATTTAATAAATGATACAAATTATTAATATACCAAATGAAAGAGGAGTCATTATTAATTCCATGGGCACTAAAAGGATAATAATAAATTATTTTGAGTAATTCTATGCCCACAAATTTGATAACATGAAATGAACCAGTTCATTGAAATACAGAAAGCAACAAAACACATAAAAGGAAAAAAATGATTATCTGAATAGGCCTATAATTATTAGAGATATTTAATCAATAAATAATAATCTCTCATAAAAGAAAGCACCAGGCCCAGATGGTTTTACTAGTTAATTCTACCAAACATTTAAGAAGAAAAGATACCAATCATTTATCATCTCTTCTAGAAAATATGACCAGAGGCACTACTTCCTAACTCCTTCTACTGTGGCAGCAGTTCCCTAATACCAAAAACAGATAAAGACACAACAAAAAAGGAAAAGAACATACCAATATCTCTTAAACATAAATGCAACATTATCAACAAAATCTCATCAAATTGCATCTAAAAATGTATTAAAATAATTATGCGGTATGACCAAATGTGATTTATCCAAGGTATGTAAGACTTGTTCAAAATTCAAAATTAAGTTAATTTAATCAGTCACATCAACAGGCTAAAGAAGAAAAAAGTTTCTAATTCTATCATTTTATGCAGAAAAATTATTTGACTAAGTTCAACATCCATTCATGTTGAAATACTCAGAAAACTAGGAATATAAGGAAATTTCTTCGATTTGGTAAATAACATCAATAAAAATCTCCAGCTAATGCCATACTTAATGATGAAAAACTGAATACTTTCTCCCTATGACTGGGGACAAGGCAAGGATGTACTCTCTTTTCACTCCTGATAAACATTGTATTGGAAATGTTTACTAGTGCAATGAGAAAAGAAAAGGAAATAGATAATATACATATTGGGAAGAAGAAGTTAAGCTGTTTTATCTGCAGATAAAATGTTTGTCTATGGAGAAAAATGTAAAGAATCAAGAGAAAGGGTGACTGCATAGCACAGTAGGTTAAGCATCTGACTCTTGGTTTTGGCTCAGGCTGTGATCTCAGGGTTGTGAAATCGAACCCTACACTGGGCTCCATGCTCAGTGCAGTCTGCATGAGATTCTCTTTCCTTTTCCCTGCCCCTCCTGTTTGTGCTCTCAATCTCTCTCTCTCTCTCTCTCTCAAATAAATAAATAAATAAATCTTAAAAAAAAAAAAAACAATCAAGAGAAAAGATTATACCAAGACCACAGGATACTAGATTAATATGAAAAACGTCTACTACTTTCTTTTGCAGCAGCATAAACTAATTGGAACTTGAAATTAAAAACATACTATCATATCCATTGTGTCAAAAAATGAAATACTTAGGTATAAATATAACAATATATTTATAGGATCAGTATGTGGGAAAACACAAAATTATTTTTTTGAAAACACAAAATTCTTATGAAAGAAAGCAAAGAGCTAAATAATGGAGATGTGTTCCATGTTCATTGACCACAGACTCAATATTGCTAAGATTGCAATTATTTCCACCTTGATCTATGATTTAATAGAATCCCAATCAAAATTTTATCAAGCTATTTTGCATATATCAATAAAGTATTATTTACATTTATGTGAAAGGTAAAAACAGAAAACACTTGGAAGAATAGGGTGATGGATGGATATTACCCAACTTTAAGACTTATTATAAACCTAAAGTGTTCAAGACAGTATGATATTACTGAAAGAAAAGGCACATATGCCAATAAAATAAAATATAGTCCAGAGATGGAGCCACGTAACCCTTGAGTGATATACTTCCTCCTCCAACAAAATAAAAAAATGATGTTTAAGGAACACTGAATCAAAGTGACACAGTCTACATGTCCTTCTCATCCATGAAATTATAGAAACTTTGGAAATTATAGAAAACATGCTAGAAAAACAATGAAAACAATAACTGACATCAGCATACAGTAAATCAAGGCAATTTTGAAAATTAGAGCACATAAAAATGAAATCTAACAGAAAAGTAACTAGAGAAAACAAGCAGGAGACCACCTTGGAAGTGCTTTAAAAAGTAAAACAAATGAACAAATAAAAAATGCTCGAAATCACCAAGTAACGGGAAAATATAAATCACAAAACAGAAACACCAAACTCAGGAAAGAGAAATACACATTTCTATAGAAACAGACTTGAGAGAACAAATTGAAATGCAACATAGACTAAAAATGTAATATTCCTACAAGTAGTTTGAAGACAGTGATTATGTGCAATAAAATATCTTGGAATTTGGACTTCTAATTGTCATAAATAACACTAAAGGAGATTAGATGGGGAAAAAGCAAACAAATATAAAAATAGGAAAATAAATCCCAGCCCAGTTAAGGGGAAGGGGTGCTAACTACTGAAAAGACAGGTGAAAGTCATGCTCCAATGGTAGATGGACTACTGCTTGGCTTTAGAGTTACCTAACATCCAGAGAAAAGAGAAAATAGGATTCACTCATGAATTAAAAGGGCTTGTAAGATATAAAGTTAAATAACAGTTAAGAGATTCAGAAACAGGTCTCATAAGAGGAGCCAAAAGTAAATTTCCCAATGAGTTTTTACAAAGAGGATATGCTCATTATCATTCCTTAAATTAATGTAACAAATTTGTTAACAGGAAGGTTTGTTACCCTGTTCCTCAGGGGCAGGCATTATAATCATTTTTGAAAGGGTTTTACATGTTTTTCCCTCTTTAATTTTCAGGTAGACTAATGAATTTTAATTTCAAGGGCTGGTTAGAGGGAGATCCCAGTGGTTTTCACAGGATACATAATAAAACATTGCTTAACGTAGCACTTCAGAGGTAAGTAAAACATGGTTCCTCGGTACCTGCAGTTCAATTAGAAACTCAGGAGACAAGCAAAGTTTCCATCTTTATCAAAGAGGATTATTATTATTTTCTCTTCATCAGCAGGAGGGAGACCTGAGTTACTGTTATTGAATCAAGAATGGTAATAAAATAACCAGTGATTTTGAGACCTATTTTGAAATACATCAGTGCATATTTGACGACTGATTTCAACGTAATGGCATTTATGATAGAGCAACAAGGTACAATTACATTTCCTTTCAAAGTACTATTTCAAGATAGAAGAGATATGTTTAATTTTATTGTCTAATATATTTCTAGAAAATCGGGATTTGATGGATTTAGTTAAGAATTAATAAACCAATCCAGCAATCACTGCACATAAAGTAATTCTCATTCCAATAAATGTATTTTTGGCAAATGACTTCTGCTTCCATGATTTATCATTAACCTGGGGCAAGTCTACAGCAGGAGAGTATAGGCCTCTTTTGCACATGGTGATGTCTTTGCAGACCAAGAAAAGCAGGAAACAGAATATTTTAAGAGTAGGCTGGAAAAATATTATGTTTGGTTAAGTTGACAGCATATGAATCAACAGAAAATAAAGCAAAAGCAATAAGTACCCACAAAGTTTACTTTTATCTTCGATCATGGAAATGTTTTATGTCTGTTGAAGAAAGAAAACAGCACTATTAGAGTTAACTGAGCATATTAAACTGTAAACCACAAAGTGACTTCTCATACCATAAACTTAGTTCCAAGGGGTTGCAGTAAGTTTAAATTTAGAGGCCACGGCAACACTAGCATGGATTAATAAGGCATTAGGAGCAGTTTGGATGAAAAATGTTACAGCTGAAAAGCATGTGGAGTTGCTTTCTCAACCACCACTCTTAGATTTAGGGTACTCAAATTGCAGAGGTTTATAGGCCTTAAGATCCTTCATCAACTGATAGCTCTCTATAGTATCTGATATTACCTGGTTGATTGAAAGCATCTACTCAAAACTTCATTGATATATAATGTGACAAAAACTTCAGTCCACCCCAGGAAGTTAGATAAAAGTTAGATAAAAGGGTCTGTCCCTGCAGCAACCCAACATCCATATGGAGACAAAGACTATATGACAATACAATAAATTAAAACAATGGGCTCTACTCTCATTCACTCAGTCAATTGAACACATTGTGTGTGACAAGTATTATACTTGGCACCAGGCAGAAGTATTTCCTGCCCTTGTGGAACACATAATGCATGCAAAATAGCCGAGGGCAATGACTGCACAAAACAATTAAAACCAAGCTCACAAAAAGTGGGAAAAACAGAATAATATACCTTCTGTTGAAAGTGCTTGAGACCACCTAGACTACCTTTTCCCCAAAATATCAAAGCTGAATATGAATGTTTTTAGATTTAATTGTTAAAAACAAATACAAATACATAAAGAAAAGAGGAATACACTAAATGTCATTGTGAGGGCACAAAAAAAAAAAATGTAGAGGAATTAGCACAGCAAGTAATCCATGATTGTTCAACAGTAAATGGCAAGGCACTAAACAAATAAGCAAAAGAATTCATGTATAAAAAGATATGTAAGAGAGGTACTAATCTGTTGTAATGTAGACTATATTTTCTGCTTCATGATTTTTTTTAAGGATATTTATTTTGGGGGGGCATAGGAGGGGGGAGGGGCAGAAAGAAAAGGAGATATTCCTAAATAGATTCCCCGCTGAGGAGTAGGGAATCCAATGGATGTGGGGCTCAATCTCATGACTCTGAGATCATGACCTGAGCCAAAACCAAGAGCCACCCAGGCACCCTATCTGGTTCTTGTTTGAATCCCAGTTCAAAGAAAAAAACTGGGGTGGGAAGAGGGGCAGAGACATAGAAACAATGACTAGGTATTTTGCAATACTATAAAAAATATGGAAAATACTGTAGATTTTTAGGATGCCTGGGTGGCTCAGTTGGTTAAGCATCTACCTTCAGCTCAGGTCATGATCTTGGGGTCCTGGGATCCAGTCTTGCATTGGATTCCATGCTCAGTGGGAAGTCTGATTTTCCCTCTCTCTCTGCCTCTGACCCTTACTTGTGCTCTCTCTCTCTCATAAATAAATAAAATCTTTAAAAAATACTGTAAATTTTTAGATGTGAAAAATAATATGTTTTTAAAAGATCCTTATCCTTTAAAGATATTTGAAATGTTTATAGAATTTATTTCAAAATAATGAGCTAGGGAGGTGTGGTTATAGGTATAGATGAAGTGAAATTGGCCATGAGTTGTAATTTTTGAAGCTAGATGGTGGTGGTATATAGGTGGTTATGAATACTATTCTCTTGGGTCACCTGCATAGCTCAGTCCATTAAATGTCTGTCCTTGGTTCTGATCTCTGGGTCCTGGGATGAGCTCTGCATCAGGATGTCTGCTCACTGGGGAGTCTGCTTCTCCCTCTTTCCCTCCCCCTGACTCATGCTTGCTCTCTCTTTTGCTCTCACTCTCAAGTAAATTAAAAAAAAAAAATCTTAAAATAATACTATTCTCTTTTACTTATGTTAGGAATTTTCTTAGAAAAAACTAATTCTCGAGGAGTCAAGATGGCGGAGAAGTAGCAGGCTGAGACTGCTTCAGCTAGCTGGAGATCAGCTAGATAGCTTATCTAAAGATTGCAAACACCTGAAAATCCATCGGCAGATGGAAGAGAAGAAGAACAGCAATTCTGGAAACAGAAAAACAACCACTTTCTGAAAGGTAGGACCGGCGGAGAAGTGAATCCAAAGCAACGGGAAGATAGACCCCAGGGGGAGGGGCCGGCTCCCGGCAAGCGGCGGAGCAACGGCGCACAAAATCAGGACTTTTAAAAGTCTGTTCCGCTGAGGGACATCGCTCCAGAGGCTAAACCGGAGCGAAGCCCACGCGGGTTCAGCGTGGCCTCAGGTCCCGCAGGGTCACAGAAGGATCAGGGGTGTCTGAGGGTCGCAGACCTTGCGGGTATTGGAACGGGAAAGCCGGCTACAGAGACAGAGCCGACAGTAAGCTCACAGCTCAGTGTTACCTTGAAATGGTCGCAGGCTCGGTGAGCTCGGAGCGCGGCTGGAGGTCAGGCAGACGGGAGTAACTGGGCGCTGTTCTCTGAGGGCGCACTGAGGAGTGCGGCCCTGGGCTCTCGGCTCCTCCGGGCCGGAGACATGGAGGCCGCCATTTGTATTCCCGTCCTCCGGAACTCTACGGAAAGCGCTCAGGGAACAAAAGCTCCTGAAAGCAAACCCGAGCGGATTACTCACCCCGGCCCCGGGTAAGGGCGGTGTCATCCCGCCTGGGGCAGAGACACTTGAGAATCACTACAACAGGCCCCTCCCCCAGAAGATCAACAAGAAATCCAGCCGAGACCAAGTTCACCTACCAAGGAGTGCGGTTTCAATACCAAGGAGAGCAGCAGAATTCCAGAGGAGGAGAAAGCCAAGCACGGAACTCATGGCTTTTTCCCTGTGATTTTTTTTTTAGTCTTGCAGTTAATTTAATTTTTTTCTTTTTCACTTTTTGTTTTATTTTTTTTCTTGCCTTCGGGTAAAATTTTTTTTTTTTTTAACTGTTACCTTTTTCTTTTTTAACGATTTTTTACTAGTTTATCTAATATATATATTTTTTCTTTTTTACATTTTTCTTAGGTGTTTTCCTTTTTTTTTTTAAATTCTTTTCTTTTCTTTTTCTTTTTTTTTTTTCTTTTTTCTTTTTTTTTCTTTCTTCCTTTTTGAACCTCTTTTTATCCCCTTTCTCCCCCCTCACGATTTGGGATCTCTTCTAATTTGGTTAAAGCATTTTTTCCTGGGATTGTTGCCACCCTTATAGTATTTTACTTGCCCCTTCATATACTCTTATCTGGACAAAATGACAAGACGGAAAAATTCAACACAAAAAAAAGAACAAGAGGCAGTACCGAAGGCTAGGGACCTAATCAATACAGACATTGGTAATATGTCAGATCTAGAGTTCAGAATGACAATTCTCAAGGTTCTAGCCGGGCTCGAAAAAGGCATGGAAGATATTAGAGAAACCCTCTCGAGAGATATAAAAGCCCTTTCTGGAGAAATAAAAGAACTAAAATCTAACCAAGTTGAAATCAAAAAAGCTATTAATGAGGTGCAATCAAAAATGGAGGCTCTCAATGCTAGGATAAATGAGGCAGAAGAAAGAATTAGTGATATAGAAGACCAAATGACAGAGAATAAAGAAGCTGAGCAAAAGAGGGACAAACAGCTACTGGACCACGAGGGGAGAATTCGAGAGATAAGTGACACCATAAGACGAAACAACATTAGAATAATTGGGATTCCAGAAGAAGAAGAAAGAGAGAGGGGAGCAGAAGGTATACTGGAGAGAATTATTGGGGAGAATTTCCCCAATATGGCAAAGGGAACGAGCATCAAAATTCAGGAGGTTCAGAGAACGCCCCTCAAAATCAATAGGAATAGGCCCACACCCCATCACCTAATAGTAAAATTTACAAGTCTCAGTGACAAAGAGAAAATCCTGAAAGCAGCCCGGGAAAAGAAGTCTGTAACATACAATGGTAAAAATATTAGATTGGCAGCTGACTTATCCACAGAGACCTGGCAGGCCAGAAAGAGCTGGCATGATATTTTCAGAGCACTAAACGAGAAAAACATGCAGCCAAGAATACTATATCCAGCTAGGCTATCATTGAAAATAGAAGGAGAGATTAAAAGCTTCCAGGACAAACAAAAACTGAAAGAATTTGCAAATACCAAACCAGCTCTACAGGAAATCTTGAAAGGGGTCCTCTAAGCAAAGAGAGAGCCTACAAGTGGTAGATCAGAAAGGAACAGACCATATACAGTAACAGTCACCTTACAGGCAATACAATGGCACTAAATTCATATCTCTCAATAGTTACCCTGAATGTTAATGGGCTAAATGCCCCTGTCAAAAGACACAGGGTATCAGAATGGATAAAAAAACAAAACCCATCTATATGTTGCCTCCAAGAAACTCATTTTAAGCCCGAAGACACCTCCAGATTTAAAGTGAGGGGGTGGAAAAGAATTTACCATGCTAATGGACATCAGAAGAAAGCAGGAGTGGCAATCCTTATATCAGATCAATTAGATTTTAAGCCAAAGATTATAATAAGAGACGAGGAAGGACACTATATCATACTCAAAGGGTCTGTCCAACAAGAAGATTTAACAATTTTAAATATCTATGCCCCCAACGTGGGAGCAGCCAACTATATAAACCAATTAATAACAAAATCAAAGAAACACATCAACAATAATACAATAATAGTAGGGGACTTTAACACTCCCCTCACTGAAATGGACAGATCATCCAAGCAAAAGATCAGCAAGGAAATAAAGGCCTTAAACGACACACTGGACCAGATGGACATCACAGATATATTCAGAACTTTTCATCCCAAAGCAACAGAATACACATTCTTCTCTAGTGCACATGGAACATTCTCCAGAATAGATCACATCCTCGGTCCTAAATCAGGACTCAACTGGTATCAAAAGATTGGGATCATTCCCTGCATATTTTCAGACCACAATGCTCTAAAGCTAGAACTCAACCACAAAAGGAAGTTTGGAAAGAACCCAAATACATGGAGACTAAACAGCATCCTTCTAAAGAATGAATGGGTCAACCGGGAAATTAAAGAAGAATTGAAAAAAATCATGGAAACAAATGATAATGAAAATACAACGTTTCAAAATCTGTGGGACACAACAAAGGCAGTCCTGAGAGGAAAATATATAGCGGTACAAGCCTTTCTCAAGAAACAAGAAAGGTCTCAGGTACACAACCTAACCCTACACCTAAAGGAGCTGGAGAAAGA
Source organism: Mustela erminea (assembly GCF_009829155.1). Lineage (NCBI taxonomy): Eukaryota > Metazoa > Chordata > Mammalia > Carnivora > Mustelidae > Mustela > Mustela erminea. Next base: position 70,616,806 of record NC_045627.1, read on the forward strand.
ACAAGAAAGAAACCCTAAGCCCAGCAGGAGAAGAGAAATCATAAAGATCAGAGCAGAAATCAATGAAATAGAAACCAAAAAAACAATAGAACAAATCAACGAAACTAGGAGCTGGTTCTTTGAAAGAATTAATAAAATTGATAAACCCCTGCCCTGACTTATCAAAAAGAAAAGAGAAAGGACCCAAATAAATAAAATCATGAATGAAAGAGGAGAGATCACAACTAACACCAAAGAAATACAAACTATTATAAGAACATACTATGAGCAACTCTACGCCAATAAATTTGACAATCTGGAAGAAATGGATGCATTCCTAGAAACATATAAACTACCACAACTGAACCAGGAAGAAAGAGAAAGCCTGAACAGACCCATAACCAGTAAGGAGATTGAAACAGTCATTAAAAATCTCCAAACAAACAAAAGCCCAGGGCCAGACGGCTTCCCGGGGGAATTCTACCAAACATTTAAAGAAGAACTAATTCCTATTCTCCTGAAACTGTTCCAAAAAATAGAAATGGAAGGAAAACTTCCAAACTCATTTTATGAGGCCAGCATCACCTTGATCCCAAAACCAGACAAGGATCCCATCAAAAAAGAGAGCTATAGACCAATATCCTTGATGAACACAGATGCGAAAATACTCAACAAAATACTAGCCAATAGGATTCAACAGTACATTAAAAGGATTATTCACCACGACCAAGTGGGATTTATTCCAGGGCTGCAAGGTTGGTTCAACATCCGCAAATCAGTCAATGTGATATAACACATCAATAAAAGAAAGAACAAGAACCATATGATACTCTCAATAGATGCTGAAAAAGCATTTGACAAAGTACAGCATCCCTTCCTGATCAGAACTCTTCAAAGTGTAGGGATAGAGGGCACATACCTCAATATCATCAAAGCCATCTATGAAAAACCTACCGCAAATATCATTCTCAATGGAGAAAAACTGAAAGCTTTTCCGCTAAGGTCAGGAACACGGCAGGGATGTCCATTATGACCACTGCTATTCAACATAGTACTAGAGGTCCTAGCCTCAGCAATCAGACAACAAAAGGAAATTAAAGGCATCCAAATCGGCAAAGAAGTCAAATTATCACTCTTCGCAGATGATATGATACTATATGTGGAAAACCCAAAAGACTCCACTCCAAAACTGCTAGAACTTGTACAGGAATTCAGTAAAGTGTCAGGATATAAAATCAATGCACAGAAATCAGTTGCATTTCTCTACACCAACAGCAAGCCAGAAGAAAGAGAAATTAAGGAGTCAATCCCATTTACAATTGCACCCAAAACCATAAGATACCTAGGAATAAATCTAACCAAAGAGACACAGAATCTATACTCAGAAAACTATAAAGTACTCATGAAAGAAATTGAGGAAGACACAAAGAAATGGAAAAATGTTCCATGCTCCTGGATTGGAAGAATAAATATTGTGAAAATGTCTATGCTACCTAAAGCAATCTACACATTTAATGCAATTCCTATCAAAGTACCATCCATCTTTTTCAAAGAAATGGAACAAATAATGCTAAAATTTATATGGAACCAGAAAAGACCTCGAATAGCCAAAGGGATATTGAAAAAGAAAGCCAACGTTGGTGGCATCACAATTCCAGACTTCAAGCTCTATTACAAAGCTGTCATCATCAAGACAGCATGGTACTGGCACAAAAACAGACACATAGATCAATGGAACAGAATAGAGAGCCCAGAAATAGACCCTCAACTCTAAGGTTAACTAATCTTCGACAAAGCAGGAAAGAATGTCCAATGGAAAAAAGACAGCCTCTTCAATAAATGGTGCTGGGAAAATTGGACAGCCACATGCAGAAAAATGAAATTGGACCATTTCCTTACACCACACACAAAAATAGACTCAAAATGGATGAAGGACCTCAATGTGTGAAAGGAATCCATCAAAATCCTTGAGGAGAACACAGGCAGCAACCTCTTTGACCTCTGCCGCAGCAACATCTTCCTAGGAACAACGCAAAAGGCAAGGGAAGCAAGGGCAAAAATGAACTATTGGGATTTCATCAAGATCAAAAGCTTTTGCACAGCAAAGGAAACAGTTAACAAAATCAAAAGACAACTGACAGAATGGGAGAAGATATTTGCAAACGACATATCAGATAAAGGACTAGTGTCCAGAATCTATAAAGAACTTAGCAAACTCAACACCCAAAGAACAAATAATCCAATCAAGAAATGGGCAGAGGACATGAACAGACATTTCTGCAAAGAAGACATCCAGATGGCCAACAGACACATGAAAAAGTGCTCCATATCACTCGGCATCAGGGAAATACAAATCAAAACCACAATGAGATATCACCTCACACCAGTCAGAATGGCTAAAATCAACAAGTCAGGAAATGACAGATGCTGGCAAGGATGCGGAGAAAGGGGAACCCTCCTACACTGTTGGTGGGAATGCAAGCTAGTGCAGCCACTCTGGAAAACAGCATGGAGGTTCCTCAAAATGTTGAAAATAGAACTGCCCTATGACCCAGCAATTGCACTATTGGGTATTTACCCTAAGGATACAAACGTAGTGATCCAAAGGGGCACATGCACCCGAATGTTTATAGCAGCAATGTCCACAATAGCCAAACTATGGAAAGAACCCAGATGTCCATCAACAGATGAATGGATCAAGAAGATGTGGTATATATACACAATGGAATACTATGCAGCCATCAAAAGAAATGAAATCTTGCCATTTGCGACAACATGGATGGAACTAGAACGTATCATGCTTAGCGAAATAAGTCAAGCAGAGAAAGACAACTATCATATGATCTCCCTGATATGAGGAAGTGGTGATGCAACATGGGGGCTTAAGTGGGTAGGAGAAGAATCAATGAAACAAGATGGGATTGGGAGGGAGACAAACCATAAGTGACTTTTAATCTCACAAAACAAACTGAGGGTTGCTGGGGGGAGAGGGTTTGGGAGAAGGGGGTGGGATTATGGACATTGGGGAGGGTATGTGCTTTGGTGAGTGCTGTGAAGTGTGTAAACCTGGTGATTCACAGACCTGTACCCCTGGGGATAGAGTATTATGCCTCCATCAGAAAGGATGAATACCCAACTTTTGTAGCAACATGGACGGGACTGGAAGAGATTATGCTGAGTGAAATAAGTCAAGCAGAGAGAGTCAATTATCATATGGTTTCACTTATTTGTGGAGCATAACAAATAGCATGGAGGACATGGGGACTTAGAGTGGAGAAGGGAGTTGGGGGAAATTGGAAGGGGAGATGAACCATGAGAGACTATGGACTCTGAAAAACAATCTGAGGGTTTTGAAGGGACGGGGGGTGGGAGGTTGGGGTACCAGGTGGTGGGTATTATAGAGGGCACAGATTGCATGGAGCACGGGGTGTGGTGCAAAAATAATGAATACTGTTATGCTGGAAATAAAAAAAACAAACAAACAAACAAATTAAAAAAAAAAAAGAAAAAAAAGAAAAAACTAATTCTCGATAGTGCATGAGAGAAGTAATAGTAATATATTACTAGAAGTAATAATAATAAGTGACTATGATCTACATGAAAGAGGAGTATCAATCTTAGAATAGAGACTCATGAAAGACTGTTTTAAAAAGATGATATTTATATTAAGAACTTAAAAATAGGGGTGCTTGGGTGGCTCAGTGGGTTAAGCCTCTGCCTTTAGCTCAGGTCATGATCTCAGGTTCCTGGGATTGAGCCCTGCATCAGGCTCTCTGCTCAGCGGGGAGCCTGTTTCCCCCTCTCTCTGCCTCCCTCTCTGCCTCTCTCTGTCAAATAAATAAATAAAATCTTTATAAAAAAGAACTTAAAAATAGGTAGGAGTTAACCATGTCATATAGGTTGGGTGGAGGAAGTGTTTAAGTCAGGGTAACAGCATGTATGAAAAGCTTTTAAGTGGAGAAGTGAATTAACAAGAACAACAAAACCCTCCAAACACTCAAACCGAGGCAGAACAAAACACATTATAGCAGAAGGCACTGCTACTGAGTCTAGATATATAGATACAGACTGAATCAATGGGTCTTAGGCCTTTAACTAAACATTATTCTTATGAAAAATGAAAAATCATAAATTTTAGCAAAGAAAAATATTAAATATGAAGTGTTAAAAGAACACTACTATAGACTGCACGTTTGGTTCCCCTTCTAAAATCCAGACCTTAAAACCTAATTCCCAATGTGATGGTGTTAGGAGGTGGGGCCTTTGGCGGGTGGTTAGATTATGGAGTGGAGCTCTCATGGATGAGATTAGTGCCCTTATGAAAAAGACCTAGGAGGGGTGCCTGGGTGGCTCAGTGTGTTAAGGCCTCTGCCTTTTGCTCAGGTCATGATCCCAGTGTCCTAGGATCGAGCCACACATCGGGCTCTCCGCTTGGCAAGGGGCCTGCTTTCCTTCCCCTCTCTCTCTGCCTGCCACTCTGCCTACTTGTGATCTCTGTCTGTCAAATAAATAAATAAAATCTTAAAAAAAAAAAAAAGACCTAGGAGATATTTACATCCTTTCTGCCTTGTAAAGAAATAGTGAGAATCAGGAAGTAGGCTCTGAACAGACACTGTATCTGCTGGCATCTTTATATTTTTGTGAGAAATAAATTTCTGTTGTTTTTAAGCCACCCACAATATTCTGGTACAGTAGCTTAAATGGACAAGACACACATGTATCATCCATGAAGAATGAGGTAGAAAAGAGCAAGCATAGAGGCAGAAGAACAATGCAGCTACAGGAAAATTTGTAGTGAATAATAATGGTGGCCAGAAGTAGGACGAAGGTAGTATACATATAGAGAATTGGATGGAGTCAAGAAATATTGAAATAGCAAAACAATAAAGATTGGGCAGTACCCTCGATTGGAGGTGTAAGGGAGAGAGAAGTCAAAGACGACTCTCAAGCTTCTGGGAAGTGGATGGAAACACTACAACTGGATAATGTTTCTCTTCACTAAAGTATACAACAGGGCCAGATGGGGGTAAGAAATATGTGCTTAGTTCTAAACTTGTAAGTCTGAGGTATTTGTAACACCAATATAAGCATATTATAGCCATATAACAACATGAAGTTTGGAAGATGGATCTGGTCTGGCAAAATAAATGTAAAAGTCTCATAAAGATAAGATCATCTAGGAAAATTGTAGAAGTAAAAGAGCACCTACACTTACATCAGAAGGGACCCCAAACTTTAGCACCCCAGGAGATGCCTTCTGTTTCCATGTAGAATATAGTAGGTATATCAGACACCGCATATATCCCTGCAACAACCAGGAGAAGCTGTATAAATTACACACATTTATTTAAAGAAATCAGAATACTGTGTAAACAGAAGCAAATGAATTGAAATTCTGGAGACAGGGAAGCCCGTCCCAGTTGAATTGGCTATTACTAACCATTTTCTAGACTGGAGCCTGTACAGAGTTTGACTGTGGACTGAGTATCAAGTTTGGTTTACACAGATTTAATAAAATGGGAGAAAGAGACCTTGGCAGACAAATGAACATGAAGTTGAGAACCTGGAAAGCCATGAATGAGCAATCAATTGTTCCCATTGGGGCACTGTCTGAACTTAAAGGCATGTGTTCCACATGCCTGAGGAATAGAAAGTATCTTCTAAAAGACAAAAGGAAATCTCTTATAATCTTTCAGTGCTCCATAGGCAAAACCCTACCAGAAGGAGAAACCTGCTTCAAATACATATTTGTCTCTCAAATAAGACATGTGTCCTATAGGAGCTTCTAAGAATGGAGCTAAAGGGTAAAGTTCAAACCTTCAGAAGGATCAGCAGAATATCCATCATTCTTATTTTGGGATGAGGAAATAGGGACACACCAGGATTGGCGTGAGAAGTCAGAAAGCCCCTGCTTGAAGAATAGGAACAAACCAGAAGTGAACTGACCCTTATTGAAGCATAAACCAATAACCTGACCCAACTCAATCACATATTGCTTGACTGTATCAGTCACTTGCCTTATCTAACTCTGAAATATAAAATATATGAACTCTAAACTCACTGCATAGATTTAATAGAAAACTTGACAAGCAGAAGATAGGATGAATTCAAGGACAAGTAATAGAAATTACCCAAATTGAAGCTTGGAAAGAAAATGAAAGGTTTAAATAAAATAAAACAAGATTATAAGAGACATGAATAGAACATAAAATCATACATTTACAGACACTGAAAATATCTTGTGGTATTTTAAAAAGTATTTTAAGAAGTAATTCACAAATAAGATAAAATTGTCAATTCCTCCAGAATTTATAAACACAGAAAAAATGATGAAATAGAAAATCTGAAGTATCATACATGATAAATAATTTAATTAATTAAAAAGAAATATTTCTCACACAAAACAATATACATGTGTGGATATGTATATCTGTGTGTATGTCTTATATGTGTAAAAATATATACATATACATCATAAACACATACATACACACATGCAACAAAAGATAGGCATTTAGCATATAAAAAGAACACCTAAAAATTTCTTAGAATATCCTGACAAACCACTACATAAGTATCTACTTGTTTAGGTACTTCATAGAAGAAGATGTTTTAAGGAAAGTTAACAAAACCAAGAGACAACTGACAGAATGGGAGAAGGTATTTGCAAATGACATATCAGATAAAGGGCTATTATCCAAAATCTACAAAGAACTCAACACCCAAAAAGCAAATAATCCAATCAAGAAATGGGCAGAAGACATGAACAGACATTTCCACAAAGAAGACATCCAAATGGCCAACAGACACATGAAGAAGTGCTCAACATCACTCAGCACCAGGGAAATACAGATCAAAACCACAGTGAGATACCACCTCACACCAGTCAGAATAGCTAAAATTAAATAGTCAGGAAACAGCAGGTGTTGGCCAGGATGTGGAGAAAGGAGAACCTTCCTACACTGTTGGTGGGAATGCAAGCTGGTGCAGCCACACTGGAAAACAGTATGGAGGTTCCTCAAAAAGTTGAAAATAGAGCTATCCTATGACCCAGCAAGTATACTGCTGGGTATTTACCCTAAAGATACAAATGTAGTGATCCGAAGGGGCACACGCATCTCAATGTTTATAGCAGCAATGTCCACAATACCCAAACTATGGAAAGAGTCTAGATGTCTATCAACAGACAAATGGATAAGGAAGATGTGACATACATATATCTAGGTTTAGATATAGATATAGATAGATTTTATATATATATATGCAATGGATTACTACACAGCCATCAGAAAATCCTGAAACCTTGCCATTTGCAATGAAGTGGATGGAACTAGAGGATATAAATAAGTCAATCAGAGAAAGATGATTATCATATGATCTCACTGATATGAGGAGTTTAAGAAATAAGATAGAGGATCATAGAGGAAGGGAGGGAAAAATAAAACAAGATGAAACCAGAGAGGGAGACAAACCATAAGAGACTCTTTTTTTTTTTTAATTTTTTATTTTTTATAAACATATATTTTTATCCCCAGGGGTACAGGTCTGTGAATCACCAGGTTTACACACTTCACAGCACTCACCAAAACACATACCCTCCCCAATGTCCATAATCCCACCCCCTTCTCAAAACCCCCTCCCCCCAGCAACCCTCAGTTTGTTTTGTGAGATTAAGAGTCACTTATGGTTTGGATCCCTCCCGATCCCATCTTGTTTCATTGATTCTTCTCCTACCCACTTAAGCCCCCATGTTGCATCACCACTTCCTCATATCAGGGAGATCATATGATAGTTGTCTTTCTCTGCTTGACTTATTTCGCTAAGCATGATACGCTCTAGTTCCATCCATGTTGTCGCAAATGGCAAGATTTCATTTCTTTTGATGGCTGCATAGTATTCCATTGTGTATATATACCACATCTTCTTGATCCATTCATCTGTTGATGGACATCTAGGTTCATTCCATAGTTTGGCTATTGTGGACATTGCTGCTATAAACATTCGGGTGCACGTGCCCCTTTGGATCACTACGTTTGTATCTTTAGGGTAAATACCCAATAGTGCAATTGCTGGGTCATAGGGCAGTTCTATTTTCAACATTTTGAGGAACCTCCATGCTGTTTTCCAGAGTGGCTGCACCAGCTTGCATTCCCACCAGCAGTGTAGGAGGGTTCCCCTTTCTCCACATCCTTGCCAGCATCTGTCATTTCCTGACTTGTTGATTTTAGCCATTCTGACTGGTGTGAGGTGATATCTCATTGTGGTTTTGATTTGTATTTCCCTGATGCCGAGTGATATGGAGCACTTTTTCATGTGTCTGTTGGCCATCTGGATGTCTTCTTTGCAGAAATGTCTGTTCATGTCCTCTGCCCATTTCTTGATTGGATTATTTGTTCTTTGGGTGTTGAGTTTGCTAAGTTCTTTATAGATTCTGGACACTAGTCCTTTATCTGATATGTCGTTTGCAAATATCTTCTCCCATTCTGTCAGTTGTCTTTTGATTTTGTTAACTGTTTCCTTTGCTGTGCAAAAGCTTTTGATCTTGATGAAATCCCAATAGTTCATTTTTGCCCTTGCTTCCCTTGCCTTTTGCGTTGTTCCTAGGAAGATGTTGCTGCGGCAGAGGTCAAAGAGGTTGCTGCCTGTGTTCTCCTCAAGGATTTTGATGGATTCCTTTCGCACATTGAGGTCCTTCATCCATTTTGAGTCTATTTTTGTGTGTGGTGTAAGGAAATGGTCCAATTTCATTTTTCTGCATGTGGCTGTCCAATTTTCCCAGCACCATTTATTGAAGAGGCTGTCTTTTTTCCATTGGACATTCTTTCCTGCTTTGTCGAAGATTAGTTGACCGTAGAGCTGAGGGTCTATTTCTGGGCTCTCTATTCTGTTCCATTGATCTATGTGTCTGTTTTTGTGCCAGTACCATGCTGTCTTGATGATGACAGCTTTGTAATAGAGCTTGAAGTCTGGAATTGTGATGCCACCAACGTTGGCTTTCTTTTTCAATATCCCTTTGGCTATTCGAGGTCTTTTCTGGTTCCATATAAATTTTAGCATTATTTGTTCCATTTCTTTGAAAAAGATGGATGGTACTTTGATAGGAATTGCATTAAATGTGTAGATTGCTTTAGGTAGCATAGACATTTTCACAATATTTATTCTTCCAATCCAGGAGCATGGAACATTTTTCCATTTCTTTGTGTCTTCCTCAATTTCTTTCATGAGTACTTTATAGTTTTCTGAGTATAGATTCTGTGTCTCTTTGGTTAGATTTATTCCTAGGTATCTTATGGTTTTGGGTGCAATTGTAAATGGGATTGACTCCTTAATTTCTCTTTCTTCTGGCTTGCTGTTGGTGTAGAGAAATGCCACTGATTTCTGTGCATTGATTTTATATCCTGACACTTTACTGAATTCCTGTACAAGTTCTAGCAGTTTTGGAGTGGAGTCTTTTGGGTTTTCCACATATAGTATCATATCATCTGCGAAGAGTGATAATTTGACTTCTTTGCCGATTTGGATGCCTTTAATTTCCTTTTGTTGTCTGATTGCTGAGGCTAGGACCTCTAGTACTATGTTGAATAGCAGTGGTCATAATGGACATCCCTGCCGTGTTCCTGACCTTAGCGGAAAAGCTTTCAGTTTTTCTCCATTGAGAATGATATTTGCGGTAGGTTTTTCATAGATGGCTTTGATGATATTGAGGTATGTGCCCTCTATCCCTACACTTTGAAGAGTTCTGATCAGGAAGGGATGCTGTACTTTGTCAAATGCTTTTTCAGCATCTATTGAGAGTATCATATGGTTCTTGTTCTTTCTTTTATTGATGTGTTGTATCACATTGACTGATTTGCGGATGTTGAACCAACCTTGCAGCCCTGGAATAAATCCCACTTGGTTGTGGTGAATAATCCTTTTAATGTACTGTTGAATCCTATTGGCTAGTATTTTGTTGAGTATTTTCGCATCTGTGTTCATCAAGGATATTGGTCTATAGCTCTCTTTTTTGATGGGATCCTTGTCTGGTTTTGGGATCAAGGTGATGCTGGACTCATAAAATGAGTTTGGAAGTTTTCCTTCCATTTCTATTTTTTGGAACAGTTTCAGGAGAATAGGAATTAGTTCTTCTTTAAATGTTTGGTAGAATTCCCCCGGGAAGCCGTCTGGCCCTGGGCTTTTGTTTGTTTGGAGATTTTTAATGACTGTTTCAATCTCCTTACTGGTTATGGGTCTGTTCAGGCTTTCTCTTTCTTCCTGGTTCAGTTGTGGTAGTTTATATGTTTCTAGGAATGCATCCATTTCTTCCAGATTGTCAAATTTATTGGCGTAGAGTTGCTCATAGTATGTTCTTATAATAGTTTGTATTTCTTTGGTGTTAGTTGTGATCTCTCCTCTTTCATTCATGATTTTATTTATTTGGGTCCTTTCTCTTTTCTTTTTGATAAGTCAGGGCAGGGGTTTATCAATTTTATTAATTCTTTCAAAGAACCAGCTCCTAGTTTCGTTGATTTGTTCTATTGTTTTTTTGGTTTCTATTTCATTGATTTCTGCTCTGATCTTTATGATTTCTCTTCTCCTGCTGGGCTTAGGGTTTCTTTCTTGTTCTTTCTCCAGCTCCTTTAGGTGTAGGGTTAGGTTGTGTACCTGAGACCTTTCTTGTTTCTTGAGAAAGGCTTGTACCGCTATATATTTTCCTCTCAGGACTGCCTTTGTTGTGTCCCACAGATTTTGAAACGTTGTATTTTCATTATCATTTGTTTCCATGATTTTTTTCAATTCTTCTTTAATTTCCCGGTTGACCCATTCATTCTTTAGAAGGATGCTGTTTAGTCTCCATGTATTTGGGTTCTTTCCAAACTTCCTTTTGTGGTTGAGTTCTAGCTTTAGAGCATTGTGGTCTGAAAATATGCAGCGAATGATCCCAATCTTTTGATACCGGTTGAGTCCTGATTTAGGACCGAGGATGTGATCTATTCTGGAGAATGTTCCATGTGCACTAGAGAAGAATGTGTATTCTGTTGCTTTGGGATGAAAAGTTCTGAATATATCTGTGATGTCCATCTGCTCCAGTGTGTCGTTTAAGGCCTTTATTTCCTTGCTGATCTTTTGCTTGGATGATCTGTCCATTTCAGTGAGGGGAGTGTTAAAGTCCCCTACTATTATTGTATTATTGTTGATGTGTTTCTTTGATTTTGTTATTAATTGGTTTATATAGTTGGCTGCTCCCACGTTGGGGGCATAGATATTTAAAATTGTAAGATCTTCTTGTTGGACAGACCCTTTGAGTATGATATAGTGTCCTTCCTCGTCTCTTATTATAATCTTTGGCTTAAAATCTAATTGATCTGATATAAGGATTGCCACTCCTGCTTTCTTCTGATGTCCATTAGCATGGTAAATTCTTTTCCACCCCCTCACTTTAAATCTGGAGGTGTCTTCGGGCTTAAAATGAGTTTCTTGGAGGCAACATATAGATGGGTTTTGTTTTTTTATCCATTCTGATACCCTGTGTCTTTTGACAGGGGCATTTAGCCCATTAACATTCAGGGTAACTATTGAGAGATATGAATTTAGTGCCATTGTATTGCCTGTAAGGTGACTGTTACTGTATATGGTCTCTGTTCCTTTCTGATCTACCACTTGTAGGCTCTTTCTTTGTTTAGAGGACCCCTTTCAAGATTTCCTGTAGAGCTGGTTTGGTGTTTGCAAATTCTTTCAGTTTTTGTTTGTCCTGGAAGCTTTTACTCTCTCCTTCTATTTTCAATGATAGCCTAGCTGGATATAGTATTCTTGGCTGCATCTTTTTCTTGTTTAGTGCTCTGAAAATATCATGCCAGCTCTTTCTGGCCTGCCAGGTCTCTGTGGATAAGTCAGCTGCCAATCTAATATTTTTACCATTGTATGTTACAGACTTCTTTTCCAAGGCTGCTTTCAGGATTTTCTCTTTGTCACTGAGACTTGTAAATTTTACTATTAGGTGACGGGGTGTGGGCCTATTCTTATTGATTTTGAGGGGTGTTCTCTGAACCTCCTGAATTTTGATGCTCGTTCCCTTTGCCATATTGGGGAAATTCTCCCCAACAATTCTCTCCAGTATATCTTCTGCTCCCCTCTCTCTTTCTTCTTCTTCTGGAATCCCAATTTTTCTAATGTTGTTTCGTCTTATGGTGTCACTTATCTCTCGAATTCTCCCCTCGTGGTCCAGTAGCTGTTTGTCCCTCTTTTGCTCAGCTTCTTTATTCTCTGTCATTTGGTCTTCTATATCACTAATTCTTTCTTCTGCCTCATTTATCCTAGCAGTGAGAGCCTCCATTTTTGATTGCACCTCATTAATAGCTTTTTTGATTTCAACTTGGTTAGATTTTAGTTCTTTTATTTCTCCAGAAAGGGCTTTTATATCTCTCGAGAGGGTTTCTCTAATATCTTCCATGCCTTTTTCGAGCCCGGCTAGAACCTTGAGAATTGTCATTCTGAACTCTAGATCTGACATATTACCAATGTCTGTATTGATTAGGTCCCTAGCCTTCGGTACTGCCTCTTGTTCTTTTTTTTGTGTTGAATTTTTCCGTCTTGTCATTTTGTCCAGATAAGAGTATATGAAGGGGCAAGTAAAATACTATAAGGGTGGCAACAATCCCAGGAAAAAATGCTTTAACCAAATTAGAAGAGATCCCAAATCGTGAGGGGGGAGAAAGGGGATAAAAAGAGGTTCAAAAAGGAAGAAAGAAAAAAAAAAGGAAAAAAGAAAAAAAAAGAAAAGTAAAGAATTAAAAAAAAGAAAACAAATAAAGAAAAATATAAAAAAGAAAAAATATATATATTAGATAAACTAGTTAAAAAACGTTAAAAAAGAAAAAGGTAAAAGTTAAAAAAAAATTTTACCAGAAGGCAAGAAAAAAAAACAAAAAATGAAAAAGAAGAAAATTAAATTAACTGCAAGACTAAAAAAAATCACAGGGAAAAAGCCATGAGTTACGTGCTTTGCTTTCTCGTCATCTGGAATTCTGCTGCTCTCCTTGGTATTGAAACCGCACTCCTTGGTAGGTGAACTTAGTCTCAGCTGGATTTCTTGTTGATCTTCTGGGGGAGGGGCCTGTTGTAGTGATTCTCAAGTGTCTTTGCCCCAGGCGGAATGGCACCGCCCTTAGCAGGGGCCGGGGTGAGTAATCCGCTCGGGTTTGCTTTCAGGAGCTTTTGTTCCCTGAGCGCTTTCCGTAGATTTCCGGAGGATGGGAATACAAATGGCGGCCTCCTGGTCTCCGGCCCGGAGGAGCCGAGAGCCCGGGGGCCCCACTCATCAGTGTGTCCTCAGAGAACAGCGTCCAGTTACTCCCGTCTGCCTGACCTCCGGCCGCGCTCTGAGCTCACCGAGCCTGCGACCGGTTCAAGGTAACACCGAGCTGTGAGCTTACTGTCGGCTCTGTCTCTGTAGCCGGCTTTCCCGTTCCAATACCCGTAAGCTCTGCGACACTCAGACACCCCCGATCCTTCTGTGACCCTGCGGGACCTAAGGCCACGCTGACCCCGCGTGGGCTTCGCCCCGGTTTAGCCTCTGCAGCGATGTCCCTCAGTGGGACAGACTTTTAAAAGTCCTGATTTTGTGCGCCGTTGCTCCGCCGCTTGCCGGGAGCCTGCCCCTCCCCCCGGGGTCTATCTTCCCGTCGCTTTGGATTCACTTCTCCGCCGGTCCTTCCTTTCAGAAAGTGGTTGTTTTTCTGTTTCCAGAATTGCTGTTCTTCTTCTCTTCGATCTGCCGATGGATTTGCAGGTGTTTGCAATCTTTAGATAAGCTATCTAGCTGATCTCCAGCTAGCTGAAGTAGTCTCAGCCTGCTACTTCTCCGCCATCTTGACTCCTCCTCCATAAGAGACTCTTAATCTCAGGAAACAAACTGAGGGTTGCTGGAGGGGAGGGGCATAGAAGGGATGGGGTGGTTTGGTGATGGACACTGGGGAGGGTATGTGCTATACTGAGTCTTGTGAATTGTGTAAGATAGGTGAATCACAGACCTTTACCCTTGAAACATATAATACATTATATGTTCATTAAAAAATTAAAAAAAATAAATAAAATGTTTTAAAAATGGAAAAAGAAGATAGTTTGATGATGAGTAAGCATAATATAATGTGATAAACTTTTCACTATATATATTCACTATATTTACAATATATGTGTCTATATATCTAATTTCTCAGTAACATTAATGGGGAAATGCAGACTAAAATCACAAGGAGATACTACTGTACTTCCAACCAGAAGAGCTAAAATTAGAGTAACAGAAAATACTTTGTGTTGGTGAGTTATGGAACAATAGAACTTTCACACAACACGTATAGTGTTAATCAGTATACTCACTTCTGAAAAAGTTAGACTACAGTGAAACACACTGTGATTTCATTCCTACATATCTATCCGAAAGAAAGCGGAGCTCATTTTAATGAAATATATGCACAGGAGCCCAAGAGAAGTTAGCACTATGTTCTATAGAAGATATACATTAGAATTTCTATTTCTGTAATTATCTATAATTAAAAAGTAGAAACAATATGGATGTCCATAAAGAGAGAAACTAACATAATACATTGTTCTACTGACTTCACACCGTGGAATACTGTAATAACAAGGATGAATCCCACAGATTTAATTTTAGCGAGATGAACAGGATACAAAAGAATTACACAATGTGATTCCATTTATGTAGAGTTGAAAAACAAAACTAATATGTGGTAATAGAGATCAAGATAGGTATTAGTTTAGTGAAGCCATGTAGGAGAAAATCATCTATGTGTTTATCTAGGTTATAACTGCATGTCACTTTATAAACATGTAAGATGTCATGACATTGAACATAAGATTTTTACCTTTTAGTATATGTGTATTAATGTGCTAGGGCTGCCATTACAAAATACCACAGCCTGGGTGGCATTAACAATGAATTTATTTTTTCACAGTTCTGGCATTGAGAAGTCCAAGATCAAGGTGTTGCCAGGATTGGCTTCTTCTGAAGGTTCTCTCCCTATCTAAGCAGATGGCTGCCTCATCGCTGTGTCCTCAGCTGGCCTTTCCTCCATGCCCACAAAGCCATGTCCAAATTTCCTCCTCTTACAAGAACACCAGTCATAGTGGATTAAGTCCTACCCATATGACCTCATCTTACTGTAATTACCTCTTTAATGCTCCTGTCTCCAAATTATCACATTCGGAGGTCCAGGGCGTTAGAACTTCAACATATGACTTTTGAGAGGACACAGCTTATCAATAAAAAAATATTTAAATCAAAGTGAAATTTAAAAGGTACATAGAAAAAAGTTGGAAATAAAGACTCACAAGGAACAGCCTGATAGGAGGAAAGCCGAGAGTTTGTGGTATCACAGACTCAAGGGAAAAAGTGTTTTTAAATGGAGGTTGTGTTCACGTGTCTCAAATGCTCTAGAGAGATGAATTAAAAGGAGGATCTGGAAGGGAACCTTGGTTTTATAGAAAATGAAGCCACCACTTCCCTTCACAAGAGCAGTTTCACTGGAGTGGAAAGGGTAAAAGACACATTCAAGTGGGTCGAGAAGGGAATGGGTGGTAAAAAGGGAGAATAAGGTGGTGAAGCCTCTTTATTTGAGAGGTTCACCTATGAATAAGAAATGAGTTGGCAGGAGTGGGAGGGACATAGGGGCTTGCAAGTTGTCACGGTTGTAGCTTTGGCGTGGGTTTCTTTGCTTTTAAAACTGGAGAAGATTTTGCAAACTCAGCTGCCGGTGAAATGCAGGGGACAGTGAGGCAGCAGTTGAAGGTCAGGGACAGAGAAGAGACACTTGCTCCCAAGCTGAAGGGAAGCTGGCATCCAGAGCACGACAGAGCTCTGGCTTTAGAAGAGATGGCCAGCTCCTGCCCCGTAGAGATGCAACACAGAACAGATGGGACGGATGCCGTGCAGGGCAGTCTGAGATTTGGGGGTGGGAAGCTGAGGGGATTTTAACTAGGATCTTATCAAGAATGGCCAGTCCTTGGGAAGTTTTGTTTGCAGGTGATGACAATGAATGTGTGATGTTCCCAGTCATCCACACTGGACGGTTTTCCTCCAGTAGGAGAGGCAGACTCAGATCCTGTCTGGTGCTACAGAAGAACCATTTTACTGGAATAAAGCCATTTGTGCTCACAGGAACTCGATGTGAGACAGCCTTGTGGACATCGTGTATAGAGGTCAGCTCTAGTTTATCTAAGAAAAAACTGAAGACCGGATTAACTATACATCTTGGCCACATTCACACTGCTAATAGAGTGAGTTGGGATTTGATTCATTCTGATTCTATGGAACTATTATCTTAACCACTATACTATACTTTGGTGAATAAAAATTAGTAGTAGTATTCTCAATACAATCATTTTATGTTAAAACATAGTTAATATTCGTAACAAAGAACATGTAATAAGAAGAAAGGTTTACATAGTAAAGTTGAACAAAAAAATCTCAGCTCCCACAATGAACCATAGGACATTGTCACAGCTACATGTGGCATAGTGCCAGGCACTTAGCAGAGAGTCTATAAATATACGCTAAATCAACTGGGTTTAAAACATAGAAAAGACCGAAAGACATGTAATAGAATGGTTTCACATGGTTAATCTTCAGGTAAGAGTGATTATCTCCCTTTCTTTCCTCTGTTTACCGTATTTTCTTTTTTTATAGATTTTATTTGTCAGAGAGAGAGAGAGAGTAAAGCAGGGGGGAGCGGCAGGTATCGGGAGAAGCAGGATCCCCGCTGAGCAAGGAGCCTCGTGTGGTGTTTGATCCCAGACCCTGAGATCATGACCTGAGCCAAAGGGAGATGCTTAACTGACTGAGCCACCCAGGTGCCCCTGTTTACCATGTTTTCAATTAACGATGATGTAGGGTTTCTCAAAAAAGAAGAAAGAAATAGAAACTGTGAACTGAGTCTTTCCCAGTGAAATTGTGCTCCCTTTCATTCACGAAGCCAGTGTATCTCAACTTCCTGTGGCTACACAGCAGGGGATAAATTTCCTCAAGTTGCTCCTGAGAACTCCCCGTCTGGGGTCTGAACACCACACTGTGCAGCAGGTCCTGGATCAATGTAATAAACACACCCAGGAGCACTGCTTTCTGTGAAGGGCTCTGGGGATGAGAGCATATACAGGTCTGAACCATCCGGGCCAAAGCCTAGAACTTGGACATTTTAAAATACATGACACAAAGAGCTTTGGGAGTTTACAGGCTGTTCCTTGTAGGCAGCCTTCTTTACCTTCCCTAGAAACCTGCAATTATAGGAGGAACGCAGTGAAAATTGTGTGAAGATAGCAGTGAACAGAATCGTCTTCCCAGGAGAATGTAAACAGGACTCTTAGAAGAGGAAGGGAGAGAAGCTGGGAGAGAGGGAGGAAACTGGAGATGTTTAGAGCATTTTTTTAATCACGGGGGAAATCTGATTTCTATTCCATATGTCCAGATTTTTTGTTATTTCTGGAGGTTTGCAGTGAACTAACCTGTGCGTTAACAGAAGAGGAAGACTGTTGGCTGAAGCAGAGCAAACAGTATGTTTGCAGAGATTCAGTATCGTCCTCAACCCTTCCCTCCCATCTCCTTCCAGAATACACCCATTTCCTTGCAGGAAAGCTCCCATGAGCATTCAGTAGTGTCTTCTTTAAATGTTTATTTATTCTTGATTCCTTAAGGTGCCTGTTTGTTAATGCTTGTCCCATTTAATTGCGTATCAAGTGGGAATCTCTACATTTTTTATTTCTAAGGTCTCGGAGCTTTAAAGAATAACATCTTGCTGTCTGTGATTTTTACTGTAAGGAAAGAGGATCCTAGTGGAGAGTTTAAATTGAGAGTCCCTTCTTAATCGGTTACCTGCCCTCATAGTTGGTGGGTGTCGCTGCTTTGCCTTTTCAGAAGCATCCAGTTACCCGTTAAAGGCCAGTGCCCTCCCAACACTATGCTGAGAACTGTAATGAAGGTAAGTGATTACCAATGGGAGTGTCAACCTGGGAACGCCTCCATAAAGGATAATTTGGTTATAGCTTTCAAACTTAAAAACAAAATTTTTCA
Source organism: Mustela erminea (assembly GCF_009829155.1). NCBI lineage: Eukaryota > Metazoa > Chordata > Mammalia > Carnivora > Mustelidae > Mustela > Mustela erminea. Next base: position 70,634,843 of record NC_045627.1, read on the forward strand.
TTTAGCAATTCTGAATACAGGTATTTATTCTACAGAAGCATTTCCAATACTCTTTTAGTAGGAGAGATGTAATATATATGCTCTTGGACATTAATTGCATAATTATCAAACATGAGGAACAAATTTGTTTATATATAAGATTAGCCAAATAAATTATGGTATCTTTATAAAATGGAACACTCTGCAGCTATGAAAAAGAATGAGACAACTTACAGGTCTCCTGGTGGTAGTTCCAATAAAAAAGTCAACTATAAAGCAGTGTAAGAAACACACACACACACACACACACACGAAAAATACACATTTATACAACATAAAAATAGACATACATACATATAGCCCTTGTTTTTTTTTTTTTAAGATTTTATTTATTTATTTGATCAAGAGAGGGAGCACAGAGGGAAAGGGAAAAACAGACTCCCCATTAACAGAGGGCCCAACCCTTGGCTCAATCTCAGGACCCTGGGATCATAACCCAAGCCAAAAGCAGATGTTCAACCCCAACTAAGCCACGCAGGCAACTCTCCCTGTTTTGTTTGTTTGTTTTAAGACATTATTTATTTATTTGAGAGGGAGAGCATAAGCAGGTAGAGGGGCAGAAGGAGAAACAGACTCCCTACCGAGCAGAGAGCCCTACCCAGGGCTTCATTTTAGGACCATGGGATCTTGACCTGAGTGAAGTCAGATACTTAACTAAAAGAGCCACCCAGGCACCCCTAGATTCCTTATAATTTATCCCTTATAAGTTACTAATTACTAAATGATATAATTTTTATACATAATGACTAAATGGTATTATTAAATGCACAGAACACCTTGAGAAAATAAATAAGAAAGGTGAGAGTTACTGCTTTCAAGGAGAAGGACTGGTTAATCTGGGAACAAAACAGGGAGGGAAGCACACTGTCCACTTTATTCACTTCTGTGGTTTTGAATTTCAGTCAATGCACATGTGTTGCCTATTAAATGGTTAATAAAATAACATTAAGATGAAGTGTATATAATTATTAGGTACTACTTACAGTAGAATTATTAGTTGCTTCTTAAAGTAATGTCATCATCCCAAAGAAACTTGTATAAAGCTGGAGATTGCCTAGACCCGTGTATCCTGTGTATCATCGGTCACAGGTAGGATGTTTAATGAGGCAACTGATTTAGCTCTCTTATAAACAGGAATCATTTTATTGACCTTATAAGGTGCTGAGGTGCACCTTACCATGTTATTTGGTTGCATTATATGCGCACACGTACCCACAGAGTTTTCTATATAGGTGTACATGTATATCCTTTTATGTTTGCATGCATAGAAATAAAATATTCATATTAATAGCAATAATAATGTTGCAAAAGCCACCTTGAATGTGAAACATTCAGAATTAGGCTCTTTATATGTATGGGCTTGATGAAAAAAATGATCATATCACTGAAAGTCAGGAGAAGGAGAAATCAGATGCTATGATCTAATCACCACCATTCATTTTATATATTGTTTCAGCACTTATTAATAATGGCATACAAGTTTAGGATGAATGGGTATTTCTGTTGAGCTGACCCTTTTATCATCATCAAATGTTCTCTTTAACTCTGGAAGTATTTCTGATCATAAATAGTTCCTTTTTAAATAGTATTAAGGCAATACTAACTTTCTTTTTGGCTAGTATTGCCCTGATGTTTCTTTTTAATCTTTCTACATCATTTTATTTTCACCTTTTCCATGTCCTTACTTTGAAAGGCATTTCTTATGAGAGTTATTTTCTTCTTTTTTAAAATCTTTTCTATCATTCTTATTTTAATTAGAGAATTTCATCTATTTTTATTTAATTAGCAATATATTTAGGCTTAAATCTATCATCATGATCTATGTTCTATATGAGTATACATATTTTTTCATAGTCTTGCCATCTTTTGAAATAATTATGAATTTTAAAAATCATTTCATTTCCCCTCTAATAGCTTGCCTGTTATACATTTCCTTAATTCACTTCTACATTTCTTCTTGTCTTGTCAGAGTATATGAAAGTTATTACTTTTACCACTTCCCCAACAATGAAAATATTTTATGACCCTTACTTACAACATATATTAAAACTCAAAAACCATCATTGCCATTGTTTTAAACAGTCTCTATTTATTTAGATCACTTACAGGCTCATTTTTTTTAACTTGTTTCATCTTTCATCTGAGATTATTTTTCTTCTAGCTAAATGACTTCTTTGCATTTGTGTTAATGTGAGTTACTCTGATACAGGCTACTACATCACAGCCAGAAGCAAAAGTCTTAGCCATTGTTCCTTCATTTTGAGTTCAATAAATATTTATTGTATACAGACAGCTCTTTCTCCAGCAAAGAGAGAAGAGGGAGATGAGAAAGAACTGCTTATAGCAGAGCAAGGGTAAGAGATCTTTAGCTGGCTTATTATATTTAAAGTATAAACAGGTACTAAATAGAGGAATTAGTCCTTTTGGGGAAGTACAAATAGAAGGGGGAATAATAATAAAAGTCACAGATGACAGTGATGAGGAGTGCTGACTCTTGAATCTGTAGATCTAGTTCAAAAGCCTAAGTCATCCCTTATAAACTCAGTGACATTAAGGCGTAAACAAATAGGGGCACTTGGGTAGTTCAGTTGGTTAAGCATCTAACTCTTGGTTTTGACTTAAGTCATGATCTCATGGGTCATGAGAGAAAGCCCAGGTCAGGCTCCATGCATAGTGGGGAGTCTGCTTGAAGAGTCTCTCCCTCTGTCCCTCCCCCACTCATACACATGCCCTCTCTCTACAATAAATACATCTTTAAAAAAGGGATGGGTAAACAGATAAAATTTGTATAGACTTCCAGAACCAGCCCTAAAATAAGAAATATAATACTTCACTTTATGGTATGAATATGAGGATTAAAGTAAATAACAATATATCTGACACAGCACAATGCCTGTTACCTTATAGTAGCTCCATAAGTCATGCCATTATTAAAAATTCAGGAAAGGTCTTAAGTGCATTGTATCATTGGGGTTGCCTCTGCAAAATAAGTTTTGCAGGCATTGGGGTTGCCTCTGAAAATAAATTTTCAATGGAAGGTGAACAGAAGTGGTAATCCACCTAGTGAAAAACTAGCAAGATCAGTGGTCTGAGATCTGAATGAAGTTACCATGTTCAGGGTACAGCAAAGAGATAAGGCTTTGGTGTCCTGGGGTACCCAGTGGGGCACAATTTTGGAGGAATTCTGTTTTGGAGTGTCGTCACAAAGGGCCTTAGGTGCCATGAGAAGGTCATGATTCATGAAATAGGCAGATGACCTACAGTGGAGATTTGTGCTAAATGGACAAAGTATCATTACAGATACTTGTATAGCAACTATACACTTGACCATCTTTTTTTTTTGTTTGTTTTTGTTTTTGTTTTTGTTTTTGTTTTAAAGATTTTATTTATTTATTTGACAGAGAGACATCACAAGTAGGCAGAGAGGCAGGCAGAGAGAGAGAGAGGAGGAAGCAGGCTCCCTGCTGAGCAGAGAGCCCGATGCGGGACTCGATCCCAGGACCCTGAGATCATGACCTGAGCCGAAGGCAGCGGCTTAACCCACTGAGCCACCCAGGCGCCCTACACTTGACCATCTTAACCAACAAGTTCAGACCTGATGATCAAATGTATGGTACACAAAGGAGGAATCTTCCAAGTCTGCTAGTTCTTTTCTTTTTTTTCTAATTTTTTTTTAAGATTTTATTTATTTATCAGAGAGAGAGAGGGGGAGAGAGCGAGCACAGGCAGACAGAATGGCAGGCAGAGGGAGAAGCAGGCTCCCTGCTGAGCAAGAAGCCCGATGTGGGACTCGATCCCAGGACGCTGGGATCATGACCTGAGCTGAAGGCAGCTGCTTAACCAACTGAGCCACCCAGGCGTCCCCAAGTCTGCTAGTTCTTGATATTCTACCCACAATTTTACTCCTATTCCACTGTCAAACATCTTAGACAGAACAACATAATAAAAGTTTCACCAGGAGTAGAAAGTTCCATTTGTTTTCCCTTAGAAGGCTTTTGACGGGTTAATCCAGGTTCCCAATTTTTCTTCTATAATACCTTTCTTCCTGTGCAAACCATGCGTATGAACAAATATTCACTAATTACCCTCTCCCAAGTACCTCCAGCCTCTTGAAGAACAATCTTCAGCCTTGCTTGTACACAGTACATAAAAATCCTGCCACAGTTATTGTAGAAAGCTATTATCGAGATTCCTCAAAAAATTAAAAATAGAGCTACCCTATGACCTGGCAATTGTACTACTAGGTATTTGCCCCAAAGATACAGATGTAGTGAAAAGAAGGGCCATATGTACTCCAGTGTTCATAGCAGGAATGTCCACAATAACCAAACTGTGAAAAGAGCTGAGACACCCTTCAACAGATGAATGGATAAAGAAAATGTGGTCTGTGTATACTCAACATGGATGGGACTGGAAGAGATTATGTTGAGTGAAATAAGTCAAACAGAGAAAGTCAATTACCACATGGTTTCACTTATTTGTGGAACATAAGGAATAACATGAAAGGCATTAGGAGAAGGAAGGGAAAAATGAAGGGGGGATATCAGAGTGGGAGATGAACCATGAGAGACTGTGGACTCTGAGAAACAGACTGAGGGTTTTAGAAGGGAGGGATGGGTGGATGGGTGAGCCTAGTGATAGGTGTTAAGGAGGGCACACACTGCATGGAGCACTGTTAAACAATGAATCTTGGAACACTACATAAAAAACTAATGATGGGGGCGCCTGGGTGGCTCAGTGGGTTAGGCTGCTGCCTTCGGCTCAGGTCATGATCTCAGGGTCCTGGGATTGAGTCCCGCATCGGGCTCTCTGCTCAGCAGGGAGCCTGCTTCCCTCTCTCTCTCTCTGCCTGCCTCTCCGACTACTTGTGATTTCTCTCTGTCAAATAAATAAATAAAATCTTAAAAAAAAAAAAAAACTAATGATGTACTGTATGGTGACTAGCATAACACAATAAAAAAAAGAGAAAACTATTATTGTAGAAAGACAACTTTGTAAATCAAAGATTCACCGAGGAGCTTATGCTTTCTGTTTTGCCAACCCAGTAGATTCTATTTGCCATCAAATGACAAATTTATAACCTCTGGTGCTGAGCCATGTCCTGTGGAATCAGAACATGACCATCCAGACATGGTTTTGGGTGTGGAGTAGTGGAAAAGCCCTAATGGTTGCAAACAACTTTTGCAATTTCTCTGTTCACTCTGCCTCTGAGCACCTGCAGAATCCCTAACACATCTAGTTCAGGTACACTTGGGAACCAAACTGAGAGGGACTTCAGGCATGTTGGAATTGGTTACCTGACTCTGGATCATCCAATTTTTTTCAGTTGGAATGAGTTAGTCTTTCCCATGTCATTCAATGATTTGAAGGAACCCACAAAAAACCCACTCATTTATTCATTCATGTTCATTTGCTAGTATTCTGTAAATGCACTACAGTAAGTAATAGGAAATTATCTCAGAAAGTAATACTCTCATTGTACTTGGGGAAGAGGGCAGCAGATATGGGTATAAAACATTAGTAACACTGATCTCTTGGAATCATCTGTCTGAAGCTTACAGATTTCAAAGCACTATGACCACGATGGTGAATGTTCTGGAAACTTCTGAAAGAAGAATATTGGAAGAAGAGGACTGTTCAAGGGGAATGGAAAGCTGACAGGATGTCAATAAGAAGATCATTACCTCTATATGAAAGTTGCCATGGGGAGGAACAAGCTGCCTTGCTTGATATTGCTAGAAAGCCAAAGGTCTGAAAGTAAAGATTGGTGGATATGGTCAGCTCAAGGACACAGCCAGAGTCATCCAGAAATGTACAGGGAAGTAGGGAACGCCATGTGTGAAGGTCAGCCAAGGGCTACACAGCCATTCATTTGTAATGTCATAACTAATACTGATACATTTGATTGGACCAAATCACTTTGGAGGTCCTTTCCAACAAGAAAGTACTATTTCTAAACTCAATGTAATTTTGTACATATAAGCTCCCTTTTCTGTCATGTCTAAGCCTCCTCTTCCTCTGTCCATTTCTTCATTATCTCTTCAGAGATGCCTAAAATCCAGGAACCCCTGTGACTGGCACTGCTGGAGATTCCTCAAGCCCCAGGGTGCCCGCCCCCCAAAGTATATTCTTTGATTTTCTATTCAAAAATCAACCAAATAGCTTATTAAAAATATATATTTCTACGCCTTACTGGACACACACTGAAATAAGATTGCTATGGATGGGACCCAGGAATATACACTGTAACTAGCTTTCTAGGTGATTCTTTTACTCAACTAAGATTGAGAATCATTTCCCTAACCTATTTCTTCCCAGCATTTTCTATACTTGTTAATTTTATAGGTCAGCTTGTCTAATTGAAAGCAACCTAGAGTGAGAAATCTTGATTCAGAACGATCAAGTCCTGATCTCTAAATATATCTGGCTAGATTTTAGTCCACTTCTCTGCCTCTGTCAAACGGGCAGTTCTGCACATATAGAGCAACGGGGTATTGTATCTAATGCTCTATTATCATGAAATCCTGAAACCTGAATATGAGAATTTTCTGTTGTCTTTTCCCTGAAAGAGATTATAAAGCTGCTACTGTCAACAATAAGGAAGCTCAGTAGGACAGATACCTAATAGGATTGTGGCTATTCATGGGATTCATAAGATTGTGGCTGCACATAGACATCATCACTGGAACTGAAAAAGCAAATACCTAAGCTAGGTCCCACAGCAAGACAATTAAATCAGAATCTCTAGGACTGAGTACGAATCATCTCCTTTCTTAGAAAGACTGATTTAAGTACAATCACATTTTCACTGCCTAAACATTTTGTATAGGATGTTATTTTTGTACTGATCTCACTTTTTGGTAAGTATTTATGTAAAAGAGTCTTCACCCCACCTCCACATGAGTTATATAGAGTAGGAACTATCTCATCAGTGTAGACATTAGGTACCTAGGACATATGCATGTTTAAAAGTAAATTAAAAATTATAGAAAATCCTTGAAATTTCACATGCCATGAAATAATCTGTGGAATATCAAAGTTTAATTTATGCCTCCTGGGGGAAATTTCTGAACATATTTTGCAAATTTGTTTCTCCATTTGTGAGGCTAAAGAATTACTGTAGCATGCTTTCATTACAACTCAGAAGTAGTCTTTTGACTAAGCATTCATAAAATTTCTAAATCATAAACAAAGATTTATCACTTCTCCTCCACTTGACACTGCCATTATTCTTAATTACTCCTGAACTCTCACACATTATTCATTTTGTCCCCAGAGAGGGGAAATGAACAGAGAGTTCTGCTTTAAGAAAGAATGGATTCTTCCTGAGGTTACATCTTATATATTCAAAATCCCCCCTAGATGGTTATTTATATCTATAGCATTCCCTGGGAAAGGTAACAGCATGTTCTGGTAAATAGTGCATTTGAAAAAAGAAACGAACCTGTAGAGTTTTGTTGGGGAGCCATCACTCCCTTGAAATCTCAGATCGAAAAGAATTGCTCCACATTTAGTTCTGGTCCCTATTTATAGAGAGGTGCGGGCGATGGGGAACAAGAAGCATGATTTCTCTCCAACAGGATAGAGTTGATGTTTCCTGGTTGGCTGGGAGAGAGACTAGACACTAGCTCAGAACAGCAGTATGCATCCTGAAAATACCACCTTGACCACAGTGGAGGTGGTTGTAGCCTGATCCTTAGTTGTTGGATATCTTGCTAATATCCTTCTTCTAAGAAGCCTTCATTTACATGGTTATTTTGAGTAATCACCCTACCATAGTTTCTAGTTATTGGATCACTCCCACATACCAGGCACTGTTCGAAGTATATCAGCAAATTGACTCTTCTAATCCTCATAACAATCATGAGAGCTAGCTATTGTTAACCCAGCTTTACATATCAAGAAACTGCGGGTCTAGGAATGAACACTTCTGGAGAAGTCTTTCAGTTTTCAGCCGTTGACTCCATGGTGTCTGGTAGAGACTGGACCCATCAGAGAGGCATCTCAGGATCTCAAAAAGATTGGGCAGAAGATTTGGCTGATGACTGTCCAAGTGAAAGAGAGACTTTTCTTCTGTGTGATAATGTCCATGGAGCACAAGACAGCATCTGAGTGCCTAGCCCAGAAGTCCCCTCCATAGGGGGAAGCTTAGCTATCATTTCCATTCTTGACTCATGGATTCACTCACACAGTTAGGGGAGGAAGCATAAGTCAGATAGCTAAGCCAGGATAATCTCTTGGTAGTCTTATCAGGATGGTCCAGGTTCTGAACTCCACATAGAGGGCTGAATGACCCCCAGGTCACTCAGTAACTCCTAGGATAGGACACTGGTTAAATGTGTGAATGAGGGAGTTTAATTATCATTAGTAACTATGAAGCTACCAGGTTGCCTGTCATGACATCTTGTCTTCCTTATTTTGTGCACTTGTTTCCTCTCTTTTGTACTTAAAAAAAATTTGTTTTCCTTCTCTCCAAGTGACAGTTATTCATTCTTCTTTTTTTTTTCATAGTTTTATCATTGTGTATTAGTTTGCTAGGGCTGCCATTACAATATACCACTGATGGGTTGGCTTAAACAACAGAATTTTATTTTCTCATAGTTCAGAAGTGCTGAAAGTCTAAGATCAAGGTGTCAGCAGGGTTGGTGTTTCCTGAGGCCTCTCTCCTTGGCTTGCACAGGACATTCTTCTTGCCACACGACCTCTTCTCCATGCATGTGAATCCCTGGTTTCTTTTCTCCTTAAAGGACACAAGTCCTATTGGATTAGGACCCCATCCTTATGATTTCATTTAGCCTTAATTTCCTCTTTAAAGTCCCTATCTCCAACTGAAGTCACCCTGGAAATTAGGGTTTCAATATATGAATTATGGGTGAACGTAATTCAGTCCATAACACTATGTCTGGATTCTCAGTTTGGGGGCTTGCGTACTTTACAGCTCTGTAGATTAAAGCATTACCTACACTGAAAAAGTCCACAAAAACAATCTAAGTCAAATATCTAGTTTTAACTAATTTCCCATTGATTTTTCTTTCCTTAAAGAGAAAGACAAAACTAGAAAGTCACTGAAGGCACCAAAAGCATAATTTTTGATTTAAGAAGTAGATGAAAGCTGCCCTAGTCCACTAGGATAAGGGGAAGGTGTTGAAAGAGATAGAAGCCAAAAGGTCGGTGATGAAGTGGAGGGGGTTGCTGACGGGGGAACGGGTTGTTGAAGAAGACAATCCTGAATTCTGTTCCACTACTTGCCAGTTCCTTGGCCAGGAGCAAGTTATTTTCTCAGCCTCAGTTCCCTCATTTGAGCAAAGATTCTGGTAATCTGCTTTTATGGGATACTCCAAAGGCACAATAGGCACAGGCAAACACACACACACACACACACACACACACACACACACACACACGAGCACATGCACACACATTAAAGGGCCTGATAACAGACAGAGTAGGAACTCAAAGTCCAAGTCCATGGGCCACATTTTCATTAAACTTTAGAAAAACCAGTTAGATGTCAATGTCTCACAGACACAAACTTGATACCAGGCCCACAGACAACTTATATGCAAGTTTAAAGCCACAGAGAAAATATCAGCTTTTGCCTTCAAAATAAAGACTCTTAAATGCAAAGCCTAGCATCTTCCCTATATTTTATCAGGAGCTCAGCAGCATGGGGGAGCTTGGATAAAGGAACTTATGTTCACACTAGACTGAGGCTTCTTGTGAAAAAGAATCCTCTTAGTCTGGTCGGCTCTTAGATGCCTTGCACTTAACACAGCGTCTGGTACATAGAGATCCAGTTTATTAATGAGTGAAGTCATGTTCACAAATTACAGCCCTCATGGACAGACAATTCAGAAGAGGCCTTCCCCCACCCTAGAACTGAATAGGTTCTTCCCAAGTTGTTCAAAGTTGTTTTAGAGTTTACTTCACAAATAAGATATAACCCAAAAGCTTATAATAAAGAAGGACCAAGATGTACAGACCAAAAAAAAAAAAAAAAAAGCCCAAGAAAAAACTTAGTTCTTTCACATCCCATGATGAGTGTAGCTGCAAAGATGCTTCTTAAAATAATCTTAAAAGCCTTACAGCAGGGCTGGAGAAAAAATTACGTTAGAAAATAATTTTCAGTGGATGAGAGTTACCAATTTTCTAGCCATCAGAAAGGAAATTCAGAACTAGTTCTATAATATCTGCTATTAAACTATTTCAGCCTAATATTCCGAACAGAAGACACATACCAGGCACAGGAGACAATCCTTCCTACATTTTCTATCTCTAAAGACATTGGGCTCAGCAACAATTATTACATGTAATATAGGTGAACAGATTATAGTTTGCAGGGATGGTTGCCTGGAGCTCAGGATATAAAGGAAATTTCTACAGCTGAAAATTACATGTAGTCTTCCCAGGGGGGGAAAAATTCAACTCTAATTGCAAACTTTGCCATGATTTACATGACCTAAAACACATTTATAAGAACCAGCTGGCATTTTCATGCCTTTGATTTTGGGTAATTATTTTTATAACTGAAATATTTTTAATGTCTCTCTAGCCATAAACACAAGAACTTTTGAGTCTTAGAGTCCTCTCTGCTTAAGAAAAAAGAAAAGAGGTGTTATCCCCCAAAATTATTTGCACAGAGAAAATAATCCTCTAAAATAATTAGGAAAGGGGATGCTTAATTAACACAGCCTGAGGAAGTAACATCGTATCTGATGCTGTGGTTATGGGGTCAGAGTCACTGAGACACGCTTATCCTATCCACAGTTACCTGGTGTGGTTGGCTGGGTCCAGTTACTGAAGCCACTGACACAGCTACGTGGACTGGTCTACCCATGTCCATTCATGTTCACGAAGTCCATTCTCCACGGAGCAGCCGGGTGGGTGATCTTTTAAATGAAATCTCTTCCAATGGCTGCCCCTCACATTCAGAATGAAACTAAAATTTCATCCCATGTTCTACATGGCTACCAGGACCTAGTTAGGCTAACTTGGGCTAGGAAAACTTAGGAAAATTTCGAGAGAGAGAAAGTGTAAGCTTGGGATCTATATCCATGTACATGACAGCAGTTTAACAGATTTGACCTGGAAAAGTGACCAGCAGGCTTCCAGTAGCTGCTCTCCCAACAACTTCTCTCTGTACTAGAGGCAGAGACTGCCACTGAAACTGGCTTAATTCAGATCCAGAAAACCTCAAAGAAGTGTCATGCTCACTCTGATTGTCTCTGTATTGGATATTTCTGCTTTTTATTTTTAAAAAATTTTTTCCAATCTCAATATCAAAAATCAATAGCCCACACTAACATTACCATACTATTCTGGCTTTTAAAGGCATGTCAACTGCAAGCAAAAGACACCTATCTCTGGATGCAGGTAATCAAGTTGGTATGGATGTAAAACTCTGGAAATGAACACCTCAGAGCTCATGCCAACCCTGCTGCCCCCCACGTGGCTCACTAGATGTCCTCTCCTCGACTTGCACTCTGGCTCGATTACAGTTTGGCCATGTTGTTAGTCTCCTTAAGAAATAAACTGGGAGGGGCACCTGGGTGCCTTAGTGGGTTAAAGTCTCTGCCTTTGGCTCAGGTCATGGTCCCAGGGTCCTGGGATTGGGCCCTGAATCAGGCTCTCTGCTCAGCAGGAAGCCTGCTTCCTCCTCTCTCTCTCTGTCTTTCTGCCTGCCTCTCCACGTACTTGAGATCTCTGTCTCTCAAATAAATAAATAAAATCTTAAAAAAAAAAAAAAAGAAAGAAAGAAAGAAAAACAAACTGGGAGGGGCACCTGGGTGGCTTAGTCTGTTAAGCTTCTGCCTTCAGCTCAGGTCATGATCCTGGGCTCCTGGGATCCAGCTCCCTGTGGGGTTTCCTTCTCAGCAGGCAGCCTGCTTCTCCCTCTCATCTGCCCCCCTCCTCTCCTCCTGCTCTCTCTCTCTCTTAAATAAATAATAAAATCTTAAAAAAAAAAACCTGCTTTTTAAAAATTTTCCCCGTTATATATTAGATTTTTTTTTTTTTTTTAAGATTTTACTGATTTATTTGACAGACAGAGATCACAAGTAGGCAGACAGGTAGGCAGAGAGAGAGAAGGACCCGCTCCCTGCTGAGAGGAGAGCCTGATGCTGGGCTGGATCCCAGGACTCTGGGATCATACCTGAGGTGAAGGCAGAGGCTTTAACCCGCTGAGACACCCAGGAGCCCCTATATATTTGATTTTATTTCTCAATTTCTACTTCCATCATTTTCTTTCCTTCCTTCTACACTTTTGGGGAATTTGTTTCATATCCTTTCCTAAAATTCTTTAAGTGAATTGTTAAATGATTACCTTCCAAGCTTTCTTACTTTCTCAAGTATGTGTTTAAGACTATAAATTTCCTCTATTCACAGAATGCATTCACATGGATTCTTTTAGTACGGAATATTGCAGTTTTGGTTGCAAGGATACTATTCATTATCATTCAAATAAAACTTTTAATTTGTGGTATCTTATTTTACCTCTGAATTAGACACATATAGCTTAGTTTACAAATTTTGGGTAATTGTTAGTGCATTCAAACTTAATTTCAAAGTAGAAAAACCACTTTTAGTGTTTTAATTATGTGACATTTATAGAAAATTGAACAATGACTTAACATGCTGTCTATTTTGTTAAAAAGCTCATGTGGTTGGGGTACCAGGTGGTGGGTATTATAGAGGGCACGGATTGCATGGAGCACGGGGTGTGGTGCAAAAATAATGAATACTGTTATGCTGGAAATAAAAAAAAAAAATAGGTAAAAAAAAAAAAAAAAAAAAAGCTCATGTGCACCTGAAAACAACATGTATTCTTTACTTGTTCGGGTGCTCAAAGTCTGCCCAGATATATCAAGTTTGTTCATTTGTTTTTCAGATTTTCATATTTTATTAAATTTATTTGACTGCTCTGCCACATACTGAGAAGGCTATGTTCCAGTTTTCTACCAAGAATTTTGGATATATAAGGGTATATGGGTCGCTCAGTCAGTTAAGTGTCTGCCTTCAGCTCAGGTCATGATCCCATGGTCCTGGGATCAAGCCCCACATCAGGCTCTCTGCTCAGTGGGGAGCCTGCTTCCTCCTCTCTCTCTACCTGCCCCTCTGCCTACTCTCTCTCTGCCAAATAAATAAAATCCTAAAAAAAAATAAAAGAGACAGAGAGAGAGAGAGAGATGTAAGTCTAACACAACCAAAATCCAAGTGATTTGCATAGTTACAGAAATCCTTCTGAAACATAAGGCTCATTTGACATCGGATGATACAGGAAATGAATGGCAGGAAAGGAATATGTAAGAAGGCTGGATTTCCAATGAATGTGAGTCTGTGTTTCTGGTTCTTCACTTCTACCTTCTTAAAGCTCCTATTGTTTCTAAACACTGTTATAAACAGCTGTGGAAAACCCATGTCTGAATACAATTTCAAATAACTATCAATGCTTAACTAAATATTTGATTCTGAATAAACAGACTTTTGTTCATCAAAGTCTGTGCCCCTGTGTCTGTTGTAGAACTCAGGGCATATGTTTCCACCAAAATATCCAACCAAGTCTAAGTGAACTTCAAGGCCTTGCATATCTGTTGATTGGAAGAATGCTCATGCAAAATCAGATTGGATATTATTATATTTCATTTACTGTGTTACTTGTATTTCTACCATAGTATTTCTATCCATGCCATTGTTGTCTTCTTTTCATCCTTTTTCTATCAAATTAGGTTTTCTTAGGGTTCCATAAATATCCCTTCTGCTAATGATATGAGATGTGTGACAGCTCACAGCTTACATTATTTACAGCCTTTGCTTTTTAGAGTAAAACAGAAAACCATCCAGTGGAGTGATTTACTCAGCTGCACTGCACAAGGTACTCTATTCCTATTGAAGAAGAATAATTGTTATGATTATTTAATGATATATACAATGCCTGTTATTAGCTATTTATTGATATATGAATACTTGAAATCTGCTACTTCTAGTGCCAGTGAAAACAACTCATTTTTCAATCAAATGTAATTGCCAGTGCTGATACATGGGGAGAAATTTAACTCTTCTCATCAGATTTATTGGATAGCACCATTCTTGCCAGATCTCATACTGGCATGTAATCTATATTAATGTCAAGGTATGTATTTATAGCTGTGAGATAAAGCCTAACCTCTAACGTGCCAGTCTACAGGAACAAGAAAATACAAGGAAAGGAGATATGTTGAAAACAGTGATTTACATATTATTCTGGAATCACACTCTGGAGGAAGTAACCTGAGGAGTGCTGCTTCTTGGTAGTCTGTCTCTTGTGGCCTTGGAAGAACAGCAACCACGTATAAAGCATAAACCTTACAACTTCTGTGAATGCTTGCACTGTCTTTACTGCAGGGCCATCCATTTAATTAAAATGGAACAGGGATAGTCAGGTACAGTGTCTAAGTCATTCATCTAATTTAGATACACATCTAATTTAGTTCAAAAGAGGACAGAATCCTTTAACTCCCAACATCCTTAATTTTGTAATTAGGATTAAAGTCTATACAGGATGATAAATAATGCCAAAAAAAAAAAAATCAGAATTTCTCAGGGTAGAGCATCATAGCCTTAGACACTGGGATTCTTGAGAACTCTATCCCTCTGTTAGACCTGGGTCTGAAATGGTCTGTCTTCTAAAAAGATTCACTGGGAAAATCTGAGTTACTTTGTTGGGAAAAGGGGTAGAAGCTACAGAAGTACACAAGACTTGTTGGTGTTATTTTTCTTTCCAGAAGTCTCAGCCATTGTGATTTAATATTAAGTTTTCCTTGATGTCTATAAGCTCTGTGAATTGAGACAAATTAATCTTTATTTCGCTTAATTTCCTTTCTATAGAATATGGCATAATATTGTTAATTTCAAAGTGTTATTGTGAAGCTTGAATAACCTATATGACATTTCCTTAAAGCAGAGCCTGAGAGAGAGAAAGGAAAATCTGAGTGTTAATATTTCCCATCATCACTCTCAGGCTAACTACCATCATAGCCATCATGAGCAACATTATCTATTTATCCAACTATAGACCTATCGATGAGTGAGCACCCTCATCACTGATTCTCAGCCTTGAATTCTGAGTTTTACACAGTTGGTGTACAAAAGCGGAGGACTTGATGCCTCAGCATCACTGATACATTCCTTTCTGGCCAGGTGGGGAGGACTTGCTATTTCTGCACGTGTTCAATTGAAACTAAACACTGCTACCCTCTTTACAAAGAGTTGGACCAGAAAATGGCTGTGAGTTAAAGACTAATGGAAACTACACAGACTGAAAATGCAGTAGTTCCCCCTTGTCCAGGGTTCCACATTTTGGGGTTTCAGTTACACTCTGTCAATCATGCTCCAGAAGCAGATGATCCTCCTTCTGACATAGGGTCAGAAGATCAATAGTAGCTTAGCACTACATCACAATGCCTACATCATTCATCTCACTTCATCTCATCATGTAGGCATTTTATCATTCACAACATCAGAAGAAAGAGGGTAATTACAGTACAGTAAAGTATTTTGAGAGAGAGAGAGAGAGAGACCATATTCACATAACTTTTGTCATAGTGTGCTATTAAAATTATTCTATTTTATTATTAGTTATCATTGTTGATCTCTAACTGTGACTAATTTATAAATTAAACTTTATGATAAGAATGTATGTATAGAAAAAACACAGCAAATATAGGGTTTGGTACCATCTGAAGTTTTAAACATTCACTGGAAGTCTGGGAATGTATCCTTGAGGGATAATCCGGGAATCCTCTATGTAGTGCCCCCCCACAGCAGCAGGGGAGTGGTTTCAGCAACATTCTAACTAATTTTCTTTCCTTCCTGAAAAGTCTTTATTTATTCTAATCCTGCCCTTTTCTTGCCATTTCTTCTTATCCACTGACTGACTTATCCATTAGCCTAATTTTACAACCTTAAACTCTGATGCAATGAAGAAAATCAGTGCAATGATATCTTCTGGCTCAGACAAGAGCCCCTGCATTTATAAGCTTTTCATTAGTCCCTTCTACTTAGACTGCTCGTCAAATCCTTTTCCTTGGAACAACAAAAATGCATCATTTAGCCAATTTGTTAGCCTCTCCTTGGGACTCCGTTTTTGCCTGCTTTAATGGAGATAAAATACACCCCCAGTGTATATCATAAATTTTCAACACTAGGTCCCTAAGATCAATTCATATGCCCTCATACAGACCTTACTGGCTCATGAGAGGAACTATAGATCTTGATTTTTTTTTTTTAATCCAGAAGCCTAAAGACGCAACTCTTGGAAGAGCAGACTATTGTGAACCAACCTATTTTGAGCCTCAGAGAAAACATATTTCAGATTAAGAGTGAAACTTCATCCATGCAAATTATTTCCTCACATAGAGCAATCCATTAATCTCCATAACCACTTACTTAAAGATACAAATGTAACATGGATTAGAAATTTATTTTTAAAAGATGCCTTTTGGAGACACCTCAATTGGACCTGAATCAGGTCTTGCATGATATGACATTTCTATTTCTTTGCTTATTTAATCCCCATACTTGGCAGATGCTTTCCTAGGAAGCTATTATACTTCTCCCAAATGCTTTAGAACTTGAAGAGAAAAAGCACAGAATTTCAAGCCAAGCTTGGACACCTATTCAAGCTAACATGGCACCCAACCTTCAAATATGGCAGAAGAGTGAACACATAATGTATAAGAAGACAACATACTCGGTAGAATATGGGTTCTTGATGGCTGTATGAACAGGGCAAAGTAGGAAATATCAATCATTTACTAATGGTGAGCATTGCCCCATATCTCACAAGATGGATTAAAGGGACCAAGACAGGTTTATAAATTGAAATGTCACAACTTAGCTTTTTGCTACTTTACCAGTGGAAAAGATGAAAAAAATAAAAAATAAAAAACTATATATAGAGAGAGATAAGTGGATAGGTAGATAAGATTTGTGGATTATGTTGTTTCTGTTCAAAATCCTGTGTACAAAGAGTAAGAAAGAACTGTGGTGCCAGGTATCTATAACTATCTAGTGAATCGAGAGATAAAGAAGAAGTTTTTAATTGATTTTAATGCTTTATTGCACTGTGCTTAGGACTGTGGAATTATGTGTGTCTCTATTTTCACATGGAGTATAGTCTAGGTGAGGAGGCAACAATAAATTATGTGAAAACAGTCAGGAGTCAGATTTGGTGCAATGGGGTTGGAATTACCAGAAAATATCGCCAACAGTATCACCTTATACTGGACCAGTAGACCATTTGTGTGGAATATAGTAATTTAGAAAAAAAAAAAAAAAGTATGGGTTCAGATATGAAGAGTCTGCTTACCTGACAACCAGGTGCAATGGAGTCCATTTCACCCTGTACCCAGCAATACGCTTTGTTCCTAGTTAATTTTTTAGCTCTTAGTTCTCTAGAAAGAAGGATACATGTATCGATTGCTACATGGTTGTGATGGTCGTATTGTGTGGTCATTGTTGGGTCTACTTGCACTGAGTCTGGGTTTTCCTCAGCTTTCAGCCATCAGACAGCAAGTTTTCCCATTAAGCCCTCCTCTACACTTTTAGTTCCACCCCACAACTCATCTGAATGCCATCCCCTTTTCCCCACCAATCCAGCATATTCTCATCCTGCTGGGCACATTCAAGTTCTTAAATGGAGCTTTCGCCTATGATAGTAGTCTTTATTTTTCATTTGTTTGAATGTTAATTTTGCCTCCCCACCAAGAAGATATTTAAAATTTCCTATTTTATCAAATGACTTAATTTTACTAATGATCACAAAGGAAGTTTGCTTAATTTTTTCATTATGATACAATCATGTGACCAGTGTTGGTCAACAGAATGAAGGAATGGGTGTGGAAGTAATAGATACATTTCTAGGCGTGGACTTAATCAAAAAATGAAGAAAATCCTCTTTATAATTACTTAATCTCTTCCTTTCCAGAATGATCTTGGAAGCCATTGTTAAGGATGTGGAGTACCAAGTTCAAAGCCTAGAGCCCTCATTCAGTACTGTTAGAAGTACTGCTTAAGAGTCCTCATTCATCAATATTAAAGTATAATTTTGTGCCAATAATAAATAAAGTCTTATACTTTCAAGCTTATAGAGGGCTTTTTGTTAAATTACAATAGCAAGTCATTTACCCTGAGTGATATACTCTTTCCTCTATTTGTTGATTATATGAGTTGGTACATGCACAGCACTTATACCATGTAATGTACAGTAAGGGCTTAGTAATACTAGTTGTTACTATAATTATTACTGAATAGTTACTTCTAGTGCAATCCTTTCAACTAAAGTTCATTGAGTATTCACCAGGTAGTAAGCATGTTCTGAGCACCATTGAAACAATCAGTTAATAAGCACTGTCTTTGTTCTTAAGGAGCTCACAGCCTGATAAGAGTAAAATAATAATGAGAGTAATAAAATATCTAACATTTATTGAAGCTTTCTTGAAGTGTTCACTACTGCACATCTTTCTGTATATTAACTTCTTTGTTCCTTATAATAACTCTATATTATACCCATTTTATAGCAGGGGAATCTGAGGCACCAAGAGATTAAACACAATGTTGATGCTTCAAAGCTGACAGTTGGAAGGGTCAGGGAGTCTAACTTAAGTGTCTATGCTGTTATCTACTGTACCATGATGGCTATGAGAAGTGTGTGAATTAGTGGAGCTGTGACCATCACAAAATGTGATGACACTTCACTGAGCAAGTGACAGTAGAACAAAGCTTGATAGATGAGTAGAAATTTACCCAGTGCACTATAGTGTTAAGGATATAATTTTTATTTATTTGACAGACAGAAATCACAAGTAGGTAGAGAGGCAGGCAGAGAGAGGGAGGAAGCAGGCTCCCTGCTGAGCAGAATACCCGATGTGGGACTTGATCCCAGGACTCTGAGACCACAACCTGAGCTGAAGGCAGAGGCTCAACCCATTGAACCACCCAGGTGCTCCAAGGATACAATTTTTAATTAACAAATTATTTCCTATGGATTGATTAATAAAGCTAATTTTATGAAGCATTAAGCTAAATAGTCTAAAAGCTTTAAGTCAGTGATGACTCTTGGTTTTAAGGAGCAGAAGTCCAAAATGTACTTAGAAATTATACTTAGAAAAAGGAGGAGACCCTTATCAAGTTATATGTAAGACTCAAATGATATAATCAGGACAATGTTTCTCTGTTTGCTTTTATACTTATGAAAGATTTTTTTTTCCCCATATTGGGTGTGAAAAAATGGACACTGTTTACTCAGGCTCATATTTTATGAGACTATCAACCTCTGTGGAAAGAGCACCGAGAAAAAGACATTTTTAGCATCTTACTTCCTCTGATGGAGACAGAAAGACTCCTTCTCCGGCCTTATTTTCAAATTCTTAGAGTCATGTGACTGAGTTCTGGCCAATGAGTTGTGGGAGAAAACAGTTTCAGTCAATTCAGGTGTGGCTCTTATAACATTTTTTTCTGTGTCTCCCAGCCTTCCTTCCCCCTTGTGCAGTGACCTAAGAGGCCATGTTTCACACGATGAAGGCTCAAGCAAGAGTGTGGCCCAACCAAGTGGAACTTTCCTTGCCCTATAACCATATCTTCATTTTGCTAGGCTTCTGAAATGTCAGGTTCAATTTGTTGCTGCAGTCTATCCTACTTAATACAACTACCTGATTGACACAAGTCTCAGAGACAATTCTGGATGTGCTAACTTGCCTTGTGCGCTAATTTCTGAATTAAGTACTATAGTAAGGGTTTGGAATAATCTACATGGCCAGGACCAACTTAGAATCACCTCAAAGTAAGCCATACAGAATAAGAGAGGAGTGAGAATGCAAAGGAGCAGAGATGGACAAGAGTTAAGTGTCCACCATATATTTTACAGTCTTTATTTGAGTTATGGTGGGTCACTCATACTAAAGATAGTTGTCAATTTCCTAGGCCATTGGTAATCACAACCATATCCACCAATATATGAAAGGACAACGTTTTTAAGAACAAATCTGTGACTTATTTCTATAACACAAACCCATTCAGTGCTTTAGCTTGATAAGTATTTTTTCCCCACCTGAAATTTTTCTTCCTACCCACATCTCATTTTATGTCTAGGAGTTAATTCTACTCAGGTTCAGTTGTCTTATTCAAACACAGAGAGATGTTATGTACATTTCTTATTTTTTAAATAACACTATCGTCTTTGTTTTTATTAAATATTAATACATTTGTCTTCAGAAAAAATTAAATTTCTTTCCCTGTAAATCCCATAGAAGTAGAAACTCAAATTGAAAGGATCATGGTTGGTATTGTGTTTGAGGGAATCTCATCTACATTAATCCTATTCTGGGGCCAATTTTTATTACAGAAAGTATCTGTGCACTTAGAAAGTAGGCAGGAAATATTAGAATTCAAAGTACAGAGAAAAATACAGCCCTTCTTTGTACTGTGGGTTGTACAGTGCAATCAGAGGGACCTTTAAAGTCATATGATTTTTCTTACTTTAGATTTCAGACTTTTCAGAAAAACTCTACTTTCAGAGTTGGGCACAATCTTAAAGGGCAACACCCAATAGTCTCAATTATTCCTATTAAGCTGTGTTTCTCTTTATGCTCTAAAATTGGAGTTGAATTAATACTACAGATGGATAGTGGCCTGAATGCTGTGAACTATTTTACAATAGTAAAATGCAGGGGTAACAAGAGGTACAGTGCACATCTAAATGCCCAGATCAGTAATTTAAGCATAAGTTAGTTTATAGAATTCAGAAGGGAAATAATCATCTCGATTGAGAAGAATGCTTTTGATAAACCTCATGAAAAAAAAAAGGGATTTAAAATGTCATGAAGAATGTGTTTATGTGAGGATAACAATGAAAAAATAATAAGGTGCTTTTATTGGAGGCTTTCAAACATAAGCAGAGAAAACATATGCCAGGATCACTTTAGAAAGATATTGACATTACATGGAGTTTGGGACTAAATTGTCACCATCAACCTCATCAGCAGCAGCATTGTCAGGATCTATTAGAAAATTTATTCTCAGTATACTTGTACCAAGATTCTGTGTTAATATTTATTAACATGTATAAAATATTAGCAATTTATCAAGTATACTAATAAGCTCTTTACATGAACCAGCACATTTACTGTTCATGACAAGTCTAGGATAAGACCCTACCGGTATTATGCCTGTATGTATGCCTGCGTGTATGCTATGTGCACGCATGTATGTATTCTATGTATATCCAAGTTTGTATACTGAAACTTTTTTAGACCGATAAAAAAAAATCTAGAGATTACCATACACACCCCCATATTTACTAACTGCTCCATTTCTCTCCCTGAACACACGCTTCAGCTACTAAACCATTCAGTAATAGGGTGTATCCATAGTAACACTTTCAAAATGTGCATCTCAAGAACAAGAATGCTGCAGAATCCATCTCTTGATGTCAAGGATAGTCCCTTACAAAACTACAGCTATCATACATGAAAAGATCAACATTAATTCAACTCTGTTCCAGAACTTTCCAAACATTTTCCACCTCCAGTTGTCTGAAAAACTATATTCATGTTTTTTAAAATGAAAGATCCAGTAAAAATTCACACATTTAATTGGCCTAATGTGTCCTTTTAGTCTTTGCAATCTAGACTGCCCAGTATTCCACATTTCTCATCATAATGAACATTTCGAAGACTCCAGGTCAGTGTTCTAAAAAAAACCTTCAACATTCTTGATTTGCTGACAGATTCATAATGATGATATTCAAATAACTATATGGTATTTGTTTGGGCAAAGCTCTGAACATTTTATAAGAGAAACATGAAGCTTCAAGATCTCTTCTGAAGATAAACTTTCTTATTATTCCCTCATTTGCCCAGATACTCTTCTCTCTGCCCTCTATGATTGCTCTCCAGCCCACCCTGTAGAAAGGTGTCTTCTTTATCTTGTACTACAGAAATGTGCACAGTCACTAAGTCTAGTGCACTAAGAGCTGGAAATAAATGCCCTCCTAACATATAGAAGAAGCACAACTGATATATATATATTTTTTAAGATTTTATTTATTCAGTTGACAGACAGAGATCACAAGTAGGCAGAGAGGCAGGCAGAGAGAGAGGAAGGGAAGCAGGCACCCTGCTGAGCAGAGAGCCCAACGTGGTGCTCGATCCCAGGACCCTGGGATCATGACCCAAGCCGAAGGCAGAGGCTTTAAACCCACTGAGCCACCCAGGCACCCCACAACTGATATATATATATATATATTTTAAAGATTTTATTTATTTGACAGAGAGAAATCACAAGTAGATGGAGAGGCAGGCAGAGAGAGAGAGGGAAGCAGGCTCCCTGCTGAGCCGAGAGCCCGATGCGGGACTCGATCCCAGGACCCTGAGATCATGACCTGAGCCGAAGGCAGCGGCTTAACCCACTGAGCCACCCAGGCAGCCCACAACTGATATTTTTAAAGAAAGGATATACTACCCAACTCCATATCTATCAAGTTTTACTTCATTAGCTACTAAGTTTTGAAATTAATAATGAGAATAAAAAGATAAATTCCTCTACAGTAATGCTTAGGAGACCAGAATAAATACCATATGGACTGAATTTTAAATATAAGGGAAATCCTATAAGAAACCAACATATAAGTGAATACTTTTCATAATATAAAAAGAAATTTTCTATGGGGCACCTGGGTGGCTCAGTGGGTTAAGCTGCTGCCTTCGGCTCAGGTCATGATCTCAGGGTCCTGGGTTCGAGTCCCGCATCGGGCTCTCTGCTCAGCAGGGAGCCTGCTTCCCTCTCTCTCTCTCTGCCTGCCTCTCTGCCTACTTGTGATCTATCTCTGTCAAATGAATAAATAAAATCTTTAAAAATAAATAAATAAATAAATAAAAAGAAATTTTCTAAAAATGTATTCAATTTAATAAACCAGCAAGAAATTAAAAAACATTAATGCTGATAAAATCATTTCCGTATCAAAACACATAAACCAAAATAAATGACAAAACCAAGGAGAATATTTACCAAAATATTAAAGAAAAAATTGCTATTATTCTCTAAAGAGCTTATATATTAACAAGTATTATTAACTAAAATGTCAACAGGTTAGTAGGAAAGGAAATAATGTGATTTACAAAAAGTATAAGTGAATAAAAATATATTAAGAATGTTTAATTTTATGAATGTTTAAAGAATTTAAACTAACAAAATAATGATATAATTATCTAGCAAAAGTTCAGAGAGTTTTTAAAAAATTGTTTATAAGTGTGCAAACAAATGGTACTTATATTTATCCATAGTATGAATTTAAACATTCTCATTACTCTGTAGCAAACAAACTAGGAATATTTTATCGACAGCCTTAAGAAAGTATATAACATTTGACCCATTATTTCATCTTCGAGGAATCTATTCAAAGAATGAGAAAATCTATCAAAGTATATAGAAAGATTTTATGCAAATCAAAATCAAAGCAAGTAATGGCTAAGCAAATTCTAGTGTAGCTAAAAGATGGCATAATATTTTACTATTAAATTCAAAAATCATATCTTGAGTGGGAAAAGTAGAACACACTAATAAAATATAGAATATAAATATAGTATTAAGCTAATTAATTATAAACACATACTTTTATTAAGAAAATATGCTGGCATTAGTGTTGAAAGTAAGTTTCTGAGGTTTTTGGGGGTTTTTTCCTCCCTTTTTGTTTCCTCCAAATATTTCCAATAATCATATTTGCATTACATGTGGTTGTTTAAAAAGAATAAATAAACTTAAAAATATTTAGGTGTTGTCAGATAACCTTAGTAGTTGGAGAGTGGCTTTATGTTAAAGGACATGAATGGTGACAAGTAGGGCACAATGATTTGGTAAAATGATTCGGTTTTTGAAAGATCAGAGTGCATCAGAGATTCCTTTCTATTCCTCTGTTGCTGATACTGATAATTGGACTGGGTCTCAGCCATATGGATGTGCTCACTTGCACCTGAGCCTGGCATGCATTTTCCAGGCTCAGCTAAAGTCTCAACACGCAGGTTGGATGGTTCTTAACATCTCTACTAAGGTTAGTCCAAAGGAGGCATCCTATCAGTAATTGATTACCTGTGGGAACTCTGGGGAGTTTCACGTTTCAGAGATTTCCTTTTCCTTTGGGAAAATGGCAATATCTGTGTTCTATTATGTATCTGACATAATATAGGCTTTCTAGACAAATATATCTTAAAATTGTCATTGGCAAAATGCCCAAATTTTGTCTGTCATAAAACTAAGTTGTGTTTTGGTAACCATAAAGTTTTATAAAACTCAGTTACACCCTCTAAACCTCAATTTTAAAACCAACACACAAAATACACAATCTAAGTAACTTAATGCTTATTAGAGAAACCGAGTTTATATTTAGAAAGTGTCCCACAATTAAAATTACTCTAGATAACTTCACCAGAATTTTGTATTAAATATTTATAGAAGAAAAAATATTAATTCTATATAAACTATTTCAAAAAGTAGAAGAGACAGAACCATCTCCAACTCATTCCATGAAGCCAGATAATTGAATAGCTTTAGTTCCAAAACCAAACAACATTATAAGAAAATAATATTACAAGCCAATGTTCATCATGACTTTAAATGCAGAATTCTTAACCAAATAGTAGCATCTCAAATGAGCATTATAGAAAAATGAGAAAAAGTTTACATGGAGAATACAGTTAATATTTTAATTAGGTAAATATAGTTTATCTCATTAGTAGAATAAAGTCTGTACAAAAATATAACCAGCTCATAGATATAGAAAGAACATTTGACAATGTCAACACAGGTTTATGATTTTAAAAATCTCAGCAAACTAGAAATAAAAAGAAACTTGCTTGATCCTCATAAAACACACATTTGTATGACCTACACCCATAAAAGTTTAATGATAAAATATTGAAGGTTTTCTTCTGATAGGTGACACAGCAAGGATGTTCACTCTCATCATGTCTTTTAAACATTATACAAAGTTTTTTTTTTTATCATCTGTAGCAGGATAAATAAGTATAAATAATAAGGACAAGAAAGAAAAAAATAAAATATATTTTTCAGGTGGTAGTTAGTATGTATAAAACCTTAAGGAATGTACCAAAAAATTCCACAGCTTAAAAAGTGAATTTAGTAAAATCACAAGAAACAAAGTCATTAATCAGTACAAATTTATCTCTGTAGACGAGCAATAATAATCAGGATATTAAATTGAAATACATGACTTTTTGCTCCTTAGACAACATAAATTACTTAGGAATAATTATAGTGAAAGATGTGCAGGAATTCTACATTGGTGGAAAGACGAACCTTTGCTGGAAGAAACTAAAGTAGATAGGAATAAAGGAGAGATAATCCATTTTAATGCAGTAAAAGCTTCCCTATAGTTAAGATGTCAGTTCTCTCCTATTTGATCTCAAGATTCAGTTTAATTTCATTCAAAATCCCAGCATACATTTTTTTGCAGATATTGCAGATCTAGATGATAAAATCTAGAACTCCAAAATTAACCTTGAAAACAAAGCAAAAAATCGGAGACTTAAGTATCTAATTTCAAGATTCATGTAATGCCGCCATAAACAAACTTATTTTGTTAGTAAGGATAAAAAAAAAAAAAAAAGATCAATGGAACACTAGGAATAAACTCGCTGTGGTTTGCTTTTCGAAAGATGCCAAACAACTGTTAGTTCACAACCTGGCCTGCTTGGCCTCCGTACACGTAGGGTAAGGAGCGACTGAACAAAAGGGGCCATCCACTCCATACGGGTAGGTGACAGCCCTAATACACAAGGAACTCACTCACCAGGCTTCTCTTGGCAGCAAGATGAGTAGATCTCTCAGTGTGCCGGCACACAATCTTAAAAATTCATAAAGGGACCTTAACAGGGGGCAGCTCTGTGTACTTTCCAGCTGACTCATCAACACCTCACTCTCTTAAGGCTGTATCCTTGAAAACAGCTCCCACTGTGGGAACAGCCGGCAGAGCGGGCAGATGGAACATTCCAGGGCAGATGGAACATTCCAAACACTGGAGAGAGGGCAAGGAGTCTCTGATTGCCCCAGGCCAACTTGCAGGTCACCCAGAGGTCACGTCCTCTAGATGACCTCCTCCTCTGACAACAATTCAAAGATGTTTTAACTTAGGATGCCAGAATAAGTAAACCTTAACCACTACCTCACATTTTTTTCAAAAATTAACATGGGACGCATCATAGACAGGAATATAAATACTACATTATGTATGTATATATACATACATACACACATACATATATAAAGTATATCTTAACAGGACACTGGCAGAACTATCATAATTCTAAATAAAATAAATTTGACTTCATCAACATTAAAACATCAGCTTTCTCAAAAGACACCGTGCAAATGAATAGGCAAGGCACTGGAAAGCAAGATATACATCTGCCAAAAGGCTGTCATCTAGAACATAGTAGAGCACTCCTACACATCTATAAAAAATACAAACTGCAATAGGAGATGGGCAAAAGATTGAAAAGACAATTCAGAGAGGAATATTTATATATTTCTACATAAAATTGGAAAAGAAGTGCATGAAAACGTATTCAACATCATTAGTCATCAGTGAAAACACATGATTCCACTGCACACCCACTAAAATGCCTTCAGTTGAATGTCTAATGTCAAATATTCAACATTCTGTAGAGCATCTAACTCTCTTAGAATGACGGAGTAAATGTAGTCGCCCGAAAGAGGAACTAAAGGAGGAAATGGTTATGAAGTGGGGCTGGGAAAAGGAGCCACAAAAGGAGACCGAAAAGCAGTCAGAAGTAGGAGGAGAGCAAAACGAAGCAGAGCCCTTGTCAAGAAAACCAGGTGCGAAGAGCCAATCCACATCCATTTGATAAAAGAGCCTCACGAGTGTCTCCTCAGGCACACCTTGCACCCTTCAAGAAATCAGTGATCACAGAGGAGTGAGGATAAAGGCTAGAGTGAAAGTAAGTAAGGGATTAATGGTACAAGGAGAAAGAGAGGAAAATAGTCTATAAAACTCTCCTGAAAAGTATACACTGTAGGAAAGAAGAAGGTTAAAAGTATTGCTTGAGGATATACCCAACTGGAGAATATCTCTTTTAGGAGAAAAAAGTCAAGCTTGTTGGTAGGTATAGGGAAATAGCTAATAAAAAGCCAAGAGTTTTGAAGATGGAAAAGAATATTGACCAATGTGAGAACAAAGTTTCTGAGAAGTCAGAAATAAACAAGACTGAGAACACGCATGAAAGATTAGCATGACGTCAAGACACAGAAGTGGCCTTTTGTGCCCCCCCTAAAGGAGAGTGTCACGTTGTTTGAACTTGAGTCCAGAAGAGAAGGAATGGGAGTTGTTTTGTGAGAGTGAAGGGCTCCGTGGGACACATTTGGAGCAGCACTTATAAAGGAAACAGGGAGTAAGAAAGAAAGGAGTGAAAGGCATGGCAGAGCATAATGAGATTGAATTAATATGGAACTCATGAATGGATATCAAACGAGTTTTATAATTTCATGCACCAATACAGTAGGTCAGGCATGCTTGTAATAATTTTGCTCCTTGGGAATATATATCTGTATTTATATCCATACTTCTATATGCTCTATATGTTTCCTAGTTTGCCTATTCGTATTATGAAACCAGTGAAATTATATTAAACTAGTGAACTTATCATGTATCATAAAAACACAAGTGGGGCGGGATGTAAAGGGATAAAAGGATGTCAAGACACAGACTGAGGAGTTAGGAGTTGAAGAGACATGAGAAATGGATCAAATATCAACTCCCATGCGATAGCTACTTACAGCCAAAAGCATGCTAGAGGTGACTTACACAGGCTTAGGAGAGTAAAACAAATGTATCTCTTTCTAACTTCCCATTCAGGGATGGGATTTTGATAGCTTGATGTCTTCTAGGGTGGAAATAGTCACAGCCCAGAAACTGGTAAACACTATGTAATTTTTTTTCCCCCTCTGAAGGTTTACTAAGATTCTACTGCATCTACTCCTGAGTTTCCACCACAAAATTTCTTTGCTGCACTTAAAAAAAAATGGATTTCTATGTTGATTCTCTCTTATTACATCATCAGAGGCAAAGAACATGGCTCTTTCTTTATCAAAGCCCCAGTTTCTATCAGTGTCTGGCACAACATTTCCCTTCAGAAGGAAGGGGTTTAAGAAAAGATAGAAGGAAGAATGTACAGAGGGAGGGAGACAGAGAGGAAAGGAAGTTGCTAAAGGGTAATTCTGAGTTAGAGATTGTGACAAAAATATCTAAGTAAGTTGCTCCAGAGGTAGAATGATGACTTCAGTTCATCAAACTGTCATGGTTGCTAGAGTCTCAAGAACAGTGTCACCTGGGGATGTGAGGTGAGTGGAGGTTATGACTGTCACTGAGGAAGGTAGGTGTCTGTCCTTCAAACTGGTAAATACTAACAGAACAGAAGAGACCATTGCAAACAAAGAGGATTACTTGTCTTCACTGTGAGATGAAAAAGGATAATATCTGCCTCCCCTCCCCCAAGAGGAAGCATCCTTTGCCTTCTATGGAAATAATTGATCATCTTAGAAATGGAGACAAACTGTTTTGGCTGACCACTAATTTTTCTCACTGGAAGAAAGTTGGTAAACAGTGTGGCTACATGACTCTCTTTGAAAAACGATGGCAGAATCCTTCGTCTAGAAAAATAAAACCAAGAAGGATGGATTTCATTATTCCTCCCAGGAATTAACCAGGAGCTGTCAGGAAGCAGGATAAAGCACCCATTAATAAGACGGGTTCTGTGGTCAGAATCGGAGTTGAGAACCTAGCTGCGCCACTTACTACATCCATGAACTTGTACATGCTATTTACTTGAATGTTTTCATCTGGAAAGTGGGATTAAAACTACTTTATTTATTAGGCTGTTTAGAGAATAAAATAAATGAATATGTAGATAATTTGGCACAGTGCTTGGTATATACTAAATACTCAATTAAATATTCATGATACTGATAATCGTGAAAATGGTAGTGATGGGACAGCCTTCTAGATCACTCAGCTGTGTTTTTTGCCTACAGATACTAGTGGCAAGACTTGGTTCCTTTAAGAAGGGAAAACCTTGCACCTTTCTAAGATCATCAGTGACAAGTCATTCACATCTCTTCTCTGCCCTTTTTAGTGATTGCTCAGAATAAATTCTAAAATTGTGTTCCTTCTAAAAGTCTAAAGAGTTCCATCTCTGGATTTAATGGGAAAATGAAATACTTCTGTATCTGGCCTGAAATTTCATACTTAAGAAGCAAGAATATTTTCCAAGGAGTGCTTATTTTTCTTAGTTTCGTTTCCTTTCCTTGTCCAAAAGATGTTTGCCTTACAAAAACAAAACAAAAGCCCCAATGTATTTATCACACACCCCATAATTATTGTCTGAGTAATATCAATGTTTAAAATAATTGCCCAACGCACATTATTATCCTCTTTGAATGATTTCTGGTATATCTGCAAAGAATTGTTAATTTCTGTAATAAGAGTCTGAGTCAATCTAGTTCTTACTGACTTTCTACTCAGAAGTTATAAATAACTATTCTTCTGAGAAGAGTTTTGTATTCTTTACTCTGATTCTTTTTCTAAAGTTTTAAAGATCTGCCTGAAATCGAAGATGATTTATGCTTTAACAGGCTGTAGTTCATGTGAGGTTACAGTGATAATAGGAAAGCAACTTTCATCGACTCTGATTTCTGATCCTCTAGAAAGTCCTTTCTCCTCCCCAGCCAAACATCTCTAGGATCCCCACGTGGATGAATAATATGCTCACTAATGAGCCAGTTTTCCACAGGTCCCTATTGCTGTGGCTCCAGGGAAATCCTGTGACCATAAGACACTGATCAGTCATCACTTGCCCACCAGATGCTGCTGTTTCCTCTAAGAACACCCAGGTCTTCTGTCTCCACCGCAGCTGTTGGGTGTGTTACTGTGAAAAGGGAAGTATCTCCTCTTCCCTCTTTGGTTCATACTCTACTCTGTGAGACTGGCCCTCAAGAAATTCTGTGGGTGCCTCAAATTGTTCCAGATATTTCTATTTTGTTTATGTTATTGTTGTTTTCAACTTAAAAACTTTTGTTTTACGTTCAATTTAGAAATGAACTATGTACGGGTTGGACAGGAATAGTTGAGTGACGGACTCCATGCTGTACATAGATTTATCCCTCTTTTCCCACAAAAAGAAAGCTTCTCTCTCAAGAATCTCCAGGCCCTTCTTGGAAGTCATGTTGACAGTCCTTGTCTCAGATTGGGAGGCGTATACCATTTCACACCAAGATGGAATTCTCACCTGCTCTCTCCTCCAACTTCTCCTCCTCCCCACCTTTTAGCACACTTACACCCTGAAACCAAACACTGTTTTCCTTATTGTTGTTTCCTGACATAGACCCTATCTTTGTCATTTTCTATCTAGGGCTAGTTAATTTGGTTGCTATGTAGGGACACCAATGAAACAAGTAGCTTCAGTTTAGTTACAAGTATTTCAGCCTAGTCTGACTGTGGCTTATAGATTAGGTCACACTACTAATTCAGATGCCATTTGTAGAAAATAGAATGTTCTTCAGAAAGTTCCAAGAATGCATGATGCTTAATTGAAGCCAGTTTTACTTGTCATGTGACATCACTGTCCCTGCTGTTGAATAGTGTTTAGTCTCTGTCGGAGGACAAATTTTTACCCTGAGATTCCAAGCAAGAACTATAAGCAGCGCAAAATCAAGAACTTAATTTGTTCCAACAGTCTACCATGTGAATTCACTGGGAATGAGAACAGGTGTGGACAAATGCACAGAGGTAAGCAATGGAGATGAATGTCAAAATAGTCAGTAGTTGTTTAGTGGTCAGTGGGAGAGGTGGTCCCTCCAGGTGAGGAAATGGCACTTTTATATTCCAAACAATTTTCATTGATTCCGATTCTACTGGTTCTCATCACCAGTGATGAATTTTATGTGATATAAAGAACTGCTTTAAAAAGGAACCCAAGGAGAATTAAGAGAAAGGTCCCCAGGCAAATGATGCTTAGACTACCTGTCATTTAGGAGACACTACTATGAAAAGAAGGGCAGCTCTCCCAGGCTTCTTGGCGGCAGATGATTTCTCTATACTGGCTATAGTTTCACCTCAATTGAAGACAAGAACTTTTCTTAACAAAATGGGCCCTTTCTACATGAAGTGCGTTATTCCGCTAGGCTTACCAAGTGTGAGGCTAAATCTTTGCTAATTTTGAGTCTAGCCTTACTTTAACTAGAAACTCAAGCTTACAGTCCTTCAGTTAAGGTTTTATAGCCTTATGCACTTTCATCTGTAACCCTGATGCTTCACAAAACCAAGGAAAAACACAGTTTATTTTAATAAATTTTTGATTTAGCAGTCCAATAAACTCACTAATAACTTGCAAGAATAAGTCATTGTTGGACTGAAACCAACAGCATAATTACCCTGGTGTACCCCTTGCTTCTTTATCATAAAATAGTAACTTCATAAGGCTCGAGGGAATTTAACAGTTCAATAACCAGAAGAGATTTTCTGAGGAGGAATAGGATTTTTTAAAAATTTTATCTTCTCTTTTTTAATATTTATAAAAAACATAAATATGCTTTTCTTGTGAATAAGTACAGTATTATGCCATCCTGAGCTCAATACAATTTTGGTAGAATTTTTCTCTGTTGTTACTTGTTCCACTTTACTCTCCCATTGTTTTACCCTATAGATGAAGATAGTAAAAAGCATGGGAATTTTAATAGCTTTTCATTATACAGTTATATCTAAGTATCTATCACCTATTTGTCTATAATTTTATTAGCATTAACTTCATTTATCTTAAGATGGGTCTTTGAATTACAGAAATAGTTAAAATAATTGAAAACCAAAAAGGCCTTATCTTTAGTATTTGTTTCTACTAAGAATCAAAAGGAAGAAGAGGAAAGAAAGAAAACAGATTTGGATTTTAAAAGCCTGGTGATCCCTAATAGAAGTAGATACTTAATGAAATCTGCAAAACTGGGAGCCATCAAACAAATCTGGACACTTAACAAGAATTATCCAAGTACCTGAAGGTTGTGCGCTATAATTTTAACCTTCCTTTGAGCAAGGGAAAAAAACACACTCAACAGTCCCTAAACTATTCACTTGTGTTTTCTAACTGCTTGGACTTACTGAGAATCTATTATATATCAGTCACTGGATACTAGAAACTGGAAGCTGTACATTGTCTCATTATAGCCTTGGGTGGAGGTGCTATGACCATCTTCCCTGCGCTGATGAGGAAGCTGAGGTTAAGAGCAGAAATTGCCTACTTCACATAGCTTATAAATGGCAGAGCATGATCTAAGAAAACAGATGGATTTTAAAACCCCACTAACTCACTCTTGAGTTGTGAGGAGGCTGAATAATTTCCTACCATACGCTTCTTGTCTAGCTTTTTCCTCTTTCTTCATTGTGTTCATTGATGTGTCTACTGCCCCCCCCTTTCGTCTTCCTGAAATCAGATGCCACATCTTAGAGGGAAGGAATCTCACACTGAATGTAGAACTCCTCTCGTAGTCTAGTCAATGGCTCTACTGAGTCAGTGGCAGAGTCCTTTATTCCCTTAATAGGTAAAGCTGTCCCTGAAAGCAGACATCTTGAAGGCCCCTGGTTAGCCAGGAGGATCTCTCAGCTTGAGACACCCACTGATGATCTCACCAAGAAGGCCCTTGACGATTAGATGCTTGTCACCAAGGGAAAATCCAGCAAGACAGATATCATTCTGCAGACAAGCACTGTTACCCTGAACCCAATCCCAGGTAAGCACACAAAGACAAGATGCATGAAATTTTATGGTTCAGCAGTTGGTACGGTGCCTGACACAGAGTTGACACTTGTTGAAACAATAATATAACAACATATGACAATAAGTAAACATCAATAACACTTTTATGTATGTGTTTTGTTCATTATTTAATACTCCCTGAATTTTTCTAATTTACATACTATTACCTTGTTTAAGTAAGCAGTATGATGTTACAGAAAATATATTAATTTTCTCATATTTAACTTCAAATAGTGACCAAAGTTTTAAGAAGATTGCTTGAATCTGGAGCTCTGAAACACTAAGCTGTTTTTGTGGGGTTTTGTTTGTTTTGTTTTTTCTCCTATAATTTCAAGACCTAGCCCAACTCCTGCAACATAATTAAGTCTCATTAAATTTTGAAGACTGGCCAAATGGGTATAGAGCAGGTGTCAGAGAGAGCAATTATAGCCAGGGCATGGAGCCACCAGAAACCAGTGGCCACTTAAACTATAGGGAGTTTTGGCTCAGTCTTCTGCTATTCGAGGTGGTGATGGTAGAGATGGAAATAATTTCCTTTCTTGTGCCAGTTACATCATCCTTTCTCCTCTTACCCTAATCTTTCCCTTAGCTACCGATGTAACCCAGGTAAGGACTCTTGGTGTGCTTTAGCTGTACAGCGATGCAGTGATGTGTTCAAGGCAAAAGGTGAGAACAATGACAAGAGGTACCCCACCCACCCTGTGTGTTCTATAAGCAGCTCTACATTATTAGTAATTAATGGGGCATTTCATGTTCTCCAGTTTCTCCGTACTAATTGCCTGCTGCAGGGTTATCATAGACAATTAGAAAGAACCACAAAGGCAGCAGAACTCTCTCATCATCTCGTACACCGTCAAGGAGATTTAATTGCATCTTTGGAAGAGACTTTAGATGATACTACAGTCTTAGAGAATCTGAAAATCTCTATCTTATTTTCCTTAATTTTATTCTTATTTTACTGTCTGTCAGACAGTAAAATTCATTCCTCAGTCACCAGTTCCAGGAAGTCTAAGCAAAGTGGTTAATTCTTGCTGCGATGAAATTCAAGCGTCATAAAATAGTTGTGAAAAAAGAAATGACAAAGAATCAAATCTTTAGAACGCCACCTTCATCCATCATGAGCAGTGGCTTGGCCCCAAAAGAACTTTGATTTTGATGTTGTTAGAATAACAATATAGCATCCTGTAGGACACATTGCTTCCTCTGTTTGTTGTAGTTGTTGTTTTTTAAAACAACAACACTTTCGGATGCAATGGAAAGTCTCCCGTTTTTGCCACCAACTAACATTTGACAATTAATCCTCTAAACATCATTTATTATGCTTTCCAGCACTACTATACCTATTAGTACACTGGGCAGCCAGCAAAAGCAAGTGAAGTAAAACAAACAAACAAAAATGCATACTTAACTTTGATAGCCCAATATGCCCCATTATACTTATTCAGAAATTTAAAGTGGATATTCCAGTAAATCCTCCTGTTTAAATCCCATCTAATTCATTTAAATGCTCCTGGGCATTCTTTTTTCTTGCAATATCATTCATCCTAGCCTACCTACACTGACCTGTTTTATTTTCCCATTCCCCTAAACTTTCTTTTGGAAAGAACTGTTTTCTTTTTCTTTTCTTTTTTTTTTTTAATTTTATTTTAACTTTTCAGTGTTCCAAGATTCATTGTTTATGCATCATACCCAGTGCTCCAGGCAATCCATGCCCCCTTTAATACCCACCACCACCAGGCTCACCACTCCCCTCCCCTCCAAAACCTTCAGTTTCTCTCTCAGAGGAAAGAACTGGCTTTGAGTTCATACTCAAAGGTTTTGGACATGCAGAGGAATTCAAAATACTGAGATATCCTAGAAACTGCTTTCAAGAATACTATTACCTGGTTTTATACCTAGGCACATGAATACATAATAATAGAAGGGCAATGATGAAGCCACTGTAAACAATTTATAAAGCCAGAGCTTGTAATTCACATGCATTAATTTGTTAATTACTTCTTCATGCAGTCTTTGTGATTTCATCCTACCCCAAGCTAGCTAGCTCATTCAAAATTTACAGAAAACCTCAAGGAGAGTGGCTAAATATAACTTGTATCAAAAACACATGCAACTTTTATCAATAATGAGAGCTTCATTGCTTCTCTTATTTTATTTGTGCGGCAGGTAATCATTAAAATTAAGCCCTTGATAAAATGAAACTCAAGGTAATTCATCTTGGGCTACATCTCACATATAGGGGAAATGACTCATGAATAGTTATAGAGCTCAAGCTTTGGTGATAAAAAAAAATGTAGTATTAATGGAAAGATCACAATAATTAAGTGGAAGCCAACCTTTGGATATCAATAGCCACTCACAGACTCATTGGCAAAGGTAATGAAGGAATTACAGCTATCATGAATATTCCATATTAGGTTTTAATTACCAGGGCAGGAGCCTGAGCCTTGATGATTTTTTAATGAAAGGTGGGATGATTTCCTAATTTAGGATTTTTCATTTTAAAAGCTTCATTAGCCCACAAAAAAAAAAGTACGTGAAATGTGTATGTTAATTAGCTTGACTGTAGTAATTGTTTTTCTGTGTGTATCTATAGCAAAACACCACGTTGTATACCTTTATATATACAACTTTTACTTAAAGTTGTTTTAAAATGAATAAATAATAAGAATCAGGGAAGTATTTTAAAAATAAGTAAAAGTTCATTATTCCTTTGTAGTAATGATATTTCACAATGCTACAAGACTTAACAAAACCAACCAACCAACCAACCAACCAGAGGTAAAAGTATTTAAGCTACTTCTTCCAGAGCAGAATTCTTCAAGACGTATTTTATGGTTTTTGTTACCCAATAAATAGTTCTTTGCCAATTTGTCCTGTCCTCATTGTGCTATAAAATATTAACCCTTTATTCCCTCCCAAAAAAAGAGAACTTTGTGTTATTTAGTACTAGGGGTATTTTGGATGTTGTAAAGTCTAGAAGGCCAAGTTCAGGTGAGAAAGAAGTAGAGCTAGATCCCCCGCCTTGAGGACTTCAGATAATCCAATACTTAGCCTAACAAATCACTAGGCCACTGTGATGTAAGGAAAGAACTTTAGGGTTCGAAGCCAAGGTCAAGAAAGAATTCTTGAGATGTCTTTGGTGCAAAAAGGTGGTTTTATTAAAGCCTGGAGACAGGCTCTGTGGGCAGAAAGAACTGCACCAGGGTCATTAGAAGTGTCCATTATATACTTTCAAGTTGGGAGGGGGTTAGAGATAGCTTAAGTCTCTAAATAATTTGGAAGCAAGGTTTCTAGGACCTTGAGAGGGCTAGCTATTGTTGAGAAAATGTCATTTATTTCCATCTAATAAAACCTTAGTTATGCAGTCCTTCAGAGGTATATTGATGGGCCATACGCTTCTGGGGGAAGGGAGGAGATTGCCACTGTGTATCTTGGAGGTTTAGAGATAAAGGAAATTTCTAAAGGGAATTTTTGTATGTTAAAGTGGACTTACAGGATGGGGTCCTGGGGTAGGGCTAGAACTGCCTTTTGCCCTTAGCAAAGTGTTAATGTGGAGTCAGTTGAGTCCCTAGAGGAATGTCACTCTGCCTGTTTCAAGGACTTATCAATAGGCTGTAGATACTAAGGAAATTTAATATTTTTTCTTCTGCCTTTGTTTTTCACATCAACTGGGGTTTGAAATAATAACTCATAGAAGCAAAGGAAAGGCTTCAAGACTGAGTCTCACAAACCCATCTGTGAACTCAGCTGTTTGGTAACTAGCACACAAAAACAAACAGTCCAAACTCTTATTGGTTTTACAGTAACAATTTCTATTAATTCAGCAAAGGAGTAAAATCATGTGTTACTGTTCAGAGAAGAAAACTGTTTAGCAGGAGCTGATGATCTAGTCATTATATTTGGAAATATGCTTTTCCTTTTTTTAATCCTTCCTCTGAAATTTGCAGGCAGAGGGCTAGGTCTTTAAATTACATTAGTGTGGGCTTTCATTCTTCAAGGCAAATACATTAAAGGTAGCCACTATTAAAATTTCCTTTCATATATATTGAAAAGGAAATGAATTGCCACCCTATTAGACCTGTTCTAATGTTCTTTAAGCATATTTTTTGCACATTTGATTGTAAGCCATCAATAAGCAGCATCTGGATTAATTTTTTTTTCAACATGAATAAGAAAAGTAGGGGTGTATTTTTAATTATAGCGACATGCACCATCTATCTTAACACCCAAGAGAAGCATAATTTCATAAATCCATGTGATAAGGGAAATGTGGGAATAACTGCTTTTTTCTTATTAATAATTTCTATTTCTATGAGGGAGATAGATTGAGAATCTTATCTGGAGGTTATACTTTTTAAATAGTCAGATTAAAAGCAGTTATGAAATAGCTTTTGAAGTTTGGATGCAATTGGAGTTCATTTGCAGCCCATTTCCATCATAATAGGATCTTAGAAGTGAGCACAGGGGAAATCCAGCTGATTCAGCCCTTGACACAATGTGGAGTTGTTCTCTATAATAATATCTGTAAGATTTTGTCAGGACTAGTAAGACACCCTGATCATATGGTCTCATTATTTTTAACTTGAAAACCTGTTTCTTAATAGTGGTAATGAGTATCCCACCAAACCCTTTCTCAACAAAAAAAAAAAAAAAAAAAAGAAAAGAAAAGAAAAGAAAGAAAGAAAAAGAAAGCAGAATTTTAAGAAATTAAGCTTGAAGGAAAGTTGGCACACAGGTCCCACCTACAGACAGGCAATGCCTGAGGGAGCACAAATGCTTTTGTTATCCCAACACAGTGCTGTCTAGTGGAATAGCATTATTTAAAAATGGACTTGAGACAATAAGAGGGAACCTGAGGCAGCTGAAAGGGCAAATATAAATTGGGTGTGCTAGAGAAACATAAAGGGAAGCAGAGATGTTGATTTCTGCACGTCATCTAAACTGGTAAAATTATGACATCCATGGACTGTGGTAAGTTATGTACATATACTGTGATTCCCTACAGCAGCCACTGGGGGGGAAAAAAAACGATACAAACAGATACACACAAAAGCACTACAGGTAAATTAAAATAAAATTCTAATAAAAGTACAAGTTACCCACGAGACAGCAGGGAAGGAAGCAGTGAAACAATGAAAAGAGAGCAAACATATAATAAAAAGTAAAATGTCTGACTTAGGTCTTAACATGTTGGTAATTACACTAAACAGAAATAGTTTTTAGCAGTATGACCCAACTATGTGCTCTCTGTAAGAAACCAAACCTAAATGTAACAATATAGATGTATTGAATGTTTAAGAAACAAAATAAATAAATAAATCTATACCATGGAAACCTTAGTCAAAGAAAGAAAGAGAATCTGAATTAAGACCTGATGACATGGACCTTGGAGCTGTGTCTATAGCCAGAAACAGAAAAGGGCATTATATACTTATGAAAAAGACAGTCTACCAAGAAGACATAATCTTAAATACATTTGCACAGTAGAAAACATGCAAAGTAAAAACTGGTATAACTAAAAGGAAAAATAGAAAAATCCATACTTATACTTGGAATCATGTACGTCCCATCTCCACAGTTGATAAAACAACTACATATAAAATCAGAAAAAAATACAGAAGAACATAATAACATAAATAGAATCTAAATGATATCTTGTATAAGCTCTGAGTTTTATTATAATTTTCTAGAAGATGTTGATATTTTCATCTTAAAAGACAAGCAGGGTACTTGGGTTCAGCCTGGGCAGAATGGTACAAATCTCACTTAAGTTCACAAAGAAAGACTTTGATCTGCGGCTTTGGGACCACTTTGCACTTACTTGCCAGTTTCGGGAATCAGACTAAAATTAAATGGATGCATATACAGAATTAAGTCCCATCTTCTCTGGCTCTCTCCTCTCTGTAGTTCCCCACACTCTCTGACCATTTTCTTTCTGCAGTTCTTTTGGTGTGGTTGCTACTGGAGTTTTAGCCATGATGCCTTGCTCCAGTTTTGGGGAACACCCTTGTAATGAAGACACAAGAGAGGGAAAGTCACAAATTTGATCTAACTTCAGGACTGTTTATTTACCCACATTTTAAAAGTCCTTCTAACAATCTGCCTCTTTTTATTTGCTCTGTTTAATTTTCAGGGAGTCACTTTTTCTTTTGAATGCTGTCCATCATCATAATTGTAATTGACTGGAGGGCTGGTATTAAGGGATTATACTGAAGTAGTAAAACTGGACCTAGAGGAGTATATTTTCATAGCAAAGGTAAGGGGATTATATTATATATCAGATACTGATAAAGAGAAAAGATTCAAGAATGAGCTCATAGATTTTGACCTAATAACTGGGCTAATGCCATTGCCATTGTTTTAAAAGCAGAATATTTCAGAAGGAATAGGTTTGGGGTAGAATGTAAAGAAGTTCAGTTTGAACAAGTTGAGATTGGGATTGCTATTACACATCCATCTGGGGATTTTAAGTGAGAAATTCATGATATAAGTCCTTATTTCAGTGGCGATGTGAAACTGGAGATTGTTTTGTGAATCATCAACATGTAGATAATATCAGAAGATATGGAACTGAATAAGATTCCCAAGGGAGTGGATGCAGATAGGAAAGAAAAGCCTGAGAAACTCCAAGCCTGAGACCTGACATGCTTCAAGAAGCAATACAACAAAATGACAAAATGTGCTCAAAGCAAGATACAAAGCGGAATTACGTAAAGGAATAACTAATCCAGTTTGAGGTATCAAGGAAGTTTCACCGAGATACGTGTTCAAGTGAATCTGAATGTCTGAGCAGAAGTTAATTGAGAACAGGAAAGGATTGATAAGGGAAATGATATTTTAAGTGGACTTACAGGATGGGGTCCTGGGGTAGGGCTAGAACTGCCTCCTCTCTGTACTCTAAGATGGCCAACCAAACCAGCTAGGGAATTCCAGCCCTTGTCTCAAAGCCCTTCCGGGTTCTTCCTTCCTACCCTGTTTCCTGCATGCACCAAAAGTACCAAGTGTGCTGAAGTAGAAGAGTATAAATTACCCTCCCTGCTTGTGCTCGGGCTCAGACCTTTGGAGAACAGCCTCCAATGAGCCCACGGGTGTTAAACAAACCTCTGATCCTCCCAAGTCTCCGAGTGCCAGTTGGTTCTCCCATCAGGATCCAGTCTAGTTTCCGTAACAGGATGAAGGCCTTCCTGAGTGTTGGGACCGCAGTGAGCAAAGGCAGAGGATAAACAGCATGACTTCTAGTTCAGCAGTACCAGAGAAAGTATGGACCGGGAAATGGGAAGACTGCCCCCCGAGAGGAAAGAGTGGGGTAAACCACCACAGACCTAATTGTCCTGTTAATTAATATAATCACGTCACAATAAAGACATGACACAGTTCCCTTACTACCCAAATGTTCCCTCTGGAACTTTGGAGTTCTCTTTTTCCGAAATCTAGCTCTTGACAGTCATTGATGTGACATCAGTCTCTAAGGTGTTGTCTTTCACAGATGTTACATAAATGGAATTATACCGTCCGTATACTGGCTTTGCAAAACGGGTGTCTTTGTTTTTAGCCCTGTGTATCTGAGATACATCCACATAGTTAAAAGCAACAGGACCTTCTTTTTATTGCTGAGCACTCTTCTATGGTGTGGATGTACCACACTTTGTGAACCCATTCCCTAGTGGTGGGCCATTTAGATGGTTTCCAGGTTTGGGTGATTATAAATAAAACTAGTGTAAACATCTGACTAGAGATTTTTGTGAGAACATAGGTTTTTACGTCCCATGGGTAAATACAGGGAGAGAAACAAGATGACCAAGTTGAGTGGTAAATGTGTGTTTAGCTTCCTAAAAGGTTATCAAGCTGTTTCTGCATTATCCAAATAGGCTTCCACATGAGGACAGCAAAAAATAGTTGTGGTGAGTGAGATAATATGATAGCCATGTTCTGCTCTTCTACCCTCTTACTAACTTTTCTAGTTATTTGTTCTATTGGTTATGGAATGTGTAGTGTGGAAGAGTGTTGAGGTTTGCAACTAAGATTTTGTATGTGCCCGTTTTTCCTTTCAGTTTTATCTATTTTTGTTTCATGTGTTTTGAAGTTACATTTTTAGGTTCACACCCATTTAGGATTATTATGTCATTTTGCTGAATTCAACATTTTGTTATTATATGATACCCCCCTCCCTTAATCTCTGGTAATATGTTCTGTTTTTAATTCAATTTGGCCTGATATTAATAAAGACACACCAGCTTTGATTAATATTTGCATGGTATATCTACTTCTATTCTTTTCACTTTTCATCCATCTATGCTTTCATGGTCAATCTAAGTTTCTTATAACTTGTAGCTATATCTTGCCTTTTTAAATTAGTATTCTGTGTTTAGATCAGTTTTAGGTTTACAAAAATCGAAAAAAAAATTACAGTGTCCTTATAGAAACTCCTCTCTGGTCCCCTCCCTCCTTCTCCCCTATTATTACCATCTTATATTTAGTGTGGCAATTGTGTTAAAATTGATGAGCCACTATTGTGCATTATTAACTGATGTCCATAGTTCACAATAGGGTTCAACCTCTGTGTACATTCTGTGGCTTTTGACAAAGGTATAATGACTTGTATCCACCACTATAGTATCATATAGAATCATCTCACTGCCCTAAAAATCCCCTGTGTTCACCTATTCAACCCTCTCTCCCCACAAACCTCCAGGGATCCGGTGATCTTTTACTGTCTATATAGCTTTGCCTTTTCAAAAATACCATATAATTTGAATCACACAGTATGTAATCATTTCTTATTGACCTCTTTTACTTAATACTATACATTTAAGTTTCTGGTATGTTTTCATGGCTTAACAGTCATTTGTTTTTCTGTAACTATATTATCTTCTTTTTATGGCTGAAAAAAATCTATTTTATGGATGAACCACTATTTGTTTATCCATTCACCTCTTGAAGGACAGCTTGGCTGCTTCCAGGGTTTGGGGATTATGAAAAAAGCTTGTAAATTTTTGGTTGAAGTTTTTGTTTGTGGGCGTATCAAGGAGTGTGAAATCTGGATCATGTGGTAAGACTTCGTTTCATGTTTTAAGAAACTGCCAAACTGTCATCTAAAGGGACTGCACTATTTTGTATTTCTATCAGGAATGATTGATAGTTCTTGGGGCTCCACTCTTTCCAGCATTTGATGGTGTTACTGAATCAGATATTAGTCATTCTTATTGGTTCATAGTTGTAACTCAATGTTGTTGTATTTTATTGTTTGTTTGCTTGTTTTGTTTTTTGTATTTTATTTTATTTTATTTTATTTTTTTAGAGAGAGAGAGCACCCACAATCTGAGACAGGGAGGACAATGAGGGGGAAGAGAATGAACCTTTAGCAGTTTCCATGCCTAGGGCAGGGCCAGACGAAGGACTCCCATCTCACACCCCTGAGATCATGACCTGAGCTGAAGTCAAGTGTTGGACACTTTTTAGCCAACTGAACCACCCAGGCATCCCTAGGACTTGCTTTCTAAATCCAGTTTAGCAACCTCTGTTTTAAGTAATATTTTAAGCCATTGGGAGGTAATTTAATTATTAAGGTTTGATAATAATCTATAATCTATTATGTTGGTAGGTATTTTCCATTTTCTTTGTCGATCTTTGTTTTCTTTTTTCCTTTTTTACTGCCTCCTAAAAATCAGTTGCATATATTTTACAACATTGTAGTAATGACTATTGGCTTATATTCATACCTCTCCATTTTTGAATACTCGGTTTTATAGTATGTATCATTAATTATCTGAATCTACCCTCAAATATTACACAGCTTCCTGTTTAATTTGCAGACATTAAGTAGTATATATAATACCAATTCCTCCCTCCCAATGTTTGTTGTATTTGTCATACATTTTATGTTCACATTCTACAAACACATAATTAACTATCACTCTTTTTGTTCAAGACAGTCATAAAAATTTTTTTATGTTTAAAATTAATTATGCCTTTTCTGTTTTATTTTTATTTTTATTTTTTTTAGATTTGCAGTCAAATGCTTTACCACTGAGCTATACCCTGTGTTTTTTTTTTTTTTAGGTTTGTGTCTTGGAGTTTTCTTTAATATTTTTTGCAGTATGGCTCTGCTGACATTGAATTCTCCTGGATTTTGTTTGTCTGAAAAGGTCTTTAGTTCTCCTTTATTATTGAAAAATATTTACACTGGGCATAGAAATCTGAGTTTATGGATATCACTTCATTATCCTTTGGTTTACTGAGTTTCTGATGAAAAGCCTGCTTTAAACATTTCTTTTACCCTCAGTATGTCACGTGTGTTTTTTTTCTGACTGCCTTCAAGATTTTCTCATTGTCTTTCATTTTGATCAATTTTAACACAATATGTCTGGGGCTTTTGTTTGATTTGTTTTGATTTTATTTGGTATTTATTCTTACGGAGTTTTATCAGTTTTTTGGCTCTGTGACTTGTGGTGTCTCTTTAATTTTGAAAGTCTTCTCAGCCATTATTGCTTCAAATAATTAATCTTTCCTATCCTCTCTTTCTTCTCCTTGTAAGATGTATTAGACTATTTGATATTATTCTGTGCCTCTTTAAGTCTCTGTTCCTTTTTTCTTTAACTACTTTATCTTCTTCTGTTTCTACTGTAGTAGTTTCTATGACCTTTCTTAAGTTATAAGCACCAACACAAACACACGATATTTACTACATTTTATTAGATTTTGTTGGATTAAAATTTGGCTCTTAAATAGTTAACAAATTATGTCATCATACTGAAACATTGACTTTCTATCTTAAAAATTAATAATGAGTATTGGATAATTTTACTTCACATAATGAAGGTTGACATATTCCAGAAAGTTATACATAAATTAAATTTTTATATACAAATATATATAATTTAATGAATATGAAGAATATTATGGCATGCCCTTTAGGAAATAAATAATCTCTACTAAACATACTGAGCTCATAAATTACTTTTTTATGTATAATTACAAAAAATGAATCTAGCCCATAAGACATTTTGTCAAGGGGACAATTATTCTTGTGCCACAGTGTCATTTTCAATGGTTAAGGGATTGTATTTGGAGTTCATTTAAAATGCCTTAATAGAAGGTTACCTTTAATCACATTTAGCAACATTTTAGCACTAGAAGGTTACCTTTAATCACATTAGCAACATAATCTTTTACTGAAACATATTACTGTATTTTATTTCCTAGCAAGTACAAAGTTAAAATAGTATGGACATCAAGTTAGAGTTCTAGTCTAACCTACAATTACCAGAACACATCTTGAGTGACATGCTTTGTTCTGTCAGTTGAAAGCCATTGACAAGGTAAATGTAATGTAATCCAGAGTCTATATGCAGGCTGACAGGAGGCTAGAGGCCATCTCCTCTAAGGAATAATTAATGGAGCAGAAAGTCAAAGTGAAGATTCAGTTTAGACATAAGAACACTTTCCAAATATCTGAAGATTTATTCTGAGGAATAAGGATGTAGGCATTGGAATATTTAAGAGAATTGAATTAAGATCAACAGATATGAATTATAATATGAATTAAAATTAGATAACATGAGTTATCTTTATTTTAAAAAATTTTTTAATAATTAGAATTCCCCAGCCATTGAACACCTGGCCTCTTAAAGCAGTACACTCCAGTCACTGGTAGTGTTCAGATAGAATCTAGGTAACTACCCACCCAAGAGCTTATCTCCTGTATAATTTCTAAACACCCAACCTGCCTCCTGGCATTAAGACTGGGTATAGAAACAATGCCCAATAATAACTAGATATAAAATAACTTAATGAATAAATGAGGAAAAAACAGTGTTTTTAGTTTGCA
This sequence comes from Mustela erminea, assembly GCF_009829155.1. Classification (NCBI taxonomy): domain Eukaryota; kingdom Metazoa; phylum Chordata; class Mammalia; order Carnivora; family Mustelidae; genus Mustela; species Mustela erminea. Next base: position 70,679,576 of record NC_045627.1, read on the forward strand.
AAAGTCAAGAGATTGCAGAAATTCCTTAAATGGTATATGAATTACATTGCACCTTGGCTGTTGTGTAAAATTTGAATACAAGGAAAAGGAGTACGAAACAGAGTGTATCAATGAGGACTCTTATGTGAATATAAGTAATAAGTAATACATAAGTAATAAGTAATAATAAATAAGTAATAAATAAATCTGTTATATGAAACAGATTACAAAGTTCTATGAGTGTGATCATAAAATATATACTCTTTTATATTATTTTTGGTAATAATGTTTTTGTGGTTCATCTCTACTACATGTAATCTTTTTTTCCCTTATTGTGTATTATGATATACAAAACTATCCCACGATAATAGAAATTAGAATACTAGTTTTTTAGGTATAGAGACTAGGAAGGGGCATAAGCAGGTTTCTGTGATACAGGAAATTTTTTTTAGCCTCATTTTCAGGTTTTTCCATGGATTTGTATGGGTATAAAAATTCATCAGTCTAGACTCTTAATATTTGCATACTCTATTGCATATCAATGGCACTTCAATAATCCTTTTTTTTTTTTCATTTTGTTTTTCTTTTAAATTGCATGGAGTGAAGATCTAATTGGCTTAGAAGGGTCTTACCCTCACACATGGACTTGGGCAGGACAGAGTACCATGAGTAAGAATTTCACAAAATCACAATAAGGAGAAGGGGTTTTCCAAAAAAATTAAAAGAATTATTACCATCAAAGGCAGGGGGTTGGTTTGCAGGCAAATCAACAGATGGCTGCTAAATATGGTAATGGCAAGATATTAATATAATCTGACCTCATTTAACCTTAACAACAATTCTAGAAGCAAGTACTATTTTGATTCATATTTTACATTCAAGGTCAATAAGACACAAAGGGCACTTAGAGGCAGATTTGGGATTTGAATATAGGTAACCTGTCTCAAGAATCTCTTTTATAAACCTCTATGATACGCTGCTTCTCAAAGGTGTGCTACATGTTTGAGGGTGTTGAACTAAACCAGTTACAATGGAGCAAAGGGAAAACAAAGATATAGGTGCTTTAAACTATTTCACTGTTCTGTTTCATTCTGCTTATGGAAATGATTTTCAAACCATCTTATAACTCAGTAATTTATGGCTACAAATTCACTAAAGCCTGGGAGATTATGAACACACACACACACACACACACACACACACACACACATTTCATTTTTAATGATTTATCACATATAATTAGAAGTTGGGAGTTTTTGTCCTTTCTGAAGCTGTTATCTTCTTTGTCAAAATTGGGGGCTTTAGTGTTTGTGTTACCAAGATTCATTTTGCTATTCAAAGATTAGAACTTCTACTTGGAAGTGGATAAGATAACTGAGAAATGTCATTCAGGTCCCTCATCATAATATTGAATAGGGTCACATAATTGGAAAGTTATTTAAGCATAGCAGGTGTTATCAGGTGGTGATACAATCAGATACCACAGTTATCTTCTTGCTTGCAAACCCAGGTCATTTCACAGTGGAAAGGGTACCGGTCTCAGAAGGGACAAAGGAAAAGAAGTCTTATGAAAGAAATCATTCTGGAATGGCAAGTATACCAATGCCCTCAGGAAATTGTAGCAACAATCAGGGTTTAATCCAACTAAAGCAGATACTGCAGGACACAGGAAGCTAATGTCAAATAAGAGGTTTTATTGGATTGGCCTGCAAAACAGATTAATGTGCAAATGCAAAGCTGATGAAAAGAAATGTTTGCTACTACCCATTAAGTGGATCAATATGAATCTGCTAACGCTAATCTTTTTTGTGGCAGTTTCATTATAAATAATGACCTGCATTTTTAAACAATCCACCATCAAACATCCAGGTTTGAGTGAAATTAAGAGTTACTTCTACATATTATTAATGCTCTCACTCCTGAATATTAACTCACAACACGTCTGTCATTTCCCTTAAAGCTGCTTACCTTTGTGATCTTTCAGGATACTTATATTTGTATCATTCTATTCAGCTTAAAATATTCCGGTCTTTTAAAAATGGGCAGAAACCATAGCAGAAATTCATGAGCTTCTATGAGTCTTTACAAGTCAGATAAACTTGTATGCGTGCCTTCATGATAAAACAGCTTCTTAAAGCTGGTGCCAATATTCTCATTCATGAACAATTTGGAGAACAGGGACAACAAATGTCCACATAAAGAAGCTTCTTTTAAGAATGGTAGAAATGAGATGGAAACAGGAGTAAGAATTGCATGATAATTTTTTTAATATCATATTTTAATAGAATATTTTAAAAGCTTACTTAGTTCAATCTAGAATAGGGATTTTTGTAAAGATAATTTGATCCATCTTTCTATTCTCAAATATATTTTCTGCATGCAACATCTTTCTCTAAATGGGGAGTAATAGCAGCCCTTAATATAAGGGAAGAGAATCTCTCACGTGTAGGTAAAATATTCATACTGGTATAGCAGAAGAATTCAGGATGACTAACTATCTTGTACCTTTCAACCTACTGTTCCAGGACCAACAGTGTTGTCTATCCTTAATATCTGAAGAGGGTTCTTGTGATAGCATAGACCTACATAGGAGAAGCCTTCAGAAGGAAAGTACTACATTAACCTCCAATTTTGGGAAGACAGGAGAAGGGAAGAATAGAAACCCGATAACAAAACAAATTATTATAAAATAGACATAATGTTTTAAAAAATATCTAGAATAAAAGAAAGCAATAGTTGTGAAACAAAGGTAGTTTGAGGCCAGAGACAAGAGCCGAGAAAGTACAACTTGGGAAGTAAATAGATACTGAAATGATTTCCTGAGAAATTTCATAAAGCCTCCAAGCTAGTTAAGAGTTCCTAATATTAGAAGGAAAAAAAGTAGTGAAACCTCCTTAACACCAGCTAATAAATTAGTGGGTGGATGTTTTAGAAATTAAAAGAAGAAGATGGCAGAAAGAGACAGAAGGAAAGGGTGGAGAGAGAGAGAATAATTTAGATAATAAAAATGAAAGAACAAAGCCCCTTCTGGGACTGCAGAAATGGTATGATGTGTGTGTGTGTGTGTATGTGTGTGTGTGCATATATTCATAAAATGAAAAAAGTGTGAGCTTCTATATGCCAGACATTCTGCTAAACTCTGAAATCCAAAAATGAAAAATACTATGCATGGTCTAAAAAAAATTTAAAAAAAATTTAAAAATTTAAATAAAAAAAAATTAATGTCCAGACTCTGATTGTAGCATTAGAGGAGAAAAGGCTCAGCTCTGGACAGATGCAGTCCTAAGGAAAGGATGGAGTAACTTTTCCAGGAGATGGAGATGGGCATTTGTCTGAAGGCAAAAATGGAAGCAGAAAATCCTCAGGATCTCTCTGATTATACTGTGTTTTAAAAGGAAGAGTAATTGTAAAAAAGTGGAACATTGGACATCTTACCCACCAGATCTTTTAGAAGTTCACCCATCCTGAATTTAATATTCTACATATGGCATTTGAAGGTAGTCATATTTAAATAATCCAGTTCTAACATCTCTGCCTTTTTCTTTCTGTTTTTATTCACATTTCCAATCTAGATAGATGATTTAATTTGGAAGGAGGCAAATTTGAATTACTACATTTTTAATATAGATATATTGATTAATACAGAAGGACATATACTGGTGGACAGAGGAGAGAATGAACACACTCCAGAATAAGACCTGTAGTTTAATCTAAGTTCTCTTTATCTGGTGTATGAACTTGACCAAGTTTAATTCTCTGCATATTCAGTTTTCCTACCTGTAATATGAGGGTAATAAAGCTACAATGTCTGGGCCACAGATATTAATGTATAAAGAGGACTGGCCTAGTGTCTATGATAGTATACACCCTGAAAATACTGATACTAGCTAAATTCTATTAAGCAATTTTTATATTTCAAATATTATGCCAAGTTATTTATATGTAGTATCTCCTTTATTTCTCAATACAAGCCTGTAAGTTAGTAATTTTTTTTTTTTTTTTTTTTTTTTTAGCAGTACTGAGCTATAAACCTGTCTCTCTTGCTTCAGTATTAGAACTTCTAACCACAATTTTCTACTGTGCTCCATGCACTGCTGTGTAGGTTAACTTTTCTCCCTCCCCCTCTGCTCTGCCTTTTTCTTCTCCTTCTGATAGTCTTATTGCACATACATTACCAGCTGTAATTATCTTAGGGTGCCTAGATAGTGTGTTCTATTTTTCTCATTCTTGTTTTCAGTTTGCTTTTGAGTTCTGGAAATTTCTGTTGACTTATCTTTAAGCTCATTGGTTCTTTCCTTGGCCATGTCTAGTCAATGGGCGAGTCCATTAAAGGCATTCTTAGATTTGTTAGAGTGTTTTCATTCATAGAATTTCCTTTCGGTTCTTCCTTAGAGTTTCCATCTCTCTGATGACATTACCCATTTGTTTTTCTGTTTGTCCACTTCTTCTGTTAAGAGTCTTTAGTTTTTTAATTACAGTTGTTTAAATTCCTGATCTATAATTCTAAAATCTCTGTCATAAATATGTCTGGTTTTGATGCTTGTTCTGTCTCTTCAAATTTTATTTATTGAAGACATTCAACATTGAAGGCAAACATTTGTTTGTCTGTTAGTATCTTGTAATTTTTGGATGGAAACTCAACATGATGTACTACGTAAAAGGGTCTGAGGTCAATAGGGCTTTAGTGTGAAGTCTTATATTTATCTAAGAGTTGGGCCATGTTCCTCATTGGGTATATTTAATAATGGCTACTTTTCCCCTCCCCATGTCTGAAACAGAGGCAACTTCCCCTGCCCCCGATTTTCACCTTAAGAATCTGATGGGACTCCCATAGGTAAATCTTAGGAAAGTGTGAAGTTCTCTGAAGACTAGGGATTTTAACTCTCAAGCTTGTTGATACTGAGCTTCCAGCAGTTCATCAACTAAAGCCTAAGTTATTATACATCATTATTAGCTTCTGGTGAGTTCTGGTCCTAGGATTCTACTCTAGTAATCTATGATTCTCTATATCTGCCTATCTGTATCTCCAATGCTCAGTGCAGTTTTTGCCTTATGACCTCAATTTTCTGATGAATCTAATAAGAATTATTAATTTTTAGTTTGTTCAGCTTTTCTCTTTTTCTTTTTTTCTTTTTTCTGACAACAAGAGTGAGCTCCTTAAATGATAGATCAGGAACCAGGAATACTCCTTAACTTTTTGTTACCCTTTTAACATCTTTATATTCAGTCTTCTCTGCTCTTTTCCCTTCCTGTTCTTTCTCTTGAGCTGTCATTCTTTCCTCAGGAGTCATCCCTGGTTCTTCATTCTATTACTTCTTCCTCATCAAACCTTCAGACATTTTCCTTCCATCCATTGTGATTCATGGAAACAAATCTGTGTTCTCATGAGAGAATGAGAGACACCTCCATTTCCACCCAAGGTGAGATAAAGGAGCTTCTAGTTTCTGATTTCAGCATAGACTGAACTGTTTGAATTCAGCATAGACACAAAACTGTTCAGTGCTGCTGTGGTTTTAGGAAGGATCACAGATAGAGGTTTGCATAAAATCCAAACAAAGAAAAAGTAAACAGAGGATCTGTAGCATTTTTCTGAATAGGAGCATAAGAATAGAGAAGTAGGGAGCTGGGGGAAGTATAGAAATACTACCCTGTTTGCACACAACAAAACATGTTCGGATAATTTCTTGGGGGAGAAAAGTTTAAACCACTGACTGAGTAGAGTGTTCTTCTCTACTGAGCTGTCAAAGGAAGTATTAAATGAACAAGAATGAAGAGATACTGTCCTGGGAGACAGTGTAAACACAGGCTCCTTTCAAAAGTGATATGAGTACTTTGGAGTTATACACAACAGAGAAATAATTAAGTTTGCAGGTTGACTGGACTCAAACAATCCCAGAAATATAATGGAAGAAGGAGAGCAGGATAACTGAGGACCTCAACACCAGCCTAGAAGCATAGCTTGTGTTTGCCAAATTTTGTAGATACCAGGTTCTGTTTGGCACTTTATAGAGAATTTCTGCCACTTAATCTTTACAACAACCCTATCAAAGAAGAATTATTAGTCTTATTATAAGGATGAGCAAATTAAGCTTCAAAGTATTAAGTAATAAGATCATGGCCACCCCACTTCTTATTTCTATAATCAGGATTCAAACGCAAAGCTGCAGTATCTCAAAAGTCATGCTTTTAAATCATCCTGCTCTCCTCTTAAGAAAGCTCCTTTTTGTTATCACCATTCTCTTGTCATATTAGGAATCGAATTCTTTAGCTGAGAACTTGCTCCAAGAAAGAAATTGAGAGTTCCAGTGCCTTAGAGAAACAGCCTCAATTCCCAAACTGAAAAAGCAGAGTATGTTATTAGTATTTATTTAAATCCACCATACTCTTTTTTCCTTGATTCTTTTTTTAAATTTATTTTTTTAATTTAAATTCAGTTGATTAACATATAATGTATTTTTAGTTTCAAGGGTAGAGGTCAGTGGTTCATCAGTTTTATATAACACCCAGAGCTCATTACATCACGTGCCCTCCTTAATATCCATCACACAGTTATCCTACCCCCCACCCCGGTCCTTCCCCTCTAGCAACCCTCGGTTTGTTTCCTATGATTAAGAGTCTCTTATAGTTTGTCTCCTTCTCTGATTTTATCTTGTTTTATTTTTTCCTCTCTCCACTTTCTCTTTATGAACACATGGCTTTTAGGTACGGCCTGTTAAAAACATATCACATCTTTCTGGGTCACAAGGATCCACTTAACTATGTAATTGAGCTTTATTTTTATTTTATTTTTGTCTGTAAGCTTCACTTACCCCTCTTTCTATAGTATTAAGGCAAATGCCATATTAGATGTAAGAGTACATGAAAATGTCTCTGGGAGCAGATGAATCTAATTATAGTGAACAGGAATGAAGACATTTTCTCTTAGGATGCAGTCTTCTTTATTAGCTAAATCTCTTCCTGGGATGTATTGATGCACCATGTTTTGTTGGAACCTTTTTTATTATGGAGGAGTACAGAGAAGATTGGTCATGAGTAAGGTACTTGTGAAATAGTATTACTTAATTCCAAGACACTTTTGAGAGAGATAAAAGAGTCTCAATCAGTCAGGATGTTGGGGCAACTGGTATAATAAATAGGGAGTGCTTTGGGTGAAGTAAGGCTTTTGGTGATTCTATTTATATGTTACTATGTGTTTGTATTCCTCAGAGTTCTCCAGAGAAAACAAACCTGTAAGAGATAGAGGATACATAGGTAGATAGATATACATAGATAGATAGATAGATTTATTATAGAAATTGACCCATGTGATTATGGAGACCAAGAAGTCCTACAGTCTGCCACTTGAAAGCTAGGGAACCAGGGAAACTAGTGCTATAAATCCTCTGAGTCCAAAAACCTGAGAATGGGGGGACCAATGTAAGTCCCTGTCTGGATCCATAAGTGTGAGAATCAAGATGGCTGATGTCGGAGGGAAGGAGAAGTTGAATGTCTCGGCTTTAGCAGAGAGAGTGAATTCACCCTTCCTCTACCTTTTTGTGGTATTCAGGCCTTCAATAGATCAGATGATGCCCACTGGCATTAGTAAGACACATCTTTGTAAGGACCTATTTAGAAAGAGGCTTTCATTAAAGTTAAACTGTCCCCTATCCCCTTCCCCCAGAGGATTTACTTAAAAACAAGTCCCAGAAACCAGCTCCAGGTAACAAAGCCCAGATACAAGAGTGGGTCAGGCCAGGTGGAGACATCTGATCAGTGGGGGGTTGCATACTGTCTCCGTGGCTACCAAGGAGTATGGGCCCCCGCCCTTTGGGAGCCTTTTGGGCACCAATCCTAATCAAGGTGTAATAGGCTGGTTCAAATGTCTACTAGGGTAAATTGTAATTCAATTGGTCACCTAGCATCACTGTGCAGATTTCTCTGTATGTTACAGTTTCATTGGCCACCTGTGCGTGGCCAGACCCGACCGCATGGCCTTTGCCCTTAAAAGCTAATCTGTGAAAGAGAGAAGGGTCACCCTCTCTTGTAAGAGGTGCATCCCTGAACGTTCGGTTAGATTCTTGATGATTTTTGACCTTTGCTTTATATCAGTCTCGCTCCTGGGGCATAACAATCTTCTTTACTTGGTCTGATTCAAATGTTCATCTCTTTCTGAGACACCCTCATAGACATACCTAGAAATAATGTTTTACCATCTGTCTGGATATTCCTTCAGCCTAGTCAAGTTAACACATGAAATTAACTATTATAACCATCAAGGAAGGGTGAAGGAATTTGGATAATTACAATTCTTGGAGATTTCTTGGGCCAGGCCAGGGATCCTCTTGTGTCAGCTAGTTACTTATTTGCAATTCAAGAGACAATGGCTTACTAAGAAGAAGTCAGTTTATTCAAAATCAGAGTAAAGTCAACGTTGGGGATCTGCGTGCTATTTGAATAACAAAATAAATTGATTCATTGCAGATATTACAGGTTATGACTGTGCCTCACAGGAAACAGACTATATGTAAAGTATCTTCTCTGTTTACAATTTATCCTGAAATACTAAGGTTTAACAAGATCTATTAAAACACAATGTAAGCAATAATCTCTCTCCCTCTTTTCCCCAATTCCACCTATAGATGTGAACATTATTCAGTTTTCTTTTCAAACAAGCCACTTTTTAAATAGTTCAAAATATATTTGTTCCTATGATATTGTAACTTATAATAAGAAATATGTATTTGGTCTTTGTCCCTCTCCTGGTGCAAAGCTCCTAAAAACCTAGGAATTTCCATAAGTGATAGGAGTGGTAAAGTGCATTTTGTCATGTTAACAAAATGAATTTTGGAATGCCTCAAGGTCTTCTAAAGATGAGGACTGGTTACCAGGGGAACCAACCCTGTGATTAGAGGGTTGACTTTGGGGAGGAGAGAGTGGCTGAAGGTTGAATCAATTGACAGAGGCCAATAAATTAATCAATCATGCTCATGTAATGAGGCCTCCATAAAAAATAATTAAATAAAAGGATGGATTCAGAGAGCTTCTGAATTGGTAAACACATGAAGATATGGGGAGAATGGAATAATTGGTGAGAGCTTGGGAGTTCTGTGCTCCTTCCCAAACCTTACACTATGCATCTCTTCTATCTGGGTGATCCCGAGTTCAATTCTTTTATAATAAATTGGTAATCTAGAAAGTAATGTGCTTTGAGTTCCATGAGCTGCTCTAGCAAATTAATTGAACCCAAAGAAAGAGTCATGGAAATCTCTGACAGCTAGTTGGTCAGAAGCACAGGAAACAACCTGGGATTGTGATTAGTGTCTAAAATGTGTGGGGTTTTTGCTTGTAGGATGGAATCATAACCTGTGTAATCTGTGGGATGACCAGATTGGGTAGAGGCAGGCAGTGAGGATGGTGAAAGAATTCACTGAAGACAAAACAAAGGAGATTGAAGTTTGTTGAATAATCTGCAAGGGAGCCATGAGCAGGACAGCAAAGGGAGACTATCTGCCAGTGGGGAATAGTGGGGGGCTCTAATTAAGAGGGGGAACTGAGGAGGTATAGGAATGTATGGAATTTTCTTTTTCTAGTACCTGTGTTAGGTTGTAAGTAGCCCATTGATCAGCTAGGGCTTATGGACAGTTTGAGGTAGATCACCTAATGGGTCTGTTTGCATTCATCCCAGTGTTACTGTGAGCCCCTTTACCTTGATCAGGTTTCTATTGCTCAAGCCTGTTGCCTAAAAGTGGCCTCTGCTGACTCTCATATCTCCAGGTCAATAGTGTCAGAATTTAGTTGAATTCTAGAACACTCAGGTAGTGTTCGGAGAATTGCCTGGTGTTGTGGGGGAACCCCTTCCCCAATATACATTTAAGAATTGGGTTCAGAACCCAGAATAGTTACCAAAAGACATAGTTCAAGACTGTACTCCCATTTTCCTCTATAAGCAGTCCTGAAAATTACAGATTTTCCATCATTCCACAGATCCAGGTCAACAATTCCATTAAATAGATAATATTAAAATCTTATAAACCAGTATACGTAAAAATCATATAGAGCTTTGAGGGGGAAAGATAATCTTTTTTTTTTTTTTAATGTTTTTTTTTTTTTAAGATTTTATTTATTTATTTGACAGAGAGAGATCACAAGTAGGCAGAGAGGCAGGCAGAGAGAGAGAGAGGAGGAAGCAGGCTCCCCGCTGAGCAGAGAGCCCGATGCGGTACTCGATCCCAGGACCCTGAGATCATGACCCGAGCGGAAGGCAGCGGCTTAACCCACTGAGCCACCCAGGTGCCCCGGAAAGATAATCTTTTAATCATAGTTTCTATATTCTCAGAATCAGCAAGATGCCTAATACATAATGGGCACACTGCACATACATACAAACACTATACACACACGTACTGGCAACTATGCATACACACACACACACACACACACACACACACACACATATATATACATCCACAAACACTGCCTATATATGTATATGCACACATATATATGCACGTACACACATACCGCCTATATGTGTATATGCACATATACACATATACATACACATATACACACATATATATGGCATGACAATAGAAAAGTATCAGAAAATTTAGAGGAGCTTGAGGTACTTAAACAGTCTATTGGCATGTATTTTTTTGTAGGACTATCACATAGGAAGATATTTCCATTCTAGTTTTAATACCCCTAGAATTCTTTTCAAGTGACACAAAAAATTATCTGTGAAATGCTTGGTTATAGCATGTTGCATAGAGACTCAAGCACATAGGCCACCATTTCTTTTGGTCCCCAAATGTGTGGGTCAAGTCATTTAATGATGACCACTAAACGGTTTTTGGTAATAATTTCTAATGACCACATTTGATTTCCTTAGTGGTTTTCTCACTCTTTGACCTTGAGTCCACAAGCAAGATGGCAGGTCAGCCATCCAGCACATGTTGAGGGGTGAGCAGTGCCGATGGTACTCTGTTGAAAGCCTCTAGGCCATGTCTTACTACAGTAGCACCTTTGTTTCTTGGCAACTCTCTTAGCAGTCACTCATGACAATGATTAAAAAAGCACAGAAGTGCAAAAAAAAAAAAAAAAAAAAAAAGCCAAACAAAGCAAAACAGAGTTATTAAGGATGGTACAAATATAAATTGAGCTGGTGGCAAAAACTAAGAAGCACAAAGTATTTGGTAATTTATTGGTAATTTATTGGTATTGCTTTAGCTTAGAGGGTCCTCAAAATATTGAGGTATTTTGAGGGTCTTCAAAATATTGGTAATTTATTGGTATTGCTTTAGCTTAGAGGGTCCTCAAAATATAAACGTTCATTCTACAAATATAGACACTGAGGCTCAGAGAAAGGAATGAATTTGTCCATTTCTCATTTGATATAAATCCAAGTGATCAAGGAACATGAAAATACATATTTTTATTTAGACAATGTGTTCTCTTAAGGCAGCAATTTTTATTAGTTTTTCTCAGTTAAATGTACTGTGACTTGAGTAACTGAACTTCTCCAATCTCAAATGGAAGGCCAAATGAGATAATGCATGCAGAATACCTTATGCAGCCTGACACATAGGAAGTACTCAATAAGTATTCAACATGAACAATGGGCATCATCATCCTGTATTATGTCACAGATATAGATTGTGTTGTAATGAAGATAGTTTTCACTGACTTTAACAAAAACTTTAAAAATGAGTCAGAACAAGATGATGGATTATAAAACTAATGTTCAGAAATAAGTGATTTGTTTAGACTTATACAATTTAATGAGACCAAAAAGTTCATCTGTAAATAAATATGAACTTCATCAGAACCCTCCTTCCTACAGTATTTTACCATATTAATTGCTGAAGATGACTGGGCTATGAAAATTGTCTCCTAATGTTATTACATTACTGTATATTTTGATAACTCAAGGAGATTGAATGAGGTTGTTAAAGGCAAATTATACAAATTGATTCTGAATTCTGACTAGGTTATCCCATGGGTCAAGAAAGCCAAATATCCAAATGTCTAATTACAGAATAATTACTAGTTAAAATTTAGGTGACTCATTTTTATTTTTTTTTTTATTTTTTTTTTTAAAGATTTTATTTATTTATTTGACAGAGAGAGATCACAAGTAGGCAGAGAGGCAGGCAGAGAGAGAGGAAGGGAAGCAGGCTCCCTGCTGAGCAGAGAGCCCGATGCGGGACTCGATCCCAGGACCCTGAGATCATGACCTGAGCCGAAGGCAGCGGCTTAACCCACTGAGCCACCCAGGCACCCTAGGTGACTCATTTTTAAACCTACAAATAAAAACAGCAAATGGAAAAGGAAACATGCTTTTTGTAAAGAAACCAAACACAAAAACAATAGAAGTAAGGGGAGAACCTTCAAAATAATCCATTAAAACCCCCAAGTGTTTTTCTGGAAGCCATATTTGGAAGGAAATGCATAGGGGGAATAGGAGAAGCATAGAACACTATAAAAAGACAAAGATGCAGAACTGAAGGTTAATGAGAACAATCCCAGATTGCCACCATTGACATATGCAGCATCTCTGTCTTCAGTGCTTAGCTCACTTTGAATTCACTTTCTTAGGGTGAGGACTCAGAATCTCTCTGCTTTCTATCACAAGATAACCCACAGAGACACCTGCTACCTCTAGAACTAGGAAATAAATTTCATCAGGAGAGACTTACAAGATAATAGCAAGGTATATTTACCTGGGAGTCAGTTCTGAGTCTGAAATAATCAGTCCAGGATTACATGTGGACAAAGTGGACATAGTCACTTCATTTCAGAAACTCCAATTATTAAAGATGTTTCCAACACAGGGGAGATGAAAAAGTACTGGCACTGGCCTAGGCATCATGAGGGTCAATGTGCTTATGATCTAGTAGAGAAGATAAGACAGATACCAAAGGGAGGCAAGATAGCAGAAGAGTAGGAGACCTCATTTCCTCTGGTCCCTTGAATTCAGCTAGATGGCTATCAAATCAATGCCTATGAATTCAATCTGAGATGTAAGAAAAGAATTGTTTGTATTCTTAAAATAGAAAGGCAACCACTTTTTTCAAGGTAAGAGGTGGGGAGAAGTGAATCTGAGGGGATATTTGGAAAGATAAGTGGTGGGGGGAGGGAGCCACTATAAGCCATCTACTGGAAAGTGATGTAGCCCTGGAGCACAAAATTGGAACTTTTAGAAGTCTGCTTCAGGGAGAGTTGTCCCTGCCTGAAAAATGCTCAGGTGTCAAAGTGGGGCGGAATCCTAGGTGGGAGAGTGTAGTCTTGGGATTCCCAGGACCACAGAAAGAACAGGGGTGCCTGAGCTGGCAGAATTCTAAGCATTGGATTAGAGAAATCCACTATGGTCAGCAAGCCCAGGATTTGCCATAAACCACCAACTGTGGCATGATTGGGTGACTACTTTCCATGCAGGTGCCCTGCAAGCAGCAGGCCCACAGTAACCCTTCTCCATACCCTAGAGGATTGGCACAGGAACACACCTAAGGAGTACGCTTCTCCCTCAGGGTTTATGGGAGAGTGTGATCCATGATCTTTCAGTTCCCTTTTTATTTCCATCCTCTAAAGTGGAGCAGAAGCCTTCACGGAACAAAAGCCACATAGAGCAACACAGAGCAACTTACAGTGAGCCCAGCCCCCTGCCAGGGGGCAGTGCAAAGACACCTGAGAATCAGTGCAAAAGGCCCCTACCCCAGGAGACCAGCTGACCAAGTTTACCAACACAGAACTGCAAATTACTATACTAGAGGAAAATAGTATATAGAATTCAAAGTTTTTTCTCATGATTCTTTTATCTTTCAATTTGAAATTTCTTTTCTTTTTCTTCTTGTTCAACTAGTTTCTTATTTAATCACCTCTTTGTTTTTAAGTCTTTTCTTTTTAAATTTTCATCTTTACATTTACATTTTATAGATATAGTCTTTATTTTGGCTTCCTTTAACTGTATTCAATTATTTTTTGTTATATATGTAAGTTTTTATTTCTTTACAATTGAGGGATCAAGTGTCTTCTAACAAACAGACCAAAATACACCCAGGACCAAGGGTATAACCTTTTTCTGTCTACCTGCTTGATTATATTTTCTTTTTTTCTCCTTTTTTGGTTGTTTGTTTGTTTGTTTCCTGATCTCTTCTGATTTATCTAGTGTATATTTTGCTAGGGTCATAGTTGATATTTTATTTATTTATTTATTGTTATCTCATTTATTCTTCTCTGAACAAAATGACTAGAAGGAGGAATCCATTAAAAAAAAGAAGAAACATAACTAATATACTATCTGCCATAGATTTAACCAATATGGCTATAAGTAAAATGTCAGACCTGGAATTCAGAATAATAATTATAAGGATACTAGCTGGGTTTGAAAAAAACATAAAGACACTAGAGAATCACTTAGTATAGAAGTAAAATAAATAATATCTAATCAGGCCAAAATTTAAAATTCTTTAACTGTGATGCAGTCTAAAATGGACTCTCAAATGGCTATGGTAAATGAGGCAGAAGAGAGACTTAGTGATATAGAAGACATAATGTTAGAAAGAAAGGAAGCTGAGTAAAGGAGAAAGGAACAGCTAAAGGATCAGAATAGAAGTCTTTGAGAAATCAGGAACACCAAAAAGTGAAACAAAATTAGTTTACATTTTTTGGGGTTCCAGAGGACAAAAAAAGAGAGAGAGGAACAAAAGTTATATTTAAGTAAAACATACCTGAGAACTTCCCTAATCTATGGATGGGGATGGGCATTCAAGTCCAAGAGGTATAGAGATCCCCACTCAAAATTAACAAAAATAGATCAATATCTCAAATATAATAGAGAAGCTTGAAAATTTCAGAGATAAAGAGAAAATCCTGAAAGCAGCTTGAAACAACAAGTCCTTAACCTATAAGGGTAGAAACATTAGACTGGCAGCAGACCTATCCACAGAGACTTGGCAGGCCAGAACAGATTGGCACAATATATTCAGGGTGCTAAATGAGGAAAACATGCAGTCAAGAATACTTTATGCAGCAAGGCTGTCATTCAGAATGGAAGGAGAGGTAAAGAGCTTCCAAGACAAACAGAAACTTAAGGAATTTGTGATCACTAAACCAGCCCTTTAAGAAATATTAAAGGGGATCTTTTAAGCAAAAAGAGGCCCTAAAAGTAACATAGAACAGAAAGAAACAGAGACAGTATACAGAAACAGTGACTTTACAGGTAATATAATGACAATAAATTCATATCTTTTAACAGTTACTCTGAAAATAAATGGACTAAGTGATCTAATCAATAGACACAGGGTATCAGATTGGATAAAAAAGTAAGACCCCTTCATATGCTGCCTACAAGAGTCTCATTTTAGGCCCAAAGACACCATTAGATTGAAAGTGAGGGGTTTGAGAACAATGTATCATGCTAATGGACATCAAAAGAAAGCTGGGGTAGCAATCCTCAATTCAGACAAATTAGATTTCCAACCAAAGACTGCAGTATGAGATGAAGAGGAACACTATATCACACTTAAAAGGTGTATCCAACAATAAGATCTAACAATTGTAAGATTTATGCTCCTAACTAGAGAGCAACCAATTATATAAACCAATTAATAACAAAATTATAGAAACACTATTGACATTAATACAATAATAGTAGGTACTCTAACATCCTACTCAGAGCAATGAACACATCATCTAAGCCAAAGATCAACAAGGAAACAAGGGCTGTGAATGATACACTGGACCAGATGGACTTCACAGATAAATTCAGAACATTTCATCTTAAAGCAATAGAATGCACATTCTTCTCAAGTGCACATGGAACATTCTCCAGATTAGATCACATACTGGGTCACAAATCAGGTCTCAAGTGGCACAAAAGATTTGGATTATTCCCTGCATATTTTCAGATAACAATGCTTTGAAATTAGAACTCAAGTCACAAGAGGAAATTTGGAAGGAACTCAAATACTTGGAGGCTAAAGAGCATCCTACTAAAGAATGAATGGCTCAACCTGGAAATTAAAGAAGAATTTTTTTTTTAATTCCAGGAAACAAATGAAAATGAAAACACAACTGTTCAAAACATTTGGGATAAAAGAAAGGTGGTCCAAAGAGGGAAGTATATAGCAATACAAGACTTTCTTAAGAAATTAGACAAGTCTCTACACTTTTTTTTTTTTTAAGATTTTATTTATTTATTTGTCAGAGAGAGAGAGAGAGCAAGAGCAAGCACAGGCAGAGTGGCAGGCAGAGTCAGAGGGAGAAGCAGGCTCCCTGCGGAGTAAGGAGCCCGATGTGGGACTCGATCCCAGGACGCTGGGATCATGACCTGAGCCGAAGGCAGCTGCTTAACCAACTGAGCCACCCAGGCGTCCCAAGTCTCTACACTTTAAGACTATTTAGGTGTATGCTAACCTTACACCTAAAGGAATTGCAGAAAGAACAGAAGATAGATCCTAAACCAAGCAGGAGATGAGAAATAATAAAGATTAGAACAGAAATCAATGAAATGGAAACCAAAAGGAGAGTAGAACAGATCAATAAAACTAGGCTGATTCCTCAAAAGAATTAGTAAGACCAATAAATCCCTAGCCAGACTTATCAAAAAGAAAAGAGGAATGACCCAAATTCACAGAATCATGAATGAAAAAGGAGAGATTATGACTGACACCAAGGAAATACAATTTTAAGAGCATATTATAAGCAATTATATGCCAACTAATTAGGCAATCTGGAAGAAATGGATCCATTCTTAGAAATATTAAACCACCAAAACTGAAACAGGAAGAAATAGAAAACTTGAACACACCCATAACCAGCAAAGAAGTTGAAGCAGTAACCAAAAATCTTCTGACAAACAAGAGTCCAGGACCAGATGGCTTCCTGGGGGAATTCTACAAAACATTCAAAATAGAACTAATACCTATTCTTCTGAAGCCATTTCAAAAATAGAAATAGAAGGAAAACTTCCTACCTCATTCTATGAAGCCAGCATTACCTTGATCCCAAAACCAAACAAAGACCCCACCAAAAAGTAGAAGTACAGACTAATATGGATGATGAACATGGATGCCAAAATTCTCACCAAGATATTAATAGAATCCAATGATATATTAAAAGGATTATTCATCACAACCATGGGGGTTTTAATCCTGGGCTGCAAGAGTGGGTCAACATCCACAAATCAAGCAACATGATACATCACATTGGGATTTAAAAAAAAGGACAAGAACCATATGATCCTCCTAATTGATTCAGAAAAAGCATTTGACAAAATACAACATCTTTTCTTGAGTAAAACTCTCCACAGTGTAGGGATAGAGGGAACATATCTCAATATCATAAAAGCCATCTAGGAAAAGCCCACAGTGAATATAATTCTCGAGGGGGAAAAGTCTGAGAGCTTTTTCCCCTAAGATCAGGAACATGATAAGGTTGTCTACTATCACAACTGCTATGCAACATAGTATTAGAAGTTGTAGCCTCAGCAATCAGACAAAAAAAATAAATAAATAAAAGGCATTCAAATTGGCAAAGAAATCAAACTAACTCTTCACAGATGGCATAATACTTTATGTGGAAAACCCAAAAGACTCAACCCCCAAATTGCTAGAACACAAACAGAAATTCAGCAATGTGGCAGGATATAAAAACAATGTACAGAAATCAGTTATATTTCTCTACACTAAGAATGAGAAAGAAGAAAGAGAAATTAAGGAATTCATCCCATTTACAATTGCAACAAAAACTGTAAGATACCTAGGGACAAACCTAACCAAAGAGGTAAAGGATCTGTACTCTAAAAACTACAGAACACTTACGAAAGAAATTGAGGAAGACACAAGGAAATGGAAAAATGTTCCGTGATCATGGGTTGGAAGAATAAATATTGTAGACTGTCTATGCTTCCCAGAGCAATCCACACATTCAATGCAATCTTTATCAAAATACCACTGACAATCTTCATAAAGCTGGAACAAACAACCCTAAAATTTATATGAAACTAGAAAAGACCTCAAATAGCCAGAGGAATTTTAAAAAAAGAAAACCAGAGCTGGGGGCATCACAATGCCTAACTTTAAGCTATATTACAAAGCTATAATCACAGTATGGTACTGGTACAAAAACAGATACATAGATCAATGACACAGAATAAAGAACCCAGAAATGGACCCTCATCTCTATGGTCAACTGTATCTTTGACAAAACAGGAAAGAAGATCCAATGGAAAAAAGACAGACAATCTGTTCAACAGATGGTGTTGGCAAAATTGGACAGCCACAGGTAGGAGAATGAAACCAGACCATTTTCTTTCACCATACACAAAGATAAACTTAAAATGGATGAAAGACCTAAATGTGAGACAGGAATCCATCAAATTCCTAAAGCATACAGGCAGCAACCTCTTCAACCTCAGCTGCAGGAACTTCTTGCTAGATATGTCTCCAAAGGCAAAAGAAACAAAAGCAAAAATAAAGTATTGGGACTTCACCAGGATAAAATGCTTCTGTACAGCAAAGGAAACAATAAAACTAAAAGGCAACAAATAGAATGGGAGAAGATATGTGTAAATGACATATCAGATAAAAGGATAGTATCCAAGATCTATAAGGAACTTATCATACTCAACACCCAAAAATCAAATGGTTCAGTCAAGAAATGGACAGGAGACATGCAAAGAGATTTCCCCAAAGAAGGCATTCAAATTACTAACAGACACATGAAAAAATGTTCCACATCACTTCGCATCAGGGAAACACAAATCAAAACCACAATGAGGTATATCACCTTACATCAGTTAGAATGGCTAAAAGAAACAAGTCAGGAAAGGACAAATGTTGGCTAGGATGTGGAGAAAGGGGAACAATCTTACACTGTTGGTGGGAATGCAAGCTGGTACAGCCATTCTGGAAAACAGTATGAAGTTTGCTCAAGATTTTAAAAATAGAGCTACCCTACAACCCAGCAATTGCTCTACTAGGCATTTATCCAAAGATACAAATGCAGTGATACAAAGGGGCATAGGATTTCCAATATTTATATCAGCAATGTCCACAATAGCCTAACTATGAAAAGAGCCAACATGTCCATTGACAGATGAATGCATAAAGAAGACATACACACACTGAACTATTACTCAGCCATCAGAAAGGATGAATACTTATCATTTACATCAACATGGATAGAATAGGAAGGTATTATGTCAAGCAAAATCAGTCAATCAGAGAAAGATAATTATCATATGGCTTCACTCATATGTGGAATATAAGAAACAGTGAAAAGGATCATAGGGGAAAGGAGGGAAAACAGAATGGGAGGAAATCAGAGGGGAGGACAAACCAGGAGAGACTCTTAACTATAGGAAAGAAACTGAGGGTTGTTGAAGGAGAGGTAGGCGGGGCAACAGGGTAATTGGGTGATGGGCATTAAGAAGAGCATGTGATGTGATGAGCACTGGTGTTATATGAAACTGAATTACTGAACTCTTCATCTGAAACTAATAATGTATTACATGTTTGGCTAATTGAATTTTTTTTTTTTAAAGATTTTATTTATTTATTTGACAGACAGATCACAAGTAGGCAGAGAGGCAGGCAGAGAGAGAGACAGGAGGAGGAAGCAGGCTCCCTGCTGAGCAGAGAGCCTGATGCGGGACTCGATCCCAGGACTCTGAGATCATGACCTGAGCCGAAGGCAGCGGCTTCACCCACTGAGCCACCCAGGCGCTCCGGCTAATTGAATTTTTAAAAAGACCAATACCAAAGGAAATTACTAATATTTAAAAGGATCATAAATATCAAGGATTCAGCAAGGATTTTGAGGACTGAATGAGTTCATAGGGAGAGACCATACGTGCAATCACTGAAAACCTATACAGTCTTATTCAAACTAAGCCAGAGTATTGATACTTTACTTGAAAAAGAGACCTCCAGATAGAAACTTGACCAACCTTAATTCTCAGGCCCATATTCTTACCTCCAAAGAGTTTACTGAAAAATCAATATTTTTGTTACAAAGTGGGTCACTAATAACATTTCTTGGTTTATTGGCTGAAAATTATTCATTGTAGACATACTATACATCAGGCCATGTGCAATTTTTTCACATGGCATAATTCTTATTGGGACTCGGCTGCCTCCTTCTCATACTTCATGCATGCCTTAGCTTAAATGGCAGTCTTCTTTGATCATTTTCTCTAATTAACTCACTTACTCTAGCCACCACCCCACAACACACACATATTTCATTTTCTCTCCTAACATCTGGACTTTGCCTGTTATGATTCTCTGAAGAGTGACATTTCCCTAAAGACCAGTTAACTGGGTTGTATTAAAATTCAAGACTCAGCCTCTCCTGCAGGGGTCAGTAGCTGAAATTGTCTCTCAGCTCTGTGAGGTTCCAGTTGTTGCTTTTCCATCAGCTCCTCTGGGATCTGATTGGCGCACATAGAGTTCAGCAGTCAAGTCTAAGCGAGGAATTCAAATGCAGTTTTAAAGCTCAACTCTTCTGTGCCTTCCTTCTTCCAAGACTTTTCCTTTAACTTTCTGCTATTCTACAAGCCTCCATATCTCTGTCCTCTAATACCTTGGAAAGTTAATTCTGCTGCTTTGCCTTGTGGTCAGCTTTAATCTGTGAATGCGCAGGAAAAAGCCTCAAACTTGAAATTCTCATCCTTTACAGTTTGTTTTTCAAAGGTTGATTGCCCTCTACTTGATTTCTGGTTTTTATTATTCTCCAGAAATCCTCTCTTTTTTTCTCTAGGTTTTGTAATGGTATCTATAGGAGGTATAATCTACCCAAATTATGCCACCATTGCTAGAATCCAAAATTTCCTGAAATATTTTCATAATGGTTGAAAGGAATTTTCTTTTTTCCTTCCTCCCTCCTTTTTTCTTTCTTTCTACCTGCCTTTTTTCCTTCCTTCCTTCCTTTTCTGTCCTTCTTACTCTTTCTTTCTTTCTTTTCCTTCCTTCCTTCCTTCCTTCCTTCTTTCCTTCCTTCCTTCCTTATATATTTTTACTACATCTAGCAAAATCCATAACAGATGTAAAAGATAATCTCTGGAAGAGAGAAGGAAGGCCCTGAGAGCCTAAAGGGAAGATGAGAGACAACATAGTAGCTCCGTACAATGCTGCTGAGGGGTAAAGGCATGGATGAGCCTGCCAAACACTACACATTTTCCTACCTCTTTTACTGGAATCCTCTTTTGGTTTTACAATGGCCTGTGTGCTATAGTTTCTCAACTCATCTCTAGAGTTCTCACAGAGTTATTC
Source organism: Mustela erminea (assembly GCF_009829155.1). NCBI lineage: Eukaryota > Metazoa > Chordata > Mammalia > Carnivora > Mustelidae > Mustela > Mustela erminea. Next base: position 70,700,809 of record NC_045627.1, read on the forward strand.
TGGTCTATACATTGTTGTTAATTCCATGTCTCTGTTGAAGAAGGAGGGGCTGTAACTTCCTAGTCCACCATCTTCTTGACATTGGGCACTGCAATACATTTTTAGGGGATTTATTTTTGTTATTTTTTTTTCAGCCATTGGTTTCCTCAGCTCATGATGATTGATTTAGGCTAATATTAAATTCACTTTGTATATTCTGAGACTCAGTTACTGAAAGTGGAGAAAGATGACCAGGGCCCATGTTGGGCGTCAGAAAGGAATTAACCTGCCATTAATCTTACTGTGTATTTGAGAGGTTAATAATACAATGAATTCAAAATATGCTTTTATTTCAAGATTCACAAAGCAGAGATCACATTGTAGTTTTACTCAGATTTCCTAGAATTGACTCCCCTCTTAAATACCTATTAATTATGTGTTCTTAGTCAGGTTATTTAAAATGTTCCTACCCTCAGTTCCTCACCTAATTTATAAGGATGATTATAGTACCTAAAATGTAAGATTTTTGTCTAGATTAAATAAAGGGATGCATGTGAAATTCTTAGCATATTACCTGACACATAAGTGTTTAATAACATCTAAAGTCATGTCCTTCTTACTAACTTGGGAGCTCCAGGTAATGTATCCAAAAATATATAAGGAAGGAAGGAAGGAAAGAAGGAAGGAAGGAAGGGTCTTATTTTAATATACAAAATAAAATATCTTAATGTCACTATTAAATAGCATGATTAAACATCAGAGTGCAAATTTACTTTTCATAGATAGCTGAAGTCATGATAGCATTGGGTTATGGTCCCACTTATTCCAATGATATCCTGATGATATGCAAAGCCTACAGCTCATTCTTGTCGTCATTCTCCCCGTGCCCCCACCCATTGGCAAAAATAAGGCATAGAGATAAAGGGAAAACTTGGCCCAAATTAAATAGCAATTTATATAATTTGTGTAAAAACTGAATCCAGCTCAGCCTTCCTCTCAGAAGTGTACCAACTGGAATTATGACCAATAAAGAATGAATCCTGTGTTCCATGTATGAGTATACAGTGTAAGTTACTTTTTTTTTTTTTTTTGCTTTTTTTGTGAAGGATAAATATATAGTATTTCTCAGACAAAAACAACTGATAAAAAAGATTATTGTTACAAGTAGTCACAGAAATACAAGATCAAATATCCCTTTTGGGGTATCCAAATTCTAAAATATATGTGGGTATGTGTTATGTTTGTTAATAACTACTCTTGGCCATAAAGAAGGACTTCACTATTTAGCAAAATTTTGAAAGCCAAAATTTTTTCATGTACTTTAACCTAACAATTCTCCATACAGGAATTTGTCTTATATGTGTAATTACAAATACTGAAAGATTATAAATGTTGTAAGTCATAAAAATATTGAAAAACTCCAAAAGTGGCCACTGGCCAACTAATTTTCAGTACATAAAAATGATGGCTAGCAGTATTTAGCCAATAAAATCAAATTTTAGAAGAATAATTCATTGCAAGAGAAAACAGTTACTAACCATTGAGCAAGAAAGCAGGTCAAATGTCAGGTGTTATCTGAACCAATTTTGCAAAATATGCACAGAAATCATTGGGTGAATAATCAAGAAAAATGTTGTCAATTTTTATTCCTGGGGCACAAATTATGAGAAAATTTTGACTTTATTGTTTATACTCTTATCTTTATTTTCTAAAACCTATTGACAGCCATACCAAGTGAAAGTGGGGATAAAAATTACTACCCACCACTTGATCTGCACTAAATGTCAACATAGGCATTCTTAAAACTGAATAATGAGAAAGAAATTTTGCTTCTTGGATATGCCACTGGCTGTGGAATTCAAATTAATAAAACTCTTTTCTCTAACATTTTCTTTCATGGAATAATGACATCAGTCAGATGGTGTGAAGAAATACATATGCACAAAACATTTTATCTTACTATCTAGCTGACTATAACTAAAGTCATCAGGAGACAAAGCAGGTGTACAAACAAATTTAAAAGTTTCTTAGCATAAAGGGGCAATACAACTCTTCTAGTACTTGGTGATTTTTGTGATCTCTTTCTTTGCTTGGGGGATTTTCCCAAACACTTCCCTAGCCCTTTTCCTCTAGACTGAGCAAGCTGAACTTCAGTTAGTTACTTTTTAAAAGTAAATTACTTTTGTAAGTGGACTTTTATATTATACTAATATTATCAAACTTTTAAGAATTTCTACTTTGTACAACTGTGTAAAACTCTGTTTTCTCTTTCAGTTACCTAAAGCACTATGTTAAGAATGACTTTTGGGTGTCTGGGTGGCTCACTTGGTTAACTGTTTGCCTTTGGGCTCAAGTCATGATCCCAGGGTCTTGGGAGGGAGTCCTGCGTGACTCCCAGCTCAGCAAGGAGTCTGCTTCTCCCTCTCCCTTTGCCCCTCCCCCTACTTGTGCTCATGCACACTCTCTCTCTCATAAAAATAAATAAATAAAACCTTTCAACAACAAAGAATCACTTTCTTAGTGATCAAATTGTCCCTAAAATATCAAATACTCGACTTAAGATCCATACTCGCGCTGACATAATATAGTTGTTTCTCACAGTACGTAATTCATTCAAAAGCTTTCTTTCATTAGCTGTTGTGGTCCATTATTGGCTTACATCCTAAAATTTTCCTGCAACATCTGCAAAGTTAATAAACCAATTATGGAAGCCATCTGGAACTCGAAGAGAGATTAAAAAAAAAAAAAAAAAAACACTAAACAGCCCCCCTCCCCACCTCTCTTCTGAATAGCTGGCACAGTAATGGATGGTTAAGTCACAGAACAGTTATGTTTCAAACCCCACTATCATTAAAGGAGAGAGGAAATATTTTTCCATAAAAGAAATACTGGTAGAGCCATGATAGAGCCCCATGGAAATCAACTCCTGAAACACTTTAAACATCTGTATCTATGGCTTACTTGTCCAAAGGCATGGAGCTCTTAACTCATTTATCATAGGAAACAACAGGGTTCAATTGCATGGATGGGGACACATTTAGTGACCTTGGGCAAGTTAGTCAAGCTCTCTGGGCACTAGACTCATTGATAAAATGGGAAAACTTGCCATTAACCTACCCTCTAGACTTAGCTGGAAGAAAATGTGATTGTTGTTGTAATGCTCAGCTTCATTAGGCATAGGTATCTGAGAAAACAAGACAAAGCTACACCCAAAACTCAGACTGTGTCACTGATAAGTCTGGAATATTCTTAATCCATCAGTGCTGTTTTATGGCCATAGGGGATACTAAATATGGGGTTTGATTAAATGGATTGGTGTCTCAACTATTCTGTTTCAAATTCTAACTCTGCAATTTACGGACCACTGGGATTGGGAAACAGTACCCCTTCTCCAGGCTTCTTTTCCCTCAAATCCTACAGTGAAAACGTCATACAGTTTTAGTTAGAGCTCAATGGTATAATTAAAAAAAATTAATATAGTAGGTTAGTACTCAATAAAAGCAGTTTTATTATTTTTACATTTCATTTTTATTACAATTCAGTGATGTGTATCTAAGTCACTGAATGAATTTCTTCTCTCTCCTCTTTTGACATATTTCCCCCAAATCTTGTAATTAGCCATTAAGATCCCATAAAAATTGGGAAGAATCAATATCAATTTTAAAACAAAGAGAAAAGATATACTCTCCCCATGCTATCCTAGTTTACAGAAAATTCCCAAGACAGGAAGATTTTTGCTCTGAGTCTGCCCCTGATACCTGCTGTTTATTGGACCTTAGAAAATAAGTTACTCTCCTTCTAGAGATTCAGTGTCTACAATCATAAAATACAGAAGTCGTGTTTTACATGCTCCATTCACTCGGCACATGTGAAAATTAAAGACTAATATTTATGGAGAAAATTCTATCAATTTAAAAGTCTTATATATTGTTCAGATCTTTTAACCTAGTCATCCCATTCCTGAGAATTTATTTTTAGAAAATAATTCTAAAGAAGAAAAGAAAAAATATATATTCCAAAATGCTTACAGCTATCTTTCTCAAAAATTTATTGTGAGCATTTCTCAAGTTACGGACAATTTGAAAGAATACTACAATGAATACTTATATAAGAACCAAATAATATCTACCTTTAATGTTTAACATATGAGCTTTATCACAGATCTCCCCAGCTATCTACCAATTTATCCAATCATATACCCATTTTATTTTTTAGCGCCTGTATTGACATGATTGCATAATTTAAAAAATTCTCTTGAAATGATAAATTATACTGATTGATTTTTATAGTCCTGGAATAATCACTTCTTGGTAATAATATGTTATCTTTTTTATATTTTGCTGAATTTATTTTAGCTAATATTTAATGAAGAACTTTTACAGTTATGTGCATGGGGGATATTTGTCTGAAATATTCCTTATTGTAACTGCTTTTGTCAAGGTTTGGTAATAGTCACTCTAGCCTCATTAAACAAATTGAGAGGTGCTTTTTCTTCTTCTATTTTCTAAAACATTTTATGTAAAATGGGTATTACTTATTCCTTAAATATTTAATAGAACTCTCCTAAATGTATGTATTTTTTTCTAGTAAGAAGTCCACTATCATTCACATTGTTATTCTTTCTGTAATGTATCTATCTTCTGATTGCTTTTAAGATTTTTCTTTTTATCTGTGATTTTCATCAGTTAGCCTATGATGTACCTCTATAAAATTATCTTTGTATTTATTCTTTTTGATCCCTTTGACTTCAAGATCTTGGATACTTGGTCTGAATATGTAGTTTGGTGTTTTTTTACCAAATTTGAATACTTTATCTATTTCCTTAAAATAATTTTTCTGACCATTCTTTCTTTCCTGAGGTAATATGAACCCACTTATCTAGACTGCTTAAGACTGCAGCACAATTTTCTATGCTTCCATTTATTTTTTTTAAACATTTTTTCACTTTTTTGCGGATTGGATAATTTCTGTTGAACTTCATATGAATAAGCCCTTTCAATTACAGTCTTAAATATATTGTTCAGCCCATCTAATTCCCGCCCCCCCCTTTTGAGAAACTGCCTTTAATTTCCAGAGCAAAATTACAGGTTTCATTTTTCTTTGCTGGGATTCCCTACCAGTTAATTTGTTCTTATTGAACTTTAAGTCCTTAATCCTAATTTCAACAGTGGTTTTAAATTCCTTATCTTCTGAGGCATCTGGGTGGCTCAGTGGGTTAACCCACTGTCTTTGGCTGAGGTCATGATCTCAAGGTCCTAGGATAGAGCCCTGCATCAGGCTCTCTGCTCAGAGGGAAACCTGCTTTCTTCTCTCTCTGCCTGCCTCTCTGCCTACTTGTGATCTCTCTGTCAAATAAATAAATAAAATCTTAAAAAAAATAAAACAAAACCCAAAAAACTCCTTGTCTTCTAATTGTAAACTGAAGTTTATCTTGGAGTCTTTTTCTAATTGGCACTTTTATGTACTTGTTTGTTTATTTATTTTTAAATTCTTGGGCCTTTTTTTTTCCTTCTTGTGGGGGGAGGGGCAGAGGGAGAGAGAGAGAAAGAATCTTAAGCAGGCTGCATGCCCAGCATGGAGATCATGACCTGAGCTGAAACCAAGACTGATGCTTAACTGACTGAGTCACTCAGACACCCCTATATATTCTTGCCTCTTCCTGTGTTAGGTAAATTTTGTTGTGTGTCACATATAGCATATTATATATAGTAGGAAATCTGAAATAGGTCTTTCCTGACCTATTTAATTTTATTTAATTTAATTTATTTAATTTTGTTCATTTGAATAGTTCAGTTAACGGCAGACCTGTTGTCATTGACCGGCTTCTTTTTTCTTTTGCTATTGTGGTTTTGTTTTCCTGTTGCTCTTAGTCCTAATTCTTCCTTCAGAATCTGGGCATGCTCTTTCCTTCTCATCTGCCTTTTCTGAAGTCTCAGCTAAATGTTTGTAGTGCTTAGTGAGGTCTTTTCACTGGTTTGGCTGCAATCCCATGTCTTCCAACATTGCCCAACATCTGGAGAGTTTCTCAAGTCAAGTGACACGAAACGAGCTCTCTTTGAGACCTTCTGATGGAAGGTCTCATATCTGCAGCCTATCTCGGAGCCGAGAACCGCCGAGAACCGCCGGGGACTCAGGATCCGTGTTCTGCACAGCGTTCTCTTCTCTGTTCCTTTGCCCAGCGTATACTAGTTGCTCAGTTGTCTGAACGCTATCCCTGCCTCTTGTGTTCGGTAAAACGCCCGTCTACTCCAAATCCTGCTGGCCCTCATCTCTCTGGGAAAGCTCTCTCAGTGCAATGTGTGCACGGTCCAGCCACAATGCCCTTCGTCTCCCCTTCATTCCCCTGACTTGACTGAAGCCAGTTCCCCCATTCCTCCCCAGCCCCACTCCTCTTGTCATATCACTGTTCGGGTAGGGAAGAAAATAGCTGAATAATTCAGCATTCCTGCTATGACTCTCACCTATTTCAGTGAATCTAAATTAAGGTTAGGTTACTTCCCTGTGAAGCTGATCATGGCTGTGGCTCCCAGTGGCAAACTTTGAACTTCTACTCTCCTCAGACTCAGTCATCACTCCTGCTTTGAGCCTCAAACAAATGACCTCTGATTTCCTCACATTGTTCATGTGTTCCAGGCCACTCCTGTATGATTTTCCTATTCTGCCCTTGGGATTCATGCAATCAAGCTCTTCAGCTATATATACCCCACCCCACATTCCAATGAAACACCATTTTCTAGCTCTGAGCTTCTTTATTGATCCTTTCAGAAATTATACTGAGGCATTCCAAAATTTCTAGGCACAGCTTTATTCTTAGAGCCTTGAATCAAATGGAATGCCTCCGTTCAAACATGTCCATCCTTTAAATGAGGTATCTAAGTTGTTTGACTCTACCAGTTGCTTGTAAAAAGGTGTGGGGGGGGAGTGTATTGTCTAGAAGCAAATCAGCAAAGTTCTCATGATCTTATAGAAACCTGATAGAGGGGCACCCGGGTGGCTCAGTGGGTTAAGACTCTGCCTTCAGCTCAGGTCATGATCTCAGTGTCCTGGGATCAGGGCCCGCATTGGGTTCTCTGCTCAGCAGGGAGCCTGCTTCCCCTTCTCTCTCTGCCTGCCTCTGCCTACTTGTGATCTCTGTCAATTAAATAAATTAAATCTTTAAAAAAAAAAAGAAACCTGATAGAGATCTGTGACTGCAACTGTGGTAGTGTTAAATACCTTCAACAAAGCTAAACATTCCTATAAATTCTCTCTGTTTTCCCTCTGACAATCAAGTAATGAAAATATGTGTTATGCCTATATATGAAATATTCCTTTTATTTGCTTTTCTATGCAGAAGGAAAGCATACCATAGTTTCTACCCTGGAAATGACAAACTAGTATGGGGATCAAGACCAACACCATGATATCAAGGTGCCCTTTCCAGGAAATCTTGTGGCAATTTATATGGCGCACATTAGAAAGCATTTCTATTGCTCTCAGATGGGAATTTACTGGGAATAAGCTGGAACAAGAAAAACTGTCCATAAAGTTGATATGCAATATCTATTTATGTCTGCATACCTACAATAAAATAACTACAGAAATATAGCAGATATACCTACTACAAATATATAATCAATTTACTCCAAATTCATAGAACAATCCCCACTAGTCCATCAAATTCTTATAAGGAAATAAAAGAAACAGCGAGTAATATCAAACATACATTTTATACCTATTGCTTATCATCTATTTTCATGTTGTTTGTCTCAGTTAAGCATCACAATAACCTAGAGTCAGGACAGGGCAGGTATTTCATTTCTCAGTGAAAAAAGGGAGGCTCAGTGTAGTCAAGTGACTCACTGAAGGTCACACAGCCAGTTAATTATCTATCCGGTCCTCTTTTGATTACACCACTCTAATTTGGCTTCTCCAACATGATTGGGACATCAAGACACTTCAGTAAGTTTAAGCGTTTGATCAATAATTCAAGGAGCTACTAATTGAATGGAGCAATGCTTATGGATTCATTAAAAGGTATCACCTCTCCACGAAGCACTACCAAAGGTCATGTGATAGCTGCCCCTCCCTTGTCATAATCATCCCTCAAAATAAATTATTCAGATTAGGAATTACATGCCCATTAGCTTTAGGGAAAATGCTGATAAGCACATTTATTCTCACACTGCTCCCTAAGCCCATTAATATGTATTTTCTCAAATATAAAAAACAAATACACTTCAACCATGAACAGGTGAAGGCATCAGGAGAGCCCATTCAGAAATGGGGAGAGAGCACATTAGTTAGCTGGTTTCAGCAAACCTACACTATTAGGCCTGTGCTTCCAGCGTGTCATTTCAGAATAAACGTCCTCTGGGAGGACGCTCAGACGCTCCCAAAGCAGAGTGAGGAGTGTTCGCCCCTGCTATCAATGAACGGCAGATGGTTGCCGGTGAGCTGGGATCCCTGACTTTAATTGCAAGAGTGAAATGATCTTTGAGAAGGAAAAAAGCCCAGTGTTATGAGTCACTTTTGTGGAACCCCTGCACACCGAGTAACTAATTACCTGTGAGAGCCAGCTCCGTTGTTCCGAAGGATGTGGAAGGCGGATGGGGGGGACACATGACATTTACCTGCCTGCACCATTTGGATAATTTCGCCTTATCTGGAAAACTTCAGGAAGAGAAAAGCCTGTAGTCGTCAAACTCTCAAGAAATTCCTTTGAACTTAGGTGGCTATTGGTAATTGGTGAGTGGATGAAGGAAGAACAGAAAGTTCTAAAGCAATTACAGTGAATTTTCTTCCCATTTCATATAGAACTGAACACAAAGGAAACAGATACACTGATTTAAACCAAAAACGATCACGAATAAAGAACAAATTACAAAATTGTTAATATTATTCTACAAAGCAAGTATCTAGACTATTACTCTTAATTAAGGAATCATTAGCATTAACAGTGGTTTGGATTAGAGAAGAAGTAGTTTCAGATCTTGGAGTCAGGTAGATCTGGGCTTAAATCTCCAGGGGCTCCTCAAAAGCTGTGTATTTAAAAATACACATTAAAGTTTTTTTCTTTGGTCACAACAGAAACCATCTGAAGGCAGATAGGGAAGGGTACTGGGGTGTCTTTTTGAAACCAATAAATACTTGCATAATTAATTTATGGGAAGCATCAGAACCTGGGCATGTCCAAGGACCTCAGCATTGAACAGAGGGAAGCAAGGTAAAATTCTGCCATTAAATGTGCCAGTTCTCTTGGAGATCACAGCCATGTTCACTTGAGGAGAGGCTGATGTTCTGAACCTCTTGGTAACTTGAATATGTTAGAATGGAGCTTGTTTTATTGGGGCAAGTTACCTTTGTGTTGCACGTCCAGAAGTGGTGAACGTCCTCCTGCAGGTGGGGGAGCACTCCCACAGGCACAGCTGCAAGATATATTTTCTTCTTTTTCTCCTACAGCTAACCAGGTGTCACTCTATCGTAGCAATTCTTCAGGTGTTCACCATAAAGCCCTTTTATAAACCATTGCCAAGGACCTCCTCCTACTCTCATCACTAACTTTTGGTCTTGCAACCAAATATCAAGTCCTCCCAAATTTTTGAACTCCTTCCTCCCGTACCTGTGCAGAAAATGCCAGCTAAGAAGGCAGTCCCTCCTCTCTCAAGAAATGGAAGGTTACCAGGGTTCTGCTTGGGAAACTTGAAGAGAGAAGCTACAGCAATGTCATGTTAGAAACCAAAGTGTCTTGTAATCAAAGAGAACTTCCCAGGGTTTTGTATTCTTAAAACTGATGAGGAAGGTGCTCAGACTTCGAGGATTTGTAGGATTTTAAGCCTGCATTATTTGTGATCCCTAACTTATCCAGCTATTGCCAACCCCAAGAGTTTTCTCTCTGTGAGACAGAATGTGTAATAGGTAGTGTCTTCTCCCACATGAGGCAGAGGCACTACGAGCTATAATGCTGGCAGTATATTGATTGCCTTCTGTGGATCATATAACAGCTTAATTGATCTCTAATAGATATAGGGAAGGGGGAAAGGTGAGAGAGAGGAAGGCAGAGAGAAAGAGACTGATTAATTTATTGTAAAGAATTATGGTAATGGAAGCTGACAGTCTCAAGACCTCCAGACAGCAAGCTGCAGACCCGGGAGAGCTGGTGTCCCAGTCCGAGGATGGGACCAAACCAAGGTCCCAGCTCAAGGCTGTCAGGCAGGAGGAGCTCCCTCTTACCTGAGGGGAAAGTCAGCCTTTTTGCTGTATTCAAACCCTTCTGTCTTATGCTTAGCTCTTAAGTTAAATAAGAGCACATAAGGGACTAGGCTGATTTCTCCATGGATGTAATTTTAGAAACCCCATCAAAATCCTTGCTGTACCCCCAAAACAAACATCCTTGCTTCTCTGATATTTGAAATGTCTTTAAAATAAAATAGCATTTGCATCTCATTATGAGACAAGGATTTAAATGCAATGCAAATCCACCAGAAAAGTCTATGTCTGTATATTAACCATGGGGCTTTTTTACTTGGAGTGGTGGAAACCTAATTTCAAGCTTGTTGAAGGGAAATAAATGAATTCATTTGATTATGTTACTGAAAATAATAAAATTTTATATATATTTGAAATAGCTGGATCTAGGGGTTCAAATTATGTTTTTAAGAAATACAGAAATACATCTCAGTACATTATATCTCTTTCTCTCACCCGTACTTAATTCTGGGACACCTTCATCCTCTGGCAGTTTCTCTCTTCTTGGTGGCAAAGATAGTAAAAACTTCCAGGTACACATGCTTCTTATAGCATGTGAACTCAGGACAAGAGGACCTGCCCCTCCTAAAATCTCAACCTTCTCCTAAAGGAGGCCTCTAATTGCCCAGACTGGGAAGCAAAATCCTTTGATAAACTACACCAGCGCCTGTATCACATTGAATCCGGGAGGGGTTGTTTCCAAAATGGAGGCCTTTGGGGAAGATAAAATGGGTAAAAGTCTTTGACAATGTGACATTCAGACTAGAGTTTGAATGACCTGAGCATTCAGAGGCAGATGAAGTCAGATACTATATTACTATATTTTAGGACCTACCCATTTCATCCTCAAAACACCACCATGATGTTTATTATACATATAAGGGAAAAAGCCTCTGAAAATGGGTTATGGTTCTTAACCCTTCTTTGTTTGCTTGTTTGTTCCCTTGACTTAAGTGTATCTACAGGTAGAAAATATACTTGTCCGAGTCCCTGAATAATTAGCAATGAATCTCAGCATCCTAGGCGTACGTGTGTGTGTGCAGACTTAGAGAGGAGGGTCCAGTTTGTTTTTGCTGTGTAACAAGATCACCCTGAAAGTCAATGGCTTAAATTACAATGACTTATTATTTTTATGTAAATAATACATGCTTATTTATACGAACATATAATTATATATTATTTGTATAAAAAATAATCATTTATTTGTTATTATTTCTAATTCTGTGCATTGACTAATTTCTGTGCATTGACCAGGTTTTCCCTGGTGTCACTTATGTGGCCATCAGCAGAAGGGCTGTGTGATCTAGCTGTGCCATGGAGCTTGCAGGCAGCAAGCTGGCAATCTCAGTTTCCACATGGCTTCTCACTGTCTCAGAAGTCAGCCTGTTTCTTTATTTACTGGTCTCATGATCTAAGATCTCTCCCAGAACTTTATTTATTTATTTTTAAAGATTTTATTTATTTGTTTGTTTGTTTGTTTGATGGCGAGAAAGAGGAAGACAAATGGGTGACCAGGGGATGGGGGGAGCAGAGGGAGAGGGACAAGCAGACTTTGTGCTGGGCACAGAGCCCAAGGTGGGGCTTGATCCCGAGACACTGAGATCATGACCTCAGCCGAAACAAGTCAGATGCATAATTGACTGAGCCACCCAGGTGCCCCTCTCCTAGATCTTTAAACCTAGATTATTCCGAGATAATTGCCATGTTCTATTCATCAGAAAACACGGATGCTCAGTCACGGTCATCAATGAGCCACCTAGTGGTCAGCAGTTCAGTAAACTCTTAATAAAACTCAGTTTTTAATTAATACTGAATTTTAAAAATCTATCTTAATTTAAACTTGTCCCATCAATTAGCCTTAGGGATGAGTAAGTAAACACACATGGAATTTATCACTTTGTCAAGTTGACAAACACCGTGTTGATGTGCTCAGAACCCCAATACAGATCCATGAATTCACACATCTGATGCTTGTAAGCCTTTCTGCTAGCTAGCCTGGCCGTGCTCTTGCTCAAGATTTTAAGGTCAACAAGACGGGCATCTTCTTGCTCTTGCTACTCTCACAGTCTAGAGAGGAGGCTGAAATAAAGGTATTAGCAAACTATTGTAGAAAATGAAGTTGACTGTGGTAGAGATTATCCAGAGGGTGAAGAAGTAGGCAATATTCCTTGAGAGCCTACTGCATGAATTAGCTCATTTAAAGTTTATAAACATCATGTGAGTTAACAACAATAGCTGTGTTTTAGTTTAATAGTTTAAGAAGTCTCATTTAAGTTCAGAGACATTAACTAAGTTTCAGAAGAGCACAGCAAAGAAAGGCTGTGGCCAATATTCCAAACAAGGACGATCTGACTGCAGACCCCTTCTTTTATACAAATTATACTCATTTTAACAACAGACTCATAATTTGGTGTCTATTGTATTAGTTACATGTAGCTGCACAACCAATTGCTGAACTCTCCATGGCTGAACACCGCACAGGCCTGTTGTCTCACAGATTCAGCAGACCACGAAGGCAGGCACAGTTTTACCAGTTTATCAGCTTCAGGGTCTCACTAGACTCCAGACAAGGAATTAGCTGGGCTGTGTTCTCAACAGGATTGCTGGCTGAAGAATTCACTTTCAAAATCCCTCTAGTTTGGGAGGGGTCTTGTGGTTGTCCTAGTGGACGAGCTACTTCCTTGCGGTTGTGACTGAGAGCTTGAGTTTCCTGCTGACTGTTAGCTGGAGGCCACCCTCCGCACCTAAAGGCTGCCCTCTGTTCCCTCTCCAGTGGCTTTCTTTATAGGCAGCTCACAACATGGCAGCTTGCTTCTTCAAGGCCCGTGGGAAAGCAAGAGTGAGTCAGCTCACAAGAAGAGTTTGATATCATGTATACAGTCATGAAAGTGAACCCCCATCACCTCTGCTGTGGTCTCTTGGTAAGAAGCAAGAAACAGGTGCTGCTGCCATTAAGGGAAGAGGATGATACAATGTGCAAACGCCAGCACACAGAGTGTGTGGGGCCCCCCTAAGGTCTGTCCATCACATTGAGGGCAGACATTGGCATTGACTGGGGGTTCACTCATGGACTTCCAAGTTTATGAGTTTTGAGATGCCGCAGGGAGTGCACACACGCGCGCGCACACACACACACACACCTCATGTCACACCTTCTCATACTCCTACACTCACACCCATCTCTCCTAAGCTTCACAAACTATTTTGGAAAAACATTTCATTCATGGCACCAAACTGAACTTTCAGTCCAAAAAGAAATAACCTCTATCCTCACCATTATCAGTAATAAGGTACAGGGATGGGCATGGGGGGGGCAGCTAAGCAAAAACATTCAACTTTGTTCCCCTCAAAACTGAAAAACAGAGAGGCAGAGCTTTCATCAAGGAACTTGGCAGGCCACAAACAGTCCAAAACATACACAGTGAATAGCCACGGATAGAATTCTGTCTAGAAGGCAGCCCTGCAGCCTGTTGACAGTTTCCTTAGCTGGGCTGTCAAACAACGCACAATGTACACTGAAGCAGCTTGGAGTTAGATAATACCTTTGCCTCGAGTGTGGTGATAAACAGAGAGACTGGGGAGCGTGGGAGCATTCTATAGAGTAGAGAAGCAAGGCCAAGACGTGTTCAGGGTTTTAGCCACTCCCCATGGATCTTTCTGGACTTAGAACATTTTCTCCATCTAAGAGAAGAAGGTTGCTCTTTGGGAGTTAGAAAGCCTGTTCCTCTCTAGTGGATGGTGCCCCACAAGCACCATAATATCCTGTAATAATAGTCTTATTCCCAAGAATAATAAGAAAAATGGTGAACCAGTTGTGGGAAGGAACAAGATGTACCCAAAATGTACTCAACAATGTACCCAACAAAAGCGCCACCAAATTCAGAAAAAATCAATATCACAGTAAATCAGTACCTTGGAACATAGACTTTGGAGTCTGGTAGACCAGAATTAAAGCCTAGTTTGCTACATTCTAGTTGTTTGATCTTGGGCTAATTCCTTGTTCTTCTGAGCCTTAGTAAAATGATATTGGATGCAAAAGTAAAGTGACTTGTTTCTATGTGTAAGATTTTGTGTTAACTTCTTCCCATTTATCACCTCATTTAATATGGTAACTATCTGATTGTTCTTAATCAGAAGTTTTCAAAGTATAAACAAGAGAAGTCTAAAAACTCAGGGTCATTGGGGAGGATATGTGCTTTGGTGAGTGCTGTGAAGTGTGTAAACCTGGTGATTCACAGACCTGTACCCCTGGGGATAAAAACATATGTTTATAAAAAATAAAAAATTAAAAAAAATAAAAATAAAAAAAATAAAAACTCAGGGTCAATTAAGCAAAAATAAAATATACTGTTAGTATTAAGATAACGAAATGACGGAGGGGTTACAGGTAAAGATTCTGCTGAAATGAGTGGGTTAGGCATTACTAGTTCTACTTCTTGCATACTCTTTCTCCTCCCACTGACTTTTTGTGCTTTAGTTTTACTCTCCGTCCATTCCATAGACATATTTCCTCCCTATGATAAGGAAGATGGACAAATGAGGTGCAACAGATGGCTAGTTATGATTGTATCACCAGGTAAAGCCTGAAGAAGACATTAGCTGTTCTTCCTTGAGTAAACATATCTATCCTTCTGCTAATTACTACAGCTATGGAGTTGGAATTCTCTGGTTCACTTGCCCTAGGTCACATGTCAAACCCTAAGGCCCAGAATGGGAACTTTCCATTAGTAGCTCCACTATAATAGATCTGATGGGTGAATGAAGCAGACGGGGGAAAAAAAAATCGGTTAACCACACCAGGGAGGTATATTTAGTTAACTATTTTATAGATAAGAAAACTATTTTAAAAATTTAGAGCTATTAAGTAAATGGTGGAAGATTATCCATATATAGATGGTTTGATTTGAGTCGTGATTATGCCTATCATCTATTGTATGGTTAAGTCAGGACAACCAGATTCTTCTCATTGATTCTAGGAGTGAAACAGGAGTATTTGAGTGGACTAAGAAGTATTATAAAAGACTTCTTGTGGGAAAGGTATCTTACATGGATTTGGCTGGTAAAACAGAAAAGCAAGAGAAATGCTACTTTCTTAATTAGGTTTTTTTTTCTTTCAAAGATTTACTTTTAGTTGAAATATTATGGAATTTAGAGTTAAGGAGAAATTGGTTTGTTCCCCTTCTAGTTGAAGATTAGCAAACTAAGTTAAAGGAAGCAGGTTCAAGTCTAGACTTAGCTGCTGATCTCATATCTGATTTTGGATAAGTTATATATACTCCCTGAGCCTCAAACTCCTCTTGATCTAGAAAATAATATTACTTCACAGAGTCTCCTGAGATTCAAATTGGAAAGGAAATTTAAAAGTAGATTGAAAACCTAAAAACACAATCCAAATGGAAGATAATATTCTCATTTCATAATATGTGCTCCCTTCAAGGCACGCTATGTGCCACTGTTTACGGATGTCATTTCTAAAATCAGAGAGAAAGTGGGTCTTTATCATTCTAGTAGTTTTATAACTTGGTAACAGAAGATGAATCTTTTGAGCTAATTTACCTATCAATTTCCATTACTTTTCTTTTTATTTATTTATCATTTTTAAAAAGATTTTATTTATTTGACAGACAGAGATCACAAGTAGGCAAAGAGGCAGGCAGAAGAGAGAGAGAGAAGGAAGCAGGCTCCCTGTCAAGCAGAGAGCCCGGGGCGGGGCTCAATCCCAGGACCCTGGGATCATGACCTGAGCTGAAGGCAGAGGCTTTAACCCACTGAGTCACCCAGGTGCCCCATACTTTTCTTTTTACATATCAGTATTATTATTTAATGTGGTGAAGATAACTTTTATAAGTATTGCTATGGAACAAGATACTTCAAGATCATGTTTTGTACCCAACAAAAGGCTTTGCTTTAACTCAAATTAAATGTATTTTTCTTTATATGTATTACTATTCAACAAACAGGAATATTACATTGGCTTTCATTATACTGGTTCTTCATTTATATCCCTTGGCACTGTTTCTCCTGGACCTTTTCCACTACGAGCTCAGCAGTCCTTTTCACTTTCCCTTGTAAGAAATCTCTCCTTCTCTCCAACATCTCTAATCATCTTCAAGGCTCTCTTCCTATGTAATTCTAGATAAGAATAGGGTATTGATTTATAGTGAGTCTTCATCTACTGCTGTGGAGACACAAAGTGAACTGGTACATCTTGTGAATAATTACTTTAGAAAACAAACCCCCAATGCAGTAAGAGAAAGCAATGGAATTCATGCCCCGTCTCATTCATTTTGACAGTTGCAGGAATCCAGGTCCAATTGTGCTGCCATGAAAACTACAGGCAGAATCTGGCAAAAAGGAAAAGACATGTTCTTGTCAAAGCGACTATCATTGCAGCTGAAAGACCACTCAGTTTTGTCTGAGAAGGACACCAGGCTACTTTCTGTGTTCTTGGCAAGCTTTTATTCAAGAAGGGGATTCTGAGTATTTTTGCCTAGGTCATATGACCAATAAGCAAATAACCCACAAATAGCTGTCACACAGGGACCCTGTGTTCCACGGATGTTCCCATCTGTGACTGCTCCAAGCTGACCTTTGGTTTTAGGTCAGTGCTCTCTTTGGTCGGAGGGCGGGGACAATAATGCTGTAGAGCCTTGGGATGTATGAAAAAAGAAAGGGGAAAAATTTCTCTCGTCTTTTTACTCGGTTTCTCTTTTGGTCACCAGTTTCAGTTAGGAAAATCATTAGAAGTATTCTCAGAAAATAAATGAGGAAATATAGAAAATAAAGACAATTCAGTCTAAATTGAGCAAATTAACACAGAGTTTTTAAAAATTCTTTAATTTTTTTGTTTAACTTTTTTTATTATGTTCAATTAGCCAACATATAGTACATTATTAGTTTTATTTTATTATAACACATAGAGTTTTAAGAATACTGCTTAAGACCCATGAGTCAACAGCTAAAACACTTAAAAACAAATCGCTGAAATTAAAAGCCAGAAATTATTAAAATAAAACTTCTCGGGGAGTGAGGGTACAGGCAATGGACAATGGGGTGAGAAATTGCTGCTTTTCTTAATAAAACCATAGATTAATTTTGACTATGCCATATACTCCTTTGATACATGTAATTAACAGATACTATAAAATATGTCTATAAAATAAAAAATGATTTTGTATAGGATGCAAACTAATCTCATCACTTAATAATATAAAATTTCATTTACTTTCTAACTTTATAATAATAATAATATGGGAAAGTCAAGGTTTATTGCCATATTTGTCGAGTGAAAAAAAATGAGATTCACAAAAGGTAAGGAATTTTCTAAGATTATTTGGAAATCAGAGATACACTATCAGGAGAAAACCCAGGTCCCTGACTGAGACATCCACATTCTACCCGTCGCCCCTCCTCTTACAGAAGGGATATTCACAGGTGCCGCCGTCGCGGCCGGCGCGACAAATCGACCAGGAACGTGAGGGTAAGAGGATGGTGAAAAGAACTTAAAGAGACAAAGAGATGGGGGCAGGAGGAGCACTGAGGAGGATGTCCAACAGTGCTAAGTTTATTCAAAGCACTAAGGCCATATATCTAGTGATAATAGGAGAAGCAATACACCTGTGTCTAGTTGAACAACCACAAGTTTCCATAATAAGTTTCACATTTAACTATAAGCAGACCTCGTGAGGCCAAACGGCTGATGCTAGTACAATTGTTCTGTATTGATACAGCAAAACTGAAAGTAATTTATGAGCAGTATTAGGGCAGCAAGGACCAGCCATGAACTTATGAGCCGAACCGAATTGTTCTCATTTGTTTAGCAAGTGTCGGGGAAGTCACATAGGCAAGCACACAACACATAGCACAAACCCTTTCTCAGTGCTACTCAATTTTTCCCGTCCTAAATCTTTGGTTAAGTTATTCGAACTTTAAAGGAGGCACAAGTCAGGGCCTGGTTGGGTCCTCGTCTCAAGCCTTATTGCGGCCTCCCACGTGCCGCTCACTACAGCAAAACAATTTTAAGGCAAGTGGCAGGAAGAGAAAGCCACAGAGACCGTGACCTCTGATATAAAACAGGTCGAAAATACAACCTGGGTCAAGATTGCTTTAAGTAACGTGGGAGCCCCTGAGTCATGCCGGTTAGGAGGTATCAGACGTCCGTGGGAAGGAGGCCTAACACGGTGAGGCTGATGAATATGCCCTTCTACTCATCATGTCCCACAGACAGAGAATAATGGGACCGCAAACCCCCTTCCAGACTCTTGGGGATCCACTGCCGGGTGCAGTGCATCAAGGTTGAAATTTCGGGAAGAGCGCAGCCCGGGAATATATTTGTCTCACTGAAGGGGGCCGGAGGAAAGGAGCAAGTAGGATCCAGACCAAAGGCGACTTGTGCAGATGAATGGCAGCGCTGACCCGCAGCCTGGGCCCCTCTCTCATCAGTAATTGCAGTACGCTTGTTGGAGGAGGGGGCATCTGCTCTATTCAGGGCTTTTCTGATTGTCTAGATTTCTGTGAAGTATAAAGCCTGCTGCGGCGAAGCTTGAACAGTTTCTCCTTGGTGATTAATTCAGAAGGCATTTGTGCCTTACTCATTCTCTCTCTCTCCCTCTCTCTCTCTCTCTCTCAATGGAAATGAACCTTTTGGTGAAAAATTTGGAGTGCAGGCCTTTTAGGCTATGTGTTGGGCCCCGCCGCCTTTCTGTACCTCTCTGCATTGGCCTAGCTCTGGGTTTGTAAACTCTGTGCAGTCTATACTTTTAAAAAATAATTTTATCTTTGGATAAAAAGTGACTTAGGAGTAGAACAGAGTACGGACAAGCCAGAGTGGTCTCGTCCCGCAGTCCACCTTGTCACGCTGTAGCTGATTACAAGGAAGGAAGAGAGTTGGGGAGTTGTTCTGGAAATAAGATTCTGTAGGTTAAAAAAAGAAAGAAAAATCAGGATCTTTTCATTACACAAACACACATACCCCCTCATGACCCATTCCCAGAGTCCCCCACTTCAAGAAGAGTGTCCTGGATCTCCTTTCCAGTGAGGTCTTAGCAGATGAAAATAGCCCATCCCTCATCTGGTACTGAGACCTGTGGTTTGGTCTAAATTCCAAATTGTAAGAGGGACAGTGTGGGGGTGGTGGCAGCGGTGGTGGTGGTGGTGGTGGGGTGTGTGTGTGTGTGTGCGTGTGTGTAGTAGGGGAGATAAAACTAATAAATGTACTTCAGTTTAAAGCAGCATTCCTCTCTGATACAGGTTGTAATATTGTAGCCACTGAAAGCATTCATTCACTGGGCATTTAACCAAAAATTGAAGAAGGCTGGAAGAGTTTAGGTGTTTTCAGGGACAAAGTTGGAGATGGTAAATAAAGCAAGCGGCTATTAACTTTTCATCAGGGATCAGCAGGAAACAAACAGCAATTAGTCCCCATACAAAGTCACTCGCAGACTGTCTGCACTGTGTCCTAAACCCCAGGCATAGTGTGGATGACATAGCTAAGCAAAGACACAGTCTAAGATGCACCAAGGTGCACCAGAAAGAGAGGCAGACACAGAGCACACAGGGAGGGGAAGACAGGCACACAGAGTGGGAGAGGCAGACACCAAAGCAATGAGAAAAGCAGACCCAAGCTCATGGATATACTGAGTCCCCAGACATAGGGGCAACTTTTTTCTCACCTCCATCATTTTTACAATATCATTCTGTTTTTTTTTTTTTTTGCAATATCCATTATTAATCTGTATTATTATTGTTCTAATATTTTCCTTAAGCAGTAAATAACTTTTATGTAAACATTTTAGCAGAACCACCTATGCAAAGTCAGTATGACATTTAAATTTAAAAAGTAGGAATAACAGTATGCCATCATATGATGGCATTCTAGCTAAGTGTTGTAGCCTCCAAAAGGCTTTGATCCTGAGATTTGCTGTTGACAGTATCAAAAAAAAGGGGGAGGGTGAGGAAAGAGAGAAAAATTAACAAGTGTTAAACTATAGCAGCAAAAATGAGGCTTGTTCTGGGGTACTTGGTTAAATGCCTGACTCTTGGTTTCAGCTCAGGTCATGATCTCAGGGTCCTGGGATCAAACCCTGCGTCGGGCTCCATACCCAGACAGGAGTCTGCATGAGATTTTCTGTCCTTCTGCCTCTCCTGCTTGTGCTCTCTCCCTCTCTTAAATAAATAAATAAATATTTTTGAAAGATTAGGTTTGTTCCTTGATAAAGATCACAGGAGTTAAAAAGAATCAGAAAGTATGAAAAATATTTTTCTCCCTGAGATATAATGTGGCATTCCATGGTGTTATGACTCTGTACCATACAAAGGAATTTCAAGCTCCTGCAGGATGAGTGAAATCACCTGCAGGATGAGTGAATAACACACTTAGAGAATCAATGATGCAGTGGTTGAGAGTGTGAGTGGGCCCTAGACATGGAACTGGACTTAATATTGGCTCATTCATTCCAAAATGTGTGATGAGTACCCACTGGGCATGTCAGGTACTGTTCGAGGTGCCAGGAATAAATGGTAATATAATATAAAGAACCTTCTTTTATGGATCTTTTTAAAATTGTAGTGACCAAATTTTATATACAAAATTTAACATTTTAACCATATTTAATTGTACAATTTACTGACATTAAATACATTCACAATGTTGTGTAATCATCTACCTCTTTCCAGAATATTTTCACTGTCCCAAAAAGCAACTTTGTATCCATTAAACAACAACTCCCTATTCCTCTCCCACAACCCCTTGTAATCTCAGTTCTACTTTCTGTCTCAGTCATTTTACTTTTTTGGGGGATACCTCTGGTAAGTGGAATCATACAATATTGGCACTTTTGTGTTTGGCTTATTTCACTTCCCGTAATGTTTTCATGGTTCATCCATGTTGTAGCTTGCCTAAGAATTCTGTTCCTTTTCATGGGTGAATAATACTCCATTTTGTGTGTAAAATGGAGTATTGGATAAATGGATAAACAGCATTTTTGTTTATCCACTTATTGATTGATGAATACTTCGGTTATTTCCACCTTTTGGCTATTGTAAGTAGTACTAGTATGATCATCCTTGTACAAGTACCTAATTAATTTCCTGATTCCAATTATTTTGGGTACATACCTACTTCCTTCGTGGGTCTTGCTCTTGAAGAGGGTAATAACTTCAACTTTTGAATATTGTGTTTTGGGACACATGTTTTGTGACAAAGGATCACAAAAGAGCTGGACAGAACCCAGGTGGGGAGGAGATTCTTGTAGGGAAAAAAAAAAAAAAAAAAAAGGAATGGCACAGGTGAAACTTCTAAATTGACTGGATGCAGAGTCCGTTATGGAAAAAAAGAGAAATTCGGGGATGCTTCTTAGAATGGGGGAAAATGAGATTAGAGGGAAGGACAAGGAATTGATGTCACAGGGATTTATAGACCATGTTAATGTCATTGAATATCACAAAAAGCCACATGATCCTTTACATCATTCAGATCCCTTAACTGAAATTAAGGAATCATATTCTCATTAATGTCTTCTTTGATCATCATTTGCAATCTGACATATTACACTCATCAGCTTCTTGTCCTTTTCTTGTTTAATTTTTCTCCATAGCATTTATAGTTCATATATATGTATGTGTATGTGTG
This sequence comes from Mustela erminea, assembly GCF_009829155.1. Lineage (NCBI taxonomy): Eukaryota > Metazoa > Chordata > Mammalia > Carnivora > Mustelidae > Mustela > Mustela erminea. The sequence goes on from NC_045627.1 coordinate 70,722,644, forward strand.
TGTGTGTGTCCCCTTCTGCCTCTCAGGATAAAAGTTCCATGATGCAGAGACTACGTCTTTTATTTTACTGCTGCATCCCAGGACCAAAGAATATGGCACATAAATGAGCTATAAATTATTAATGGAATTAATGAATGAATGAACCAAGGAGTAAGTGAATGGACTCTCATTTACTAGCTTTATGACCTTGAGTAATGTATTTCCTTTTTTTTAAAATTTAAGCACCTCTTTTGGGTAGTTGTGTGGACAAAGTAAAATGTCCATAAAACACATAATATAGAATGTCTGGCTGGCTCAATTGGTTAATCATCTGACTCTTGATTTCAGCTCAGGTCATGAACTCAGGATCATGAGATTGAGTTGCATGTCAGGCTCCATGTTGGGTGTGGCACCTGCTTGGATTCTCTCTCTCTCTCTCTCTTCCTCTGCCTTTCCTCCTCCCTGCCCTCCAACTTGTGCTCTCTCAAAAAAAAAAAAAAAAAAAAAAAAAAAAGTACTACAGGCCCTAGAGCATACTAAATGTCCAGTAAACATTAGCTCACAGAATTTAGGGAAAGGACATAAGCAACAAAAGGTTGAGGGAGATAAATACAGAAAAACAAAACAAGATAAAACTACCCATTCAGTATTTGGAGAATAATGAATGAATTATTTGGAGAATAATTTGGAGAAGGAGAATTTCTTCCTTGTATTAGACCCATGCATCACAAAAGGAAGCAAAATCAAAAAAGTCAACAAATACATACACTTTTAACTGTCAGAGAAAATAATAAAATAGTAGGAAAGAAGCTGGTTTTGAACACAAGTAGAATTGAATCCTTTGTTTCACAGAATCAAATATCAGATGGTTAGTCGTGAATTTTGCTTTCCTTCAATGATTTACTGGTTTCCACGCAAACTGAGGTGAATGAGTGAGTGTGTGAGTGTGTGTGTGTGTGTGTGTGTGTACGCGCTATGTATGTAAAAAGGTACCTGTGTGAAAATACATAGAATCGTAAGTTTTGGAGTGAATCCGAGCAACATGACCCCAGTGAGCATAATAATTAATCTCTTGTTCCCTTGCAGTACCTCGAGAGACATAGAACCATCAGAAAAATCAGGAAATTTGAAGGTTTTTTTCATGCATCCTCCTTACTTCCCCCAAAACTTCCCTCTCTACTCTTGGGGATTTGTAAATTGTAGTGATGCTTGTTCCTAATTTAATGAAAAACAAAAGTCAATAATATAGCACTAAACCAGCGTGGACCCTGGCAGTAAAAGAGAATCACATCATGGAGGTGTTAAAACACATATAAAATTGGAGATAATGAAGACAGTGTTTTTAACTGTAGCTTTTGGCTTGGACCTGATAAGAGATAATACTCTCCCACAAGGAAAGGCTTTCATTTCACACCCACTTTGTGGCGCTGGCGAAAATTCTGAGGCAGGTTGCAAGGACTAGAACTTTGCCAATTTTGTAGCTGCTCTTGGATCTGAGGAATAGAGATGCAAGTCTCCTTTAGAACTCACTGGGTTGTTGTTGATTTTCTAACTTATTTATTCATCAGCTATACCTTTCCACTTACAAGAGGAATTGGCAATGATTTAAAGCACACTTTCTTCTGTACCTACCAGGGCTGTGTTTTACCACTCTCCCTGCTCCGGGACAGGAGTTGGAGCTTGTTCTGTTGAGTTCCAGCAAAGGACAGCTCTGGCTATGGGTGTGGTAAGGGGGAAGATGAAGGGATTTTCATTTAATATATCAAAATGGAAACCATTTATTATGAATATTTTATTTATTTGTACCCCCTTTAAAATTCCTACTATAATATGTATACACCAGGCCAGTGGTTCCCATACTTAGATGATTGGCAAGGTCACCTGGGATCCTGTTTTAAAGCAGTTTTTCAGGACACAGCTCCAGACATTCTTTTGTGATGTATCAAGAGTTAGGTCTAAAAACCTCAATATTTAGCAAGCCCTGAAGTGAGCCTGATGGGCTGGGAGCCATATTTTGAGAAATCACGTAGTAATCAATACTCACTGATTGATTTGTTAATATTCTGTTCATGACTTTCTCATGAGTTCCTTTTTCTTTCTCCCACTGACCCTAGGGGCTATTCTTCTGGTCCATTCGGGGAAGTTGAGCTAGTTTCTGGTGAAAAAATCACCCCACAAGACTAAAACCTTCTTTTAACAGTTGAGGAAAGTACTGTTTGGAGAGGACAATGGGCTGGGCCAACATTAAAGAGGAGGGGGAGAGGTAGAAAGAACACAACATGTGGGGCTCCTATTAACAATGGCTATTTCTTGAGAGGCCAATCATCAAGAAACTGGCTGTGTTAAGTCCTGTGTCCTTGAGAAAAAATTAATGTAATAAAGAAAGAAGCAGAAGTTAGGTTTTGTCATAAAAGTCATAATGGGGGGACTCCTGGGTGGCTCAGTCATTAAGCATCTGCCTTCAGCTCAGGTCATGATCCCAGCATCCTGGGATGGAGTCGCACATCTGGCTCCTTGCTTGGCAGGTAAACTGCTTCTCCCTCTGCCTCTGCCTGCCACTCTGCCTGCCTGTGCTTGCTCTCTCTCTTCCTCTCTCTCTCTCTCTGACAAATAAATAAATAAATAATCTAAAAAAAAAAAGTCACAATGGGAAAGCCACTGGGATATAAAGCATGAAAGAATCAAGGTGAAAACATAAGGATCTGGTTTCTGTTTTACTTAAGAGTCAGGGTAGGTTGGGGAGATGAGTGTGTGTGTGTGTGTGTGTGTGTGTGCGCGCAGTAGACTGTAGACTTCCAGGAAAGGAGATTAAAGTCTTCTCCATCCAAACAAGATGAATCAGTGTTGATCAAAGACTGACATCAAACATACGGCCTCCATAATTAAACCTGCTGTTTGTAAACCCTCATCAGAAAGCAAGAAGGATCATTGTGAGTTTCTCGGGTCACAGATATTAACTCCACATCATTCTAATACCTAGTCCTTGGTCACTCTCTGACACATTCTTTCACTGCATTTCAAAATCAATTTGTAATTTAAAGTTGTGGGGTCTGCCAAAAAAGTTACGTTTTTCTGTCACCAAAGTTGCAAGTAAAAGTCATTAACACATGAAGCACTAAAAATCAAGGTGAAGCCTGAGGCTCTGGTTTCATTTCTACCTACAGTCAGACTATGTGAGAAGAGAGGGTCCAGCCTAGGGGTGTTGGGTGAGAATGTGCATGTATGCAGGTAATAAACCTCCATGAAAGGGGATAGATAGACATGTTGTCTAGACAGAAGGAGTTGAGTTGGTGGTGAACAAAAGCTGTATCAAATATATGCCCTCAATAATGAAATCTGCTCTCTGTAAACCACCTTTTGAGAAGAGGAAGCTCCACTGTGAGTTTCTCAGGAACATGTGTTAGCTCCACATAGTTTTAATTTCCAGCCCTCAGTCACTCTCCAACACACCCTTTCTCTGCCCTCTCAAATTCAATTTGCAATTTAATGCCATGAGGTCTGCCAACGATGTGGTCTTCCATGTCCTCAGTCACATGGAAAAACATACAGCATTCTGTGCAGGGACGTTACCCATAAAACACCAGTGGCATTAAGCCATCAGATTGAAAGAAAATCACATTTCATAAATTCTAAGTTTAATCTATATGTAAATTTAGCCAACATTTTTAAAGAATAATAATTCATGAGTATTGATGTTTACACTGCTTGGCAATGTTTTTTTTATTACTTTAAGTAATGATCCAGATACAAACAACATTCTTTTATTTTATAAAAACAGGTGCTTGGTTGACTGAAGAGATGCTGAATAGAGACCCATCTCCTACTTTCAGAGGAACAAAACTACCAGAATATTTCCTGAGCTAAGAAGAAAGAATAGTGATACTAAACAGAGAGCTACCAATTCTCAGCAATTTACATTAAAGCTTTTCTAAGGAAAATGTAAAAGTTTCCTCCAGATGCCCACTTCTTTTCATAATAACTATAAATCAACAACAAAAATCAACTAGTAATAACTAAGACACTGAGATTGTTCTAACATGGAGTTATGGTATTCCTTTCATGCATGGATATAGATCAACATCACTAAGATTTGGTGAGTTTATTTGAAAATGTAGTTTCTTTGGCATTTGAACAACAAAAAGACACATATGATTTAATAAGGGTGCTGGGTCCAGAATTAATATGACAAGAATCTCTGAATTCTAATTCATCAACTCTATCTCCAGTCTAAAACACAGGCAAATCCACACCAAAATGTCCACACCATCCTGTAACATGATATTTACATGAAAATCCTGAGTTGGGGGTCTATGAATCTGCATTTTAATAAATTATCTGGAAAATAATAATGCCTAGTCTAACATTTTTGTCTGTTTGCTAAGTGCCACTAAGTGTCCTAAAGGCTTTATTATAAATCAACTTATTTGATTTATTCAATTATGTTCTTACTTTTTTAAATTTAGTGTTCAAGAAACCGAATGAGATATTATTACCTCCAATTAATAGAGAAAAAAACCTGAGGCACAAAGACTAAGTTGCCCAAGCTTATTCTAGAAAGTCTCCAAGCTTATTCAAACCAAAGCAGGTTGAATGTAGAGCTTTTATCTTCCTCACTATACTATACCTTCGTGACTTTGATGCATATTAAAGCCTGAAAAGCACTGAGTTATGAGATAGCTATGTAGGGCCTTCTAACGTAAGTAGTCTAAAGAGCACTTTCAAAAACATGGAAATAAATTTTAAAAATAGTCTTTACTTTTGCTTTCAAACTTATGTCTCCAGTCCTAACATTTCTGAATTCGAAATCTGTATATTCACATACCTTTTTTTTTTTTTTTTAAAGATTTTATTTATTTATTTGACAGACAGAAATCACAAGTAGGCAGAGAAGCAGGCAGAGAGAGAGAAGGGGAAACAGGCTCCTGCTGAGCAGAGAGCCCTATGTGGGGCTCGATCCCAGGATCCTGAGACCATGACCTGAGCTGAAGGCAGAGACTTAATCCACTGAGCCACCCAGGCGCCCCAACATACCTTTTTTTTTAATGTGTCTCAGTTCAACTCTTCATGCCATAGAACAAATTCAGAAATTTCTCTGCTAATTTCTTTCTTCAGTGCCCCCTGTTGCCTTCCACCCAGTTGAACAGACCTAAAAAGGAGGCAGTCATCCTCACGCTTTCTTTTCTTAATCATCAACCTTCCCTGACATCAATGACTAATCCCTATCACCTTCCTATTAAGTCTCTAGCAAATCCAGCTCTCCCCTTCTATAGAGCAAGCCATCGTTATCATCACCATCATCATCACCACCATCATCATCATCACCACCACCATCATCATCATCACCGCTATCATCATCATCACCACCATCATCACCATCACCACCATCATCATCACCACCACCATCGTCATTACCATTATCATCATCACCACCATCATCATCATCACCACCATCATCATCATCACCACCACCATCATCATCACCACCACCACCATCATCACCATCATCATCATCATCATCATCATCATCATCATCATCAACATCATCTTTCCTGGACTTCTGCAATTGCTTTGCATCTTGTCTCCCACTTTTTCCCCCCAATCATCATCATCATCATCATCATCATCATCATCATCATCATCATCATCAACATCATCTTTCCTGGACTTCTGCAATTGCTTTGCATCTTGTCTCCCACTTTTTCCCCCCAAGCCAGTCTTCACACTGTGGCAAAAATGATATTGAAACATTGTAGCCCCAGGTCTTTGACATTTCCCCCCAAATCCTGCATGTGCCATCCTTCCTATCTCCTTGGCCTCCGATAAGATGACTATCCCCCAATACTTACACTCCATGGATGTCAGCATTCCTTTAGTTTCTCCAGCTCCCCACATTCCTTTGGATTCCCATTTTCACATGTGTCCCTGTGTCTGGAATGCTCCCACTAGGAGTAACTCCAGGCCTCAGCTGTTTCAGCTATAAAATGAGAATAAAATAACTATAGATCAGGGTTGTAAAACTATGAAATATAGGATGACTGGGTGGGTCAGTCAATTGAGTGCCTGCCTTTGGCTGGGATCATAATCCTAGGGTCCTGGAATTGAGTCCCACATCTGGCTCCTTGCTCAGCAAAGGAGCCCGCTTCTCCCTCTGCCTGCCTCTCCCCCACTTATGCACCATTCCTCTCTCTGACAAATAAATAAGTAAAATCTTAAAAAATAAAACTATGAAATACAAGTATTATATATTCAATAAGTTTTAATTTCCCTAAGTATGTTCAAACATTTTTAGATATCTTCTAATAATTTTCATATTAAAATATATTGAATAATGTATTCCTTCCCACCATTTCACCATTTATAACTTCACAGACTCTCAAGGTTAGATGTGTCCTTTAAAAAACTGTTTATCTCATTTCAGAAATTCATTAAAATTATCACAAATCTTGCTGTGAAGTATTCTTGCAATTTTTAATTGCTGGCTAATTAACAATATCTTTCAGAATGTTGCATCTTTCTAAAAATGTACCTGTTGGATAGCTATAATTTTCAAAATTATTACTTTGTTCTATAATCCATCAATGAGTCAGTAAAAATAATTAATGGAATTTTCACATTTTTGTGGGCCTTGACAGAAAAAAAAAAAGATTACAAATAAATGAGCAAGCAAAGGAGCATTAATTAGCATCTAATTTGTAATAGCAGAGTTCAGTGCTCAATAATTTGAAAATTAATTGAACTTTTATGTAGATGTATAAGGTAAAAACATGGCCAAGTTCTTGTTGAGCAAAGATTAATATTACCTTAGTAAAATCTCTCAAGACTACTAATTTGTTGAAGAAATAAATGTATATTGTATAAATGTTATCAGTAATATAATCCAGCAAGAAGGATGTTATGGCATCGTATATGTGAAATATGGAAATAGAAAGAGACAGAGAGAGAGAGAAGGGAGAAACTGAGCAAATGTTAGGAAATGAATAATAAGGAATTTAGGATTAAGGGGATCCATGACATGTTCGTATTCATCTTGCAACTTCTTTATACATTTGAATTTATTTCAGAATAACATGTGTGGAATCTGGATGCAGAGTACTCTTTTAACCTTTCAATAATTATAAAATTATTATATAAATTTTAAAAATTTCATTTTGTCCCTGGATCACCTTCATTCATGTCCTAATTTTCTCTACAGCATTTCCTATTGCTTAATATATAGTTGACCCTGGAAACAACAGGGATGATAGGGGTGCCAACCTCCCACACAGTCAAAAAACCACCTATACCTTTTAATATTTTTTAAAGGTTTATTTATTTGAGAGAGAGTGCATGAGCAGGGTAAGGGATGAAGGGAGAGAGAGAAGGAAGGCAGGCTCCCCACTGAGTATGGAACCCAATGCAGGGCACGATCTCACAACCCTGAGATCACGACCTGAGTCAGAACCAAGAGTTGGATGCTTAACCGACTGAGCCACCCAGGCACCCCTCCACCTATAACTTTTGACTCGCCCAAAACTTATCTATTAATTAGCTTACTGTTAACTGGAAACCTTATCAATAACATACACACTCAATTAACATATATTTTATATATTATTCTTATTATATACTGTATTCTTATAATAAGCTGGAGAAAAAAATTTAAGAAAATCATAAGGAAAACACATTTACACTACTGTACTGTATTTATCAAAATAAATCCACATGTAAGAAGACACAGTTCAAAACAAACTTTTGTTGTTCAAGGGTCAACTATAGTATATGATGTTTTAATTTATTATTAGCTGCCCCCTCCAACTAAAATGTAAATTTCTGAGGCTAGAGATTTTTTTTTTTCCATTTTATTGGCAGCTGCACCCTTTGGACCTTGAACAAAGTTTCAACACAATAGGCACTGAGAAAATTTTTGAATGAATGAATGTTTGAATGAATGAATGGACACATGAATCTATAGTGTGGTGGTACTGAGGGTCAGCATAGTGTATTTTCATTATACACACATGTGAGGCACCAAGCACAGTGTCTTAAGTTACTAAGTTAGGACTTATTTTTACTGAGTAGATGGGGAGGTTTAGATTTCCTGCTGTGTGGTGGTAAGAGATAGGACTGAGGAGGGACGCCTGGGTGGCTCAGTTGGTTAAGAGGCTGCCTTCGGCTCAGGTCATGATCCCAGCATCCTGGGATCGAGTCCCACATTGGGCTCCTTGCTCGGCAGGGAGCCTGCTTCTTCCTCTGCCTCTGCTGCCACTCTGCCTGCCTGTGCTCACTCACTCTCTCTCTGGCAAATAAAATAAAAATCTTAAAAAAAAAAAAAAAAAAAGACTGAGGCCAGGGACAAGGGCCACATAAGGAAGGCACGTGTGGCTCATCCTAAGAAAGTTCTTTTATTCCATAGCAAGTGAGGAGTGGTTTATTTGGATTTGTTTACATGAATTTCCCTGCTATAGGTTGGATTGTTTCCCACAAAATCCATGGGTCAAAGTCTTAATCCCTAGTAGCTCCAAACATGATCTTAATCTGGAGATAGGGTCTGGACCAAGATAATGTTATAATGAAGTCGTTAAGGTAGTCATGATCCAATGCGACTGATGTCTTATAAAAAAAGGAATATTTGGAGACAGACTTACATAACAGAAAGAATGTCATGTGCTCATGAGCAGGGACTTCTCCAGGCCAAGGAGAGATCTGGAGCGGACTCTCCCTCATAGCCCTGTCAACACCTTGATTGCAGACTTTAGCCTCCAGAACTGTAAGGGGATAGATTTCTACTTTTTAAGGCACCCAGTTAGTGAAATTGTATTATGGCATCCCTAGAAAACTAACACAATCTTTTTGGCCATCATGTGGGGATAAGTGGGAGGCAGGCTTGACTAAAGCAGGGCAAGTCCCGTAACCCTTCCAGGCTCCAGTTTTTTCATCTATAAACTGGAGACAATGCCTGATAAGCAAACCTCATGATTCCACATCAAAGAAAACCTGTGAAAGTGTGTAAGGGGAACTGATGAGAAACGGGAAGGAAGATGAAGAATAGGGCACATAAGGCACAATACGGGCCCCCTAAACCCATAGGACTTCTTTTATCCATTAGAGCTTTTTAAAATATTCATTATAAGCAGCTCTCTCTTCCCTAGGGAAAAATACTGTCCATAGTAATTCAGCCATCCTTTTCCTGAGCAGAATTTCCCACCAGGGTATCCTCTCCAGTTGCAGATGGACGCATCCGTGAAACGTGATGTGGACAAAGAATGAAATCTCTGTGATCAACATGGCATTTTTCTCCCACAGAAGCAGGGAAATGTGAAAAAGTCTGTCCTGAAAAATAACTGGCAGTGAAAGTCGAACCAACTGCTTATCCTCCTCTTGGGTGGGCACAAATGATTGAAGAGCTTAATGGGTGAAGGAAATTGCCCCCAGGGAGACAGAATCCTTTGAGAACACCACACTGGACCTGGCCAGTCCGAGACCCAGTGAACCTGTTGTTTCGTATACATGAATGAACATAGAGCTTACCGCCGGAGGGAGCACAAATGAACCAGTTCTTTAACTTCCATTTTAAATTAAACAAATGGAAAACTGTGCTTTCCAAATCTATTAGCACCTTATAATGAAGTCCTTAGCAGAGGCTCAATAATTGAATACTCCATCTTTTAAGGAAAATAAATTGTTGGCGGTTCACTTTTAGGTTGAGTGTTGTTAGTCTTTTACCTAAATTGGGACTTCATGAAAATGGAGTACTTACAGATTCTTGAAGAAAACTGTTTTGTTTTTAGGTGTCAGTCTGGTGTAGTACGAAGCCAGGCCACATCCACAAGCAGAGATCTGGGCTGTGAAAGGGTCACAAAACTGTGAGCTTCTTAATGTCCAGGATTGTGTTTTATTTGGATACTCACCCCCAGATACCCTAAATAGGAGGGCTTCAGAATATTCTTTTTGCTAAATTAGATGATAGATGCTTATGTGTGACTCAATAGGAAATGTTAGAAGGCAAATATAAGAGCAGAGGCAAAAATGTAAGAAAAATGGAATTAGTCTTTGTCACTCCAAGTCTTAGAGGTCAATATCTTATGTCTGAAACCTCCCCTTCATATATTATTCATGAGTCTTTCCTTACTTCTTTTCCTCCAATCATCATTCTATTAACACCTACTCTCAAGAAGGAATCTGAAACTCATGCACAGAAAGGGGTAATTGACTGTTGTACCAACTTAATGACCATACTATAATCCCAACAGGAATTAAATTCTTAATTGAACTAAGCTAGACACTTTTGATTGTTACAACCCATTGATGGGGAGTGGTGGGTGAGAGGAAGCTGTTGAATATCCTACAGTTTACAAGGCACCCACCCACCCCCAAAAGAAGAATTATTTGAAGATTTATTGGTAACAAAGTTGATGAGGTTGAGAAATCCTGTTCTAGGGGAATAAAATCTAAGCATTGTGATTCTCAGCATAACTGGCAGTGAAGAGAGGAAGAAAGGATATTTGTTGAGAAGAAATTAAAGCTCATCTTTATAAGGTATCGAAGTATATAAAGACAAGTGATATCCTTTTAGAGAGGCAGTCTGTGTAAGTAACTAAATACAGTCAGACCCTTGCCTACAGAATGGAGGGTCAGCCTGGCCGCATGATGGCTGAGCCTTCTGTGGGCATCAAAGCCAGATTTCAGACTGTGGCATTGGCGTTGTTTCCAATCTTGGGACCTGGTCCTCAGGTTCACATCCCTTTCTCTTAACTTTGTGATTTCCATAGAGCAAGTCTCAGTCCTCCTCATCTCCACATTCCCCACTGCTGGTCCTTCCAGGGGACTTGTATAAGGCTCCCACATCTCTTCAAGCTCATGTTGTCTCCGTTGTAAAATAGGAATAAGCCACAACAACCAAAGTGATTCACTGAGTGGGTTTCTGTAAAGTCTGGGATGTACCTGGGACAGAGAAAGGGGTGTCTCACTTCAAGTTTTTAGTACCATTTCATTTTTTTAAAATTTTAATTCAAGTGTAATTAACAATGTTATATTAGTTTCAGGTGTACAGTATAGTGAGTGATTCAACAGTCCCATATATGACTCCGTGCTCCTCAAGATAAGTGCACTCATAATCCCCTTCACCTATTTCACTCCCCCATCTCAACCATTTGTTTGTTCTTTATAGTTAAGAGTCGGTGTTTTAGTTTGTCTGTCTCCTTTTTCTTTCTTTAGTTCATTTTTTTTTTCTTAAATTACACCTATGAATGAAATAATATGGTCTGACAGGCTCTTTTCACTTAGCATTATACTTTTTATATCTATCCACATTGTTGCCAACAGCAAGATTTTTTTCTTCCTTTTTATGACTAGGTAATATTCCATTATATACCGGCTGCATTTTCTTTATCCATTCATCTACCGTGGAAGTTGGGCTGCTACCGTAGTTAGGCTATTGTAAAGAATGTTGCACTAAACATGGGGGTGCATATATCCCTTTGAATTAGTGTTTTTTGTATTCTTTGGGAAAATATCCTCTAGTGCAATTACTGGGTCAGAGGGTAGCTCTATTTTTAATTTTTTGAGGAAACGTCATACTGCTTTCTACAGTGGCTGTGACCACTGTGCTCTCTGCATTCCCACCAACAGTGCAAGAGGGTTCCTTTTTCCCCACATCCTTGCCATTTCTTTTTGTTGTTTGTGTTTTTGATTAGTCATTCTGACAGATGTGGGGTGATATCTCATGGTGGGTTTGATTTGCATTTCCCTGATGATGAGTGATGTTGAGCATCTTTTCATGTGTCTGTTGGCCATCTGTATACTTCTTTGGAAAAATGTCTATTCATGTCTTCTGCCCATTTTTAAATTATTCATTTTGAGGATTTGAGCTTTATCCATTCTTTGTATGTTTTAGATACTAAGCCATTATCAGATATGCCATTTGCAAATATCTTCTCCCACTCAGTAGGTTGTTTTTTCAGTTTTGTTGGTTTTTCAATTCTTTTTCTATGCAGAAACTTTGAATTTTGATGTTGTCCTCAGAATTTATTTTTGCTTTTGTTTTCCTTGCCTCAGGAGACATATCTAGAAGGAAGTTACTACTACCTATTTCATTCTGAGCTAATTGCTCAACTCTCAGAGCTCTCATTTGTGAGATGCATGTTACCTACATCGGGAGGACATTGTGAGGATTTAATGGGAAAATGGAGAAGAGCAATGAGCTTTAGTCCTCTCACACTGTCAAATAAATCATATTGCTGGTGAGATCACTGTTATCATGGATAATCTTTTCTATGGATTATCATTCACTGATTCACTGATTGTTTGGCTTATTTGTTCATTCATTCATTTATTTGACCAACATCTAGTAAGATCTTGCCATAGCTTATGTATTATAGAGATAAGTATTTCAAAAATCATCTTTCTTGGCCAAAAATACTTTGTGAAGCTGAAACTCTGAACTTGGGAGAAGCAGACAGAGATAGCCAATGTAGAGAATGAATGAAAGTAACCCGTGTCTGCAAGTCGTCTTGTGTCCTAGTGTCCCCAGGAACGCTGTACCACATTTTTGTTTTACAGGTTTCATAGCCTTTATAGTCTCTGAGATTCTCCTAGTGGCCTGTCAATGTGTTTATGGTCTGCCTTTACCCTGGTGTATAAGCTCCATGAGAATCACACTGTGGTCTCTCTTGCTCCTGCTCAATCCTGTGTGATCAGAAAAAGTTCAGAGTAAATACCTGTTGACAGAAGAGATGAAGAGACAAGGAGTGTAGAAGGTAAAATAAAGCTTGAGTCAGGGGTGCCTGGGTGGCTCAGTGGGTTAAAGCCTCTGTCTTCGGCTCAGGTCATGATCCCGGAGTTCTAGGATTGAGCCCCACATCGGCCTCCCTGCTCAGCAGGGAGCCTGCTTCCTCCCTCCCCTCTCTCTCTCTGCCTGCTTGTGATCTTTGTCAAATAAATAAATAAAATCTTTAAAAAAAAAAAAAAAGCTTGAGTCAGAAGTCAGAGGATGTACAACATCAGAAGTATGATCTCATAAAGAAATAATTGATAAGATGGACTTCTTGAAGATGAAAAATGCTCTATAAAAGATAATGTCAGAGAAGGACAATGGAAGAAAATATTTGCAAAAAACATTTGTAATAAAGGAACTGGTATCCAAGATATCAAGAGCTCTTAAAACTCAACCACATGATTCAGCAATCACACTATTTGGTGTTGACCCAAAAGAGACAAAAACTTAGGTCACACAAAAACCTGCACATGGATGTTTATAGCAGTTTCATTCATAATTATCAAAACTTGGAAGCAACCAAGATGCCCTTCAATGGGTGAGCAGATAAACAGAAGTACACCCATACCATGGAATATTACTCAATGTTAACAGAAATGAGCTATCAACCTGAAAATACGAGGAGGAAACTTACAGACAGGTTACTAAGCAGAAGAAGCCAATCTGAAAAAGGTACACACTACAGAATTCCAGCTCTGTGACGTTTTGGAAAAGGCAAAGCTGTGGAGACAGAGAAAAGGTCTGTGGTTGTCAGAGGCTATGGGGAGAAAGGGATGAACGGATGGAGCCCAGAGGATTTGGGGGGGCAAAGAAACTACTCTGTGTGATGCTATAGTGAGTACATGTGATATACATTTGTCAAAACCCATAAGAATGTAAAACACCAAGAGAGAACCCTGACATAAACAATGGGCTGTGGGGGATAATGAGGTGCCTGTGTAGGTTCATCATTCACAACAAATGCACCGATTCGGTGTGAGATGTTAATAGCAGGTGGGCTGTGCTTTTGTGAGAGGAGGAGTTATTCACTCTCCATACTTCCTCCTCAATTTTGCTGTAAACAAAAAGTGTTCAAAGAAGAAGAAAAAAAAAAAACCCTTAGAGAATGCAGGATCCGGACTTTATTCAAAAAAGGAGGACTTGGGGTTTCTGAGAAGAGTATCATTTTCAGAGCTCTGCTTTTGGCTGATTTGTATGTATTCAAGAAGCAGTGGCTAGGCATGGACAGAGATCTTGACAGTGTAAGGTCATGGTAAGCATTTGAATAAAGAAGTAAAGTGTATCTAATAAAAAGAATGATCTATGGGAGCACAATTGTTCTTCTCTACGTGATGTCCATACCGAAGAGAACATCAGCTGATTTTTTTTGTGTCTCAACACTGGCTACTCTGCAAAAGACTTATTTCTTCAGATGAAAGTTTTGTAACCAGAAACTACCCTCTTCCACATGAATCTACAATGGCTCTTTTCCCCCAGGTAATAATAGCCTTGAGAAAAGACCTTGTCTACAGTTTCTCGATCGGACAACAAAAGCACAGCAACACTTAAAGCTTCTTTGACAAAGAGAAACTTTTCATTTTCTTCCCTACTCCAGGCCCTCATGTGCCTTGGCCAGTTATTGGCAACCTTCCAACCTTATCTCCCTCCCCACAAACCCATTTCTATTTCTATTTTGACTCTATTTTTTTTTTTACACCAATCATGTTATTCACTCTTATTTTTCACGCTTTTATATTCAGTTGAGTACATTTTTTCTGCATGCTGATTTTTGAAAGTTTTGGAGATTTAGCTAAATTGACAGGTGCTGTATTAGTGCAATTATTTCCACTATCTTACAGCTTTTCATTTTGTGACTATATCATAATTTATTCATCACTTTTTCTGTTGAGGCTCATTTAAGACATTTTCAATCAATCTTAAAATTTTTTTCTTTTTCTTTCCTTTTTTTTTTTTAAAATACTTTATTTATTTGACAGAGAGAGCACAGCAGCAGGCAGGGGATGATGGGGAAGCAGTCTTTCTGCTGAGCAGAGAGGCTGATGCCGGGCTTGATCATGACCTGAGCCAACGGCAGGTGTTTAACCAACTGAGCCACTCAGGGGACCCCTAATCTTAATTTTCAATTTAAAGTGTGTTTCTGAACCACATACAATAACATAATGGATAGTTAAGCATTCATTGTCTTTTGCCCATGCATGAATATTTCTTCAAGGTACATATATAGCACTTATGTCACTGGGTTAAAAAATACATATATAACACAATTTATTCAATATTGTCATTTGTCCTTCGAAGATGTGTGCCAACTTTCACTGTTTGGAATTTCCAAATTTCCCAGATCTGTGTCTAGCGCTTTGGCATTATTTGACTTTAGATTTATGGAAATCTCAGGGGCACAAAATAATAGCTTTCTATTGTTTTAATCTGTCTTTCTCTGATAACGTTTCAGATTGATGACATTCTCATGTACTTATTGGCCATTTGGCTTTCACCTTTTGTGAATGACAGTTTCATATATTTTGCCCACTTTTTCATTAGGTTGTTTTATCTTTTTTTCATTTTGATTTGTAGAAGCTCTCTATAAATTCTGGATACTTCGCTTTTGTCAGTTTTATGCATTGCAAATATCTTCTAAAAATCTGTTCCTTGTCTTTTTACCTTGTTTATGATGTCTTTCGATAAACAGATGTTCTTTATTGAATGGATTCAAGCTTACCCATTTTTTTTCCTTTATGGTTCATCCTTTCTTATGTCTTTTAAAAGGGAAAATCTTTTCAAACCTAAGATTGTAAATATAATGTTTCACATTTTATTCTAAGTGTTTAAAAGTTTTACTTTGCACAGTTGGTCTTTTGTCCACCAGAATTTAATTTTGCATTATCTCTTGTTCCTCTTATTATACACCCTCCACTAAAGTACCTTCCTTTATTGCCTCAATAAATCTTGATTTGTTATAAGACAGCTTCATTCCCACTTTTCTTATGAAGCCATCTTTGAGCTCTCAATGCTTTGCTGACTTCTCTCTCCCTGGACTGCTAAAACATCTGTCTCTGAAACTGTAATGATTTTTATCTGAGTACTGAGAATGTTAATAGATACCTGTAGTGTCCAGACGGGTAGCCCAGAAAAGTGAAATGGGTCAGAATGAACATAATTAGTGGGGAATGTGACAGGTTAGGATGCACAACACAGCATATGACCTACTCATTGGTGAAGCTGCTACACAGGTTTGGTCAATTATTGCCATGGAAACCATGAGCCCACAATTGCCAGATCTTCTGACTTTCATTTTTAAAAGACACCAGGAGTTTAGATATTTACATAAAATCTTCTAAGTTTTAAAGCTGGCAACAATTTGAAATGTTTAAATGAATAATAAGGGGATCTGGGATATATGATCTAATGCCGTGTTTCTCTACCTTTTTGTCATTATTGCCTTCTTTAAGGAGGCTTACATTTTTTTCCCCCTAATCACTTACCCATGGGATTAAATATTTAAAAAATTCATAATCACACTCAGATTCCAAGGAGAGAATTTAGAAGAAATTCTACAGTGTGACCAGGATGCTTTCTCAGTTACTGAACATCTTTCACCCCAGCCAGACCCAAACCCTGAGAAAATGGCAAACACAACCTCTTCCTGAAGTTGAAGTTGTACCTCCACTCTTGTGGATAGAATGCAATTCCCTCCAAGAGCTTTCTGAGATGTCACTGAACCGAAGGCGTAGTTTCATAGTCCTCAGGAAAGCAACAGAGGAATAGCGAGAAGTAGACCGAACCCCATTGTCTTCCAGGGGAAGGCCTGCTCCCTGGGAGGAAGTTCGAGAGTAAGGCCATTGGGCTTTTAATTCAGTCTTGGTTCCTAAGCTTCAGTTTCTTCACCTTGCCCAGTTCACATACAGTTTGTTGACTATTTCAAAAGTTAGCTTGTCTGGTGACATCAGCCCTAGAACAGGAATCAGAGTATTAGGTTCAGGTCTGTGTGCGCCCCTGGGAGCTTGGTGCAAAGTACTCTGATCTTCGGTTTTCCCATATGTAAAGTCAGATGAGCTGTAAGGTCAACCCCAAGCCCAGGGTCTGCAGAAGCCTTGACATACAGCTGCCAAGAGCACTGGCTCTTAGGTCCATCAGACATGAGTTTTGACTTCTAAACATGCAATGCAGTGGCTGGATGACCTCAAAAATGTTACATAGTTTCTCTTGGGAGTATTTTCAGCAAGGGTAAAATGTTTGTAAATGAATTCTTCTTCATTTGGTTACTCTGAAGATCAAACGGGATCACAGGGAACAGCTCTGATATGATTAATTTAGTACATACAAGACAATTTATATTACAAAAAGCCATAAAGACATTACTTCTTTATTATCATTATTACAGGATATTTTGTTCTACTGTCAGCATTCAAACCTGAATGAAACATTCTTTACTTGCTCCCCGAATTTTCAGTTTCCTATGGGAGGAACATTTTCAATAGAATCTCCTTTTCCAGAAAAATATGTGTAATTTTCTCCTTGGAGGCTGGAATTTCAGTCCTGCCTTTCACAAAGCCCACCTGGGCGAGGGGCCAGGGATGCAGCTGAGTCTGGCAAAAATATTATCCACCGATAAGCAGCGAATAATACCACAACGCCCCTCCAGAAACCCGCAGACACTCACAAATGAAGAAGACCCAGAACTACTAAAGGAGATAGCCTGGGTTTGTCGGTGTCCTCTTACATCTCTGTTTGCTGGCTAAGTGTATCTCAGCAATTCTTACCCTTAATTTTTCAACAGATTTACTGAGATATAATTAACAAACTATGAGGCTCCTTCAGTAGTGATTCTTTCTGTTTTTGAGGATCTCTGATGGTTTTCCTGTGTGTGGGCTTTTGATAAGCATCCAGACATATATGTGGTGGGTGGCGCCTGGGTGGCTCAGTCAGTTAAACACTGCCTTCAGCTCAGGTCATGCTCCCAGGATCCTGGGATCGAGTCCCACATTGGGCTCCCTGCTCAGCGGGGAGCCTTTTTCTCCCTCTGCCTGCTCCCCCTGCTTGTGCTCTCTCTTTCTTTCTCTGGTGAATAAATAATAATAATAATAATAATAATCTCTTTAAAAACACACACACACACACAAAAAAAAAAAAACAAATAAGTATGTGCTTGTGTTATCTGTGTTTCTGTACCAATACGTAAATCTGTGTGACTCTGTAACTGTAGACCTCTTTTCTATGAGGTCTCTGTGTCTATGTGTGTCTGAGTTTGTACATATCTCAGAGCCTGTTTGTGAGGTTCTAGAAATGAATCTGTGTCTGAATGTGTATCTATAGCTGTGTGGTATAAGTTAAACCTGTTAGGGTCTCTATGCCAGCTCTATATTGTATGTTTCCTGAATGCGTAACAGTTCTGAACATGTGTATGCCAATATTTGTTACAAGTGACAAGGTTAAATAATGTTAATTTGGCCCATCAAGGTTACTGAATTGTCCAAACAAGCATGGTGAAAAACACAGGTGAATGATTTTAAACTTGGATTTTTTTTTTTTTTTTTCTTTTACTTCGGGATCTCTATCCTACTGCTCAAGTTGATTTTTGGAGGATGCTGAATGAAAAGCGATTAGTCTTAAGTGGCTTCAGTCATAAGAATTTTTAAAGGTCCCCAGGTAATTCTAACGTGCAGCCTAGGTGTTGAACACTTGCACCGGGAAAGTGGCTTGGTCCTTGACACTTTTCTTGAAATCTGCAACCTGCTTTCCTCCAATTTAACATCAAGTTTGTAACAGCAGGGAGGGAGGTTAATTTGATACTTTATTGGATGTGAAAAAGAACTTATCCTCCTTTTGCCTGTGGAGCAGGGAAGTGTCCCGGGAGACCTGAGCCCATGAGCTAACAGCTCCTAACAGCTGAGGAGGAGTCCCCCCCAGGCCCAATCCTCCTCCCATTCCAGCAGGCAGTGGGCTCCTTTTATGAGTACATCTGTCTAATTAGACAGATGTAGTGCTGCCTTAATTTCCATATACATCCTTCAGATCCACTGTGGGTCTTTGGCAAATCCGAAGAGAATTTACTAGTATAATAAACAAAATGTTTTATTTAAAAAAATTGCATGTTCTGCAACATTCCTCTAATGGGGAGGCTCAGGAAAGAGAAAATGCAGAGGGGTGTAGGACGGAGACCTGAAGAGGGAGGGAGAACGAGACGAAGGAATGAGATGAATAATGTCTTTGATACTTAAACCCCAAGAGAGGGACACCCATGAGGTACGAAGCAACTATATAAAAATTAGAGCGAAAAAATAAGCCCCCCCCCCGTTTTTTTTTGTTTGTTTGTTTCAGAGTACAGACCTCACTTATGGTGCCAATAGGACTCTTTGGAGTGAGAAACTGATTGCTGACATTTTCCAAACCCATAACTCCCAACCACTCTCCATGGAGAGATTTCTCAGTTCTGATCATTTGAATTTTGATATTCATAGCAATGAATCCAGATGGGTAGGAGACTTTCATTCACTGAGACTAGACAAAATTAGATTCCTTAATATTCGCACTATCCACTACCGCAACTAGAAGTTTACATGACGCACAGTAACTGCTCAATAAATATTTGAGGAATAAATAAATGACAGGCCTGGCTTTAACAACCTGATAGATCTGAATTGGCTACCCAGAGGTCTCTCTCTAACAGAAAGAAAAGGGAAATAATCAGTGAGAAAGCTCTCTTAGGTCTCTAAATTGTTCACAAGGGAACTATTAAATGAAATAAAGTATTCCTAAAAAAAAACAAAAATTTAAGAGGATAGAAGTAGAGGCTATGAGTCAGTGTTTATTAGCATAATTTAATGATGTTTACAGATGCTTATAGAAGGAAAATAAAATGCGAAATACCTTAATACCACAATCCATCTGGAAGTTTCAGTTATATGTTAAATAGTACTTTATACCTTCTAAATATAATTCAGTTAAAAGGCTTTGGGTTGTTAAAAATAATAGCTAACGTTTACTAGAACCAATGATTTACATAAAAGGCTTCATTTCGTATTTTCATTTACCTCGGTAGGTTGTTTTATGACACCACAAATTCGCAGGTAGGAGAAATTAAGACTCAAGAAGTTAAATTACTTGCCTCCGTTCACATGACTCTAGAATTCTAAAACAGGTCAACTGGCCACAGAGCCCATATGATTAACTGATTAACTATTACACTACTCAACTTGACTTTCTCAATTCAACTTTCTCAACCACAGTAGCACCAGGTGCCAGCCATCCTGACCTCCACTGAGGTCTTGATGGAAGAAGAATTACTGAATAAATGGGGACACTTGGAGGGGGATGACTTCAAACGCATGATTCACTTTTCTTAAGTCCTATGCCTTAAGACACTTTAGATACAACGCAAGGTATCTACCATCCATAAGTTTGGGAATACTTTATTATGGAAGGCATGAGACTGTTTTGCTTCACAGTTCTTAAGATAGGCAAGATGACCACCCCCCAGAACTTTATAGCTATCCCTGGGACAGTTCAGTTTAACTTCTGTTCTTTTATAGTTGAGGGTCCTCTGGTCCTTACACCTGGAGAAAGTTTTCCAATAACAAAGCAGTCAGTGACAAAACCGGGATGAAAATTTAGTTCTGCCAACTCCCTGGCTATAGATCTTTGGATGATATCAGATGTTTAATCTTTTTCTTGAAACATTTCAAAGATGGGAAGACAGATTTGTTGACCTTAGTGATCTCTGCCCACACTAAAATAGCCCCAGGGGATTGCTATCCATTGATCCAAAATAAATTCTTTATTTATTTTTTTTTTAAATTTTTAATTTTTTATAAACATATATTTTTATCCCCAGGGGTACAGGTCTGTGAATCACCAGGTTTACACACTTCATAGCACTCACCAAAGCACATACCCTCCCCAATGTCCATAACCCCACCCCCCTTAATAGGAAGATTAATCTCTTTTTTCTCAGATGGAAACCAAGAAGGACTCTTTCCTCTTCTCTAGACTTGGCATTTATAACAAGGGGGAAAGAGTTACAAGCATTATGCAGTCTTATTCCATAGACCGAATCCTTTGGAGTAGCTCCTGTCACTATTTTGGCCTCAAACACAGAATGATAGATTCTGGAGTCGGGCAAAGATTATCCTTATACCCAAACAACAGCATTTCTCTGCAGTAAGAAAGTCAAAATAAAAATGAAAAACAATTTTTTTTTCTAATTGTGGTTTCCCCAAATCTTCCCTGAAAGAACCAAAATTTTAGAATTTTCTTAGTGCATCATGCAGTCTTTTGAATCAGGCTCTCACTAGAAATTAGTCCAGCAATTTGCTAAATTGGTCCTACTTTTCCATTAGATGTGGCTTTTATCTGATCAGCAGCCTGTTATCTCCCATTTAATACCACGTGCAGCTGCTTCATTTCAAAATGAAATGAGCTTCAGTTTATTGATGAGAAAGAAAGGAAACAAAAAGGATCTTAAACAACTGAGATGAAAGACAGCAAATTTTAGGTTAAAAGTTGGCACGTTTTAGAAGGTGCTCATTGGAGCGGCCGCTAGATAAACGGCATCGACATCTTGTTCCTTGAGGAGAAAGATAAAGAGTAGAGGGGAGGTGGACAAATAGAGGCAGCATCGAAAAGGGGAAAAGGATTCTAAAAAAAATTTTCAGCTCTGAATTGAACAGTTGGAGATAAACTCACTTCTATGTATTCTTTTATCCCCAAGTGCAGAGTCAGGATTCAGAGACTTGAGGGTTTTTTATTCCAGATGTTACTCATTCATTGTCTCTGACACGTTCCAACCAAGTAGCTGGTTGGCCCATGTTTAAAAAGCACCTGACGTGTTGAATGGACAGACTCGCTCCTCAGCTCATCCCTTCGTTAGACGTTCTGATGATGCTGTTTCTTCACGAACAACGTTTAAGTGGGATTCTCAACTATTTTCACAGACTGGATACATGATCATTTCCACTGATAATCAGAGATTTGAAAAATAAAGCCTCAAGATGTCATTTTATAAAAGATAACTTAGCAACATATATTTGTTAATGATACCCAAGACAGATTTATAACTTTTTTTGATCCAATCAGAGACATAATTGGTCACACACACACAGTAACTGGGAATACAAGAAAGACAAGAAGCAAACACTGGCTTGAGTTGGGTTAGAAAGTGGGGGAAGGACAAGCATGCATGGTGAGAAAGTTTAAAGCCCCAGGAATGACTGAAATTAGGAGTCAGCATTCTCCTTGAGTTTTGTTTTTTGGGTTTTTGTTTTGTTTTTGGTTTTGGGTTTTGGGTTTTTTTTTTTGTTTTTTTGTTTTTGTTTTTGTTTTTTTTTTTCCTGTAGTAATCTCAACAGGTGCTCCTACAAAGATTATAGAAAGTCTTAAGAAAATGTCCCCCATCAGGCAGACCTGGAAGAGAACAGTAACCACACATAGTAAGGAGCAGGACTCCACTTGGACACACCTCCTGCTCCTATTGAACACATACTGTATCAGAGTTAGAAGATGCACTGTGTTGGGCACCTGGATGACTTATCTGGTCAAGCTTCTACCTTCACCTCCGGTCATGATCCCAGGGTCCTGGGATCGAGCCCCACGTGGCTTACGCACTCACTCTGTCAAATAAATAAAAACTTTAAAAACTGATATAAAAAAAGAAGATGCATTGTGTTGAATGGTGCCTTCCTCCTTCATGAATAAATGTCTATGCCCAAATCCCTGGGCCCTATGAATATTACCTTATATGGGGAAAGGTGTGATTTAGGATTTTGAGAGGAGCAGTTTAATTGGGATTATCTGGGTGCGCCCTTGGAATGTAAACCCTGGCAGTTGCTCTTTTTATCTCTTTTTGTAATGCAAGTGCCTGACCTAAGTTTTGACTGCTGGGGTATCCATTTCGAAGAGGCAACCACTTAAAATGAATAAATGCATTGTCAGAAACAGGACTAGATAAAGTGCCAGGCCACCTCCCTGACTGAGGTTCCTTTTCTCTTCCACTTTTATTACATTTTATTTATTTAAAAATTTTATTTATTTAGGAAAGCAAGAGAGGAAGAGGGAAAAAGAATCTAAAGCAGATATCACACATGAGCGCAGAGCCTGAGGTGGGGCTGAACCCCACAACTTTAAGACCATGAGCTGAAACCAAGAGTCAGACACTTTCCTGGCAGAGCCACCCAGGCGCCCCAGCTTTTAAGTTCACCAATAAGAAAGGAGCCTGTGAAACCCTAGGCCCTCATCCTTGACCTCAGTAAAAGCAGAACAACCTGCCCTTGGACTCTCTCCACGCCTGGGCTTGACCTAGCTGTGTGGCCCCAGGTGTGCTGTGTAATTTCCAGGTCTTAGAAATAATAAACCTCCATATTTTTCAGAATTTCCTGATGGTTGTTGATGTAGGGCATCTTGCAATCATAACAAGAACCACCAGGGCTTACCCAGCCTCAACATCTGTTCTCGATACGCGGAGACCTTCACAAAACAACCCCAAATGCCACAACCTGTATTCTGACAAGAGAGACAACCGAGAAGAAAACACAGTGAGGGAAGGACGATGTGAGGACAGAGGCAGAGACGAGCTAAAAGCACAAAAATATTAGGGCAGCCACCAGAAACTGGAAGAGGAAAGGGCCAGATTCTTTCATAGAGCCCCTGGAGAGAGGGTGGCTCTACTGGATTTCAGACTTCAAACACCCAGAACTGTGGGTGATGATATTTATCATTTTAAGCCACCAAAACTGTGGCAATCACTGCCACAGTCTCAGGATCCTAGTCCAGAAAGACAACAAACATGGATACGCTAAGGATACTAGTGAAACCTGGAGGAAAAACCAGAACAGCAAAAACAAAAACAAACAAACAAAAAAAAACCCAGGGGCACATGGATGGCTCAGTGGGTTAAAGCCTCTGTCTTCATCTCAGGGTCCTGGGATCGAGTCCCGCATCTGGCTCTCTGCTCAGCAGGGAGCCTGTTTCCCTTCCTCTCTCTCTGCCTGCCTCTCTGCCTATTTGTGATCGTTCTCTCTGGCAAATAAATAAAATAAAAATCAAAAAAAAAAAAAAAAAGAAAGAAAGAAAAGAAAAAAGAAAAAACCTACCCTTGGAGGAAGGGGAGGAGTAGGCACTAGAGCCACAGTTACAGCCACAGGGTGTTAGGAGCACTGACCCGACCACAGACCCAGGGCCATGGTGTCACTGAGACCCAGGCTTCATCAGAATAACTAGATAAGGTCCCACCTGCCTGCCCCAGCTGAGGTAAGAGGCAATGACTAACAAATAATGGGGAAATCATGCTGGAAGCGTAGGAGAGGGACGAGAAGTGAGAGACCCGGGAGGTCTTTTTGAGATGGAGGACAAAAGTTGCACATGGAATAGATGCTGAGAAAAGCTATCTGGCAAATAAGCCCCTACTTGAAGCACAAGGTTTTGCCAGAGGGATCTGAAGGCCGTGGCATCCTGAGGATAACATTATAGACCGCAAACTTCAAACCCCAAGTCCCAATTAGAATAACACCAAACTTCACTGTGAAGTCCTGGCAGAGGGAACGTTTTACCCACAACTGGGTTAGATACTCACCTTGCTACAAAAAATTAGGAGTCCTACAAAAAGTAAGAAAATACAACATTTTTTAAAAATAGCTTATTTATTTATTTGAGAGAGAGAGAGAGAGGCATGAGCTGCGGGGAGGGGCAGAGGGAGAGGGAAAGTCTGGAGCAGACTTCCAGCTGATGGCACAGCTCTGAGATCACGACCTGCACTGAATCCAAGAGTCAGACACTTAACTGGACCACCGAGGCACCCCTGCAACACGTTTAAAAAAAAATTATTTATTTGACACAGAGAGAATGAGTGGGAAGAAGGGCAAGGGGAGAGGGAGAAACAGACTACCAGCTGAGCGGGGAACACAACACGGGACTTGATCGCAGGACCTGGGGATCCTGACCTGAGCCGAAGGCAGATGCTTAACCAACTGAACCACTCAGGCGCCCCTATAACACACTTTCTAAAGACAAAGAAATCATCATTACGGGAGACTCAGATCTGACAAATATTGGAACTGTTCCTCAGCGGACTCAAAATAATTATAATGAATAGGTTACCAGGTTTAAAAAAATAGAAAATTTGCAAGACCGGAGGAAGAGTTTCAGCAGAGAGATGGGGACTATAAGAGAGAGTCAAATATAAATGTTTCAAATGAAAAACACAGCAACTAAGATGAGGACTACTTTTGAAATGTTCATGAGAAGGCTCAATAGTGTGAAAGAATCTATGACTTTGGGGATTATCAATGGAAAATAAACAAAGTGAAAAGCTAAAAATAAAAATGAAAGCAAAACAAAACAAAAACCATGTAACTAAGAGCTCTGTGACAATGTCAAGTGCTCTAACATCTGAGTAACTGGAAGTCCAGAAGTTAAAAGAGAGGTATGAGCAGGACAGAGTACCTACCTGACGAGGTAATGGCCAAGAGCTATCTAAAATTAATTGCAGATCTAAAAAGCTAAGAGAGTACCAAGTTTCACCACCCTACAAACACAAACATACCCAAATACATACAGTCCTATGCTTTTCTTATTTAAATTGCCTAAAACCAAAAAGAATATCTTGAAAGCAACCAGAAACCCAAAAGAAGTCATTGAGTGATGACACAGTAAGAATTATAGTAGACCTCTCTTTCAAAATCATACAACCTAAAAGAAAATGGAATGGTATCATTAAAGTGCTAAAAAAAAAAAAAGGAGTTCAATAAATGCAAATGACAGCCCAGAACTATAAAGAGCAAAGCAAAAGTAAATACTGATTCAGAAAATCCAAAACAAAAATTGAGGTTATTCCTTACCAGAAGATACATGCTATTGAAATAGTAAAGGAAAATTTTAGAAAAACAACCTGATAATGGTTGGAACTTGGGTCCACACAATGAAATTACCAGTACTGGAGATAGCATAAATGAAAGTAACATAAAACTACCTTCTTATTTTTAATTGTTCTAAGATATAACTAGTTGCTTAAGGCAAAAGTAGTAATAATGCATTTTATATTTTTAACGTATGTAAGTATAAAATATATGGTAATAATGGCACTGATATTATTGACACCAGTATTATTCTAAGGTTGGACTTGAAAAAATACTGTCATAAATATTGAGCTATATTATTCAAATGTTGATTCAGATTGTTCAGAAATGTTAAAGGAAATTCTTCAGGCATGAAAAATGTGTATATTTATAGAATTTGCAAAATATATAACAGCAAAAATACAAGGATGAAAAGACTTGGAGTCTACACAGTCGTATGGTCTTAAATTATACATTCAAGCTGTATAACATTATTTTAGGGTAGTATTTAATTGAATAAAGATATATAATGTAAGATATATAATCCTAGGAAAACCACCACACTTTTTAAAGAATTTTAATAATAAGTCAATAAATATATAATCATAAAATAAATATACAGGAGATAAAATATAATCATAAAATGTTCAAATAGTCCAAAAGAAGACAGAAAATAGAAGAAAACAAGCAAAATTAAATGGAACCCATACATGAACAATATGGTAGTCTATAGTTCAGTTACTTTAATGATCATATTAAAGGTGAATTATGGTAAATACATGACTCTATGCATATTTTCCCCAAGTGATAGAACTGTATACCACACAGAGTAAGTTTTACTGTTTGGATTTTTTTTTTCCAAATCTACCAGGATATGCAGGGAATTCAAGATATAGTAAAAACTGTGATGAGTGATTCTGTGTTGCCAATGAATCATCTCACTCCTCAAAATGGGATGGGAAAGAAAGGAGCTGACCTAAATAACTTTGGAAACCGTGCTTTGATTGTATACTGTAAGACAAAGATAACTCATAAAAACTGTATTCTGGTTGGTCAGTTTGTTTAAGAATGAGCAACTCTATGTGTACACTGCTGTCGAATGAGAGTTCCTCACTGTTAGAGAAAGAAGCTGTAAGGGTAAAGACTAGAGTAAATGAGCCCTGAATTGCCAAATTGGAATCCGGGATATCATCACAAACTATTTTTTATATACAAAGGGTATTTGCAAATAATTATTTGGAGGTGGGTTAGTATACATTTGTATATTTGTCAGGTACATTCACTAGAAGAACCAAGGAGCTGTGCCAGCACAGTATCCATAAGAACACCTAATGCCAGGCACCTGGGTGGCTCAGTCAGTTAAGCATCTGCCTTCAGCTCGGGTCATGATCCCAGAGTCCTGGGACTGAGTCCCACATCCAGCTCACTGCTCAGTGAGGAGTCTGCTTCTTCCTCTGCTCCTCCTCTGACTCATACTCTCTCTCTCGCTCTCTCAAAAAATAAATACATAAAATGTTTAAAAAAAAAAAAAGAAAGGACCCTTAAAACCTAGAATTTAGCTTCTGTAGTCCATGTTCTGATAAACACAATCTTCTTGGAGAGATGATTCTTTTTAAGACTGAGACAAGCAAAACACAGAATGACCCCAGAGTATCTTGTGGTATGTAAAATATGGGAGTCCCTCCCCACTCTTCCAAATAGAATGGGAGTATGTTGAAAGAACACAGACACTAATCTGAAAGAGCTCCAGTGGTCACAGCCAGAAGAATTGGAGCAACATAAATAGCAATGTGGATCATAATCCAAAGACTAAAATACATATCTATGGGTCCATGTTAATATAAGTACATGGAAGAATAAATGAATAAATAGAGGAAAAAGGATAATTCTTCCTTACAGAATAACCTCAATAAATATAGAAGAAATAAGGAAACTAGAAAAATCACTGTTAAAAGAACATAGTAATATTTGTTTTGATTCTTGAAGTACATGGTTTCAAGGCCTTTGTAACAATGAGATGGGACAGAATACTGATGTATTTTCAAAACATTCCAACTCCCAAGTACTTATTAATTGCAGGAAAGTAGTTATAATTACAAAGGTGGCAATAATGCTCTCCTATATGATACCCTGAGTTGGTCCCATCACTTAACATAATGAATATTTCAATTTAATCATTAGAAAATATCATATATACACATCACACAAACTCAAATTGAGGGGTATTGTGCAAAATAACTGGTACTCTTCAAAACCTTGGAGGTGGTAAAAACAAAGCAAAACAAGAAAAGATTAAGGAACTATTACAGATTGGGGAGACTATGAAGACATGAAAACTATGTACAATGTGAGATTCTGGATTTTTCTTAGTATTGAAGGACATCAGAGTAAAACTAGTAAAATCTGAGTAAAATCTGAAGTTTAGTTAACAGTACTTTACCAAGGTTGACTTCTTAGTTATGTTAATTTTAAAATAGCTATGCATGATGTTAAAATTAGGAGAAATTGAATTAAGAGCACTTGGCAACCCTTGCTTACAATTTTTGTAACCCTTCTGTAAGTCTAACTATCTCAATGTAAAAAAAAAAAATAATATGAAAAAAGTCTTAACATTTTTGGAGTTTAAAACATAACGCACATATCAATCATATTTGGAAAAGTCAGGAAGGTAAGTGGGTCCGTTTGGACAGGTAACTAAGGAAATAAGTAGATAGAGAGTTGGAATGAGTCTCGAGACTTCCATTCTTTCTCCCACAGTCACACGCTCCTTGACCACAGCCATCATCTATAGTCTCAGACAAGATAGCAAATGTGGGGGCTACAGTGGAACAAGTTGAGGTTGGACAACCTGAGTACATGATAAAAACTTGAATGCAGGGGTGAAAATATCAACTATCACGTCTAAACTCTCCATAAACTAAAAAATACATTAAATACCATACCTAACCACACAGTGTGTGTTGATCCTGCATGCCTTGACTCCCAAATTTCACACACAGCACTCCGTGATACATTTGATTCTTTTTTATTTTTTTTAAAGATTTATTTATTTATTTATTTGAGAGAGAGACAGTGAGAGAGCATGAGCGAGGAGAAGGTCAGAGAGAGAAGCAGACTCCCCACGGAGCTGGGAGCCCGATGCGGGACTTGATCCCGGGACTCCAGGATCATGACCTGAGCCGAAGGCAGTCGTCCAACCAACTGAGCCACCCAGGCATCCCGATACATTTGATTCTTAACATTAATATTCGTTGCCCCAAAGAACATGTAACCTGCTCCCAGAATCATTGCCAGCCAAGCTGCACAGCTATTTGGGCATAAAACTCAGCAGCAACCAGGATAAAAAAGAAAGGATGAAAGGCAGGCAGGCAGGCAAGTGGAGGAAGGAAGGAAGGAAGGAAGGAAAATGGACAGACTACAATCAGTGCAATCAAAATACTGATTCACTTCAAAGACTGAACAACTTAGTTGAACCATCCTCATTTGAGATGGTCAGAAAATTCAGTTTTAAGCAATAATAATTGCTTTTCTAGACTTTGTAACTATTATTATTATTATTTTGCTGGTACTTTTCCTTCATTTTATAAATATGGAAATCGGCAGGCTTTAAGTTTAAAAACAATATCGATTTCAAATAATTTGTCCCACCATGAACACAAAAAGTTGTAAAGAAATCAGCAATTTTACCAACTGACTCAGCACTGGTTGGAAGAATTTATGTAGCTTCTTGCATGAGCAGGCCAATGGTATATGGTCATCAGTGAATGTGTTGGATGTGATGACTATATTTACGCAGCACATGCTGTCCATTTTTCTTTATATCTCTTTTTTTTTTTTTCATTAAAATATTATGGGTGTAACCCTTGGGCCTATGAGGAACATAGGTACATTTCTTAGCAGTCTTCAACCTGCTTTGCTTTCAACCACCAAAGGAAAAAAAAAAAAGGCACCAGAAAAGTCAAACAGAAGATGTTTGGATGCTGCATATGTTAGAAAAAGTTATAACATTTGGTCACAGTTCAGAGCATTCAAAAAGAGGCCTTTGCTAAGTTTGAACACTTGCAATATAAAATACAGAGTTGGGATAAAGAAAATAAGGTAAAATTGCTTATATTAGGGAGTACAAATAAATATATATATTGACAACATTAAGCTGCCCCAAGATAGTGACATCCACTGTGGAGACAGTCATGATTAAAGGCAGCAGCCACCGAGAAACCATTTTCCCCTGCCCTGCCCTGTTATCTTACCTGCACTACTCTCACCTCACCTTCACAGGATGGACACAAGAAGTCTAAGCACATTCGATGCAAGTGGAAACGGAAAGGTCTGGTACCTGAGAATTGCTTCCTGTTGGGATGCTTAACCTTTACCAACTGTGCTTCCATTTTGTGTACTTGACCTTACTGAGTCACCTAGCCACCCCTCACTGGAAGGGAAGCTGTCAAAAGGTCAGTACCGTTATTACACTTAACACCACACTCTCCTCCCAGCCCCAGAAAGAAGAAAATGCCGCTTTCAGGAAGCAGCACTAACACTGGGTAGAAGGACTCCTGGTGTGGTGCGGTGGGGGCAACAACCGAGAGCACCTTCTAAGGCTATCTACTTTGGCTCAATGCCTTGTTCCATCTACAACTCTGACAAAGACACCAAGCCGCAAAATAGAACATCATGCCATGAGCCTTCATAATAGCACCCTCTGTAGATATGCGGGCTGTGCCCTATGCTACTATTAGATTGAAGCCATCAGTATGAAAGTAAGCAATCTAAATCAGCTTTGCCACATGTCCTCTACTGAAGATTAGTCCTGAAATGGCCCAAGAGAAAAATGTTCCTGTTGTCAAATACATTTGGAGCATCTTAATGTGCAGTAGAATGTTAAAGCCTCTGGCAAGTCCTGAAGTTAAATATGCTTCACATAATGTTTCCCAAATGACAAAACATACTTTTTGTGGTGTATATTACTGTTCCTGAGAATTAATTTGGACAATATTGATAAAACTTCTCTCATAAGCCTGGAAGGCTAATCCTTGTTTTCTGCAGAGGAACATTTTTGATAGAGGATTTCCTAATAAATCTACTGATATCTCAGCTCATTGTTAACAGTGCTGCTTGTCAAAATTGTTTGTATTTTACCTTATTTTTTCAGTTCGAGCAATTGGATCAGGTTGGAATGAGTAAGCAAGCTTACTCTTTTTTAGTTAACAGGTCTCTGACAGAATCCAGTAGGTTTTACTGAGTAAACTGAGATTTAGAAATATGACATCTTGAATTATAATATGGGCAAATAAATATCATGTGAGAAATGTTTTGTGATTAATCAAATAAAGATTCCATTTAGCTCCCTTTAAACATGACCCTCCTTTTCAAGAAAAGGAAGAGAAAAGCCACTGACTTAGAAGATCTCTCATGACACTTTATCTCATGCTTTTCTCTCATGTCTGTCTCCCTCCAGACCTTTCTGTCCCCTGTCTTAGAGTAGACAGATCCCAAGTAGTCAGAGTCTGAAAAGTAAAGATGGACCATGTCTTAGGGTTCAATAATATTGATCCCCAGGCTCATGACCTGACATGTTAATGGATGTAAAATGTGTTCTCTTCTCAATATTCTAAGTCCACATTTCAAGGGATGGACCAAGAAGTAATACAAGTATTTGTTGGCACTCATGTGGGAGGAATCACAATCAAACTAGTTAGACAAACACTTGGTTCAGACGTGAAAATTAGAGAACATTAAGAATGGAATACAGCCACTACAGAAATGCCTTTTTACTTCAAAGACTCTTTAGAAGACATGGCTTCAAAATATGATGAGTTAATTTCTAAGTAATGGGTTTTCCCCTTGCATAGTTAAGTAACCAGAACTCTTCAATATGCCTGGAAAACTTTTTCCTACAAATATGAAATGCAAACACACTGGCTGTAAGGAGAGTCAAAATCTTAAGACCTTGCAGCATTTTACTATGAATTCTGACTGAAAACAAAAACAAAAACAAAAACAAGTATACCAGAGCTTTGGAGTCTAGATGGCTATATTAAAACACACACACACACACACACACACACACACACACACACACACGTTTCTGAGGGTATCACCCTCAGCCTCACATTAGAAGATGTAGGTTAAGTGGAAAGCACACACAGGAATGGAAACCTTGGTATCTGGGAAAGGTCCAGTGAATTCATGTGAGAAGGGGAAATTCTGAGAATTTAATGTAATTTTCATCAGGAAGTGATCAACTTTCCTATACAGTTCCATCCCACCAGAATGTCCACATCAGTCAGAGCCTTTCAATCTTATGTTAAATGCAGCTTTGGACTTTTGGTATCTTAGAATCACCTCCATATTCTAGGTCTTCCACATCTGTCTCTTCCACAGAGCTTCCCTGGCCCTCGCAGCCCATGCCTTAGGGTAGTCAAGGAACTTAGTAAGGACGCCTTGCTAGTGAGTATTAAAGTTCAGATTTGGACAAGAGTCTGTCTAAATCCAAAGTCCAACATGGTCTTCCTTTGCTCAAACAGAAATAATTCTCTGTGGCTTCCCTAGTAAAAGGTGGAGTTGTGAAGTCTAATCCAAATGGAGTAAGTGCAGAGTCCACACCTCTGATGACTTTATTTCTCTCACCCGCAGAGGCATACTGGGATCGTTGTCTAGACTCTACTGAGTGACACCCACCTACTTTCTCACAGTCCCCACTTGTCAGCCTAGAGTTACTGATGTGTTAGTGATTCAAGGGAGGAATATTTTGGAGAAGATTTGAAGAAAAAAACAGTCGGGGCACTTCACATTAATGTCCTTATAGACGGTCAACTTGTGGCTTTATTGGCAGTTTCAAAACAACATTTTGGACATGCCTCAAGCAAGCGATTACTATAAAGTGAGATTCAAAACCCAATCAACTTTACGAGACAGCTGACACATTGACTTCCCTGTGACATGTTTGTGTGAAAAAAGCATCAAAAAAGCAGCTCCATTTATTTCTGGCAAGACTTAGCTTCTTAACAAGTGCCAGTTATTTTATAGAAGGCACAAGATGCTAGAAGATCCTTTCCAAAAGAAATTCCAACTCCTTTCCAGCTTAGGCTAAGCTACTAAGTTACTCCACTGGACCAAACTGGGGACAAACATATTTTAAATCACTACCTCCACAAATCATTTTCAACTGTGAGCACTTTCTAAAATTATTAGCTATTACATTTTCAGATTAAAAAAAAAAACAACTAGATTGAGGATTTAAACAATTTACTTAGAAATATCATTTGGAACTTGGTACTGTCACTGCCATCATATTTAACCGTCTCATAGGAAAATAACCTATGAGAAAATCTACATAATACTTTAAATTCCTTATTATTCCTCCAGCACCAGCACCACCTCAATTAATCGTTACCATAACACTCAATACATCTATTAATTAACCTTTAAAGAATTAAAGTGTCCCAGGGATATTTTTTTAATTATAAAAATATGGCTCAAACCAATCTTCTCAGTGGTGTAGCTCAGTATTGCAATTGTACACTTTCTTTCTCACTTTGCTCTAAAGACCCATCACTTTTTACAGCTCAGCTCATAGGTTCTCACCCACTCTCTGGATGGAATCCCTCCCTCCTCTGGACTCCCATAGTCTTTTGTTTATTCTTGTCCTAATGCCTTTATAATCGGACTTGCTTTTGAGATACTCTGAAAGACTGCAAATTCTATGAAAATGTATGGGGTTTTATTCATCTTTGGGGCCTCCACCACATCTAGAAAGAACATAATTATCCTAAAATATAATCATACTGAAATGAAGTAACTCAGTAAAATCTTACTAAATAAGAATATGCTCTCAAACCCAGTACTTAGCATTATTGAGGTGATCGGACACCTTCAAAAGAGTCTGAACCATATAAAAATAGATTAATACAAACCTAATGTTTATTATCAGGCAGGCTGAGATTTCAACACTGCCAGTTCCTAAGACTGGGCAATAGTTAAAGCCCTAGAAGTTTTGAGTTTTCAATCTGTACAATGAATTATATGAACACAATGTAGTCGTTAGGATTACTGCGAAGAAATACGCTGTCTACCATAGAATAACTTACCAGTGCAAGGTCATCATTTACATTCACTGACATAAATCAGGGGACCCTCCCTGCCTCAGTCAAGATAGCTTAAGGTGATTGTTTTCAAAGCTGGACTTTGGGCGAACAGCTCTGGCATCATGTGGCCGCTTGCACTCCTCGCATCCGTCACCAACCTACTAAATGAGAAACTCTGGAGGTGTGCCTGGCAATCAGTTTAAAAAGTCCTTCAAGTGATTCTGATGAAAGCTCCTCTCAATGCCTAGTGGCTTAAAAGGTTTACTTCTCTTGTATAGTACATGCCCACTTGATGGGAGCTTCGCTCCGAGTCAGCCTCAATGGAAGGCCAAACCTGAAGAGTTTTCTCTGGCACATGCTACTTTCATTTACATTTCATTGTACAAAACAAGTCTAACAGCCGTACCTGATTTCAAGTGCAATCTTAAAATATGCCCAGAAGAAGAAGAAAAAGAATATATATGGGTAGCTCCAGTGACAACGGTGGTTGCTTTCACCTTTTTATTTTCTTTCTTTGGTGGAAATGGAGCTCCTGGTTAAGTTAAATGCTAAGATTTTGACCTTGCCTCAAAGGAGGGAGGAGGTTATCAACCTCCACTCATGTAGAAACTTGACTGAAATACTCTACTGCTTTAAAAGGAGCACTTTACCCAGTTGTCATCGAGAAACTAAACAACTGGGTTAAATTTTTCTCAAGTTTAAGTCTTTCTTTCATAGTTATTTAATCCTCAAAGCTTGATTCAACTTGCTAATATTGGACCTAATATACGATAATGCCTGATAAAGACTGAAATACTTATATTTCATTGATATTTCAAGATACTCTGTAGAGACCCCTATAACCTCCAGGCATTCCACCTCTGCCGGGTGTATGTATCAGAGCATCGCCCCTGCCACCACAGACAGTCAGCTCCACCTAACTCTCGGTAGGCAGGACCTAAGAAATAGAAATGGAAGGACTTTCTCATGAGTTTTCTATACTAACCACCAAACCCTGGAGCCAAGGTGTGTGCTTGTACAGGTTGTGTACTGAAAGGAGTAACACACTAGAGAGCATCAGCACATCGCCAACATCAGATCTTTGTATCTTTATTAAGAAAACATTGACACAACCAGCAGCAAAATATCTAATTTTTCTAACAAGTGAATTTATCACCATAGTCTAAGAGAAGTAAATTGTATTGAGAAAAGGATGATCGATCTTTCTTTCTTTCTTTCTTTCTTTCTTTCTTTCTTTCTTTTTCTTTCCTTCCTTCCCTCCTTCTTTCCTTCCCCTCTCCCTCCCCCCTCCCTCCTTCTTTCTCTTTCTTTCTTTCTTTCTTTCTTTCTTTCTTTCACAAAGACAGCTGAAGGGTCAGAGTTGACCTGTGTACCATTTCATCCAAGATTTTACTTTAGGCATTGTCATATGTCTACCTTGTTTCACAACCTAGCTATAGTCTTAAAAAGCTACTTATAAAAACTGAGCTTTAACACACTAGAACTCTTTTACAAATAAAAGAGACCCAAAATTGTTTAAAAGCTGAGTCCTTTAGTAATACTAGCAATTACTATCCAGATACACCCTGGATATATTTTTTCAAATCAATCTGTTTGGAGAATTCCCCCATGTATCTGTACATGGGGGAATTCTGCTGTTTTAGCCCATCTAAGTTTAAGCAAATTTTACACCATTATAGGGAATAAGAGAATGATCCATAATTACTTAGAATGAAGTCTCTAAATGTGAACTTCTGGGTCAGTTAGATAAAAGTTTGGGGAAAAGGTTTTGTTTTTGATTTCCTTAACAGCCTTCCCATAGTCCTGGCTCTTGTCATATCTATTCCTACACTACATTGTGACCACATCTGGGTAAACAGTTGGCACTTAATAGTCAACATGTTAACTCCTAAGCTTACGACATTCTTAAAAGAGTATGTAGGAGCACGAGATTCATGATGAGAACTACGTTCAGTCTGGTAGGAAAGTACATGTGTGTATTGACATGTATTAATAAAGACAGAACGCTGATGGGCTCACTGCAAGGCTGAGAAAGCATCACTTTTTGCTCCATGACCAACATCAGTCCCTGCCTTATTCCTCACTTCCAGCCACTTCTGCTGGACTTCTCCAAGGTTCCTAACAGCTCAGCCAAAAACAAGAGCTGGGATGTCAAACATTCTGCAAATACACCAGTCACCTATTGAGTAAATCCCTGCAAATGACCTTCTCCGGGGATAAGCTTCACAGGGTGTTTGAAGGAAAATTCTGCTTTAAGCATCCTTAGGTATATACAAATGTGCAAGAATGAAGGGAATCTTAATTTGGGAACTGAGCTGCAGAAATCACATGCAAGTCTTCGAAAACTAAAGCCAGAGTCTTTCAAAACTGTTAGTCTTTCTTTACACATTTATTTAATTTACCACAATTTTACTTTTAGTGTATTCAGGACTTTTCCACTGCACTAACCAGTCATTTAAATCAACCCTTCCTACTGCCAGCAAAAGCTGGCACAGGAAGAAAGAATGCAGGGTGGAAACAGAGCTCACCTCTTCTGATAGACTGGCTGCATCGTTCACAAAAGCCGTAACGCACATGGTTCAGGCCTGGAATACTTCCCTGTAACCACTGAAGGTGCATGATCTGCAAAAGTAATCACAAAATGACTTGGATCTTTGGATCTTTGGATCTTTGGATCTTTGACTTGATCTTGGATCTTCATACACTTTGTTATGGTGTTTGCGATCCACCCTCAATAGATTTTCAAGTGTAAATATAGTAATGTTGACCATAGGTACGCTGCGTACAGCAGAGCTCTAGTAATTCCTCATTTCTGGAAAACCTGCATCACAACCACAAGGAGGTACAACTCATACCTCTCAGGTTGGCTGTGATCAAAAAGACCAAAGGCACGTGCTGATGAGGATGTGGAGAAACCGGAACGCTTTGCACTGTGCGTAAGAATGCAAACTGGTGCAGCCACTGAAGAAAACCCTGAAGTTCCTCAAAAACCGGAAGGGGAACCACCAAGTGAAAATGCAATCTTACTTCTGGATATTTATCCAAAATAATTGAAATCAGGGTCTTGAAGAGGTATTAGCACTTAGATGTTCATCACCGCATTACTCACCATATGCAAGGTATCGAAACAACCTAAACTCCCATCAACAGTGAATGTATAAAGAAAATGTGATATATACTATGTTCTGAGTATATATATGTATAAAATAGAATGTATTCATATACTTTTAAAACACCTACTATTGTGACCTTTACTCTCTCCTCCTTAATACACCTTTAAAAAGTCCCCAGCCCTATAAAACTACATACAAATCATAACTCTAGGTAGCAAGAGACTATTGTCATCATCATCATCATTGTTTTCACTGTACCTCTATTGTCCTTCTCCCCTTGCACTTTTCTTTTCTTTTTCTTTTTTTTTTTTTTAAAGATTTTATTTATTTATTTGACAGAGAGAGATCACAAATAGACAGAGAGGCAGGCAGAGAGAGGGGAAAGCAGGCTCCCTGCTGAGCAGAGAGCCCAATGTGGGGGCTCAATCCCAGGACCCTGAGATCATGACCTGAGCTGAAGGCAGAGGCTTTAACCCACTGAGCCACCCAGGCGCCCTCCCCTTGCACTTTTCAAAGATACTTCAGTGAAACAGGAGGTAAGAAGCAATATTAAGAGAGGTACAACATTTTCTTTAAAGCTCCTGATGAAATGGGAGAGAACAATTTTGGAAATCTCAGTCATTTCTATACAGCACACTAAATTAAATAAAATGTAATACTTACCTCATATGTTGTTTTCTTTTTAAAGCCATGTTTTCAACTTTCCTCTAGCTCTAGCAACAAATTACCTGTAAGCATAACACCCACATGTACAGAGATTTTTTTAACTTCTACTTCCTTTTAAGTACTCGTGTCTAGGACTTAGCAACAATTACTCAAATTTAGTGCTGACCTATCAAGAAAGTTCTATGAGTTTGAGCTTAGAAAATATAGACGAGGGCGGTACGGGTTTCTTTTTCATCAAAGTGCTGGTAGTTGTGTTAAGAATACTATTGGAACATTTATTTTAATAGCTTTTCATTTCCTGTTTCAGTTTGTAATACCTATGGGACTTGGGAAATAAGTGCTATTCTAGATAAGTTTCGTTTGGTAAACATTGATTCCTTTGCTCTTATTCTGATTGGAGCTGAAATACATTGTTCTCCTTCCCTGTTTTTATTCCCCAGCACCCCAGATGGATGTCCTGATCAGACCTGTGTCTGTTGGTCACGATGTGCTCTCAGCACAATCCCTGCCTCTCACTTTCCTACTACAGAGGAGGAATTTTTTCAGGGTAAAAATGAGGACTCATCTTACTTCCTTTTGCATGGAAAACAAACAAATCTACTGTAGGAAAGAGGAAAACAAACCTTTTGAGGGAACAGTATTTGTTCAACTGTATAGATCAGTTTTCTGATACATCTTCCTTCATATCATAGACTGGCCATCTCCATGGCCTTGAACAAGTGATGTCATTTCACCAGACCAGTTCCTGCATCTGTAAAATGGAATTAATAATAGTATTGTCTTCAGAGCACTATTGTGAGGATTCAGTAAATACTGCTTAATGAATAGAAATTTAGGCAAAATCTTATTACCTTGATACCTATGCATTCAGCCTAGAGCATGGTACTAGAAGGAAAAAAAGAAACAGCAAGACATAGCACTGGAATAGCATTGGAAGAGAGAGAGACACAGACTCAAACAGACACAGGGAGAGAGTGAGAGAGAGAAAGAGAGAGAGAGAGAGAGAGATGCTAGTGATATATTGTCTTGCAAATGCATAAAGAATAATAATACATATATAATAATTTAAAAAAGAATAATGTACAGTTCACATTTACTGTGCGTGTTGAGGATGAGTTAAAGTATATAAGAGTTCATCATATTATTTTTTTCTTTACTGGGTAGGTTTAAGATATTGCACAATTAAAATATTAAAGAAAACCAAATTCTTGATATGTAGGCCCCTACAACTGTGGGAGAAGCAGGAAATCTGCATGAGCTTAATTTTTCTTCTCTGCATATATTTTTTAAATTTTTATCTAGAAATAGCCTATCCTCATTCTTGCCTTTATTTTTGCCAGGACATGCTGCTGGGTATGTGTTTTTTGAGCAGCTCTGAGAATAGGCTTGGCAGTAATATTTCCCCTTAGTGAAGGGGGAGGCAGAGGGCAAGAGAAGGTTCCCAAATTCCCCAGGGAAGAGGGTCTCCCAAGATTTCAACATACAAACTGCCATAGGCTTATAGGAGATTGCAAATTACCTCTCCTGTTTTTTTTGTTTTTTGTTTTTTGTTTTTTTTTTTTTGGATCCTTGACCTAAAGGAAGCCAGGGAAACTGACTCACTGAGAAATAATGCATGGCATCCAAGGAGGCCATCTGGAGCTACTGTAGTAGAAAAGGCTGTGTTGAGAAGATTAATATGACAGCAAGTTCCCCTCCTTTCCTGGAATTAGCTTCTGACCTTCTGTTCATCTTCTTTAGCCCAAGGTACAGGGCACCATAGGCCTGAGAAGCTCCAAGGGGCTTGTATGAACATGAGGCATTATCAGTATTAGGTCACAGTGTCTGAATAAGTAGATGTTTCCATGTCAGTCAACCTGAGATTCAGACTTTTGTCATTAGGAAAAAGCCAGAAAGTGTCTTGCTGGGTGGTTAATGGTTTGTTTGATGTCTGTCTTCATTAAGAACAATTATGAGAAGAAATTTTATGACCCTCTTTTTCAAGGCTTTGGACAAAGGCTTCCAGGGGAAGATAGATGAAAATGAGGCTGAGCATGTCTTGATCCGAGCAAAGAATAATGTACTAATCATCTACTGATAAGTCACAGATTACCCCAAAACTGAGTAACTTAAACAAGAGCAGCTTTCTCAGTTTCTTTGGGACCATAATCTGAGTGTGGCTAATCTGGGACCCTCTCATTCAGGGTCTCTCATAAGGTTGTGATCCAGCTGTGGACCGAGCTACCATCATCTTAAGACTCACTTGGAGAAGGTCCCCTTCCAAGTTCATCATATGGTAGTTGTCAGGATTGAGTTCCTCATGGGCAACCCATCACAGACATCAGTGAAAGAATCCCAGGGATTGGTTTTGTTAATATTTTTCTTGCCTTTTACTTTTGATGGGATGTAACCCACACATTCTTCATAAATTAAACTAACATCTGTCTATCTGGAGAACACACACTATCAAAGTGCCTCAGTGTGGCCCTGGCATCCATCACCGAGCCAACTTTCAACTTACCCGTCACATCCCAACATCAGTGAACTTATCATTGCTTTCCCAAACAAAACCATGTGTTACATAAAATGATATAATTAATATTCTGTGATTATTTGTATTATAATGTTTCATGGGCAGTACGGTTTATGGAAAATAAAATAAAAAAAAAATCAAACCTCAAACACGAAATAAGGAAATGTGAGTTCAATGCCCTTGATGCCAAAAGGAAACTGAGCTAAGGTCACCTTCTCTTTCTGAATCTCAGATTCTTCATCTCCCAAATGTGGGACCAGATTGCCCAGTTCCCTTGGGGTTCAGAGTGTAAGAACTTCTTTCATTGCAGACTTAAAGGGCTCCTGCTTCCCACCACCATCTCATCATGACGTACCCCTTCAAATACTTTGAATATTCAGAAGTCATATTCCAGTCAGAGTATATGTAGGTAGAGCCATCTTCTATTTCAGTAGATGGTGAACACTAAGTGTCCACACATATGACCTAGTCTCCATGAACATTGCTTTTCAGCTCTGGGGGATGTTCTCCATTGTCTCTGGGTCCTATACATGAGCATCACCACTACTTGTGCTGAATCTCTTTCCCCAGAAATACAGACTTCACCTGATTCTCCTGGAATCTGGCAATAATATCCTCCACTCACAAAGTAAATGCTCAGCAAGGGTATGTAGACCCATTTAAAAATAAACAAATAAAAATAAGTGGATGAGTGTCAGAGGGACAGAGTTCCTTCCAATTAGTGTCCCCCACCCTGGTTCTGGGAGAGCACATAAAGACATTTCATGATTTGAAAGGGGTCAGTACCCAGGACTGGAGGATGGTACCATTCACCCAAATGCACTGATAACAGATTTTAGTTTTAGTAAACTAAAGATGAGTAGAGATGAATATGTTCAATGATTAAAACAATCATGACAACTTGGATCATCTGGTGGCTCAGTCAGTTAAGCGTCCAGCTCTTGATTTCGGCTTCGGTAGCCTAGGGTGGAGACCGCCTTGCACTCCACACTCAGAGGGGGGTCTGTTTGAGATTCTCTCCCTTGCCCTCTGTCCCTCCTCTCCCCCCACACACTCTCTCTCAAATAAATAAACAAATCTTTTAAAAAACGCAATAATAATTGGAGCACCTGGGTGGCTCAGTGGGTTAAAGCCTCTGCCTTCGGCTCAGGTCATGATCTCGGTGTCCTGGGATCGAGTCCCACATCGGGCTCTCTGCTCAGCGGGGAGTCTGCTATCCCCTCCCTCTCTACCTGCCTCTCTTGCCTGTTTGTGATCTCTGTCTGTCAAATTAAAAAAAAAAATTAAAAAATTTTTCAAAAAAAGCAATAATAATAACTGTGTCCTTGCCTTTTGTCCAAATTTGCAAAGATAAAAGACTCAAAAGAGTAAAGCTAACTAAGTTTTGCGTATTACCCTTTCCTCCAAGTTCTTTTCTGTTTCTTTCACGTTTTATAAGGGAAGAACCAATCCCTCAACCTGTTTTTATCATTTTTTCCCCAAATTACCAAAGGCTGATAGGAACACCAGAAAAGGATATCTACATTTTTACCAAAGAACCTTCCCTTCCCTGAATAAGCCTTTTTCCTTTCTTTTTCTGTGGAGACTTGAGATAATCCCGCGGCACTTTCCCTGGAAGGAAGAAATCAGATCCAACCCTTGTTGTTGCCCCAGCCCTCCCCATCACTTATTTTCCTGATTCACAGAGGAAGAGAGAACCTTGAACTGTACTTTGCACACCTGCCTGTTTAAGGAAAGAAACACAGAAGTCACTAGAACTAACATTATGAAATTTAGGAAATGAAACAAGATTGAGGTTTTGCACAAGGACCAAAAAGGTCAGGGTGAGGATTCTGGCCTGTAAGGCCCGTGTTCTTTAAGACCCTCTGTCCTGGGTGCCTGGGTGGCTCAGTGGGTTAAGCCACTGCCTCCGGCTCAGGTCATGATCCCAGGGGTCCTGGGATCGAGTCCCGCATCGGGCTCTCTGCTCAGCAGGGAGCCTGCTTCCTCCTCTCTCTCTCTCTCTCTGCCTGCTTCTCTGCCTACTTGTGACGTCTCTCTGTCAAATAAATAAAATAAAATAACTTAAAAAAAAAAAAAAAGACCCTCTGTCCTGCTCTAGGAAGGGAGCAGAGCCAGTGTTTTGAGGGTTTTCCCCACAGAGACATCCAGCACATTTCAGGGCTTCGACGGGCCACTGTTCTCCTCTCATGGTGGCACCTGTCTCAGTGGGAAGAGCACTGGCTAACCAAGCCATCCATTCAGCTTACGAAACAGGTGCAAAGAACGGAAGGAGAATGCATGCCTGTCTTAATGGATTGCTCTGAGGACAAAGTGACATGGCATGAATGTACTTTGTAAATGATGGGTATCAGCACAGAGAGCTGACTGAGTGCCAGGTACCGTGTTAGGGAGTGTTAGCAGAAGTCAGGGAGACGTTAGGGAGAACTTCGGCAGACATAAGACACCTCACTCACCTAACCTTCCCCCAAACCTTAGGGGACATGTCTTCTAACACGTATGCTATAAATACAGGAACTGAGGTCCAGAAAGTCTAGGAGACTTAACCTTGTTCTAGGTTGTTACATGGCAACGTGGGGCCTCACACTCAACTCTCTGACTCCAGAGTTTAAACTCCACCAATAATTCATCTCTTTCCTTTGCCCTTATTTATCTTACATGCAATGCATACAGAATCAGAGAAAACCTTTGGCACAAAATCTTTCCTTCCAGCCAAGTTTTAACGAATACCCCTACCAAATCTTGGAGAGTGACTGCCAACGAATCTGTGATTGGGTCTCAGCCAGCAACAAACCCTGTCGTCCGTGCGGAGATGGGGACTTAGGCATATGACTCAGGGAGGGAGCAGCGTGTTGAGCCAAAAGGTAACATTTTATGTAGTTCCTTTGTGGGTTGTAACTGCATTCCCTTTAATGCCCTTTGATTTCTCACTCTCAAGTGTGGGGGTGAGAAAAGAATTAATTATAGTGAGCCAACACTCCTGCCCACGACAGAAAGCTGCTCATAAACTGTCGGCTAGGGATAGATGTTCCTATAAAAAAATGGAATGAGAGGCCATTCCTCCCCTGGAAAAGGCTGAGAATAGGCCTTGCTCTACTTGTGTTGAGAGATGCTGTGACTATTCAAAAGGTACTTCCTTTTCTTACCAGGGGCCACATCCCTTGAAGTGACAAGATCTTCTCTCTCCTGTTCTAAGACACCTGTTCTTGTACATGTATGGATTCACATGCACAGATCTAGATACAAGTGTGACATGTGTGTGGACTCAGACACATGCAGACAGACAGACAGACAGACATACACACACACACACACACACCAGACCAAGAGAGAAGCAATCAAGTCTCAGAGCTGGCTCTGAGTCTGAGAGATTGCCCCTCAGACTTCAGGCCCGCCATGCATTATCTGGAGAACTTACAATTCTTTCCTTTCCTCTCTGAGATTCAGTTTTGTAGAGCTATAAATTAGGTGTAATACTACCTCTTTAAGGGATCGTAGCACAAAGTGAATCAAGGGATACAATGCATGAGAAAATAACTTAATACAGGAACTTGATGTGCAGTAAGCACCAAGGAAATCCTTCACAGAGCACTTACATTCCAAATGTGGAAAACTCTGAAATATGGGAGTTTGATAAATTTGATAAAGCTGGATAATAACCAGTAAAGAAATATTCATTACATCATTTTCTACTGTTTTTTGTATGCATATAATATTTCATAATAATATTCAGGCTAATGTTTAAAAATCTATATAAGTACATAGAACCTGAACACAGGATGTCTCCCAAAAGCAAAATGGAAAATAATAGCATTATTTAAAAATGTATGCCCTTGTGTATTGTTTCAATTGTTTCAAAATATGTGTAATATTTTTGCAAAAATGTTGAACTCTATACAGTCTTGTTGGCTTGACTGTTTAATATAAAGAAACCATATCTCATAATAGTTAGCCTGCAGACCACCAATCAAAATTGTCTTTTCCTTTCCTATGTGGCTGTCTCATACTGAAGCAACCTGTAGAGGGCTTTTTACATTTTTGAGCTCCTCTTACTTGATTTTAACAAAACATCTCGTAATTGGTTGGGTTAGGAAGAAAGGAGTACAAGAAGTACACTCACTGTGCACCTCCCTAAACCCAGAGGAACCCTCCCTCGCAGCCCGGAAATGAGCCCTGCTTTGGACACCTCTCCATGCTTGGCACTTGTTCCTCTGAGATAGCTCCTTTACCATTGTTCATACCTCAGTAATTATATAACCACAGAAAGAACCCTTTAAACCGAGCCAATGAGAAGATGAAACCAGAGGGCTGGGTCCAGGGACAGATACCTGAAACATATGTCAAGAATCTTTGTCCTGCTACCTAGAGGGAACAAACAGACCAAAGAGTAACTACATATTTTCACATTATATTAAAATAATGACCAGGTCCCATCAAACAAAGAACAAAGCAACCCATTTAAATAACTAAAAGGGAACTGGAGAGGATTGTAGGATGCTGGTATACTCAGTGCTTGCAGCAAAAAAAAATTTTTCCATTTTTTAAAAGGACAATCTGAACAGGTAGCAAGAGCCACAAAACTGATATGCACTTTGATCCAGTGATTCCAAAGGTGGGAATTTATCCTAATGAAAAATAACCTTAAAGCAAGTAAACAAACACTCCCAAAATAGCAAAGAATGGATAATTCAGATTCTAATAGGAGTTTGCAAATTTCAGGGAGATAGCTGAAGAGACCACCATGTAACCACAACAAATGAACTTTCTGAAGTACATGTTGGTGCTTGGAGAAGATGTTGTGAAATTATCAGAGTAGGAAGAGCCCTTAGAAATAGACAAGTTCATCA
Source organism: Mustela erminea (assembly GCF_009829155.1). Lineage (NCBI taxonomy): Eukaryota > Metazoa > Chordata > Mammalia > Carnivora > Mustelidae > Mustela > Mustela erminea. The sequence continues at coordinate 70,767,417 of NC_045627.1, forward strand.
TACTTTTGGATGGTCAGTATCAGTTTTGGAGTTTAGTAATGTAGATCCTCAGGCCCCAAATCTCAACTGCCCGTTGAGCTATGCCTAAGCCCAGGCTTCATTCCCATTCTTGGCTCTCCAAGGCTGGCTTTTTGCCACCTCATTATCCAGTTGGGTGTCTGAGATAGCAGCAGATGTATTGTTCTGCCTCTGCTGAAGACTGACTACAGGGACTCTCTTACAGTCTCCTGTGGTCCTGACCAGGAGGAATTCAAATGAATAATCCAGAACATGAGTTTACTGCCAGCAGGATCAAGCTCTGCTAAATCCAGTCTCTTTTCCTTTGCCAGTCTTTCCGCTTGCTAAAATGATCACCAGAGAAAGGTGTCAAAGAAAAAATATTGCACCAGAAGCAGTTCAATAGGCAAGGAAGTCTTTTTATTTTTTTTTTAAGATTTTATTTTTTTATTTAAGAGAGAGGGAGAGAGAAAGCATTAGCAGAAGGAGGGGCAGAGGGAGTAACAGACTCCCCACTGAGAAGGGAGCCCAACGTGGGACTGAATTCCAGGATCCTCGGATCATGGCCATAGCTGAGGGCAGACTCCAGGTGCCCCTATTTTTTTTTTTTTTTAAATAAAGCAGCTGGTGATCCAGTGGAAAACTATTAGAGGGCATTAGAAAAGAGTTTGGTTAATGTGATTACACCATGTCTGTTTGCTAATTGGTGTTTATTCAGTTAGCCTCAAAGACTGGGATATAAGATGCCTATCTTCCTTGATGATTATATTTCCAAGGGACAGTTTCTGTCCTTGAGAAAGACACTCCTGGGTCATAAAACTGGCAAATGTTAGAGAAGATTTACATCTCAAAGGGCAGAAAAAGCATTTATAATTCCAAGTTTTCTAAAGCAATTGCTCTAAAAAAGAATGCAGATCAGGGACCCATGGTCAAAAAGAAACTTTCCTGAAGTTAAGTCAAGCTGAGGGAATGTTCAGGCAGTGATGGCCAGAGAGCACATCCATGAGTGGACAGCTGACTGTGATCATGTTTGTTTGAGAATCAGAAAAAGATCCTATCTTCCTGGACTTAATACTGATAATGATACCATATTGCCATCAATTTCTTTATGGCTAAATAGACCCAACGTAATTTTGCATGGTCCACTCCTTATCAATTCCATCTGTCACAGGTCGTGTGAAAGCAGACTGTGGGACGCTGACTCTACAACAGAAATGTGTGTGCAGGAAATTTACTAGGGAGTGTTCTCAGGGTGGAACTCTGTGGGGGGAGTGAAGGAAGCAGGGTCAGACAGAAGAAAAAGTTGAAACGTGATGACTGCTCCAGGAAAGTCTCAGTCAACGTCATGGGGAATTTTGGAGTGAAGAAGGTTCTGCACAGTTGACCTTCATTAGAATGAGATACCCAGGTCTTTACACGCTTACTTGGTGAATCATTCCATGTGAACTACCCCCATAGTTCCCTGGAAGAGAAAATGATCTTGGATGAAGCAATACTCTTCAGCTGAAGGCAATCCCTGGAGTGGGAAAGTCATCTGCAAGGTTTATCATCTAATTTAAAATATCCCATTCAGATTCTCCTTATCACAATTATAAAGGATGCTTTTTATTTTTTACATGAAACTCTCAAGTTTATTTGTACAATTATTGTACAAATGTTTGTCGCGTGTCTCCTTCCATCTAGAATGTAAGTTCTGTGAAGACAGGGACCTTTGTGTGTTATTTGTCTGTATTCTGATCACTTAGCATAGTTTGTGGGTTATAATAAATAGTGGTATTTCCTAACTAAATCAATAAATGAATATGTTGAATGCTTTCTGTGTATGAACAATTTGAAAGCTCTGTGAGAAATTTTTGACCCTACTTCCTAGGAGGCCCATCTCTGAAAATCTCTGGTTCCAAAGAAGTTCATCTGAAGCAAATCTTCCTTTGGGGCATTCCTACATTAGGGCATAGATTTTTTTTTTTTTTTTTCCTCTGTGACATTTACAATAGTTGGCATTTAGTTGGTGCTTTCTAAGTATTTATTTAATGAATAAATGAATGAATGAAATAATAAATTAATCGATCTTAACTCTGTCCCTTGGAGCCACATGAAATTAACACTCCTCCATTTAGTCTCTGAAACCCCTGATCCTACTTAATTTCTCCAAGGCAATAACTCGGACATCTTTTCATTATTTCTTAGATGACCAGTTTCCAAACTCCTTGAACATCCTGGCCTGGCTTCAACAGGAGGCCATGGCCTCTTAGTCATCCTGACTAAAATCAAGATGGTCAAGAGGCTTACTCAAGTTTTACTGATGTATAGTTCCCTCCACATCTAAGATAGAAGATCCTGGAAGGCAGAGTCTGCGCCCTATTCTAATTCCCACCCTGCCTAAACATTTGCAAATGAAGTTGTTAGCTATGTCCAAGAATGCAAATTGATAAAGTTTAATTAAGCTAATTAAGTTGCCATAACTAAACCTCTTTACCTTTCCTTCATTCTTTAGACTTTATTTCCCTTTCGGTCTCTTTTTTTTCTGTGTAACTTACCCTAAGGAAATGTTACCCCCTTCCAGAATCTAGTTAAGATTTTCCAATAATTATAGTAATTGCCAGAAGACATGCATGCCTCGGAGTCTAATAGCAAGCAGTTTTTGAAAGCCAAGGTGACTCTGCCTACAAATCTTTCACTTTATATAGTAAGTAATAAAATCCATAAGAAAAAATTAAAGAATTAAAGGACAAAGTTAGAAAAAAAAAAAACCACAAAACCACAAAGAACAAAGGTAAAGAATATGGGGACAAGAACATGAATTTGTTCCAAATAAGGTATAAATAAAACAGAAGGACATAGAGTGTAGAAAATTAGAATCTCCAGCCTTATTAATACTCTCCATATTTAATGAAAATGGCCTCATTCCAACAATTCTGAAAATAATTTGCACAATTCATTAGTCCATAGAAATCTACTATTTATCAGCTGCACATGTCCCATAACTCCCACTAAAACTTTATTTCCCTAATCCCTCTTGTTTGTCTAGGCATTAGTTCACACTGACTTTGTATTAGAAATTATGTTTAGTACCAGGCATCCAGTGGTAGAGAAGACAGTCAAAGCTCCAAATGCTTGGAATTACATTCAAGCATGGAAGACAAACATCCAACACAAAACTACGCAATTGATTAAGCACAGTGGAGAGGCATTTTTCTGGTTAATCTCAGGCATATATTTTCTTGGCGTAGTATCAACCTTTCATTTATTAGGTGCTAACTCTATGCCCAGCACTCTGGATGATGGCTCACTGAACAACGTTCTCAGCAAGTAATCATTCGTTTTCCCATTTCATTGTTTTCTAAAGCAGATTGGCTTTTTTGATATAGAAGACCCTTACGTACATTATTTCAGTCACTCTCATAGCCATCCTACTGAGATGAAGAAGCTCAGAGAAGTTAAGGGACTTTTCCAAGGTCACAGGGCCAGAACGTAGCAGTGGTAGAATTTAATCTACTACCAAATCCCATGTTCTAAACCCTGAGCAGAGCTGAGTATTTTCGGGCAAATTGAAGCCTTAGAGAGGTGAAGTGATGGGCCCAGAATCACACACCTGATAAGTAAAAGAAGATGTAACCCAGCATGTCTGACTGGAAAGTGCACGGGGTGGCTCAGTGGGTTGAGCCGCTGCCTTCGGCTCGAGTCATGATCTCAAGATCCTGGGATCGAGTCCCGCATCGGGCTCTCTGCTCAGCGGGGAGCCTGCTTCCCTCTGTCTCTCTCCCTGCCTGCCTCTCTGCCTACTGTGATCTCGCTCTGTCAAACAGATAAATAAAATCTTTAAAAAAAAAAAAAAATTCCCTCCATGCTTTAGCTGAGGATGGAGAGTATCTTGATTTGGGCTTAAACTTCTCCAGGATAGAGCCAGCCTTGCCTGTCAGCATTTGAGGAAATAGACATTGCTGGTTCTGGCCCATCTGCTCCTACAGACCAGGAGAACTTTCCCTCCCTTTGCCAACCATACTATCATTTCCTTTCTCTATTCCTTCTGCCAAACTCTCCTTCTCTGCAAAGCCTTCAGCCGTTACACCAAAGCTGACGGGTTCTCCCTACTCTGCATCTTTTCAGCACTTTCCAGCTCCCTAGGCACTTCATTAATCGGCACCTGTTTATGTGCTGCTCTGAAAATGTCCTTAAGTCATTTTCATGTGTGTGTGCACTCTTTCTCCACAATTCAGCTTTATGTACCTGCAAGGCAGAAATAGAACACCTTAACAGTGTTTGTAGTGGGCTTCAGAGAGCCTGGTTCAATTGCACACAATGAGATTAACGAAGTCAAGCAACTCTCCTTCTTTCCCTGGACAGACTGATGTAAACTTCATGATAAAGGACAGAAGACAGAGAGACAAGGAGAGTAAGCATTTGCAGGCACTGTTCTTGCAAGGAGAAAAAACGGTGTTCAGATAGAACACACTGCAGAAAATGTTGCCCCTATTAGGAAGAGTTCGACACTATCTCAGAGGGTTGCATGGGTTAGAGAGAAACCTTCCATTTTAAGAGCAGAGAACACATTGGGAAGTCAAAGAGAAGAGGATATCTGAGATAATCTTTAAAAGATGGTAGTAAATGGGTATTTAGAGACGGGAGGGTATTGAAAATGATAGAACAATGGAAACAATGTCTCCAATGGGATAACTGCTGTCAGACTTGAGGGAGAGGAGATGAGTCTGATTAGTTGGGCCACTGGATGAAGCAATGTGTGTGAAGGAGAAAAAAATGTTTGAAAGGTGAGTGGGGTCTACATATAGGAGAGCTTGAACAGCAGAACCTAGAGCTTGAAATTTAATCAGTAGGCGAGGAGGAACCACAAGAGCTCTTCGTGTCAAAGACTGGCATGATTAGAAATGTGGTTCTGGAAAATTCAACTCCTTTACCATGGACAACCGGCTGAATGGGAACAGACTGTAGGCAGGAAAACAAGTTATGAAGTTATTCTAGCACATTGGAAAGAAGGAACAATGGTCTCAACTAAAGTAAGAATGGCAAGTAGGCAACGGGAAGGATTTGTGAGGGCTCCACAGAAGACGAAAGCACAGGACTAGGCCTAGACGCCTATATGGGGGCAGAGGAGAGACGGGGATGAATGCAAGGTCAAAACACCTACTCTGGTAACTGAACATAACAATGGATAACATTTTCTGCTCACATCCTCTGCTGCACGTATCATGCTAAGCACCTGTTCCACGCCTTACCTCATTTCATCTTTATAATAACTGCTTTGAAGGAGGTATCAGCTATGAAGTTAGATACTGCTGTAAACCTCATTTTATAATTGCAGTAATCAATGCAATGAAAGGTAAAATAACTCCTCCAAGTACACTCCTCTATTAAGTGACAGAGCTCAAATTATGAATCCACGAAGTCAGGCTCTTCAGCCCTCAGACTTAACCATAAGACACAAATGGAGTGTCAAATGCAGAAATGGTAAACAAGGAAACCACAGGGGGTAAAGGGTGACTGGACAGAAGGATCCCAGGAAACATCACCTGAGACAAAAAACCAAAAACACAAAAACAAAAGAACACCAATGTGGGGAGCATGGGATAGTTTCAACCAGGAAAATGCAGTGCCGTGTAATGAATTCTAACTGTCCCACACATGCACAACATATTGTGAATACTTTTCCTGTTGAATAAATGTAACTACATTATGAAGCAGGCATTACTACTACTATTCCTTTTTTAAAAAAAATATTTTATTTATTTGACAGAGAGAGAGATCACAAGTAGGCAGAGAGGCAGGCAGGAAGCAGGCTCTCCGCTGAGCAGAGAACCAGATGTGGGGCTCCATCGCAGGACCCTGGGATCATGCCCCGAGCCGAAGGCAGAAGCTTTAACCCACTGAGCCACCCAGGCACCCCTCCTTGTTTTTTTTTTAAATAAATGAAGAAATCAAGGCTCAGAATAACTAAGTAACTTGAGTAAGATCACATAAGATTGCTAGGAATTGAACCCAGGGTACTGCGCCAAAGCCTTTGCTCATAACCTTAATACACCTGCGGTCAATGTTGACAAGTGTCAGTGAGAATGAGGACCCAGAAGTGGCCATTTATATGGTGACTAAGATGTTATGTTGACCACCATGGATTCTCCAATCTGTGAGACTTTTGTGAATTTAAAAACAGAGATTCATTAGTATGAGCTCCAGGATCACAAGTATATACAGTAGTGATCCCAGGAAAATTAGGATGTGGGGAAGTCCTGCCAAGAGGACATGGGCATCCTTTAAAAAAATAGAATTGACAGACCTGTGGAGTGGAAGCCAGAGTTCACAGACTGAGAAGAAAATTGGAGATGAGCAACAGGAAGAATTAATGATTACATATTTTCTTCAAAAATGTCAAGATGTGAAGAAGGAACCAAAAAGGAAGATTGGGCCTGACTGTGGGCTGGGCTGGCATGTGGACCCAGGATGGGCACCCAAAACTTATCTGATGACTCACTGTCAGAGACAAAGAATAGTGCTACTTTTGTTTATTTGGCTTTACTTTTGTTTACTTTATTTATTCTCCAAGAGGAATATTGAGCATCTCTGTAAGCAGAAAGGGAGGACCCAGGAGGAAGAAAGATAAAAGGTGTGAATGGGAGAGGAAAAGGTAAAAAGAGAATGGTTGCAGAACTTGAGGTGTTCAAAGAGAGGAGTCATCTTGGAAAGAGAAGAAATTGATTTCCTTAAAGAGATAATACCACGGCCAAAAGATGGGCAAGTGTGAAAGAGACCACTATCTTGCAAGAAGTGCCCAGCTCCCTGGTTGAAGACAGGGGACAGCCACATTCATTCCAGGCCTCCTCAGTAAGTAGAGAGAGGGTGTCTACAGAGTGCCTGGCAGCTGAATGAACACACTCATAGAAGGTGGGCCCTTCCTGGTAGAGACTTCTCAAGTTATGACCATTATCTCAGGATGAAGGACCAAGCAGCATGGCCAGGGAGCTGGATTAAGCTGAGAAAGCTCTGTGCCCAGTGGGATCACTGGTGGCTTCACAACTTTGAACAAGATGGTTTTCCTGCAGCTTCCTCGCCTGCCAAGAAGGGAAACCAAACCATATCAGTGATTTCCAAATGCCTATAGGTCTATAGAGGAAGACAAATCCTTCATTTTTTACTTATTTTAATTGAAGCATGGCATGTGACAAAACTCCTGTAAAAGAGTGTATGGCTTGCTGAATTTTCATAAGGTGAAGAGACGAGGGCAACACCACCTGAATCAAGAAACAGAGTGTTACTAGCACCCTAGCACCCTAGAATGTGCCCACCCTCAATCCCTTCCAGACTCTCCCCAGACCCTTCCCATGTCCCTCTTGATGATAACCCACTGCCCTGACTCCTATAAGCAGAGAGTAGCTTCACCTGTTTATATCATTTCTACAAATGGAACTATACAGTAAGAGCTATTTCGTGTCTGGCTTCTTTTACTCACCATTAAGTTTGTGAGATTTATCTTTATGGTAGAGTGTAATGTTGAAAGGTTTAGTGATGCATGTTTTAAATATAAGAAAAAAATATGAAAATGAAGTATGTTTTTCATAAAGCTAAATTTATTCAAAATAAATGATTGTCGTTTCCTTTGAGATTATGTGCTTCCATCCTTTTGGGGACAAAAATCATCTTTTTTGGGGGAAATCTTTTGTTAACTGCTGGAAGTTTAGTTTTGGTGCTTTATTTGTTTGTTTTTATTTTCATTTTAAGAAGGTCCCTTATCAAATTCAGCTCCAAATTATGCCATGCTGAAAATTTTGACCAGGGCTTGAAATCCCCAATCTTGGGTTCCATGGGGCTAGGAATCCTTATGTTCTTTGACTCTGTGATTTACAAGCCAACTAGAGGCTCTAGGGCTTTGGTTATAGCTACTTTTTTTTTTTTTTTAAATAAGTGCTGTTGGTTTTTATTTTTTTTTTAATATTTTATTTATTTATTTGACACAGAGAGAGAGAGATCACAAGTAGGCAGAGAGGCAGGCAGAGAGAGAGGCGGAAGCAGGCTCCCTACAGAGCAGAAAGCCGATGTGGGGCTCCATCCCAGGACCCTGAGATCAGGACCCTGAGATCATGACCTGAGCCAAAGGCAGTGGCTTAACCTACTGAGCCACCCAGGTGCCCTGGTTACAGCTACCTTTGATAGCTAACTCCTGTGGACAGAGTCTCAAAGGTGCCCACAAAAACCACAGCTACCAATTATTAATGTATCTTCACAGGGACAAAAAGAGGATTTTTGTTTTTTGTTTTGTTTTGTTTTTTCATGCTTGTCATTCATAATTTAAAGATAACAAACAGGGGCGCCTGGGTGGCTTAGTGGGTTGGGCCTCTGCCTTCGGCTTGGGTCATGGTCCCGGGGTCCTGGGATCGGGCCCCGCGTGGGGCTCTCTGCTCAGTGGGGAGCCTGCTTCCCTGTCTCTCTGCCTGCCTCTCAGTCTGCTTGTGGTCCCTGTCTGTCAAATAAATAGATACACTCTTAAAAAAAAAACCAAAAACTTAAAGATAACAAACAACAGTGTCAATTTCACTAAGTATCAGGTAAGCTTGAGTTTCTTCAGAAGCCCTTAAGAATTGCAAGGGGCGAGGGGAGGCACTGCCAGAAAGTCTGGACTAGGAGGGGACAAGTGATCCACACGTAAGAAAGGAGAAGAGGACAAAGATAATCAGCACGAGATTTCTGTGCCCCAATGAACTTCTGGAAAAGGAAAATGTGCCCTGAGCTGGTGTCCTTAAGGAAATCATCATCACCAGAAGCAGAGTTTAAAGAAAATCTAGGGCTCTTAGCATGCATTCAATTAACAAAAATGAGTTATTTAATTGTCTGGAAAAGAGGACAAACTCGATCACATAAGTCAGAGTTGAAATAGCGTGTATGATTGCAAAGAAGAATCATATACATGCTCACACAGATGAAGAAAAAGAAAAGAGAAAGGGATCCCAGTACCTTTGGTTCTAAAGAGATAATTGTCTGGTTGAAGTAATGGGATCTGTGATGGAATTGTCCATCAAGATCTATTTAAAAAAGAAGCTTCCTGAAGGCAGAATTCAGAATTCCCTTCCTTAAGAGAACTTAATTATGTATTCATAATTCATAAGTTCTTTAAGAGAACTTAATTATGTATTCAGAACTTAATTATGTATGTCCCTTAAAACAAGGCATTATCAGATAATTCTACTTTTAAACAATTTGAGGCTTATTTGGCATTTGCATTACTAGCTGTGAAAAGATACATCACCCAAATTATTCTGACTAGATTGTTACCCTTTACAACTGAAATAAGAAACATTTTAAATACAGTTTTTAGAAACCTGTGTATTATATAATTATATATATAATTATATATAATATTATATAATATATAATATATAATTATATTATATTAATATAATAATCTATTATATATCTATATATCATTATAATTATATTAACATAATATATTATAATAATATATATTAATTATAATAATATTATTATATTATATTATTGGTATTATTAATTATATAATATATATTATATTATTATTATATATGTAGTTATATATATTATTTTATATATATGATATATATAAGACAAGGCAAGACAGATGTGCACGTGCATGCACACCATATATATATATATATATATATATATATATATATATAGTTTTGACAATGAACTTTCTAGAAACCTTGATGTCAATGCTTATAGTGATCCCAGTGATTTAATGGCTCTTGTCCCAGTAGCATCACCTTTTTGTTGTTGTTGTTATATGAAGGTGACATAGGTGGCCCAACTTCTATATCCAATTCTCATTGAATGAGGTTTCCAGGGATAGTGATCAGCTGCACTGATTCCTCCTTGCTCTCCCTTGCCGGATCGCTGCTGTGTCCAGGGCTACAGAGGGGTAGGCCTTGTGTCTCATGACTCTCCTGGGAAGGGAAAGAGATCACAGCATGGCCAGTTGGATGCTCAGCAACACAAACATTCAGAAACAGAGAAATTGTGTTGAAGAGTAAGATGAATGCTGGTAATTTAAGCTGGTGGTCACTCCAGAGAAACCTATCAAAAAGGAGGATGCCTTGCCAAATGGAAGGAACGTGGACTTGGGCCATTTGAGTGTGAACAAATCTGGACCTTCAGGCTGATGGTCGGCATCTAGATGTAGCACCTGTAGCCAGGCCCAGAGAAAGAGGCCCAGGATTGCGGGGGGTGGAAAAAAAAAGATGGGCGAATGGGAGTGAACCTTTTTACACACAGGAGCTTACTGTGTATATTGTTTCTAGTTTCCACCATACCCTACAAGGTAGTATTATTAATCACCACCACCCTTTTTAAGAAAGGAGGAAACTGAAGCTCAGAACCAGAGAACTTAGGTAAGTTCTCACAGCTACTATATAATGCAACCAGAATTTAGACCTCTCTTCATGTCACCTTGATTGTACCTTTGCCCTCCTAGGGAACCAAAAGAGGTCTGGGTAGGAGATCAAAGCTGTATCTTAGACAAGGAGGATATTCAGCCCCTCAGTCCTCAACCTGATCATTAATAATGCCAAGGACACTTTCTAGACATAGACACAAAGAAGTAATGGGAAGCCTTTGGCAGAAAGAATACCTAGAATCAGCCCAGCACTCAGCTTGACTCCTCTTGACTGATAATTTTCCCTTTCAAGGATTTTACCATGGAAAGGGCAGTCAGGATCCCTGTAGTGTCATTTTTTCAAATAGTCTAGGGACGCTTATTTTTATAGTGACCCACCAAGTCTGAAGAAGGTGCTCTGAGAAGCGTTTTAAGAGAATGATTTTCTTTTCTCCTAGCAGGAGAAGATTACTTGGAGCCAAGGGTGGGACTCAACCTAGGGAATATTTTTGGTCCAAAATTATGGAACAGTGAAATGACAGTATTGATTTTCTTGTGATGCTTGTAAACACCCATTAAATGCCCAGTGTTAACCCTATTTACTCCACTCCATGAAAGACTATGAAAGACTGAGGTAATGGAATAAAATATTAATTTGTCTCTGGGTAGCTTACAAACTGTCAAGAAACATAAAAGGTAAAACATACAATGAGTGCCTTTAAGTACAGTATTTAAACTCTCCCTGACTTTCTCCATACTATTTATGGGCAGCTTAATTGAACACTATCCTAATTCAGCATAAGGAGACCCTTGGAGACATAATTTATACCTTCAAACTATAAGTGTGAAAGAAAGCTTTGATTTTGGAAGCTTTTGTTCTTAATGATGTTTAGGCAACTTAGAGAACACTCATGAGTCACCCAAAATGCTCTTGCTTTGGTCACCTAAGACATGATAGCACAGACCTGCTTTAATGGGAGGGACTATTCACCACACACTTTCCAGGTTCCTCTGTTCTTTAATAACCTGAAGTTCTCACTCTGTAGTGTATCATGCTGATAACCTCTATTTCCACAGATACTCTGGATCTGTGGAGCTGGGCTTCAGCTATACCCACAAATCACCACTACCCTGAGAGGTCTTGATGGAATTTTCTACAATAAGCAGGATTTTTGCATTTTAACATCTTCAAAGTTCTGGATGCATATTAGAATCAATGGAATATAATAGTCAATATCACCTAGGTGACAGAATGTCACTGAAATAAAACCTTCTATAGACAGCTTCTGGAAATATCAAGAAGGCACCATTATCAAAGTATTAGAAGTACTTTAGAATCAATGAACTATGAATGTATGACCACTTTCCACAGGCTGGTATATCAGCTAGATACCAGTTACCTAACACCACATTAATGCTGTCTAACCAAAAGCCATAAAATCTCAGTGTTGTACAACAGTCAACATTTATTATTTCTCATGAATCTATGGGGTGACTGAGCAATTCTGCTGATCTACATCAAGCCCAGCTGGATTCACTGTGGGTCTGCACGTGGCTACAGCTGCATGAGTGGTTCTGCTGATCTCAGTTGTGCTCTCTCATATTTAGAAGTTAGCTGGCTCTAGTTGGGTTACCTGGGATATGTTTCCTTCCTCTGGTGATCTTTCACTCGCAGGCAGATTAGTCTAGGCTTATACTCCTAGGTAGGAGGACTCCAAAAGAGAAGGACTCATGCAAGCTGTTTTTCAAGCTTCCTCATGAATAATACCTTTTAGCATTTTATTGGCCGAAGCAAGTCATTTATTTGCCTAAGCCCAGAGCGAGCCTTAAAACAAACTGAGGATTTTCAGCTCTTCCTCTAAGTTTGCTTTGGCATAGTTTAACACTTAGCTGGAGATGGACATCTGCTGCCCCCTGTAGGGTTGGAGATCACTTTTCAGTCCATCACCTCCTGCTGGGCCAATCCAACTCAGGAACCTTACCTACCTGATATCTGTGGCTTTATAGACCATGCATATTAGTTAATTCTTAACATCTATCCTGTTAACTAACATTATAATTAAAAATTACAGTAGAGCCTTAAAATAGGCAAACAGATTTTCTTAAGCCTATCCATTCTCCACAAAGCCAAAAGTGTTAGAGCTATTGCTTAAAAGTGTATCAAAAATCCCTCATATGAAATCTTTGGAGGAATTCTGTTACATCTCTTCCAATGAAATCCAAGCTCGCCAATTGTTGATGAACGCCAAGGCCAAAATCTTGCTCTAGACTGGTGATCAGAGTTGCAATTCCTCTTAAGCCAGCCTATTGAAATTTCTCACTTTGAATCAATCTGATGAGAATGATTGATCATTGCTGGAAGCCAGTAATGTTAGTGCTGGGCTTACACGGATTATCGGCCTTACAGATAAAACTTCAAGTAACGGATAAAGTAGTGAGTCAAAGAAATAGGGTGTGGGGCACCTGGGTGGCTCAGGGGGTTAAAGCCTCTGCCTTCAGCTCAGGTCATGATCCCAGAGTCGTGGGATCGAGCCCCACATTGGGCTCTCTGCTTACCAGGGAACCTACTTCCCCATCTCTCTCTCTGCCTGCCTCTCTGTCTACTTGTCAATTCTGTTTGTCAAATAAATAAATAAAAATCTTAAAAAAAAAAAGAAAGAAAGAAAGAAAGAAACAGGGTCTGCTCATCTGTAGTAATTTTGTAATTTTAGCCTTTTACCTCAAATATTTTTTAAAAAACCTTTAGATAAAAGTGAGGAAGAACAGTTCTTTCAGGCTACATGATTTTTCTCAAGTCATCTTTTTGAGATATGTGCATGACTATTTTATTGTGATCTTCAACCTTCATGGGGACATCTCATGAAGTTGATTTCTCTCTAACTTAAATGCTAACTGATGGCAAGGCCCAGGAAAAAAGCTTCAGACAAGCAGGACACCTAAATATTTTTACTCCTTCTACTTGTACAATTAAATAAAACTGTGCTTTGTAGGCTGCCTCGGGAAATGACAGGCTTAACAGCTGGCGAATGAACGGTGGAGTTGCCATTGCACTTGAGGTAAAGTTCATTTAAACTTCAAATCAGCTACAATTCAAGGCTGACATTTCCCAAGCAGGTGGGATGGAAGAGGTTTCAGGATACAGTAGATACTACTGACTAAATCCTAAAGAGGAGGTTTCCAGATTTTTAAAGGGGATGGCAAACAAACAATAAATTGAAACTCTCCCTAAATGTTCAAAGAGAAGCCCCTTTTAAAGCCTTACTTATGGAGTACCTCAGAAATGTAAGCATGTATAAATCAAACGTATCCACAAATGATCTCTAATGGATCAAAATTTAGACTCCTGTTATAAAATAAAACATCATTGTAAGCTTCCCTGGCTTGATTATACATATAGCCTGAGCAACAGAATAGTGTTAAGATTCCTCTACACTATTTTGAATCAGTGGTTCTTGGAAACCCACAAGAACAAAAGCCCATCTGCTTATCTATCAGACTAAGTTGTTTTCAGGAACTTCTTTGTGAGTAGATTCACCCGATTTGTTTAATCTAGTTTGCTGCTATTTATGCTGGTGTATTGGACAACTGTAGCTGCTGGTGATAAATACAGATTGGTGTCCTTAATTTTCTGGGCCTCCAGCTTGACCAAGTAATGCATCATCATCTCTGCTTTGATAGGTGGCCAAAACTATGCTTTTGTTTGTTCCCTTTTTAAAGTTATACAAATTAAATATGCACTGAAGAATTAATGAGAGGTCTTAAATACATTCATTTAATAGACTCTTTTTTTGCAGCCATTAAATAGGGTGATATAACATTAGCATCAGAAATGAAGTACTTAGGTATAAATCCAACAAAACATTCAAAAGAGCTACATGAAGAAAATTACAAAACTCTGTTGAAAGAAATCAAAGAAAAACTAAATAACTTGAGAGATATTTCATATTCATGAGGAGGAAGTCACTAGTGTAAAGATGTTGTTTCTTTTCAACTTGATCTATAGATCCAATGGAATCCCAGTCAAAAATCCCAGCAAGTTATTTTATGGATCAACAAATTGATTCAAAAGTCTACATGGGGAGGCAAGAGACTCAGAATACCTGACCCAAGATTGAAGGAGAAGAATAAAGTTGCAGAATTGACACTACCTGACATTCAGACTTCCTACGAAGCTACTATAATCAAGGCAGTGTGGTATTGACAAGAGAGTAAACAAATAGATCAATGGAAAATAGTAGAGAAAACATGCCATTCACAAACATTAACTCAAAATAGATCATACCCCCAAATTTGAAATACCAAACTACAAAATCCCTAGAAGATAGCAAAAGAAAATATAAATGACTGAGTTTCCCAATGACTTTTTAAACATAACAGCAAAGGAATGATTCATGAAAGGCACAATCCACTTTGAAAGACAGTATGGCAGGTTGTTTTTCACAAAACTAAACACATTCTTATCACACAATGCAGCCGTAACATGCCTTGGTATCCACCCAAATGACTTGAGAAGTTGGGTCTACACAAAAACCTGTATGCAAATATTTACAGCCATATTCATAACTGTCAAAGGTTGGAAGCAACTGAGATATCCTTCAACGGGGGAAAAACTGTGGTACATTCATACTATAGAATACTATTCAGCTCTCAAAGGAAATGAGGTACCAACAAGCCACACCAAGGCACGGAGAAACCTTAAATGCATATTACAAAGTGAAAGAGGTCAATCTGAAAAGGCTATATACTGTTGGATTCCAGCTATGACACATTCTGGGAAGGACAAAATTCTCCAGATGATAATATGATCAGTGGTTGCCAGGAGTCCAGGGGAAGAAGGAAGGTATTGGAGGAATACAGAGAAACTCCAGGATAGAGAAACTACTCCTGATTCTGTCATAGTATGTCACTAGACACTTATCAAAATCCCTCAAGTGTACACCATTATGAGTGATTTCTCATGTAAACTATGATTGATAATCATGTGCTAATGTTGATTCACAAATTGTAACAAATGTACCACTACATTGTGGGATGTCAAAAGTGAGGGAGGCCATATGTGTGACCAGGAGAGGGTATGTGGGTACCTCATGCTCAATTTTTCTTGGACTCTAGGACTGCTCTTAAAAATTAAAATTAGTTAAAAAAAAAAAAAAGAATGAGGTAGATTTGCATGGATCAAAAGGGTAAAAAGACGAAATCTGTTGTCAGGGGAGAAAAGGCAAGTTGTATATTATGCATTATAAGAACTGATGTCTTCTACGCGGGTGTCTGTGCATTGAAACATTATTTTATAAATATACACACAATCATTTCGTATGTTCTGAAAGCATCACAGGAAAACTGGAAGAACAGGGACACCTGGGTGGCTCGGTAGGTTGAGCATCTGCCTTCGGCTCAGGTCCTGATCCCAAGGTCCTGGGATTGAGTCCCACATCTCTCTGCTCTGCTGCTCTCCCTGCTTGTGTCCTCCCTCTCTCTCTCTGATAAACAGATAAATAAAAATCTTAAAAAAAAAAAAAAAAAAAAAACAGAAAGAAAGTTGGAAGAATATGTGCTGGTTAATGTGGTTGTCTATAGGTAGTAACTCAATAATGGGTGACTGTCACGCTAGATTTTATAATTTATGTTCCTAGATACTTGTGTCAGGTATTTGTTGCTTTTATTATCAGAAAAAAAAAAGGGGGACTGGTAAGAAAAGCAATAAAGTTTATAATGAAGCAAATCAAGAGTTCTCTTCTTATGTTGGGGTAGGTGGAATGCCCCTGGAATTTTTGTCCCTCTGACTCCCGCCCTCCTGTGTGGGCCTGTTTTCTCTGCTGTATGTCAGCCCGACCTGCACTGGTTAGGATTCTTGGCTCTGCTCCTACTAAAACACGGGCAGGTTCCCTCAGGCCCTGCTCCAGGACTCCAAGCCTCTCTCTTCAGCATTTACACAGCCTTTACTGAAAGGGTTTTCAAGATCTATAACCTTCTGGGCCTAACTGATGCCCAGACTCTGAGACTTGTTGCTTTTGGGGAGAGTCTCAGAACCATCTCAACCTCTCTCCTTCTGCTTAGGAGACATGGGCACATGCTCCTGAAACCTGCCCCTTCTTTCCCGAATTCTCCAGGAAACCCCGGCAATGAGTAAACAGCCCCCGAGGCTGATCTGCATTTCTTGTGGTGAACAACAGTTCAAGGGAGGGATGCTCCCTTGCGCTGTCATTCCTGCTCTGAGGGAAGCCAAGTACCTGTGTAGCTCCTTTCCACAACATCTAACAACCCACCAGCACTGACAGAACAAAAAACACACATGCCTGTTGCAGGTGGTGCCACAAAGAAAAGAGAAGCTGTTTTTACTTTCAAGCAGCTCACACTTTGGAATGTTTTTAAAAGTGACAAGTAGAGAAGACTCATCATACCTCTCTCCCATTCCCCTTCCCGTACTTCTCCCTTTCTTGCTTTTTCGTAATTCTTATCTATTATTTTTGTCTGGGTTAGGACCAAAGTTAGAGGTTTAAAGATCTGGTTTCCCTGGTTGTTGAAATTATACCATGGGAAAGGGAAGAACCTAGAACATTCACTCTTCTTTATCACAGCCCACCCTTATAGGAGACCCATCCCTCAGATATGGACACCCTCACTACTGGAACCAGGTCATCTAGCGAGGTGATTTTTCATCTTCTCATAGGCACATGAGATACACAATTAGGAGCTTCTCATCTGCACAAACAGAAACCTGTGTCCTCAGGAATGTCTGGACAGTGTGTTGGAAGGAGCCCAGACACACCAAGCCTAATAAGGTTGTTCTTCCAGGCTGGAGACAAAGCACAGATGGAGGGAGGCTGTGTTTGGCCTTAGTCGCTTGTATTGGCTTTTGAGAATTCTACCGAGGCTAAGCAACCACAAGTTTCTGTTTGGTTTTATTTTGATTTAACAGTCAACCATATGCTACTGCCTTAAATCGGCCAGTCCCCATAGGTGATAACACAGTTTGAATCCATTCCACAAGGGTGATATTGGCCCATGATGAAGGGAGCAGCTGGTTCTCTATTAGTGGCAATGCTTTTGGGGAGCAGGAGGATCCTTCTTTCAAAAATGATCACTTCTATATTGGAGAAAATCCCTTCCATCAACCTTGCTATAAGTTTATGAAGCTACTCGTTTCCAGTCATGTGATTTTTTTTTAGTCTCTAAAGATGAAACAGGGACAAGGTGGCCAAGTGGTTAAGGCGATGGACTGGTAAAGATGCAACAATTCATTAAGTAAAGCCTGATTCTAAGACATTAATACTCCTTGGAAGTATAGGTGTGGGCAATTGTTTTTCAGGCTAAGCTGATAGCCTAGAAATGGGTCATGATCCATTTCTTACGTTTACCTGACAAAATTTGCTTGGGGATTTTGGAAATGACACAGATTTCTAGTCCCCTGTTTTGGTGACTGGTCTATGTCTTCAGAGACGGGGGGTTTTGCCCCCCTTAACAGTTACACCAGATGACTGATCTGATTATATGGGAGTGGAGCCTTCATGGTGCCAGGGCTATGCCCTAAGAAAGAGAGTCCCAGCTCATGGTAGTGGAAAATGTATTTGGGATTCTTGGATTTTCAGGTGGGGGTTCAAATGCATTGAAAGTTTTCTTCTTGACACTGAAGGACAACAATTTCTTGATACTTGATTTTTCTTGATTTCCTTGATCAAAGGAAAACCTTCCTATGGAGGAAAAGAGACCACTCAAGCCCTTGGTGGACCCAATTTGTATAAGTAAATGAAACAAACCCAAACCTCTTATTAATCAGATAAGTCACCAGTATAGCATTTTACATTTGGACTTGTGAGTTGCACACATACACACACATCAACCCATTTTTTCAGCTTTCTAGCTCTAACAAGATCTGGTCTATATGTCCTGTTAACTGCCCACTTAGGAAAAGAAGAATGGGGTGAAGGGATAACTCGGGATAATCCTTCTGCAGGAATCTAGAGGTGCTGCCTTTTCCCCAATTTCTGTTTCTCAAAGAGAACAGCCCTGAAGCTCTTATGAACCAAGAAACTGCAAATTAGGGATTACAATAAGGTATAATTCATCAATTATAGTATATTCATTTAATATAATATTATGATACAACCATTATAATGATAACACTTATAAATAATTGATAATGGCACTGGAAAAGAACATAATATTCAATAAGACAGCAAAATGTAGAACCACAATTACACATAAACACATATATGTAGGAACACGACCAAGGTATGAGATATAAAAATATAATTTTATTTTTTTTACAAATAGATGGGTTACAAATGACTGCCATTTTATGCCTTAAATTTCTTCTCTAGGTTTCTCTCTCTCTCTCTTATTTATTTATTTATTTTTAATTTTATGTATTTGACAGAGATCACAAGCACAGAGAGGCAGGCAGAGAGAGGGGACCCAGGCTCCCTCTTGAGAAGAGAGCTCGATGCGGGGCTCAATCCCAGGACTCTGAGATAATGACCTGAGCTGAAGGCAGAGGCTTAACCCGCTGAGCCACCCAGGCACCTCTCTTTCTTTTTTTTTTAAACTAAAATCTGATGTGTCTTTAATTAATTATTCAGAATAAAAAATAATTCAAGGTGATAGAAGGGAAAAAACTTCCAAGTTAAATCTAGTAATTTAAAGCCATGTTAAGAATCATGTGTTTCCAATTATGGCTCTAGGATCTGTGCATTCCCACTATGGGTGGGACACCTGCCATTAGTAATAATTAGTAACACCTGCCCCCGGGGAACTTCAGGGTAAGTTTTATAACCGATGCCACAAGGATCCCTTAGAGTCAGAGCACCCTGCGCCATGTCCTGCTCTGTGAGGTCAGTCTAGATCAGAAATCCCGAGGCAGAGCAGGCAAAGTAGGTGAAAAGATGATCTGATAACTGGTTAAAAAACTGTGGTGGGACTTTTTACAGTAGTCTTCAATTTACAGACTACTTGGGGACAAAATGTGTTATTGAGTCCAGAGATGAAATAAAAACTAGCAGGTTTTTAGTTACTGGAGGGTTCAAATTTCAGCCCAGCCCATCGAAGACCCTTCTAACAACTGGAGCTTCTGAGGAGGGCAGCTCCACAGCCAGAGCTCGGTTTGAAGCTGGAGGACCATTTGTCCTGGATGCCAGTAAGGGGTGGCTGTTTGAAGGATACAAAGGCTGTGTGAGGGGGCATCGAAGCTTCCTACCCAGCTCTGTGACCCCAAGTTTTCAGATGCACAAGGCTGGGATGTTATTTGATCAAGCAAGCAGGACAGGCATGACTACTCCCATCATACAGAGGAGCAATTTGAAGCTCAGAGAGATTAACGGAAGGTCCAAATCTAGAGGGGGCAGAACCACAGACTTCACACTCAAACACCAGGGGAGATGTACAGAGCCAAGATCCCAGTAACTCAAAGATTCAAGAAGACAGACCCTCAATAGGTAAACAACAAGGAAAAAAAGGCAACTTCCCCTCAACCTTTGGCCTTTGTGACTGGATTATACTGCGGAGAACATCTTCTTGTGTCATCCAACATGTAGTTTGCCAGTAAAAAGAGTCACAGTGGAAGCCACAGTCCAGTCCAAAGTTGTGTTGTCTGAGAGGCACTCTAAACTCTCTCAGGGGGCTCAGGGAGACTCCAGGTAGCAACCCTACCTATCTTGACTTGGTCTGAGGCTGGGGTGGGAACCGCTCAAACAGGAAGGGGAAAAAAATGCCTGATTCCCTGAGGGAGAACATGAGGGAAGCAGGAACCTTCTCTCTCTGTGTTTCCAGGAAAAACTCTACCCACAGCTACTTGGCTCCTGAGGAAATACGTAAAGCATTCCTGCCAAAGAAAACCCAGGGGCACAGACGATGACTAGGGAGAAGGGGTGGTCTTTTTCATCCTAGGTTTCTGGCAGTTTGGCCTCAGGCTGGAGTTGTTGTCATGGTTGTTTTGGTGCTGCTCTGCCACAAGGAGAAATCAGGGTTGGGGGAGGAGGGGAGAGAAAAATTCAGGTGAAATAAAACTGGGACCATAGACACATTTTCTTTCTCTTCAGAGAACTGCCAGGACATTAACATGACATTCACAGTGTACTCAGCATTCTTGATTTCATGATGGCTGATTTCATGCAAGCGAAAACTCAGAAGAAATAAAAATCATTCCATTAACATTTATTGAGCACGTATCTTGTGACAGGTACTCTCTAGAACACTGTCCATGTGTTGGTTCACATGGGCTTCTTGAAGATTCTACGAGGTGGCTATTATCATTACACTTATTTAGCAGATAAGGAGAGAGGCACAGAGAAGGTTCTGCCACATGTCCAAGGTTTTGGACTCTATTTGTTATTTATTAAATAGCAGAGCTGAGATCGAAACCAGAACAGTCTCACTCAGAGCTCAAGTTACACTGGATTGCAGTGTTATACTAGCAGTCCCGATATGGGAATGGAATCGTTGAGGAAAGTTACATAACTTGTTCAAAATCCACACACAAATGAAAGATAAATCAGCACTAAACACTCTAATATTCCAAGATGAGGTCAGACGATGGTCCCCCAGCCCAAGAATCTCCTGGACCAGTACTCACAAACCATGACCACTGGCATTTTGTTCAACTTCCAGAATAAATGTCTTAGAAAAGATCGAGGTAGATGTTGAGCCAAACACTCACTAGGTACCTACAATGAGTCAGGCCCTCTCCGCATTGGCCATTCTCCTAACTCATGGATCCCTCACAGCCAACTTTGTAAACACCATTTTTATCTCCTTGCTTACAGATATTAGCACCATATTTGAGGTCACAGAACCAGTTAACAACAGAGAAAGAAGCAGCAGGTCTCCTGACTCAGCCCAGGCCCCTCCACTTTATGTCTCAGTTCACTTCCTCAAATGTAAGAGTTCTTTTTTTTTTTTTTTTTTTTAAAGATTTTATTTATTTACTTGATAGAGAGAAATCACAAGTAGACGGAGAGGCAGGCAGAGAGAGAGAGGGAAGCAGGCTCCCCGCTGAGCAGAGAGCCCGATACGGGACTCGATCCCAGGACCCTGAGATCATGACCTGAGCCGAAGGCAGCAGCTTAACCCACTGAGCCACCCAGGCGCCCACAAATGTAAGAGTTCTTGAAATAACACAATTTCTAATACATTTAGATGTGAATCTTATCACTTTGACCTTAACAGAAGGCTGATAAAATTTTTTGAAATGTCCTCGCCTTTAATAATTAATTAAATGGAGCTCATAAAGGGGATAAGTTTGACTCTACGGTAATGAGATGTTTTATTCTCCCTCATATAATTTTACGGATATTTGCAATCACTTTTCATGAAGTTAACGTCCTTCTCAAGGAAGCAAGTTTGTTTCTCTAAGGTTTGGATTCCATGTTACCTTCTCATAGACTCTGAGGAACCCAAAACCCACAGACTAAGTGAAATTGGTGGAGGAAAGCATTTCCAAAAGGAATAGAACAGATCCAGTTTTTAATCAAAATGAGCCTCTGGAGACAGATAGATTGATCAAAAGATAGATAGATAATAGAAACTGAGAGAGAGAAAGAGAGAATGAATATGTATCACACAAACAGCCAATGTGATAGGAATGAACTCAGCCAGACCTTGGCACTTAATAAATTACCAGTTTCATGGGGATGGTTTCAGTAAAGCTCTGAAGTCAGCAGTACAAGGAATTCTATAACGCCAAGACAGCAGTCTGTTTTCAGAAGAACTGGACTCAAACCGGAAGTCAACTACTCATCCTAAAATGGCAAGAGATTCACTGGCAGACACTTTGGGGGTACAGAGGTGCCAACTCTTGGGATGACCTCACCATAAATTCTGAAATGGATAATAATACTTTTTGGGATTCTGTTAAAGTTCATCAGTGAAAGTCCCAGCCATTACTTAAAAAGCCCTAATACTTTCAGTTGACTATTACTATTAATAGTAACTCACCAATTCAATCCAAAGTCACGCCTTCTACAGAGTCGGTTTTAGCGTGTTTCTTAATTAGGTTTTCCCATTAGCCACGTTCATAACTTCCAGGGGAAATGGAGCATTAGAGGTCATTGCTGTGAGGGACTGCTGGCCAAATCACTGACAACCCATCACACATTCTCTGTGCTCTTTAGACACCACTTTGCACCCTCCCAGTGTCCCACACCAAGACCTAATCCTAATCTTCAGTTCTTCCCTGAGAGGCTGAAATAAAGAATAACTTTGAGGAAGCAAGACACGAGAGAAGCAAATCAGCAGTGAAGGGGCAGCCTTCATCTCTCGTGCACTGATTAATTCATCACGGATTGAATAAATGAACCTCTCACTTCCTAAGATCCCCAGGATACTTATTAGTAAAGAGGGTTGACTGAAAATGTATCGGGGCGGAGCGGAAGACTGTGAATGATTCCCCAAATTTAACTTTTTAACATAAAAAGCTCTCTTTTGGAATTAACATGTGAAGGCGGTCAAAATAAAGACCTATGATAAAGCCATGCCAATTAGAATAATATAACATTAACATAAGGAAAAACCAATGAATGGATCAGAGTGGAGGGCGCAGAAAGACAATGATCAATACGCAGTCAACAAATCTGTGGCAAAGGTCACTCAGCAGAGAAATGAGGAAACAATGATGTTATCAGTGAGTCATCCTTTGTCAACTGCATAGCTGTAGAGAAAAATCACGATTGTATGTATTTTTACCTTTATATTATACCATACACAGAAATCTGCTCCAGATGAATTACAAATTGAGGGCACCTGGGTGGCTCAGTCATTAAGCGTCTGCCTTCGGCTCAGGTCATGATCCCAGGGTCCTGGGATGGAGTCCTGCATCAGGCTCCCGGCTCAGCAGGAAGACTGCTTCTCCCTCTACTACCGCCCCCCGCCCACCCAGCTTGTGTTCCCTCTCTCGCTGTCTCTCTCTGTGTCAAATAAGAAAGAAAGAAAGATCTTAAAAAATTGATTTTTTTAAAAAGATGAATTCAACACCGAAAAGCAGCAGATAAGTAATAAATAGCTTATAAGAAAATATAGGAAAATGTTTTTGATGACTTTGATGTAGGCTGGTTTTCTTAAACCAGTCCCTCAAAAGTTTTGAGCAGCAATAATTATACAGGAATGAATTACAGTGAAGAGCCTCTGTTCACATAGTCACACCACTGGGCCAGTGAAGAGACAAATCCTGTATAGAAAAAGACACATATATATGACAAATGACTCAGCCAGATTAGACGTATAACAACAAATATAACAAAAAACAAAAACTCCCCAAAAACGCTTTGAAAAAGATAGGAAAAGAATAAAATTGAAAAGATTTGAACAAGGAATTTGCAAAAAGCATGATATCCAAATGAACAATCAGCCTTAGCAGTAATCAGGGAAATACTTATTAAAATCAATATGTAACAGTATTCCATAATCGAAGGATACATAAAATAAAAAAGATGGAAGATCTTTTATCCATCTGTATGTAGAGTCAACAAAACTATTCCTCACTGCGATGGAAGTATCAACTGGTAGAATTACTTTGTAAACATATTTGGCAATGTCTACTAAAGCTGAACATACCGGTCCCCGAATTGGAGATGGGTCTCTATGTTCACCAAAAGACATAGAAGAGAGTATTTATAGAAGAATGACTCACATTTATCTCCAATTATATAGTTTAGATAATTCACAAGTAAATACAATATGGAAGAAATTCAAAAACATAATATGGAGCAAAAACACAAGCATAAAAAAAGGACATAGAACTAGATTCCATTTTTACAAACTTCATATGAAGTATAAAACCAAGTAAAACCCACCTATGCTATTTAAAGTCAAAACAGGGTCTCCCCAGGGGAAGAACTGACTATCAGGGGGCATGAGTCAAGTCTCTGGGGGAGCTGCTCGTGGTCTTTTTTTGATGGCAGCGTTAGCTACACAGGTGTGTTCATTTATGAATGTAATGCAGTAATGTTGTGGACACTTTTCAATGTTTACTTACTTAAAAAAATCCCATGGTGGAAAGAAAAGATGAATAGGAGTCATCGGAGGGAAAAAAAAAAAAATGACAAATTCTGGGAACAGTTAACTTTCTACTTTGGGAGCATCTCTGAGAAAGCTGGCAAGGTTAAAACCAGGAGGTAAGAGTACCTCCTTGACGTACACCCCTCTCACATTTATATGTGTATAACAGGTAGACTGTAGATAATAATGATGTCATTCCCTCTTTTGTCTATGGTCATATTTCCCAGGGTAACAATACTGCACTAATAGAAAATGACAACAAACTTGTCATAATGCCCCCAACAACCGCTCTGGTTCAGGCCCCATGCCCAAGGAAATGACAGAGCCACTCATTCCCATCTGGTGTCAAAGGAGCAACATAACAAATATCAAGGGGAAAGAAAGCTCGTCACAACCATGCTAGTCAAAGTCTACTGTGGAGAGAGGAGAGAGGACGTGTGTTTGAGAGCTCAGAGCCTTCGGTCTAGTCAAAGATGCGATGCTCAAAGGGAAAAAAAGGAAATCAAAGGTGGTATTGAAGGGCTGTTAGACTGAGTCCCAAATGGCATGGACACAGAGGAGACTGAAAGGAAGAATGATGGATCACATCCTGTTACATGTACGAAGAACCACAAGGTAGACCTAGTTCTTATAAAAGGGAGGAAAAAATGGCTACACAGATCCTTTCCCTCCCAGCAGTCCCTGGGTTGGCAAATCCCTAATCTTGTTTAAAGGCCAAATATTAATTCCTTATAAAGTCACTCCTTCCCCCTCCCAGAGATCCTCACAGGACTTCACACAAATCTAGATTTTACTTACTATGCACTTAGGACTCTAAATTACATTTTTTATGTCTGAGTAGCTGGCTGCCCCCTCCACTATGGGTAGGAAACCTCAGAGCAAAGCATCTTAGCAAGTAGCACAGTCATCTGAGATGTCTTCATAGTCTTTTTTAAAAATAATTTTGTTACAGAAGGAATACATATACATGGCAAGAAAAAAATTAAAAACAGCAGAGACCAGTATAAAGGGGATGGATAAAATTTCCTCCCCACGATCTAGCCCAGCAATTCACAAGCTTTTCTTGCAAAGGGCTAGATAGGAAATATTTTAGGCTCAGCAGGACTATGGTCGTTGTTAGAGTTACTCAACTCTGCCAGGTGCTTCACAAAAACAGCTATAGATGATATATAGAAACAGATGAATGAGGTTGTGTTCCAACAAAACTTAACTTTGAACAACAGGTAGCAAACCAAATAGTTTGCCCACCCCGATATACTGAGTGATGGTCTCATGCCCCAAATTAATGACTGTTAAAAAGGTTTTATAAAATGTACTGTTAGTTGAGTATATCCTTTGTGCAGCCCCACTAACCAAAATGTAGCTTTAAGGTCAGCAAAAATACACAGTGATTGATCTGTACCAGTTTCCTCAAAGGAAAAAAAAAAAAAAGTTCCTAAATCACTTTCCCTCCACCATAAAAAACAGGTGTATGGGGTGAGGTAGCTACTAACTACCTTTGTGGAACCTCTGCAGAGTCAAAAATGAAAGCAAATGTATCCAAGTCGTTGGCGCTCCCATATCGCCTAAACGTACAGTTTTCACTAGAAATGAAATTACTAATTCTAGTTTCATGCTCAGATGAGCCTGTAAAATTATCTAACCCATTCGACATATAAATTGTGACATAAGCTCTAATACAAGGACCCTAGGATTTTGGGGGCTGCTTAGAAATCTATCCACAAAGGTGAATAGTATTTCAAAAGTAAAATCCATTCCAAGCCCAGAGAAAAAAAAAATTAAAATACCATCTCTTTGTAACATCAGAAACCACAAGCACATACCTTCATAAGGGGACTGAGGTGGCCGTTGGTTTTCCTTGCGCCCCTCAGTTGGGCGTAGATTTCAGGTCCTTTAGTAGTGAGACATGGTATCTGTGGAAGAAAAAACATTAGAACTTATACTAAAACATAAAACAAAACAAACAAACAAAAAACCCTTATTAGTAGGAAAAGTTCTAGTGAATCTTAAGAACAAGTTCCATTCTGGAACTCTGAAACACATTGATGAATTATAGGTTTTCCACTGTCACTGGCTTCCCTGAGTTTCTCACTCTGCCGACGATTTGCTCTTTGGATCTCTGGGTCTCCATGTTTCTGACATAGCCTCTTTCCCTCTCTGTCTCTCTCACTCCTTCCTGCTTTTCTCTCTCTCTCTCACTCTGGTTCTATCATAGTCTTTGGGATCTTTTCTCTATCTCTCTCTGTACCTCAACTTCTGTCTATTCTGTTTCTCTTTCTTTCTCTATTCCTTTGTCTGAGGTTGCCTCGCAATTAAGCAATTCAATTATCAAAGTTCTTTTCCGTGGCCATGTGAGACTTTTAGTGACTCGCCTTCATGGGTGAGGAGTTACAGGTAGAATATGAGTGCTTGACTCACTATGTATTCATATAGCTCAGGTGTGTGTATATGTGGGGGGGGGCGTGTGTGCATATATGAATATGTACACGTAGGCAATTATGTAGATGAATATCCAGATGAAGCTAATGTCTGAGATTTAAATTGAGATATATGTTTAATTCGTTGGACTTACAGGTCACCAAAACATCTACTATATAGTACATAGTCTTGTTGGGGCAAATACCTCCATATATGTGTCTCTTTTTAAAAGACTTTATTTATTTATTTGACTCTCCCCACTAAGCAGAGAGCCTGTGTAGGGCTCAATCCCCTGGGACCATGACCTGAGCCAAAGGCAGATGCTTAACCAACTGAGCCACCAGGCGTCCCCAATACCTGTCTCTTTTCTAATTAGAAAACCAAACTGATGAGGAAAGGCTTGGTTGCATTCACTATCACATGAGGAGGAGAAACATACAAAGTGATCTCCTACCACCTTTGTCATCAAAACTATCTACACTAGTAATTAGAAATTTGGGGGTTTTTGGTGAAATCTAGGTGCTAGAATTAAGTATAATGACGCTTATGAGGTTCATGATCTTTTTTGGTTTAGTTTAAAAATTTTTTTAAGGAATAAAAGTAGCATATATTCATAGAAGAAAAATTTTTAAAAAACAATTTAAATGATAGAACAGTCATGATCAATGATAATATTTTAGTCTTCCCTTTCTACTTTTTTTCATATTTTCTTTCTTTTCTTCTACAAAAATAGAAACATATTCGATAAGGTATACAGAGCCCCTATTATGTACCAGATGCCCTGTTAGATAATTAAGATACATCAGAAAACACAACAGACAAAAATTTCTACCTTCAGGGAACTTGAAATATTACTTTTTTAAAAACTTATGGTTTTACTTTTGCTTTGCTGTATACATTTTCTAAGTCATTTAATACAAATTTATAGTGCACTTAATAGGTATATAACATTTTATCCCATTGATGCAGAAGAAGATGGGTATTATTTGCTTTTGTGGACCAAGAAAAGTCCAAAACCACCCCAAAACATACAAACCCAAAGTCACACAGCAAGAATTTAGTAAGTATTTACTCTGAGTGAATAGTTATAAGTGCTGTGAGGGATATACAGAAAAAAGAATAAAAACTATTTTTTCTAAATATGAGGGATGACCCCAGCCCTCTAAGACATGAAAACTGACAAGAGAGGGAGCATAATTGCAGAAAAGAGGACAATATACATTATACATCTGCTCCATGGGCATTACACGTTCTTACGAGGGTGTGCTCTTCTTAATTCAAAGACGACATCTACTAGTACTACTACTACTACAGATAATGTTTATTACTACGTGCCAGGAACTACGTGCGGTAAGGGCTATCCAACCCATTTAAGACTGTTAACAACCCTATAAAAAGAATATTTTTATGTATGAGGAAAAGAGACATAGAGTCATAGTTATTTTCATGAAGTCACAGAGCTAGTAAATGATGAAGCAGCATTTCAAACCCAGAAAGTCTGTTTCCAGAATCTTTACTACTGATCATTATATTAGAGTTAAAAAAGTATATCATGTTTCATCCTCAGAACACAAATCTTATTTATATGGAGAACCAAGAAAAATGGTACCAAAAACTCATTCCCATACAAACTTCGAAGTGTTTATTTCAACAGTAGAAAGAATGCTTTCCAGGGAAAAGCATTGTCTTTCCTCTTTCTGGTATCTTCTACGTGCATCATTCTCTCTCTTCTAGTCAGCTTCGGCAGGTCTGACCCCATTGTATTCAGATTGTTTTGAGAGGTTATTGAAAGCTGTGGACTTCAACTTTTTCCAGAAAAATAAAACATGCTCATATACACACAATGTGCAGGCAATCTCAGGAAGTTCATGGACCCTGAAGCCTGTAGAAGAATTCTCTAGGGAAATATTTTTCAAACTTTAGTGTTACTAAGAATCACGTAGGGGATTATTACAACATAAATACCCCTGCTCACTCTCCTACCCCCTTTAACAGAATAAATACAAATTCTAGAGGCTACATTTACTTCAAACACCCCAGGTTATTTCAAATGTGGGGGCCTGAGGAACACCCTTGAATGTAGTCTTGGTTGCCTGTTGGAGAACACAAGGCTGCTCAGTTCACAACCGAGGGCTGGTCAGGTGGAAATCCAGATGTGGGTGACAAAAGGCTTTTAAATGATTCTTATCAAAGGAAAGAAGTGAGGAACTAAAAAAAACCTTTGACTTTCCAAACAGGCAAGGCCCGGATCAGATGACCCATGAGTTAGGGTCCCTATATCCTCTCTCATTCTCGTTAGGGAAGTGGCCGGAAACATCAAACCTCTGGCGCTTGGGCACAGTATGATTAGCTAATTACCCGATAACATGTCTTGGTAGCCTGAGGTCCATGTGAGTGTCCATATCTCTCTAGAGCAGTAGCCAACAGGGAGAAATCAAATGCTAGTTTGCACACATTCATTCTTCCTGGAGAGCAAGCTGGAGGTGACATGTTAATGATGTCACAGGAGTCACTCACAGGAATGTGTGGATGTCATGAAAGGAATCAAACACCTGAGAACCAGCCAGCACCCTGAGAGCAGAGTAACATGGAAGGGAGTACACTTAGATTTTTCTGTTCATGCCAAGGATTCCCCTGTCATCACTTGAACTGGCTTAGGAATTCCTCTCTAAGAAATTTCAGAATGAACCCAATACACAAAGGCAGTATGACCATAGAAAGAGCTTTGCAGTCAAAGTCAGAGCAAAACTCAAATTTCTGATGTACAAACTTTTACCAGCTAGGTAATTTGTGGCAGCTTTCTTAACCCCTCTTAAGACAGAGTAGGAGCAGACTTGGATTCCCTCAACTCTGACCTTGAAATCCAGCATTTCTTGGTAGCTGAAACTTTTGCCTCTTGAGTAGGTATCTTGCAGGTACATGGAAGAAGTGTGTTTACCAAAAGAGGGACTCACCAGGAAGACTGGTGAAGGCCAAACAAAACCAGTCTGTGCCCCAGGTGGACCCCAGGCCTGACCTGACCTTTCACCAACTTTCTCCCTCACTATAACACTAAAAATCATACCCAAGGGTGGAGATTTAACATGCTATGGAGATATGTAGTCCATGGTGAAGCATATTCTGCCCAATGCACCTATTTTCCCCACCTCCTATATCCCCCACCCCTACATGCTCAGGTGTCTCTCCTTTCCCACTTCAGCCTCCTCAGCCTCCATTCTGAGAGCCAGCCTGATGATCCTTTCCTTTGTTCTGTCTCCCCTGTGCTTAAGCATAAGCCCCAAGGGCCTTGCCCAAAACTCCTATTGTCCTCTAATAAATTTCTGTCCAAGGATCCCAGTTAGCAATACCCTAAACCTCAATTTCCAGTGTTAGAATGGGAATAATACCCACCTCACAGGGTTGTTGGAAGGATTAAATTACAAGACATAGTGATGATACTCTGCAATGGGCTTAAAGAGGGTTGCTGAAAAGCTAATGGTGACTTACCATAGCTGTTAAAAGTCAGCTTCTGTTATGTGATGTAGAGAGCACACCTGGGTGGAACAGAGTTGCTCGGGAAACTCCCCTCTGCCTTGTCTCCAACCCCCCGTCTCAGTCAGATACAAGAAGAGTGAAAGGAGCCAGGGATGACTGATTTACAATTGTCAGCAAAAAAGTAACACTTCTATCATTAGGCAATGTCACCCGACTTGAAGTAAAGCTTATTGGCACCCTGTACGATCACTTTACAAGGCTAATGATAGCCCATCCATTACCCTGTATGAAACAACCTGTTCTAAAGCCCAGCACCTATCCCTGCATCCGTTTTCCTGAACCCCAGGAGCTCTGTGCCCCAACCCACTGGTGGTTCCTGATGGGCAGGAAGGAGGGCTTAAGCCAAACATAACCCTGTCCCCAACCCATGGCAAATGGCCTGAGCACGCACAGGTATCAGTGGAATTCTGTGTCCTAGGTTGTAGCCTCCCTTTCTTCCAACACCTGACACGTACATCACACTGTTAAACCAGCCATCCCTCAGTTTCATCTCGCACAAAGTGTAGGTAATATTATCTGTCCTTCTTATCTCGTAGGACTACGATGATAATAAAACTGAAGCAATATGACAAAAATCTTCAAAAGTGAAGCATTTTGAACAGTAAAAAGGCACATTACTGATCTAAGGTAGTAGAAAAATATTCAGTAGATCTCAGCAGAAGCAGATATGATGGCTTTGATGGACAACTAAAAGTACATGCCAGGCTTCCTTCAAGAACATTCAGGTCCTTTTATCCCCATCAGAATTTTAAAATAATCTCTGTTCTTTCAGGATGAACCTTGCGTAGTAAGATTTCACCTTTGTTTCTTGCCAAGCTTTTAACCATTGCATCTGTAAGGGTGAAGAGTGGGCTACATGCAAACGTGTTACTTTGGCACACTGATTATTTTAAATAAAAGTCACTTACAAGATAGCCAGTACAAAAAGAACACTCTGATCGCCACCCCCACTCCTCAACCTGCCTTTGTCTCCAGAAAGCAAGAAATAAATCTCCTTCTCTGTACCACAGGTAAAAAGAATCTTTCCTTTACAGGAAATTTGGCCCAAGAAGGCTTTATAAACAAGCGTGTTACTTTTTTACGCTTTTACTTTCCTAGCCAAATCCGTTGAAAATTCCTTATCATCTGTAGCTCCCAAAGTTACATTTTCTTGTCCTGTCAATTCCTCAGAGATTTATCATCTCTTCACCTAAAAAGTTGTAAAAATTGCCTGCCCTGGTCATTTCCTGAAGTCTCAATTTCATTATTGTGCCACTGTGTGTACTCTGGTTTGGTTTTGTTTTTATCCTGTTACTCTGTCTCATGTAGATTTAATTCCTAAACCAACTGGAAGAACCTTGGAGGAAAGAAGGAAAATTGTTCCTCTCCTGCACATACATCTGATGGGAGCAGAGTCTGCTCTCTGCAGCGGCTGTCATATCTCTTAGAGGCCAGCATCTCTGGCCATGGCAGGGATGAGGTCTGGCCAGTTTGCCTTTGGAGACACAGGTGCATTCTTCATACTTTTGAGAAGTATGGGACAATAATCCAGATACACATAAAGAAAGATTATAGATTTTCATATAAATTTAAAGACATAAAACAAAGTGGCATTTTGGGGAACCTGGCTCAGGATGTGTCTGATAGAATTCACTCAATAAAAGACAGTCTTCGGGCGCCTGGGTGGCTCAGTGGGTTAAGCCGCTGCCTTCGGCTCAGGTCATGATCTCGGAGTCCTGGGATCGAGTCCCACATCGGGCTCTCTGCTCAGCGGAGAGCCTGCTTCCCTCTCTCTCTCTCTCTGGCTGCCTCTCCGTCTACTTGTGATTTTTCTCTGTCAAATTAATAAATAAAATCTTTAAAAAAAAAAATAAATAAATAAAAGCGTCCGGTGTCTTGGAACACAAAAAAAAAAATTAAAAAAAAAAAAAAAAAAAAAGACAGTCTTCGTTTTGAAAATCGTGCTTGAGAAGTAAGTCAGGATAAAAAGAAGCTATGACATCCAACATGAGATTTAAATGGGCAAATAAGGACCATCATAACTTTAAGGGATGAGGTAGGGGGTTTTTTGTTTGTTTTTGTTGGAGGGGGCACCAATGTTCAATTTTTCATTGGGCATATAATATACCCATAATCATTCAAAATTGATAGCATATATTAAGGAATTTCCTCTCTGTTTTCTCCTGCCGTTCTTCTGCCTACCATGAACAATGGCCATCTCAAAATTCTCCTTTTAAAGTCCTCACTACTATTCGTTGTCCAATTAAAGCATCGTCCTTGCTATAAGCCTTCTTAGCCATGCCTGCCAGAGGGTTCCCGTCTCAACTTTACCTCTATAGCAGCTCTGCTTTCAGATGACCCGTGTCTTCTAGAACCTCATAGGAACGTTCATCACTTTCCATACCACGTCACACACATCTCTTCATCAGTGCCTGGAACATCACAGGTGCTCAGCGATATCTGCAGAATGAAAAATTAATAAGATTATTTGCACAATGTTGTTAGTGTTGTCCCTGGCACATGGTACTCCTTAAATGGTAGCAACTGTTCATATAAATAAGAAAACACTCCATATAGTTTGTGCCCAATTCTATGGTTTCATGTCCAATTCTATTCTATTCATACTTTTTTTTTTTTAAAAGATGTGAATCATCCCGAGTCATTTTTTTTTAAGTTTTAATTTAAATTCCAGTTAGTTAACATAGAGTACAAGGCTAGTCTCATATAGTGATTCATCACTTCCACACAACACCTGGTGCTCATCACAACAAATATCTTTCTTAATTCCCATCACTTATTTAACCCATTCCTCCACTCCCCTCCCCCGCACCAGAGTCAATATTTAACGATCTTTTATAGAAGGTCCCAGC
Source organism: Mustela erminea (assembly GCF_009829155.1). Classification (NCBI taxonomy): domain Eukaryota; kingdom Metazoa; phylum Chordata; class Mammalia; order Carnivora; family Mustelidae; genus Mustela; species Mustela erminea. The sequence continues at coordinate 70,800,549 of NC_045627.1, forward strand.
AAATCCCAAAATGAAGTGTCATTTCTACTCTTGGATTATGCATTTTGCAGCTGAAGTTTCCATGTTTTCCAACACAAAGGTGATATAAAACAAACTACTTTTTTTTTTTTTTTTTTTTTTTTTTAAATATTAACACGAATACCAGTACCTGATTTAAACAGTGGGTTTCAAACTTCAGGGATGTAAACACATATGTATGGGAGCAATAGGGAGATAATCTAATCACGTAAAATACAAGGCTCCCTCACTCCCAAGTCAAGGACATAGATCAACGTGTTATCTTTGTGTGCCCAAAACTTTACTTACAAATACAAGGAGCTCAACACTCTCAAAACGAAGACACAAAAATGTATCTGACCTGAGTAGAGCTTCAAAGAAACAGACTATGTGTCCTCAGAAAGCAGAAAGCTGACAGTCTTTCTACTTTAAAGGAGATTCAAATTGGCCCATCTGCCCCCACGTCTTACACCTTCTTCCTCTACAGCATCTTGCTTTCCATGTCACAATGTATCAGCCTTCATAATCAGGACCGGAGCCCTGATCAGCAAAGGAAAACTATAAGTTTGTTAAAGAAAGCCAATTCTATGAAAATTTAAGTGTATATAAATGATCACCCAACCTGGTTTTCACAACCGATGTCAAATTAAAATCGGGTTTTTTGTGGACTCGGTCATGTATGAAGTTAAGATCTCAAAATTTTCACACAAATTTGTGCTCAGTGAATCACTCACGTGTTGCTCCTAAGGCTCTCTGAAGATGAAGAGGGGAGTGTGAGAACAATGGAATCACTTTGGAGTTCAGGAGTGAAATTGGACAGGTATGTATTAAAAGCGTTCTTTTTTCTCAAGGAGACGGAGCATCCGTACCAGGACGTGCCTCTTCCCAATATCCTCTGAAATCCATTCATGAGGAATAATTTTACAAGAGACCTCGACTGGCTCTGATTTCTATGTCCTACCTTAAAATCTACAAGGCATACATAGATTTGGGAGTCAGATCCAAAAGGTTTGCAAACTGTGCTCTGTCCCTGATGCTCACATAAGAGCCTGACCAGGTGACTTATTCTTTCTGAACCTTGGGTTCCTGTTTAATGTCATGGGAGTGAGTAATCATTCAACACTTACAAGATTATTGTGACATTTTAAAAAATGACGGATATACAACATTTTACAACAGCGACAAAAAAATACTGGCCCGGTTCAGGGACACCTGGGTAGCTCAGTCAGCTAAGCCTCTGCCTTCAGCTCAGGTCATGATCCCAGGGTCCTGGGATCCAGCCCCACAATGGGCTCCCTGCTCAGCGAGAAGCCTGCTTCTTCCTCTCCTTATGCCTGCAGCTCCCCTTGCTTGCGCTCTCTCTCTCTCTCTCTCTCTCAAGTAAATAAATCAAATCTTAAAAAAAAAAAGAAAAAAAAAACTGGCCCGGTTTAGTTGCTAAGGTAGTGTTGATATATTTCAAGTCTAAAAATAACCGAGGGAGAAGACATGCACGTCACATAATCAGACAGTCATGGCAATTTGATAAATGCAACATTAATACCATCGTAATGACATAAGTTATGTATGCAGATGACTGTCTATGAGCAATGGTGCCAGGGAGAAAGAACGGGAATAAGAAACTGAAACATTTAAATTGCATTCAGCATAAAAACGTGAGGAAAAGATATTAATGCTTACCACCTACCTAACAAGAATTTCACAGGCATTAACGAGCTAGTGCTGGTTAGCATTCCCGTACTCGGTGGAGGAAGGAATAATACACCGAACACACCCCACAAGGCAGTGCATATAATCATATAAAGTTAGATCGTATGAAATGAGTTGTATAGAAGCAATACGTTCTTGCTCCTGACAAATAATCTGTGCTCAGGCCCCTGAATGCCATAGTACACCCTCATTTGGTCCAAATCTTGCAAAGATTCTCATCAAGAAAGTCTGCCCTGGATGACAAGGCTGCAAAGGTCAGTACCTGAATTTAAATAATGGCTCAAAATCTTAGAAATTCCTCTGAACTCACTCTCTCTCAGTCTCTCTCTCTCTCCCTCTTTTTCTTCTCTCTCCCTCTCTCTCTCTCACACACAGAATAAAGCAAGGTCTAGTCATGTGCAAGGCCAAAGTTACATGCATCCTCGGATGGCTGGCCCAAGAGCATTAGCAACATGCACAGGAAAGAGGCAAGAAGGAGAGGGGAAGTAGGCAAGAAAAATATTCAGAATATTTGAAAAGTTATATTGGCGGTCTATAATCGTATAATCACCATATCCTTAGTTCAGTCTTTTAGCTAAAGATCAGACAGGTTCAAAGGATATGTGATGGCTTTGCCCCACTTTCTGGGGGAGAATCATAGTGACCAACCATGAATTTCAGATGTTGTGTTCATATTTGGGGTTGATGAACTATTTCCTTTACTACTGATCAGAGAGAAAAAAAGTGTTGGAAATGGCAGTGACACACACATGAATGAGACTTCAACACAACAGTGTCCTTCCATGTGCATCAAGATCTGTCATTCTGTCCATTAATTCTGATTAACACTGACCTCACTTTACAGGTGAGGAAATCTATACTCAGATTATGTGAGCTTGCCGAAAGTACATGACAAATAAAGAGGGCTAGCACTCATATCTCCACTCTACTTTTCATTTCATTACTGAGAAGTTTCCTCTGATCTGAGAAGTTTTCTCTGATTCTACACTAATTTACAAAAATAATAACTTTATGTTCTCCATGACACTGAAATGGATATATCTGGGTAGATGAAATTGATGAGCTCTGCCTCTGAGGTCAGAGAGGGAAGGTTATGGGGTGTGCATGCGTGGGCAGTTAAGATTAAAAAATGAAGGACTTCAGTCAAGAGAGAAATCTCACTAGTTAGCACACTTTGAGTGCTCAAACATCATCAGTCACCACCCTTATTACTACAATAAGTAGCCCTCGTAGACGCACAGCAGGTCACTGATCCAAAAATCTGACCCACACTCCCCCTACATGACTTAGAAGTATAATCATATGACCGTGCTGGCAACACACACACACCCCACCCCACCCCACACACACAGTCTGGCAATACATTTAAGTAATTTCTTTTTTTTAATTGTGTTATGTTAGTCACCATACAGTACATCATTAGTTTTTGATGTAGTGTTCCAAGATGCACTGTTTATTTCTTAAATGAACAAGTATCTGGTTTGCCTAAAGTGCATTCTCCCCTCTCTCATTCTGTTCAAAATCTTTCAAGATTAGGTAAGGGATAATTTGAAGCTTGGATAACAGTATGTATTTCTAGCCCAAAGTCCTTTGCTTCATGGTACCTATATATTTGATGTGTTTGCAACTTCCTTTTACAGTCAGAAATTTGGAGGTAAATGCTTAAAGAAGTGAAAAAGTTTCAGAAACTTGAAATTTAAGTGGAATGAATAATTTTAATGGCAATGATACTAAAAATGTGATTATTAAAGTAGCAAGTAAGAGGAGTAAGAGCAAAGGTCTCCATGGAGCACCATGGAAATAATCTCTGCTTCAGTTGTTTAAGTAAATGTGTTTATGAACAACCTGAGCACCAGAACCTACATCCTCCAGGCTAGATGTTGGAGCAGTCTGGACGCTCTCAGGACAGGGCTAGGAAGACTAACCGCTATTCTGTGATCGCATCAATACATTCTAAACCTATGCTCATTCCTACTGAACAGATTTTATCTTAAAATACTCAAAATTTCTATTTCAGAAGTTCACAACGAGCATAACTAGAGTGGGAAGTTTTCTAGCAATCTCACTATAAATGAAGTCATGGTAGAAGGTGCTAAACTGATAATACGTGCATATTTTAAAGAAGAAACTCTCAATTTCCTGATTGAATCCACTACTTACGTATGTTTATTTTTCGCCTGCCCTTTTCATAATGTTCTCAATGTCTGCTCTATGGTAACCTAGAGGAATTGCACACGTTTCTTAAATGGTCTTTAATCACAAGCACCAAAACCGTTGTTTCACCGTTTCCGCCAAGGAGTTTCCAGATTCACTTTAAATTGACAGCTCCAACAGTGGAGGGCCGCAGACATACTCCCCAAATTCTAAAACCTCCTTCGGCATGGCCAAAAATCATGACACGCCTCCCTGCAAGCGTCTCCGTGTGCAGCAGAAGCCACCACACCTACTGTCTCAGTGTCCGCCTCTTGTCATCCAGCAGCCCCTTCACCTCCGAAGGAAGGGTCAAGCCTTTATTTGTGCGCTTCACTGGAAAAGGGCAAAGAGTGGGGGACAACAAGGGATTGCTGTCACTGGGGTCTTGATGTTTCTAGGACTGGATCACACTGGAAAACAAGCAGCAAAGCCCCAGCTCTAAACACACACATACACACAAGCCCTTAGAAGGTGGTACAGGCTCTCTCTGGAACTTGCATCTCCTGAGTGCCCAGAGAGACAGACTGCACAAAGGACAGTAACTGTCCATGGCAGTTCTCATCCACTTTAAATCTGTCATCTTGGACTTCCTGGAGCCATCAGTTAAGTCTGCACCAAGTGGACGGGAAACCATTCCAGAGAATGTCCGACAGCCCTGAAAGTTAACCCTCTCACCCCCACATTGCAGATACTTACTAACAAACCCACTCTGCCTGGTCTTCAACCCCAGGGACAAGGTGTAGGATTTACCTGCTAATTTGGCAGTTTCTTTCATGGTTGGGGCTTGGAGAAGATGGAGGTCCCGGAGGGATGGAAGCATTTTGGAGGTGATACAGCTCCTGGGGAACTTGGGCAGTCGTTTCTTTTTGCACAGTTCCCAAGTTAGAAGCCTCATATGCCCCTGTCCGCCTGACTCTCCTACACACTTCAGCGCTTCCTCCTCTCACCCCTTACCCCCTCACCTCTTCCATCGCGCCCCGCCGCCGCCACTTCTCCGCGCAGGACGCTGTGGTGGTCAGCCAAGGGGCGCGGCCTTTGTGTGCGGAGTTCCTTGTCACCTCCAACGTGCAGATCGTCCGCTCAGCTCCTCCAGCCCGGAAGCCTGCAGCTTTGTTACTCTTGCTGAGGAGTTCCAGGGTCCCAAGGCTCAAAGTGCCCCCGGAGCTTCCACTCTTGCTGGGCTCCAGGTTCCCGCTCTGCGTCGGAGGAGCTCCGGGAGGAGGGTGGGGAGCCGCAGCACCCGGGCCTCGCGGGTTTACGCGCGGGCGCCCCGGGGCGAGGCCCTGGGACAGCGGGACACCGCAGGAGCGGCCACCGCAGGCGTCCGGGGCGTCCCGGTCCCAGAGCCCAGCGCCCGAGAGGAGCGCGCTCAGCCCGGGGGTGGGGCGGGGGCAGCCGCGCCCCGCGGCCACTTTTCCCATCTAGGCAGCCGAGAGGGGACCCGGGGCGGCGGCGGCGGCGTGGGGTTTTCCGCTGGCGGGCTGCGGGGGGCAGGCGCTCAGGACCCCAACTCCAGCCAACTTGGGCTGCGGAGCGGGCGGGCGTTGGCGGCGCCGGGAGGGAGGCGGGAGGCGGGGCGCGCGGAGCCAGGCGCCGCCACGTGGACTGCATCCCGGGTCTCCGGATGGCCCAGTCCTCGCCTGCGGACCCCAAGCGCGGGGGCCAGGGGTAGCGCAGGCTCCCTCTCCGCCCCCCGCTCTCCCCTCGACTGGGCTGCGGGCTGGGAGCGGGCTGGGAGCGGGCTGGGAGCGCCAGGGACCTTTCCCCTCCTGCTCTCCTCCTCTAGCGTTGTTCCCCCTCTGTTCTCTCCACTAGGAGTCCGGATTTCCTCTGCAGCCAGGACCCTTGTCTGCGCCTTTGGAAGGAGAGAGATCTAGGGATTCCTCATTTCCCCTTAGTCTCTGTGAATTGGCACCTTGATCTGACCCAGAGCACGGGCAACGCATCTGGGCCCAGGGAATGGTGTGGGGTTGTGTGTAAGACGATAGATAGGTAATAGATTGATAGATTGATAGATCTTAGAGATAAATAGAAATATAGTCTATCCATTTAAGATCTATTGATCTATCATCTAACTCTCCAATAATGATAGTATGGGTATTTAAGAGGTTCTCCAGTCAGTGGCCATGCTTTGCTCTCTCTCCCTGATCTTCTATAATATTCTTTCTAAAGCCAGTCTTTTTGTATGACTAACCATGCTACTAACCATGCTCTAAATATTTTGGGGACACACACTTCCACATCCTCTAGAACAAGACAAAGTCCTGGGTGAAACGAAAAAGAAGCTCGAACTGTGGGCTTGGGACCATTTTGGGTTTTGCACAATGTTACACATCCAATGGCTTAGCACAAAATCTAAGCCTTCATAGGTAATCAGTAATATACTAAAGGTGTATTGATTGCATCTATTATACCTGTTCTGTACATTCTCTGTTTCCTTGTATCAGTCTTTACCCTTCTAGTATGAGACATGCCTTCTGAAATCTTGGGATAACTTCCATACAATTTAAAGCCTTCTATGTGTGTTGAAATCTGCTACTGATTTGCTGTGAGAACTTAGTGAATCATCATGCTTGGTGGCCTAAACTTGAAAATAAAAGGGTTGCCACTGAAGAACAGTCTAAAAAATGAAAAGCCAGTACAATTTAAAAACAAACAAACAAACAGGGACCCCTCGGTGGCTCAGTGGGTTAAAGCCTCTGCCTTCGGCTCAGATCATGATCTCAGGGTCCTGGAATCAAGCGACCCCATTGGGCTCTCTGCTCAGCAGGGAGCCTACTTCCCTCCTTTCTCTCTGCCTGCCTCTCTGCCTACCTGTGATCTCTATCTGTCAAATAAATAAATAAACAAAATCTTAAAACAAACAAACAAAAAGATGTCAATATCATGAAGGACAGAGAAGCTGAAGTTCTGTCCCCAGTTCAAGGAAATTCAGGAGACAAGAAAACAAATGGTGTGATCCTGGACTGGTTTCTAGACCAGGAAAAGGACATCAGTGAGTCAACCGGTAAAATTTATATAAGGTCTATAAATCAGTTGACAGTATTAAATCACATTTAATTTCCCAGTTTTGAGATGGTACCATGGTTGTACAAGATGTTTATATTTATGGAAACTGAATAAAACGTATATAAGAATTTCATTTCTGCAACACTTTGTAGTCTGGTACTATTTTCAAAGAAAAATGAAAAAAAAAATTGGCCTGAAAAATATAATGAAAGAATTGGATTAAATGACCTTTAAAACCTTTCGGAGCCTACAGTTCTTCTATCTATAATATAAAATCTACCAAGCCAACTTTCCTACTGAACTTGTTATAAAGTTCAAATGGACATTTTACGGAGGAAAAATGACTTCGGAAATTGCAAAGTAGGGGTGCCTGGATGGCTCAATGGTTAAGTGTCTGCTTTTGGCTCAGGTCATGATCCCAGGCTCCCTGTTCAGCGGGAAGCCAGCTTCTCCTTTTCCCACTCCCCCTACTTGTGTTCCCTCTCTCACTGTGTCTCTCTCTATGTCAAATAAATGAATGAATAAATAAATAAATTGCAAAGTATTCCTTAAATTCCACAACTTTTCAGTTTATTTTTAGAAGGGTAAAATGCCTTCAGATGTCTTCACGACCTTGACAAAACTAATAACACTCCTGTTAATAACCAAGTAGCACCCAATACTCAGTAAATGACTGCCAGAGAGATAATAGCTATAATAATAAAACAATAAAAATTCTCCTAAATATATATTTTGTTTCCTTTGTGGTAACTTCATTGAAAAATATAATTTCTGGGGGCACCTGGGTGGCTCAGTGGGTTAAGCCTCTGCCTTCGGCTCAGGTCATGGTCCCAGGGTCCTGGGATCCAGCCCCACATCGGGTTCTCTGCTCAGCAGGGAGACTGCTTCCCCCTCCCCCTCTGCCTGCCTCTCTGCCTGCTTGTGCTCTTTCTCTCTTTGTCAAATAAATAAATAAAAATCTTAAAAATATATATATGACTTCTGGACCTACAAAGGGACCATTTAAAAGATAACAGGGTAACTGTTACTCATTAATAATTAAACCTTTTCTGACTTGACTTCTGTAAGATGTGCTCTTGGAAGACTCTTCTGAGTTATTCTTTAGACCAATCTAAGATGAGCAAAAGCAAGCAAAGCAGTCAGCACTGCCGTCAAATTTCACTGTTTTCATGAGTAAGAGAGTGTCTTAAATGGAAGATTAGCTCAGTCATTAAAGGAACCTGGAAAATTCTCCCCCAAAATACCTTTACTCTTCATGAATAAGGGCTTATCCTTGGAAAACAGACCTGTACCCTGTGAGTGAAACAAAGTACCTGCCAGTTGTGGTTTATACACAGGAAAAAAGAACTGTGTTTCTCTTTCCTCCGCCAAGCCACAATTGCTATTTGTTAAAACCCAGAAAACCTGTTTCTCTCTTCTCTCGCAATGGTTTCAGAAATTTGCAGATGCATTTGCTTAGAGTCTTTTCTAAAAGCCTTCCAACTTCCTTTCTAGCTCTGATAAATGTGTGAAAATAATTCCACAGCTGGGAGACAGGACTAAGAAGTCAAAGTAAAGTGGGTCTCTATTCAAATAAGGAAAGAGGTGAAGCAAAGAAAAAAAAAAAAGAAAGAAAGAAAGAAAAAGAAAAAGAAATATGTTGGAAGAGTAAGAATTAATGTTGATTTTGAAATAATGTTTTTAATATTCTTGTTCTAGATTATTGATTATCTGCCTAGTATAAAAACAAGAATGGATAGCCACACTGAAATAGCTCCCAGAGAAAGATGGTAACGATACAAATGCTTTGGTTTGTTTTTGGTTTTGTTTTCCTCCATATAAATGTTACTTTCCCCAAACTCCCAAGTACATATTCCTACACCATTCACTTAAAGAGGTGGTCCAAAAGATTCGTTTATGGGAATTTATGGAGGATGGGCATTTTTAAAAGTGTATTTAAAAATGAAACTATATTTTGCAGAACAGCTGTGGAGCTACAGAAAGAGTGTGAGCATCCTCAAAGACTGGGATCTGAAGGTGGGCATTCTTCAGTGGGAGTGGCAAACTGCGGAGACCTGGGACACTTGCCACCTTGCATCAACAGAACATTCAGCAACTCAATGCACAGTTTCATTCACAAAGAAGCTGGCCCTTGTCCCCACCGCCAAGCTCAGACCCATGGGTCAGATATTTTGCCCTTGGGGAGAGGCAGGCCAGAGAACAGAGCTCTAATCTCATCTCCAATCCCCAAGGAATTGATTTCAGTGGCAATAAGTTCAAGCTTAAAGTCACTGCACAGAAGTCAAGATTATGGAGAAAGGCAACTGCTAGGAGATCTATAAATGTGTCTGTCGGTGATAAAGCCTACCTGGGGGGTTGTCCTCATTTCAGTGGAGAAAAATGAGGACAGTGACAGCTGGGAAGAACCCTCTTAAGTCAGACAAATATCTGTCAAGGACCTCAGGAACTCTCCCCTGAAAAGACGCTAAATTGGATTGGAATTCTATGTAAAAGGATTTATGTCTCAAGGCATTGTTGGAAATAAGAGAGCAATTAGTAAGCAACTAATGGAGCTAGTAGCTGTGTGTGATGAGGAAAAGAGAGAGCTCGACGATAAGCACAGTCATCCTAGGGTAACCTTGGGCAGACTCAAGTCTACGTCCTCTGAAGAGAAAACTCAGAGGCTTCACACTGGGGTGTGATGAAGTGTTGGCATTGGGTAAGGATAGACATCACTAAAATAATCCAGACTCAATCAGTAAATGAACAAGAAAGAGAATAATGATAAGCTCTGGAAAGACAAAGAAAAGGCCTAGAATTGCTACAGATACAATTCAAAATGTCACACTCACGCACACACAAATACGGGAGACAAAGTGGTCATACTGGAAAAGTATGACCCATACACCAGAAAAAAGCAAAAAAGATTATGGAAAGTGCCTGTGAGAACATTCAAATGTCCGGTTTTTTAAAAATCGAAGTATAATTAACATACAATGTGGTATTAGTTTCAGGTATATAACGTATCGATTCAAAATTTCTGTATATAACTCACTGCTCACCACAACAAAAGTAGTCACCAGCTGTCACCGAACAATGCTATCACAGTATTATTGACTATATTTCCTATGCTGTACTTTTCATCTCTGTGACTTATTTATTTTATAACTGTAAATTGTACCTCTTAATCCCCCTTATCTTTTTTTTTTAGATTTTATTTATTTATTTGACAGACAGAGATCACAAGTAGGCAGAGAAGCAGGCAAAGAGAGAGAGGAGGAAGCAGGCTCCCTGCTGAGCAGAGAGCCCGATGTTAGGCTCGATCCCAGGACCTTGGGATCATGACTGGAGCCGAAGGCAGAGGCTTTAACCCACTGAGCCACCCAGGTGCCCCAACCCCCCTTATCTTTAACACCTATCTTCCCACTCTCTCCCCACTGGCAACCATCAATTTGTTCTCTGTATTTGAGTCTGTTTCTGTTTATTTATTTATTTTTTTAGAGTCCACATATAAATGAAATCGTTTGTCTTACTGTGCCCGGTTTATTAAATGTCAAATTGAACAGACTTAAATATGCTCAAAAAATTAAAAGAAACAATGATTAAAGTAAAAGAAAGTATGATGATGATATAATGTCAAACAACTAATATCAAAAAGGAGAAATTCTAGAAAAAAATGTAAACTCTGGAGTTAAAAAACATATACAATCAAAATAGAAATTCACTGGAGGGCTCAATGGTTGATTTGATCCAGCAGAAGACAGCAGTCTAAGACTTTAGATAGATCTATAGAGATTATGCAACCCAAAAAACACAGAGAAAAAGAGGAAAGAAGAAAAATGAACAAAGCCTCAGAAAAATGTGGGACACTCTTAAGCTCTCCAGCATATAGTAAAGACAGTACCAGAAGGAGAGGAGTCAGAGAAATGAGCAGATAAAATATTCAAATAAATAATGACAGAAAGCTTTCCAAATGTATTGGAAAACTTTGATCTACAAGGAGCACAACCTTATTAGACTTTCCAAAATATTTTATTTTATAGAAAATCTTAAAATACATTATTAGGTAAAAATTGGTCTTGAAATCACCTAACACATTTTATTTTAGTCTTGCACTTCATACATTAGTCTTTTTGTTTGTTTGTTTCAAATTTTTATTTAAATTCTAGTTAATTAACATATAGTATATAATTGTTTTCAGGAATAGTGTTCATCATAACACTTACATATAACACCCAGTGGTCATCATAACAAGTGCCCTCCTTAATACCTATCACTGTTTTTGCCCCCTCCCCACCTGCCTCCTTCCATCAATCCTCAGGTTTTTTCTGTAGGTAAGGGCCCCTTATGGTTTGCTTCCCTCTCTATCTCTTTTTTCCTCCCTCCCCATATGTTACTCTGTTTTGTTTCTTAAGTTCCACACATGAATGAAATCATATGGTATTCCCCTTTCTCTGATTGACTTATTTTGCTTAGCATAATACACTCTAGCTCCATCCATGTTACTGCAAATGGCAAGATTCCATTCTTTTTTTTTCCATTTTTTTTAAGACTCCACTCTTTTTGATGGCCAAGTAATATTCCATTAAATATATACACCACATCTTCTTTATCCATTCCATCAGTTGATGGAAATTTGGGCTCTTTCCACAGTTTTGTGATTGTTGATAATGCTGCTATAAACATTGGGGTGCATGTGCCCCTTTAAATCTGTATTTTTATAACCTTTGTATACATTAGTCTTGGAAGGAACCATCCTCAACCAACCCTTACAGTCCTCTGACGTACTAGTCCAAATTAAAAAGAACATGATGCATCAAATTCACAAAGCCAACCCTTTAAGACATAAATGAAAATAACTAACTGAAGAACTAATTATAATTATAACTAATTCTTATAACTTCTTTGGGATCATCAGCTAGAAGAAGGACAGTAAGAGAACTGAACATCTTTCCAAATCTTTCCTTAAGTAATAGTGGCAGGCCATCTCAGGGAAGTTTCAAAGAGCTTATCCCAAGATGAATGAGGTTCATTGAAGCCAGTTCAATAGATTTGGGGGTCTACTGTTCCAACAGAATATATTTGCATAAATTGAATAGTAGCCATTGCAATGGCAGAGAAATAGAGAAGTCCCTTTCTTACCATAGGTTTTGAGTTGATATAGTCAACAACTGGGGTACAGGAGAGACTTCAATGCTAAATGAAGCTCAAATTTCTTACTAGAGTTGTATTAGGTATTCTAATTTCTGATTGGAGATTGCTTTGGACTTAAGATTTTTCTTTTACCGAAAAGAGAACATAAAAGTCATGAACCTGGAAGATTTTTACTCAAGAGCAGAAAAAGATCTGCTCATAAATATTGTAAAGGAACAGTGGCTCAGTGGGTTAAAGCCTCTGCCTTCAGCTCAGGTCATGATCTCAGGGTCTTGGGCAAGTCCCGCATTAGGCTGTCTGCTCAGCGGGGAGCCTGCTTCCCCCCTCTCTCTGTCTGCCTCTCTGCCTATTTGTGATCTCTCCCTCCCTCTCTCTGTCACATAAATAAATAAAATCTTAAAAAATAAATAAATAAAGTTGCATTTTGATTAAGTCATGAGTCATGCTTAATCAATATACTGGTTTCACACATGTTGCATCTTAAATAATTTGCTTCAAATTCAAGATGTTTAATGAGCCAGAGCTGAGCTAAAAGCAAGTCTGTTCATGGACAAATGCCAGATTTTCAAGGTGGCATCAACTGTGAGTTTAATTTTTAAAACCTTTTGTAATGATAAAGAGTAATTTTGCAATGGCAATTCAGCATAATGAATGAAGATTTTCTGCCTCTTTATCTAGTCCTTCTTCAAAGTCCAAAGTCTACCATACATTAGTTGTGTTATATGGAATGTATAACACATCTCATAGGACCGTGTAATGAATGACTGGTATGGGCAATTGTTAATATTGATAGGATGCAGTTCTACAGAATTATTTAAAGGTATTACTGTCTGAATGAAATATGAATTCCTGTTTCTATCAATTTATTATAAGGTGACCTTTGGCAAGTTGTTACTTTCTCTGAACCTCATTGTCTTATGCTTAAAGTGACTGCCTTACAATCCTACAGAATGTGTATAGACTCAAAAATATAAATATCTGAATATCATTGAAGAGTTTTAGATGCTCTGGAAATGCAGGATACAATGGTAATCTTATTTATTTATTTATCTATCTATCTATTTATTTATTTATTAAGACTTATTTATTTATATGACAGAAAGTGAGAGAGAGAGAGAGAAAGCATGTGGCAGGTGAAGGACAGAGGGAAAAGGAGAGAATCCTCAAGAAGTACCCCCATTGAATGTGGAGTCTGACACAGTCTTGAGATCATGAACAGAACTGAAACCAAGAGTCAGATGCTTAACCTACTGAGCCACCTATACACTTGACAATGGTAATTTTAGATAATATTCTACAACAATGTAGTACAAACCCTGACTGAAAACATTCCATGGTGCTGTCAGTGATGGGAGAGAATTCTAAAGGTTATCAGCCATATCTCTCCCTCCTCCTCACCCCATTTTTATTCCTAACCAGATGCTATTCATTCCCTAATTATCACAGGCACAGATACGCATTAAAAAAAATCAGATATGCCAAATCTAGATTCTCAAAAATCTATTTCACTTTAAAAAGTTTTTAGTTATTTATTTAGAGAAAGAGAGGGCATGAACAGAGGAAGGGCAGAGGGAGAGGGTCAAGCAGACTCCCTAATGATCTGGGAGCCCAAAATAGGGGTTGATCCTAGGACCCTGAGATCATGACCGGAGCTAAAGTCAGATGCTTAACCTAATGACTCACCCAGGAGCCCGATATGGGGCTCAATCCCAGGACCCTAGGATCATGACCTGAGCTGAAGGCAGATGCTTAATGACTGAGCCACCCAGGCACCCCTATTTTATTTTTAAAAAGAGGGGTTCAAAAAGTAAACAAAAATATTTTATTTATGTTATTTATTATTGTATATGTTACGTATTTATTCAACTTATTTATTATATATTAGAAGTTATTTATAAAAATGACAGGAGAGTGGGAGCACTGGGGAGATGTTGGTTAAAGGATACAAACTTCCAAGTATAAGATGAATACATCTCAGGGATCTAATGTTCTTCATGGATTTTAGTTAAAAATATGGTATTGCATACTTGAAAATTGCTAAGTGAATAGATCTCAAGTGTCCTCACCACATGCAAAAGAAATAGTGGATGTGTTAACTAGCTTGATTTGATTGTACTACAAATTCCAGAATGTATTTGGACATTATATCATCATATTGTGCATTTCCAAAAAATCACATTGTATGACCCAAATATATAAAATTTTTATTGGTCAACATACTTCAATAAAATTGGAAAACATGCACAAATAGCATTTTTTAAAAAAGAAAATAATGGGAAAGATTAAGCCATATGACAAGGAAGAGTGTTTTAGGAAATAGAACTGCAAGTATCTAAGAAGGGACCAACCTTCATATCCTACAGAAGGAGAGAGGAGAACAGTGTAGAGAGAACAGAGTAGAAAATGAGGAGACGGGTATTAAACAATATTAGGACAATATTCAGGAGGCAAATCACACAGGTCTTTGTAGGCTAGGTAAAGACAAGAATCATACCTGTAAATACCTGTAAATAATACCTGTAAATCATACCTTAAAATTTGGTGGTGCATTAAATATAGCACTCCTCCACCCTGAAAAGAAATTCACATTCGAGAAACCAGTTAGGGATTTAATCATGATAATTTATTATATTAAAAATTATTTAATTTTTATAGTTCGATCTAACAGTTATTTGTGGTGTGTTTTGGACTAGGTCATGTAACAGGCACAAACCTACAAATGACAGTTTGGAACAAAGTTCTTACTCTGAAGAATTCAACCTAGTTGGGATATTATATCATAAATATCATAATGGAGACAAGCACAGGGATGTATGGTAGACAGACCAAATCAAGCATGACAAAGAAGGTTTCCTGGAGGAGGTAGCCTTAGCTGACTCTTGAAGATGAAAAAAGAAGCAAAGGGCATTGCATATCATGGGAATTGCTTGATGAAGGATATAGAATTATAAGGCAGCATGGGGCAACATGCAAACTTCAGTACTGCTGGGGAAAAGGTGAAAAGCATTAATTATTCACTCCTGTTTTAACTGACCTTCCACCTGTCTCCCAAACCCAGAGTTTCATATTTGCATGTGTTTCTACCTGTTCTCACTGTTCGAAGCTCCATTTAAATATCACCCCATCCCTCCTCGAGGTATTTTCAAATGTCCATAGAAAGAAATGTTAGCATGTCGTGATCTCATAAGAATTTTCCACCAAATGTTAAATTCTTTGTAGGTAGGGCTCATGTCTGATTTATTTCTATTCCTACTATGATGCCCAGCAGGGGTTTTCCCACAGTAGATGGTCAAAAACATTTATTGAATAAGTAAATTAAACTAATCTGTCTACATAATCATCTCCAAGTTGATTGTCAATACCAACTTGTATCTCAAAATTATTTTCACTAGGTTTGACTCAGTCTTACAAAGAGTTCCTCAGACTTAATAGACTCTTATAACTTCTATTCAGAAGATACCATTTTCATTAACCCCTTTATTTATTATTTATTTTTTATTTTATTAACATATAATTTATTATTTGCTTCTGGAGTACAAGTCTATGAATCATCAGTCTTACACAATTCACAGCACTCACCATAGCACATGCCCTCCTCAATGTCCATAACGCAGACACCCTATTCCTTCCCACCCTAGCAACCCTCAGTTTGTTTCCTGAGATTGTGTCTCCTGGATTTTAATGCTTCTTCCCTTCGCCAAGTTAGTGAAATTCTCAGTTATAATTTGTTCCAGTATACCTTCTGCCCCTCTCTCTCTTTCTTTTAGGATCCCAATTATTCTAATAATGTTTCATCTTATGGTATCACTTATCTCTCAAATTCTCCCCTCATGGTCCAGTAGTTGATTATCTCTTTTTTTCTCAGCTTCTTTATTCTCCATCATTTGGTCTTCTATATCATAAATTCTCTCTTCTGCCTCATTTATCCTAGCAGTAAGAGCCACCATTTTTTATTGCACCTCATTAGTAGATTTTGGGGGGTTTAGATTCTAGTTCTTTTAGTTCTCCAGAAAGGGATTTTATTTCTCCACAAAGGGATTCTCTAGTATCTTCCATGATTTTTTTGAACCCAGCTAGCACCTTGATTATGGTCATTCTGAACTCTAGTTCTGACATCTTACTAATGTCTGTATTGATTAGGTCCCTAGACACAGTACTGCCTCTTGTTTTTTTGTCATTGTTGTTGTTTTGTTTTGTTTTGTTTTGTTTTTGAGGTGAGTTTTCCTGCTTTGTCATTTTGTCCAGATAAGAATAGATGAATGAGAGAACAAAATACTAAAAAGGTAGCAACAACCCCAGAAAAATACAAACTAACCCAATTGGAAAAGATCTGAAACTGGGAGGGAGAAGAAAGGAGAAAAAAGAAAAAAAGAAAAAAATATATATATATATATAACTAGTCAATAGAACAGAGCTATACATCTGATTTGGGGTATATTTTGGTCTGTTAGAAGAAACTGCCTCCCAAATTTTTAAAGAAAGAAAAACATATATATATGGGTAAACATGATGAAGGGATGGAATATGACTGTAAAGATGAAAATTTAAAGTGATTCTAAAAAAGGAATTGATAAGTAGTTGGTTGAAAAAAGAAAAATAAAGAGGAAAAATGTGATCAGGCTGGAGACTAAACCAAAGCCATGTGCTAGATTTAGGGTATATTTTGATCTGTTAGATGAAACTTTATCCCAAAATTTTAAAGAAAGAAAAACCTATATGTATACAAAAGATAAGGTTAAATACAATGAAGGGATAGAATATGACTATAACAATGGAAACTAACAAAGATTTTTTTAAAAAGTGTTGATAAGATAAAATAGTTTAAAAAGGTTAAAATAGGAATGAGGAAAAATTAAAAAATAGAATAAGAAAAAAATATATACAAAATTTAACTTTGAAAGATTAAAGAATTGTGGGAAAAGAGCCATGAATTCTATGTGATGCTTTTCCTTAGCTCTGGAGTTCTGCAGTTCTCATTGATCAGAGAACTTGGTCTTGGCTGGATGTTCTTGCTGATCTTCTGGGGGAGGAGTCGATTGCAGTGATTTTTAACTGTCTTTGCCCGAGTTGGCAGGGACCAGGCTAAGTAATCTCAGGTTCGCTCTCTGGAGCTCTTTTTCCCTGATTGCTTTCCATACAGCTTTGGAGGCAGAGAATGAAAATGGCGGCCTCCCAATCTCTGGCCTGTAGTTGCTGAGAGCTCAGGGCCCCACTCCTCAGTGTGCCCTCAGAGAAAAATGTTAATCCCTCCCATCTCCCTAGTCTCTGGCCACACTCTGTGCTCACCCATCCTATAACCAAGCATTTCTATCTCTGGTGCATGGTTCTGTCTGGAGTCTCCAAACCCAGCATATTCCTGCCAAGCACTCCCGTGCCACTTCTCCTGGAGGACAAAGGAAGAGGGATCTTCCTGGATCTGTCACTTGTGGGGTCCCTGCTCAAAAAGCAGTGGTTTGACTGTGACTTGGATCATGGTTTATAGCAATGACTTTCATTAAACCCACCCCAAGGGCCTACGTTAGAGAGACATTTGTCTTCATGATAGAACAAACTTCATGTCAGAGTGAAGAAACATATTCACCCAGAATTGATAGCAACCTAGAAGTAATTCTAAAGGTAAGCAGAAAATTTTTATAACAGTAATGGCGTACTGGATTTTTATTTATTTATTTTTTTTGGCTGTGGTATGAATTAAATGGCATGAGGAACATAAGACATTTAACAAATCTCTTGGGTCATATTTTGTCTTGGTCAGTCATGACAATCACTATCACATCATTTTGGATTAGTGCTGGGTTGGCAACAGTGCAGATGTACAACAAATGAGTCAGGAAGGAAGTCATATCTTATATTTTAGTGACCCTAATATCATTACATATGCACAGTTTTATTTCATTCTGTATACTAGGTATTATTGTCCCAGTATATAAATGAGAAAATTGAAACTCAGAAACATTAAGTGTCTTGCTCAGCATCATACAGCTGTGGTGGATCTTGGTGTAGAGTCCTCATCTAACTGCCTGCCAAAGTCCATGTGATTTTTGACCATCAAAGATTTCCTCATTTTTGTCACAACATTTGCAAAAGGGGTTAGATTAAATGCATATATAGCTGACCACTGATTACAACTGAGGATTCATTGTTTCAAATCTAACAGTTTGAAGTTACTAAATAAAAGAGGAAAACACAAAATGAGCATTTCTGATATTCCTGCCTAAATGTGTCACAAATACATGATATGAGCCATCTTGGAAATCAGGTTGGTTCATGGTCTCCATACATAACATGTCCATTGATGTCTCTTTACCTTTGGTCATGCTATTCACACTACCTGTAATGCCATTTATCTCTATTGGCTTTTTAATTATCCCTCATTCTTTCAGGACCAACTTAAGACCTACCTTGGTCTTTCTAGTCTACCTGTCCTTTCTCTGAATTCCTATTGCAAGAGTGCTTGGAACATAAAAATTAGTGCTTCTCATTGTGAGATATCCTTTAGTTAAAAGCAATAGATGCTGGTCATACTAGTCTTAAACAAGTAAGAGAAAAGGGAACAACAAAAGGGTTTCTTCTATAACCCAAGAACATATCATGCATGTAGACCTTATAAGGACTAGAATCAAGAACAGAAAGCCTTTAAGAACAAAAGCTTTAAAGCTATATCTTCCTTTCTCTCTCTTCCTTCTCTACCTTGTCCCTTCTTATTCTTTCCTTACATGTGTTTTTTCTGTGCAACATCATAAATATGATGTGGTCTGGACTTCCTAAATCATACATGTTCTTCTAGTTCAACTGTCCAATATAGACTCACATAATTTAAATTTTACAGGAAAGAGACTCTTACTTACAGGGGTCCATTACTTGTCTCTTCAGATTGTGATCCAATCACAGTTGTGGTAGAGTTGTGAGTGGTTTAATCTACTTTATCATTTGGTAGATACTGTCTTTTATAATTTTTCATATAAAATAATTAGCATAGATTTTGCAAAAATGTAAAACTCTGAATGGAAAAAACAACAGCTTGACTTATTTTGTGCCCTTCACAATGCAGGTACTCAGCATCTTATGGTTGATTAGTTTATTAACTCATTAGGGGAAGCCAAAGGACACTGGTATCCTTCCTTGAGTCTTAATAAGTTGGAGGGTATGAAAGTAGATGTTATAGAACCCCACACTTGACCAGAACAAAGATACTGTCAAGCTTACATCCCAGGAGCAAAATCACTGCCCTGAAACAACCGGGTCTGAGTAGAACAAAGTAGGACATGGGGAGGAAGGAACTGAGTTATCCGCTCACTAAAGAGGAAACAGTCATTCAAAGCAACCCTGAGAATTAGACATTATTAGCAATATTATTAGACAATATTGCTACTACGGAGAAACTTAAAGGGAAGACCTTGAAGGTTTCCAGATGATTCTTAGGTCAGGGTGAGGAGGCTGGACGAAAAACCTGGTTGAGCCTCAGCATCTCCAGGAAGTCACATCTTTGGAGGTCTGGGCTTTGTGATATGATGCTGTGGCAGATGATGTTCTTTCAGTTTATATTTTATTTGTCCAGTGGCCCTTACTTTTCATAAGAGAACAATAATTCATTGTTATGATCAAAATCTATGCTGAAAAAATCTGAGAATGGCAATTACATATTACTACTGAGGAAGGCCTGTGTATCTTTCCCTAGGAAGTGAGGTATTTTATACCTGTCTCTGTAGAAAAAGCTATTTGTATCTAAGTATGTGATTTTCATGGTAGCTGGTACATGCTTGGGAAAACAGCCACAAAACAATGAATTCTGGCAATAACCCATGATCTTGGAAAAGGCTTCTGTGTCTAAGATGAGAATTCAATCCCACACCAACATCTTGATTTCAGCCTGGTGATATTCGAGCAGAGTAATCAGCTAACCTGTATCTGAACTCCTAATCCAAAGAAATCATAAAATGCTAAATGGGTGTTATTTAAATCATTGTTTGTGGTAATTAGCTACACAGCAATAGGGCACTAACAAAACATTAAATAAATAGTTAATACATTCATTTAATGATTTAATAAATATTTATAGGGAATGTTCAGATGGCACGCTAAGCATCATGGTAGGTAAGGGAGAGTCAGTCAAACACCACCACCACCATCCCCATGCAAATAAGAAGAGATTCTAATTAGGAACCAATTTTCCTATTAAAAAAGAAAGAAGTCCCCAAACTTCTCAGAACAGCATAATCTGTTTATTAGGGGCAAATTGATAAATTCGGTTTGCAAAAGGGGAGAGCTAGAATTTACACTCAGACTTCAGAGAAGGCAGGGTTATCATAGGATTAAAAATGGTTTCTTCATGTGTTACAACTCCCTTGTTCTCTCTTTTCCTGTACAAGCCAGAAACAAAGACACGAGTTCCATGTTATGAAGGCATATGTTGGGTAAAGAGTATTCCAGTATTTTGAGATGTCCACTTTTGCAAAAGCATCCCTTCTCCTCCCAAAAGTCTAAGATTCAACTAGCCGCAGATTTCAATTTGTGGCTGCAGAAATCACCCTGGTTTCATCCCCACCAAGGTTAGGGAAGAATGAGTAAATGACAAACAAGTCCAGAATAAGGGGCTGTAACTTTCCCCACGGCAGCTCAGGCAGAGAACAGCCCCTCCCATCTTTACCCCAACTCACACACTCACACACACACACACACACACACACACAATCTATTTCCATATTTTCACACCTCTGAGGCTCCAGATGGCAAAACTGCAAGCACTTTCCTTAAACTAGAAGTTTAAAATCCATTTAACTGATAAAACCAGAAATACAATTCATCCTTTGGAAAGTTTTTTGTTTTTGTTTTGTTTTGTTTTGTTTTTCCTCTTTCAGCTTCTTTATTTGGAGTTATGAGGGGAAAACTTATCTTTCTCTGAAGAGACTAATGATTCAACGTGCGAGACCTGGAGAGAGGAAGAGGGAGAGAGGGAGGAGATAGAGATATATCAAGAGGGAAAAGGAGAGAGACAAAAAGGGAGAGGGAGGGAGAGAGAGAGAGAGAATGAGAGAAAGAGAGAGAGAAAGGGACTAAGAAACTGAAAGAAAGCTTCTTGTATCATTGGCTAGCTGTCCCCTATGTGGGAGGCTTGGTGCAAAACGTTTACAGACAAAAAGTTACCCGAGTTTCAGGTTGTTGACATGGCAACCTGGGAAGGAGCAGCTCCATCCTGGGCCTGGAAATTCATTTCAACAATACCCGTATCATAATTGTGGTGTAAACACAGGTTTCCTCTTATGTAAGAAATTATTCAATTTCTCCTCACCATTATTACTCACACACAATGATGATTTAATGGCCATGCAAATATTAGAGTTAACACAGATAAATCCCATAGTTGTCTCTGATAGAAAAACTCTATAAGCTGTAGCCATAATTATCATCATCAGAGTGTTCAGTATATTTGGGTGAAGGGGCAGTTATCTACTTTTCAGTAGAATATCCTAAAATTAAAAAAAAGAAATATTTTTGTCATTTCATAGGTGATTCTGTCTTCCACCCCCACCCCCAAATTATTTCTCTCACAACATGGTTTTCTTCTAATTATCCTCAATATTATTTAAACACAAGCTTAAAATACCCAACTTTCTTCACCTTGACATTCCTCACCCCCGCCCCCGACCATGTAGATTCCTGCACTCTGTCTGCAGAACTGACCTATAAAATTAATTCTGAGATTGCAATCCTTGCCTAAATGAAAACTTAGACATGACATGTATCTTCTGTCCATTTCAATAATATCGTGTCTCTTGCACCTGAAGTGTTTGATAGATTATAAATTGAGCTGCTTCTAATATGAGATGTGAGTCCTTTATATGTACCTGTCTCTTGAAGCAATCATTCTTAAGGATGGTGTGAGTGGTGATGTACAGAAGACACAGGGGCCACTTTGATGAATTTTGATAAACAGAAAGGTCATTTTAGGGTTTTAAACAGTAGTAAATAAATCAAGCCATTTCAGGCTGCTGTAAAGACTGGGACCAGAGAAAGAGGCAAAATATATCCAGAAATGCTTACGCAGAAGAGTCCCTCCCAGTTTCTCCATGTAAAATCTTGCAAGGACCCGTTTCAATATTATTTTTCTCTGCTACAGGCTATTACATTCAAGCCAGGCAACCACCCCCTCTGCCCCACACCAGTCAATGGAGCTGACATCCTTTTTGCTTATAGTATTTAGAGAAATTAAACTGTCAGTCTTCATTTCTCTTGATGGTTGTACCAGCATGTCCCATTTTTGTCTAAGAAGCTTATTTTGAATTTAAAATCAACCTGGGTGACTTCAGAGTCCCAATTTCAGGCTTTGATCTTCTGCTGAGATCCAGGATACTGGTGTCCAAGCCAGCAATACAAATGAAGTCTGACCATATCGCGGGGTTGGGGGGGGGTAGGTGCACCCTTTTCTTCTTTCCTGTCTTGGAATGCTCTAAATAAGAAGCTCAGGAGACTTTCAGGTCCAGAGATGACCTCACTGTTGCTGAGACAGGAGGGCAGAGGCCTGAAAAGTGTGTCCCAGGATTACAGCAACCAGGAGGGAGGACAAACCTTATCTTATCAGAAGCCTGAGTCCCATCAGATGGGGACTAATCTTTTTATTTTATTTTTTCTCCCAACACTCCTTCATCTATTCCTTTACTTCTGCTCTGCTGCCTGAGATCATTGATGTTCTTTAAAAAACATCTTATTTATTTATTTTAGAGAGAGAGCAAGCAGGAGAGAGAGTAGAGGGGGAGCCAGAGAGAGAGAGAGGGAGAGAGAGAATCTAGAACAGGCTCCCCACTGTGCACAGAGTCCAGCTGGGAGGCTCAGTCCCACGATCTAGAGATCATGACCTGAGACAAAATTCAAAGTCAGACACCTAAATGACAGAGCCACCCAGGTGCCTCCCTAAGATCACCTTCTACATAAATCATCTTATCCAAATCTTGTCGGGATTTGCTTTGGGAGAAACTGAATCTAGGCATTTCTCTTCTTATAAACTCAGACTGTTCTAGAACCATCTCACTCTTCACCATGTTCCAAAACTTCAATTCAGAATGCTGTTATGTTAATAGGTGCTTTTAGGAGAAGGAGGATTTAAGCAGTTTTCCTTTACAGAAGCATTTATCAGAAACAGGTGAATTGAGATGCTCCCAGAGGAGGTGGAGATTATTTAAAAAAAAAAAAAAAAAAAAGCACTTTTCAAATTTACTTGATCAAAGAAGCCTTTGGTAGTATATTCATCTGCCAGGTTGTTGGTGATTTTTAGAGCATAGTTTAGTGAATGATAATGAGAGTTTCAGAATTAGAATATTTAAGAGGTGCAAGCGATGAATGGAAAAGACAGATGTCAGGGAGGTCGAGGGTTTATTGCACACAGCAAAGTGCGAGTCTCCTAAAGGCATTGGGTTCTACCCTCGAAGATCTGCATCCAGCTCCTACTGGCCAGCCTTGACTCTCTCACCTGTCCTGAACCTTTTCTTCTCAATTATAAAGCACAGGTACTGATTCAGAACTAAACAGGCTCCTTTCAAGCCTTAAGTTCTGTAACTTTAATATGCATTAATGTATTTTACTGCAAAGATGGAGTCTAGCAAGAGGGTCCTTGATCTGACTATCAACTAAAGCACTGTCTGCTGCACAAAAAAGGAAAACCAACCAAATGATTATAGGCTGAGAAGGAATTTACCAGCTGACATGACTATAAAGGCAAAGCTTAAATGCTTCAGGAATGAGCTAAGGTGAGACTTGAAACCTTTCACCAAGACCCGTTTCCTTCCATCTCCTCTACTTAGTTCTGTTTTCTTCCGTGTGTTGACTTTGCGACCAGGCCAGTATGACCTTTATCCATGTGCACATCTGCTCTGAATGTGACATATATATTCATAGATCATATACATACTCATATATATACACATATGTATTTCGTATTTTTACTGATTTTTCTCAATCATTTCTGTTTCCATTTCATTGATTTTTTTCATATAATCTTTGTCCTTTACTTTTTTCTTCCTACCTTAGGTTCAGTTTAACCTTTTCCTATTTTTTTTTAATAGTTTCAGAGGTAGAATTAGTGATTCATCAGGTGCATAGAACATCAGTGCCCATTACATCAAGTGCTAATTTCACATATTTTTAACTTCACCTTCAACTTGAAGGAGAGAGCTTGTTTTTCCTTCATAATCAGACATATGCCCAGGGTAAGACTCTCATTGGTTGAATTAGATCAAATACATACCTCTGAATTAATCACTATAGGTGGGGAGATAAGCTCTCCAGTTGTTGAAAATTACTGTCTGCACCTTAGAATCATCTGTAGAGATTTAAAAAAATACTTAGATTGAGGCCTGCCTTAGGCTAATTAACCCCACACATCCGTGAGTGGGAATCAGGCATTAGTATACTTCAAAGCTCCCCAGTGACTTCAGTGTCTGTGCAGTCTTAACCATTGCTTTAGACCCAGACTATATGATTCATGTTTATAGAATTCACCTGGGGAATATTTCAAAAGACAGATTCTGATTCAATAGGTCTGATGCAGGGCCCAAGGCACTGCGTTTCTAATAGGTTGTCAAGTGATGCTCACGATGTGGTTCATAGTCCACACTTTGATAGAAAAGTCGTACTATTCAGTATCTATTCCCACAACAGTCAGTAAGTCAATTCTAACCAGAACACGTGGGGTAGGAGTGAAGAAGGTATAAAGCACCAAGGGAAATTTTACTTAGCTCTGATGAAATTTTCATTCCTTCTGATGAGAGACTGGAACTTACAGAATCAGCTTTTATAAGTATGTATAATAGCTCGGGCACATATTCATAACTGTCTTTCTAAAATTCTGTACTCTAGTGAATAAGAAGTACAATTTAAATAGAGATCATTTACCAGAACCCACGAAGTGTTAAACTTACTTTTATCTTTCTTCTTTCCTCTGAAATAGGAAAAAAAAAAATTGGGCATGATTCTTAAATAAAACATAAATTACAAAAAATATCTCTTAATATATCTAAACCACAGTGTTTTATTGATAAAAGTTTCATTTTAATGGATAAAAAGTAATTGCTGTGAAAAATGAGTTTCGAGAGGGCATTCTGCAGGTAAAGATTATTTCTTAAAAAAAGAGCAAGTATCTACTCACAAAATTATTTATTTAGATTTGGGCAGGAAAACAAAAGAGGACTTTGAGTGTAACGGGACAGATCCACCCACAAACCCCTGCATAACCATTATTAGGTGGCCACTGGCCCCATGGAATACTCAAGCCCAGGGCTTACTCTGACTGCTTGCAAACGCCTTTTAAAACAACCACCACCACCATAATGAAAACAGTTTTTATTAGCATAGTTAATAATGCCAAAATAACCCAATGATTGACCTTGCATGGAAATGCTCAATGCCATGGAACATTTTTTCTTGGTAAAACTCCACAATGCACCTAAACTCTGTGCGTGTGTGTGTGTGTGTGTGTGTGAGAGAGAGAGAGAGAGAGAGAGAGAGAGAGAGAGAGAGAAAGAGATCAAGACTTGCCTAAACAGCAGAACTAGGGAGGAGTGATGAGATCAAGATACCAATCAGCTTGGCAGGGCCAGATCTAGCACAGGCTCTGACTGTGTGTGTGATCAAGGCTGACCAGCAGCCTCACCAGCCTACTCCTATGAGGAGAGAGTGTGAAGACAGCCTGGGAGATGGTGAATTTCCATGAGGGTGAGGGTTGGGTCCCTCTGGACCAGGGGAGCACCTTGGTCAAAGAGCACCCCCAGGAGGCTCTGTGTGTCTGGCAAAGCCAAGTCCAAGGGGAAACTATGGTGCCCTCTGGTCACCAGGAAGGCCCCACTTGTTCCAGAGCAGCCTGCAATGAGGCCCTCTGGTTAGCAAGCCCTCCCTTCCCCTGGCCCCATCATTTCTGCAGAGCCTCCGAGGAGAGGGCAACCAAGGCAGCCAGACTTGAAAGAAGGGCTAAAACAGTAAAAATAGATGCTATTGCAAAGTGAACAAATATGGACCCTTTTAAAATCTCTGTGTTTCCATTTTCTTCTTTGTGTAGGCATGAGGAGTGTGGGATCCTGAGGCCAGATGGTACAGCAGCCAAACAGCCGGAGGGTGAGGAGTCCAAACCCAGAAGGTAACTGAATGGTCGTATCTTATACACTCTCAGGAAATTACATTCCTGCCTTGTCATCAGATGATGAAGTATGCTCTTTCCTTCAGGGGACTTTTTGAGAATGTTCCCTTTTCCTTAGATTTCCCAGGTGGTGACTATTAGCCCCAGAATGAATTAGCAAAATACCTATATTCTTGAAATCCAGTGGCTTTTACAATCAACTGACCTGTTCCATTTCTCTCTCTCTCTCCTTCCCGAATGCATCCCAAGGTTCACAAAATGTTAAATGAGGATATTAACTTCTGGCCTGTTGCCTTGGCTTCATTTCCAGGGACTATAGCATATCAAACCAACATAAAACATGTAAAATACACAACCTGAGGCTAAAACAACACCCAGAGCCCTAATTGTATTATCTAAAAGTCAATGACCATGCAGCTCAGATGCATGCCTAACTCACATAGTATCTCAAAAGTTCTGAAGCTGTCATGAGTTGTAAAGAGCTGACCAAACATCCTGCCATGATGCCCCAAGTTGTTCCTTAGTCCCACTTTTGGTGAGTCAACACATTTTGGATCATGCTAAAGAAATCCTATTCAGCCCCAGTGTTAACTATCTAACATGTAATCCAGCCTGGCTCTCTGGCATCTTCTACCCCAGCTGCTCTAATCATCCCATAACTCTGGAGCTCTGTTCTCACAGTGCCCTGCTCTTCTTGCAAGTCTTAAAAAAAAAAAAAAAAAGAGATATGTTATTATTGACCATGTGTATAGTTAAAGAAACTGAGGATCAGAGTTAAGTAATCGTTCTTCAATCATACACATAAGAAGGCCTAATATGAATAAAAAGAAATGAAGAACATCAACATGAACATCCCACATTTAATGTGGTAAGCTTTCCCAGGTTCCTTCCTGCAAGAATAGTCATTGTCTCAGGTTTTGAATGCTTGGAGAGCAGCAGTTGCTTCTCATTTGCTCTGAAGGGCTCCCTGCCCTGCACAATATGCGGCCAGAATGACCACTCTTTAAATGTTTGTTTGAACAGAGAGATGGACAGTGTGTGGTGAAGATATTTGCATTTAGGAGGAAGATTTTAGCTTTCTCTAATTTATGCTTGGGTTGGCAACTTCTTCACTGACCCCATATACCTTCCACAAGGAAACAGAAGGACCTTTATTTCTGTGGTTGGTCCAGGCCTACCTAAGTACTTCCTGGTTTTTGGTCTCAGGGCAAGAGCCTGGTAAGAATAGACACAGCCAGAGCAATTACTCCTGTCTTCCCATTCTCTCCTGGTTAATTATACGATGATTTCAGTATCCTACATATTCACTGAGTAAGAAAACCCTATTTACTTACCTCCAGTCAGGGATATTTATTCCTCTAAAAACCCATGGAACCTGGTACATAATAGCTCAAAAATACTTAGAAAATATTAGAAGATGGTGTAATGGGAAAAGTCAATCAGTCCAATTCCTTTATACGATCGATGACAATGAAATCGGGAAGGGGAAGGTATACTGATTATCAAAGGAACAGATTACTTTTTCTGGCTTGACTAAATTGAGACAGGAAATGACTTACCTTCCCTACGATCTATTATGCAGGTTGAGACCTATATCTTTGGAAAGTGTCTAGAGCATTAAACATAGGACTCAAAAAAATTCAAATTAAATATGAACATGTGATGGGACCCTTGAGGGACTCCTTCTGCCAGGCTAGACACTCTGACCCTAAAAGTGTTCATAGTGAGCATTTCATTTGTTGATGCCCAGGGTCAAGAATATGAACCTCCAGCAAGAAGGGCTATGGGGACTGCTTTCTCATCATGAAACAAGGATAATGTGGGATACTAGAGGAGATTCAGGTGCCTCTAATATCTGGAGTAGCAACCACACAACCTGGGTTGTGTGGGTTTTTCCACTTAAAAGTTTTTCCACTTTTAAGATTAAATAACACATACTGAGAGACTTAACATCTGAGCTACGATACTTATCTTTCAGTTTTCTCTAAAATGTATATGTGTATTGCAATAGAGGACAATGTCAGTATGTGTCCAAATGCAGTATGAAGCAGGAGGATGCCATAATGGAGAATCACTAGGTGATATTTAAGAAATACCAATCTTTCTAATATGCATGGTAGTTAAAATCAGTAAACTATTGACTGTCAAGTGATAGTATTTATAATGTTGCCTCAAAAACTCTAGATTCTATCATTCTAAACATAGACTTTCTCAAAAATGATATATTATATCCCATTTTGTGACAAATATGAAAAGTCATTTATTGTACTGTCTATGGATGTTGGGGAGAGGGATATCATGAGGGTTCTCCAATGATTTTATATCTCTGCAACCTGAGGCAGAGAAGTCTGGAGGGAGAGATATTCATTCAGTCCAAGTTTTGACAGGAAATTTATTTGAGAACTGGATAATTATAGATCTCATAGATTTGTCCAGCCTTACTGTGAAGGAAGGAAACAAAGAAAATGAGGCTGTCATGGGTACTCAATATGGGCTGGGCACTGTGCCCTATTCTTCACATGTCTCAACTCATGTAATCCTCACGACAACCTTGGGAGTAGGTATAACTATCCTAATTACATGGACGTGCAAATTGAGGTAAAGAGGTTAAATAACGTAAGGGCTTGATCTGTGACTCAGCCTAGATTTGATCCCTTGATTTTCTGACACATAAAGCCATATTCTTTCACTAATGCCATTGCCTGAGATTTGCTGAATTAATGCACACAAATAAATCGATGGCACATTAATAGGGATGTTAAGTGGCTGTCATGTCATTGGGAGTGACACTGAAAGAGAGCACATCCTCACAAAGGACCCCACCATATTTAGGGTACTTGGCTTCCTTTAGCAAAACTTTTGTATGAAAGTAACATTTATAGGGGAGCATGGGAGGCTCAGTGGATTAAGCTGTTGCCTTCGGCTCAGGTCATGATCTCAGGGTCTGGAGATCGAGCCCTGCCACATTGAGCGCTCTGCTCAGCAGGGAGCCTGCTTCCTCCTCTCTCTCTGCCTGCCTCTCTGCCTACTTGTGATCTCTCTATCTCTGTCAAATAAATAAATAAAATCTTAAAAAAAAAAGAAAATTACATTTATAGATATCTACACAATCATAGACATAGAGTTTTTTGTTTTGTTTTGTTTTGTTTTACCTTGAAGATTACTTTCAGATCTTTTAATTCAACCCTTTCCTTTTACAGAGGAGAAAAATGGTATGTAGAAGTGTCTTGTCCCAAGTCACAAAGCAAGTGAGAGGATTAGACCTCAGGATGACTAATTACAATCCTGCTTCTCTGGCAGCTGTTCCACATTTCTTATATTAAAAGCTAGTTACGGAATATGGAGACAATGGAAGGAGGACAAGGAGTACTGACTAGCATGTTCTGGCTTCCATTACTTTACTCTGAAAGGGATAGCAAGGATGTGAGAGATATGTAGCTGGAGTTTGGAAAACCTGGGGGAACCAAAAGGCATCTATCACCAGCATCAGACATGCGATGGACTTTTCCCTTATTCATGAAACATACCAGTAAATATGTACAGAGGGCCAGGGTAGGGTCTGACAACATTGGGGGCAAACAAAAACCCTTACCGGCTTGCTAACTGTTGTGCCTAACACTTCACATTGGTAGAGGCTTTCTAGACTAGAAAATTTAACATATGTGGGTATTCCACTAAATGCTGGAAGGAAGCATTGCCCTTCCTACAGTACTTTCTAGTATTAATAGTTGGATGAAAGAAATGAGAAAGCTCTTTTATATACTCTTTGGGCAAGGAATGGAAAGGGTGATACGACTTCCATTTGGCAGAGGTGGGAAATTGATCAGACTGTAGAGGTGTCCAAGTATCAGCTCAAGTCCATGCTCAAGTGCATGGCCACAGGCTCAAGTCTCAGTGTATTCTGAGAGCCAAGCCCTTTTACATGGTCACAAATGATGGCAGCAGGACTAAGGCAAATCTCATAATAGCAGTGTGGGGCCAACTTTCTCTCAGATGCTTGGCCTCAATCTCTGCTAAAGGAGGACACTCTATATCTGAGTAATGGTGCAATGAAATCAACATTTCTTTGTGGGAAGTCTAAAAAATATATGTAGTGTTCAAATATTTGAGCACCTTGAATCCATTTCATCATTTCATTACCAGAAACACATTAAAAAAACCCTCTGGATTCTATCATTATAAACATATACTTCTCAAAAGTGATTTATTAACCATTTTAAGGCAAATATGAAAAGATATTTACTGTACTGTCTATGAATGTTGGGGGGAGGGATATCATGAGTGTTCTCCAATGATTTTATATCTCTGCATCCTAAGACAGAGAAGTCAGGAAGAAGAGATATTCATTCAGTCTAAATTTTGACAAGAAATTTATTTGAGAACTGGATAATTATAGATCTCATAGATTTGGCCAATTTTAATGTGAAGGAAGGAAACAAAGATAACCTGAACCAGTGCCACAACAAACTTTTGAATAGTTAATGTAGTGGACATTTAAATTCTTCATTGCTATTTGTAATCTCAGGAACTTCATTGCTAGAATCACTTTTTAAGTCATAAAACACAAAAAATAGGGGGTAGATGATGTTTTCTAAGGTGAAGTTGCTTGAGACACTGTAGTTTTTGAATTTTATCTAATATGAATATAAAAGATTTTATTCCAAGCCACAATCACCCTTTTGCATAATATTAAAGCAATTTTTAACCAGCCTTTAAAAATATATTTATGATCTCTAGAACTTAATCAGAGTAATAACTTACTATGTTGTTTTATAGTATAATCATTAAAAGGCTTATTTATAATAATATGATTTGCGATTGTGGAGACCTACTCCTCAGATCAAGTACTACATTTCTAGTCCACCTGTTTTTACTTATTTTTTATTTCTATTTTATTTCATTTTTAAAAAATATTTTATTTATTTATTTGCCAGAGAGAGAGAGAGAGAGAGAGAGACAGTGAGAGAGAGAATGCAAGCAGGGGAAGTGGGAGAGGGAGAAGCAGGCTTCCTACAGAGCAGGGAGCCAGATTCCGGGATCCATCCCAGAACCCTGGGACCATTACCTGAGTCAAAGGCAGCCACTTAACGACTGAGCCACCCAGGTGTCCCTTTTTATTTATTTTTTAAATCTGATATGATGTGGTAAACCTTATAGGCAAAAGCCCAGAGTGCTTAGGAATGTGGGTTTCAGAACCTGTACTGAAATACGGGTTTTTCTCCATCATAGTTGTTCAAACTTTTACTACTTTCATCTCTGTTTTCTCTTGTGTGAAATGGGGTAATAATAGCAACTTCCTTGCAAAATGGATATAAAGAGCAAAAGAAAATTTAAATAAAGATCAGGGCCTTAAGCTTTGTTAGTGCTTGATGCATTCTGTTTTTATTAGGATTCCAACCTAGCAATGACTGAGGTAATTTCACAATAATGTGTCTTGCCTAAATTGTTCATTAGTTTTGCTTTGTTCAGAAAAAATAACTGAGTTAGTGTGATGATTGGAGATCATTTGTAAACCCTCAAAGGTTAATTTTCTTTCTCTCTCTCTCTCTCTCTCTCTCTCTTTTTTAATGAGAGAGAACTACTGGGAAAGTAGTTCTTTAAATGTTTGTATCTTTGTTATTAAAGAAGAAATAAAAGGAAGTCACCAGGGCTTTGGGCCTGTCATAAAACAAAAGGAATTATTTCCTTGGGCTTTCTCCAAGGCTTGCTGTATGCCTCAAGGTTAAAAGGCAGAGACCATAGCAACCTCAAGTTTATTTTTGTGATTCATTGCAATAAAGCTCTTCATAGAAGATATCCACAAGAATAATTTTTTTTTATTACAAACCTAAGAGCCTACATGAAAAGATACCCAGAGAGGAAAACTTTTAGCAACATCTCAGAGTATAATAATGGCAAAATTGGGTTAGGAACCCTTGTCCAACACAGAAAATATACATGTCCTGCTATTATCCTTGGATTGAGGAAAAAGATGAGTAGTCATGTATATCTGAAACAAAGTCTATTTGTTTCCTGCTAAGCAAAAGTCAAGTTTGGTTGCAGAGCTCAACCAGTCAGCACAAAGCAGGAAACCAGCTTTACATAATGTTTTTGGGAAGTGGTGATGGGGGTTAGAAGACTGGCTGACTTCCAGAAGCAGGGAAATTAGGGTAAGAGAGGGTAATACAATTAAGCCTGGAACCTTTCATTAGAATTGTATTTTGTTGAGTATATTTTTTGCATTAATTTCAACAGTTTCAGATAATGCTTTATAATGCTGTCTTAATTACTGAGTTATTTGGTGCCTTCTTAAATGCTTGTCTGAGAGGAGTGCCTCACTCACCTAGCACTTGTCCTACTGTGTTTAAAGAGGGTGTACTTGAAGAAGGGCTGCCATTGACTGGGAGGGGTGGGTTCACATTCGGTTCTTTTTTTTTTTTAATTTATTTATTTATTTATTTTATAAGATTTTGTTTATTTATTCGACAGAGAGAGAGAGATCACAAGTAGACAGCGAGAGAGAGGAAGCAGGCTCCCCCCCAAGCAGAGAGCCAGACACAGGGCTCGATCCCAGTACCCTAAGACAAAAACCTGAGAAGAATGCAGAGGCTTAACTCACTGAGCTACCCAGGGGCCCCACACCGGAAATATCTTTAAGAGATTTTCTGTATTCTGTATATGTGTCTAGTATTAAGTAATATTCCAAATGGAGTATGTAAACACAAAGATAAAACTCTAAAACATTTTTGAACTTCCAGTGGCAAAGTAACTTATATTAGACTTAACACCCTACATATATAAATTACAAACTCTGCTGGGAGAAATCTTGTTTGAAGACCTTGGAGAGCAAGCCAAAACATTAACCAGCTAAAGAAGGCATAACATTCGAAAGAAACACTGAAAAACACTTATGTTTACATGAGGGCACTCTCCACTCTGAGAGGAGAAGGTGCATGATTTTTGTAAGAGAAGAATCACCATAAAGACAGAAAGTTAAAGGATAGAAAATGACATAACAGGGGCGCCGGGGTGGCTCAGTGGGTTAAGCCGCTGCCTTCAGCTCAGGTCATGATCTCAGGGTCCTGGGATCGAGTCCCGCGTTGGGCTCTCTGCTCAGCAGGGAGCCTGCTTCCTCCTCTCTCTCTCTCTGCCTGCCTCTCCCTCTCTCTCTGCCTGCCTCTCCATCTACTTGTGATTTCTCTCTGTCAGATAAATACATAAAATCTTAAAAAAAAAAAAAGAAAATGACATAACATACTAATTCCAAATACAAAAAAAATGATGTGGTAATACCAAAAATAGACAATTCAGATTATAGCATACAGAGACTTAACAAAGAAAACAAAAAGAATTTTTTATAATAATAACAGGGAAATTTTATCATAATAAACATCAATTTTATGCACAAAAATAACAGTTTTGAATTATACAAGATAGAAATTTGCTGACTAAATTGATAAAAAAAAATCTACAGTGAAAGTAGGGAAAGGATTATCCCTGAACAATACATAAGCATAATTAAACAAAACCAAACTGCAAAAAAAAAAGTCAGTAAAGATATAGAAGACTTGAAAAATTTTATTATCCAACCTATCTCATTGATATTTTTAGAACACTATTAAATATTTGTAGAATACATGTTATTTTTAAGAGCACACAGAATATCAATGAAAATAGATAATATGCAGGAGCATAAATCTTAAAAATAAAAATATAATTGAAATATGCTATGTTCTTTGGATAAAAGTTAATTAAATTGGAAAGCAATCAAAATAAGTTTACCCAGAAATAGTCCTAAATAATGAAAAGTTATATTATTTTAAATAAATCATGCACTTAAACAGAAATTGTAAGAAAAATTAGAAAATATGCCAAACATAATAATCATATCATAATGATAAAACATAACATGTAATATCACTAAAGTATTATTAGAAGGAAATGTATAGCTTTATTTGCTTATAGTAAAAAATACAAAAGGTTTAAAATAGATGATCTAAGCTTTAATTTTAAACATTCCAAATAAAAGCAAATTTAAATCAAAATAAGAGAAAAATGAATAATAGAAGTGAAATAAAGTTAAAATCAAAGGGGAGGAAAAAAAGAATGTTAAGAAAGCCAGTGTGTGTTGTTTTAAAAAATAATAATAAAGTTAGGAAACACTCATTTACACTTAGGGAACAAACAAAATAAAACATTTCTTTTTTTTTTAATTGTTTTAATTTATTTTTTATTTTTTTATAAACATATAATGTATTTTTATCCCCAGTGGTACAGATCTGTGCATCGCCAGGTTTACACACTTCACAGCACTCACCATAGCACATACCCTCCCCAATGTCCATAACTCCACCTCCGTCTACCGACCCCCCTGCCCACAGCAACCCTCAGTTTGTTTTGTGAGATTAAGAGTCACTTATGGTTTGTCTCCCTCCTGATCCCATCTTTTTTCATTTATTCTTCTCCTACCCCCCTAGCCCCCCATGTTGCATCTCTACTTCATCATATCAGGGAGATCATATGATAGTTGTCTTTCTCCGATTGACTTATTTCACTAAGCATGATACCCTCTAGTTCCATCCACATCATCGCAAATGGCAAGATTTTATTTTTTTGATGGCTGCATAGTATTCCATGGTGTATATATATACACTTCTTCTTTATCCATTTCTCTGTTAATGGACATCTAGGTTCTTTCCATAGTTTGGCTATTGTGGACATTGCTTCCATAAACATTCAGGTGCACGTGCCCCTTTGGATCACTAAGTTTGTATCTTTAGGGTAAATACCCAGTAGTGCAATAGCTGGGTCATAGGGTAGTTATATTTTCAACTTTTTGAGGAATCTCCATGCTGTTTTCCAGAGTGGCTGCACCAGCTTCCATTCCCATCAACAGTGTAGGTGGGTTCCCCTTTCTCTGTATCCTTGCCAGCATCTGTGATTTCCTGACTTGTTAATTTTAGCCATTCTGACTGGTGTGAGGTGGTATCTCATTGTGGTTTTGATTTGTATTTCCCTAATGCCGAGTGATGTGGAGCACTTTTTCATGTGTCTGTTGGCCATCTGGATGTCTTCTTTGCAGAAATGTCTGTTCATGTCTTCTGCCCATTTCTTGATTGGATTCGTTGTTCTTTGGGTGTTGAGTTTGCTAAGTTCTTTATAGATTTTGGACACTATCCCTTTATCTGATATGTCATTTGCAAATATCTTCTTCCATTCTGTCAGTTGTCTTTTGGTTTTTTAACTGGTTCCTTTGCTGTGCAAAAGCTTTTGATCTTGATGAAATCCCAAGAGTTCATTTTTGCCCTTGCTTCCTTTGTCTTTGGTGATGTTCCTAGGAAGACATTGCTGTGGCTGAGGTAAAAGAGGTTGCTGTGTTCTCCTCAAGGATTTTGATGGATTTCTTTCTCACATTGAGTTCCTTCATCCATTTTGAGTCTGTTTTCATGTGTGGTGTAAGGAAGTGGTCCAATTTCATTTTTCTGCATGTGGCCATCCAATTTTCCCAGCACCATTTGTTAAAGAGGCTGTCTTTTTTCCATTGGACATTCCTTCCTGCTTTGTCGAAGATTAGTTGACCATAGAGTTGAGGGTCTATTTCTGGGCTCTCTATTCTGTTCCATTGATCTATGTGTCTGTTTTAGTGCCAGTACCATACTGTCGTGATGATGACAGCTTTGTAATAGAGCTTGAAGTAAGTCCAGGATTGTGATGCCACCAACTTTGGCTTTCTTTTTCAATATTCCCTTGGCTATTCGAGGTCTTTTCTGGGTCCATATAAATTTTAGGATTATTTGTTCTATTTCTTTGAAAAAAAAAATGGGTGGGATTTTGGTAGGGATTGCATTAAATGTGTAGATTGCTTTAGGTAGCATAGACATTTTCACAATATTTGTTCTTCCAATCCAGGAGCATGGAACATTTTTCTATTTCTTTGTGTCTTCCTCAATTGCTTTCATGAGTACTTTATAGTTTTCTGAGTATAGATTCTTTGCCTTTTTGGTTAGGTTTATTCTTAGGTATCTTATGGTTTTGGGTGCAATTGTAAATGGGATTGACTCCTTAATTTCTCTTTCTTCTGTCTTGTTGTTGGCGTAGAGAAATGCAACTGATTTCTGTGCATTGACTTTATATCCTGACACTTTACTAAATTTCTGTAGAAGTTCTAGCAGTTTTGGAGTGGAGGCTTTTGGGTTTTCCACATATAGTATCATATCATCTGCGAAGAGTATTAGTTTGACGACTTCTTTGCCAATTTGGATGCCTTTAATTTCTTTTTCTTGTCTGATTGCTGAGACTAGGACTTCTAGTACTATATTGAATAGCAGTGGTGATAATGGACATCCCTGCCATGTCCCTGATCTTAGCAGAAAAGCTTTCAGTTTTTCTCCATTGAGAATGATATTTGCAGTGGGTTTTTCATAGATGGCTTTGATGATATTGAGGTATGTGCCCTCTATCCCTACACTGAAGAATTTTGATCAGGAAGGGATGCTGTACTTTGTCAAGTGCTTTTTCATCATCTATTGAGAGTATCATATGGTTCTTGTTCTTTCTTTTATTAATGTGTTGTATCGCATTGATTGATTTGCAGATGTTGAACCAACCTTGCAGCCCTGGAATAAATCCCACTTGGTCATGGTGAATAATCCTTTTAATGTACTATTGAATCCTATTGGCTAGTATTTTGGTGAGACTTTTCACATCTGTGTTCATCAAGGATATTGGTCTGTAATTCTCTTTTTTGCTGGGATACTTGTATGGTTTTGGGATCAAGGTGATGCTGGCCTCATAAAATGAGTTTGGAAATTATCCTTCCATTTCTATTTTTTGGAACAGTTTCAGGAGAATAGGAATTAGTTCTTTAAATGTTTGGTAGAAATCCCCTGGGAAGCCATCTGGCCCTGGGCTTTTGTTTGTTTGGAAATTTTTGATGACTGTTTCAATCTCCTTACTGGTTATGGCTCTGTTCAGGTTTTCTATTTCTTCCTGGTTCAGTTGTGGTAGTTTATATGTCTCTAGGAATGCATCCATTTCTTCCAGATTGTCAAATTTGTTGGTGTAGAGTTTCTCATAGTATGTTCTTATAACTGTTTGTATTTCTTTGGTGTTAGTTGTGATCTCTCCTTTTTCATTCATGATTTTATTTATTTAGGTCCTTTCTCTTTTCTTTTTGATAAGTCTGGTCAGGGGTTTATCAATCTTATTAATTCTTTTGAAGAACCAGCTCCTAGTTTCATTGATTTGTTCTATTGGTTATTTTGGTTTCTATTTTATTGATTTCTGCTCTGATCTTTATGATTTCTCTTCTCCCGCTGGGTGTAGGCTTTCTTTGTTGTTCTTTCTCTAGTTCCTTTAGGTGTAGGGTTAGGTTGTGTACTTGAGACCTTTCTTGTTTCTTGAGAAAGGCTTGTAATGCTATATATTTTCCTCTCAGGACTGCCTTTGTTGTGTACCACAAATTTTGAACCATTGTGTTTTCATTATCATTTGTTTCCATGAATTTTTTCAATTCTTCTTTAATTTCCTGGTTGACCC
The DNA here is from genome assembly GCF_009829155.1 of Mustela erminea. Classification (NCBI taxonomy): domain Eukaryota; kingdom Metazoa; phylum Chordata; class Mammalia; order Carnivora; family Mustelidae; genus Mustela; species Mustela erminea. The sequence continues at coordinate 70,838,230 of NC_045627.1, forward strand.
ATTCATTATTTAGAAGGATGGTGTTTAGTCTCCATGTATTTGGGTTCTTTCCATATTTCCTCTTGTGATTGAGTTCTAGCTTCAGAGCATTGTGGTCTGAAAATATGCAAGAAATGATCCCAATATTTTGATATTGGTTGAGACCTGCTTTATGACCCAGGATGTGATCTATTCTGGAGAATGTTCCATGTGCACTAGAGAAGAATGTGTATTCTGTTGCTTTGGGATGAAATGTTCTGAATATATCTGTGATGTCCATCTGGTCCAGTGTGTCATTTAAGGCCTTTATTTCCTTGTTGATCTTTTGCTTGGATGATCTGTCCATTTCAGTGAGAGGAGTGTTAAAGTCCCCTACTATTATTGTATTATTGTCGTTGTGTTTCTTTGATTTTGTTATTAATTGGTTTATATACTTGGCTGCTCCCACGTTAGGGACATAGATATTTAAAATTGTTAGATCTCTTTGTTGGATAGACCCTTTTAATATGATACAGTGTCCTTCTTCATCTCTTATCATAGTCTTTGGCTTAAAATCTAATTGATCTGATATAAGGATTGCCACCCCAGCTTTCTTCTGATGTCCATTAGCATAGTAAATTGTTTTCCAGCCCCTCACTTTAAACCCGGAGGTATCTTCGGGTCTAAAATGAGTTTCTTGTAGGCAACATATTGATGGGTTTTGTTTTGTTATCCATTCTGATACCCTGTGTCTTTTGATTGGGGCATTTAGCTCATTAACGTTCAGGATACCTATTGAGAGATATGAATTTAGTGCCCTTGTGTTGCCTGTAAGGTGACTGTTACTGTATAATGTCTCTGTTCCTTTCTGATCTACTACTTTAGGGTCTCTCTTTGCTTAGAGGACCCCTTTCAATATTTCCTGTAGAGCTGGTTTGGTGTTTGCAAATTCTTTCAGATTTTGTTTGTCCTGGCACCTTTTTATCTCTCCTTCTATTTGCAATGGTAGCTTAGCTGGATATAGTATTTTTGGCTGCATGTTTTTCTCATTGAGTGCTTTGAATATATCATGCCAGTTCTTTCTGGCCTGCCAGGTCTCTGTGGATAAGTCTGCTGCCAATCTAATATTTTTACCCTTGTATGATACAAACTTCTTTTCTCGGGCTGCTTTCAAGATTTTCTCTTTGCCACTACGATTTGTAAATTTTACTATTAGGTGATGGGGTGTGGACCTATTCTTATTGATTTTGGGGGGATTCTCTGCACCTCCTGGATTTTGATGTTTGTTCCCTTTGCCATATTAGGGAAATTCTCTCCAATAATTCTCTCCAATATACCTTTTACTCTCCTCTCTCTTTCTTCTTCTTCTGGAATCCCAATTATTCTAATGTTGTGTCATCTTATGGTATCACTTATCTCTCGAATTCTCCCCTCATGGTCCAGAAGCTGTTTGTCCCTCTTTTGCTCAGCTTCTTTATTCTCTGTCATTTGGTCTTCTATATCACTAATTCTTTCTTCTGCCTCATTTATCCTAACAGTAAGAGCCTCCATTTTATATTGCACCTCATTAATAGCTTTTTAGATTTCAACTTGGTTAGATTTTAGTTCTGTTATTTCTCCAGAAAGGGCTTTTATCTCTCTGGAGAGGGTTTCTCTAATATCTTCCATGCCTTTTTTGAGCCTGGCTAGAACCTTGAGAATCATCATTCTGAACTCTATATCTAATATATTACCAATATCTGTATTGATTAGGTCCCTAGTCTTCAGTATTGCCTCTTGTTCTTTTTCTGTGGTGAGTTTTTCCACCTTGTTATTTTGTCCAGATAAGAGTATATGAAGAAGCAAATAAAATACTAAAAGGGTGGCAAAGACCGCCAGGAAAATGTGCTTTAACGAAATCAGAAGAGACCCCAAATCTTGGGGGGGAGTAAAGGGGATAAAAAGAAGTTCAGAAAAAAAAACAACTAAAAAAGAAAACAAATACAGAAAAAATATAAAAAAGAAATATATATATATATAAAACACTAGTTTAAAAAAAGGTTAAAAGTTAATAAAATGGCAGAAGAAAAAAAATAAAATAAAATAAAAATTAACCGCAAGACTAAAGAATCATGGGGAGAAAACAGTGAGTTCTGTGCTTTGCTTTCACCTCCTCTGGAATTCCGCTGCTCCCCTTGGTAGGTGAACTTGGTCTTGGATGGATTTCTTTTTGATCTTCTGGGGGAGGGGCCTGTTGTAGTGATTCTCAAGTGTCTTTGCCCCTGGTAGAATTGCACCACCCTTACAGGAGCTGGGCTAAGTAAATGGCTCAGGTTCACATTCGGGAGCTTTGTTCCCTGAATGCTTTCCGTAGAGTTCCAGAGGACAGGAATGAAAATGGCAACCTCCCAGTCTCTGGCCCAGAGGAACTGAGAGCTCAGGGCCCCACTCCTCAGTGTGGCCTCAGAGAAAAGAGCCTAATCACTCCTGTCTCCTTGGCCTCTGGCCATGCTCCGAGCTCACCCAGACTGCAACCCGTTCAAGGTAACCCTGAGCTGAGAGCTCACTTCTCAGCTCTGTCTCTGTAGCCGGCTTCCCTGCTCTAATGTGACACTCAGACACCCCCAATCCTTCTGTGACCTTGCAGGACCTGGGGCCACGCTGACCCCGTGTGGGCTTCACCCCGGTTTAGCCTCTGGAGTGATGTCGCTCAGTAAAGCCGACTTTTAAAAGTCCTGATTTTGTGCTCCATTGCTCCGCCACTTGTCGGGAGCCAGCCCCTCCCCTCATGGTCTAACTTCCCATCGCTTTGGATTCACTTCTCCACCGGTCCTACCTTTCAGAAAGTGGTGGATTTTCTGTTTCTAGAATTGCTATTCTTCTTGTCTTTGATCTCCCATTGGATTTGTAAGTGTTTGCAATCTTTAGATAAGCTATCTAGCTGATCTCCTGCTACCTGATGTCGTCTCAGCCTGCTCCATCTCCACCATCTTGACTCCTCCCCCTACATTTAGTTTTTAACTGAAGGAGCCATCCAGGCGCCCCAATCTTTTATTCATTTATTTATTTGTTTTTAAAATTCTAATTCCTAGCCTTCTTTCTCTAAACAATACAATCTTTAATGCCACAATGACTTAAAATGGGTTTATGCTAATGAATTACAGGCTTACCACACCAGCCAAATCATCTCCCTGGCAAATTGCACTCATACTCATTTGCACATTTTCACAGAAAATATAGGAGAAAAACAATTAGCTCATTCTCAAATTTGATGAATTATTCAGTTATCTAATTTGAAATATCTTAGTGAAGATCATCACAAATTACTTGAAAATAACCCCTAACTTTTCTTTTGCCATCATTTTTCACAGTCAAGTATCCATTAAATACTATTAATAGTCACTGCCTTTTTTCTATCTTTCTATGGTTTCTCTTACTTCTCACTTGGTTTGTTTAAATAGCCTCTGCAGAAGGTGCCTGACTCTCCAGCTTCTCTACTCTTCCACTCAATCCCCCAGAGATCCAACAAGTAGTCTTTTAGAATGAAAACTTAATCACTTTGTTGCTTTACATGCATATGTATGTGTATATATGTAATATATTTGTATATGTCATATATATGTTATTTTTAAAATATTTTATTTATTTAACAGAGAGAGATCACAAGTAGACAGAGAGGCAGGAGGGTGGTGGGGAAGCAGGGTGCCACTGAGCAGAGAGCCTGATGCAGGGCTTGATCCCAGGACCCTGAGATTATGACCTGAGCTAAAGGCAGAGGCTTAACCCACTGAGCCACCCAGGTGTCCCATGTCCTATATATGTTGTAATTTATATATAAATAATTTATATGTGTATATATATATATATATATATATATATATGTGTGTGTGTGTGTGTTATAATTTCCCCAGAGATCCTCTATTCTGACTTTAATAACCTTAAATTATTGTCTGTTCTTGAAGATCATCAGTAGAACCTTATAATATGTCCTCTTGTGTCTTTCTTTATATTTGTTATATTTGTTTACATTATTGTGTATGTAGGACTAGTTCATGTTGACAATGGATAAGATACCTTAATATTACTTAAAATTCAATAAAATACCATTTATTAAAATACTACCTTTATTTATGTGTATAGTTCTAAAGAGAATATGTAGAGAAAAAAGTGGAGGGAGGAAAGTGTTAATTGGTACATACAAATTTGTCTCCTGAATATTTTTTTGAGAATGACACCCCCTAAATGCTTGAGAAGGCAAGTGTCATTGGAGAGGAAAAGTCTGTCGAATCTAAGGTGAATTTAGTTTGGACTTATTTTCACTCTGAACAAACTGCTCCTTTTTTCTTGAAAGTTAGTTTTTTGTTGTTGTTGTTGTTGTTGTTTTATGTGTCAATAAAGTTAATAATAATATAGACCACACAGGGTTGTCTTGAGGTTTAAATGAGAGTGTGCTTGGGAAAATATTCCATAAACTAAGGGTTCCATTTAATTAGTCTGCTGATTCATGGAACCATATTGGGATTGTCATTAAAAGTCCAGGTCATTTTAAGAATATGTTTTCTTTGTGATATCATGGTGGAAAACCATGACATTGAAGTACTAGAAACATAGTTGTATTCTAAACTGGCAATGCATATATTTTACATATTTTGGGTTTGGAAAATTTTCTGGAATGTTCTTCAAGGCTGGTGTGCACAATAATCATAACCATAGTCATAGCAATAAAAGCAGTTAGTAGTAGTAGTAGTAGTAGTAGCAGTAGCAATGGCACTATTAGTAGTAAATGGATAAGACAGAAATCATCTTAACCTTTAAATTACAAAACATATACTAATTTAAATCAATTATTCTTACTGGCTTAAAATTGATATATAGACATTGTAGGAAGTGATATATAATCAGACATATTTATCATAAGATGTTATCAGGACTGCTGCCTGTTCTCATGCAATTTTTCTTTCTTTGATCACAGGATCAGAAAGAAAAATAGAATCTGGACCCATGTTCTTAAAAACCAAGTTCAGATTTTCATTCATGAGGATCAGGCTATTTCTTCACAGTTAATGATTTTTCTTCGTGGCTCAATCCTTTTGTTCCAGTTCTTGATAAATTCGGCTTCAGGAAAGTGAAGAATCTTGCTGTCTATTAAAATAGCTGATGTCAGTGGACATTATAGAATTCAGCTTAGAAAAAAAAACAGAGCAAAACAAAGCTGAAGAAAAAAATTCCTTTGTGATCTTTTTGTCTTATTAATTCTATTGTGGCTGAAACTGGGGGATTCTTGGCAGCACATCCACCATGACTGTCCAGTTCAGTTTTAAATAACTCATATGATCAGCCTCCCACTATAGCTCCTGGGAACTTGTTCTGTGGTATAATAGAACTGAATGGTAGGAAGTTCTTCTTGATATAATATTCCTGGTCTCAATTCTTGAGAAAATCTCCGCTGCACAATTTCACTGCCATAAAGAAATCAATGGGAATCAAAAGCAGAAGAGCACATGGCAGATGGATGAAGAGACGGGGTTGTGGGATGGGGTGGGAGAAGCCTTACCGAGAGAGCACATGCCAGGCCAGAAAGGAGGGGGCCACGGCAAGTTTACATCAAAAGAAGGGACTGGATGGAGAGAAGATATTTTCTCCAAATGAATCTTAGAAAGCAGGATTATCAAAGCAGTCAGTGGAAAATCCTCTCCCTAACTGTAGGTACTCTGTTAGCAAAAAAGATTCTCAAGATGCCAATTTTAGTAAAATCCAGAGGGATGTTTGAATTTCAAATTGTTAACTTCTTTTTTTAAAAAGATTTTATTTATGTATTTAAGATAGAGCATGCACAAGAAAGAGAGCATGAGTCTGGGGAGGGTCAGAGAGAGAGAGAAGGAGGCTCTCCACTTAGCCCGGAGCCCAACACAGGGCTCAATCCCAGGCACCCCCAGATTGTTAACTTCTAATTAATATTTAATCAATTAAAAAAACCCCTGTTTCCAGGTTAACAGGCATAACATGGCAAACACCAACTGATGGGGGCATTCAGGGTAGGAAGGGATAAAACAGTTTAATTCTTCAGGTTATAATAGAGTTATTTTGTTTCACGGATACCTACGTATCCCCATCTCTCTTGTCACATTTCCATGACTATCTTCTTTGAATCTTGAGTCCTTAGATCAATGGATTTTAAAAAGTAATGATGTGGGGCACTGGATGACTCAGTCAGTTAAGTGTCTGCCTTCAGCTCAGGTCATGATCCCAGGGTCCTGGGATTGAGTCCCACACTGGGCTCACTGCTCAGTGGAGAGTCTGCTTCTCCCTCTCCCTCTGCCTGCTATTCCCCCTGCTTGGGCTCTCTCTGTTTTTCTCTGTGAGATAGATAAATGAAAAAAAAAAGTTATGACATAAAAGCAGACATACAGAACCCAAGATAGTTCTCTGGAATTAGCTTCTTTTCCACCCTGCCTGCGCAAGTAGTCAAGGACAGTTTCTCTCCATGAATGTTATAAAGAAAAAAGCACCAGATAAATTTCTTAGGGTACCTTTGGGAAAGACATCTAAAAAGGGAAGAGATTCACAATATTATTTCATCCACATGCTTTAGTTAGACATGTTTTAATTCAAAGTTAAGCCATGTTATATCTTATATACATGTAATGTTAAATTTTCTAGACCCCAGAAAACTTAGATCCAATAGGTTACATGGTTTTTGGAATAAGACTCAAAATTGTCAATATCGGGGTGCCTGGGTGGCTTAGTGGGTTAAAGCCTCTGCTTTTGGCACAGGTCATGATCCCAGGGTCCTGGAATTGAGCCCTGCATCGGGCTCTCTTCTCCGTGGGGAGCCTGCTTCCTCCTCTCTGCCTACCTCTCTGCCTATTTGTGATCTCTATCTCTGTCAAATAAATAAATAAAATCTTTTTTAAAAAACTGTCAATGTGATAAACAGGACACTGCATGATCTGGCCCAGGTCTGTCTTTTCAGATTCATCTCTCACCAATCTTTTCTGCTTTCTGGCCACAATGGATATTCTGAACTCCTTGAAATGTGCCATGCCTCCTCCTGCTTCAGAGGGCCTCCAACATGCTGCCTTGCAAGGCCAGGATTTTCCTGAGTCCTCCTCTGCCCCACTTCATCCTCTTTCCTAGTTACTTCAGAGACTGTTGCTTAATTTTCATATTCTTGGGAAAAATCTCCCTTGGTTAACAATCCCCCTTTCAGACTAGGTCATTTATTTTAAGTTCCTATGTGATCCAGCACTTTTCTTCTAAAATAGGCACAGACACATATGCACACTAATAAATATATAAATATGTCCTTGGCTGAAAAGTAAACTCCATGAGGACAGACACCTTTCATTCGTTATTATACCCCTCCTGCCTGCTCTGTGCCCATTGCATTTTGGACTCCTGCATGCTTTCATTGATGCATGTTACAGCTAATAATAATAATAATAATAATAATAATAATAATAATAATAATAAAGTGCCTATTTATAACAAGATGGGACATATCTGGGAATAACTGAACAGAACCGTTAACAAATACCTGTATTAAAATAAGTAAACAAAGCCTTTCCCAAATGTAAGTTAATTTGCTGCCTTCTGGAGTCATCAAAGCACTGTTCCTGAAAACAAATGCACACACTTCTTCCACACAGTTAAAACCACCCTATATAAGGATTTCACTTCTTTTCAATGATCTTTCCATTTATACTCCATAGTTTCATCATTTCATATATATATATATTTCTAGTTTAAATTGTAAACCTGTTGAGAAAGGCCAGTACTTTTTCTCTCCCCCCACCCACAGCAGTCAGTAGCCTATTAAGAACAGTACCACATAAGGATAACAACCACAGCATATGTCTTGGAAAATTCAAAAGGCTCCCAAAGTACTTTTATCTTATGTGGGTAGATGACTGTGATATTTAAATCCAAGTTGACAAGTGCACTGTAAGAGTGAAGAGATTCTCTGGTATTTCACAGATAAGCAAAAATCATGTATCATTCAGAAACTGTTTCATTCAAAGGAGTGAGAAACAGGAAAAGAAATTCCAGGGATTGATGTGCAAATAAACATGGTGGGAAAACAAGACTGTTCCAAAGACATTATTAGGGTAAAAACATTATAAATTGTGGAGTAGTGGGAGTGAATAGAAGAAGATAAAGTCTCTGAGAGGAAGACCAAAGGGCTGAGAATATATGTAAGCAGGAGCATAGCTATTATCATTATGGTAAGTAAGGATGAAGAAGAGCCCTAGAAGGCAGACATTTGAACACTTAGAAAGGTAGAGTTAAGAGTAGGAGCTTATAGCTACAAATTTTTCTAAATGCCCTAAATTAGAATATGAAGTCCAGCAGTAGCTAGAAGATATATACTCCAAACTGGAATGCCAACACCAAATGGGCAAACAAAGGGTTAAAGAAGTAGGAACCAGTGAGAATGTAATAACTGAACTTAGTCCATGAAGACTTTCTCCATTCCCCCTTAAGTATATGGCCTCTTCACCCGGATACCTCCTGCATTCACCGCCTGTTTCGCTCAGATGGTAGTAAGGTTTAGGTACTTCAGGTGATCCTTACCTTTGGAAGGTAGTCTGCCTCATCTATCCAGTAAGATCAAGGAGACCAGTGTCAATGAGACTATGGTCCACCTTCCATTATTTTCTTGGCCAACATAGTACATGCCGCAAAACACAGTGCCTGTAAATTCTTAAGTTTTGAAATAGTCTTGCTATACATCAAAGACACAATCACTGTTTTCAAATGCAGTTCTGGAAATATGCTTTTGAAAAAGCCTTGGCTCTAGTGCTGGACATCCAACAGAACAGCAATTTTCAGATCTAGCTGTCTGATGCAGATGTTCTCTGGTGGACCAGCACCACAGCCACAACATATTCCTCTTAGAATACAACAGATGAGCTGCCTTTCTTCTTGCTTCTCTCTGCTTGGAAGAAATACTGGGTCTTGAAAGTGCAGGTGGTCCATAATTTTTCACTAGTATGCAGTTAGTTAAGCTTGTTTCAGAGTTATACCCTTGGTTTCCTGATAGGTATTCATGGATGCTAGGCTATATGAGTTCCAAGAGGGCCCTTTCATTTTTACATTGGAACTTGTAGTGTACTCTTCGAACAATTGTTTTTTAGAAGCTGTGGAACCAATGGATTTGTTCATGATGTACTATTGTCTAAAATAAACTCATAATCACCCTTGTTCCTGCCTCCTACTTATGACACTTGAATTGTAATGCTTAGGTACATGATCTGGAGCTAAGATGAGGTGAGCAAACCAGATCCTTAATTCACTTCTGTTAATTCAATAATTATTAGGAACTCAACCCAGAAAAACTCATAATATTTTCTTTTTTATTTTTTTAAAGTTGAGTAAAGTTGACACCGATGCTACATTAGTTTTGAGTGTACAACATAGTGATTCAGCCTCTCTATACATTACGCTATGTCACCACAGGTGTAGCTACCTTTTGTCACCATACACACCATTACTATAACATTGACTATATTCCCTGTGCTGTACCTTTCATCCCCATGAATTACACATTCCATAATTGGAGGCCTGGAAAAAAATATAGTTGGAAACCTGTATCTCCCACTCCCCTTTACCCATTTTGTCCACCATTACTCCCCTTTCTCTGGCCACCATTGGTTGCTTCTTTATATTTATAGGTCTGATTCTGAATTTTTTGTTTGTTTAATCATTTGTTTTGTTTTTTAAATTCCACATAAATGTTAAATCATTTGGTATTTGTCTTTCTCTGACTTATTTCACTTAGCATGACACTATAAATCCATTCATGTCCTTGCAGATGGCAAAATCTCATTCTTTTTATAACTAATATTCCATTGTACATATATACCAATCCTCTTTATCCATTCCTCTATCTTGATGTAAAAATCATAACTTTTGGGGTGCCTGGATGGCTCAGTGGGTTAATGCCTCTGCTTTTGGCTCAGGTCATGATCCCAGGGTCCTGGGATTGAGCCCTACATCAGGCTCTCTGCTCGGTGAGGAGCCTGCTCCCCCCCTCTCTCTGTCTGCCTCTCTGCCTGCTTGTGATCTCTGTCTGTCAAATAAATAAACAAAATCTTTAAAAAAAAAAAATCATAACTTTTTTTTTTTTTTTTACTTTCAAGATGCCAGAGTACAAGGTAAACCAGAATTAATTATATATTCATTAGATTTTGCTTTGCAACAAAATTGCCAGAACAGAGGGGCTTTAAACAACAGCTCCTTATTTTGGTGTGAATTACACATTTTGGCTATACTCAGGTGGCTGTCTTACTTATTGGATTTGGACTTAGCTATTTTTGAATGAGGCTTTGGCCAGGATGACTAGGATGTTCGTGATACCTGGACTAAGTGTTGTGTCTTCCCACATTTTCTGTTATCTACTAGTAGACAAACCTCTTTTTATCTTAATGACAAAATTCCAAGACATATCAAGGCATGATATATAGAAGAATGACATATAGCTCCGATTTTTGTAGTAGGGATCATTCCGTAGTACTTCAACTTCCGATGCACAGTCCCTTCTTAAGTCTATATGTGGGTCCGATTTCTATTGTCTTGTTAGCCAAACAAAGCCATATTCCAGGGCCCAGAGTCATGGTGGCAGGAGACTACCCAAGGGCATGGACATAGGGAGGCATTAACAAATTGAGTGTTTTTACTGCAGTAGTCTATCAGAGATTCTACCTTTAGTTGTCACTACCCAGCTTAACTTTCCTGAAATACACCACTTTGTCTTTTGAAGTTTTTGTTTCTTTAGTCATAAAGTAAAAGTTTAAAATAAATGGATCAGTTCTAACACCTTTTTTTTTTTTTTTTTTTTTTTAAATTTTTAAGTAAATATATAATGTGCTTTTATCCGCAGGGGTACAGGTCTGTGACCCGCCAGGTTTACACATTCCACAGTACTCATCATAGCACATACCCTCCCCTATGTCCATATCCCCACCACCCTCTCCCGTCCTCATTCCCCACAGCAACCGTCGGTCTGTTTTTTGAGATTGAGTCTTTTATACTTTGTCTCCCTCTTGATCCCATCTTCTTTCATTTTTTCTTTTCCTACCCCCGCCCCAAGCCCCGCATGTTGCATCTCCACTTCCTCATATCAGGGAGATCATTTGATAGTTGTCTTTCTTTCACTGACTCACAGCATAAGCATAATACCCTCTAGTTCCATCCACGTTGTCAGAAATGGCAAGATTTCATTTCTTTTGATGGCTGCATAGTATTCCATTGTATATATATACCACATCTTCTTTATCCATTCATGTGTTGATGGACATCTAGGTTCTTTCCATAGTTTGGCTATTGTGGACATTGTTGCCATAAATATTCAGATGCACGTGCACCACGTTTGTATCTTTAGGATATATACCCAGCAGTGCAAACACTGGGTCTTAGGGTAGCTCTCTTTTCAGTTTTTTGAGGAACCTCCACGCTGTATTCCAGAGTGGCTGCACCAGCTTGCATTCCCACCAGCAGTGTAGGAGGGTTCCCCTTTCTCCGCATCCTCGCCAGCATCTGTCATTTCCTGACTTGTTAATTTTAGCCATTCTGACTGGTGTGAGGTGATATCTCATTGTGGTTTTGATTTGTATTTCCCTGATGCTGGGAGATGTGGAGCATTTTTTCATGTGTTTGTTGGCCATCTGGATGTCTTCTTTGCAGAAATGTCTGTTCATGTCCTCTGCCCATTTCTTGATTGGATTCTTTGTTCTTTGGGTGTTGAGTTTGCTAAGCTCTTTATAGATTTTGGATACTAGCCCTTTATCTGATATGTCGTTTGCAAATATCTTCTCCCACTCTGTCAGTTGTCTTTTGGTTTTGTTAACTGTTTCCTTTGTTGTGCAAAAGCTTTTGATCTTGATAAAATCCCAAGAGTTCATTTTTGCCCTTGCTTTCCTTTGCCTTTGGTGATGTTCCTAGGAAGAAGTTGCTGTGGCTGAGGTCAAAGAGGTTGCTGCCTGTGTTCTCAAGGATTTTGATGGATTTCTTTCTCACATTGAGGTCCTTCATCCATTTTGAGTCTATTCTCATGTGTGGTGTAAGGAAGTGGTCCAATTTCATTTTTCTGCATGTGGCCATCCAATTTTCCCAGCACCATTTGTTAAAGAGGCTGTCTTTTTTCCATTGGACATTCCTTTGTCGAAGATTAGTTGACCATAGAGTTGAGGGTCTATTTCTGGCTCTCTATTCTGTTCCCATTGATCTATGTGTCTGTTTTAGTGCCAGTACCATACTGTCATGATGATGACAGCTTTGTAATAGAGCTTGAAGTCTGGGGTTGTGATGCCACCAACTTTGGCTTTCTTTTTCAATATTCCTTTGGCTATTCAAGGTCTTTTCTGGGTCCATAAAAATTTTAGGATTATTTGTTCTATTTCTTTGAAAAAAATGGGTGGGATTTTGGTAGGGATTGCATTAAATGTGTAGATTGCTTTAGGTAGCATAGACATTTTCACAATATTTGTTCTTCCAATCCAGGAGCATGGAACATTTTTCTATTTCTTTGTGTCTTCCTCAATTTCTTTTATGAGTACTTTATAGTTTTCTGAGTATAGGTTCTTTGCCTCTTTGGTTATGTTTATTCCTAGGTATCTTATGGTTTTGGGTGCAATTGTAAATGGGATTGACTCCTTAATTTCTCTTTCTTCTGTCTTGTTGTTGGTGTAAAGAAATGCAACTGATTTCTGTGCATTGACTTTATATCCTGACACTTTACTGAATTCCAGTACAAGTTCTAGCAGTTTTGGAGTGGAGGCTTTTGGGTTTTCCACATATAGTATCATATCATCTGCAAAGAGTGATAGTTTGACTTCTTCCTTGTCAATTTGGATGCCTTTAATTTCTTTTTCTTGTCTGATTGCTGAGGCTAGGACTTCTAGTACTATGTTGAATAGTAGTGTTGATAATGGACATCCCTGCTATGTCCCTGACCTTAGCGGAAAAGCTTTCAGTTTTTCACCATTGAGAATGATATTTGCGGTGGGTTTTTCATAGATGGCTTTGATGATATTGAGGTATGTGCCCTCTATCCCTACACTTTGAAGAGTTTTAATCAGAAAGGGATGCTGCACTTTGTCAAATGCTTTTTCATCATCTATTGAGAGTATCATATGTTTATTGTTCTTTCTTTTATTAATGTATTGTATCACATTGATTAATTTGCAGATGTTGAACCAAACTTGCAGCCTTGAAATAAATCCCACTTGGTCGTAGTGAATAATCCTTTTAATGTACTGCTGGATCCTACTGGCTAGTATTTTGGTGAGACTTTTCACATCTGTGTTCATCAAGGATATTGGTCTGTAATTCTCTTTTTTGCTGGGATCCTTGTATGGTTTTGGGATCAAGGTGATGCTGGCCTCATAAAATGAGTTGGGAAGTTTTCCTTCCATTTCTATTTTTTGAAACAGTTTCAGGAGAATCAGAATTAGTTCTTCTTTAAATGTTTGGTAGAATTCCCCTGAAGCCGTCTGGCCTGGGCTTTTGTTTGTTTGGAGATTTTTGATGACTGTTTCAATCTCCTTTTGGTTATGGGTCTGTTCAGGTTTTTTATTTCTCTTATAATTGTTTGTATTTCTTTGGTGTTGGTTGTGACCTCTTTTCTTTCATTCATGATTTTATTAATTTGGGTCTTTCTCTTTTCTTTTTGATAAATCTGGCCAAGGGTTTGTCAATCTTATTATTTTTTTCAAAGAACCAGCCCATAGTTTCGTTGATTTTTTTTTTTTTGGTTTCTATTTCATTGATTTCTGCTCTGATCTTTATGATTTCTCTTCTCCTGCTGGGTTTAGGCTTTCTTTGTTGTTCTTTCTCCAGCTCCTTTAGGTGTAGGGTTAGGTTTTTACTTGAGAACTTTTTGTTTCTTGACAAAGGCTAGTACTGTTCCCCTCCGGAATGCCTTTGTTGTGTCCCACAGATTTTGAACAATTGTGTTTTCATTATTATTTGTTTCCATGAATTTTTTCAATTCTTCTTTAATTTCCTGGTTGACCCATTCATTTTTTAGAAGGATGGTGTTTAGTCTCCATGTGTCTGGGTTCCAAATTTCCTCTTGTGATTGAGTTCTAGCTTCAGAGCATTGTAGAAAATATGAGGGAATGATCCCAATCTTTTGATATCAGTTGAGACCTGATTTATGACCCAGCATGTGGTCTGTTTTGGAGAATTTTCCTTGTGCACTAGAGAAGAATGTGTATTCTGTTGTTTTGGGATGAAATATTTTGAATATATCTGTGATGTCCATCTGGTCCAGTGTGTCATTCAAGGCCTTTATTTTCCTCTTGATCTTTTGCTTGGATGATCTGTCCATTTCTGGGGGAGGGGCCTGTTGTAGTGATTCTCAGGTGTCTTTGCCCAATGTGGAATTGCCCCACCTTTATCAGGAGCCAGGCTAAGTAGTCCCCTTGGGTTCGCTTTCAGGAACTTTTGTTCCCTTAGCGCTTTCCGTAGAGTTCCGGAGGTCGGGAATGCTAATGGTGGCTTCCCAGTCTCCGTCCAGGAGGAGCCGAGAGCTCGGGGTCCCACTCCTCAGTGCGCCCTCTGAGTAAAGCACCCAATTGCTCCTGTTTCCCTGGCCTCTGGTTGCGTTTGGAGAAAAGCACCCGGTCGCTCGCACCTGAAGAAAAGAGCTCGGTCACTTCCTTCTCTGTGGCCTCCGGCTGCACTCTGAGCTCACCCAGTCTGTGACCAGTTCAAGGTAACCCTGAGCTGAGAACTCACTCCTCGGCTTTGTCACTGTAGCCGGCTTCCCTGCCCTAATACCTGTGAGCTCTGAGACACTCAGACAGCCCCAGTCCTTCTGTGATCCCACAGGACCTGGGGTTATGCTGACCCTACATGGGCTTCACTCTGGTTTAGCCTTTGGAGCGATGTCCCTCAGTGGAGCAGACTTTTAAAAGTCCTGATGTGCTCTCTTGCTCTGCCACTTGCCGGGAGTCGGCCCCTCCACCCCACGATCTATCTTCCCATCGTATCAGACTCACTTCTCCGCAGGTCCTACCTTTCAGAAAGTGGTCGATTTTCTGTTTCTAGAATTGTTGCTCTTTTCTTCATTTTCCCATTGGATTTGTAGGTGTTTGCAATGTTTAGATAAGCTATCTAGCTGACCTCCTGCTACCTGTTGTCGTCTCAGCTTGCTACTTCTCCGCCATCTTGACTCCACCCTTAAAACCTTTTCTAACTTAAAATTCTATAAGCACATGTCTCAAAAACCTCAAAGCCCACAAGAAAATAGATTTGCTATAGTTTGTGAATATTTGTATATAAATGAAATACATATAAACAGAACACAGAATGTTGTTATGTAATGTTCTTCATTTTTACCCATAAAAATTAATTCACCAATGGGGCATTTATATGCAATGTTACTTTACAAACCAAGTAAACGATAACAAAACAGTAACTACAGAAAGAAGTGTTTATTATAGCCGAATACTACACTAAACAATTTTTTTTCCATGGTGAGTTTCTAGGATCCTTACAACAAATCTAAGAAGTAGGCTTCATTACATCATCTTTAGGAGATAAAGAAACCAAGGCTTAGAGAGAGTAAGGTGACAAGATTAGTAAGTTGTTTTCATATTCAAACTCATATTTTCTAATTCTAAAGCCACTATTTTGAGGTGCCTGGATGGCTCAGTTGGTTCAGCATGGAACTCTTGATTTCAGCTCAGGTCATGATCTCAAGGTCTTGAGATAGAGCCCAACCTCTGTGGAGCTCAGTGTGGAGTGTGGGGGCTGCTTAGGAGTCTCTCTCTTCCTCTCTTTCTGCCTCCCCTCCCTGCATGTGTGTTCTCTCTTTCTCTCTATCTTTCTCTCAAGAAATGAATAAACAAATAAACAGCCACTATTCCTATACTTTATCTGGAATGAACTAAACAAAGCACTTATATTTTCAATGGACATTAATCCAGGAGATTTGCAAATGCCAGAAGGAATGATGTATAAGAACACTGAAGTATTGACTTTTTTTTCCTGTGGTACTTCTATTTCATTATTTTTATAGCCTTATTGATTTCATTTAATCTGTCATTGTGATGAGAAAAACTAATCATCACACGATCAGTAGGGTCTATGATATTATATGGAACTCCCTGCCTCCTCTGCTTGAGCAAATATAATAGGATTGACCTTCTGACATTCAGACCTAGAAAAAGACTTTCTGTGAACAGTGAAGTGTCTCCTGTAGGAATAAAAGTCTATAAAATGGATATCAAAAGAAAAGGTATGTTCTCAAATCTGGCTACTGGGATTCTACAGATAGTACAGGCTCCGCTTTTCCCTACCACACACACAGACACACACATGAAAGTTTCATTAGTTAGTACCCTTGCGTTGGTACTGACTCCATGGTTTTTATACAGGAGCTGGAATGTTCAGAAAGTACACAATGTGCTCTGCCTGATCCAAGAGCAAATAGAACCGCTGGTATTCAAGGAAGGACAACTTTTGGGTTTACTCTATATATGGCACTAAGTTTTATGGTTCACTGTGATGGATGCCCAGTGAGTGATTCCCTAACTCCCCTAGCACAAGAAGGACTGCAGGAGTTTTCATGTAAGGATGTATATCAAGAAGTGTTTCAGTCATTTCCAACAGCAGGCTGCAGTATTTTTATAGATAGTCATAGCTACTTAAAAAAACCATTTGAATCTATAAAGTAAATTACTTTTCCTCCCTGTTCATTCTATGACTTCCCTTTTTTTTTTTTTTCACATATATAAGCAAAAGAAATGCAGTAATCCTAACGTTGGTATGCTGGAACTGGACCCAGAAGGAATAGACCCAGTGATGCCTAACTACATGTTCATGCTGCCTATAGAGTGCACCCTTTGAGATGTTTTTTCTAATAATGGAGTGGTGCTATCTTAATTATTTGTTCACTCCTGGATGGTCTTCACTTGCTGTTGTGCCAATTCCCCATGACAGCAGAGTCACTCTCTCCATAGAGACTTAGAAGTAGCAGAGACCAAAGAAATCATGTGTCTGTTTTCTGATTGCTGGGGCCAGAAAGATAGTCTCTATGAGATCTCATCTATGATGTCAGCTTCAGTAACATCCAGTCCTTCTATATTAGCTGGGAACATTTAGTTTCAACTTATACTGAATCACTTGAGGGAATCTATTTTTAAAAATGAAATATGATAAAAAAATATATAGGTGTTTCCATCAAAGGCAAGGGCAGCTTTGCTCTCCCTTCAGATTGACTCTCTCTGCCCAACCAAACCTTACTGTAGTATGGGTCCTGCCACAGCTCTATAGATGGTATTGACATGAGCAGATTTTTAGTTTCCATTCCCAAGGAAAGGACTGTGATTGACTCAGTTTGGGTCTCCTACAATGGCAGATTAGTTATTTAGTCTCAATTTTATTATGACTATGTAATAGATTCACACTTTCTCCCCATTGCCATGGTCACAGGGTTAGCAGAATATGCATTCTTCCTGCAACCAAGTTTGGGCTTTGCCATGTGACTTGATTTAGCTAAAGAAAGACTAGAAGTTATGACACAGGTAGAGCATTGAAATGTGTTTGCATATGTGGACTTCTCTTTCATCTGATTATCTGCCAAGAGGTCTTCCTTGTAGCTATTGCACTTACGCTGAGGTCTCTGAACAATCATATCTGGCGTAGACATGGACTGAAGCAGCAGCCTGAAGCTGAGGCCAGTAGAGATCAGTTAAAACCCAGCTAGTTTACAGTCCTATGAGCATAATGATGCTGTTTTAAATTTGGGATCGCTTGTTATGCCACAGTATTGCCATAACAATTGACCAATAGAGAAATCAGTACTGAAAATTGTGTGCTGCCATAACAAACTTAAAATGCATTGCACTGGCATTGAAAAAGAATAATTGGTAGTGAGAAAACTAGCACTGAAGACTAGAAAAATATCAGCACGTTTATGACAATGTGAAGACAGTATACCTGATGGACATAAAACATTGTATGAGAGAATCTCAAGGCAAAATATTGAGAAGGTAACCTGTATTTGATAAGATTCACTAAGGAAGAAATAAGCTCAGGGAAGTACTTCTGGTTTACAAAGACTTTACAAAAGAGATGAGAGAGCTAAAAAAAAAAAAAAAAAAAAAGGTGGGGCTGGGCATTGCAATGTGGTAAAATGAAACCATTTCCATACATTTAAAAGCTATGGACATTTAAATGCTATGGACTTTAGAACCAAAACCAAATCCATATAATTTCTTATTTGGATTTCTGAATATAGATGCTGCTTATTCTGATTTTTATTTTTATGCCATTATATTATTAAGTAAATATAATATGTATTCATTAAGACTCATTTCTTATATTTTATAAAGTTGTCCTTTAATCCAATTTTACTGACAAATGCCTTTAACTCTTCTGTAAATTTCCAAAGAACTTTTATCTCAGTAGGTAATTTCTCCTAATTAGCATAATATGTAGATCCCATATATTTTTCCAAAATCCATACCAAAAGTTAATTTGTTTGAAACACTTGGGGCTACCTATATCTTTGATGTAGTTACAAGACCTTTTTGAATATGGCTGTTGGAACTTCTACATTATTTTTGTTGCCTAAGTCACATCTGCAATGGAATATTCATAATTTTAATTCCCATTTCCTGAAAGTATAATAAGACATTGGACATGTAAAAAAAATTGGAAGTATCATCATAGGTTTTTTTTTTTTTGTCATTTTCAGTTGTCTAGCTCATATACATTTCAAAACTTTTATCTTTAGCTTGCCTTTATCATGTCTTTACAAAGTATATAACAGCTTTAATGCCAACAATCTTATTTTCATACTTTAAAATCAGTACTTTACAATACTATTTAATCACACAATTTAAAAAGTGCATAGTTATTATAGTAGGCAGGTTCTGGGATGTCTCATCTCAATTACCCCAATTTCTGGTATTCACACTGTTATATAAACCCCACTGCATTGTAGTCTGGTAACTTGCTTATACCCATAGAATAAGGCAAAGAGATGGGATGTCACTTCCCATGATGAGCTTACATAGATTTTAGCTTCTGTTGTGTTATCATAATCTCTTTATTGCCTATGAGGCTTGTATACTTTGATGAAACTAGCTTCCATGTTGTAGAAGTTCACAGGGCTAAGTACTTAAGAAAGCCTTCAGCCAACAGTCAGTAGGAACTGAGACTCTTAGTCCAACAGTCCTTAAGGTACTGAATTCTGCTAATAATCCAATGACCTTTGAAATTGATCTGTCTCCAGTCAAATTTTTAGATGAGACCCCAGAATTGGCTAATACCTTTACTTGTAGCCTGGTGAGAGACTCTGAAACAGAGGATCCAGATAAGCCATGTCCAGAATCCCAGCATCCAGAAAGTGTAGGATAATAAAACTCTGATTTTTAAGGTAGTAAGTCACAATAACAAGAATCCAGAGCACTGCAGTTAAGACTAAGAACCAGGGCAAAGACATAATCTAGGATATGTCTGTCAAACTTTTGCTGGTACTTCTGAAAGCATTAAGATGGCATCCCACAGATCCCTGTAGCTGGACAAATATATCCAGCAAGATCTTAGATGTATTGAAGATACGGTCTTACAGAATCCTAATACACATAGAGTCTAGACAAGCATATCTGAACATGACTAGTTGTGGCTTTTGTCATATATACTTAAAAATTAATTGTACAAAATTGGAAGGGGAGGTGAACCATGAGAGACTATGGACTCTGAAAAACAATCTGAGGGTTTTGAAGGGACGGGGGGTGGGAGGTTGGGGTACCAGGTGGTGGGTATTATAGAGGGCACGGATTGCATGGAGCATGGGGTGTGGTGCAAAAATAATGAATACTGTTATGCTGGAAATAAAAATAAATAAAAAAAAAATTAATTGTACAAGTATAAAATGATTCAAGTCTTCAAACCACATATACAAATAAAACTGAGTAACTCCAAAATGTAATTGGAAAATGAGCTACACATAACAGATTTCTCCAAAATTTCTCGTAGACACACCCACTTCTCAAAGTTTATCCTGTGTCTGTGCTGCCTCTAAAACCTGATATACTGTTTGCTTCCACTGGATTTCAATTCCTGGGAACCCTGGCATAGCCACTATTGCTACCTTACATGATTCCTGCTTCTATCAAGCTCAAATAGATTTAAAGCAGAAAACCGTGTGCTTAAGTTACAAGCTGCCAAGAAAGAGACTATTATGAGAGAGAAGATAGGATGACTCATCATTTAACAGTGTTCATGTAAATTGCTTGGTGCCCTACAGAGAACTTTAAATAAAAAATGAATTCTGATCATCAAAGTGCGAAGAAAAGGAAAGGTAATCATCTTTTGCTCCCTTTCAATCTTTAAATTTAAAAAGTGCGGTATCACTGCGAAGGGTATCATCAATGCTTCATGTTTCCAGATCACTTCACTGCTGATGAAGGTACAGCCCTGAGCTTGCAGACAACAGGAGAATTAACCATATGGAACAGTCAGGGGGCAGCTGTGACCTTTGTGCCCCAGCAAAATGCTGCCTGAAAGCTCAGGCTTTGTGCTTTGGGCACTCCTAGGGCTCTTCAAGCTTAGACGCTCACAAACTCTGTACATTTAATTCACAAACTCCAGGTGGCTGTCAGTGTGCAGATCTTAGTGCAGGTAAGAGATGATTTCTTTGGAGGGGGGGCGGGGAAGGAAAGTGAGGAACTAGATTTGGAAGCTAAGAGTATGTTCTCTGGAACTGACATTCATAGGCAAAGCACAGACATTATTAGCTTTGTTTCCACTTGTAAAGTGGGGCTAATGGAATAGGAAACAAATGCTTTCATATTAAACACAAGTGAAGGGTTTTCTTTTTCTTTCTGCTTCTCATAGTTTCATGTCCAATGATTAAAAACTACACACCTTATGCTGCTTATGAACTCAGTGATACAGTCTCTTCTTGGCTTGGGTCAGTTGCAAATTGGGTTCAGAACAAAACACCTTCAAAGCATTCCTGAGAAAAAAGAAGGAGGGGCAAAACTGGACTGGAGGCAGTTGGGTATGGACTGCACTGCACACTTCTCAAAAAAAAAAAAAAAGAAAGCTAACTACCCAACCACTCCCCTGCTCCCCCATAAACTTGCTGTACTCTGAGTGGACTTTGGGACAAATCTGTGAAGAGGCTCCCTCTCTTTGGCTTTCTACAATGCAGCAGTAAGCTCCCTTTTTGCTTCTTTATCGGGCCCCTTTTAAAATTTTTCTTCTATACTCTCTTGTGTATCTTTACTCTCTGTATATACATATGTTATCTCTATTATAGCAGAAGGAACTAGGGTACTTGAATTTGCATTTCAAGTCTTACAATTTATTCCATTTACTTATTTACTTATTTGCAAAATATTTGTAAATCATACATCTGTTAAGAGGTTACTGTCCAAAATATATAAAGAACTCATACAACTTAATTATAAAAAAAAAAAGACTAAAAAGAATGGACAGAGAATCCAAAGAAGGTATAGAGATGGCCAACAGGTACCTGAAGGGTGCTCAACATCACTAAGCATCAGGGAAATGAAAATCAAAACCACAATGAGTTATCACATCATGCTTCTTAGAATAGCTACGATCAAAAAGACATAAATGGTCTTGGCAGGAATGTGGAAAAAAGAAAACTATTGAACCCTGTCAATGGGAATATAAATTGGTATAGTTACTATGCCAAACAGTATGAGGTTTCTTAAAAATTTTAAATGGAATTAACACATGACCCAGTAATTCCACTTCTGGGTACTTATCTGAAGAAAATGAGAACACGAACTCAAAAACATATCTGCACCCCATGTTCACTGCAGCATTATTTACATTAGCCAAGATATGAAACAACCTAAGTATCCATCTATGGATGAATGGATAAAGATATATATATATATATATATATATATATATATATAATGTATATAATATATAATAATCTATATATATAAAATAATCATATAGATATAGATATAGATATAAAATTCAACAAAAAGAAAGAATTTAATCTTGCCAGTTGCTGAAACATGGAAGGACCTGGAAGGCAGTAAACTAAATAAGAAACTAAACTCATAGATACAGAGAGTAGATTTGTTCTTGCCAGAGGTGGGGGATGGAAGTGGGTGAAATGGGAAAAGGGAGTCCAAAGGCACAAAATTCCAGTCATAAAATAAATAAGTAATGGGGATATAATGTACAGCATGGTGACTGGAGTTAATAATACTGTATTGCATATTTGAAAGTCACCAAGAGAGTAAATCTTATAAGTTCTCATTTTACAGTGTATACAAATATTGAATCATGAAGTTGTATACCTAAAACTAATATAATGTTATGTATCAATTATACGTCAATTTAAAGAAAAGAAAAGAATGGGGATAAAGAACTTCATTTTGATTCATTTTAGTAAATAAAATTATTATTTTATGACATTTAAATGCAACTCTAGTGGATTTCTTTTCAGTAGACAAGGGAGCTTATTAATAATTCTTCAAACATCATGCCCTACACATATCTTCCCCCTGAGAGGTTTTGGTATAGACTAATAATGTAGCTTAGACTTCAGGGTCCCTCACAACAGCTCCCTTCCAAAGCCTCTTATTTCCTCATTCTAAAGAAGTATCTATTTTATTTTTACATAGTTTTGTATTCATAGTTTTGTGGGGTTTTTACCTTAAAATGGTTCCTTGAATTGTTAGTATTTGGGCCCACCTAACTCTGTATCCTTCCCAGCCTTACTTTTGGCATAATACCTTGGCTCAGAGGGACCGGCAGAAATCTAAGAATGCCACAATGACTCTGCTCCCAACATTCTCCCCTCCTCCAAGCTTCCTAACTCACCTAAATGTCCTTGGAAATGTAAAGTGGGAACCCTCACAAGTGGAGAAAATTCGGCAACCATGCTGGAAATTTGTCAGCATCAAAAAACTGGAGTGTGAGCTAGAGTAGCATCATGAAGATACAATTCTGGGGAGAAAGTAGTTTAGGATTAATATCTTAGTGTTGTGAAGTCTGACATAGTCCTTGACCCTAATTCTATGGTGGAATTTAAGTAGAAAAATTAGGGTTTAAAAGAACAAATAGATCATTTACAACTCAGGATGACTGGAGACATTTAATACGAGCAGTAAAGCAGAACACACAGATCAATTACTTGTTTTTTTTCTTAGCCATCACTAAAAAATAGAGTTGTGGAATTTTTTTCCTATCTAAAAAAGCTATCCACAAAGAAGAGTTGACACACAGTCAAATATAAAATGAAATTTGACAGCAAAAACAAAAACCAACAACAACAACAAAAACCTATCAATTTTAAGTGAAGGAAGAGGAAAGAGAAGAGAGGCTTCCTGATAACCCACAAGAAGTGATGACATTTGAGAACTGAAGTAGAATCATTTAAAAATACTGTTAGCTGTTGTGGGCTAGAAATGACTCTTGAATCTTTCACTGTCTGTGACCCAAATCCAATCATACCTCATTACCTTATTAAGAATTCACCATAATGCCCACTTTTTGTGGGTGAATTCTATAATTGCAATTATTTGGATAATCAGCTGGTGACCTGATAACCCGCTCTGTGTATTCTCATGGATTTTCAATTTTCTTTATAAATACTCTAGAATATTTTAGAAGAACTGTGGTTGTACTTAACCATTTGTTTGGAAGATCTGAAGAAAATGAACTATACATTCTATTTCCTTTACCTCCTTAATAATTCTATTCACTTTGATTCTATAAAAACTTGCTGACCATGAATTATCTTATGATCCTTTTACATTGTTGTATCAAATATTTATGTATCTCTTGTAATGGTGTTTAACTTTTTCATATATTTATTCTGTGACTTCTCAGCTAGATGATTCTTTTAATGAAAACTATTATAAACTATTTGTGAATGTCTGACACTTCCAGAAATGCAGGTATATATATCATAGTGCTTACTCTACATCTGTACAAAATGATGCAATGGGGGATCTGAATATATAGAACTCAAAGCATGACTTCATAGAAAATGCCAGCACGAATCCTGTAAAAACAGTGTTGATACATTTAAATGTCTTTATTCCAAGTAATGCAGAAGGAAAACAAAAACAAAAACAAAAAAACAAAGCAAAACAAAAAACCCAGAACATAAGCATATTCCTTTGCCTCATTTTTCCTGATTTATTTGCTACAGTTTGAATAATGACAAAAATATTGAATATTACATTGCTCTACAGAGACAACACAAAGCCAGCTCACCAAATGTCAGTGACTAAAATTAAAGGTAGCTTATATGTATAGCTAGAAAATAGGGCCATTCCTGGACAAAGTATCTTGAAAGAAGAACGTGGTTATACTTCAAATCCAGGGCTGTGGAAATTAAAGTGGACACAACTTTCTAAGAATTCTGCTGTCTCTTCCACCTAAAGCAGCAGCTTCTTGGCTCAACTAGTCAAATCATAAACTAGGTAACAGAAACAGCCTATACACTCAGCGTGTCCTAAATAAAAAGGTAAGACCATTGTTTCTCTGTACCACTATACTTGTTCATGTAGATGCAGAATATCTACATCTGTAGTGAAATGGAAAAGAAAATATCTTATTTAATTACTCTTGGATCTGGAAAAGGAAATTTGTGGCCAGATTTCAAAAGTGCCTACTGGTTTCTTCAAGCTCCTTATAATGGGGTATGAATATAGAGAAATGAAATAGGAATCAAAGCAAACAAACAAACAAAACAAAATAAAACAAAACAAAATCCCAAACCTACTCAGTTTTCAAGAAAACATTTATAGGAAAATAAGGAAGAGGAGAGTAGCTTGGTTTAAAAGTAAAATTGTTTCAGGGCACCTGGGTGGCTCAGTGGGTTGGGCCTCTGCCTTCAGCTCCGGTCATGGTCTCAGGGTCCTGGGACCTCTCTCTGCTCAGCAGGGAGCCTGCTTCCTCCTCTCTCTCTCTGCCTCCCTTCTGCCTACTTGAGATCTCTGTCAAATATGTGAATAAAAGAAAAGAAAAAAGTAAAGAAAAAAAAAAGTAAAATTGTTTCTCCTCTGTTATTGAGGATTCTAAAATTAAGAAATTAAGGAAAATTATTTAAAATATCTACAGTAAAGATTGAATTCACTGGAGAAATATTTAATGTTCAGGTATTCCTTTGGGAAAGGGAATGAGAGACAAAATGCCTATTAACAGTACCCCAGTTAAGTCTTCTACTAGATAGTCAAGCTATCCCAAAAGGCGAGGGAAAAAATTAAAAGGCATCTAGAATTTGAAGGAAAACATCAAGCTGTTATTATTCATAGATGGCTTATTTACCTAGAACATAAAAGCAATTATGAAATATAAAATTAATATGCCTTTGACAAGTTTGTTAGATATAAGATCAATATACCAAAATACTGGATTCCTTTGTTACATTAAAATAAATGAAAAGCACAATTTAAAAAATTACTACTAATAATAGCATCAAAATCAAGTGTGTAAGAATTAATTTAAAGAAAGGTGTGCCAGATTACTGAACTGAGAACCACATTGAGATTCCACCTTACTCAAGTTACAATGCTGAAAATTGACAAGGCAAGAAACAACAAAAGTTGAAGAAGTTGAGGAGAAATGGGAACCCTCATACATTGTTGGTGGGAATGCAAGTTGGTACAGCCACTTTGGAAAATAGTGTGGAAGTCCTTCAAAAAGTTAAAAACTGAGCTCTCCTATGACCCAGCAACTGCACTACTGGTTTTTTATACCAAAAATACAGATGTAGTGAAAAGAAGGGCCACTGTACCCCAACGTTCATAGCAGCAATGTCCATGATAGCCAAACTGTGGAAGAAGTAGAGATGCCCTTCAACAGAAGAATGGATAAAGAAGATGTGGTCCATACACACAGTGGAATATTACTCAGCCATCAGAAAGTATGAATACCAAACATATGCATCAACATGGATGGAAATGGTGGAGATTATGCTAAGAGAAATAAGTCAAGCAGAGAAGACAATTATCATATGGTTTCACTTATTTGTGGAACATAAGGAATAGCATGGAGGACATAGGAGAAGGAAGGGAAAAATGAAGTGGGGGAAAATCAGAGGGGGAGATGAACCGTGAGAGACTGTGGACTCCAAGAAACAAACAGGGTTTTAGAGGAAAGAGGGGTGGGGGGATGGGTAAGTCCAGTAATGGGTATTAAGGAGGGTACATATTGCATGGAGCACTGGGTGTTATACATAAACAATGAATCATGGAACAACTACATCAAAAACTAATGACCTACTGTATTGTGACTAATATAATAAAAAATTAATTAAAAAAGTACAAAATCTATTAAGATACATTATAAAAGTCCAAATGGACCAGTTCATAGGTTTAAAAATCAAAATGTAAATGTCACATCTTTGTTCTCCAAGGCATCTATTAAATATGGTAACATAATCTAAAACATGCATTTTTCACCTTTTCATCACTAATAAAAAAATGCTGGATCTCTTAAAAACCTATTTATAAAATATATTGAAAAAAATATATGAATATATTTTGCAGACTGACTTTACATCTAAATAATGATTTACAACAAGATAACTCTAGATTTGTAGGATAAATAGAAGTAACATTTTCACTGTGTTGAACTTACTAATATTTCTTAAAAAGGAACAAAATTCTAAACCCAGAGGAAAATAAAATGAATTATAATGTATAAAATTAATACCTTTTGTTTATCAAAGGGCATCAATAAGAGGGTGAATAAAGCAATCCCCAAGTTTGAAAGATAATGTTTCAAATGCATATATCTGGCAGAGGACTTGTATTCTATCTGTAAACAAAATCTACAAATCAATGAGATTATGTTAAAAATAGACAATATCAATAGAAAATTAAAAAAAAAACACCTTGAACAGACAGGGTTTTTTTAAGATTTTATTTATTTATTTGACAGAGATCACAAGTAGGCAGAGAGACAGGCAGAGAGAGAGGGGGAAGCAGGTTCCCTGCTGAGCAGAGAGCCTGATGTGGGGCTCAATCCCAGGACCTTGGAATCATGACCTGAGCCAAAGGCAGAGGCTTTAACCTACTGAGTCACCCAGGCACCCCATGAACAAACACTTTGTAAAAGAAGACACCCAAGTAATGAATAAAAATCTGAAAAACTCACAATTTCTGAACTCATCAGAAAAATCATAATTGAAGTTAATCAGTTTACTCTGCACCCAAAAGAATTGCTAAGCTATAAAAGATGACTATCGAAGCACCAGGAACAATGTGGATCATGCAGAACTCACACATTGCTGCTAGGAGTATACATTCGTGCAGCCCTTTTGCCATTTGGAAGTATCTAACACAGAAGACACATCTTACTTTTCCACACTAATGGAGATAGCCTTTCTATTCTTAATTTTACCCAGAGAAACACATACATGTGCTTAGCAAAATACCTGTATTAAAATATTCATAAAAGCACAGTTTGTAATATACATGCTTAAGAAATTACCCCAATTCCCATCAACAATGGAGTAAATAGTGTGGTACATTTGGCCAAATAAAATAGTATAGAACAATACAAATTGATGGTTTAGAATAATAACAAAGGTTCACAAATGCAACTTTGAGAGATAAAGGACAAAAATAGGCATAACCAACCTATGCCCTTACACATC
Source organism: Mustela erminea (assembly GCF_009829155.1). Taxonomy (NCBI): domain Eukaryota; kingdom Metazoa; phylum Chordata; class Mammalia; order Carnivora; family Mustelidae; genus Mustela; species Mustela erminea. The sequence continues at coordinate 70,865,795 of NC_045627.1, forward strand.
AGGGCAATAGTCTCTCTCTTTGTATCTCTCTCTCTGTACCCTGCACCTTCTGTAACTTCTTCCCAAACTCTTTCATGATACTTCTCTTCCCTTCATCTTAACAAATGCTGAAAAAAAGAAAATCATGTTCCCTGTATCTCTTTATTTCTTTAAATATTTTGTTTATATGTATTCTGTCTTTCCTCATAGGAAAATATGGAATTACATGGAGAAAAAAATTTCTGGACCCCACCCAGGTTTTCAGGACATTTATAAGGAAATATTTAGAAGCAAGCATTGTTGGGAGGGAAGACCCAATTAACTACCACAGAGTCTTGGAGACCATGATCCTTCTGGTTGCTGGTGGAGGAGGAAGACTATGACCACAGGTTCTACTCTGCAATCTATATACTGTACTTACTCTCTTTGGGTGCAATTTTCAGGAAATGCATCTAGAAAAAGCCATTTGCATTTATAAAGGGTTGGGAGGGAAAAACTTGGACAGCAAGGAGTAGATCTTTTCCCAATCCTTGTCACCCACCATGTTAACTTGGGTTAATTTGTCATCATGGGAACCCCAGATCCTTCCATACACGTTAGTTTCCTCATAGTCTTTGAAAGATATATCTAACTTGCATTGCCTCTGCTAGTTCAACTCCTCTCAGGCAAACAATTTATTAATATTACAATTTGTAATCCCTAAATGGCCTGGATGACACTGTGCTGACTGAATGTTATTTAAAAGCATGATTCAGGAGAGAAAATGCCATATATTATGCCTTCCTGGCCATTTTAATTTTCTTTTATTGCATCTTGGCAGGAGCATAATAACTATACATTAAATAAAATAAGACATTACACATCATGTATTAATTACTACAGTGTTAAGAAATACTGTCTCTGCTCTCAGAGATGGCAAATTTAAATAAATGGAATTTTAAAATATCACTTGCCAATTTTCCTTCATTCGGAATGCAAATTTTAAATATATTTACCTGTTTTCCTAAGAGGGCAATTATTGTTTTTTTAGTGTGTGTGTGTGTGGGGGGGGGGGACTGGTAAACTTCTGCCAGAGAATCAGGATAGTTCTGGGACATATGAACTATTCAAAGCATTCTACCATCACTTTCATCTCTGGCTTAGTCTTTGGCAGATATTCTTTTAGATTCTTTTAGATTCTGGCAGGAAAAGCGAGGCATTAAGTGGCTTTTTTAGTTCACCATTGTCATTTTCCCCATCTGCGTTGTCTTTCTGCAAATGCTCTCTCGACTCCTTACGTATTATGTGCTGCAGGTCAGGGGCTCTAATAGCTGGGTCGTTAGTTCCCGGAATTTTGAATCAAACTTCGTTATTGTTTTTTCCTAGCTTTATTTAAGTATAACTGACAAATAAGAATCGTATGAAGTTAAGGTACACAGTGTGAGGTTTTGGTATATGCACACATTGTGAAATGATTACTGTAATCAAGTTAATTAACACAACAATCTCTTTACATTGATACAATTTTTGTGTGTTAAGAACATTTAATATCTACTCTCTTAGCAAATTTCATATCTAGAATCATTGTTATTAACTATAGTCATCATGTTGTACATTAGATCCATAGAATTTATTTACCTTATAGCTAAAAGTTTGCACCCATTGACCAAAAAGTCCCATTCTCTCCCAGCCTACCCCAACCCCTGGTAACCATCATTTAAAAAAAAAATTTAATTTTTTCAGTGTTCCAAAATTCATTGTTTATGCACCACACCCAGTGCTCCATGCAATACATGTCATCATTCTACTTTGCTTCTGCTTTTTAAGATTTCATCCGTTTGCCAGAGACAGAGAGAGAGAGTACACACAAGCAGGCAGAGAGGCAGGCAGAGGCAGCAAGAGAAGCAGGCTCCCCGCCAAGCATCGATGGGGGACTCGATCCCAGGACCCTGGGATCACGACCGGAGCTGAAGGCAGTGGCCCAACCAACGAACCTCCCAGGCGTCCCGAGTTAAGATTTTTTTAGATTCCACATATAAGTGAAATTGCAATGCTTAACCTTTCCCTGTCTGGTTCACTTCACTTAGCATGATATCTTTCAGGTGCTTCCCAGATGTCACAAATGGCAAGATTTCCTTCTTATGGCTGATTAACATTCCTTTTTTTTTTTTTTTTTTTTTGTATACTCCATTTTTTAATCCATCCTTTATCCTTTATCCGTCTCTACATGACTAAGTTCTAATTCATCTACTTCCTCTATGGCCACATGATGCTTCTTATCTTAACTTCAACTTGCTTATCTGTAAGAGATGAATTCAGATGTCCCAGGAAGATTTCCCTCATTCTCATGATCCAGAAAAAGTTGATTTAACCACCACCAACTGAAGATCTTAAGAACTTCCCTAAGACTTGGTCATATTCTCATGGGACTTGTATTTTTAGTGAGTGTTCCTAAAAGCCTTTCAAGGAGAATGAATGATTAAAACGATATTTATATATAAATTTGTATTTTGCCTCCCATCTCTAAGTGTTTTCTAAAATTAACTGAGATTTTGTTTTGACCAACTGATAATTTACATATTGTTCCTTAATAATATTGTTTAAAATATTTTATCTATAAAATATTATTAACTTTTATTTATATTGTATTTTCCTGGATATATTATTACTAATTTTATTAGAACCATTCAGAGTAACATGATTGCCATCCTTTTAAATATACTGAAATTTGTTTTACTGCCTAGAAAACTGTCTATTCAAATGAAGGTATTTTGCACACTTAAAAAAAAGTGTTTTAGGGGCGCCTGGGTGGCTCAGTGGGTTAAGCCGCTGCCTTCGGCTCAGGTCATGATCTCAGGGTCCTGGGATCGAGTCCCGCATCGGGCTCTCTGCTCAGCGGGGAGCCTGCTTCCCTCTCTCTCTCTCTGCCTGCCTCTCCGACTACTTGTGATTTCTCTCTGTCAAATAAATAAATAAAATCTTTAAAAAAAAAAAGTATTTTACGTTGCCGTTGGAAATACTGTTCAGTAAGTGAAAATTAGAATCGAGTCAGTTTTTCAAATCCTCTCTGTCGCCAGTGAAGTTTTTGCCTAATGTTTGCCAAAAATGCTGAGAGAAGGGTTTTAAATTTTCAGATGCGATTGGGATTTTTTTTCTTTGTCTTTCAATTCCCACAATTTTAACTTTATGTGTTTTTTAGAATTCTTTTGTTTGTTTTTAGATTCCTTTTGAAGCATGTGTGTATGTGGTTATGTATTTAGGATGAATGTTGTCCTTTTTAATTATGAAATGTCCTTCTGTATCTCAGGTAATACTATTTATATTGAAGTCTATATATCTGTTGTTAATAAAGCCACATCAGCCTGCTTGTGCATATCATTTGCATGGTACACTCTTTTTCTTTAAGTTTTAAACCTATTTGTACTTTATATTTGTATGTGTATCTTCTAGATAGCATGTAGTTGAGCTACACATATGCTTTATTTAATGTCAATATCTGTCTTTTCATTAGAATGTTGTAAAATATTAAAATTTAGCATAAATGCTAATGTAGTTATATTTAAGTATGTGATTTTATTATTTCCTTGTTGCCCCTACTTTTTCAGTTGTTTTTTCTCTCTAATCCCTTTTCTTCTGTCTTCTGTGTTTTTTTAAAAATTCTATTTATTCATTTTAGAGACAGTAAGTGTGTGAGCAGGGGAAAGGGGCAAAGGGAGAGGGGAAGCACACTCCTCCCTGAGCGAAGAGCTCCACCTGGGTTTAGATCTCGGGATCCTATGATCATGACCCTGCCAAAACCAAGAGTTAGACACTCAATGGACTGAGCTACCCTGGTGCACCTGCTATCTTCTGTAGTTTTGAATATTTTTATTATATTACCTTATGTATATATGTTTATATTTTTTTGAAGTTTAATTCCAGTACAGTTAACATGCAGTGTTATGTTTGTTTCAGGCATACAGTATAGTGATTCAACAATTCTATACATTTCTCAGTGCTCAACATGATAAGTGTCCTCTTCACCTATTTCACCCATTCCCCCACCTAAATCCCCTCTGGTAACCAGCAGTTTGTTCTCTTTCATTAAGAGTCCATTCTTTGATTTGTCTCTTTTTCTACTTGCTTTATTTCTTAAATTCCTCATATGAGTGAAATCATGGTGTATTTGTCTTTCTCTGAATAGCTTATTTCATTTAGTATTATACTGTCTAGCTCCATTCATGTGCTTGCAAATGGCAAGACTTCATTCTTTTTTATGGCTGAGTAATATTCCATTGTGTATATGTATCACCTCTTTACCCATTCATCATTTGATAGATACTTGGGCTGCTTCAATATCTTTACTATTGTAGATAATGCTGCTATAAACATAGGGGTGTGTGTATCCCTTTAGATTAGTGTTTTTTATCCTTTGGGTAAATACCCAGTAGTGTGATTATTGGATGTTTATTTTTTGAGGAACCTCAAATCTTGTTTTCTACAGTGGTTGCACCAGTTTGCATTCCCACCAACAGTGCATTTCTCCACATCCTTGCCAACACCTGTTGTATCTTTTTTTTTTTTTTAAAGACTTTATTTATTTATTTGAGAGAGAAAGAGAGCTAGAGAGAGAAGGAGAGAAGACACACAGAGGGAGAGGGAGAGAGAGAAGCAGACTCCCCACTGAGTAGGTGGCCTGACACAGGGCTCCATCCCAAGACTCTGGGATTATGACCTGAGCCAAAGGCAGATGTGTAACTGACTGAGCCACCGGGGTGTCCCCAAACCTGTTGTTTCTTGTGATTTTTATTTTAGCCATAATGACTGGTGTGAATCATATTTTCATTGTGGTTTTCATTTGTATTTCCCTGATGATAAGTGAAGTTGGACATGTGTCTTTTCATGTGTCTGTTGGTCATTTGTATGTCTTCTTTGGAAAAATGTCTGTTCATGTCTTCTCCTCATTTTAAATTGGATTATTTGTTTTGGGGGGTTCTGAGCTTTGTAAGTTCTTTATGTATTTTGACAGTAACCCTTTATTGGACATGTCACTTGTAAATATCTTCTCCCATTCTGTAGGTTGCCTTGTAGTTTTCTTATTTCCTTTGCTGTATAGAAGCTTTTTATTTTGATATAGTTTATTATTCATTTTCTTTTTTTTTTAAAGATTTTATTTATTTATTTGACAGACAGAGATCACAAGTAGGCAGAGAGGCAGGCAGAGAGAAAGGAAGGGAAGCAGGCTCCCTGCTGAGCAGAGAGCCCGACGTGGAGCTCGATCCCAGGATCCTGGGATCATGACCTGAGCTGAAGACAGAGGCTTTAACCCACTGAGCCACCCAGGTGCCCCTAACTTTCTTTCTTGTTTCAGAAGATATGTCTAGAAAAGGTTGCTACAGCTTATGTCAAAGGAGTTACTGCCTGTGTTTCTTCTAGGATTTTAATAGTTCTGTTTCTCATATTTAGGTCTTTAATCCATTTTGAATTTATTTTTGTGTATGGTATAAGAAAGTGGTCCAGTTTCATTCTTTTGTATGTTACTTTCCAGTTTTCCAAACACCATGTGTTGATGAGATGGTCCTTTTCCCATTGGATGTTCTTTCCTGTTTTGTCAAAGATTAATTGATCATAAAATTGTGGCTTTATTTCTGGGTTTTCTCTTCTGTTCCATTGATCTATGTGTCCATATTTGTGGCAGTACCATACTGTTTTGATTACTTTAGCTTTGTAGTTTATCTTGAAATATGGGATTGTGATACTTCTAGCTTTGTTCTTCTCTTTCAGGATTACTTTGGCTATTCAGAGTCTTTTGTAATTCCATACAAATTTTAGTATGTTTGTTCTAGCTCTCTGAAAAATACTGTTGGTATTTTGATAGGGATTGCATTAAATCTGTAGGTTGCTTTGGATGGTTTGCACATTTTGACAATTTTTGTTCCTTGAATCCATGAGCATGTAATATCTTTCCAGTTGTTTGTGTCGTCTTCAGTTTCTTTCACAAGTGTTTTATGGTTTTTAGAAAATAGATCTTTCACCTCTTTGGTTAAGTATATCCTTAAGTATTTTATTGTTTTTGATGTAATTGTAAATGGAATTGTTTCTTAATTTCTCTCTTTCTGTTCCTTTATTATTAGTGCAGAGAAATGTAACCAATTTCTGTACATTGATTTTGCATCCTATGACCTTACTGAACTCATTTATTAGTTCTAGTAGTTTTTTGGTGGTTTCTTTAGGATTTTCCACATGTAATATGTCATCTGCAAATAGTGAAGGTTTTACTTATTCATTATGTATTTGTATTCTTTTTATTCTTTTCTCTTGTCTGATTGCTGTGGCTAGAACTTCCAATACTATGTTGAGTGGTGAGAGTGGACATCCTTGTCTTTTTCCCGACCTTAGTGGAGAAGTTTTCAGATTTTACCATTGAGTTTGATGTTATCTGTGGGTTTATCATATATGGCCTTTATTACATTAAGATATGTACCCTTTAAGCCTATTTTGTTGAGGGTTTTTATCATAAATTATTATTGTACTTTGTCAAATCCTTTTTCTGCATCTATTGAAATGGTCATATGGTTTTTATCCTTTCTCTTCTTGATGGATGTATCACATTAATTGATTTGTGAATAGTAAACCACAATGGCACCCTTGGAATAAACCCCACTTGGTTGTGGTGAACAATTTTTTTTAATGTACTGTAGGATTCAGTTTGTTAGTATTTTGTTGAGAATTTTTGCATCTTTGTTCGTCAAAGGTATTGGCATGTAGTTTTTTTGTTTTGTTTTGTTTTGTTTTTTGGTAGTATCTTTATCTGATTTTGGTATCTAGGTAATGCTGGATTCATAGAATAAATATGGAAGGTTTCCTTTCTCTTCTATTTTGTGAAATATTTTGAAAAGGATAGTTATTAAGTCTTCTTTAAATGTTAGATAGGAATTCATATGTAAAGCTATCTTGTCTTGGCTTTTGTTTGTTGGGAGTTTTTCTTTTTAAAATATTTTATTTATTTAATTGAGAGAGAGAGCGCAGATCAAGAGAGAAAGCGTATGAGTTGGGGAGAAGGGTAAAGGAAGAGGGAGAGAGAGAAGCAGACTTCCTGCTGGGCAGGGATTCAGACACAGGCTTGAGGCTAGGACTCTGGGATCATGACGTGAGCCAAAGGCAGATGTTTAACTCACTGAGCCACCCAGGTGCCCTGGGAGGGTTTTTTTTTGTTTTTGTTTTTTAAAGATTTTATTTATTTATTTGACAGAGAGAGATCACAAGTAGGCAGAGAGGCAGGCAGAGAGAGAAGGGGAAGCAGGCTCCCCACTGAGCAGAGATCCCGATGCAGGGCTGGATCCCAGGACTCTGGGATCATGACCTGAGCCGAAGGCAGAGGCTTAACCTACTGAGCCACCCAGGCGCCCCATGGGAGTTTTTTGACTACTGATTCAATTTCATTGCTGGTAATCAGTCTGTTTAAATTTTCCATTTCTTTCTGGTTCAGGTTTGGAAAGTTATGTTTCTAGGAGTTACTTATTTCTTCCAGGTTGTCCAATTTATCAGAATAAATTTTTTCATAATATTGTCTTATATTCCTGTATATTTTTGTGTTGTCAGTTTATATATCTTTTCTTTCACTTCTGATTTTGTTTATTTGTGTCCTTTCTCTCTCTCTTTCTCTCTCTCCCCTTTTTATTTTGATGAGTTTGGCTAAAGGTTTATCAATTTTGTTGATCTTTTTCAAAGAACCTGCTGCTGATTTATCGATCTGTGGGTTTTTTAGTTTGTTTCATTTATTTCTGTTCTACCCTTTATTATTTTCTTCTTTCTACTGGTTTTTGGGGTTTTTGTTGTTGTTATTCTTTTTCCAGATCCTTAGGTGTAAGGTTAGATTGTTTATTTGAGATTTTTCTTGCTTCTTGAGATTGTTCTGTATTGCTATAAACTTCCCTCTTAGAACAGTTTTGGCTGCATTCCAAAGATTTTAAATTATTGTGTTTTCATTTTTATTTGTCTCCATGTATTTTTTGATATTCTCTTTGATTTTTTGGTTGATGCATTCATTGTGTAGTAACATGTTATTTAACTTCCATGCATTTGTGCTCTTTCAGATTTATTTTTGTGATTGATTTCTAGTTTCATAGTGTTGTGTTTAGAAAAGATGCATGGTGCGGCTTCAGTCTTTTTTGATTTGTTGAGACTTGTTTTGTGGCCTAATATGTATATATTCTGAAGAATGTTCCATGTGCCCTTTGAGAGAATGTGTGTTCTGCTATTTCAGGATAGCATGTTCTGAATATATCTGTTAGATCCATCTGGTCCAATGTGTTATTCAAATTCACTGTTCCTTGTTGATTTTCTGTTTGGATGAGCAATCCATTAACGTAAGTGGGTATTAAAGTCCCCTACTATTACTGTATTACTATCAATTACTTACATTTTCTTTGCTCTTTTATGTATTTGAGTATATATTTTATGTAACTGCTTTATGTATTTGAGTGCTCCTATGTTGGGTACATGCATATTTACAATTGTTAAATTCTTCTTGTTGGATTGTTCCATTTATGATTATATAATGTCCTTCTTTGTTTCTTGTTATAATCTTTGTTTCAAAGTCTTTTTGTATGATACAAATATTGTTAACCCAACTTTCTTTTCACTTCTATTTGCAAAATAAGTTATTTTCCATCCCTTTACTTTCAGTTTGCATATGTCTTTAGTTGAAATGAGTCTCTTACATGCAGCATAGAGATGGGTCTTGTTTTTTTATCCATTCCATCACTCTATGTCTTTCGAGTAGATCATTTAGTCAACTTGCCTTCAGAGTAATTATTGATAAGTATGTACTTTGAGCCTATGAATCCCATTTTTTGAGCCATTTTTTGTTTTTTTGAGCCATTTTTGTTACTTTTTTTTGTAATTGTTTTTGTAGTTCTCTGTTCCTCTCTTCTCTTATTCTTTTCTTGCAGTTTGCTGGCTTTCCTTAGTGATATATTTGGATTCCCTTTTCTTTATTTTTAGCATATCAATTACCAATTTTTGATCTGTGATTACATTTAGTTTTTTTTTTTTTAATGTAACATCTTATTCATATAGCAGTCTATATTAAGTTCATGGTTACTTAAACATTTGAACCCATTGTTTACTCCTTTTGTCTCATATTTAAGGTAATGGTATCATGGTTCCTTTTATTTTGTGAATCCCTTGAGTAGGTTTTTAGATATACTTAATTTTACTGCTTATGTGCTTTCCACTTTTCTTACTCCTCTTTTCACTTTGTCCTTTCCCTTCAAAGAGTCCCCTTTAACATTTTTTGTAGGACTCTTTTAGTGGCAAATGATTTCTTTAACTTTAGTTTGTCTGGGAAACTGTTTACCTCTCCTTCTATTCTAAATAATAGCCTTGATGGATTAAGTATTCTTGGCCACAGGTATTTTCCTTTCAGTACTTTGAATTTCTCATGTCAGTACCTTCTGGCTTGTAAGGTTTCTGCTGAAAAACGCTTAATAGCCTTATAGGGGTTCCCTCATATATGTATTTTTTTCTCTTCCTGCTTTTAAAATTCACTCTTTATCACTATTTTTTTGTCATTTTAATTACTATGTACCTTGGTATGAACCTCCTTGGATTGATTTTGTCGAGGGCTCTCTGTGCCTGCTATATCTGGATTTCTCTTTCCTTTCCCAGATTGAGAAAGGTTTTAGTTATTGTTTCTTCAAATAAATTTTCTGCTCTTTTTTTTCTCTATCTTCTTTTCTTGGGATTCTTATAATGAAAATGTTATAATGCTTGATGATGTTCCTGAGTTCCCTAAGTCTATTTTCACTTTTTATTATTTTTTTCTCTTTCCTGTTCAGCTTGCTTTCTTTCCATTACTTTGTTCTTCAGCTCACTGATCTGTTCTTCTACTTCCTACTTCTACTATTTGTTCCATGTAGTGTATTCCTAATTGCAGTTATCAAGTTCATCTCTGACTGGTTCTTTAATGTTTTCCTTCTCTTTACTAAGGTTCACTAAGGTCCTCCACTCTTCTCAAGTCTTGTGAGTATTTTTATTACCTTTACTTTAAATTCTCTGTCAGGCATATTACGTATTACCCTTATTTTAAATGATCTATCAGACACATTACTTATTTCCACTTCTTGCTGTGATTTTGTCATGTTCTTTCATTTGAGACATATCCCTCTGTCTCCTCATTTTGTCTAAAACTTTGTGTCTGTTTCTTCTATATATTAGGAAAAATCAGTTAAATCTCCTATTCTTGAGAGTAGTAACCTTATGAAAAAAAGCTCCTGTAGTGCCCTGCAGTGCAGTGTCCTCTGTTCATCAGAATCTGGTGCTTCACAAGTGTCTCCTATGTGTGTTGCATGCACTGTACTCTTGTGGCCGAGCCATGTTTGTCTTCACTTAAGTCACCTGCAACATCAGGTGTTGCAGGTGGCTCTTTTTGCCACTAAAAGAGCCCTACAAGAAATGTTAAAGGGGACTCTTTGAGAGGAAAGGACAAAGTGAAAACAGCTCTCTTTGCAGGTTGTGGGCAAGGTTTGGTCACTGTTGTTAGTGGGCCAGTGTAGGGCTACCTTGGACTTGAGTTGAGTCAAACCAAACATTTGACAGAGATGCTGTAGCACCAAGCTGCAGAGTGCTCTCCCTGTGTTGTCCCTTGAGAAGCACTTGTTTGTGGGTGGGGCTTGCAGTCAGAGCAGATCTCAGCTCCCAGCCCACTGCTGGGGCTGCAGTTGAATTGATGTGTATGGTTATCTTCTTTTCTTCCCAGAGAAGGAGTCCCTTTGAAGTGTTACTGGCCCCTGTCTGGAGGGCCCCCATCTGCACACCGCCAGCCTTGTGATACCATTTTGGATGGGTTCTCAACAAGGGTGTATTGGAGAAGGCAGTTCTGTGGGAAAATGCGTAGGTGGGGAATTCATTGTTAGCAAGGTTTGTAGGTGTCTGCTGTGGGAGGGGCTTGCAGCCACCCAAAATTCTTGTGGAGGACAGCTGGGTTGGAAGGGATAGATCAACAGAAGCACATGGCACGTTGTGCACTGTTAGCAAGTTAGGTGGAGAATGTGTTCATTGCACTGATCCCTGCAGTTGTCTGTATGTCTAGCCTGGGGGTCCAGGGAGAGAAGTGTTACCTATCACTTTGGTGTTCCCAGAGAAGTTTCCCAATGATCCCTGCCCCTCCAAAACACTCTCTGAGATTATAAACAGATTTCCCTCTTGTATAGCTCAAGCGATTTTCAAACTGCTGCTTTGTTTGAAACTGTCTTGTATACCTCAAGCAACTTTCAAACTGTATCTCTGAGGGGCTGTTTGTCATGCTGTATCTTTCAGTGTGTGGACTCAATTTCCTCCTGCCCTCCCTGCTTTCTCAAAGACAAGCCTACTAATTTGTGAGGTTTCAGATGTCAAGCCCACTGACTCTAAGAACCCATAAAATTATTCCCCTCTGGTTTTCAAATCTATACATTTTTTTAAAAGATTTTATTTATTTATTTGACAGACAGAGATGACAAGCAGGCAAGAGAGGCAGGCAGAGAGAGAAGGGGAAGCAGGCTTTCTGCTGGGGCTCCATCCCAGAACCCTGGGATCATGACCTGAGCCGAAGGCAGAGGCTTTAACTCACTGAGCCACCCAGGCACTCCTCAAATCTACATATTATGGGTATTCATCTTCCCATGCAAGGTACCTGGTGTGAAAGTTGTTTCTCTCCGCTCTTGCTGCCCATGGCATTGCTCCCTCCTGTGGACATTCCCTCAGGTCCATTTAGCTTCTGAGTGTATCTCTAAACCTTCCTACCCTCTTCTATGTGGTCTCTTCTTATATTTATTTGTAGATATACTGTTCTTCCAGTCTTTAGATCATATTCTCAATTATTTACACTGATCTGGCTGTTATCTTATTGTATCCATGTGATGAAGTGAGCTCAGGATCCTCCTACTCTACCATCTTCTGAAGTCTTATATTATTTTAATACATATATTTTTCTACATTTTTTATATTTTTACTAACAACAGGGAGAATAATTTACAGACCTAAATTTTCACAGTTAGCTACACTTAATATTATTTCGCTAAATCTAAACTGAAGCCAGTGTTATAATATTCACTTTAAAAGTGGTTATCTGTAAGGAGGCCTGGGTGGCTCAGTTGGTTATTTCTGACTCTTGATTTCAGCTCGAGTCATGAACTCAGGGTCCAGGGATCAAGACCCATGGTGAGAACAACATGCAACAGGGAATCTGCTTGGGGATTTCTGTCCCTCTCCCTCTGCACCTCCCCATTCTTATAATCTCTTATAATCTCTTTTGTCTCGCTAATAAATAAATAAATTAATTAAGAGAAAAGAAGTCTTTTGCATTTACCCAAATAACACTATTTCAGATACTATTCGTTCATTTCTAAAAATTCAAGTCTCCTTCAGGTATTTTCCTCCAGTTTTTAGAAATTTCTTTTGAATTTCTTATAGAGAAAATCTGATGGTGACAATTTGTATTAATTACTCTCTCTGTAATATATTTTGTCTTCATTCCTGAAGGATGTTTTTGCTGAAAATCGTCTTCATTGATAGCATTTTCCTTTTTTCTATCAGCTCTTTATTTTTTCTTTTTTTGAAGTGGTTCTTCAGTCTTTGTTTATTATTTTGTAAATTTTATTCATTTTTCCCCATTGTCCAGATTATATATTCATCATTCCTCAAGTTCCATGATTTTTTCTTTGTTATTTTACTTTTGCTATGGATCCCATCTAGACATTTTTATTTTTTTTTAAGATTTTATTTATTTATTTGACAGAGATCACAAGTAGGCAGAGAGACAGGCAGGGAGAGAGGTGGGGGAAGCATGATCCCTGCTGAGCAGAGAGCCTGATGTGGGGCTCAACCCAGGACCCTGGGATCATGACCTGAGCCGAAGACAGAGGCTTTAACCCACTGAGCCACCCGCCTCCATCTAGACATTTTAAAAATATTTTTAAAATTTTATAATTCTGAAGTTTATAGTTTGGTCTTCCTTATCTCTATTTCTCTGCTGAAATTTTCTCATTTAATTTATTTTATATCTTTCTTCCTTTAGCTCTTAGATATAATTTTAGTAGCTGTCCAAAAGTCTTAGGCTCGTAATTGCAACATTTGGATCATCTCAAGAATGACCTTTGTTTTTGTCTTTTCTCTTAAGACTGCATCACACATTCTTTGTTCTTCGTATGTTAAGTTTGAATTGTTGCTGGATATTACAAAAGTTTCAATCTCTACTTTGTGAATTCTTTTATAACCCTTTGCTGAATGATGATGTTTTAACAGATCATCAATGCAATATCAAGCGAGTTCTTTATCTTCCATAGCTCAAATTCCAGTTCAGTCCTCAGAGGCTTTGTTATATTAGTTTTGTGTCTGTACATGCATGGCTTAGCAGTTAGGTTAAAAATTGAATATGTGGGCGCCTGGGTGGCTCAGTGGGTTAAGCCGCTGCCTTCGGCTCAGGTCATGATCCCAGGGTCCTGGGATCGAGTCCCGCATCGGGCTCTCTGTTCAGCAGGGTGCCTGCTTCCCTCTCTCTCTCTCTCTGCCTGCCTCTCTGTCTACTTGTAATCTCTGTCTGTCAAATAAACAAACAAACAAACAAACAAAAAATTGAATATGTGTTTAGTTTTCAGTGCCTTTCCTATTTTGGTTTGTATCTGAGCTGTGCAGGTGGTATTCAGTAGTTTGCATGATATATAAGAGAATTGTTCAAATCTTTCTTTCTCTTTTTTTTTTTTAATTTTTTGTTGTTGTCGTTGTTTTGGAAAGGACACTTAACATGAGATCAACCCTCTTAAAAGTATAAGTGCCTAGTACTAGAAACACAATGTTGTACAGTAGATCTCTAGAACTTATTCATCTTTTATAACTGAAACTTTATACCCACTAAACAAAATCACCCTATTTACCCCTCCTCCCAATAGGCCAGATGAGAGTGGGTTGATATATTCAATGTGCTGAGAAAGGGAAAAAAAAATGCCAACAAGGAACACTATCCTCTGGAAAACTATTATTCAAAAAATAAAGGAAATACAGACTCACCCAGACAAATGAAGGTTGAGAGATCTTATTACCACTATATTTGCCTTATAAAAATGCTAAGGGGGGTTCTTTAACTTGAAATGAAAGGATACCAAATAGCAACTTAAAAATATTTAAAAATATAAAACTCACTGATAAAGGATAGTATGGTTTATATAAATTTTGAATCCAAATCTTGTGTTTTTTTTTTTTATCTTAAAACATAAGTCTCTTCAGAAAAATATGAATGGTGTTTTGAGGAAAAGACAAGTCTTTTTGCCATCTGTAGAGAAGTTATAAAATAATGTGGCAGAATATTGTGGTGGCTAAGGGTGAAAATTCAGGCTTCAAATCAAGTACTGAGATCCTGGTTGACATTTACTATCATCTGACACTGAGTTGTCTCTTAACTTTATAGGACTGCTTAGAGGAAAAAAAAAATCAATAAAGTATTTAGTATACTATGTTTGAATAAAGGCAGGAATTTGTCAGTGGTTCATTATGATGGAGTGGAGTGTATAGATAAATTATATAGGTATTTTCTTTTTATATTTACCTAGGCCCTGGCCATAGAACTTCTGATCATCTGGGATTCAGGTCCTTATATTTTGATATAAAATAAATTTCTTTCAGGTTAAACTAATTATTAGATTTGTTTACACTTAACTTTAATTAAATGGACTATAACATTCCTTCTACTTCTGAAGTTCTGTGATTTTAATGGTTATTTTAAGCTGTTTGTGGAAGAGTATATGGAGAAGTTGGAGTTGATCTTTAGATATAGACACTAAATTACTATGTGCCACATTGATTAGAAAACTCATATTGATGCTCCTCTCTCATTTGTGTGGAAATTTAAAGTCACGTGTACATCAGAGATACAAGTGAAAGAACCCAGAAGACTTTTGAAAATAGTCAAAAACTATAATTTAAAGCAGAGTTTTCATATATTGGGATTTTGTGTGTTTGTTTTGTTTTGTCTTATTTTAAGCCTTGTTTTTCTTTTCTTTTTCACTTTCTCCACATAGTTGATGCATACAAGTTCAAGGAGAGAATGTTTAATTCCTAATCACACACCTGGAAAAAACACTCCACATATTTTACTCAGGGAAAACTTACTAGAATTTCCATAAGTAAATTTAAGAAAGATTGAACACTAATGACAGGAAAACTGCTCATCAATAAAGCCTGAAGCTACAGTAATCAAAACAGTGTGGTATTGGTGAAAGAAAAGGCAACTAGATCAATGGAATAGAATAAACAACCCAGACATAGACGCCCATAAATAGAGCCAAAGAGAGCCAACTGGTCTTTGAGAAGAAGCAAAGGGAATACAATGGAGCAAAGATATTTTTTTTTTTTTTTTTTTTTTTTTTTTTCAACAAATAGTGCTAGAGCAACTGGAAATCCACATTAAAAAAAAAAAAAAAAAAAAGCCTAAACATAGATCAGAGACCTTACATACCTCACATAGTTTAACTCAATATGGATCTTGGGCCTAAATATAAGACAAAAATATTATAAAACTTGTAGAAGATAACATAGGAGAAAACTCTGATGACTCCAGGCAGATGAGACCTTTTTAAATACAGCAAAGATATAATCCATGAAAGACATAATGGAGTTGACTTCATTAAAATTTAATACTTTTGCTTTGTGAAATATAACATTAAGAGAACAAGAAGAAAAGCCACAGTCTGGGAGAAACATTTGCAAAGGATGCATCTGATAAATTAATGTTACCCAAATAAACAAAGAACTCTTAAAACTCAACAATAGGAAAGCAAAGAACTCAATTAAAATATAGACCAAAGGCTTAACAGCTATCTCACCAATAAAGATAGTATAATGATAAAGAAGCATATGAAAAGATGTTCCACATCACATGTCATAAAGGGAATGTAAATTAACATTATAAATAAAATATGAGGCAGTGCTAAATACCTACTAGAATGGCCAAATGCAGAACACTGATGAAATGCTAGACAGGATGTAGAGCAGTGGAAACTCTGGTGCAGCACTGGTGGGAATGCAAAATGCTACAGCTGTTTTGGAAGATAGGCAATGCAATATTATTCAGCATTAAAAAGATATGAGCTACCAACCCATGAAAAGACATGGAGGAACATTAAATGTGTGTTACTAAGTAAGAGAAGCCAATCTGAAAAGGCTACAGATTGCATGATTCCAACTATAGAACTCTATGGAAAAAGCAAAACTATGGAGAAAATAAAAAGATCAATGGTTGTGGGAAGTTGGCATGAGGTGATTATTCAGATCACAGAGGATTTTTAGGGCAGCGAAAATACCCTATATAGACTTCAGGTGATCATGATTTCTCAATGTAGGTTCATCCTTGGCCAAAAAAAAAAGAGAAAAAGAAAAAAAAAAAGTACAATTCTGCTAAATGATGTTGTTAATGATTGAGATTAAGTATATGTGGGGATAGGGATAAATAGAAAATCTTTATATCTCTCTCTTCACTTTGTTGTAAACCTATAACTGTTCTTTAAAAAAGCCTCAAATAAATAAATACCCCCACTTTCCTATTTTTCAAAAGGTTTCAAATTAATAGAGTGAATTTTTTCTTGCCCCTACATTCTATCTCACTAAGCATCTTTAAAATTGTTTTTAAGCAGTTTTTCTTTGAAATTATTTTTTTTGGATCCACCTCTTTAAATGTTGAGTATAAAGAAACTAAAGGATAGCTATTTGTCAGGATATATAGTAAAGACAAGAAATCAAACACCTGCAATATATTGTGAGAAACGTTTCCATAGTCTGACAAATATAAGTATGGAGTTTCCTCAAAAAATTAAGCATAAAGTTACCATATGATTCAGTAATTTCATCACTTAGTATTTACCTGAAGAATAAAAAAAAAAAAAAACACTTATTGAAAAAGTTGTATATGCCCCTATGTTTATTGTAGCATTATTTACAGTGGCCAAATTATGCAAGCAATCCAAGTATCCATGATAGATGAATGGACAAAGAAGTCACACACACACACACACACACACACAGACACACACACACACACACGGATTATTACTCAGCCATTAAAAAAGGTGTGATCTTGCCATTTCCACCAAGATGGAGGGACCTACAGGGTTTAATACTAAGTGAAATACATCAACAGAGAAAAACAAATACCATCTGATTTCACTCAAATGTGGAATTTAAGGAACAAAACGAATGAAGAAAAAAGAGACAAACCAAAAGACAAACATTTAATTATAGAGAAAAACCTGCTGGTTACCAGAAGGAAGGTAGGTGGGGGGATGGGTGAATTAGGTGAAAGGGACTAAGATACACTGATGACGCGCACTGGGTGGTCTACAGAATTGTTGAATCACTATATTGTACCCTTGAAACTAATATAACACTCTTTGTTAACTTTGTTAGAATTAAAAAAAAAAAAATTTTGACAAATGTAACCAAATGGACTTTGACTTCCCATACTGCAAGTATTTATTTTGATAAGAGAAAATGTCCAGTTTTCTCACATATAGTCAGTCTCTTTAGCTTAAAGTAGTCTCTAAAAATGTTAACGGGGGCGGGGAGTATGTTTTTTTCTTTTGATTTTGCTGACCTAAGTAAGTGTCAATCTCTGATTAAATTTCTTCCATGGAAGTCTGACTTCACTTTTGGTTTGCCCTTTAAAGAATGACTCTCCTGGACATTTAAAAATTATAATAAATGAGATAGAGATGGATAAATGGACACAGATAGATAGATGATATAGTTAGTACTTTTCTGGTTTTAAGAGAAGCCCTCTTGACTATAACTCCTAATGCTTGCATTGTAACAAAAAGAAAATTTGTCTTTTGTTTGTTTCTTTCTTTGTTTTTGTAACTTTGAGGAATTGCTTGAAGTTTATGTAGAATTCAGAGGAATATCTTCAGATCCATACAGAACTCAAAGACTCATCTGCTATAACCAGGCTTTCAGAAGCACTTAACAAAAAGGAGCTTAAAGCCTTTTTCTCTTGGCACATCCTGGACTGACATTTCAATTTGACTATGCAACAATACCTAATGCAGGATTTAGGAATGAATTCTAGCTTTTGAAAACAGCAAGAGGGGGTGGCTCTGTTTTCAACCCCATTTAAGGACCCAGTTAAAAATAAGGAGTCAAATGATCTTTGAATCATGTTTTTCAACAAAATGGAATGAGTTAGTCACTTTTCCAAACATGTTTTTCCAGCTACTACTCTAACATGACTTAAAGTCATACTGACACAATAAACAATTGCAGCAGCTTTTAATTGATGATATAATCCTGTAGATAATTTCTTTTAAATAACTTCGGCATATGGATGTGTGATGAATCATACGCCTTTGCAGAAAGTGATTTTCCTCAATGAGTTCTACCTATTGGAATCTTAGTACATCACAGATTAGAAAGACTTTCAGTTGAAATAAAAATTTGAAACTTTCTCCAGAGCAATACCTAAACCCCAAGGGTGAGAGAGGTTTGAATATATTTAGGACTGTCCACTTTTTCTGAGTTTTTGGTTCCAGATATCTTATGTAAATGATGGTTAACACTGTAAAAGAATCCAGTGATACAAGTGGCTTTCATTAATTCTGACAAATTCTATTTCCCTTTGTATTAGTAGTTTTCTAGAGCTGCCATAACAAAGTATCACTAACCTAGTGGTTTAAGCAGAAATTTAAAAAATAGTGATAATAATATAAAATATATCAATAAAGACATTAAAAATGCATTAGGTCATAATTCTGGCTAGATGAGGCCAAATTTAAGGTGTCAACGGGTTGGTTCTTTTGGAGGACTGGAAGAAGAATCTGTTCCATGTGTTCCCTCTAGCTTCTAGTCAGTTGCTGGCCATCTTTAGCATCTCTTGGTTTATAGAAACATTACAACTTCACATTCACATAACATTCTCCTTATATGCACCTCTGTGTCTAACCTGTCCCTTTACATAAAAATACCAGCCTTACTGGAGTATAGAACCATCCTACTCAGTATGACTTCACGTTAACTAATTACATCTGCAACAACCCTATTGATAGATAAGGTTGTAATCTAAAGGACTGGGGATAGGACATCAAAATGAGTATTTTCTTGGGTGGTAGCACAGTTTAATATTACACCCTTAATATGTATTGGCTTTTTTTGATGGAGCATCATTTTGGAAGCATTTTATATATATATATTCTTTTAAAGGTTTATTTTTGGGGCACCTGGGTGGCTCAGTCATTTAAGTGTCTGACTTTGACTCAGGTTGTAATTTCAGGGTCCTGGGATGGAGTCCTGTGTCAGGCTCCCCATTCATCATGGAGTCTGCTTGTTCCTATCTCCCTCTCTGCTCTCTCTCAAATAAATAAATAAAATCTTTTTTAAAGAAGTTTATTTTCCTCTGTTCTTCAATATTTCACAGATATGTATATATGCATCGAAAAACAAAGACACCTTAACAAACCCGAAGTAAATTACGCATCCCAGTATAAAACAACATTAGTCTTTCTATTATTTTTCACTTAAAAAATAAAGGGTTTTGGGGGGAGGAGGTGGTTTTTCTTCTAAAAATTTTATTCCAAGTCTTATTTATTTATGTGTTTGTTTACTCTATTTATTCATTTATCTGTTTATGATGATGCTACTTTCACCTAAGTTGGTACAAGATGTAGGCAAAAAAAAAATCATTCAGCTATACATGCTTGTTTTGTTTTAGGGTCTAAGTAATACACCAAAGTCTTCTATGAGACTCTTGGGACTCAAGAAGAAAAAAATCAATTATTCAGAGTTGGGGATCTAGTCCATGTAGAACCAAATACTAATATAAGAGCCAGATTCTTCCAATGTTCTTTCCTTTTCACAATGCATACAAATTTATATCTATTCTTATGCTATTTCCTCCATAACTTCTTATAACATTTACGAGTGGTATGTGTTTCCCTTCAATGAAACAGTGCTTATAGATAGAGAGGTCTATATTGTGGCTGAGTATCACCCCCATTCTTCCCCTAACACTGTGTTGACCACACTTGGTACCCTGCAGAATGGCTCTGCTCAAGACCGGCTTGAAGTAGCAACAGATGATCTTATTACTTTTGATCTCACAAGAGAGCTTACTTTTGATCTGTTGATTCACAAGTTTGAAGGGAGTAAGAATATAGAATAGATCAACTATGTAATAGTATAAACAAAGTTAATGGTGAAGAATCAGATAATCTGGAGATTGACTCATTTTTTTAATATTTTACCAGTTAGATAACCTCATGAACAAAGTGATACTTATTAACTACTCCGTTGAGAAGTTGTAAAGATGCAAAAGATGAACAATGTCAACATGTTTAGTGTTACAGAAAGGTCCAGCCATCACACCCAAGAATAACTATACGGGCTTCTATGTGGTGTGGAACAGAGGGGTAGCAGAGCAAACGGAAGTAGGTAAAAAGATTGGTATACATTATTATGTCTGTTTTTCTTTATGTTTGTAAGGATAAGAAAACATATAAGCTGAGGCCCGTATGTTTTATGGGACCAGGAGTCATCTACACATTAAGCTGTTTGGATCTTCATAATCTGTGGCTCTATGGGCACCAGTCTGGTATTTCTGCTGGTGATGTTGAGGATATGTCAGATCAGGACAGGGTTAGACTCGCCAGCTAATTCGCAAGAAGTTGTACGGGGCTTGCAATGAGGCTAACCCCTGGCAAAATTTTCATCTGGGTCCAAGTGGTCTTAAGTAACCGTTCTCTTCCTTTTGTAATATATTTCTTATTCCCATGCATAATAGGTAATAATAAGTATCTACATCAGAGAGTTGTCATGAGGATTAAATGAAATAATTGTGTAAAGAACTTATACAGTCAGGCAAATGGAAAGTACCCAATAAATTGCAAGTAATATAGACACATGCATGTGTTTACACATATTGCCTTTTGTTTAAACGTAAAGTACAAAACTCTGTGAAAATGGGCAACATGTTCCAAGAGGAAGAGCTAAAAATGCTTGGTTTGAATGACAACAGTTAAGCTAACCCATTACTACTAAGTGCATGATATCAACTCAACCCATTTCCATTTTGTCAACAATTTGTGTTTTAAATAAACGTACCTATTAATAAAAAAGACCTTATTTTTAGTCCCCACATTTCAGATTTACAGGCGACCAGCAAGAGATGGTTACCTCAGCAGGCGTTGACATTTTGGCTTTTCAGGTTTCACTAAGTACTTACTTTACATAGGGCAGCTTGCTAGAGAAAAGATTCAGTCTTTCATTGTGTAGAGGAATTGTTTGAGTCTTTGCCCCTTTCCTTGTCAAGAGATGTGATTCACCAGCAAGTCATCATTCACTTGTTGAGGCTGAGATGTTCCCAAAGAACCCACTTTTAGGAAGTTGTAATTCTTGGTGTTGAAAAGTTGGCTTTTTACTCCAGGTTTCAAGAGAGTTTCTTTTATCATTCTGAGATAAAGATGCTCCCTGTACATCAATGTGGCAGGTATAGCCAATCATATTACAAGATTTGAAGAGTCCTCACTCCCTGGGTCAGCCAGTAGAGTCACAATATTCAGCTTTCAGTTTGGGTTTTAAATGCAAAGTCAGAAGCACAGGTCTTGTTTCTTGAATCATGTAACCAATCATAAAGAAAAAGCAAATCTCTACTAATACATACTGGAAGCTCTAAACCACAAAGTCACATCATTTTTCTTTCATTGTTTTCCTTTTCTGCCTATGATTCTCAGGTATAGTTAATTTATATTATGCCTTAATATCTAAGGATCAAAATAATCTGACAAGGAGTGAAAAATTCAGACCCAGTCTGGATAGATTTGAATTCTGATAAATGATTCTATGTTACTTCTCACTGGGAAGGGAAAAGTCACTAATAGCAGAGATGCTGTGATTATTTAGACTTGAGATCCTAGGTGGCTCACATATTGCTGAGTCACAGATTATCTGTAAAGATAATCTCATCTCTGCTGTTCATTGGTCAAACTGGTACTTGGAAATAATTGGCTTTGTCAAGATCAAGCAGCCTGGATGCAAAGATCTGATGTTCTACTGAAAATTCTGGCAGTAATGGAATAGGGTTGGCCATGTATGGTAAGACAAAGAATTGAAGTAACTTAGAATTTTCTGGTAGACGTTACAAGTCTCCAAACAATTCAGTTGATCTCAAGTGACCATAAGCAACATATCAATGGTAACTGAGAACAGAGAATGGAGATTAAAGGGGTTGGCAATGTACATCCTGTCTTCTGGGAGGATGATCTAAAACCTGAGGGCCCGTACATCAGGAAAAGAAGCATTGACCAGTCAAGTGGGTGTTCAAGATAAACTCGGGCCCACGGTCACAGTATAGTTACCCAACCTGAAGGTTACTACTTGGTGTTAGAGTCAGACAGTTGGGTGGACCTTATCCAATACTGGGACTAGACAGACATATTAAATCTCAAGAACCTTACACAGAGAAGAACTTGGTATTAGATACGCAGTTGAGTGTATCTGTACATTACATTTCTGTAATGCAGTGGGAATTATTTAGACTCCAGAGTTGGAAATCAGACAGCTAGTGAGCAAGTTTAAAGAGAAAGAATAAATGCTTGCTTCTGATATAAGTGATATACCAAAGCATTTGTAATGACACCAAGCCTACCTAGTGACAAACAACAGAGAAAGAATAATGTTCCTTCTTCTTTCCATTATGTATGTCAAGAAAAGTTAAGCTTTTTATTTTTTTTTTTGTCTGAAAGATGATTCTATTTCTTGCATTCACTGGTCTTATTTATGCTTTTTAACACCAATGAAATTTATAGACAAGAAAGGAGGCCTATTTTTCTCCTTGAAAAGGGTGTGCATCTCTAAATAAAGCAGGTATTTCTAAACAAGGTGGTATATAGCTGATGAATCTGGGCACACATCATGGGGCTATTCCCCACTCCTCACCCTCCTCAGAAGGGAAAGCATGCACTTATTTTGTTCTTCCTGAACAGGAGAATTGTTCACCTAGGAATGATGTGATATTATTTTATCATTGTCTTCTATAAACCTGAATGGAATGGGGCATTCTGTGAACCTTCTCCAGAAAGCTGGCATGCTTACACATGTTTATGGAATTCAGGCTCGTGGGCCATAGCTACCAAAAGCCAAGTGTTTGCCTTTCATCCACCTGGGCCTCAGTTTTCTCAAAATGAGAGGATTAGCTTAAATGATGTAAAACAACAAAAACAATGCAAAACCCCCAAAACCCCTACCCTGTTCCCCTTAATTACATAGATCCCTTCATGGGCCTATGAAGTATATATTAACACATTCTAGCTTATTACTATCAGAGAATTTCTATATGTGAGAATAATGTTAGTAATGTTAATCTCTGGTAGGCATTCCAGATGTCTAATAGATATTTAATGTAGGAGTAGTATTATTGCTGTCAAAATGAAATTGTGTGCCTTCTGTATGCTGTTTAATGATGATGGATGTGTTTAAAAGTGTGAAAGATACATGCATTACATAATTCCCTATTTAGTTTTCTGGAGATTACATTTGTTTCAATAGCAGTATATAGGCTGTAAAGTAACATCTAATTATGCTCACTCTTTTTTGGGAAAAAATGGTAGTCAATGATCTCTCCTCAACTCTGTAGCTTAATTTCCCACATCAAGCTGTCTATTTTTGGATAATCAGTTCACTTCCCTATACCTTGGTTTCCTCTTTTGCTGAAATATTAAGGTTAAATCAGGGCAATATTTCCCAAAGGAGTTTTCTTTTTCCCAAAAGAACAGATTTGTATAGTCAAGTGTTTGGAAAATGCTTCATTTCATGCTTCTTTCCAGAAATCTGGCTTTCTCATCACACATTAGAGGCTCTGAGAAGTATGACAGGGAAGAAACCTTTTAACTATATATCTTCCAGTTTGTAATATGTATTTAACTATGGAATTCTTCATTTCTGAATCATAACAATTAATAAAAAGCCATCAGATACAATGACCTCGATACACATTGAGGACACTTGATAATATATAATCTCCAAGGTTTTTCGGATTGGATTAAGACTGTAGTGTTGTCAAAGGTCTTTAAGGACAGGGAAAATATTCAGTATGATACTCTAATGAGGGATACATATCATCGTGCTTTTGAGCAAACCTATAGAATGTACAACACCAAGAGTGAACCGTAAACTATGAACATTGGGTGATAACACGTGTCAATGCAGTTTCATCAGTTATCACGTATGTACCACTCTGGTGGGAGATGTTGACAATGGAGCAGGCTATGCATGTGTAGGACCAGGGTACACAGAAAATCTGTGCCTTCTCCATTTTGTTGTGAATGCAAAATTGCTCTAAACAATATGAAGTCTAAACTTTTTCTAAACTTTGTTGTTGTTGCCATATTAGACTGACCAATTATATAACAGGATTTATAAATCCTCATTTATGAAATAGCCCTTCCCTACCAACTCTTCCCATATTTTAGGAAACAAACAAAAACCAGGTTTAATAATTTGTGTATAACCTCTTTCCTTCTACCTACTCACAAGGAAGCGTGCGTGCACGTGCGCATGCATGTATGTGGGCATGCGTGCATATTTGTACAAAACTTTCCTACATTTTAAGGTGAGGTAGCAGAGAAGAGCCTGAGGTTGGGAACTACCTGCCTCAGATTGTGTCTGGTTGTCATGATAATTTAGGCAAATCAACCTCTTCATATGTTAGTTTTTTCCCTTGGAGGATGGATTCAAGAGTAGCTTCCCTGCCTTACTTATGAAGCCCTTAAGAATAAAATGTGTAAAATTGGGCTGAAAACTAATGGGTTCTCATCCTAGAAGAAGGAAGGCAGAATGAGGAGCTGGGCTTTAAACTATAAAACTTATAGAAAACTCATGGAAGAAGAACTCAGTCCTTTTTATTAACTTCTGAAATACAAAACCTATGAGTCCCTTTGAATTTTAGAAGTGAGAATTTTAGGACATGTATATGAAGCAACTGCCTCAACTTGTTATTTTTGAGATCTTCCAAGCTGTAATTAAACTAAATTTAATGATGATAATACAGCTTAACCAAAAGATTGCAGACTCTGAAGGATGACACCCCCACAGTAGACTCTTAAAGATACATGGCAATGTTTAAAGACAATATTTATATGCACTTTTGAAAGCAGAAGCTAGAGAGTCTTAGAGCTGGAAAAGGTCCTTCCAGGTGATTGAATCTAGCATGTCACTGCAAGCTGGTTACAATCCAGCACACATTTTGTCAAAAATGACATTGGATCTTTCCTATAATACATCCTTATTTCCTCCTGAGGGGGGAGAATCTGCTTTACTCTGTTCCAATGTATTATTTTATAAAGGACTTGGTGAAAAGCACTGTATGTGTTCTTCAAATACACAATGACTAATTCATGCGACACCTGTTACCGATTTGAATTCATGAGGAAAGTCATCACACTTAAATTTTTAAAAAGTACATACACCACAGAACAACAACAACAACAAAAATATATATATATGTATCCTTTTGCAGAACTTTAGGCTGTTGTAAGGTGTTTGAAGTAACTAGGCTTGAATAGAATCATTTGTCAAATCAATGGATTTCACAGCATCTTGGAAAGACGAATGAAGATCTCAACGGGAGGACTTATACTCTAGGCTTGCAGAGTTGGTTTTGTCTCGCGCACATTAATTCCTCCATCCTTAGCTATACTCTGGGAGTTAGGCTTTGTGTATACTTTCGCTTCAAGCTCTATCTTCATTTCAGACCATTTCTTCATTATTAAATGCCGACACTTCAGTCTAAAGTCCCCCATGTGCTTTCCAATTCGATTATAAATCTTTCGAGGACAAGAACTATATCATATTCTTCTTTTGTTCAATTTTTAGCCATCAGGAAGAAGTTCTATAAATTTTATTGTGTACACGAGGAAGTGCGCATGTGGATAAGTAGATTATGAATTTATTTTAATTATTTGCAAACTTTTTCAGAGGTAACCACATAATGGAGTTTACACTACTGTTTGTGTACACCTCATATTTACTTCTTATATATTGACTCCTAAAAAGAATAGAGTGGGATTTTTTTTTCATGTTTTCAAAATTATCTGATTTTTTTCTTTCTGCAGCTTACTTTTATTCACTTCAGAGATTATAAGACACTTCTTTTAACTGCTCAGTAGTATTTTATTGTATTTAATTTATATACTAATAGCATTTAATTTATACATTTTTATATTCATAAAAATTTAAAGTTTGTTCCCATTTTTTTTATTTTTAACAAAATGCTACTACCGACTTATTCTTATATATTCTTATACATGTCTTAGGTTGCACAGACAAGCAGGATTGTCTAGAGAATAGCCCTGGGAGTGGAATTGCTGTACTACAAAGTGTACATACATTCAGTGTTACTAGGGATTACCAGGTGGTTATTCAAGTTATACTCCTATGAATCCTCATTTTTTAAAACTTCAGCTTTCTAACACTAACCCTAGCCTTTGGACACTAACATCTATAAGAAGAAAATCTTTGTCCCCAGGCTTGCTTAAGGAGCTATGTCTCAAAGCTCCTAAGAGACTTTGTGAGTGTTTAAGAACAGGGAATTGTATCTGCCATCATCCAAACGGGTCCCAGTTTCAATACACAACTTGATGTCACAGTGGTGCCTAGTATCTGGAGTCTAAGATTTCTTTCCTTCTTCCCTCCAATGGTTTGCAGCCCATTTATTACAAACAGAAGTTCCAGCATGGTTGAAGGTTACCATGAGTGGCAAAGAAAGGCTAGGATTTGTCTAAATCGATCTATGTTAACAAAACTGTGCTTTACTCACTTGACCCTGGTCTTCCTGTGTTCTAAGACCCTCAATATTTTGTGACATTGGGCTGCAGCTTAAAAGCCCCACAGGGCAACAGTATGGCTGCTGAGGTTCTGAGGTCTGGGAAACTGCACGTTTCAGTTTTCAACTGACTATCTCTGTGTTCCATTTATAAATATCATAGTACCTCAGAGTAAAGTTTAATTTTAAAAAATCAGGTTCTGAAGTGTTTGGCCATATTTCAAAAGGCAGCTTGCTTTAGATAATCTTTTTTTTTAATTTATTTTTATTTATTTTTAGCATAACAGTATTCATTATTTTTGCACCACACTCAGTGCTCCATGTAGTCTGTGCCCTCTATAATACCCACCACCTGGTACCCCAACCTCCCACCTTTAATTAAGTATTTGATACCAAGAAAAACCCATCCCATTTAGACCTGTGGTCACTACAGTCATACCTGAATCTCCTAACAGTTACTTTAGCCTGCAGCGTCCTCTGAGAGTAGTAATCTCTCAAAAGAAATGAAGATTCATATACCATTTTACATTTTTTGCATTGTCTATTTGCTCATTTTCTATGCATTTATACCTGCCCTCTTTTAGATACTATATTTTTGTTGTTGATCATTTATCTTTAAAGAAAAAAAATTATTGAATAAAACATGAATATAGAGAAGTGAAAAATTCATAAATGCACAGTTCAATAAATTTCCACCAAGTGAATACCTCTTGTAACTAGAGCTTAGATCAATAAATAGACTGCTCCACACACCTGCAGAGCCCCCCTCATTCTCTCTCCTAGGCACTCTGCAATGGCCAAATTAGTGTTTATCTGGGTTTTATATTCACACAATACATCAAATAAACATTTTGCATATGATACCAGTAAAGACTAGAAAGAAGAAATAATCCTTTCAGGGTTACACAGGAGTAGAAGAATCAACACTAGAACTGCATTGCTACATGTACTTTCAATCAGTCAAGGAGAAATGACAACAAAAGTCAGGTACACATAAGTTCTACAATTCAAGGCTTGACAATTTTCAGATAATTTGCTGAAATATGGATACACTCAATTCAACCAGAATTCTTGCCTTTAAGCTGAAAATCCTTTCCTATAACATCATATGTCAGTTAATAAATATTCTTATGAATTGTGATTTTATTATTTTGTGATTTAACAGACACTGAAATATTGGAGACCAATATCTCAGTTTGTTTCCTCATGTCTATCTTAGTTTAGTTATTTTAGTTCCTGAAGTTTCAAATTGTAGAATTTTGCATTCTATATCTTATTTGTAGAATAAGAATAAAAATCATCTTAGAGCATTGCTCATTCCTTTTTTTTTTAAGATTTTATTTATTTATTTGACAGACAGAGATTACAAGTAGAGAGAGAGAGAGAGAGAGGGAGGGGGAAGCAGGCTCACTTGAGCAGAGAGCTTGATGCGGGACTCAATCCCAGGACCCTGAGATCATGACCTGAGCCATAGGCAGAGGCTTTAACCCACTGAGTCACCCAGGCACCCCAGCATTGCTCATTCTTAAAAATGTAATATCAGAGCCTGATTCCTTAAAAACATTCAATATGTGAAAACTTGATCTAAAACCTGTAATGAGATCATTAACCTCCATTGTGATCATTTCAAACTCATGCCCTATGATTACTACTGGGCTAATATCCTCTACTCTTAGCATCTACAGCTCTTATGATAATATTATCTGGGTTTGGACAAACAATGATACTATCTTGTAGGCATATAGCAAGGAAAATTTCCCATCTCCAGATGAGTGATCAGCCAATGGCAGGGAAGGCAATGTTCATATAATGGATAAACCACGGATGGGCAGTTCCTCTGGGAAACACCTTCACTGGATTTTCAACAAAAGCCATGCTTGGTTGGAGAGTGATCAGGGGCACTGTCCAATTTCTCCTCTGAGTGGTTGAGGAACCACTGACCTGAATCAAAGTGTCAGCCTGTCCCGGTGGGGCCTTCAACACTCACCTCAGTACCTCACAGCAACATCTGACTTTCCAAGATGATTCCCTACCACTTGTCCATCTAAACATCTGAGTCACGTCATTGGCCACAGATACTTTGAGGTCAGACCCTTCCTTGTTTTCTTCCTCTTCCATTACCTCACTTTCTCCCTGCCTTTTCAGTTGCCTACAGGCCAGTTAGAGGCCCAGGAGAAAATCAAGAAACCCTGAAATGGACATAGGTTTAGTCAAGCAAGTCATTAGTGACTGACTGGAATTGCAAAGTGTTCTCTGCTCAGGGTCTGAAGATAGAATATCCATTTCTCACCATGGCTGTCTTGCTGTGATTTCTCTGGGACATAATTCATAGACCAGAGCCAAGAGATGTTGCAAGAGCTCCAAAGGACCCCCAAAGATTCTTCTCTTTTAGGTCAACGTCCTCCATGCTCAGTTCAGAGCAGACTGAGAGCCTGAGCTATTTCTCAGTATTTGCTGCGTGAAGTCTTTACCTACTGAGAGTTGCTCTCCCTGCCCTCTAACCATATTTCATTCCACCCTTCAGGAAATGAGGGGCCACCTTAGGATACCATAACTTCTGTCTCCTCTTAATCAGTTTGTAATCTTTCTTCTACAATCAGAAAGATTAATACAAAGAGCCTCAAGTTTGAAGTCTTAGGATCCAGAATGTATCTCACCTCTACCAGTAGCTTGCTGTGTGTCCTTAAGAGAATTTAGTCAGTATCTTTGAGTCTCAGATTCTCTCAACCCACTGGGTAATTAAAAGGTATAAATGATAACTATGAGTCTAACATATAAATATCAATCAAGTCACCCTTCGGCTCAAAATCCTACAATGGCTTCTCATTACTTATAAGTAGAGTTTAGATATTTCTACCTGGCTTTCCAAGCATAGGCTACTTATATGACCCAGGATTTACTTCTCCCTAACATATATGTTCCTCCACCAGGCTGAATTCATCTATCAGTTAGGAATAGTTTCCAAGCTCACTTTAATCTCAGTATCCTGACTCATGATCTACTCCCTCATGTGAGAGAACATTCTACCCCACTCCCACTTGCAGTCCAAGTCTAACCCATTCTTTAAGACCCAATTAGGCTCTCCCTCTATAAAATTCATTCAAATATCCCAGCTAGTACTGACCATATCCTTCTCTGAATTTTTTTTTTTTGGCTTTTAATGATTGTGAATACACTTAATGTAAGATCCTTCCACTCATCAAATGTTTAAGTGCACAGTACACTATCGTTACCTATAGGCACTGTTTTATAACACATCTCTAGAACATTTTGGCTTGCACAACTGAAACTTTATACCTGTTGAAGAGCAAGCAACCCCCCATTTCTTCCTCCCCATCAGCCCCTGGCAACCCCCATTCCACTCTCTACTTCTATAAATTTATTTCATCATATGGACAATTCCAAACAGAACCTTACTAATTGGCTAATTATTTCAGATGTGTTAGTTTTTTTTTTTTTTAAGATTTTATTTATTTATTTGACAGAGAGAAATCACAAGTAGATGGAGAGGCAGGCAGAGAGAGAGAGAGGGAAGCAGGCTCTCCGCTGAGCAGAGAGCCCGATGTGGGACTTGATCCCAGGACCCTGATATCATGACCTGAGCCGAAGGCAGCGGCTTAACCCACTGAGCCACCCAGACGCCCCCAGATGTGTTAGTTTTATCTTTGTAATTGTTTATTTTATAAGGACAAGGGCACAATCGATTTACATATTTATCCCAAATATATATCTTTTACTAAGCATCAAGGAATGACTCAGTAAAGCTTAACTGAATGGTTTCTTGACTAAGAGACTGGAATGCCAAAGACAACAGTCATTTCCATAATTTCAATAAGTGGGTGGTGTCTCTCCCATTCATTTATTCCCTGCAACAAATTCTTTCTAGTCACTTTCATATGCCAGACATTCTGCTGGGAATACAGATTTGAATAAGATGAATATAATCCCTTCTCTCATGTAACCTATAATCTAATGAGGGAAATAAGCAAGTGTAATGAACTGGAGAAAATTGTATTATTTTAACAGCAATGGCAGGATTTCTCTTAGAGAGATAAATTTGATGGATGGAATTTGGATACAGACTTCAGACATAAGTTGAACTTCTCCCATCCCCCCCACCCACCAGTGCCCAAGTGCTGGCTAATGCCCAGGTTTCACAAGGAGAAGGTGTTTTGAATAAAAAAGACACATATTTTGGTTTCCTAGAACAGCCGGAGACACAGGGGATGAGGGGAAGAAATATGCTTGGTATATGAGCCCATTCTGGGAAGCTCTCCCTCAAAAACTCTTCAAGTAAAGTATTATATATACAAAAATCCTTTTAATTATCATTGTTTTGTTGTTAAAGGTGAACACTGGCATAAATTTCAACTTAGGCCCAGGTAGTGTAGAACACTTATGTCCCAGTCTTCTCACCAATTCTAAGTCAGGACAATATATGTTCATTCACAATCCTTTCACTTTTTCATTACCAGCCAACCTGTGGAGGGATAAGCTTTCTTAGGCCATGGTATCAAGAGGTTCAACTCCATTTCACCCAGATTTCAAGAAGCAAGGAGGTCCCCAGCTGACTTGGGTATTATAAAAGCATAAAAGTTGTCCAATTGCAGGGGGTGGAGAGAAAAAAGCAAATCAGCAATGCAGAATAAATATCAGTATTAAATTAGATGATGTAAAAAGCAGGGCCTAATGTAGTCCGAAGAAAGAGAGGACACTGGTGGGGGTTGTGGTTTGAGGGGGGAGAGAGGACTTTCCAGAGGAAAGAACATTTATGCTGAGGTCTGAAGGATGAGTAGAAGTAAGCAGGGTGAAAACAGGTAAGATTTTGATGTGTTTTGGTTTTCAAGTACAGGAGCCAGGAGAGGAATTTTGAGAGAGAAAGGGGAAGGAGGTCAAGAGGAGAGAGACAAGAGGGGAAAATGGAAATAAAGGGGAGAACTGAAAGAACCAAACTCATACCCCAGACCCTTCAGTAGAGCCCAATCCATCTATCATGGGTAGTGCAATTTCTCCAGAAAAGTCCAGTAAACCTAAGGGGGGATATTTGGATTTGATAATCATTTGGAAAATTTCTACAGCATACTAATTATGCTACTATATAGACAGTGTGCTGTCTGGCCCCATGCCTGAGCTATAAGATGCCATATTCCTGCTAAGTGAGGTAAACCAAGCTAAGCCTTAATAAGACTGTGTGCATAAGCAAAAATCATGTCTAAGTTTAATGTATGATTCATTTGGGAGACAACCAGTTCCCCAGAAATTTGTGAAGTTGAACAATTGCCCAAGTCAGTTGTGGGTTACCTATTTCCCGATCCCCAGCTATTGGTTTCCAGGGTTCTGCATTTGTGCATCAGGCATTCAGAAGTGCTCAGGTCCCAATTTATGATTCCCATCTGCCTTCCACCAAACTTTCCATTAACCCTGGTATTTACTCTCACTTGTTGGAAAATAGAGATAGTTTGATAACTACATTCCCTTTGGATCATTCACAGCTGACTCAAGTATTCTATGTCACCTGTCTAGGAAGTATAAGCTTTCAAACATGCATGCCAGATGCTGTAATAGAGATGGGGAAAGAAGCTTTCAGGGATACAGGTCAGAGGGGACTTATTTCAACCTTTGACCGCTGAGACTGAAAATGAGCTTCTTGTTAGTCAAAGACCCCTCCCTGTGCATGATAAACCGCAACTATACACATACATACATGCACACATGTGTATATTCACAGAGATCTATGTCTGCTCACACTCCACAGGAAACCAGGACCCCATTTCATATCACAGCAATCCAGGCTGTCCTATCTGTGCCAGCAGATCAAGCCTAATATTACATGCTGGAGCTTCTCAGCCCAACCCCGTTTCTCCACAACCCTTAAGTAATTGTTTGAGAGAAAATTACAATACCCATTAAATAAAGTAATTTATTTCCTAGAGAAATCTCAGACTTTAAGCATTTTTAAGCTGGTAATTTTTTAATACAGTAATTGTGGAATTAGGAATACATTTTTCACCAGTCAGTTATTATTTTACTTTGAATATATAAAAATCGCTTTCAAAAGAGGGGAATAAAAAAGGGTTATTAAGAGTTTTACTGGATCAAATGAAAGTTTCAAGTTTTATTAGCAAAGACTAAAAAGACTAATTAGATTTGTTTTATGGTTTTACATGCTAATTCTCAATAGAGGCGCATGATGTACTGTGAGGGGAAGCTAACATGGTCGGATTTTCACTAGCATCCTGGTGTAGCACAGAGTGGGAATTGGACTGAGACGGAGCTGGTGTTCATTCTCCTACTTCCCCTCTACCCCCAACCTCATCCCAGCCCTGTTTGTCCATGAAAGTTTGCCTATCTCCTCCTTCTTCCTTCCATTCTTCACAGGACAACAATGACTATCTTTCTAAATCATAACTCTGGACTCTGATGGTGAGGTGATAGAGTAAGCTCTCTTCTAATGCAAACCCACTGATGAGGCCTCTCCCCTTCTTCAGTTCTTCTGATACAAGTAAGGGAAAGATCTTCCAAACAGCCTGGAGTCTCCCCTGCCACACACTTGAGTTAATCCCACAGGACCACACTATGCTCCAACAGCATTGTCTTTCCTTTTCCTTTTCCCTTTTTTCTTTCTGTCTTTCTGAAAAGTTTTCTTTCTTTCTTTCTTTCTTTCTTTCTTTCTTTCTTTCTTTCTTTCTTTCTTTCCTTCCTTCCTTCCTTCCTTCTTTCTTTCTTTCATTTCTGAAAAGTACTCTATTTCTGCCCTTCTGTGGTACTTGCATAAGTGTTGTCTCTACCCTTGTTGGTTGGTTAATTCCTATTTGTTATTTTAACCACAGTTCAATCACTACATCTTCAAAAAAGGGTCTATTTTGAACCTTGTGTATAGGTCATGCCCTTCGTATAATCTCTTTGCACCAGGTACTCTCTTTGAGAGCCTAGAAGATAGCATGAATTATTTATTCATTTCTTTTTTTAAGGAATACTGTCTCTCTCCAGGCTTAACTATATACTGCATCTGGGTAAGTACAATGTCCCTTTATGCTCACCATATTAATTAAGGAAGTTATAAAGTAGAATATGAAGTATGCATTAAAGTCATAACATGAATGAATGATTCAACGAATGAATGGACAGATGGATGGTCAATTCTCTCAGTAGCCTATAATTAAGATGTGGAGGTTAATATCCTACAATTAATTAATGGCTGTGAACCCTCAAGGTGTATTTTAGGAAGACTATAATCAACCTTAGTATCAACACTACCGGTTAAATGTGTATTTGCCTCTTCTAGTCTGCAACTAAATAGTCAATTGTAATGATAGTGCTCATTATTTCTTGGGATGCATTTCAACAATTGGAATAAAGTCAGCATTGATATTTCTAGCTTTCATTCCCTGGCTATGTATTTTCTGAGAGTCATCTACACACCAGGTACTGTGCTAGGAATAAAATTGGGAATAAATTGTGTTAAAGGCTCAGTTCTCAGCTCTGTGAACATTTACCATCCTTTATTTTTCACTACCCAACATCTGTCTCTCTTCCTGGTGTTTGGTGAATTACAGAGTTTGCTTCCCTCCCCAGAAGATGAAGATGCAATTGCTCCTAGTGTCCACCACTGGTAGGTCACAGACATGTGACCTGACCTCTGTCAATCTGAGGAGCCTCCATGGACTTTGATTCTGAAGTCAGAGAATCAAAAAAGCAGAGACTTTGCACAATCCATTCTGATGAGGGCTACAAAGGTCAGAAAAAATCACACAAATCCCTTTAGAGGTAAAACAGTCTACCCTACTTTTCCTAAAAGTCGATGTTAAGTCTTGGCAACAAAATTTCAACTTCCTGTCCTAAAACTAAGATGGAGAAGTACATGGCAAGAGGTGAAAAGTGCTGATATTTTGCTTAAAAAATGTGAATAGCCACATGAATAAATTTCTATTAAATTTAGTCCTCTTTAATTGTTGTAACTAGTCAATAATGTGCTTTTTATGTAAAGTGCTTAAAAGGGTATCTGGCCCAAATTAAGAACTTGATAAAAGTATTGGCTAGTTTCTCTTTATATTTCATAGTTATATAGAGTCTCATTCTTTTTAAAGTTTGCAAGTTCATTATCACTTTTATTATTTTACTTTTCATTTTCTTCTCAGAATCCTTTGTGAGAAGGAAAAAGATATGTTAGATCTTGGTGTTTAATGAGAAAACTAAGACCCAGGAGAGATAAATCACTGCCCTACTCAGATTATTGGAGATTTCTGAAGAAGAAATCAGAAGTCTTTCTGGTTTTATGACTCCTGAGGCAAAACAGTATCTTCACCCAAGGGGCTGGAAGGATGGGGGAGATGGGTGAATCCAATGACTGACTTTCTTACTTTTCTGGGGATCTTTATCTTTTTTAACTTATGTCTAGATCCATGAAACAGCAGGATAAAACCTCTTGGTGGTAGGCAGATTTCTGAGCTGGGCCCTAAGATTCTTGCTCCCTTGCATACACTCTGCACAATCCTTTCCCTCTGGTGTGATAGGACTCCTGAGTCACATTAATTGTCACAATAATTGCACAGCCCTCTCCCCTGATTGGAGCATATTAGAGAAGACTCTTTTGTAGCAGATTGGAGAGAGATTTTTGTGCTTGTTCTGGAGAGGGACACTCATTTTAAAAGATGGCCACATGACCAGAACCTAGGAACTGAAAATGACCCTTGGCCAATAGCTAGCAAAACAAAACAAAGCAAACAAGCAACAAGAACAGAAACAGGCCCTCAGTCTTTCTGTGACAAGTACCTGAATTCTGTCAACAACCTGAATGAGCTCCGAAGAGGACCCTGGTCCTCAAGTGAAAATGCAGCCCTACCAAAATAGTGATTTAAGCTTTTGAGACCTTGAGCAAAAGACCTAGTTAATCTGTGCTTGCCCTCCTGACCAACTGTGAGATAAAAAATAAATGTTTAATACTTTAAACTACTAAGTTGATGGTAATTTGTTAGATGACAATAGAAAACTATTATGTCCTTAGAGGCACCAATATCATTCTCAAAAATAATGTCATGATGATAACAATAATAAAAATACCTGCTCTAAAGAGTAATAGATCTAAATGTGGAAAGTTGGCTGTTAACAGAGTTGTGCTTAGTTAAGTCCTCTAACCACACACCCGTTTCCCTGGTCATATTAATAATGGAAGTGGGGCAGATGGGCTCCATTGATACACTGCTTATCTTTTGACAACTATTATTTGTATTTTATATGTAAACCTTTAAACAAATCATTCCTAGACTATCTCAGAATCTTTCAAAGGTATAACCTACTTGTAGAAATAACACATTTTTGTAAACCCCTGAAAAGTAAGGAAGTTAAATAATGAAGCCCTATGTCTCCTCTATCTAAAATTCTGACTTCTCAATAGTAGAGGAAAGACTTGTCTTATTCTGTATTAGGTGATAATTTCTTAAAATGTTGCTAAATGTATTTATATAAAGCCCTATGAATTGACCACAAATATTAATTGAGCTTCCTATGCCTGAAGTTCTGCATTAGATATTATAACAGATGGAAAAAGCACTTAACACAGAGCCCCTAGGAACTAATAGTCTAGTTAAGGAGATACGACAGCATTTGAGGAAAGGGAGAAAGTTACCAGTTCAGTAGGTAATTAATGTTCAGTAGAGAAGGAAAGTTTTGTTGTATTTTGTGGAATGGGAGGTAAGGCCAGGGCGAAGTCAAAACATTCTGCATGGGAAGGGTCAGAGGCTGCACGGAGTTGAGAGGATACATTGGGTTTGAAACAGAGGAATGAAGACATTACATGACTCATGGTGACCTGTGGGTTGAAATAAGGGCGGAAATGTCCCCTTGAGGCAAAGCCAGAGCACAGGTTTGGTCAGGTTAGGTGGTAGTGCTGGAAGTGGTAGAGACTCTTGCTGATCTCTATCCCAAACTCCCAAGAGAAGAATCAGGCATCAACTCCTGCCCCTACGTGGCACTCTGCAGATACCAGAGCTTCATTACTGTCATTTCTCCAGACATGGACTAAGAAAGGGCAGGGCTAGTATTTTCAGTTGCTTGTAGCTCTTTTGTTCTTAGACTGGAAAGGCAAGTTGGAAGGGGATATTTGCAATTATGCTTAGCTGTCAAGTCCCTTCAGTAATTAAAGTAAGTAATTAATTGAAATTGGGGATTTCTTGGTTTTTACCCTAAGCTTCAAATGTCCATAGATTGTGTCATTCAAATTTCTCTATACACTCACATTATTGAAATGCTCTACTGTGAGTACTCCTAAAAGAGAAAGGGATTGGGTGTCTCTGAGCATGGGAGGATTTGGACTTGGACACATCTACAAAGTCCACTTAAACATCACCCACCCCCTGTGGCATGAGAGTTGGTGAGAGTGGAGAGGATGTGTAGAAGTGAGAAAGAGGGAGGAGGGCATGTTCATGAGCCCAGGGATTTCTACCTCTGAGTGGTGGATGCTGACATCTGCCCTGTCAATTCTTGAGGAATCTGATGAATATCTTTAATATGAAAGTGATGGCTGCAATTTATGACCCCTAATTTCATACTGTTTAAGAAGAACCTGCAATCATTTGAGTATTAATAGCTTAGACATGTCAGGGTTTGGTCCCATGAGAAGCAGATGTCAACATCCTATGATGACAAAAAATATGGTGAATCTAACTAAAGGTGCCAAAGAGTCTACTTGGCAAGGCTTGGAGATTTAACTGAAATTTTGGGGGTCATTCAGAAGTTTTAAGAGCTAAAAACAAAGTCATTACCAATCATGATCACACTTGGAAAAGGAACCACGTTCTCTCTTTATACATCTCTCATACATAATGGATGCTTCAAAAAAAATTTTTTTTAGGAGATTTTATTTGAGACAGAGAGAGCAAGAACAGGCAGGGGAAACGGAAAGGGGGAGGGAGAAGCAGACTCATCACTGAGCATAGAGTCCATCACAGGGCTCCATCTCAGGACCCTGGCATCATTACCTAAACTGAAGTCAGATGCTTAACTAACTGAGCCACCCAGGTGCCCCAGATGCTTCTAATTCTATAGCGTACACACACAAACAAAAGACATTAATATCAGTTAGCATTTTTTTTAAATATTCATCTTTGGAAAAAGATGTAGGCTCTTGAGCGAAAATTTAATATTGAAATGTATATATACTTTCCCCTCTACATTGTAATTCCCCTCTATGTAATTAGATATGAGTGCATTTTTTTCAACCTTTAAAAATAAAAAATAAACAAAAATGATGGACAGTATCTATTCTACCAAAAATACTTTATGATTTCCTTCATTATTTTAGAGTATGAAAGATGCTCCTTGCGTCCAACAAGTCATTCTAACAGCAGAAGTTGTGTCCATGCTGAAATAAATGGGAAATAAAGAATCAATAAGTAAATAGATGATGTTGATGTTAAAAAATTAAACACCCTCCTACTTCTACGGCTGAGATTTAGAGATGTGTTTGAAAATTAATATTAGCAGAGTGACAGTGGACGGATGGCTTAATCTATATAAGATTTAGTTTCCTTGTTTATAAAATGAGAATTGGAAGACGTATCTAACTTGGTGTAAGTTTCAAATTAAAAAAAAAAAAAAAAAAGCTTACTTTGTGCTCAAGAGCTAGTATTCAATCACTGACAGCTGTTGCAGGAAAGCAGTAAAGTATGGTGGTTATAAAGATTGCCTCTGACTCAGCTTGCTGGGTACAAATGCATGCTAGGTCTGTGGCCTTGGGAAAGTTCTTTAGTCTTGCTGAACTTCCATTTCCGTTTCTGAAAAATGGGGTAATGCCATAGCCTATCTAATACGGTTGAGGAAGTTAAACAAGGTAATATGTTTAAAGAACCTAGAAAATGACCAACCATATATTAAGGGCTTTAGTAAATGTCAATTAAGATTATCATTACTTAAGCCCCCCAGATGGGATTGGGAGGGAGACAAACCATAAGTGACTCTTAATCTCACAAAACAAACTGAGGGTTGCTGGGGGGAGGGGGTTTGGGAGAAGGGGGTGGGATTATGGACATTGGGGAGGGTGTGTGCTTTGGTGAGTGCTGTGAAGTGTGTAAACCTGGTGATTCACAGACCTGTACCCCTGGGGATAAAAATATATGTTTATAAAAAATTAAAAATTAAAAAAAAAAAAGATTATCATTACTGCCATATTTGCTGCACCAGAATAAAAATGTATTTTACTCACCAGTAAACGTTAACTTGGAGACTATCTGCAAAAATGAGATCCTTGCTTCAAGTTTAAATGTTCTAAAATAAAAGAAACTATTGCTGGAGAAGAAAGGTCTCTCTTCTAAATAGAAGTCACCATAGTCTTAAACTCTTTCCAACACTATTGTGGACAGTGGAGCAGGATGTGGATCTCCACATCTCTTAAGCTGGGTCTCCTTAATGTGCAATCCCCTTATTCACTCTAAAACCCTACTATGAGGCTGAAGCAATGACACAAAGCTTCCAGAATGGGAGAGATATCCAGCTATGGTAGCTCCTGCATCTGTTGAACTTGCCATTTTTAAATATTAAAGTTTTTATATTATTAACTTTCCTCAAAGTGAGATTTGATGGTTAAAGTAATATCTGCATGAAGTATTAAGTGATTTTTTTTTTTAACAAAAGCCAAGTAATTTGACAGAGCATAATAATTACACTGTCAAAGAATACAAGTTTCCACTTTCTCAGGGAAATCTGTATTGCCTGGTTTCAGTTTCACAGGCTGCCATCAAGATGGTAAGATTTATTTCTCCTTTAATTGCACCATGGCAGACATTTTATGGAAAATGTATATGCAGTGCCTGCTTTTCAGAAGGGTGCCAGAGCCATGGCATTGCTTTTAGATTCACTTATGTGCACAATTAAGAGGCTGGCTTGCATCCCGAGAGAACTGGAGAAGAACAGGCATTTGAGTCCTGCTGTGCCGGTCAGATGTGGTAACATATATCACAGTGAAGATTTATTAATGGTGGGAAGACCGAAATTACACCTTTCCAAAAGAGCTTTTCCCTGAATTGAAGCTGGAAACAACTGCCTAAAAGAATGTTAGCTTTATGGCTAGTTCAAGGTTTGTGAGCAGTCTCCCCTTTCAACCCTAGAAATTTCACATATAAATCATATAGAGGCAGAGAACAATCTAGAACTAGGGATGCAGGGAATGGAGTCCATATTGTCATACCTCCTTGGATCAGCAATTTACATCATTATATGCTAATCTCCTTTGTCTGGATTTATTCCAACTCCTCAAAATCCATTTTTTTTCTTTTTAAAGATATTATTTATTTATTTGCCAGAGAGAGAATACAAGCAGAGATAGTAGCAGGCAGAGTGAGAAGCAGGCTCCCTACTGAGCAGAGAGCCCAATGCGGGACTCAATACCAGGACCCTGGGATCATGACATGAGCTGAAGGCAGACACTTAACCGACTGAGCCACCCAGGCCTCCCTCAAAATCCATTTCTGTTTAATATCATGCATTGAAAGAGATTTGGAAGGTACAAAGCTGATGTTTCCTTTTGTGCTAAGCCCTGACATTAGTAAGCAGTCAGCATATAATGTGCTCCATTCCTCAGAATCCTTATAACCCCACTGGAAAACTAAAACTTGTGTTCGTGAAAAACTTTTTACATTTGTTAAAATTAGATATTTAAAATTTGTGTTCACATCCCAGAAATCAGAGCACAGTATAAGAATGGGTTCCTCAGGGAGGCATAGAAAGTGCTAGACATCTCCTATGTCAGATGGGAGATGCGCAGAAGACTTTTGCTCTTCTTTCTGACAGTGATATTCCAAGGTTCTATCATGCCTGCGGTGAGGGCCTGCGGGATGAAAGTGATGGAGTGAATGAGGTATTTCTGAACCTTGCCTTATTTCTGGACCCTTCACCTGTGACCGAAGGTGTGTTCTTCCCTCAATCTATTATCCTAAGTACCACTCCATCATCTTTATGTGAGAATTCAATGAGCTTATTCCTTATACATTGTCTCAGACCCTGTAGAGGTAGGATTTAAACAAAAAAGATATATTTGATATCTATAGCACAGAATCTGTCTGGGCACAAAATGGGAAAAAATTTCCAATTTCCAACTTCATTGTCCATCTTTTCCACAACCTCTCCCACTGCGATCTATGACTTCACCTCTCTCCCTCTCAATCTTACTTC
Organism: Mustela erminea; assembly: GCF_009829155.1. Taxonomy (NCBI): domain Eukaryota; kingdom Metazoa; phylum Chordata; class Mammalia; order Carnivora; family Mustelidae; genus Mustela; species Mustela erminea. Next base: position 70,906,728 of record NC_045627.1, read on the forward strand.
CTTTTTATTTTAACTTTTATTTAAGTTTCAGTTAGTTAACATACACTGTAATATTAGTTTCAGGTATACAATTTAGTGACTCAACACTTATATAAAATACCCAGCGCCCATCACAAGTGCCCACCTTCATCTCACTTCTTCAAGATATGAACTCAACCTAATCCTTTTCTGTAAATATTGCTCAAATTTACCCAACATTTAGGCAAAATAAATAATCCCTATGTCACCACACATGGCATAGCCTTTTCCTTTTTTTTTTTTAAGATTTTATTTATTTATTTATTTGACAGACAGAGATCACAAGTAGGCAGAGAGGCAGGCAGAGAAAGAGAGGAGGAAGCAGGCTCCCTGCTGAGCAGCAAACCTGATGCGGGGCTCGATCCCAGGACCCTGAGATCATGACCTGTGCTGAAGGCAGAGGCTTTAACCCACTGAGCTACCCAGGCACCCCTGCATAGCCTTTTCTGACCCTCTCAGTGATGTCTTGCATGGCACTCACTGCCCTTTCTCTTTCCATTTCATATGTATATGAAATCTTCCATTGTTCTAGTTGCATTTTCCTATAAGTATATATTTGAGCTTCTTTTTCATGTTAGAGTAAAAGACATGTCTAACTCCAGTCCTAGCACAGAATTTGGCACATGGCAAATGCTCAATAAATGAGTGGATGACCAAATGAACAAATGCCCCAAAGTTGTAAATTTTAACAATGTATGAAGTTAACAGCAATTATTTCCTAGTAGGAGCTGACCATGAAAAGCTATTTTCTCCCAATGTCATGGTCCTTAAGAAAGGTTAATGTCTTAGGGGAACTGGGTTGCTTAGTCAGTTAAGCATCTGACTCTTGGTGTCAGCTCAGGTCATGATCTCAGGGTCACGGGATTGATCCCTGCATTGGGCTCTGCTCTCAACAGACTCTGCTTGAGATCTTTGCTCCTTCCCCTGCTTGTTCTCTCGCTCTTGCTAAAGTAAACAAGTAAATTATATATATATACATATATGTAATTTACTTGTTTATTTCAGAAACTCCTTTTTCAGAAACTCCAGATTATTTTTCATTCAAGGGGAAAACACACTGGGCACTAATTTGTGATTATTTTTACCTACTCAAGCCTCCTAGTTTTTGTTTGTTTAATTGTGTGATTTGTTTTGTTTTGTTATTGTGTATTTTTCTTAAGAGTGTCTCTTCTGTGGTAGATGGGATTATAAAATTGCCCTTGAGTTTCCTAGCCCCAGGGTACATATTCTGTATCCCCCTTACCCATTGAGTTTAGGATGGACTTGTGAATATGATGGGATGGCCATTCCCTTGATTGGTGTACATTATGGGGCAAAGGTGATGGGATAATACTTTCCATGTTCATGTTACATTATATAAAACTCTATTGAAGCAGACTGTGAAGATAATCTCCTGTTGGCTTTAAACAAGCAAGCTTCTACTGTGAAAGGGTCACTAGGCTAGGACCTGAGGGTGGCCCCCACTTGCTGAAAGTAACCCCCAGACAACAGCAGGCAAGAGAACAGAGATTTCAGCCATCTTACCACAAGGAACCAAATTCTGCCAATAACCAGTGAGGTTCAGCCTCAGATGACCTCACGGCCCCAGCTAACACCTTGATTTACAACATGGGAAGATCCTGATCAGAGTGCCCTGACTCTTGTCCCGCAGAAACTGTAAGAGAGTAAAATGGCCATTGTTTTAAGCTGTTGAGTTTGTAATAATTTGTTACTTGGCAATTTGTTACTTGGCAACTTTTCAAGGAAGGTAGTTTGGATACTGGGCTATATAAAATAACTCATTATAAGTAGAATGACCATAGTTCCCAGTTTGTCTAGGCTATTTCCCAGGTAAGTTGGTTGTCCTAACTCACTGTCTTAAGCTCTCAAAAGTGCTTTGATCTGGACTATCAATTTCAATTTTATGGTCACTCTAGTTATAAAGTAGGTTTTGACCTTTCAGGTGGTGGAAGAAATCTAAGTGTAATATGATTAAGATATCCAAATGAAGCAAACCCTTGCCTACAAATGATGTCCCAAAGCTATTGTGGCATTATTTACATGATGTAGGTTGTAAATCCTATTAACAAAATATATTTTGTGAATATTTTCTGTGTAATAAGCTCTGGATTCTATGAAAATAATTGCATTTTCCTCTGCCTAATAATGTCCTTCTCTTTCTATTCCTACACAACTTTCTTCTTTCATCTGTCTCCACATCTCCAGATTTTACTTAAATGCATGGCCTAAATAATTTAAAGAGCAAAGGTTCGGGAGGTCTCAGAAATGGTTTTGGGTAAAGTGACAAAATTCCAATTCCGACCAATATGTGGACTTTATGTTTGTGCACAAACCTGAGAAGTCCAAGCATGTTTTCTAAATATGGACCTTGAGTTCCAACTGGATGGTCATTAACATGGGAAAACCTCACATAATCACTGGGTGCACATATGTGTGTGCATGTGTATAGACACATGTACTGCCATATACTCCAAAATTTACATATGCATCATAGTAAAATAGGTAAAAGTTTTAAAAGGATGATCTTCCAAGGAAAAGAAGTTAAAAATTAAATCTTAAGTAATTTATAGAAAAAGACCCAGAGTTTCCTGGCTGACTCACTAGATTGAGCATCTGACTCGTGATTTTGGCTGAGGTTGTGATCTCCTGGGTGGTGAGACGGAGCACCACTCTCAGCTCCCCGCTCAGCAGGGGGTCTGCCTGAGATGCTCCCCCTCTGCCCCTTCTCCCACCCCTTCCCCCACTCCTGCCTAGGCATTCTCTCTCTCTCTCTCTCTCTCATAAATAAATAAATAGATCTATCTATCTTTAAAAAAAGAAAAGAAAGGACCCAGACAGTTTTACCTTTATATTAGTAGTCAGTGTTTACAAAATAATTACTCATATAGGATTGTCAACTCTTGGTTAAAGCAACTTACTAGAGCCCCCTCCTCCTCATATCCTCACTCAGAAGCCACGTGAAAATCATGGCCAAGCTTGATGGTCCCAGAATCCATGTTGCTGAGAAAACTGGTTCTTAGGAGCAGTGATACGGCAACCGAAAGGTCCAGGCTACCCCACAGGCCTCATGGGGAGAACTGCCCTCCCTCCCCCACGCTGGATTTGGTGACAGCCTGTGCACTGAAATCTCTAATGGGAGCTGCAGGCAAGGACTCAGGATGCTCTGGCCAGCCTCACTCTTACACATATTTACATTACTAGCCCAAACACCTCTGAGGTCCCTTTTTCTGGGGCCTTCCCTGAGGACCTTCTCAGGCTCCTCTGCCAAGACCTCCTCGGGAGGTGTCAGAATCTTGGACGCTTTCCTGCCCTGTGACTCAGTGCTCAGTACTTTTCTACTCTTAGTCTTCTCCCATCTCTCATCTTGGCTCCTGGACTCACAAACTATACTGGTTTTTTTGTTTGGGGGACTCCTCAGCAGGTGTGGACAGGAGAACATAATAGGGGGTCAGTTCCTTCTCCAGTGTGGCCTCTTGCTTACATTATGGCAGTAACTGTTGAAATAATTTCCTTTCAGTTTTGACTTTCATTGGTTACTCAGACACCTGGCAACTGAGCTGAGTTGCTGACAATCAGCATTTTTATTTTGAGATGGTTGTAGGTCAGATTTCTACTACCACCACTACCACCTTGTGATGAGCCTGAAGAGACAGTGGAAGACCACACCATGTTGTAGAAAGCTCCTTTTGTTATGAGAATACTCAAACATTGCTTCTCCCAAGCTTGTCACTGTGCTCCCGGGCCCTTCTGTCTCTCTGGTAGTTGGTCCCACTCTGGGCTAGCTGATACTCTGTCCTTTCTTTCAGACCTCAGTTCTTCTTCCCATGTCCCACTCAGTTTCCCATTTGGGACTGTCTCACATTACAACATATGTTTTTGACTTCTGACTTATTGTCTTCTTTCCCAGTAGACAGATCCAGGAGACCTGTGCATGTCTGACCAGTCCAGCCTAAAAGCAACACCTCATGTACTTTTCCAATATTACCCTGCCCTACAACACCCCAGCCTGACCCAGGCACTCTATGGAACTCCAGGGTATGGCAGGGAATAAGACTGGCATCATCACTACCCTCACAGGGCTTACATTCTAGTAGGGAGCACAGATAATGAATAAGAGAATAGATGTTTGCTAAGGCTAGAAAGATCACACTACTATCTCTATGACTTATTTATTTCCTGCTTTCCTCACCCCAAGGGACAGGAGACACATCAAAGAGACACTACCATGAGCACAATTTGTGATAAAGCTGGACTTTAGGAGTTATATCTGGGGCACAAAGATCTTCCCAATGCTGTGACAATCTTCCAGGCAGGGTGGCACCTGTTTCTCTATATCATTCAGCAGGCTTTGGAGCAGTATTCCCTCTCCTCTTTGCCAATCTCTGATCTAGGGACCCAGATCTTTAGAAAGAAGGTCAGGTTTTTCTGGTGCTGGTCATTCCTTCTGGTAGTTATGTCCAAAAGCTGTACCAGAGCTGAACATTTGATCAATCCCTTTGCCCTATGGACATCTGCAGGATCATCTGCCCTCATCTCTTAGGACCAGCCTTAGACAGGAAAGCTCAGTATTCCCATGCTTGCTTCTGAGCCAGCTGTGACCTGAGATCCCATTTAAATCACAACATGTAAACCACATCCCCAGGGTCTACTTATCTATTATCCTAATATCTATAGAATTAAGGCCCTGTCATTTTCCTTCAGAGTTTTCCCCAATCCCTGGAATTCCAAGATGAGTCTCATTTTAGGGTTAAGACCCAGCTCCTAGACTTCCATCATGCCAAACGTGTGTCTGCCTCTACGTATGCATAATTCCAGCCCTGGATTCTTGTCTACTGTCATACCTCAGAATTTCTGAGTGGACAGTTGGCCCTGACCAGGACCTCTGGTGGTATAGCCCTTTGTTCCAAACCTGAATATTGAGGATGAACTTTCTCTCTGCATCTGTACCTGGATCTGTACAAAAAGACCCACTTGGTACTCATAGGTCCAGATTCCAGTGCAGCCCAGCCTTTGAGGCTCGAGTCCCAAGCACGATCCTGGTCTTCTAGGTCTAATCATCAGTATTATGGGAGAGGGCAAGACTAAGAACATTCTCCTTTCAATATCAGTGCCACCATTACCTCTTACAGTACATGAGCTCTGCTTCTAGGCTAATTGTTGATTCTTCTCTTCTGATTAAATGTGGAAAATTATGAGAGATAAGCCTAGAGAGGAAGTTTGTGGTTAAGGACTGGGATAGCCTTAATAGCTCAGATTCTCTGCAGGATGAGTTAACTCTGAAGCTACTCTAGGTAAATGATGATAATATTTTAGATTCTTAAATTAATTGGGTGGGATGAGCTGGGTCATGACTCACAGCAAGGTTTCCATGTTTATTCACTTTGAAATAAGGGACAAAAGCAGAAGTAGGATCATCACCTGAGTGGTTCACAGTGGCCTGACAGTTTCCTCCCTGTTAAGATTTTTCTTCAGGGAGACAAGCTACTCAGACATTATTTTCTCCCAGGTGATCAGGTTAAATTTCACAATGCAGCAGACTGACAATAGAACCATTTCCGCAATTACAACAGCACCTCATGAGCACGCAAGGCTTTGCTTACAGTGAGAAGAGAGACTTGAATACTAGAATGAGGAAGAGGAAGGTTCTATGGCTTCTTCCAAGAGAATGCTCCATCTTTCTCTCTCCACTGTGGTCATGTTCCTAGCAAGAAAGAACAATTGCAGAATATATGAACTCTCTAATCACACTCTTTATTCTGAAAACTGTTATTAGTTTGCCTAATTGCTTCTCAGTGGTACAATATAAAAATTGTGACATTCCCCATGTTTCACATATTTTAGGAATATATATTCATTTTTTTTTATAATTGTAAACACTTATTCAAGCCAAACCCAAGTCAAGAAAGAAACTAGAGTTTTCATAAAGGTACAATCAACCTTTAGGAAGGCCTAAGACATTTTTCTATATGAATTAATTATGATAAAATATTAGTACAAACATTAAGGAAAAATAGAAATAATTCATAAACCCTCTGCCTAAAAAATAACCTATAAACATTTGTGAGTGTATGCTTTGCCACCTTTTCCCTACTTGTATTTTTTTTCAAAAAGAGGTTTATGCTATAATATTTCTTAACTTATTTTTCTGATGCATCATGACATTTATTTTTTAGAGTAGATAAGCTACTATGACTTGGTTACTGGAACTAAGGGAGAAGTTCCACCAAACATTGACTCTTTCCTGTAAAATTTTAAATGCATAGAAATACATAAGAGGCATTGTATTTATTAATCAAATTTTAGAGTTTTATTCAAGGTAAAATTTCTCTCTGGAACAAAAAATTAGTTCGGTTGTAGAAGTATTATGTGAACTATAATTAATATATTTTTACTTTTTGCTGTGTCGTGGATATTTTAATTGGTGTTTTGATGTTTTTTCCCTCTAGCTAGTATTTTTTTGTGTGATATTTTTGTGATATAATTGACAAAACATGATATTAGTTCCAGGTGTACAATGTAATGATTCAAGATTTGCATATATTGCAAAATGATTCCAACAACAAGTCAGTTAACATCCATTACCATTCTTAAACATTTTTTTCCTTGTGGTGAAAACTTAGAAGATCCATTCTCCAAACTACAAATAAACAATGCAGTATTATTAGCTATAGTCATCACGCTGTGCCCTGCATCTCCATGGCTTAACTTATATTTTAACATAATAATTTAATATTGATATATTTGTGCATCAGTAAACTCATTCAGCACTGACATGTTTAAGGATAGATTGTATTCAATTAAATTCTTTTTTTTTAACCAATTGTCTAATCTACATAATGATTTTTTGAGTTTTTCAGTATTATTGACAATGGTCTAGTGAACATTCAAGTAATTATATTTACACAGTTTTGGGTTTTTTTGGTTTGTTTTTTTAAGAGAGGGAGAGTGGGAGGAAAAGGCAGGGGAGAGAGAATGTTAGGCAGACTCCCCACTGCACAAGGAGCCCCATGCACAGCTTGATCTCAGAACCCTGAGATCATGACCTGAGCTTAAATCAAGAGTCAAACACTCAACTAACTGAGCCATCCAGGTGCCCCTATTTCTAAAGAGTTTTAAAATGTATTTGTCTTGGTTAAACCCTTAAGATAGAATCCTTGAGTGAAATGGTATATGACATGTTTTCACTGAAATAACAGCTTGATAAATGAAGGCTAAACAGAAGGTAGCTTAGCATTTTTCAACCTTTACCATTACCTGTTTCTATAACTATAATTTATGCTGTGAACACACTGAAATTCACATTCACACAAACCATTAGAAACAGGACTGATTCTTAATTCAATTCCCATCTCAAGTAATTTGTCAGTTACCTTTTATTATTGTTTCCCAAATTGAGATCTCCTTTGAGAAAAATAGTTTTCTACATATGTTCTTAAAATGCCTTGTGTCTTACAAGGAAATGACTACATACACAGCAGAAAGAGCTTTCAATAGTATTTCTGCAGGATATCCCCCAAATAACAATTATTTATGTATATATATACATATGCCTTTATAAATGCATATATAAAGGCAGGAGTATATGTACACACACAAGCTGGTCAACATCGCTAGGACAGGGTAAAAAACTAATCTTAAAGAATTCCCTTTCTTGCGACTCAATGTCATCGATTCCAGGCCATTCTGAAATATGCTAATGTACAATTTGGAAATGTCATTGATAATAAGTGATTTGAATTCACTTTTGCTGGAGGAGGTTTATTTCAGCAGCATGAATGCGTCACATGGAACCGTGTAGAACAGCATCTGCCGCATTTGGAGCAAAAGACTGAGCTAAGCATGGAAGAAGATTCACAAAGGAAGTTTCAGGAAGGACCCGCGTAGATGTTGCTCGGTTCTGGGTGTGTTAGCACCACAGAGCCCAGAGATGGATGGATCCTGCACGGTCACATGTGTGGGCTTTAGAAATTGTTCCCGAGAGCTGGATGGAGCACACACTCACACACTCACACATTTATGTGCAGGGTTTCATACGTGCTCCAGTCACTGTTCGAAAATAATTTTCAGCTGGACTCCTAGGGGGAAAAAACTGAGCAAATAATGTGGTAGAGTGAGTAAGACCCGTGTCTTCTGGGGTCAAAGGGCCTCATTTAAACCTTGGGCACATCACCTCTGCACACGTGATCTCGGGTAGTAGATTGCTTTAACTTCTCAAAGCCTCAAATATGGGGGGATTCCAGCACTTTGAGCCTCAGCCTCTTTTCACAGCTCATTATCTGGGAAGACCTCATGGCAGAGAGGTTAAAGAGATTCAACCGCCATCCTGGCTGAGGCCATTAGTCTCCGAAAGTGAGCAGATGGGGAAGAATTACTCAACCCACAACTGACTTTTTAGAAATCCTAAAGTCTTGGACTGTAGTGAGGACTTTGCTTATGAAATACGGACTAAAAGGTAGACGGGCTCTGGGGTGTGAGGTTCTGCTGCGGAGAGGGGCAGAGCTAGAAAGGTTCTGTGCAGATGAACCTGTGTATACAGCTGTGCCAAGTGTGTCATCTGTATGAGACCTAGTCCAAAATCTACAAGTATTTCAGTTTAACAAACTGGCAATGACTTTTAAGTGGCAGGGATTGGAAAAGCAGGGAATGGGGGGAATAAAATAACCTGTAGTTGTGGGAGGTCTCGGGCTCCTGCTCTGCCCGGGACAACCACATTGCCCTGCTCCCAGAGCGAGCAATTACCAGGCACCAGCTAGGAAAAGGCAGTTGAGGAGAAAGGTCTCGTAGAATCGCGAACTTCTCTGTGGCCTGCCCCAGGGCCGTGGTGCTAAGGGAATAATAGGGGTTGTTTTACACTTTCACGAAATTGATGAATTAAGCTAAAATGGGCAACTGAGACCTTGGCTTACTCTTGTCCAGATCCCAGTCTCTCTCTAGCGACCCTGGAGCTGCCCTAAGTTTTTTTTCTTAGAGGTGAAAAGTGAAAACAAAACCCAATTTGGATATTTGCATATCATCTTTAACAATCTTGGGGGAAAGAGCAAAGGTTGCTTGGGTTCAGCTTAACAACATGTGAGTTATTTACAGAAAGTACTCTATTTTAAAATATTTAACATACTTTAAAGGCTTGGGGGAAGGATAAATGGTGTTTGGGCTACAAAGTAGAATTTAGTATTCTGTGCACACAAGGCCTTCCTTTTACCTTTACCCACAAGAAACACACTGCTTGTCTGAGCATTTTTTACTGGGAGAGAAATAAAAATCAAAGTTTGTCAAAATAAATTTTGGGAATTAGCAAACTTTATACATTAAAAAAAGAGGTTTGCAAGAAAAAAATAAGGAAAAGCAGTAAAAAAAAAAAAAAAAAGAAAATATCAAAACCAAGAAGGCAAGGACAGTGAGGGAAGAGTTCTGAATTTAAGAACAGGTAGGGGCGCCTGCATGACTCAGTTAAGTGTCTGCTTTCAGTTCAGGTCATGATCTCATGATCCCGGGTTCCTGGTATCAAATCTTGCATCAGGCTCCTTGCTCAGTGGGGAGCCTGCTTTTCCTTCTTCCTCTGCTTCTCCCCCTGTTTATGCTCTCTCTTTGTCTGTCAAATAAATAAAATCTTAAAAAGTAAGAAAGGTATTAACTTAAAATGAAAAATGGGCATGTTCATTTGTGTCTCAAAAGTAAATCTGATTTGTTCACATTTAAAAGAAGACCGAGTGGCCTTAGGATTATAGTCAGAAGGATAGGGATCACCTAAGACCCCAACCGCTCTTACATTTTAATAACATAGCTATATAAGGAGTTGGATAGACCTAATTTATTGGAAAAAGAAAATGTGTAAGTTCTGAGAAGGACCACCCAGACAGTGGTGCAGACTGACTTCAGAGGGAAGCTGAGTGGAACATTCAGAGAAGTGTAAGGTTTTATGTAAGTATATAAACGTGAGCATGTGTGTTTGGGAATCTCTTGGGTAATTTCTCCCCGTGGCCCAGGTTGCAGGCCACTGTAAATAAATCAGCACTAGCAGGTGTTACCTGTTACACCTAATCAGGATTCCTGCAAGGACCATTTGCCTAGAAAAGCTCGTGGTGGCAGGTGGTGTGATTTGCAAATGGGTTGCAGAGCCCATCAGTGTCTGCTCCGGCAACCAGCTCACCTGCCTGCCCGAGAGGCTATGGCCGTACCGAAGAGGGGTAGAGAAGGCCTGCTCATACCTTCCTTTTCCACTTCAGTTGGATGGTTGTCCTTGAGCACAAAGTGGTGAATTTTCTGAACTCCAGAGTTATTAGATGTTGGAAAATCAAGATGAAAGAAAAGAAAAAAATCAAGAGGTTGTTGCAGCGGGAGCATTTGGAGACTGCTTTTCTCTGATATCTGTGGGTTCCCCCCAGCCTGAATATTCGCTTCGTGGACTGACACCCCAGAGTCCAGGGACATCAGAAAAAGGTTGGTTTTCACTCTGTACCTCGCATATACCTTTTTTCTTCTGGTATCTGAAACAGCACTGTGAGCTCTGATCTGAGTCATTCTTTCTTTCATGTATTCATTCTGGTCTACAACTGAGAAGGACTATTTAGAGTTTACTTTGCCTGGTGGCAGCAGAACGAAATCAAGTAGTTTCTCTATAAAAGCTTATAACACAGAGAATGGTAAAATGTTAACTTTAGAGAGGACCAGAGGAGTTACCTCGTCCAACCTCTTCATTTTATGGACAGGGAAACTTGCAGGAAGTTGCCTGAAAGGAAATACTGCTTTCCCTTTCTGATTCTGAGTCACACAGTTCATTCATGGTTTTAGGAAGAATTCACAGGTGCCCTTATTAATCCAAATCCTGCGGGACAGCAAAAATTTACTCTCAAAAATCTGCTGTACTGAAGGTTAAAATCTGTATTTATCCATTCAAACCCGCTTTGTGACCTTAGTTACATTTTACAGATATATAGGCTGAGTTCAATAACGTTTCCATTGTGCAGAGTGTGTACTCTGTATGCTGAATGTGAACTTTACGGGCACAGCTAAGAGCACCTTGCAAAGCCTTTGACACAATGCATGATATCACAGCACACAAGCACTTAGTAAAAGAGGAATAAGATCAGTCTTATGGTCATTTTTTTTTTTTTAAGATTTTATTTATTTATTTGACAGAGATCACAGGTAGGCAGAGAGGCAGGCAGAGAGAGGAGGAAGCAGGCTTCCTGCCGAGCAGAGAGCCCGATGCAGGGCTCGATCGCAGGACTCTGGGATCATGACCTGAGCTGAAGGCAGAGCCTTAACCCACTGAGCCACCCAGGCGCCCCTCTTGTGTTCATTATTGTTATTATCCCTAGTATTACAAAACATCTGCTGTCCCTCTTCAGTATAGCCAGCATCGACCAATAATCTGCCTTTAAGTTTCTTTGTTGTATTTCCTTTTCATGTACACTTGGAGCATGTTTCTTCAGCTTGATTCCCATTTCTGAACTGTGCTAGTGAAGAAAACCTTTCCTCCCTGACTCCTCCCTGCTCCGGAGTTCTCCTAGCTGGTTTAGGAATTAACCTAGGCAGGTTAACAAGAGAAAACAAAACCAAAAACGCCGAGTGTTGTTAAACGCACCCACAGCGGCTCAATAATGAAATCGAGACCCAAAGAACTGACCGAAGCAAGAGGTTTTTAGACATTCTAGAGAGAGACAATAAATTGTGAAAATTGACAGGATAGAGAAAACAAGCGTTTGGGAGCTTTAATTAGTAAGGGATTCTAAGCACAGTTTAGATTGAGAAAATAGATTATAAAAAAAATTACAAGGTTTGTTTTTACAGCTTTTTTGACCCAAGTTTCTATCTCTGGCGTTGAGGAGGTCTTTTTACTTAGAATAGGGATGGTGTTTTTCATGCAGGAGATGTGTTTCCAGTTTTCAGGGGGACAGAAGAGGGTGAGAGTATTCTTGCACTGGATATTTCCTGGACCTTCCCAAGTAGCTTCAATCTAAATACGTCAGCAGGCCATTAGGAACACGTAGGGGCAGCCTGCCCTGGGGCGCCTACAGCCACAGTGTTCTCCCCTAAAGGGGGAGTCCTTTCTCATTTGTGCCCAGTCATCATCCGTCTAGCTTCTGAATTTCCTCATGCTTTTAAGTTACACTATTAGTGGCCAAATCACCCTGTGAGCAAGTGGCAAGTGATGGTTTGCAACCTTTTATCATCCTGAAACTCACTCGATAAAAACAAAAAGAAGAGTAGAAAAACAGGATTTCAAGATCCCATGCATGTATATATGTGTGTGTGTATATATATATGTAAGTTTGTATTTATTCAAGTTGCAGGATCAAGGGAGTTAATGGGAGGGAAATAGACAGTTTCAGTTAATGAGACAGATTGTTTTGGAAAACAGGATGTCACTGTTGCTTGCCACCTCAAGTAGTGGCTTTCTTATTATTGAACCCTGGCTACATGAAGAGAAATAACATTTATTCCTATTGAGATATTCCTCAGAACTGCCTTTTAGTTAATAAAGTTAAATTTCTCAGGGGATTGTCAGATGGTTATCTTCCTATTCTGGGGACCATTCCAACAGTTTCCTGCCTTTGGGGTAAGGTATTGCTGGACACTTATGCCCCGTGGTGATTGGCCTCCCCGAGTAGTTTCGTTGGCATCTCAGAGGGCTGTGTCAGTAACATCTTGAGATCTGACCTTGGGAAATTCTACAGAGTAGGAGATCTAGAGGTAGAAATCCCAGAACTGAAGAGCTAAAAAAGTAAAGCTGCATGAAGTAGCTGGACAAGTATATTGACTTCTCACTTTTTCATCCCTATTTTGACAGTAAAACTGATTTTCAGAATTTTCTTGACATTCTCCTTTGTCTTTCCTCTGCGGTCTGTTCCTGCCTACTTCTCTACCGCAGGAGCTTTCCCAAGACTGAAGGGAAGGAAAAATTCGTCCTCCCTCCTTCAGGTCTTCCAGCTGGACTAAGAATTAAATTTAAATGAAACAGGTTGGGCGTCTGGGTGGCTCAGTGGGTTAAGCCACTGCCTTCGGCTCAGGTCATGATCCCAGGGTCCTGGGATCGAGTCCCGCATCGGGCTCTCTGCTCAGCAGGGAGCCTGCTTCCTCCTCTCTCTCTCTGCCTGCCTCTCTGCCTACTTGTGCTCTCTTTCTGTCAAATAAATAAATAAATTCTTTAAAAAAAAAATTAAAAAAAAAATAATAAATGAAACAGGTTAATTGGAGAAATAACCAAAGTTTTATTACATGCACATGGAGGCCTAGTAATGAAATTGAGACATAAAGAAATGACCAAGGCAGACATTTTTTATGCTTTTTAGACAAAGAGATAATAAATATGTGGGGGAATTGAAAGAAGAAAGGAAACTTAACTTTGGGAGCTTCAAATAGTAAGGAATTCTAAATAGAATTTAGAATGGGGTAGTAAATTAATGAAAGGTAACAAGGGTTCTTTATACAGCTGTCTTGGCTCTGAATTTCCCATTTCTGGTGATAAGAATGTCTCTTTACACCCTGGTACTGGGAGGGTAGCTTTCACTTGGGAGATTTATTTCCTGTTTTCGGTGAAACAGAAGAGGGTTTGAGGGTTCTTCTTACACAGGCTCTTCAGTAACCTTGGTGGTTCAGTCAGTTAAGCATCTTACGTCAGTTCCAGTCATGAGCCTAGGGTCCTGAGATGAAGCCCCACATGCAGATCCTGCTCAGTGGGGCATCTCTCCCTCTGCCTCTCTCTCTCCCTTTCCCCCTATATGGAGATGATGTGGATAATAATGTGCAAAACTAAAAATTTAATTAGTAAATATCCGGGTAGTAAACTAAATAATCTCTCCCAGCAACCCCCCCCCCCCCGAACACACACACAGATAACTATACCCTAATACCTGGAACTTGACTGTTACTATGTAATAAATTATTTTATGTTAACCAAAGAGAGGTCTGGTCTTTGCCCTTGGCTTTTGTGAGGTAATCTATTTTATACCTCATAGGAGTCTCTTTGTTGAGCACTGGCCTGGCCATACTATATCTTAGAGGAGAAGCTGGCCATACCAGAAAGACTAATTTTGTGATTTAGAGTGGGCATTTTAGTCATCTAGTATCAATCAACCTAGAGACTCTTCAGCCTCATGGATAATCATTCATGTGGACACTAAAACTTGGATGTCACTAGACACCAGAAAATACTAGATAACATTCTCAACACTAAAACTTGAATGAACTTCACTGGTTAATAATATTCCAAGTACGCTGTCACACCTCAGTGCCTGGACTGTAACGTATCCTGAGGACAAAAGCAGCTTTGTAGTTTGAAGCTTCTAGACTCTGCCCTTTGTGTCTCTTTTCTTGGCTGATTTTGACCTACACCTTTCCCTATACAAACCATAACTCTAAGTGTAATAGATTTTAATGAGTTCTGTGAGTCATTCTAGTAAGTTATTGAAACTGAGGCTGATTTTTGTAATCTTCTAAACTTGTAGTTGATGTCCGTCTGGGGAAGTTTTGCCTTCAAACTTTGCAATTTGGCTAGTTCTTTATATTATACGGGAAAGGAACTCTCCATATGGAGTTAAATTAAGGATCTTGTTTTGGGGAGATTATTCTGAAATATCCAGTGGCTCCTAAATGCAATTAAATGCATCCTTCTAAGTGGGAGGTAGAGAGAGATTTGATGCACATTGAAGAAGAGAAGACAATGGGACCAAAATGAAAGATTAAGAGTGATGTAGCCACAAGCCAAGGAATGCCAGGAACCACCTGAAGCTGGAAGATGGAAGGAATAGATTCTTCCCTACAGCTTCCAAAAAGACCTGTTGACGATATATTGGTTTTTGACCCAGTGAAACTAATTTTGGACTTCTGACCTACAGAACTGAATAGAATAAATTTTTGTTGTTTTAAACCACCAAATATTTTAGAGTAGCTATGTTATCTAAAAAACACACCTAGTTATCAATAATTTACTTCATGCTACCATGGCCTCTGTCTAGAAGAGTCTTCACAACTTGTCTCCTTAAGCCACGTTACCCCCAAATTAATTACTTTCCACATTATTTCCAAAAAGCACTAAATTAAAAAAAATGGGCTATCTCTGATTATGCCAACCTCTTTCTTTAGTTTATACCACTTGTTCAAAGGTTTCTCCTTGTTCCTAAAGTAGATAGAATTCATTAGGGCAATTACTTAACATACAAGAGCCAGCATGTTCTAGCCACTGTCTGTAATTCTAACCTTCTCTCTTACTTGGGAATTAATCCTTTAAGGAGCGTTCTCAGTCTCTTGAAGTTTGAATGGAGGAAATTAGAATACAAGCATCGTCTCTGTCTCCATTCCCATTTTTCAGATTAAAAAAAGAAGCTACTGGTCTATTCTGTATTACTCCTCTAGTGGACCTGGTTTCAAAGTCAGCTTTTTATATAATAAAACCACTGTGCTTCTTTCTTTTTTTTAAAGATTTTATTTATTTATTAGACAGAGATCACAAGTAGGCAGAGAGGCAGGCAGAGAGAGAGGAGGAAGCAGGCTCCCTGCTGAGCAGAGAGCCTGATGCAGGGCTCCATCCCAGGACCCTGGGATCATGACCTGAGCTGAAGGCAGAGGCCTTAACCCACTAAGCCACCCAGGCGCCCCCACTGTGCTTTAAAAATGGTTTCCCTCCACTAACTAGATCATGTGTGCATATGTGTGTGTGTGTGTGTGTTCTCTGTGTATGTAGATGGATAGAGGATAGATAACAGACTATGTTGGAAGAATATATACACATACACACACACACAGAGATATAGATATAGATATCTATATATATATAGATATATAGATATATATATGTATCTATATATCTTTGTGTGTGTGTGTATGTGTGTGTGTGTGTGTGTATATATATATATATATATATATATATATATATATTTTTTTTTTTTTTTTTTAGAGAGAATATACACCTATTCTCTCAGCGTAGACTATAACCTCTTCAGTTGAGGGGCAAGTCTAATGGCAACTCTAGATACAGGAGATCTGATATTTGTAGAGTGGGTCAAGTATAAATCTGATGACCAAGGCATTAAGACACCAAGCTGTTTATATCAGAGAAGAAATAATGATAGGCAGACACTTAGGGCAGAGATAATTTACTCACTGCTTGTTGAAGTGGTGAACTGGACCGCCAAGTCCCCTTGTGTTCCATATCTACCACAACACAGAACATGGCACTCCTAGAAAATACAACATTAAATTAAATCAGAAGCTTTATAATAAACAACAACAAAAAATCAAGATCTGCTTTTTTGATCCCAATATTAACTAAAGCCAAACTTTCCTTGGGAACTTAAAAGATCTGTTATCCCTTCATTTGCTTCTATTCTTACAGAAGTAAGAAAATGGATCCTCAGGTGCATAGGATGAAAGCAAAGTTTAATGCTCTGTAAGCCATGGCAGGTTGGGTTGTGAAAGGACCTATTTACTGTGATTTCCATCTTTAGCTGGCTTCCCCAGTATAGTCATGCTGTTTTCCTTGGGAATAATGGGCTGGCATAAGGGCTCAATATTTAATAAGCAATAACTGCTATGATTTTCAAGAAATGACAGAAAAGCAAAGAAAATAAGTAAGAGATAGTTTCAGAAAACATATTCCTTGGGAGAGGGAAAAGAAAAAAAA
Organism: Mustela erminea; assembly: GCF_009829155.1. Lineage (NCBI taxonomy): Eukaryota > Metazoa > Chordata > Mammalia > Carnivora > Mustelidae > Mustela > Mustela erminea. The sequence goes on from NC_045627.1 coordinate 70,923,367, forward strand.
GGGCACTTTCCCTGTGCCATTCTTTTTCTTTTCTTTTCTTGATTTATTTATTTATTTAATTGAAAGAGAAAGAGAGAGACAGAGAGAGAGGGCTGGGGGAAGGGCAGAAGGAGAAGGAGAAATTTAAACAGACTCTGTGCTGCGTACAGAGCTCTACTCAGGGCTTGATCTCAATGCCCCAAGATCAGGACCTGAGCTGAAACCAAGAGTCCAACATTTAGGGACTGTGCCACCCAGTGCCCTGCACTTTTCCTGTGCCATTCTTGATTGTACGTGTGATGTTCACTAATCCTACCTTGATCCAAAGCCATTATGGATAGACTCAGATATAAAAAATTGACTTCTGGGGGCGCCTGGGTGGCTCAGTGGTTTAAAGCCTCTGCCTCCGGCTCAGGTCATGATCTCAGGGTCCTGGGATCGGGCCCCGCATCGGGCTGTCTGCTCAGCAGGGAGCCTGCTTCCCTCTCTCTCTGCCTGCCTCTCTGCCTACTTGTGATCTCTCTCTCTGTCAGATGAATAAATAAAATCTTTAAAAAAAAAAAATTGACTTCCGGATAGTAAATACAGGAAACCTTTCTTGGCCTACACATTGACTTTATACATAAATAGTGAATGATTCTGAAAATACTTAAAAAATTTATGGATTTTTCTCTTGAAGAGGAGACCCTATTAGGCCACAACAGGTACTGCAATAAGCCCTTCCAATTCTGCATATCCTCTCCTTTACACAGGAGTTAAGAACCCACTCTTGCAAAGTCAAATTAAAATTTATAGTCAATTCTACTTATAAGCATTAGAGTAACTCAATATTGAAGTTACTTCACAATGAATTCTCTAGAAATTCAAACATTCCCTTTATGAGGAAATATGGCTCTCAAAATTATGTTGTCTAAACTTAGTTTGTTATATTTGTGTAGGATTACCTATGGCTTGCTTTTAGTTCATCTTACTCACCATTATTTATGAGGATGTTTTGTTTTAAATGGTGTTATTTTCATTTAGTGATCTCTGTGTCTTTTTTCCCTTAAAATCAATCCTTTGGTTTCTCTTCTCTAATATTGTTGTTCTAAATATAGGATATGGAAAATACACTGTTCCAAATCATGTAGCCAATTAGCACTGGATTTTTGACAGTCTGACAACAGGAAAGAAGAAAAGAAAAAAGAATCAAAACTGTCCTAACCACATCATTAATAATACCCCAGTCCTAGTTATGAGAGGAAGAGGGGTTGTTCATGCCTAGGGGAAAACAAACACCATAGTGGCGAATCCTAACTATGCAAAACAAACTGCAAAATATATTTTTCTTAATAAATTTTCTTTTCCATTACTTATTTCTGGTGGAAAAGAGATAAACATATAAGATTTCAGGAGAAATGTCATTTCTGAATTGTTATACTTAAGTCTAGAATCATAATATTTGTAGAGCAAACTTCTGAGAAAGACCAAATATATTAGTTCCTTTATTTTTATTTTGGAGCTTAGCTGTCAAACATCTAGGATTTCAATCAAAATAAGCCAAAATTCCTGCAAGCCAACTTGAGGGAATTGTCCAAAATTAAAACAAAAGACAAAACACAAAAAGACAAAAAAAAACTTCAGTCTTTATAGCAGGAGATTCTAATAATGTGTACTCCCATTTCCACATTAATTCATGTAATGCTGAATCTTTATAGAGCTCTGCTTTGAGGGATACTAAGACTCACATCTATCAGTTAAGACTTAGTAAAGCAGCTAACACTATCTATTTAAACCAAAATAAAATAAACACACAAAACAGCAACATTCCAGAAAAATCTTTGCTATGAAATGCAATAATTTTCTGCCATTCTACAACAATGGCATATAAGAAGAGTTTAGACAGTTGGCGTCAGGGAGGAGTAAGGATGAGGCCTTGATAACACGCTTGCTTCTCTTACTGCATGGTTTGTAACCTCTGCTGCAAGAGAGGGATGAGATCTCAAAGCAAGGAGCTTTTTTGTTGTTGTTGTTAAATCAGGGCCACAAGCTATTGGCCAGCTGGCTCAATTGAAACTATTCCTGCTGCTTGCACTGGCAGTGATTCTGACTCCCTAGCCCTGGTGTAATCAATTTTTATAAAATCTTGTTATGCCATATACTTCTCTTTTTTAATATATATAACAGCTGTGGACATGCATGCAATGCCATGAACATTTGATGATTTCTGTCTTTTTTAGTAGGTTATAAGCATCATCAGTAAAAGGACCATAGTTTTTTTGTTTTTGTTTTTGCTTTTCCATTTTTGTGTGTCCTAACAGCTCTTCCTTTTAGTTACGTATTGCTGTGCATCAGATTACTACAGACCCTGGTGATGTACCACAACACACATTTAGTAAAATGGTGCAGACAGTGGAAACCAGTATGGCAATTACTAAAATAAAATAAATGTACCCATAGAATTACTACTTCTGGGTATATATCCAAATCCATTGAAAGCAAGGACCTGAATAGGTATTTGTGCACCCATGTTTGTAGCAGTATTGTTCACAATAGCCAAAAATGGAAGCAACCCAGCATCCATCAGTGGATGAATGGATAAACAAATGTGGCATACACATACAATGGAATATTAGCCTTAAAAAGGAAGAAAATTCAGGCATAGGCTACAACATGAATGGATTTTTTAAAGATTTTATTCATTTATTTGATAGAAAGTGTGCATGAGCAGGGGGGAGGAGCAAGGGGAGAGGGAGAAGCAGGCTCCCCACTGAGGAAGGGCTGAGTCTGTTATCAGACCCAGGACCCCAGGATCATGACTTGAGCTGAAGGCAGATGCTTAACCGACTGAACCACCCAGGTGCCCAACATGAATGGATTTTGAAAAAAATAATGCTAAATGAAATAACCCAGTCACAAAAGGACAAGTAATGTATGATTCAACTTATATGAGATATCTAGAATAGTCAAAATCATAGAGACAGAAAGTAGAATGGCAGATATCAGGTCCTGGAGGATATGGGAAATAGGAAATTAGCATTGAATGAGAGAGAGTTTCAATGAAAAATTTCTGAAGATGGATGGTGGTGATGGTTACACAATAATGTGAATGTACTTAACACCATAGAATTTTATACTTAAAAGCAGCTAAAATGTTACTTTTCATGTAACATATATTTTAAACCAACACACACACACATACACATACACACCTATTACCTTACAGTTGCTGTGGGCCAGAGAGTTGTGCTCAACTAACTGGGTCTTCTGTTTAAGGTTTCTCACAAAGCTAGAATCAGGGTGGCAGCCAGAGCTGGGGTCTCACTTGAAGACTTGACTGGGGAATTATCCACATCCAAGGCCCTCTGATTATTTACAGAATCTGGAACTCAAGGGCTATGGGATTAGGGGCCTTAGTTCCTAACTAGCTGTCACCTGCATGGTGCCTTCAGTTCCTTGCTATGTAATCTTCTTCAAAATGGCAACTGGTTTGAAAGAATTATCAGTTGAGAGGAAAACAGAGTATGCTAACAAGAGTGGTATCACCAGACTTTGTAATCTAATTACGGAAGTGACCTCTCTGAATGTTATATTCTTTTTTTTTTTTTTTAGCTTCCAAAATTTAAAAAAATTTTTTTTTTCCAGCTACAAAAGTGCTATTTATTTATTTATTTATTTTTAATTTTTTATTTTTATAAACATATATTTTTATCCCCAGGGGTACAGGTCTGTGAATCACCAGGTTTACACACTTCACAGCACTCACCAAAGCACATACCCTCCCCAATGTCCATAATCCCACCCCCTTCTCCCAAACCCCCTCCCCCCAGCAACCCTCAGTTTGTTTTGTGAGATTAAGAGTCACTTATGGTTTGTCTCCCTCCCAATCCCATCTTGTTTCATTGATTCTTCTCCTACCCACTTAAGCCCCCATGTTGCATCACCACTTCCTCATATCAGGGAGATCATATGATAGTTGTCTTTCTCCGCTTGACTTATTTCGCTAAGCATGATACGCTCTAGTTCCATCCATGTTCTCGCAAATGGCAAGATTTCATTTCTTTTGATGGCTGCATAGTATTCCATTGTATATATACCACATCTTCTTGATCCATTCATCTGTTGATGGACATCTAGGTTCTTTCCATAGTTTGGCTATTGTGGACATTGCTGCTATAAACATTCGGGTGCATGTGCCCCTTTGGATCACTACGTTTGTATCTTTAGGGTAAATACCCAATAGTGCAATTGCTGGGTCATAGGGCAGTTCTATTTTCAACATTTTGAGGAACCTCCATGCTGTTTTCCAGAGTGGCTGCACCAGCTTGCATTCCCACCAACAGTGTAGGAGGGTTCCCCTTTCTCTGCATCCTCGCCAGCATCTGTCATTTCCTGACTTGTTTATTTTAGCCATTCTAACTGGTGTGAGGTGATATCTCATTGTGGTTTTGATTTGTATTTCCCTGATGCCGAGTGATAACTAATCTTCGACAAAGCAGGAAAGAATGTCCAATGGAAAAAAGACAGCCTCTTCAATAAATGGTGCTGGGAAAATTGGACAGCCACATGCAGAAAAATGAAATTGGACCATTTCCTTATACCACACACAAAAATAGACTCAAAATGGATGAAGGACCTCAATGTGAGAAAGGAATCCATCAAAATCCTTGAGGAGAACACAGGCAGCAACCTCTTCGACCTCAGCCGTAGCAACATCTTCCTAGGAACAACGCCAAAGGCAAGGGAAGCAAGGGCAAAAATGAGCTATTGGGATTTCATCAAGATCAAAAGCTTTTGCACAGCAAAGGAAACAGTTAACAAAATCAAAAGACAACTGACAGAATGGGAGAAGATATTTGCAAACGACATATCAGATAAAGGACTAGTGTCCAGAATCTATAAAGAACTTAGCAAACTCAACTTAGCAAACCCAAAGAACAAATAATCCAATCAAGAAATGGGCAGAGGACATGAACAGACATTTCTGCAAAGAAGACATCCAGATGGCCAACAGACACATTAAAATTATTTTTTATAAACATATCGTTATATTCTTTTGATACAAAAGGTCATAAGTGTCAAGAGATAGGAAATATCAAGGCCTTTTATTGGGAAGATGAATGCTGGGAATGGATAACTTCAAAAAGAGGCTGGACTCTGGCAGTGCAACCAATGACAGGAGGTCAGAGCAAAACAGAAGGTTAACCCTGAGTTCTTTATCAAAAAAGCTGAAATTATAGGCTGGGATTTTGTCAGAGCTAGCCTCCAAATGGAAGACAATTATGTTATTTCAGAAAATAATGCTCAGCTTTCTGGGCCAGAGGTTGCCTATAGCCTAAGAGCAGAGCCAAGATGGCCCCCATATTTAAGGTCCAATCCAGCTCAAATGTTCTACATCTTGCCTGGCGGGTTTTCACGCAGCTCTTTGAGATAAAACTTCAATTTTAGATTTCTCACATTTCTTTCTCGGATTTCTCCATGCAAGAATGGGGATGTGGATTATGGACATTGGGGAGGGTATGTGCTTTGGTAAGTGCTGTGAAGTGTGTAAACCTGGTGATTCACAGACCTGTACCCCTGGGGATAAAAATATATGTTTATAAAAAATAAAAAATTAATTTAAAAAAAAAAGTAAAAATTAAAAAAAATTAAAAAAAAAAAGAATGGGGATGTGCTCCACATAGACTGTCTGATAGACTACTCTGAGTTTGAAAAGTTTCACAACAAAACATTCATCAAGGCAATCTACTTCCCATCTTTTCTGTTAGTAAGATCTGGAAAATACAGTTCTCAACCAAGGCCATGGAAGGCTTGTCAAGAGCTGTAATCCAAGGCTCTGTTTTTCTGCTTTTGGGGCAAATCCATTTATGGGTGATCCACGGAGATTCTTTGATTAGGAATCTTATTTCGGGGAATGGGGTACGAAGGTGAATTGGGGTAGAGAGACAGAATTTTTTTCTGTTTTCATGGATAGGTCATTATTTTTTATTGTTGTGCTTTTCATAGTAAGATGCTCATGATTGAAAAGTAATGAAAAAAAAAAAAAAAACACGTCACTTGGAAAAGAAGAAAAGAGCATACAGGAAAAGAATGGAGTGCAGAAAGCCTTTTCTTAATCAAATGTTGTTCCCTCCAGTGTACTGCATGGTTATCATTTGTTCTAAGTGACAACTCCATATTCCAGAAAATCATTTGCTTTTAGTTCAGCACTTTGGGAAACCAAGGATAACATTATTTCTCTTAGTCACACTCCCCAACTATGTAAATATGGAATAAAGAAATACTTATTTGCATGATAATGCTCAAAAATTTCATGTACCTACTTGCAAATTGAACATGTATTTGAAATACTGAAGAATTTTCATAGTATCTTTTTTTTTTTTTTTTGCATCTGAATACAAAATCAATGTGTAGAGTAGCCATATTTCACTTTCTCTAAGTCTTACGTACCACCACTATTGTTAGGTAAAATGACTCTTGGGTATATCAGCCTAGTTATAACTTTTTTAAGGATAAGGGTGGGTACACACAGAAGGAAATGTTATTGATTGACTTCCTTGACTCAATAGAGTTTTTGACATAAAAATAGGTAGTTGGATGTATAATCCCGCCAGTGATGTTTTTTTCTCCTTCCCTCTTTCCTTTCTTCCTTCCTTCCTTCCTGTTATGAAATTCTGACTAGCATGAGGATTGGTACCTCAGACATCCCCTGAGGACCATGAATAAAAACAACTGTGATCTAGACAAGCCTTATCTTTTATCAAAAATAAGTGAACATAATTATAAAAAAATAAGTAAGTTTGTTTCTAGCCTATTTTATTGCTTCCAAATGAATTATAGCTCAAGTAATCCTACATGAGGAAAAGAAAAGTGCCAAATACTAATTAATTTTGAAGATTTATCTTCAAAATAAGAATTGGATTCTTATTATAAAGAATCCAATATGTTTGGCAAATATGAAGTTTTTCTGATCAAAATGATATAAAAATATCACATTTATGGCTCTGCCTTTTTTATTCTACTGTTCCAAAAACTACTAAGATAGAAAAGCAAGAACTATTGTTTATTTTTCTATCTAGTAACTTACACCATTCCTCACTGGTTTGAAACATCGTTCTTTCCAGAAAGGTGGCTATTTTCAGTGTTACAAATATGCTCTTTTAACTTAAGGTGTTATCTGTAGTTTTAAAACTCATCACCTGTTATAAAAGACATTATTTTCCTTCTTCTTTTTGAAATGCCCTAAACTTACTTATCCATCTTAGTATGCACTTGAGAGACAAAATCTTCAAAACCGTTTTTGGTTTTCAGGCTTTCTCAACCCATCAAGATTCACTTTCTGAAATCCTGGCTCTAGCAACCAGACAACTCCAGAAGCCTTCCTTCCTATTGCTCACTCAGGCTTACCTGACAGTTACTGGGGAAATTCTTTGTAGAAACAAATGCTTGAATGAAGCCTAGAATTTTGTGCCTGCCTGTGTATGATTTGGCTTTCAAAATCTACCTCTTCCTCATTCTTTGCTTCACTTCAATATCACTCATCTTGGACACGTCCCCTAAAGATCTCCTTTTACATTTTGTCTAGACTCTAGAGTCTAGAAGTCATGAGCTATGCATAGTCCTTGAGTTTGGCAAAAACATGTCTGATTCCATTCACTTCCTGTGGAGGCAGGATGAAACTACTGTTTATGCAAAAATACATTATGGCCAGTAGTCTATTTCTGATGGCCCAAAACAAGAAGTTCAATGAAACTCCCAAGTGAAAGTTTCAAAATGCCCTTTTCTTTTATTTACAAACACTCAGATGGGATGGCTTACTGTATATGAGTTCCATTATACCATTTTGTTGTAAATGATGAACTCTTATGGAAAAAGAAAATTGTTATAAATTTAAATAAACTCCAGTGTCCTCAGTTTTATTTTCTTACATCTGATATTTTTTGGTAATGATTTGCTGTACTGTAGTGCATTAGAGCTAACTCAATAAAATACATTTTTTCCCCCAAAGGCAGTGATAGAATGGGTTTAAGATAAAAATGTATGCAAAGTTAATTTTACATTGAAGCTAAAATACTACCTGGAAGGTAAGAACTCAGGAACACACACACACACACTCAAGTTTTCTTTAATATCTTCATGGAAAACTAAAATTTTGTGACTTTTAATATATAAGTAATATGTATTTACAATTATATAAAATTACATATTGTTTGTATTATGTAAAATTATATAACTAATATAATATAGCTTATATGTAATTATATAGATATTTAAATATCTTTCAGCTTGAACCTAGAGATTCATTCCCTAGTTTATACAAAAATATAATAGACCTGAAGAAAAGCTTACTTTGAAGAAATGATTCATTGCTGTCAAAAAAGTCTTACCAATTATTATGTTATTTCTTCTTCCCCTCACATTTATCCTTCTGTACTCTGCTTTGTGATGCTGGAACTGAGACTACACTACATCTCTCCTTCATTAGATGGCTTCTCTTAAGTCCTGTTTTAAAAAGTCGCAAAAGGAAGAATGAGGAAGGGAGCAGGAATTGCTCCTTCCTTCTTCTTTCTTTCTTTTTTTTTTTCTTTCTTTTTTTTTCTTTTTTTTTTTTTAAGATTTTACTTATTAATTTCTGAGAGAAAGAGAGAATAAACAGGAGCAGAGGCAAAGGGAGAGGGCGAAGCAGCCTCCCTGCTAAGAGTTGCTCCTTCCTACTTCATTTTCTGTTCCTGTCAACAATGGTCTTTCACCCAAGAATCAAAGAAGCAGATCCCAGCTTCTTTTGTTATTTTCCAAACTGTCATTCGTGTGCCTCTTCAAAGCTCAAATAACCATCGGAGTATGTGTTCTGGAAATGATGTGGTAGTTACTTGGTACTAAACATGATGCTAGCTTTTTTCTAAAAGAACACAGGAAATTGGCAATCCACAGCATAGAGTTTCATCACAACTGAGCAAGATATCACAGGTTGATGTGGCAAAGAACCTACAGAGCAGTTGTGTTGGGCACAAGATTGCATGTGACAGCTACGGTAGTGATGAAGGCCATGAAGGCTGTAGGATGGCCAGTGTTCATTGCACTGGAGTACTTTGTGAAAAAAAAAATAGTAAGTTTGAGTCTAATCTCTGAGATCAGCTCAACGTCAAAGTAACAGCTTTGAGTTCATTAGTAGCTAGAAACTAGTATCATATTTCTTGTAAACATAGAAAAACATCTGTGGAAAATCCACATTTTATTGTATGGGCTACACAATTACTAGATAATGTGATTTATAGGTATAAAACCTCTTATGTGAATGTATTTATCTCTCTGGGTATGTTATATACAATTGGCTTTTGCCTCAGAAATATACAATTTTGTAACATAATGTATGCATCACTGATCCCTTCTGATAACACTTCCAAGCTTTTCTGTTTGGTAAAAGAGCTGAAAGCAATCATAGTTACATGTTGATTTATTGCTAATGAAGAAAAAGTATATGGCTGACCTATATATATCCAGAGCCCATTTTAATGTAGCAAAATTGGTGTGTCTAACATAAAAAAAAAAAAAAATGGCTTTCACATTTCTGTTTTCTTATCTTGGAAAATAAGTAAATTAAATGGGTGAACAGAGCTGAGTTATCTGATACTCCAGTCTCTGGTAAATTGAAATGTGTAATACCCCACCAACCTTATTTCATTTGGTAGACCTATTGGCTTCAGGCATTTAGGGAAATGTTTGTTAAATCATTAGTTGACCACTAAAGCTAACCTAGCAGAAGCTTCAGGGGCCTCACACAACAAAGAATACAGATTTCTATATTTAGATCACAGAAGTCACTAAATAAACAATGACAACAAATTGCAGAAGGGAGAGAATCTGGTTTCCAGAGTTGCCATTCTGTATTATGTAAAATGTCCAGTTTTCAATTATGACAACAATAAAATGAAGCATGCAAAGAAACTAGAAAATATGGCTCATACACAGAAAAAAAAAATCAATCAATAGAAACTATTCCTGAAGAAATCCAGACATTGGACTTATTAAACAAATCAGCTACTTTCAGTAAGTTCAGATAACTGAAGGAAATCTCATTTGAAGAACTAAATTTTTTTTTCTTTAGTTTATGAGTTTAGTATAAGAATGAGTTTAGTATAAGAATGATGTCTTGGCAAATAAAGACTATTACTAAGTAGATAGATTTTTTTTTTTTTTAATGAGCCAAATAAAATTTCTGGAGTTGAAAAGTCAATAGTGAAATGAAAAAGTGAATGGAGGCCTCAAAGGCAGATTTGAGCAGGCAAAAAAAGGAAAATTAGTGAACTTGAATATACCTCAATTGAGATTATCCTGTTCAAGGAAGAAGAAAAAAAAAAAAAAAAACCCAGTGAAGGAAAATGAAAAGAGCCTCAGACACCTGCAGGACATCATCAAGCATATCAACATCTGTATAAGGGAATCTCAGGAGGAGAGGAAAGAAAGAAAGGAGCAGAAAGAATATTTGGGGGAGCCTGGGTGGCTCAGTAGTTAAACATCTGCTTTCAGCTCAGGTCATGACCCCAGGGTCCTGGGATCAAGCCCCAGGTCTGGCTCCTTGCTCAGTGGGAAGCCTGCTTCTCCCTCTGCCCCTCCCCCTGCTTGTGCACTCTCTCTCTCTCTCTCTCTCTCTGTTTCTCTTTGAAGACCTACTACAGTTTCCCAAACTTGACAAAAAATATTAATATACACAAACAAAAAGTTCAACAAATTCCTCAACTAGATATGTCATAAAAACTGCCATCATCAAAATCCATGTAGGCCATATTCAACATGTTAAAAAGACAAGACTGTTAACCAATAATTCCATACCCAGTAAATCACTACCAAAAAAGAAAGTGAAGTTAGAAATTTTCAGATATACAAAAACAGAGAATCCATTGCTAGTAGATGTGTCTTAAAAGCAACACTAAAGAGAATCCGTAAGGCTGAACTCACTCCTGTTTGGAGCAAGAGTCCTATATTTAACACCTCCATTCTACCCAACCAAGATGTCTAGCTCTTTTCACTCAGCAATGTTCCTTGGGCCACAAACAATGAATTTAACTGCTATTCCCATTTGGACGCCTTGCAATTATTTAAAAACACTTGAGTTAGAGAGGAGAAGGGAGTTGAGGGAAATTGGAAGGGGAGGTGAACCATGAGAGACTATGGACTCTGAAAAACAATCTGAGGGTTTTGAAGGGGTGGGGGGTGGGAGGTTGGGGGTACCAGGTGGTGGGTATTATAGAGGGCACAGATTGCATGGAGCACTGGGTGTGGTGCAAAAATAAAGAATACTGTTATGCTGAAAATAAATTTTAAAAAATTTTAAAAAATAAAAAATAAATAAAAACACTTACCACTTACCCTTGAATCTTCTCTCTGTAGGGTAATTTATCCCACACTAAAATAGCAACCTTGCATTTAACCAAATGCTTGTCAAATATATTCCTCCAGTTAGAATAGAGTAGTTGTTCACACTTTCTCATCTTTGATATCTGGCCTGTCTTCTGAATTTTTTGCATTGATTTGTTATAATCACTTCCCCTTGAGTGCTGAGCACAAAAGCTGCTCTTGCCTCCCAAGTTTTCAGGAAATGTTCTCCATGTCATTTTTATCTATGAGTCTTCTCTCTCCTCAGTCATAATATAAGGTATTCAGGTTAAGATATGGATTTTATTATGAGAATCTAAAATTTAGATTTAGAGAACAGGCAAAATCAACTAGAGGAACCAACTGACAGACCTATATTATACATAACAACTGAGATCCTGGGAGAATTTTCCCAAGTTCACACAAATATCATTCTCCTGCCTTCTAATATAAGGGCTCCGTTTAACAATGGAACTATGTACTTTAGTATTCCAGATATCTCAAGCCAGTAGCTTTCAAACTTCCTGTCGATCAGTATTTTCTTTTGCTGACACAGTATTTTAAAATCAGATTACTTCACATAAAACTATGTAGAAACAATTGAGAGATCCTACAAATTTTAGGCTTGTGTTCCATATACAATAAAGTGTTGCTTTGGTTTCTGACAAAAGCTCAGTGATACCTGACATATTTTATGTAAAAACAAATAAAGCCCTTCTATGTACATTCTGTCTTATTCCTGTAGAAAGTTATATATGCAAGCCAAAAGTTGGTATATTTTCATATACTTTGATGAACATTTTAGTATCTACTATAGGACAACTAAGATAACACAACTAGAATACACGTACACAAAAACATATTTACATATACGTATACATGCATACACATATAAGATTAAGTTACCTGAAGTTTTCCTATGACTCAAATAGTAGAAGAGAAATATAGTGGTTGAGAAACTTTTGGAGTTAAACAGCCTACTTCAGATCCCAATTTTACCACTGAGAAGCCATGTAACAGTGGGAAAGTTACTTAATTTACTGAGACATGATTTCGTTTGTAAAGTGAATATGATTACATTTTTTTTGGAAAAAAGAAAGGTATGGACACTATTAGCAAAATAGTTAGTAAATGTTAATTTTGGAGATTTATTCCAAGCTGGGAGCTGGGACCAAGGTCTCTTAACTTCTAGTGCAGAAATCTTCCTTTTGTGTCTCTCTTGTTCCCATGATCTATTGCTTTGCAAACTAAAAACTTTATGGTGTGGGGAGATTCTGAAATGTCCTTTATCCAGGAATTTAATGAGCAACTGAACATTCTCAACATTCTTTGCTAACCAAATCTACCCCTAAAGATTTGTATATGAGGAATCTCATGATTGCCTTCTGTGGGCAGGGCTCACTGAGTCATATATTTAGTTTGATCCTGAATAGGACTTTGTGGTTTTATGTCCAATTAGCCATGACTGTTAAAGAATAAAAAAAGAGTATAATCAAATTTCATGCTTTAGTAGGTAAATCAATGGCTCTAGAAGTGCAGATGATGTCTTTTTCAAATGTTGCTAAGAGACTTATACGATTCATTGGCCACCTAAGTGGGAAGTTTTACCTCTGTTAAATCAGTAATGTGAAAATTTACCTGTACCCCAAACCCAAACGACTCGACCTCATGTCTGGGGACAGGCATCATTCACGTTCTTTCTCAGTGTTCTTTCCTGTTTCTCCAGCTTCAAGCATTTAATCTTGAATATTGTAATATACCATTGACAGTTGTATGGCCAAATATTGCATAAAAGAATCCAAACTCAATGAGCAGAGATTTTTCTTTAGACAGGAATTCTCAATGCTTCTGGATCCTCATGGATAAAAGTGTCTGAAGCAAGCATGGCAGTATTTTTTAAGAGTTTGTTCTTTGGCTCCCTTGCTCATAATTGCATAATATAATTGTAGGAACAAATAAGAAAAAAATAACCACAACAAACGGAAAATATACAAGAGAGAAAGAGAGAGAAGGAGCTGGAGACTGAGAATAGAAGAAATATTTCAAACTCATATTGAAATAAACTTCACAGCCTCTATAGGGAAGAGTCTAGGAATCTGTTTTTGTAATGTAAACCTCTTAGAAATATTTGAGATTTGAGGAAACATACAGAGGAAGCATACTATTTGAATCATTTCAGTGATCTTACCATGTAGGAGCTATCCTAGGGACTTCAAAGTTATGGAACCAATGCATTGGGAGTGTGTACTTTATTGAGCTCTTTTTCATAATAAAAGTAGATGCTAATGATTAAGTATCAAAATGGGCAATGCCGATAATAGGTGCCATAAGAATTCAGTGATAAAGATCCAATAATCAACAAAAATAATTTGGAAAAGGAGGTACCATGATTTGAAACATGTCCTAAAATCTCATGAAATATTAAAGGATGAGCAAAAGACAGGATTTTCCATGAAGAGATGGAGAATATGGATCAATGCAGGGAGATGTGAATATAATGCAAGGGACATGTACTAGATTGTTTGTGGGTGACAAAGAAAGGTAAAAATTATGAATAAAAGGGAATAAAGAGAATACTTATGAGTGTTCTTTTTCCAAAAGTTCTCCTGGCAGAAATACTTTCTTTTTTTTTTTTTTAAAGATTTTATCAGAAATACTTTCTTTATTACATTGTAGTGTCCTATATCAATGGAAATCTCTAGATCCAGCTTATGGTATACCCAGTGTGAAACTCACTGTGATATTTGACCCCAAATCTCCTCCTTCATAGTGAACCAATTCTATTTTGGGTCTAAAGTGATAGAAAATAAAATGAAGCCCTGAAACGGCAACCAAAATACCCACTAAGTGCAGGACAAAGTGATAAAACCAGACAAAGATGAAAGCAGAAATTCAGGAAATTTTCCATATCTCTAGCTGGAAATCAGAGGAGCCCCTCTGTGAAAATGTGTCTGTGACAGAAGATCTACCCATAAGACTTAGCATATTAAATTGTTGAAATGGGAACCAAAAACCTCTGTCATTTTAATAGTATAAAATGCAGAATCATATTCTTTCTCAGGATTTTGGGTTGCATTTACTAATTCTCTTGCTGTATAACTTGGAAGACATAGCTTGGAAAAATGAACACATAGCTTGGAAAATTAGCACACACACTCTTCCCCACTGTTTTGAAAAATTAGAGAACATTTTTTTCCCTTTCTCTTTCCATCTACTAATTTGGTCAGTACTACTCATTCGCATGGTTCTGGAACTACTGTCAGTGGTGAGATGGCATGTGATGCAGTAATGTGTGGACATGCACATGTTTATCAGAAGAAGAAATTCCTTGGATCCTTAGTGGCAAGTGGAAGGATTTGTTATTGAGAAAGGCTTCTGGTAGCGCTACCCTGCCTCCTTCTTATAATGAGGCCTCATTTCTTTTGGCCTTAAAAAGGAACTGTCAGCCTTTATCCCAAGTGTTGGTCTAATAGCCAAAGGATGTCCATCCTGCATGTTGGGATGGAGGTCTGAGACTAATACACAAAATTGAAGAATTGAGTAGGCTCAAGAGAGAAGCAGGAGACAGAGAGGTTAGAGGGCTGGTAAAGTAAAAGTCATAGTGATAATTGAGACTGGGTAGCCCTGAAAAGATTTGAAGAGGAGAAAGTCCTTGAACCCTTTCTGACCTTCAGAGTCTACCACCTTCAGGCATGATGCTCCTCAACCCACACCAGTTCCATGATGTCCGTGTTGTGTTTCAGATGTTGTTGACCCATCTACTTCCTTTTATTTTTTGCCTTCTCAGATGATACAGTTTCTTATTCAGTGAAGGGCCTCCCAACATTTCTAGGGATGTGGTGTATTGAGAAAGAATATGTAGCTTTTGTTTACTTCTGCAGATTGAATTAGAACTCCCAGATGAATTTTTTCAAATGAATATCTCCCTCAAATGATTTCATTGTTTTAGAATGTAATTTCACTCTACAATTAGCATTTACCCCTGATTGTACTTAAATGTCTCATAAAGTGTTCAGTTAATGTTACCTCAGCCTTTCCACCCATTATTGGGATACTTCCTCCTCTTTTTGTTATGAGCCAGTGCTCTGACTAATCAGATCTTTAGAATGATTTTGCTAAAGGTTATATTTTCTAAGGGATATGCATGGGAAATATTTAGGCTTCATGCCAACCTGTTACTATTATTATCTGTTAACTAATTGTCCAGTACTCATTTCCAGCCTCCTCAAACATATACTCATTAGTGCTCTCCACATCCCCAAGCTTTTCTCAGAGCTTCCATTTACTCAAAAGTATCCATGACTATATCACTTCTGCTAGAGGGCAATTTTATTGATACTTGTTCTTTCAATTTTTTAGAGATGTCCCTTGTTGATTGGGATCTGGTGGGGTGTTATGGAGGATATAATGATTAACCACATAAGAACGCTGCCCCCTCAATAAGTATGCAAGCTTGTAGGAAGCAAGGGAACTAATATATTTTTTTAAATCATTGACTGATTAGCATGTAAAATTATTGATATACATTATTTAAAAACCCACCATAGTTACAAACCTCATCATAACTGGGAGGATGAGAAGAAGGTTCAGAAAAGTTATTTTATTTTTCAGTGTCCTAGTCTTATCACTCCCAAAGCTGACTGTTACCAAGATCTGCCTGATGCCCAATTCCATGTTCTTCCAAATATAGGTTTTTAAATGAATATAGTCCAAGGCAATAAAGTAATTACTTCTATGAGATAGAAAATATCACAAGAGAAATCATCCAAACATAGTCCTTGTTCACATCTGTATACCCAGTGCCTGGCATCTTGACATAAAGCTAGGAATTGATAGGTATTTGTTGAGTGAATGTTCCTGCTTCATGTGACAAAAGGAGAAAGGAGGGTTTACAGAAGGCTTCTGAAAGAACTGAAATTTGAGCTTGGTTTTAAAGAATTGTCAGACACAAATCAGGAACAGAAACAATAGAAGAGATTTCATGGAATGTGGACCCAAATGAATAAAGGCATTGAGATGTGAAATTGTGGATTGAGTTTGAAGAATGATGAATAATCAAGTCTGAGAGAATAGAAGATGTGTGAAAGGGTAGAGTAAGTAAAACCCTTGTGTTAAAGGGACTCAAAGTATAGTGGAGTATTCGACATTTGCTTATATGTGCCTAAGTAGAGAAATAAATATTTTGTGGCCAAAAGATATTACTCCAAATGAAATTACTCCATGAAATCCCTCCACAACAGCCTTGGGGATTTCTTGGAAGTAGAAGTGTCATTTGAATTTGTCTAGTATAATATTCCTCTGAAGCCTTGTACTTTTTCTTCAAAAACACAAGGGGATTTTGTTATGTTTTTGTCATATAATATATGAATATATGAGCACTTGACTCATATATTCATACATGCTTTACCATAATAACAGGTTCTCAGAATATTAATATATCATATTTATGCAGCAAGATAGATCATATTTATCCTGTGGCATAATGTAGCCTGTGGCAAAGTGCTGTAGAATACGGGTATACCCTTTTGAGTGCAATCATACTAAGTACGCAATTATTGCTGTATCATACCCATAGGGGCAAAAGGGTAATATAAATAATAAAACAATATAAGACATTTATTATAAGTTTAGAGGAATTTAAATTCATAACAAGAAGGTGAAGAGCTATTTGAAATGATTTTGTGGACTCACAAAATCAGGACTGAAAATGTCAGGCATTTTAAGAAAACATTTCAAATGATATTCCCTCTCCAGGAGATTCAGTTTTAAGTATCAAAGTAAGGGCAGCATTGTCCAAGCTACTAATCAAAAATGTTGCTTGTTGGTCACCGGGGCAGAAAGGAATATTATCTGCCAGGATGACCCCTTTCCTGGGTATTTATTCTCTCCTACACCCTTGAGTTTCTCTTGGATTCCTCTGTATTACTTGCCGTTGCTGCTGTGACAAATTACCACAAAGTTAGTACAACAACATAAATGTATAATTTCCCTGTTCTGGAGGTAGGGCTCTTATGAGTTTTAAAGGATAAAAAGAAAGTGTCAGCAGAGATGTGTTCTGTTTGGAGGTGCTCGGGAGCCTTGTACTTTGTAGCTCATGGACGCTATCCACATCCCCAAACTCCTGGCCTCACCATCAGACATTCCATTATCACCTCTCCTTCTCAGACCCTCCTTCTTCCTTTTTATAAGGACCCTTATGATTGCATTGGATCTACCCGAATAATCCAGTCTAATCGAAATCCTTACTTTAACCACATCTGCAAAGTCACTTCTGCCATGTAAGGTCACATGTTAAAAAATTCCAGGGATTAGGACATGCACTTTTTTGACATGTTAGTGAGTGAGTTTATTCTGCCTACACATGTTGCAGGAAGAAATAAAATGCCTAAAGAGCCTCTGTGAAAAAGCTCTTTAGGCATTTTATTATCTCCAACCCTGTTTTCCTTCCCTTTTGAAGGATAGGTTAGCTTTGTTGACTGAACAAGCCTTTGATCCATACTTTAGAAACCGTTCATGGAGGCTGCTCACCTAAGGGTAAAATTGGAGGTTCAATCATGAAACTAAAATGCTTACTATGGGAAGGATGAAGTCCAAATAATATTAATTTAGCAGCTGAAAACCATAAGGATATCTGGCCTTTACATGACATGTAAACACATAAGCTCATTTATTAACCACCTGCTTCGTGATGAGCACTGCTAAAAGTACAACAGAAAAGACTCCATCCTCAAGGAATATGCAGTCCTATAGACAGTAAAAGACAAAATGGTGGACTGTGTCTGGGGCAAAAAAAAAAAGTATGATTTGTATGACTTTAGAATAGGGAGTAAACACTTTATCTCATTATCTCACAGAATGCTGATAATCTCTCTCTATTCCTCTCTCCCCTTCTCTCTACATATGCAAAAATATATATTTTATTTGTGTGATTTTTTAATTTATTTCTATTTATAGCACATACAGACCTCTCTCACATAGATAGGCCATTACTTTATCTCCAGCCTTTGTTGTTGAGACAGAGAAGCTAAGTCACCCCAGGTCATAAAACTAAAGATGATGAAGCAGGATTAAAGACTGATCACATGATTATTAATTTATTATTCCATCTTCTTTCAGAAAAGAGGAAACAGACAAGAAAAAAGCATATCATAAACAGAAAAATGCTAATGCTTATTCTAATCTCTTAGAATATAGCAAAGAGCAAATTATGCTGGCCCACATCCAATTACAAATGCAAAGCTGGCTGAGTTTAATATTTGAATTATGAATCAGACAACTCTATTAATGCAGAAACAATTTAAATCTTAAAATTAAATATTAATACACCTTAAGCAATCTTCTTCCCTTCTTTTCTCTACATTATTCCACATTGCAGCCAGAAGGAGTAACGAAATAGTCCACAAATACACCAGCATTTTTCGACAGTGAAAGGCATGACTCAGGCCCTGGTGTCACCACATGAGTTCAGCTCTAGGCATTTCCCTAGTGCAGGAGAGGAGGGAGACCCCTTTTGATATTTTTACGGTTGTTCCACTGTTTGACCATCTCATCCTTTAAAATAAATAACAAATAACTCTCTCAGAAGAGAAATTAGGTACCTAATGCATTGTACACACAAATGGGCTATGTATAGTGAAGAGGAACATGCTGCTATCTGGACATAAGGGAAGATAAATGGAGCTCTACGACTTGCATCCACATTTTCTGTACCTTGATCCCTTTTTGTTTTTTTCACTTTTACTGATATTTTCTGTCATTGCAAATGATAATGACCTTGCCTACTAGCCTTTACTGCTTTCTTGTCAAGAGCTAATCTAATCTTTAAATGGATTGCTGAAAAATATTTTAGGCTACAGTAGTCCACTGATGTTTAGAGTTTTAGAGTTTTTAATATTTTCTAGAGACCCTGAAAGTGAACATTTAGGAAAAATCACGGCTATGCTATAAGGTTGTTCTGAAGATTAAGTAGGCACGTGTACACAGAGGACCCAATCAAGGTTGAATAGAGCTACTCACCAGACTGACATGAAGGTTCAAGTTGAGCGGCTCAGGAGCAAACCCACTCAATGACATCACCTTCCTGACTTCCTGTCACAATGAACAATAATTCCCCAACATGCTAGAGAACCAACAGCACAGGGGTTAAGACTTGTGAAGTTGGACTGCTGGGGCTTGAAGCACAGCTCAGCCATTTATTAGCTGTGTAGTCATCAACACACTATTTAACTTCTCTAAGCCTCAATTTTCTTATAACTTAGCTGGGTTAAAATAATTACCCCTATTCATCAGACTGCTGTGAAGATTAAAAAAAGAAAGAGAGTATGCCTAATGTATTCAGAATAGTGCATGGTACATAAAAATGCTTAGGAAATTTTGGGTGATGTGACCAATTAGTGATTTGCCAAGGTGTCTGAATATATCTCTCCAGAATGCCAAAGGACAACTATTCATGTGGTAAAGGCCAGCACAGTGACAACAGGCTCCAGATTTCCTAACAACTAATCTCTACAATTGATTTTAAACTTTGTCTTGTAGTGTCTTTCAAAATATGCAGAAATTAAGCTTAAATAACAGAAATGCCATTGCACTTCTTCCTAACTCATGACAACCAAGACCAATAAATCCCAACACTACTTCTGAGTTCTGAAGAGTCCTTAAAATCCTTTTCCATATAAATCTGGACCACCACTGTATTAGTTCACTGTTGCTGCTATAATTGCCACAAAATTTGGGGCTTCACATAACATAAATCTATTTTCTTGCTGCTCTGGAGAAAAGAGATTCAGTGTAATGTGACTAAAATCAAGATATCAACAGATACCTATCCGCCTATATAAGGATACTTGTGATTATATGTAGTACCTATTCAGATAATCCTAGATAATCTCTTCATCTCAAAATCTTTAATCTAATCCCATCTGTATAGTTTCCTTTTCTGTATACGGTAGCACTGGAACAGGTTCCAGAAAGTTGAATCTGGATATTTTTGTGGGCTATTATTCAGCCTACCACAACCATGATTAATTGATAAGAGGCAGTATATGAGACTCAAGTAAAAAACTTGATGGGAGTCAAAATGACTAATTAGGGTAGGAAGAGAACAAAAAATGACTGGTGTCTCCTGTAGCATCTGCTAAGGCTACTTCCTGTTGTGAACACTCATCTTCATTATCCCAGCAAGATGACTTGTAAGAACATAAAGTACCTCATTTTCAAAATTTGTCAGGGTAACAGCTTAAATAATAAAATATTTAGATTCATACAGGTGCTGAAATAAAACCGATGGGAGAATTGGTCTTTAGAACTGAATGTTGGAGGAAAGAATGCAGAGAATGAGTTGGTATTCTCCTTCGATATGTGGAGGAATGCTACCCATTTCTTCAACCACTTTTAGGGAGATTAATAAAACTTCAATGCAATAATTATAGAATAAAAAAGAACTAACCATATTAGATTTTAGGTAACCTGATATGAGAGTATAAACTTGAGGTAAGACTCTTGATTTGAACACAAGGAAAAGAGAAAATAATCCTTATTTTTACTACAAATTAGAATTTGACTATTTTCAGGCATAAAACTAAAATATGGTACAAGTGATGGAGGAGTCTATGTTACTCACGGAGAAAAGGGTACTGGGTGATTTTTTGATGACAACTCTCTTCAGATAAGCCTTCATTACTTTCAGCATTTCCACATTAATCCCATTAATTTGAACCACGCTGATAAGGTAGCATACTTGTCAGATACTCACTAACAGTTATTTGAATAAGTGGAAAGTGTGGGTTTCTTATAGCTTACATTCCTATAGCCAATTTTTCTTTATTAATATTTCACAGTATCTGTCTATCTCAGAATAGTCCGCTGTTCCAAAGGATTGAAGACCTGGAAGTCATTGTTTTGTTTGTTTGTTTGGGTATGTTTTTAAGATTTTGTTTACTTGACAGAGAGAGAAAGCACAATCAGGGTGAACTGCAGGCAGAGGGAGAGGCAGGCTTCCCACTGAGCCGGGTACCGGACTTGGGCCTCGATTCCAGAACCCTGGGATCATGACCTGAGCTAAAAGCAGATGCTTAACGACTGAGGCACCCAGGAGTCCGAAAAGTCATTTTTTAGATGCTGAACCTACCATAGTTAACTAGACCACATGTAGACACTGAATTCAAGTTAAAGCAGTTATTCTTCTCTCATATAGAAATTTAGGAATTCCTAAGAGATTTTGATAGAGCCTGTCTTTGTATGTGTCTGGATATGTCTAGACTGGCAAGATGTACATTTCAGAATTCAAGGTACAGTGAGAGTTACTTTAAAAAAGAATGGAAAAGGAAGGTGGTATGCATGGATGAGGTTATATCCAAAGAGACTGGAAAAAACAACTGTACCTCCAGGATCTAGTCCCTTTCTAATACGTGGCCATAATCTTCTTTAATAACATTGGCATTGAGAAAGCTGGTCAGAAGGAACCACAACTTGTTAAGGTCATTATTTGACTAGTTTTTTTTGTTGTTGTTGTTGTTTTTTTAATTATTCCTTGCCTATTTTCAAGACTGTTGTATTGGTAAATCTTCAAATGGCTTCTAAAAGTTATCAAGGCACTCTATATTTCACTAGCTCTATATTTTAGATATAAACCCAACTGTCTAATGAGAGATGTTTCTTTAACTAAAAGGCAGGTTTATATAACTTTTGTATTCAGGTTAGCATATGAGATTAGCTTTTTTTACTGGACTAACATGCTGTTAGCCCAATCTCTGCAAAGGCAATGAGAGACACATTTAACATATGCTTTTTATCATAACCATCTTTCTTTAACTTTTCTTTCTCTTCATTATGCCTATTCTTTAAAGAACGTCTCTCATATCTATCACACATCTATCATATATAGGTATATGTCAAAAGAAAGTCAGAGTAACAATAATTATATCAAACAAACTAGACCTTTTTGCTCTTGTATGGTTTTTATGCTGCTTTGGTATCAGGGTGGTACTGACCTCATGGAATGAGTCTGAATGTGTTCATATTCAATCATTTGTTAGATTTTGATAAAGATTGTCATTAATTATTATTATTATTTTTTAATGATTTAATGTTTCACCAGTGAAACCATGTGGTCTTAGGTTTTTCTGTTCTGGGAGACTTTCGATTCCAAATTCAACTTTCATCCTTGTTTTTGGGCTAAAAACATTTCTTATTTCTTAGATTCAAGATTTGTGATTCAGTCATGGTAATATGCAT
Organism: Mustela erminea; assembly: GCF_009829155.1. NCBI lineage: Eukaryota > Metazoa > Chordata > Mammalia > Carnivora > Mustelidae > Mustela > Mustela erminea. The sequence continues at coordinate 70,945,930 of NC_045627.1, forward strand.
TTTTAGGAATTATCTTTTTTTTTCCCCTAAGTTATCTGATTTGTTAATATATTATTGTTTGATAAAAATCTGTTACCACACCATGTATTTCTGTGGTTCTCTGTTGTATTGTTTTCTATTTCTCATTTTTTTTATGAGTATTCTCTCTTTTTTGTCTTTGTTAATATAATTAAAGTACTGCTATGTTTTTTTTTTTAAACTGGTCATTACTTTCAATACTATGTTATTGTTTATCCTGGTCTCTGTTTTATTTATTTATTTATTTTAGTAGTTTCCTTCCTCTGTGAAATTCCAGCTAAGTTTCCTCTTTTTCTAGTTCATTATGGTATAATGTTGTTTGTATGAGCCTTTTTTCTTAATACAAGAATTTGTACTATAAATTTCACTCTGACATCTGCTTTTATTGCATACCAAAGGTTTTGGAATATTGTGTTTTCTTTTTTTTCTGAAACAAATTTTGATTTGCCACTTGATTTCTTATTTGGCCAATTGCTTGTGCAGTAGTGTGTTGCTTAATATTTACATATTAAATATTTAATATTTACATTGTAGATTTTCCAGCCTTGTTTTATTGTTGATCTTTAGGTTTGTACCATTGTGCTTGAAAATCTACTTGGCATGATTTCAGTCTTCTGAAATTTTTAATATTTGTTAAGTTTCTTTTTATGAGTTAACCAGGGAATTCTGTGTGTATTTAAAGAAAATGTGTATTCTATTTTCCTTGGATGAAACGTCTTATATGTATCTTTTAGAACCATGGTACACCTAAACTAATATAACATTTGATGTTAACTGTACTTGGGTTAAAATACACTGATTTTAGCCAAAAGGCCAAGAAGCAATAAATACTGGGGTTAAAATAAAAAACTTAATAAAATAAGGAACATGCTGACTAACCCTTATAATAACTATGAGATAAATATTAATATTTACATTTTACAGATAGAGGAATGGAAACTCAGATTAATAAATGAGTTTAATGCTAAGTAGCTGGTAAGCCACATACTTAGAATGTTAACTTAGGACAGGCAGGAATCACAGAGTTATTTATTGGATACCATTCTTTTCCTCCTTCTTCCTCATAGGCAAGCAATCATTCTCAAATATTTTGCTAACACCTGATGATGGGAACTGAATGGGGATTTATCTTCCGTGCTACGATTAAGTTTTATTTGGGCAGTTCCCTCAGGTCATGGTGAAATGCTCCTAGTCACACCCCAATTTATGGAAATGTGAATCCTGTTTTGGAAAAAAGCATATATATACCTTAAAGATAAAGGCTTCTCTTGGCTGTCAAATACACACACACACACACACACACACTCACATATATTTGTAGGTGATATAGGACATAGCTCTCTTTTTGTTTCTAAAGCTGTTTACTAATAATTTAATCTTCTCAACCTGCTAAAATTAATTTTCCTTAGCTGCTTTCATAGTCCAAATTGGCTTCCAGAGCACAGGCAATATTATCTTAACACACATCTGGACAATGAGGTTGAAAATTGAATGACCTATAGTGTCTAAACAATATCTCAAACAAGGTCCAGACTGGGAGTTTTTGAAAGGTAGAAAAATACATTTTTCTTTGAAGACTTTTTTGTTATTGCTCTTTCAACTAAAATAACAACTAGCACTTGTTGAAAATTTAACAAAAGCCATGCTAAAAAAAATGACACGCATTATTTAACTTAACCCTCATTATAATTCTTGATAGAATATAATTGTTCCCATTTGCCAAATTTTAGACTCAATAGTAAGATTAAGAGATTGTCAAAACTCATTGACTTCATAATGGTTAGACATCACATCCAAGTTTATTTGACTGATGCACTTAACCATTGAATTGTACTTACTCGAAACTAGTAAAAACATAGATTTCCCAACTGCTCCAACTCTATCTTCTCTCTTTTAACTTTCAAGTAATAACTAGAGCATAGTCACCTTATTCACTTAGCCTCTCCTTTTGCTGTTCTTCAGAACAGATAACTGAAAACAATGATAAAATGGGCAATAAAAATGTAAAAGCAGAAAGGTTTTTACATCCAAATGAAACAAAATGATACTAAAGATGGATGTGCACAATTTTCAGTCATACTCCAACTTTAAGAAAGTCTATGGTAGATAACTTTATAGTAGCATTTCTCTCCCAGGCTCTACCTTCTCCTATCCTCAGGCCATGAATGACCATTTTATGGTACTTTTTTTTTTCTTTTTTTACCCTTTAAGCCAGTTGATGTTTGTTTCAACCTGATTTCTCCTGGATCATTGACATTGACACACATGATCTTATGCCTTCTTATTGTTCAAGTGATTCCTGCTTATTCTTCCTTGATTCTTCTAATTCTTTTTTTCCTATTTTATTCTCTCATTTCTCTCTGTCTTATTTATTTTTCTAGCTCTCCACTCCTTCTCTTCCTCCAACTCCAGGCAGTTAAGTCAAGGGAATGCAATAGGTTAAGAAAAATGAACTTATACTTTCTATGACTTCCTCTCAAAAACAAACCTCATATCCTGGTTTCTCTGATAAGAAAACATTTGCAAAGATGTTATAGATTTTTAATCTCAATTGAAAATTACTTCTGACAAGATCTTGAGAGATGGGAGCTTCAGTAACTACCCTCTTTACCCATTCTACAGTTCCTGATTCACCTTGTCAAGCAATTTTTTCTGCAGCCTAGTCTAAGCCAATGTACATGGTGAGCTTATTGCCTATTGTTCAGACCTCAGAAAATATTGAGTGCTGGTCACCATGTTCTCTTACTAAAAAGCCCTAGACATGGAGTCCTTTCTCATTTCTACTCCACTCTAGGTTCTTGAGTTGACCTGAATATCTCTATATCTTTTTGGAGTTCCATTCTGACAATCGTTTAATAACAATTATCCCTTCATTCTTTCTCTACAATTTCAAGGATACTTGGGAATGCAACTGGTTCATGGGCATGGATACCATGTCCCTTCATCTAACCTATACATCCCCGACATGATTTCAAAAATGCTTGCTGAACAAAATATCCTGCCTGAGCATTCTGGTCCCAATCTTAATTCAGTAACCATAAAGATTGTTGTTAGGAATCTTATTTATGAGTTTATGATTCTAAAACCTTTATTTCTTTACTGCCTACACAGAACTGGAGACCTCTTGAAAATAATAAAGAATCATTCTCAGTATTAACTCAACTTTACCCCTTTCCACCCATTATATTACACTCGTTAGTATATTACATGACCATCAAAAACTAGAGCTAAAGAAGAAAGATTTAATTTTGTTTAAGATGTGAAAACAAGCAAGTCATTGTTATAGCTTGAGTGTGAAATGAGAAGTGGAGAATGTTTCATTAAATAAATATTTTAAGAATCATATTTCTTTAAGAAGATAATTGAATAGGATGTCGAATCACTGGGTTCTATGTCCACTCAGGGTAAAAGGGTTCTCACTTTGAGATGAACTAATGAGGATACAGGGAAAGCAAGAGAGAGACTGAGAATTTGACTAACTGGTTAATTGAGGATAGGGGGTGGAAAGGAGAGAGGGATGGAGAGAGAGTGTGCTAGTGAGAGTTGCTGTCCCAAAAGCAGCAATATATGAAATGATGTCTATAAAAGAAATTATAAAGCAGCCATTGCAATTTAAATAAATGATGCTTAGTTATCAAAAAAATGCATCTCTATGCATGTTTTCCCAGCTTCCTCCACACTTTAATATCTCTAAAGAAAACAAAAGGGAAATCATTCCCTTTGCATGTTTCATTATAAGTATTAGTCTTTGCTTACTTTAACTTTTGTCCAGAGAGCTCATATTTCTTTGCTTTATAAAATTCCCCATTTTATTAATTATATAAGTAAAACCAAAAGAGTTGTTTCTCTGCAAATGAAAAGGGAAAAAAGGGCATATCTTATTGGTCATCTCCCAAATGTCTCCATTCTTCAAGACTGTATTATTCAAGACAATGTTTGTCTACATGTGATAAAAAACTAGCTGAATATAGCTTAAGCTAAAAAGGTAAAAAAAGAAAATGAAAAAATTGGAAATACTGAATAATACAGGTATACAACACATACTGTGTATGTGCACACATCTGTGCCACATAGTCATGTGTGTGTATATCACATCTCAGGATGCCACTTTCCTTCAGGAGAAAGCCTATATCTTTCCTGTCCTTATTATTACTACTATGAGTTTCATAAAACCAAAGCTCGTGCACAAGTAGCACTACATGTGTGTATCTGACGGTCTAGTTGATTTTAACATTCAAGTTCTACTCCTTTTGCCATTTCTAGCTTGTGCCATGATAATAAAACAAACAAACAAACAAACAAAACCAAAACCAAAAAACCTACTTGGTACCTTTTCAGTACTTTCCAAAGGAAAAAATAGTCTTATCTACCTTTTTTATTATTTATTTTTGAATTGTGGACATAAGCTTATTTATTTGTATTGTGTTTGTGCTTTTTATGTACAGCTTACAAGGGCTAAGAATTTTAGTGGTCTTAGGAGTCAATAAAATTTTCAGCACACTGGAAGATTCATGATTACATAGCAATGAAAAGGAGGAGTGGGTTAGTAGTTTCTTAATAAGAAAAGTTTAAAGCACTTGAGCATCCATGGGAAACATTTCAAAGTTTTAAATCTTGGATATGGGAAATTTAACAGTAATAGGTTTCTAGGCCTATTTTCATGGGATGAGAAAGATATGAAGGATTAATTTTAATGAGCACTGTGTAGGCATATGGGAGGAAGAGGGAGGGAGAGAACTGAAAACAAAACAAAACTATCTTTAAAGTAAGTTTGCCTTTCCATAAAGGGCAATAAAATGACCCAGTTATTATGACCATTATTATGTCCTTATGGGAGAAAGTGTGGCATATTGCTGAGGACCCTGAGCTTTGACAGAAAAACCGAACAGTGAAAACATGTTCAGTTTTTCCTACCTTTATAATATTGGTAAACCCTTCTCTGTGCTTCACTTTTTTTTTTTTTTTAACCTGTAAAACTAGAATACTCATAAAGGCTATTTTACTAGATTTTTGGAAAGCTAAGTGAGATAATGGTTATTAAACAATAACATTTTTGTATATAGTAAGCTATGAATAAGTTTGATGATAGTGATCAGATCCTGACAAGGTCAGATATGGCATCCTCGACATTGCTTCTCCCCCAGTGAATTATTTTTCGGGAAAGTATAGATTTCACAGAAACTTTCTAAAAAGAATTAAATGATTACAGCTCTAAAAGGTCTTCTGAATTCCATCAGAAAATCTCACAACAAATTGATCAGAAGCATAAGATTCCAAGAGAAGCCCATATTAGAAGATAGAGAAACGAAAGGCGTACATTGGAGATGTTGACGTGGTCACAGAGCTGGTTATCAGCAATCTTGACTCTAGAGTTCAGGCCATTTTTGCAGGACATTTGAACTGCACATTGGAAACCACCACAACTTCTCTATTTACTTTATCCTTAACATCTGAAAAATCTGTTTAATAAGGTTAATCCTAAGTAAACGCACAGGAATCCAACATGAAAGAAGCAGCGAGGACAAGAGGGAAAATGAGCCCGTGAAGGGTGTTAAACCGTGTAGTCGCTTTCTATGCTGACCAGAGTGAAGATTGCCAAGACAGCCTTCCCTCCCTGTTTCTTCCAGACTAAAGCCCTCTGGTCTCCCTTATCTCAGAGTATTATTTACTTCAGAAAACTTGCTATTGTAAATTTTTTTCTCCTCTCCTTTGAGATGTAAATTTTCCACTACATAGAAATGTCTTTCTCAAAAACCTGGGAGCCATCCCTTTGAAATGTAATCCCTGGGAAACAATTTTTATTCCGAAGTCTCCCAGGGAGAGTAAGATTAGCACTTGGGTAAGCACAATTAGCGAACCCTGCTGGCCTTCAGCACCTTGGCTCACCTACCCCCAACACACTCTAGTACTTTTCCTTCCAATAGTTCACTCTTGTGTTTACAAAGTCTGCCTTTTGTTTTAAAAAGGGTTGTGTTCAATCTCTGTTGCTTGAAGAGACTTGAATATCTTCCTGGTCTGTTTAACTGGTCTGATGCAATTTTTCTTTCATGGGTCACTTCGTATGGTTGTTTGATATTATGAGCCAAAAAGCTTGCATGTTATCTTCTGGCAATCAAAAAGCTAGAAAGATTATACAAAGGTAGAGTATGATTATGATTAAATAAAATGGTAGTGTGTATGATGGGCTGGAATGAGAAGAAAGAGACGGTGGCGAGAGAGATCAGTAAAAATCAACTGCTACAATCTAGTCAGTAAAGAATGAAGAATAAGGAGCTGAGTTAAAGATGCAGCAGTGAAAACTCTTCCAAAAATGATTTGTGCGTAGAAATCACAATATTATTTGGATATGTGAGCAGAGAGACTAGAACATTCACAAAGCAGTGGATGCTTCGCCTACTAATTAATTTAATTATTAATTCAAAAGTATTTCAGTGCCCAAAAGTCATTATGCTAGATATCCTAAAGCCGGCCCTTAGGGAGTTGCAGTCCAGTGATCTCTGTCAACTTTTAAGATCCCAGAAAGGAATGTCAAAGGCACAAGTCTGGCACCCATATCTCTATATGAAAGGTCCATGGATATTTATGCATCATTAATTTTTTGAAGGACATACACAGGCTTCACAGCAAAAATTGTACCTGCTTCTCTTCACAGTTGAAGGAATTAATTTTGGATAATAAATTGCTCAATATCAACTCACAATATTTGTCATTTAGAGACTTATAACTAGGATTTATTTAGTTTGTTATGCAAAAATGTGTTAATGGACAGATTAAGGGAAGACTTTCAAGAAAGTCAACACAGAAAATAAAGATGATCAAATCTCTTAGGATTTCATCTTTTTGTTGTGATAACACAGAATGATGGGGTCTTCTGACCAATTGCTATGATATGGTCAAAGCTGACCACTTCACTTGTGAATCCCAATTCAATATCTATATTTCTTTATATTTGAAGGGGTCTTTCCCAATTTCTCCTTAATAAAACATATTTTCTGAATAGTTCCTCCATCATGGGAGATCTTGTTGCCCTGAGCCCAGTGTGTCCTTTCCTGCCATTTTTGTGCCAACCATCTTACACCAGACGGAAAGCCAACTAGTAAGGATTTGAGCTAAATCCTGCTGTAAGGGAAGCAGCTAAAGTTAATAGGCCACCTGGGAATTAAAACATCCCTGTGGATTAGCAATAGTCAACATAAGTTCTAATGGCATTTCAGGCAGATAATTTTACAAGTCTTTTGGCTTGAATCGGTGGAGAATTATTGGAGATGATGAAGGATATATGAGAGTATATCTACTACTTAGGTGCAGAGCAACCCAATACACCCTGAATGCTTTACTTACAATTTTATTTAACTTGAAATACAATCTTAAATGATTACACGTGTTCCTGAACAGGAATTGGTATTCGTAAACAGAGATCATGAGTAAGAGATAAGCTCAACAATTTGAACAACTTTTTCCTTCCCTCTCACCACCATCTCTCTGCCATCATCCTACCACTTCTATTTCAAAAGTCCCTCGATGAACTGAGCTATTAGAACTCTGTATCTTGCCCTTCTATTAAAGCTCCCTAGTAGGTAAAACACATCAAGAAGTTTCTTCTGATGGCCTCAGTAAGCCCCCTTCACGTGCTTGAATGTCACCACAAAGTCAGTCACTGAAAAAGAATATTGATAATACAAATACCTTTTTAAGAGCCATGTAGGAAAACTGAGAAGTCCACAGTGAACATTGAGGGGATGTCTTCTGACCCTAAACAAACCATTCAAATATACCAAGGCACAGAGCCAAGTATCAAAACTAATGAGGTGCTTCTAAAATGATGTCTATTATCCAGGAGAACAGGATAAATGAGACAAGAGAACGAACACAAGATTTATGGGTGGCCTTTAGTGTATTGGGGCAAGAATAGGGAAGCACAAACCCGTAAGATTTCTGTCAAAGGGGCTGTGAAGTATGAATGAAATTACTGAACTGTGCAGTGTCATTCATTTTTGTCTTCCCAACATTCATCTTCACTTCCTATCATTGTGATTTTACCTGGTGAACAAGTAGTTTATACTTGCAAACCATGTTTTCAAGGTGGGTAAGCATAAGCTATAGAGACTGACATGTAGCTCCGACATGTCTAATCCGAGTATCTCCCCTTACTGGCCATGGGGTAGCATGTAAATGGAGTCAGACTAGCCAGAGAAATTTAGTTCAATTCTATATCTTCTGTTGAAAACTTTGGGAAAAGGACTTTTTTTTTTTTTTTTTTTTTGCTAGATTCAGAAATTAGTAAGGTATAAAACAGTAAGCTGTGGGAAGTTACCATAATAGGACAGCCTGTTTCAGAATGAAGCCAACACACACACACACACACACACACACACACACACATCCAAAAGATAGAGACCAATTGCTGATAAACTCATTGAGTCGCTCTCCAGTTTCCCCAGGTTATTCATATATAAGCAAATAAATACTCTTTTTTGCTTAAAATTTATTTGGGTTAGATTTCTGTCCCTGGCATCCCTCAGAATTTTCATGCTATGCCAGTTCTTAATTCTAATGCTATGTGTCTTATTTAATTTCTCTTAAAATACAGAAGCTGACAAGCAGGCCTTTATAACCTCATACACAGCTAATTTATCTTAAAAAAAGATCCCAACCTGTGAGTGTGAGGACTGGGTAGTAACAGAGTAACAGACAAAGTTAACCTAAAGTTTTGTTATCAAGTTTATTATTAGTATGGCCTATAGGTGACCAATGCCGTTAGGAACATTTCCAGTATTGTTCATCCCAAAAATGGAATAAAGCAGTAGCTACTAGTCATGTACTCAATATATAATGGTAAGGTAAACCTAGGATAACCACTATTGAATCTCTTTCAAAATTATAAAAATGGGAGGAATATGGCACAGTAGTCCGTGTTTCAAAGCCATTCTGAATTAAAAATGTCTGGTCCATTGAGGGAGCAAAAACAGAGCCAGGCCTTATCTTGGTCATGATTGTTCTTAAGTACCTTTTATATGGTAGATTAATGCAATTTGCACAATCAACATTTGTGTTTTTAACTATTTTCAACTTATGGTGAAGTAGTGATTATACTGAGACACAAATTTCTTTCTTTTTTTTTAATTCTTTTTTTAAAGATTTTATTTATGTATTTGACAGACAGAGATCACAAGCAGGCAGAGAGGCAGGCAGAGGAGGAGGGGGCAGCAGGCTCCTTGCTGAGCAGAGAGCCCGATGCGGGGCTTAATCCCAGGACCCTGAGATCATGACCTGAGCCAAAGGCAGAGGCTTAACCCACTGAGCCACCCAGGTGCCCCACGAATTTATTTCTTATTACTTCTGTAGGATTAGTATAAGACGAATCAGTAGGTAGATAAGTAAGCCCTACCTACTGTTCTACCTCTACTATGTAATAGTGAATGCTCTGTCTGTTCCACATAGCCAGTATCATTCTTCAAGCATAACAGGGACCAGGAGCTAATGGATGAAAGACAGAGAATCTGTGATAATCCATGAAATGTGTTCTCTTTGGAGCAATGGAAAAAGTAGGACAAGGATACCAACTCCAATCAATTGATAATGCCTACCTAGAATCTACACCATTTTACATAAATTTCTGAGATCATGTTGTGAAGAGTAACTGTATCATCAATGATGCATAAGAGACTGCAAAGGGTTAGCAGACAAATTATACTTGGCATTCCTAAAAAAAATGTGAGAGGGATATTATCTTGGTGATGAAAAGAGGAAAGAGTTATTAAATGACTTTGACCCTGAACTTGTCTAGAATAGCTGCAGTTTGCCCATTCTTCACTCCCAGGTTGTATTGCCAGATTGGGCACGTATGAGTGTTGAAGAGTTTCCTGAAAGCATCTTACATCCTGGCATTGAAGAAGTTCCAAGATGAGAAGTAAGGATTACATGGTGCAACACCTGAGGCAAGCTATTACCATGTTGTATGGAGTGGAATGCTTGGTCACAGTAGTGGTTACTGTAGCGTGGAGATGATATAAAGTCATAGACAAAGTTTTAAAAAGATATTCTTCCACCCACTTTATGTGCTATTATACTTTATGTGCTATTATACTGTGTAACACCCTGTGTTAATGAATCTACAAATTCCATACGATTTTACCAATATAAGGGAGTGGCATTCCTGCTGGGAAAGTTTAGGAATATCTCTACCCATCTATTATAAATCTGGATTCAACTTTTGAGCAGTAAATAATGCCATTCAAGCTCAGGGCACAGCTGCTATCTAGAGAAGAGTATCAATGCAATAAAAATTAACAATGTAACATGCTAATAAAATAGGGAAATCCCAACATTCCTCTTAAAAATAATAGCCTGACCCGTATTTATTCTTCCTTTCTGCAAAATTTCGTACTTTCCCTAAGTTTTTAAGAATAAAACCAACAGATTTGAAGCAGAAAAAATTGATAGATGTTAAGAAATTAAGGTGTCTCATAATGGGTTATAAAATCATACCCCTTTGTTGCCCATGCACTATTGATTAGTTTGCAACATTTTAACCTCTTTAATTTATGATAAAACAGTTTCATTTCTTTCAGCAACAGCAGATATAATTTCCTTATCTATCATTAGAATGGTTTAATACCTTCATTAATTCACACATCATAAAGCAGGAAGTGATTTTTATGCCTATTCCAATCACTCATTGCTCCTGTTCCAGAAAAGAAGTCACTGTTTTCTGCTTATTCCAAAGAGAGACCAAAGGAATATCTTCAGTATCTATCACAATTAGAATGGGAAGACAAGAAGATGGGACTTCTATCACCACTATTTCTTTAGAGCCATGAATAACTAGGGATATTAGGCTTTGAAACAAATCAGAAACCCACATCACAATGCTGAATGCCTAACAGTTGAAGTCAGCAATGGTGACTCCTGGGAACCGAGACTGGTTCCTTTACCAAACCCATGGGAGACTTGATATGCTCCTTTCCTACCTCATCCTTTTACTTAGTGGCAAAACTTCTTATGAGCAAAACACAGGCTGAGTTTATAAGTAGCAGCTCAAGATTACTAAAAATGTCTGAGTCACTGCTCCCAGAGGAGCCTTGTTTTCTTCATCTTACCTTATTTTCTTCATCTACTGAATATCTCTTCAAAAGACTCTTTCCCTGACATAGAGTGCTGCTTGAATTTGTGTTCAAAATGTATTGGAGAGACAGAAAAGGCATTTAGAACCCTGTAATAATAAATTATTTAGTCCCTAAGTGATATGGGCCCTAGTGAAACTTAACAATTTTTGGTGATTTTCTAAAATTACTGTGGTATGAAGAACAGCATGTACTATGAAAGAAAGGTCACTGATGAGTTGGTAGACTGGCCACTGGTATTAATTTAAAAACAGAGAGGTTCAGAGGATACTGTGCTAAGAGAGATCCTAACAACTTAGTCCCATCAACAGTTTTGGGAATTGTAGATTCTAGCTGTCTCATGAAATCATAGGCGACACAACACCAAGAATGAAGAATTAGGATTTTAATTATGAGGAAAGGGGATAAGTAATCAAGGAAGTAAATATAACTTATGATATGAAAGGGAGATGCATAGCACTCCCATCTTCTGCTCATATAAAACATCATTAATCTACCAAAAATTCTTTAAGGCAGAGGACTGAGAAAATCTCAGCTGCAAAATCTTTTGCAACATAAATCTCCAAACAAACATTCTCAACCTTTCAAAGAGAATTCTATGTGTAATCTCTGAGCTATGACCATGGGCAGTTTTGTCTCTGCTCTGAGTCCCAACATAATGTGTCAGTATGAAGGGAACATTAAAAAGTGGGTTAAAAAATAACTAACATTTTCAAAAACTACATGGAATGTTCCATCTCACTATTTTAGAATATTTGGCATATTTGTCACTTTACCATGTATTACCATGTACATATGATATGTTATGATTTGCACAATTATTTCACACATATTACATTTTGATCCTTGCAACAGCTATATGAGGTAAAGCAAAGGAATTATTATTACTAATCTAAGATTAAAAAATAAAAAAGGTAAAATCAACATACTAATGAACAACAAAAAATAAAACAGCTGGTTTTTTGGCATATATATTTTTAGATATCTATGAAGATTATGTATATAAACATTAATTATTTTTAAAAATCCACTTGCAAAAATGAAGTTTAAGAATAACTTATTGAGGTCTATTACAAGAAAAGCATCTAAGAATTATTTGCCTACAGTTGTAAAGGGTCTTTCTAGTTTTCCTGAGTTCTTACTTTGATCCTCTTTGTAACTAATCACTACCCTGTCTAATCTAGCAATTCTGTCGCTACATAAAACAGTATCTCAAGATGCCCAGAATAAAAAAAAAAAAAAGAAAAAAAAAGAAAAAAGAGGAAAAGAAAGATACCAAGAATAGAGGAAGTCAGAAAAACTACACAATCTTATTTCATGGGGAAAAAAAATTTCTTTCTCATTCTCCAGGGCATTATAGGTAGATAGGTAGATAATTATTATTTTTTTTTATGACTGACTGTAAATATAAGGCACATGGCCCTACTAAGGTTCTTTATATGTCACCTGTGTGTAGTCTGCCATTGAAATGTAAAAAGCCATTGGTGGGCCACTACCATTCTGGTCTCAGGAGAGATCTGTGGTCAAAATGAGTTGCACTCCAGCTTAAGAGACAGTTTCCTCCAGACTTGGATGTCTAGGCTTTTTTTGTAGAATAAGATACTATTTTCCCTTTAGAAGGAGAAAAAAAGTCTCAGATAAAATGGTATAATGTTGTAAAATGTAGATTTTGTAGAAAGAACAAAGTGGAAGGGCTTGAAGTATTTGACTTCAGCATTATTATACTCTAATAGTCAAGAAAGAATTGGTGTAAACATAGATATATATATCTTAAAGGAATAGAATACATAGTTCCAGAAACAGACACACATATTTGTAGAAAATTGATATTTGACAAAGGTGCCAAAGCAATTCAATGTAGAAAGAATAAATTTTATTTTAACAAATAGTACTGAGATAATGGATAGGCATATTAAAAGTAAACAAACAAAAACCTCTGTCTGTTTTCTCAACCTATAAATAGAAATTAAAATGGATCAAAATCCATAAGGGCTAGGGTTATAAAATGTCTAGAAAAAATGCAAGAGAAAAATAATGACCCTGAATTAGGCAACAATTTTTTAAAATAAGACATAATCATAATTGGGCTTAATCATAATTAAGAACTCTTAAGAACTCTCCAAAATAGACTATTAAACAAAACAAAAGGCAAGTCAAAGAATATGGGAAAATATTTGTAAAACAAATATTTGACAGGGAATATGTATCTAAAATATACATAAACCTATGATAAAACAAATGGTTAACAAAAAGGAGCAGAATATTTCAACAGATATATTATTAACAAAAGATATACGAATGGAAAATGAGCACATAAAAAGATATTCATCATTAGTCTTTAAAGGAATGCAAATTTAAACCACAATGAGATACTATACTTCCACTATAAGGGTTAACATTAAAAAGACTAACCATATTAAAAAAAAAAAAAAAAAAAAGACTGGTCATATCAAGCATCCCTAAGGATAGAAGCAAAGGGAAATCTCATGTACTAGTGGTGGGGATTAAAATGTTATAGACATTTGGAAAGCAGTTACATAGATTTTTTAACCCACTGAGCTACCTAGGTGCCCCTTTTATAGTTTCTTTTTTTTTTTTTTCTTCCTTTTATTTATTTATTTATTTTTCTTTTAAATTAATTTTTTATTTTTTATAAACATATATTTTTATCCCCAGGGGTACAGGTCTGTGAATCACCAGGTTTACACACTTCACAGCACTCACCAAAGCACATACCCTCCCCAATGTCCATAATCCCACCCCCTTCTCCCAAAGAGAAACAAATACCTATTGCTAGACATCGTGATATGGGCAGATCAGGTATATTTCTAGTGTGCCAATTTCTTCTTTTTCTTTCTTTACTTTTTTTTCTTTTTCTTTTTTTTTCTTTTTTTGCTTGACTTTTTTTCAAGAAGATGATAAAAGTACCTACCCTGGTATGTCATTGTTATGGCTAAATTATTGTGTGTGAAATGTATAGAATGGCCACTGACACATAAGTGTTACTTAGGCATCTGATATTAATATTCATCTGAATTTTACTCATTTTATTCTTTTTAATCCTAATGTATGATCCACTTTCACTCCCATAATTTATCATCCCCTTCCTTATAGATAATGTCCCTGTTGTCTTTTCTAATGGGACATTTTGATTTGGAGCATCTTTCTGACTATGCAGAAAAGAGTTGTATTCTTACTGATGGATGTCCAGATGAGAGATTTGTTTTCCCAGGCAGAATTGATCCCATCCTTACTCAGCACAGACTTTGAGGGAGTTAATCAGTTTGTTCTCCTTAGGATAGGATGTATCAATAAATCTAATGCTTTATTTATATATCTTGTGCCCAGAAAATAATTATCTTCTCTCTTGAACAGCAGAAATCAAATCAAATCATTGGATATGACAATTTCCTTAAATACAAATATTAGGATGCTTATATAAAATGTTCACAGATTAGTTTTTTTCCTGGGTATGGTACATACATTTTTGATCATTTGCTTCACTTTCCACCCCAAACATATTTATATATGATTAAATTTGCCTTTCTTTACTTTCCCTTAACTTTCAGATATTTGTATACATTGGCTTTTCACTTTTGGCCTCTTAAAGATATTTCTCTGGAGAACAAACTGTTAGTTTATGAAATACTTTGATAGTAAGCCTAAACATGAGGCTAGGAAATTGGTCATTACAAATCATATCTCATTTCCCACTACTCTAAAACTTCACAAAATTATAAGTAATTAAGTAAGCTTAAAAATAATAGAAGTATTTAAAGATTCTAAGAGCATATTAAAAGAGATTCTTTAAATATGCTATTACTTTAGAAATTAAACCACTTTGGTCAGCTAGAAAGAGATTAAAGCTATGTTTAAAAACATATTTAAATTAAAATGTAGTTATAAGGTATAATATAGTCACTTGTATAGTCTCATCTTGCTCAAGAAAACCTAATGGAAGTAACTGTCTTTTGCATATTTAGGCATGGCTATGGCATCTATATATTACTGGAGGAAAAAATAACAATTTTGCAGCTCAATGAGAATACCAAAATTGATTTAAGCTTCTTTTCATTGGAGCAAAAATTTATTACACTCATCATGACCAAGTGAGAGTTTAATTTTCTAATAAGATTTTTATCAGTATTAAAAAAGAAACCTGTTTGCCTTCTCTACAAAGGATATTTCTAAGTCATTTAAAATGGTTATTTTTTTACGAAAAAGTTTGATGCAAATGTTTTATTGTTGTTTCTTATTTGCTTCTTTGTCTTTTACTGGACATGAATTTGCTGAAGATCATTCCAAATGGAAAAACTTTGAGAAAATCTTCAATTATTTACAAAAATGAAAGTACTAAGGTATTATGGAATGCTGGTTTCTGGTGCAGAATGTAAGGAACTTAAAAGTAGCCACTCCAACCTGAAAACAAGGAAAACTTCCATAAATGAACTGAAAGTTAACTTTTTTTTGGATCTGGCAGACAAGTGATGTTTCAGGGTAAACAACTGCCCCCAAAATTGGACACAGAGAGACACAGAGAATTATTTACTAGAATAGAAACCTCTGCAGAAACCAATGACAGGGTAGAAAAACCTGACTTATAACTGATAAATTGCCGGAGGCTTATTGTAGACAGATATGAGAGTTACTCTGGAGGAATCTAGTAATAGAGTGGGCTTCCACACTTTTGTGAGTTTTAAAATCTTTAAAAGCTCTACCAAATCTTCACAGTAAATTATCAGAGAAAAATCCCCTTTTGGTTTCAGCAGGGGGTGGGAAAAAGGGTCCATTTGGAAATACCTCAGAGCATTCCATTCCTAAGGAGGTCTACTCTCAGGAGAAACAATTTTACTAGAACCCAGCCTGCTGAAGTTTTATTAGAGACTAATCTACCCAGGGGTGGAGGGAGTGGTGTCCAACTCTAGTCAGCTCTAAGTTTCCGCATGAGGAAGAGAACCACCTGATCTAACTCCTCTAGCCTTCCCCATAAGGGAAGGGAAATACATAGCTGTGGCCTCTCCAGTCATCCTGTCTTACCTAAGGGGGAGGAGGAGACTGAGAAGAGCAGTGATAAAGTTCACCATCTACAGACAGAGGCTCACCAAAAGACTAAGACCTAATGATAGGACCATTGAATTCTCCCCTATGCATTACAGTATTAAAGATCTATTTTTGCCTTTTATGATACCCTATCATATTTTGCTGAAAGGCAGACTAATAATTTA
The DNA here is from genome assembly GCF_009829155.1 of Mustela erminea. Taxonomy (NCBI): domain Eukaryota; kingdom Metazoa; phylum Chordata; class Mammalia; order Carnivora; family Mustelidae; genus Mustela; species Mustela erminea. The sequence goes on from NC_045627.1 coordinate 70,962,296, forward strand.
GAAAAACTATGCCTAATATGCTAAAGGTTTTAATGGACAAAGTAGTCAGTGTGCAACAGCAAATCGATAAAATACGTAAGAAGATGAGAATTTTAAGAAAGAACAAAAAATCAGAGATTAAAAGGACTGTAATAGAAACCAAAAGAGGATTAAAAGGAACAGGATACAGAAGGATATCCATGTTATCAATAATCAAGAAAAAAAAAAAAAACACAGGTGTAGTTCAATTAATTTCCAACAGGGCAGACTGCAGTACAGTCAAAGTTATTATGGATAAAGAGAATCATTACATGGTAAAGGGGTCAGTACTTCAAGAAAACAAAACTATCCTCACTGTATATAAACCTAACAAAAAAGTGTCAAAATATATGAAGTGAAAATTGATACAACTACAAGGAGAAAAAGATAAATCCACTATTATATTTGGAAACTTGAATACTTCTCTGTGAAAAATGGATCAATGAGGCAAAAAAATTCAGTAAGAACATAGTAGAACTCAATAGCACTATGAATCGACTGAATATAATTGACGTCTATTTCATACAAGGGCAGATTACACATTCTTTTCAAATTCACATGGAATTGTCACCAAAACAAACCACATTCTGTGCCATTAAAACACATCTAAGGTATTATGATCGATATTGTCTTTGCAAGTAATTTATATACTATGTAAAATCTTTGATTCTTTCTGGAACAAGATGAAAGTAATAAAAAAGTGAAAGGAAATCACAAATTTCTGAAATTCCTTCTGTGTTTCTGAAACCATGTTCTAAGCCAATACAGAATAATAAATAAATACCACAGCTTGAAAGATAAGACTAACACATATAAAATAGTATTATATGTTCACGGGCTTATAGTTCCTCTGCCGTTATCAATCAGTTAGGTAGAGCTGGAGAAACACAAAACATTACAAATCAAAATATAACATAACCTTGGAACTAATAAGCGATCATAGCAAGGTTGCAGGATAGAAGGTTAATAACAAAAGTTGATTGATTTTTCTATATACCAACAATAAACAAATGAAGTTTGTAGTTAAAAACGTAACTGAAAAACAATCTGAGGGTTTTAAAGGGGCGGGGGGTGGGAGGTCGGGGTACCAGGTGGTGGGTATTATAGAGGGCATGGATTGCATGGAGCACTGGGTGTGGTGCAAAAATAATGAATACTGTTATGCTAAAAATAAAAAATAAATTAAAAAAAGAATGAAAAAAAAAACCATAATCCCATTTATATTAGAATCCCCCCAAAATGAAATGTTTAAGTATAAACCTGATCAAACATATACAAAATCTATATAAGGAAAACTATAAAATTCTGATGAATTAATAAAACAATGAAATAAATTAAGAAATACATCAGGCTCATAGATAGGAAGATTCAGTATTGTCAAGATGTCAGTTTTTCCCGAAGTGATATATAGATTCAATGAAATTTCAGTCAAAATCCCAGCATGTTATTTTGTGGATCTCAACAAATGTAGTCCAAAGTTTTTATCTAGAGTCAAAAGAATCAGAATAGCCAGCACAGTACTGAAAGAAAAGAACAAAGTTGGAGGACAGATGCTACCTGACTTTAAGACTTACTATAAAGCTATAGTAATCAAGAGAATGTGCTATTTATGAAAGAGTAAGCAAGTAGATCAATAGACTGGAATAGAGATCCCCAAAATAGGCCTGCATAAATATAGTCAGCTAATCTTGGTCAAAGAGCAAAGGGTTTGCCTTTGATAAAGACATTACAAAGGTGGAAAGAGAGCTTTTTCAGTAAGTGGTGCTGGAACAACTGAACATCCACATCTGATTATCATCATCATCATCGTCGTTGTCATCATCTAGACATAGATCTTACATCATTCATAAAATATAGCTCAAAATGTAAATGAAAAACTAAAACTAGAAGATGACATAGGAGAAAACTTAGATATCATCTAAGTTTTATCTAAGTATCTAAGATACTGAGTATGGTGATACTTTTTCAGTTATGACACCAAATACTTGAACTATAAAAAGAAATAACTGATAAAATGAGCTTTATTAAAATTAAAAAAAAATAACTTCTGCTCTGCAAAAGGCAATCTGTAAGAGAATGAGAAGGCAAACCATAGACTGGGAGAAAATATTTGCAAAAGACACATCTGATAAAGAAGTGTTAGCTGAAATATGCAAAGAACTATTACAACTAAACAAATGAACAAACAAAAATAGCCAAATTTTTAAAAATGGCCAAAGATTTTAACTGACACTTTCCCAGATAAGATAAACAGGTGGCAAATAAGCATATGTGAAAAGATGTACCACATAAGACGTCATCAGGGAAAAGCAAATTAGAACAATAAAGATATACCACTATAGATCTGTTGGAATTGCCAAAATTTAAGAACTCACAATAACAAATGCTGGCAAAGATGGGGAACAACAGGAACCCTCATACATTCCTGGTGGGAATACAAAATGTTCTACAACCACTTTGGAAGACATTTTGGCTGTGTCTTACAAAACTCAACTTTGATCCAGCAACTGTGCTTCTTGGTATTGACCCAAAGGACTTGAAAACGTATGACCATATAAAAGGCTGCACAAGGATAATTACGGCAACTTTATACATTATTGTTAAGACATGGAATCTACCAAGGTGTCCTTCAGTAGATAAATGGGTAAATAAATTGATATATCCAGGCAATAGAACATTATTCATTGCTAAGAAGAAATGGGCTATCAAGCCATGAAAAGATACGGGGGAACTTTAAATATAGATTACTTTAAAAAAACCAATCTGAGAAGGCTTCCAACTGTATGATTTTCTGGAAAAGGCAAAACTATAGAGACAATAAAAAGATCAGTGCTTCCCAAGGGTAGGTAGAGATGGGGAGATGGATAGACAGGTCAGAGAGGACTTTAAGGGCAATAAAAATACTCTATATGATATTATAATGATAAGATATTTGTCTTACATACATCCAAACCTATAAAATGTACAATCCTGGAGTGAGTCCTAAGGTAAACTGGATTTTAATATGCATTGTGAGTTTATCCTTAGTAAAGCAAGTGTACTTTTCTAGTGAATGATGTTGATAACCAAGAAGGATATGCATGTGTGGGGACAGTGGGTACATGAGAATTCTCTGTACCTTTCTCTCAATGTTAGTATAAATTTATAGCTGTTTTAAGCAAAGTCTTTAATAAAATAAAAATAAAATAATATAACCTATCACAGAACTTTCTGAAATATTTACATAAATGTACTTAGAATGACCAACTCTCTTTAATTTAGAAACATTACCTAGAATATTATGATGCCTTCTTCCTACTACTAAACATATAAAATCACTAACATGCAGGATTCAAGAGTTCAGAGAAAGAGAATTAATAAATGGTTACTAAGACGACTCCCTGGAAGACATGTACATGCACCGGACCCTCTCAGTCTACTGCTGCCTGGATGAATGGAACAAAAAGTAAGCCAGAACTTTTGCAAGGACTACACAAATTGTCGTAAACATGGCATAGTTTGGAGGCACCTATCAATAGGTTTGGTAACCGTCATACAGAGTGTAGTCTCCAGAGAACAAAACAAAGAAAAATAGGTTTGAGTGAATAACAAGTTTGTTTTATATAGGCAAATAATGGTAATGAAAAACAAAATTTAATTTGTGTTTCCTATTTAAAATACTAACTTGAGGGAAAAAAATAGGAAATGACTGATTCATTTCCAGATTGAACAATGCTATTGCTAAGTAGCCCATACAGTGAGTGAAAAGGACCTGAATCAAGGCATGCCTTGCTGAATTTCAGCATTTGAAAGTAAAAGGATCATAAGAATTTCTAGAGAGCTAAAATAGGATGGAAAATAAGAATAGTAACAGGAATCTCAATAAGCTTATTGGGGATAGAAAACATAAGATATATGCACTCAATAACATTCTAAAAACAACAACCACCACCTTACTTTCAACCTAGAATTGTTAATTCAGCAAAACTCATGATCCAGGGACAATAGAATAAAGAGAATGTTCAGACATGCATAATCTCTCTTTTCCTTCTTTTCCTCCTCTTCCCCATCTCCTCCTCCTTGCCCCCCCCCCTCGCCTTTCTACACATTTCTTTAGAAAGCTACTGACCTGGAAGGTATACAACCACATAGATTAAACCAAACAAACTGACAAAGATCATGACATCAGAATCCAAGAAACACCAAGCTACACTCAGCAGATAAAAAAAACATACAGAATACAATCTATTTTTCAGTAGGAGGTCAGAACTCAGTGGAATGTGGGTCTCCAGGAGAATAAAATTGCAATTGATAAACTCTGAGTTACAGTTAATAATTTGGAAAATAAATATTGCCTGGCATATGAGAGGTTTGATGTGGTCCACAGAAAGCTTTGCTTACCACTGACCAGTGCCTACAGGACCAAACCCAGGTGAGCAGTGACTACTTATTTAAGAGAACATTGCTGTGTATGTACTGGATGTTTCCAGGTCAACCTGATTAAGGTGGGAACTTAGCTAAGCTGGAGTTGTGTATCCCAGAATGCCCACCTCTGCTTGATACCAAGTTAGGTTGGCAAGGAGAGAGTTGCATGAGACTTGGAAGGAGGAAATATAGCAACTGCCATTAGAATCAGAAGGTTGTCTTGAGAAGATATGCTTGTATACAGATAGAAATCAGCTCAGCATGTCCAGTTTGTCTTTGGTGTCCTCTTTTTTGCATCTGGCTTCTTTTCCAGACTGCAGAACTTGACGCCATCAGCCCTCTACCCAGATGAACAACTGCAGAACCCCTGAGTAGTAACTTTGTAACAGCACACCTCTGGCCAATCTGCTCTCCAGCTCACCCGTTACAGATCTGCTTAGTAGCTGGATTTTGCTGAGCTTTTCAGATTTCACCAAAAGCTCTGATTTGTTCACCTTTGTCAATGCTTCAGAGGAACAATGAGTGATACTTTCACTAATCTTCTGGCTCCAAATTTCTGACCTTTATCTCTCCATCTCTTGCCACATATCTAATAACTAAAATAAGTCCTTTAATCACCTAATACTCTACTCTGCCTCTGCGACCAAAGGTTTGAAGATTCAGGTACTGGAATGAGAAGTGGTTTCATGGAAAGAGAAGCTTAAGGATAGAAATGTGGAATTGGTTTACTGATCTGACAAGATCTAGCTGGACTCTTGACATTGCTGCTAGATAAATAGGTAATATATAGAACCTGTTAGGCTTTGGTGAAAGTGTTACTAAATTTAAGACCTTTGGCCACCTGGAATATAGCGTTTTCAGAGGGCAAGCCTGGGGGTGGGGGAGTGGCGTCAAATAGCTGTTGCCATAGAGTCAAAGAACAATATATGGAAATAAAGACTGTAATGATTGTGAGCATTTGTGGTTGCTTCTAAGAGTACTGTTGTACTTGAGGAAAACAAAACAAAACAAAACAAAAAAAACAAAACAAAACAGGTTTGACCACAAGATTTCAAATTCCCTGATAAATGTTTGAATACGAAACCAGAAAATTAAAAAAAAAAAAAAAAAGGAAACCAGAATATTTCCATTCTACCTTAAAAGTAACCCATACCCTCTCTAGTCACAGTGTAGAAATTGCTGGAAATCTAAACTGTATAGGTCTTCTTATGTTAATGTTAGGACGTTTTGGGGAAGGAGTCGGACATTGAAAATCAGAATAAAATAAAATGGAAAATTCTGTTGAGGCTGATGGTTTTGAAGCTCCAGATTCTACCAAATCTCAATTGTCAGGATAAGCAGCTCATCCTGACCTATCTGAATGGAATTTTTATAACTTTATTGAAGAACATGTAATGGGTTTTCCTGAGGTAGGTGAATGAGGAGAATGGGAATACTGTTCAAATCCTATCCATATAATAGCTCATTGCATCTAAATTTATAACCAGATGTAGTACCAGCAGGTTCCAGGGTATGGGCCCCGAAGAGGGATTGTAGACACCAACATAATTTTAAGACAGCTAATCTATTTCATTAGAACTGGAATATATATGGAAATAATTGTGAGAATTTTAAATCAGAGAAGAAGGAATATATTATTCAGTTAAGCCAACTATTTCAAATGGGTACATCGGACAAAATTCCTGGATTCACCGAGCCGGAGCACTGAGGATGGTTCTAATAGTTTTCTTAGATGTCTGAAAACTGACCTCCTAAGTGGTCTGCATTGAGTCAAGCTGATATGTCAGGATGTCCACAGTTTAAAACAGAGGTTTCTGAAAACTTAGATATCAGAATGTTTGAGTTGATTTATTATGAAAGATATGCTGAACCCAGAGGACAGTGAATTTTGCCTTTAAGGAGAAATGGCCAAAGACATGGAATAACTAATTTGTGGGCAGTGACAAATGGTTTGCCTAGATGTTCAAATATTTAGAAGGAAGACAATGGAAAATTTGCTAACCAGTGGGTCTAGGGAAGAGGTGTGTGTCAATGCTCACTTGTGAGTGACCTCAGCTGGGCAAGAATCTCAATGATATTAGTAATCATGTGAATAAGATAAAATATTCAGTGAATATCAGTGAGTCTCTCTCTGTAGGCCTCAGTAGGCCTACGGTTAACTGGTGAGAACTTAACCTGTCAACAGCACAGATTAACACTGAGCTCAAAATTAACTGGAGAATCAACCAGCCATTAAGTGGCTAGTTTATTACATTGGACTGTTTTCCTGAAGAAAGAGGTAGTACTTTATTCTCATTGAAGGGGGCACTTATTTTGGATATAGATTTTCTTTCCTGACTACAATGATTCTGCCAAAGCTTCTGACTATGGACTTATAGGATGCCTTATATTTTGTCATTCATGTTACTTAACATTGCTTCTGACTAGGGAACTCATTTTGAAGAAAATGAAGTATAGATTCAAACTCAGGGAATTCATTGTTTTTACCACTTTATTCATCATCGCGATGCATCTGGCTTGAAAGAATAGAGGATAAACCTTTTAATGATGCACTGACAGCATCAGAGGACGACAACACGTTGAGGCTCTAAGGTATGTCTTCCAGGATGTATTTTGTTCTCTGAATCTGTAATAAATATACAGCAATCTTTCTTCTCTTCCAAAATTCATGGATCTAGAGATCAAGACGTGAAATTAGTGGGCATTATTAACTCTAATCATCCATTATAATATTTTTTTCATGCCTGATACAAAAAAATTGTGTTCTTCTGGTTTAGATGATTTTGCTCTAAATACTTCCTACATGTGACACAATAAGATAATTTTATTAACCAGATGCTAAGAATGTCAACTCAACAACTTTGGGCTTTTCATGAAAATCTAAACTACCAAATCTCTGATAGGCAAAAAGGGAGAAGCTATGATTAGGGTGATTAATTCCGATTATCAAGGAGAAATTGGATTGTTTCTAGAAAATAGAGATATGGAATGATATGACTGAAATAGAAGACGTCATCTGGTGTGCTACTTCTTTGTCATATTAATAATAAATACCAACAATGAAATACAGGTAGAACTTCTAACAGCAGAGAAATTTCAGGTATGGACATTTGGGTCATCCCACCAGGCATGGAATCATGACCAGTAGAATTTTTTCTACAAGCACAGGGCATGTGGTATGGATACTGGAAGAAAGAAGCTTTGAATACCAGGTATCAACATGTGAACAATTGTACAAATGAGCTCGTTGGTGTTTATGAGTATTTCTTCTATGCTCTGATATGAGTATTTTTGCATATGTAACTTGTTTAAATTTTTTTCTTCTCCTATTTATCAAACATTTACTACCATGATTTTGAACTTCTAGCCTCCAGAAATGTTGGACTATGAATTCCTGTTGCTTTAAGCCACCAAGGTTTGTAATTTTTATAGTAGTTCTATAAAACTATAATTTTGGATTGCATTTAGTAAACATAGAGATTTGAAATTGACTTGGAAGTCAGGGATAACAATAGACATTACTATCTAAATTTTGCTATAATGATGAGTGGAAGAGGAAGTACCCAAAAACCAACCAATTGTCCTGACAGCTGAAAATACTGCCTAATATGTACCTCCAATTCACCAGCAGTTGTGTGGCTTCAGACACAAAAGTGGTAGTTACACAATAAAAATACTTTTGCATAGAACTCTCCACAAGCTCTCCCTTTCTGGGCCAACTTTGGCACCTGAATGTATTTTTCAAGAAAGTTCTGACTTGGTACTTGGTACTTTGTGTGGCTCAGAGGTGAAAATTACTTAGCCATGATTCATATTCCTTTTTCAAACATTTTCCTCCCCAGCAATGTCCTGGTGCAAGCTGCACAGTAAACATCTCTAGGGGACAACACTGCTATTTATAATCAACACAGATTTACATACTTACTATGGCAATGTTCCAGGAAATAAGAAAATTTTGTTTATTTGTTTGTTTTTATAATCTATACAAAAACTAGCAGAGCTGCTTTTTAGTCTGTAAAGAGTAAGGATAAATTGCATTTTAATTTAATTGATTCTAGAAGGATAGATTCACAAAGGGCTTTTGACATCATCAAACCTACCTGATTTCATAGGTGAATAAACCAAGAACCAAGGATGGTAAAGGAACATTCTCAGGGTTATAAATTGAGTTAGAAATAGAACTAAAAGTTCTATCTAGAAGTTCTAGTTCTATCTCTAACTCGATTTATAATCTGGAGAATGAAAGATCAGGAAGGTTATAGTTCTATCTCTAACTTATTTTATAACCCTGAGAATGAAAGATCAGGAAAGATCCTGATCTTTCTACCACATGGAGTTTCTCTGACAGAAGCCTGGCTCAAAGAATGAAAAGATATTTAGATTCAGACAGAAGAATTCTGTAATAGCAGATGACATATGTACATAATTACATTTTGTGACAAGAGACTCGTCCTGGAGAAAGTTAAACATATTTCAGTATTTTTCATTTCTTCTTTCATCTCTTTTGGCTGGAAAAACAAATAATGAGTGCAAGCTATTTATGGATGTTATGGGTTGAGTCGTGTTCCCCCAGAATTCATGTGTTGAAGTCCTAACCCCCCATTACCTCAAAATGTAAGCTTATCTGATATTAGAGTCTTTTTCAAGTTAAAATGAGATCCCTGGGGCGAGCTTCAATCCAATACGACTGATGTCCTCAAACACAAAAGGGAGAGGAATGTGGAGACAGACTGAAATACAGGGAGAATACCACATGAACATGAAGACAGTCATCTACAAGGCAAGAAGAATGATAGCCTTGAACAAATCTTTCCCTTATAACGCTTGGAAGAACTAACCCGGTTGACACCTTGATCATAGAGGTTTAACCTCTAGAACTATGAGAAAAATTTCTGTTGTTTAAGCTACCAGTTTGTGTTCCCATGTCTCAGCTGCCCTAGCAAACTAAAACAGAGGGAAAGGAGGGAGAAATAATTCCTCTTTGAGAGACAGAAGGATATGTCTAAGAAGCAGGCACCACAATACATTTGTGGTGGGTTTACATTATTAATAGGATTAATAGGATAATACTCAGGTATCTAAAATTCCATTTCAAGGTTATTAAGAAGAGAAAAGCACACAGAGGAGATGGCTGCAACAGACAAGCTCTGGGCTAAACATGGTCATGGTTTGATGAGTTTTACACTAAATAATATTATCAATGAGTTGATATGACATTAATAAATGTCTTAACACAGTAATTACAAAGTGATTATAATTAGATTACCAAAATAAATTATTAAGCAAAAAGAAAATGAAAAAACTAATTTGTATAATTTATCAATAAAAATATAGCTTAAGGGATAATTGACTAAAATAACATCAAAAAATCATTCTTAGAGACCTCCACACTGCGCACTTTTACAGTAAGAGGATGAGACGCCAGCCACTAAACAGTGCCCCCATTCTGCCTCTAAACCCAGTGCCTGTCTTTCAGATCCTAGTAATTTTGCAATACTATTGAATTTTGAGTTTCCTGTTGACATAGGTATTTTCTTTGTTATGCCTCCTGTTTATAAAATACATACTATACTAAACACTTGATATAAACTACCTCACTTAATACTTTAAAAACTAGCAAGAGGTATTATATTCTTGTTTTAGAGATGGAAAATTGAGGTTCACCAAGCTAGGTTATTGCCCATATTTGCACAGCAGGAAGTGATGAGTCAGTATTTAAACCCTGGTCACTCCTTATGCCAAAACCTCTTTTCTTTTTTTCCTACCATTTCCTGCTGCCTCCTTTATAGACACCTTCTTCCCCTTTACAAGAGCTTCCTTAACTCAGCTTCTAGATTCTTTGATGCAAAATTAGTAAGCTGTACATGGCTTTAAGTTAAATGGTTGACTCTAGACCAGAAATAGCTAGTAGAAATAAAATATGAGCTTTCTGTATAATTTTAAAAATTTTAGGGGTGCCTGTCTGGCTTAGTGGGTAAAGCATGTGACTCTTGATCTCAGGGTCATGAGTTCAAGCCCTATGTTGGTCGTGGAGTCTACTTTAAAAAAATTTTAGTGGTTGCTTTGAAAGCATAAATATAAACAGGTGAAATTAACTTCCATAGTATGCTTTATTTAATACAGTAATACAAACATTACCATTTTGATACATAATCATTATAAAAATATTAATATAGGGAGAACATTTATAGGATCTTCAAGACTAGCTACATTTCAAATGTTCAATGGCCACACATGACTATTGGATATCATACTGCTTGGTGCAGCTCTAGACTAAGTGTCTGATAGGGATTCTATTACTTCTTTCATGTAAAGCCTTGAAGGAGGAGGTCAGGGTGGGTGTAGAATTGAGCAGAATGTTTGGGAAGTCCACCTCTGAGTACAAAGAGCCAGCTGACTTTTTCTTGAATTATAACTGACACTTAAATTATATTAGTTTCAGGTATACAACATAGTGATTCAGTGTCTTTATATATTATGAAATGACCACCTCAATATGTCTATTTACTCTCTATCACAACACAAAGTTATTGTGGTATTGTTGTCTATATTCTGTGTGCTGCACATTATATCCCTGTTTTATAACTATAAGTTTGTACTTCTTAATCCCTTTCACCTATTTCATCTGTTCATTCATCTCCCTCCCCTCTGGCAAGTACCAGTGTACTCTATCAATGAGTTTATTTCTATTTTGTTTTATTTGTTTTGCTTCCTTTAGATACTATGTATCAGTGAAATCATATGGTATTTGTCTCTGACTTATTTCACTTAGCATTATGCTCTCTAGGTTCATCCATGTTGCTGCAAATGGAAAGATTTCATTTTTCATGGTTAAGTAATATTCCTTTATATTCATCTCACATCTTTTTGTCCATTCATTTATTGACGAATGATATGTACCTGATATATCTGATGTATCACATCTTTTTTATCCATTCATCTATTGGTGGACACAGGTTGCTCCCATATCTTGGCTATTATTATAAGTAATGCTGCAATAAACATAGGAGGACATATATCTTTTCAAACTTCCAGACAGGGGTTTGGTTTTCTTCAGATAAATATTCTAAAGTGAAATTACTGGATTGATGGTAGTTATAATTTTAATTTTTTGAGGAACCTCCATACTGTTTTCCATAGTGCTGCACCAACTTATGTTCTCACTAATAGTGCACAGAATGTTCTCTATGTATCTATTAAGTTCTCACTAATAGTGCACAGAATGTTCTCTATGTATCTATTAAGTCTATGTATCTATTAAGTAAGTCTATCTGGTCTGATGTGTCATTCATTTAAGGCCAATATTTCCTTATTGATTTTCTGTCTAAATGAACTATGCACTGATGTAAGTGAGGTATTAATGTTTCCTACTATTATTGTATTCCTGTCTATTTCTCTCTTTATTTCTGTTAATTTCCATTTTATATATTCAGGTGTTCCTCTGTTGTGTGCATGTGTTTACAAACATCATTTGTTGGATTAATATCTTTATCATTATGTAATGTTCTCCTTTGTCTTTTGTTATAGTTTTTGTTTTAAAATCTATTTGTCAGGTATAAGTATTGCTACCCAAGCTTTATTTTGTTTTCCTTTGCATGGTGCATCTTTTTCCATTCCTTCATAGTCACTTTGATTATCCTTATATTTGAAGTGAATCTCTTGTACTTAACTTATAGAAGGTTTTCATTTTTTATGCATTTAGTCACCCCCCCACGTCTTTTGATTGAAGAGTTTAGTCCATTTACATGTAAAGTAATTATTGGTAAGTTATATACTTATGGCCATTATGTTATTTGTTCTCTAAATGTTTTGTAGTTCCTTTCTGTCCCTTTCTTTTCTCTCTTCCTGTGGTTTGATTGTTTTCTTTAGTGTTGTGTTTAGATTTCTTTTTCTTTTAATTACTTACTTACTATATGTTTTTCCTTGTGGTTACTATAAAGTTCACATATAACATTATATAACAGTCTCTTTTAAGTTGATAGAAAGTTTATTTTGAATACATTCTAAAGCTTTATATTTTTACTTCTTTTTCCAAGTTTTATTTCTTTGATGACACATTTTACATCTTTTTTAGTTTAGTATTATTTACTAATTATTGTAGTTTTACTTAATTTTATGACTTTTGTCTTTATGTTTCATACTTCCCTTATAATTGGTTGATCCATTACCTTTATTATGTATTTATCTTTTCCAATATAATTTTCACTTTTATATGTTTTCTTATTGTGAATTTGTATCTTTTCTTTTTAGTACAGAAAAGTCCTTTTAACATTTCTTATAAGGCTGGGTTAGTGGTGATTATCTCCCTTAGTTTTTGCTTATCTGGAAAACTTTTAATTTCTCCTGCAATTCTGAATGAAAACGTTTCTGGGGAGAGAATCCTTGGTTAGAAGTTTCTCCTTTCAGCACTTTACATATGTCATGTCACTCCCTTTTGGCCTATAAAATTTCTTTTGAAAAAGATGCTATTACCCTTACGGGGTTTCCCTTGTATGTAATATGTTGCTTTTCTTTTGCTGCTTTTAATATTCTGTCTTTCTCCTTAACTTTTACTGTTTTTAGTAGTGTGTCCTGGTGTGTTTCTCTCTGGTTTCTCTGGGCTTTCTGGACCTGGATGTCTATTTCCTTCCCCTAGATTATGAAAGTTTTCAGCTATCATTTCTTCAAATAATTATTCTGGCCCTTGTTTTCTCTCTTCTTCTGAGTCTTCTGTATTACAAATGTGATTCCTCTTAATATTGTCCCAAAGGTCCCCTAAGATATTCTCACTTATTTTAACTCTCTTTTTCACTTCATTGCTCTCTGGGTGTTTTCTATTGTTTTGTCTTCCAGTTCACTGATTTTTTATTTTATTTCATTCATTCTGCTAGTAAACTCCTCTGGTATATTTTTAGTTCAGTTATAACTTCTTTGGTACTTTCTTATATTTTCTCTTTGCTAATAATATATCCCTCTCTTGGAAATTTACAATACATCTTATATTACTAGAGCTTACCTGACATATCCTACAGAAATTACACCTGTTTAACTTGATATAATTCATTGCTTCTAAAGTTACTAATTATCAAAAAATTTTGCTCTTTCTTCCTTAATAGTTGGGAAAAAAAATATCATCTTAGAAAAACTGTATTTCAGGAGTTCTACAAGAAACGTCTAATGTAATCATTGGAACAGTCCTATGAAATAGGCACACTACTTATCCACATTTTAAAAGGAGGAAACAGATAAAGTAAAATAATTTAAAGAGCTATTTGGGCTTTACCAATGTGCTTTTATGTCATTATATTAGACTTTAATTCATAAAGTTTTCTTGTATTCCTTATTTCTCTAAAATTTAGTGTAATATTTTATATATTAGAATAATGAAAACATATTTTTGTATAACTTAAGTAGCAGTTTTCATCTAAATTTCCTTTTTTCTCTTTTCTTTTTTAAACTTCTGGTGTTAACCAATTTATGATGAATCTTTTACTTACCTCTCAATGCCCAGCCTTCCATGAGTTCCTATCACATTTTTATAGCATTGATTAGTTTAATTGGCTTTCAGAGACTCCTACATAGTCTGAATTTCAACCTCAGGTTACTGTAGTTTGCTGAAGATGCCTATCTTTGCCACTGAGATAAATATCTATAAATAGATAAATAAATAGGTGGTGGTATTGAATAGCACTTTGTTTGAGTTGGCTGCCCAAAGTGTGAAGAGGAAACAGGTTTTGGAGTAAATAATTGTCTCCAGAAGACCCTTATCTATGGAGTGTCATGATCTTGCTCATTACTGAGTAAAAACTATGTGCCAGGGACTGTGCTAGATTCTACACATACAATGGGGAAAATGATATACATGATTCACGTTTTCTCATGACTTCTAATCTGATATTCTCATATTCTATATATATGCCCAAGTAAAGCTAATGAATAAATTGTGGATTGAGAAAGTCACTTCCAGTTCTCTACTACTCAACACATCTCTTCACTGTCCCTCATGACTGGCAGAACCCATCAAGTTAAGGGCCTGAGAGATGTTTCACCTATATCCACAGAGAGTTATTGTATTTATATTTAGAATCTCAATCCCTCAGGAATTATTTCAGTCCAAGAGCTGTGGGTTCAAATACAACTTCCATTAGTCCATATTCAAGGAGTTTGAATACATACTTTGGCTTCAGTGGCAGTGACATATCAAATCCCCATAGGACCTGAAATGACTGCTGAACTATAGGGCTTTTTGCTTGGGAGAAACTAATGCAATTCAAATTGACTATACTTAATATAGATCCTCTTTTTCAGGGTCTATCAGGGAATTTTGCTGACTTCCTCTTAGGAAGTGAGTAAATAATTGGCCCCAACACATATGTTACCAGGCTATATTTAGAAGTCTGGGTCATTTCACATTTTACCACATTCTGAGTTCCTCTTTTAGGAGTAGGAATTGATTTGATTTGCATTCTGTCTACTATTTTTTAAATTATGTTTCAGTTAGTTAGCATATAGTCCATCATAAGTTTTTGATGTAGTGTTCAATGATTCATTAGTTGTCTGTAACACTCAGTGATTATCACAACACATGCCCTCCTTAATACCCATTTCCTAGTTACCCCATTGCCCCACTCTCTCTGTTCTGTAACCCTCAGTTGTTTCCCAGAGTACAGAGTCTTTCATGGTTTGTCTCCCTCTCTGATTCCTTCCCATTCAATTTTCCCTCCCTTCCCCTGTGGTCTTACATTCTATTCCTTATGTCCCACACATAAGTGAAACCATATGATGCTTGTCTTTCTCTGCTTGACTTATTTCACTTAGCATAATCCTCTCCAGTTCCATCCATGTTGATGCAAATTGTGGGTATTCATCCTTTCCGATGGCTGAGTAATATTCCAGCGTATACATGTACCACATCTTCTTTATCCATTCATCTGTTGAAGGTCCTCTGAGCTCCTACTACAGTTTGGTTATTGTAGACATTGCTAATATGAACATTGGGGTGCATGTGCTCTTTCATTTTACTACATCTTTATCTTTGGGGTAAATACCTAGTAGTGCAATCACTGGGTCAAAGGATAGCTCTATTCTTAGGTCTTGAGGAACCTCCATGTTATTTTCCAGAGTGGCTGTACCAGCTTACATTCCCATCAACAGTGTAAGAAGGTTACTTTCTCTCCACATCTTCACCAACACTTGTTGTTTCCTGTCTTGTTAATTTTGGCCATTCTAACTGGTGTAAGTGGTATCTCACTATTGATTTGATTTGTATTTCCCTGATGGCTAGTAATGTTGGACATTTTTTCATGTGTCTGATAGCCATTCATATGTCTTCTTTGGAGAAGTGTCCATGTCTGCTTCCTAATTTTTGATTGGATTGGATTATTTGTTTTTTGGGTGTTTAGTTTGAGAAGTTATTTATATATTTTAGCTACCAGTCTTTCATCCATAATGTCATTTGTGAATATTTTCTCCCATTCGGTAGATTGCCTCTTAGTTTTGTTGACTATTTCCTTTGCTGTGCAAAAGCTTTATATCTTGATGAAGTCCCAAAAGTTTATTTTTGCTTTTGTTTCTCCTGCCTTTAGAGATGTGTCTTGAAAGAAGTTGCTGTGGCCAATGTGCTCTGCCTACTGTTAACATTCATATATGTTATGAATATATATGTCTGTCTGACATATATATTCATGTCTGTCTGACCAGTGGGGTAGCTTGTCAAGTAGTTACCTGTATATGAGACCAAGCTGTATCTGGGGAAAGAGCTCATAGTCAGGGAGATGGACTTTTTCCCCCCTCTCCTTCCTTCTTTCCTTCTTCCCTTTTCCTTTCATAGGCTAGTCAAGTGAAACCATAGAAGTGGAGAAGGAGCAAAGAACTCTATAACTGGCTGCAGTCAGTTAGTTGAGATGGGCTTTTACTTTTCTTTTCTTTTCTTTTCTCTTCTCTTCTTTTTAAAGACTTATCTCTTTATTTTAGAGTTGTGGGGGAGAGACAGAGGGAGGAGGAGATAGAAATCTCAAGCAGACTCTGCACTGAGTGTGAGCCAGATATGGGCCTCAATCACACAACCCTGAGATCATGTCCTGAGCCAAAACAAAAATTTAGATGCTTAACTGACTGAGCCAACCAGGTGTCCCAGGATGGTCTTTTTATTATAAAGCTTCATCATTAGGGAAGAGATGGCTGATTCTCAGTACAACATGAAAGGTTGAGGACATGCACCTATTAGGGTCCTGATATTTTTTCTCCTTTCATCTCATACAAATTTAAGAGTTTGAACAATATAGAACATGTATTACTCATCCTTAAATTCTTGATGTCTACCATAACACCGGGTCCATAGTAGACAGTCAGTAAGTGTTTCGGAATAAATAGAAATAAGAGTTACATTTCAACCTTTAGAAAGGACTGGAATTAGGTTTTTTCCTGTGTACTAGGTACTGTGCTATGTAGATTTCACATATGCTGTTCTTCATTAACTAAAATAACCTTTTGGAGTAGGTAGTAATATTGATATCCTTATTCTTCAGATAAAGAAATTAAGGGTCAAAAAAGTGAAGTGAATCAGAGAAGGTCACATGTCTGGTAAGGAAACATCTAAACCTAGGATTATGTGGCTCTCAATCTCTTGGTACCTCCTAAATATTTGTGTGCTGACTTTAACCTGAATCTCTAGCTGAGTCTTTAAGGCACAATACAAAAACTGAAAGTTTGCCAAACTCAATAATAATTAAAATATTGGCATAAAATAATTAACTCAAACTATTATGACTATGAAATACCCTTCATGCTGGATATTAGTTTGCTTAGAAACTGTTAAAATGTGAATTTAAGGATGAGAATAGGTTATAAAGATTATCTATTTACTATCTTAGATTTCTAGGGCATATTTAAATATGCTGCTATGGCTGATGTATTAATATACCTTTTTGAACAATGAGAAACAAAAGGAAGCCCCCGTGATATTATTGCAATGTATGGATTCAGGTGTGACTAAAGATCTAACCTTCAGATTTCCTTTGACTTCCTAATTTGTAGGGCACTGTATATATTTCCTTTTTTTATTGTTTTGTTTATTTATTAAACTTTTTGGGGTTAGATTTTTCTCATTTTAAGTAAAATGAGTTCCCATAAATAGAGCATATACTCTACCTGTTCTGAATCAAGGATTTTCCAAAAAAACATCCAGTGAAATTGTGGTTGGACTAGGAATGCATTCTCCTTTACAGCCCAGTCTGGAACTGACATGAGTCTTTTGACTTTAAATTCTCTAGATTAGAAATGGATTCTAGGCTACTTAAACTCCCTTTTCCAGTTTTATTGAGTTATAATTTACAAATAAAATTGTAAGATATTTAGAGAGCAGTGGGGGTGGTGGCAGCATGTGAAGGGAGAACTTATGGGCACAGTGGCTATAGGGAAGACAGTAGGTGCGTCCCTGCAACCCCCACCTTTAGGATTCCCGCTGCACAGGGTAACTCACCCCAGACCTTGGGAGCTGCTCCCCCAGCTTAAGACAGGTTAGGAGTCCACATGCATAAGACTTGGTGGTCCCATCCCAAAAGCCACTCCACCCTGATGCCACCCTGGCCATTCACAGCCCCTCTCAGATGGAGTTCCTAGATGACTTCAGCAGTGAGTTCCCCCAGAGTGTGACCCTCTGCCAGCTCATCTCCAAGGCAAACTTCAAGAAGCAGGTGGCCACCTACATGGGGGCATGAGCTGTGCAGCCTCTTCTGCAGCACAGACCACCATAATCTTGTGCTGGTCCAGAGGGTAGTATGTAAGGGTAAGCAGGCCTTACAAAGTTCTGTGCAGTGCAGAGGGAGCTGAATTTTTGCAAGAGTATAGGTGCCCTGGAGATACACCAGCACCTGGAACAGCCCAAGAGGAGCATCTACTGCAACACACCCTTGGTCTCTTCCCTCTGCTGCCTGACAGGTCTGTGGTGAAGTTACAAGCTGTAAGGTCTGAACTGAAATTAAACTGGGCTGGCCTGTCACTGAACCCAAAAAGCCACATGGTTAATTTGACCGCCTTTGTCCTCAACTTTGGAGGCTTCAGACCTGGCTGGAAATGGTGAGCACAAGCCCCATTGCCCTGGCTCCCTAGCTCCTGGGCCTGATAGGGTTTCCCCAAAATGGAGAAGTTGCCACTCCTTCCTCTGAAGGCTTCCATCTTCACCACCCCATGTCTTGCTCAAGTTCCAGACTGTGCAGAGACCCAAGGATGACTCTGAGAAAGACCTTTCCAGCACAGAGTCTATGCCCCAACAAAAGGGGCCCATAACCTCTTTCCCATGGCTAGGGGAATGAATGAAGTTCCCAAGGAGGTTTCTTACTTTTGCTGGGCTCCCAAGAGGCTGGGAAGTCACTTGGGTTTCCTCCAGTTTGAAGAGGTTGTCAGGATAGTGTGAGCCTGGGGCCCCTTTGGCCTGAGTCCAAGTACAGTAATTAGTCAGGTCAGCACTACTGTGAAGTCCCCTTGCTTGCACTCACTCTAACATGAGAATTGGCCATAGCACTTTGAAAGAGATGTGAGTGATGAGATAGTGCTGCCCTTCCCCTTGACTCTGTGGCCCCTCTGGGCCTCACTTGACCCCACTGAGTTGCAAGTCTATCATTTTGTACTATACCTTGCCCCTGAACTGGGTGCTGGTTTAGAAACAATGATCTACCCCCTCCTTGGAGGAAAAGAACCTGGTATGTTTGTCTCCAATTTGGCACCTCCTTAAGAATTTCAGAGATGAGACTTTGTTTTCTTACACACCAACCGTAGGGTCATACCTGCATGTGAGACGTGAGTCCTCACAAGATACTTGATGGCTGCTGGACATTAGCAGATAATTGTTGAACCCTTGTATATGCCCCATACTGTGCTTGGGACTGGAGATAATAAATCAGGTGGTTGAGGACCCTGTTCTTAAGGAGCTTAAAGGTAAAATAAGATAAAATTGTAAGACATACAAATTGTGAAAGAATTTCTCCAATGTAGTTAGCATATCCATCACATCTTATGTGTGTGTATGTATTAATATTTATATAACTATATTACATATTACATACATATTTTAAATATATATACACATATATATGTGTATACACACACACACACACATACATATTTAAGTTTTACTTTCTTGGCAAATTTCAGTTTTGCAATACAGTGTTATCAACTATAGTCAATATGTTTTGCATTATATTCTCAGACTTTACAGCTGAAAGTTTTCTACCCTTATACAAACCTCTCCCGATGTTCCCTGTTTACTTATGTTCAGATCAATGATCTTGAGAAATTTACTCTTTACAAAGACCACATTGAGCCCTTATTCAAGGGAGAACTAAGGCATCTGTGAATTTTTATAGTTGCAATTATGACCTCATGAATTAGTTGCACAACTTCTCCTTCACTGATAAAGCTTGAGGATTTAGCATCCATTGGCCTTTCTGATTGAACATGTTAATAAGAATACATTTATGGGTTTGTTTAAGAATTTTATGACATTTGGATATTTTCTCATTTATTTGTCTTCTAGATACATCCTATAGTTTTGGGCCTAATTCTATCTACCGTGGTGAATTGCATTATATATTCTTATTGTGGAAAATAGCAAAACTGGTTTTAAACAAGAATATAAAGTCATCTGAAAGCACTTAAGGTTAAAGCAACATTTTAAACACCCCTTTATTAGGTTTTAGAATATTGCTGAGGTTTTTTTTTATCTGTCTTCAGCATATTTGGTATGGTTTTATGATTAATTATATTTGCTAAGTTTCATGATTCAGTGAAATTGTAATAACATTTTAGATGCACTATCATTTATCACCCAAGCAGAGAGGCACCTCTTTCTTTCTCTAGTTTGCACTTTATCAATTTAATATAAAACCTAACCTGATAAGCTTTCAACTTCAAATATCTTGGGATACAAAGTGGGACTCAAATCATCTCAGCCCTCAATATGGGGATATATTACTAAAAATAGAATATTTCATGTGATAAATTATTACTGTTTGTTGATGGGTAAATGTATCTAATAAAAAAAGTTTTTCTAACTTTATGGAAATGATTAAATTTAATGTAAAATGGGTCTGTACCATACATCTATTTATTTATTTATTTAATTTTACCTAGATGATTACCCATTTCCTTCTGGTGTTTTTTTCTCCGCCTACATATTTTTTCCCCTACATATTTAATGTGAACCTATTCAACAAGCATCATGGTTAAATATGCTAATTTATACACATGGAGCAGTTGGGAAAAATTCAAGATGATTATGTAATACATAAATATGTTTTCTAAATTAAGTACCAAATGTGTAGCCCAAACACTAGTTGTACCAAGTCTTGGGCTGACTACCAATTTCAAGATTCTTAACCTAAGGTTAGTGTAGGCTTCAGTGAAGTTGTATGCATATGTCTATATTATACATACATGCACTTTCTTCTGTTAAATGTTCATAGCTCTCATATAATCTGAAGGGGGTCCATGACCTAATAATCTGAGCTTTACTGACAAAATACCTTCTCCTTTGGTAAAATTAAAAACTATAGATTTTATTTTCCCTCAATTTCATTTCAGCTCTGAGTTTCTGATCATCTTCATGTCCAAACTAACCTATCTCCCTCCCTCCCTTCCTTTCCTTCATCCTTCCTTAGATAATGTAGTCAGGTCCCCATTTATAGATGACCGTATGCTCCACTGAGGGGGAGCGCCTTCCCAGAATTCATGTGGTTTGTTGCTCCCTTGTCTGGGTGCTGGGTGTTAAGGTGTCTTGCAATCAGGTTTTCCCAAAGGGAGATTTTTATAGTGGTTGGAATGGAATAGCAAGAGCATTGGAACAGAATAGTAAGAGTGAAAACACACAGACAATAGGTGATGGTCATGTGGCAGAATTGACATGGGCAACACATTAACTAAGCCTGAGGAAGAAGTTTGCCTTTTTAACAAAACAAAGGACTAGAAAAATTATAAGGATCCAGGAAATGGGGTTAGAAGTTATAGATTAGTAGAAATGATCAAATTATTGAGGGTCAAGGCAAAAACAGGACAGAACAATTGCTTGGAAGAGGTAGTATGGCACAACGTCCCAGGATTCATACAAATAGACTGTTAAGTTCCATGGGGGCATCAGCTCTAATTCAAGGGCAAAGCAGCAAGACCAAATCTACTGCTCTGTTACTTCTCTTCCATCCTGCTTCCCACATGTAGGTTTCTCTCTCTGCAACCACAAATTCAGAAACTTCTTAAGAATAGGAAGTTTCTGGAATGAACTAGCATTTGGAGGGGAATTGTGACCTTGGTGATAAAGAAGTTATGGCCTATCATAACAAAAGAAGAAATGAGATTGAAAATTCAAGTCAAGAGCTCGTTGGAAGCCTGGCCCCTCCTATCTACACAGTAGTCAAGAGCCGGGGTGGGGGGGGTGCGGCTCATGTGCCTGAGTGATCTAGTCTGTGCTTCCCTGTGATGAATGTCCCTCATGAAAGGGTTCTCATGTAGCCTTCAAGAGCTGCTCACTACCTAGATACCTGAGACACTGAAAGGCAAGTTCTCCAGAAGTTTTTAGGGGAGATACCTTACCATGAAGGTTTAAATAAGTAGTCTGAGCAAATTAAGTAAATGGAAAGATTGGTGTGGAGAAGAGGGCATGGGATTTTGGACACCAAATGACATTAAGTCAATTCAGTAATTACATCACCAAGCAGTTTCCCTATATGACAAAAATGCAGATAAGTACATATTGGATTCAGTTCAGAATTTAATTAGATTATTTATGTGGCAGAACTTTGTAAACCTCTTAGAAATGTTAGCTCACTGACTTGTTTGAGGGATAAATATCCGTCCCTAGGACTGGAAAGACCCAGAGACCATTTGGAGGTTAAGCTTGTATACAGTAAACAGATCAGTGCTCAAGTGGGGCACAGTGGGAACCTTTTCCTTTGCCACTGGTCCTTACAGAGCAGCTGGAATAGCCAAGCATACTGAGCCAGCTCTCAGCATGATATCGCCCTCGCCCCGCAAGGATGACAAGAAGCCCCAGTTCGGATGCATCTTCTCTCTCTTTATTTCCGCAAGTCTACACACTTATATATGCTTACATGACCAATCAGTGAGCAGGGTACAGGAGGGAGTGAATCAGGCTGTGCACTTAAATGAACAACTTCGCTAGCAACCAATGCTGTTTACTTCCTCTTTGGGCATTCCACTTAGTCTCACGAGGCAATCCTAACCTGGCAACTAGCCAGGCGCCATCTTTTAATGGCGGAGGCCGCCCTCGCCAGGGGCCTGCCTCTGACATCTCCCCCTTTTTTCTTTTATGGCAGGGATCGTGCCTGTCTTAGGTTGTCAGTGGCGGGGAATATCCTTACCTGTCATCAGATGGCAGATATCAATGATCTGCGTCCTGTCTTAGGTTGCTATATTTTTTCCCCACCAATCTTACCCATAGTTGACTACCGATCCAGCATACTTAGCCACACTTGGGGGGATGTTCTAGCCTTGATGGCTGACAAGGCCTGCACCATGGCTTGCTGTTGCCTAGGTTGCTGTCGCCTCCAAATTTGCAGTTTCCTTACTAGCAGAATCAAGCCCACTACGAGGATTATCATCAGACCAATTACGCTAGCCCATTGTTTCGTAAAGGTTAACACATTTTGCAATGTTTTGATTATCTCTGGGAGGGTTGCAAGCTCAACTCTGGTGTTATTTATCCTTGTTATGCCTAGTAGCAGGTGCTGAGTATAGTTTTGGAATTCTGCGGACTAATTCTCCCGCAATTATTGGGAGAGCTGTCGGGAGACATTCTGTAAGTCACTCATATTAGTATAGGCTATGGGAGTTACACAAATTGCCGGGAAGGGTACTATACCTCCCAGTCCCAATAGGGCCCCCCATATGTCCACTTGTTCTTGAACCAAATACACTCTCTGGTTGACTATCAGGATTCCTGCTTGCAGATGTGCACTGATCTGAGTCTGTGTTTGAAGGGCAGCCGCTGTTCCTTCTGCAAGGGTGTTCACAGCTTCCGCAGTGGGTATAGTTGCAGCAAGCGAGACTGCTGCTGCTGTGGCAGCTGCTGTAGATAAAGCCAATGCTGTCACAACGGCGGCTGTGATACCAAAATCTCTCTTCTTTCTGGATAGCACCACTGGTAACTTGTCCTCTGGAATGGAAACTGGGATAGGAACATGGGTAGGGATACGCATAATCACAGCCAGCTTGAAGGCCGTGACATTCCAGCACTGGTAAAGATAGAAGTTCTTAGTGCAATTCAACGTATCATTCAGCTCACTAGCATTTGTTATGAGGAAAAGGAATGGTGGCGAGACCCATATGGGAGTGGGCTGATAAGTAATATTATTGGGACAAGACACATTAACTGTTGTCTCAAAGATACTAGAGTCATTTTGTTTATAAGAACAGTTGAGGAATTTGCCACCATTTAACATGGACACTGCTGAGATATCAGTACATGCTCCTAGCAAGTTACAGACCTGCCATGCATCAAAGGGAGAGGAGGGAATATGAGAGAAGAGTTAGTCACTGGTAAAGGATATGGCCATGCTTTAACCACTGCTCACAGCTCTCTGCCTTGAGTCTGCCGCAGGAGGTGTAGCATCCCCAGAGTTATCATCAGCATCTTCAGCATCATGACTGGTGTTCGGAGGCAAGGCTGCACGCACCAGCCGCTCTGGGATCCAAATTGGAGCCTCCTTTTCCTGTGGAAAAACACATACAGACCCCCTACTCCATACTAACACTGGATCTGGTCCATTCCACTTTCCTGTGAGGATGTCCCTCCAAAGTACTAAAGGCTTAGGGGAAGCAGCAGCATCACTTGCATGTCTGTCTGCAGCTGATTTACCCGTTTTGTCCAACGTTAAAAAATTCAAAATAAAGAGAATGGTGTTGAGCTTATCTTTAGGGGACCTGAAGGTGTCCCCTATTCCCCCTTTTTGTTTATAAAGCGCATTTTTTATTGTAAGATGCGCGCGCTCCACAACGCCTTGTCCTTGTGGGTTATAGGGTATTCCATGTATCGAGTCAATGTCAGGTTGTTGTAGGAAGGCTTTAAAGGGTTGTGGGCTATAGGCTGGACCATTATCTGTCTTTAATTGGCGTGGCTTTCCCCATGCCGCAAAAGCCTGTAGGCAATGGGCAATAACATCTCTGGATTTTTCCCCCGTATGCACTGAGGTGAAAATTATTCCAGAGCAGGTATCTACAGACATGAACATATCTTAACTTTCCAAATTCTGAAACATCCATTTGCCATATATGATTAGGTAACAAACCCTTAGGATTAACTTCCAAGGACGGTGCAGGTAGTAAGATCACGCAATTTCTGCAGGAGACTACTATGTCCAGTGCCTGTGCTTTTGTTATGTTAAATTTGAGGCGAAGAGTTAAAGCATTCACATGGAACAGCTTATGATAATGTCTCGCCTGTTGCACCGGGTCCTCAATGGCAAAGACAAATTCTCCTCTTTCACTTCCTCCAATGCCTCTGCTCCCTCTTGTAGAGCTGATTCACATTTGGGTTTAGGCCCCACCAGGCATTCCCCGGACTAAGGTCCATATTGCCAGGGTCCCGGGTGGCAAAGGCGTTTTATTGTCCTGTTTCTTCAAATCCTCCCCTAAGTGGTCCCATTGAGGTATGTTTAGCAAGCCTTCATCTAGGAACCATGGAGCCGCCTTTTCCACTGTATTCAAAAAGGCCCGAGCAGTTTTTGCTTTTAGTGGAGTTCCATTGGCTTTCAGCAGGTCTTCTAAAGACCCTTCCAACCGCACTTTAGATACTTCAGATCCCATTATGAACACACAGACAACAGACGCGGACGTTAAAGACTCGCCGCTAAATTCCGCTCTAAGGCCGCCCCGCTTCTTATTGCGGACTTGTACAAATTAATCCCGGCTCTAAGGCCGCCCCGCTTCTTATTGCGGACTTGTACAAATTAATCCCGGCTCTAAGGCCGCCCCGCTTCTTATTGCGGACTTGTACAAATTAATCCCGGCTCTAAGGCCGCCCCGCTTCTTATTGCGGACTTGTACAAATTAATCCCGGCTCTAAGGCCGCCCCGCTTCTTATTGCGGACTTGTACAAGTTTCCCACCACTTTAATCGTGGTCCCTTCCCCGCTAACCTGCGGTTTCGATAAGAAAATCCCGGCTCTATGGCCGCCCCGCTTCTTGTTGCGGTCTTGTACAAGTTTCCCACCACCTTTGTCGTGGTTTTACCCCGCATACCTGCGGACTTCTCCCTTGCAAGGTTTTTCTATTTTTACTCCCCGCTTTACCGCGGAATTCCCACTTTTGAACGTCCCCGCTTACCTGTGGACCTTTACTTCCCGCTTTCCTGCGGATTACCTTGCAAGATTCCTTTATTTAGCTCCCGGGTGCCGGCGCCATTTATCGCCCTCGCCCCGCAAGGACGACAAGAAGCCCCAGTTCGGATGCATCTTCTCTCTCTTTATTTCCGCAAGTCTACTTATATAAGCTTACATGACCAATCAGTGAGCAGGGTACAGGAGGGAGTGAATCAGGCTGTGCACCTAAACGAACAACTTCGCTAGCAACCAATGCTGTTTACTTCCTCTTTGGGCGTTCCGCTTAGTCTCACGAGGCAATCCTAACCTGGCAACTAGCCAGGCGCAATCTTTTAATGGCGGAGGCCGCCCTGGCCAGGGGCCTGCCTCCGACAGCATGAGACACATTATAACTCATCCAGGGCTGACCCTTTCTCTAAGGGGAGATTTTCCAGTGAAATATTTTTACTGCAAGTCTCTGGGTAGGAGGGATTGAGGGCAGAATGGAGACAAGGCTAAAGCCGGCATGTTTCAGCAGCTCCTAAGCCTGGTGGTAAAACACACGTTTCACCTTCCACTGTCCTATCTTATGTGGAAGAGATGATTTAGCTTCTTTGAAGGAAAAAATAAAAAGTACCTACTGTCAGAAATGTCAGAATCAATAGGGGTTCCTCCAGTCACATATCTGAGCAGCATGATGTGATGGAGAGATGGGGACTTGGAGGTAGGAGATCTGGTTTGCGCTGAACGCTCCATTATCTTACCTTAGGAACTTCAGGAGCTCATTTGGCCTCTGTTCTCTCCCATCTGCAAAAATAACATATAAAATTCTGTTCTATTTTTCTAATGATCTATCAAGTAGTTTATGCAAAAAGCTTTTAAGAACCGAAATGTTATAGAGAGGTAGGCATGTCTCCCAGCCTTATATTGTTTCTATTGTGATGGAAATCAAACACTACTTATGAAGCACTAGAATACATCTACTTCTGATGCAAAAAAAAAAAAAAGCATTGCAGAAGATATGATCCCTAAAGTTGTGCCTTGGGGGTGATGTGTGTGAGTTGAGAGAGTGCTTTTTAGTAGTGGGTAGAGTTGGGTTTAAATCTAGGTTATCATTTACTCGCTTGGTGATCTTGAATGATTTTCTTAAACTGCCTGGAATTCAGTTGCTTCAGCTATAGAAAAGTCATAAGGATGCCAAAATTGACATTGCAGAATTTCTGCAAGAATATTTGCTTGACCTCTACACAGTATCTTGTCAACAGTAGATTCTTGTTCTTAATTCCAGCCCACTCAACTTATTAGGTGTTGAATAATACTGGTCCTGAATATCAGTAGTGTGAATATCAAGTTCTTTATCATTGACTTGACTTCTTCTGCTGTTCTTTAAATTTTTGACCTGAACAAGGTTCATAAATTTTCCATGGACATTTTAAAAAACAATCAAGAAAGTAAATAAATAGCATATCAAATAACACATTAATGTGTTCAAGTAAGAGAGGAGTAATTTCCTTGTGAGGATTCCCTTCCCCTTAGATTTAAGAAAAAAAGTAAAATGAATATATTAACAAGCATGTGCAATAGGAAATATAAAAGGAAGATTGGTAATGGAGATGTGTGTGTGTGTGTGTGTGTATGTGTGTGTACACACATATATTTTCTTGGTTTAGGCTGTTCTGACCATATTACTGCATCTTTGCCTTGGATTAATTAATTGGAAAAAGAGGAAGTTTGGATTGATTGCTGGGAGCAGGCAGGAGGCAAAGTTCATGTGGCAACATGAATGGATGACCACATGTCCAGCCTTACGCAGTCTCTCTGAAATGCAGCTCTGCTAAGGGCCATCTCTTCAGGGCTCTGTTTAATGAATTTTTGCAGCAGCACATTACACTGCAGGTCAACCAATGACCCTCCCACAGGCCTGTGTCCCTTTCAGCGAGGGGATTGTTTTATGTTTTTTTTCTTGGCTGGAGTTATTACAGTTGAAGCTCATGATAATCCCAGTGCTGGTCAAGAGTGAAAAAGACACTCTGTATCCCTGAGAGCAGCAGGGGGAATTTAACTTGATGCATAATTAATTTTATAAGGCACAGGCGCTAATATGGGTATAGCTAATAGAGACTTTTTATTCATAAATGTGTTTTTAATGTGCTGCAGCAACCCATGTGGAAGTAGGTTATTTTTCACCAGGGAGTCACTTTTTACCTGGACATAACAACTAGATTGTGGCAGGCTCTTCCACTGCTCGAGGAAAAATGCCAGGATTTTGACAGTTTTCTTAAATGCAGAATGGTTTTACTTCCCCAACATAAGTCTAGGGACTTTCTTTTTGTTCCTTCCTTTATCAAATTCAGTGGTTCTTTCACTTCAGGGTACATATATATTACTGTGCAAGACTGTATATTTCCAACTGCATATATTATACATTTTAGGTGACTCAAGGGACTTTCCATATAATTCTGACAACATGCAATTTTTATATTACTTGCTGAGTATAGGACCTAACTTTAAAAGAAACAATTCCATTTCATTGTTTTTCACCCTAAAGATTGACAATTCTTAAAATTATTGATAAAGATTTTTTATTTCTTTATTTAACAGAGAGATCACAAGTAGGCAGAGAGGCAGGCAGAGAGGGAGGAGGAATCAGGCTCCCTGCTGAGCAGAGAGCCCAATGCCGGGCTTGATCCCAGGACCCTGAGATCATGACCGGAGCCAAAGGCAGAGACTTAACCCACTGAGACACCCAAGCGCCCAAAATCATTGATATTAATGAGTTAGCTAAGCTTGGATGTGAGCTCTTATACACTTCAGTTAAAAGTCTCAGCAAAACATTTTCATAAAGCAATTTGTCAACCTTTCTGAACCTTAAAGGTGCAAAATTGCTTGACTTTTTAATACTACCTGTAGCAATTTTTCTTGAAGACATATTTGCACATGTGTGCAAAGATGTAGAGAAAGATGTTTATTGCAGGGTGGACTGTATTAGCAAAACAAAGCCATTAATGGACTTTCTTCCTTAGATATTGCCATAGTGTACTTTCCATAAAAGTATGGTTCCTTATCTTGATCAACAATTTCATGAATGATTAGGTCTTTTGTTACATCTCTAGCCTTTTCTTGTTTCCTTTATCTTCTTGTTATCTAAATAACAATCATTGACCTTTTTCTAGCAACTCCACCAAAGTGGAGTGGATAATAGATTATAATGCATCTAGACAAATAACAAGTTTGCCACCAACTAACAAATTTGAATCAGATATATCTGTGAAGATAAAAAGATCTCCAGGACAACATCATCTTAGACAGATGGATCTAGGGGTGTGTGTGTGTGTGCGTGTGCACGCACATGGACAAACAGCCTTTACTCATTCGAAATTCTGTAGTATAGTTGTGAGTCCTTCTACTGGGCTGAGTGAAATGCCTGAATAAATTATTGAAACTAGCACTTACTCAACTTACACTCGTCCTCCTCTTCTTCACAGAAGTTCAAAAAAACATTTTGAGATTACTTCTCATTTGGTCCTGGAGAATGCCTTCATAAGTTTGTCCTAAGCTTTATTATTTTTTATAATAGCAAGTATTTATCAAAAAATGAATTTGTCCAAAAAAGTCTTGTACACACTTTACATGTATATAATTCTTGAATTTCTTTCAATAGATCCATGAGATAAGTAGTCAATATCCTCATTTATGGTAAGGACCAGCGAGTTTAAGTAATTTATCCATGGTCTTCCAGCTAGTAAAGGACAAAATCAACGTTTAAATTTGTCTGACTCCAGAGTCCATGCTTACAGCCACAAAACTGGTTGACAGCGATGGATAGATGATGATACAGTTGTGAATTTAGACCCAACCGACAACATCTTTTTCCCTGACTCAAATCCCACTTGAAGCGCATCAGAGTGGAAAGGACATTTGGCTGTATTGATCTTAAAGATGTAAAGAACTACTGTCCTACCTTCCCATGCCTGAGATGACCAGAGAATATCCTTGAACATCACAAGATGTAGCTCAGAATCTCCTTAGAGTACCAGGGACTTCACCTCCTGACAGTTCCAGTCCAGTCCTTTCAGAATCACAAGGACAAACACAACTCAACAACACAACACAACTCACCTTCTGTATCTGCATCGGTTGCCCAGCACCAGAGCTGATGGGGAGGATGCGTAGGTCAGTTTGCGTGCTATTTCTCTTTGTTCCAGAACTGCAATGTCAGGATTAATAGCTGCAGAGCCAGACCTGTCCATGATTAATGGCCTGAAGTCAGGAAAAAAAAAAAAAAAATCCTTAAACTTGTGTAAGTTGTTTATTTTCTTACTTTAAGGACCCAAATTACATTCCTCACATTTTGTTTCTAGCTCCTGGTCATCATTTATATGGCAACGTGGATCAGATTTGTCTTTTTGGCTGTTATGTTATGAACAATAATGCTAAATAGAGATGAAACAATAAAAAGGGGGAGTCAGGAAGCTACAGAAGCAAAGAGGAATTATGTGGTCTACACCTCCTGACCTCTAATCTTGGTCAGATAACCAAGGTGTCATGGGCCTCAGGACATCTGGGCCTTCCACAGCTGTAATGGATCTTGTTATCACACTCTCTGATTTGTCAGGGACATTCTTAGCTCATGTTCCCATTCTCTTGTTGACGGTTTGCAAGGTTTATTTTATGGGTACCCTGACAAGAAGGAAAATGCTGTAATCTTCTCCAGAGTTTGGTGACAATGAAATAAACTGCCCCAGGAAGGATATGACCTTGGGTGAGAGGCCCTGTGCACCTGAGAATATGCACTTGTCTTTGGCATGTAAAGAAAAGACACTCGCTTAAACTAATTTGGCTCAGCTGGGTAGGGCCTGGAATGGGAACTATTTTAAGGATACAGTAACTTTGGACATTTCATGGATATGGATCTAGAATCTGGGGATATATAAAAAGTAAAAATGGCTTCCTGTTTTTTTCCTGTGTCTGATCTCTCCTCAAGTATTTGTTTATTTATTTATTTATCCATCCATCTGTGTCTCTCTGAGTCTCTGATATCCTTTAATCTCTTGTTTCTGTTTCTGCTCTCATGTTCCTTCCTCTGTGCAATCTGCTGCTTCAACTTTACTCTCTTGCTTTATCCTCCTCTCAAAATTTGATTTCTATGAAACATTGGGTATGTGACCTTTTAGATGCCTATGCTGACTGACAATAAATCTGTGTTTGTTTTTTTTTAAACTTTGTTCAATTAAGACTGAGAACCAAGGGTCTGTGAGAAGGTTAGGGGATGATACATAGGTCTATAGCAATATATTTGCCAGAACAGTCCCTTTTTGCAAAACCTCATGAACTTGTACTTCAGATAGCTCTGAAACCAGATTTTTAAGGGTCTTGTGCTCCATAAAAGCATAATCTGTCGCAACTAACATACATAAATTCAGTTCTGTCAAACAATATTGTAATGACCAAATCTATTTCATGGATAATTCTTACCTTAAGGAGGTATCTCAAGCATCACAATGTTGTTTCCTATATAGAAGGGCATTTTCAAATAATGGTGGTTGCTTTTATTGTCAGTGATGTTGTTGTTGTAGTTGTTGTTCTCCTAATAGTTGGGATGGTGTTCTTTGTGTCACTTACCCTTTCTGTCCTCACCCTCTCTATGACTTGAGGAGGTTTGGGTGGGATGGAATCAGAGATTAATTGTGGAGAAAGTAAATTTGTGTTCCACACTGGGATCACTTTTATAATTCTGACCTTTAAAATATTGTCTATCCAGCAAATGAACTAATGGAAGCAATGAATGCACCCACCCACACACACACTCTCAGGCAAGCCATTTCAAGCTCTGTCATAGAATCTCTCAATGCTTCAGCAACTTGACTCTTTTGATTCTGCTTGTGTCAGTAGCTGATCTAGTTACAAATATTTCCCATATAGCAGTTTGGGATGAATGGGTTCTTTATATTTGAAGGTTAATATCTCTCGGTTGGTTTCATCTATATGAAGGAAAGCTGACATCTCCTTTGGTGGTCTGGTCAGTGAATCCATAGACAATGGTGATGTGTAGGTCATATTCACTTCTTGGTTTTTTTCCCATCACCAGCTTTCCAACCAAAGAACAACCAACAGGCAATTCTGACGCGTGGCACTCAAAACTACTCAATAATTTTGTGTATGTATCTGTATTTTCACATTGCTGAGTAATGAAGAAACCCATCTGTCTTTTGCTCTTCCTTTGTCTGATTCCTTACAGCCATCTAGGAGCTATCTGGTCTTCTCTCCCTAAAACAGCATTAAGACCTACTGGAGGTTTTACCTAAGGTGGGAGGCTCAGAGAGAAATTAGCTGCTGGATTAAAGCTTAACCTTTAAGTAAAAATAAATAATGGCATTGAAAATATTGTAAGAATAATGCCTAGCTTTTTGGATTACTGCAGGGGAGTGAAAGGAAAATGCATTTGTGTCTTCCTAAGAAAAGTCTAAACCATATACATCTCTTTGAATACCAGCTGTATGGCCTTAGGCAGGTTAATTAAACTCCCTGAATTTTAGTTTATTTATCTATAAATGAGGATGAAGTATTTTTGAGCTTGACCATTTTTTTTTACCCTTTGGAAGCCTAATCCTGAACCTCAGCCACAGCTAGAAAGCACTGGTTTATTCACATCACTTTATGCTGCAAGTTGAAGTAGAAGTTCCGTTTCACAATGGGTTTCACTAAGAAAGGAAAAGGAGAAAGCAGAGTTCCAACCAACCCCATTTCCCAGCATAATTTATTTTTATTAAAATATAATTAACATACAATGTTATATTAGTTTCAGGTGTTCAACATATTGATTCAATAATTCTGTACATTATTTAGTGTTCACCATGATAAATATAGTCACCATACGACGTTATTACAGTGTTATCAATTTTTTCCCTATGCTATACTTATCTTTTTTTTAAAAAGATTTTATTTATTTATTTGACAGAGATAACAAGCAGGCAGAGAAGCAGGCAGAGAGAGAGAGGGAAGCAGGCTCCCCACTGAGCAGAGAGTCCGATGTGGGGCTCGATCCCAGGACCCTGAGATCATGACCTGAGCCGAAGGCAGCGACTTAACCCACTGAGCCACCTAGGCGCCCCCCATGCTATACTTTTTATTTCCTTGACTTATTTATTTTATAACCAGAATCTTATAACTTTTAATCCCCTTTATCTATTTCACCCATTTTCCCTACCTACCTCCCCTCTGGTAACTACCAGTTTCTTATCTTTATTTAAGAGTCTGTGTTTTGGTTGGTTGGTTTGTTTTGTTTTGTTTCAGATACCACATATAAGTGAAATTCTACAGTGTTTGTCCTTCTCTGTCTGACTTATTTCACTTAGCATAAAGCTTCTAGGTTGTTATAAATGAGAAAGATCTTGTTCTTTTCTATGGCTGAGTAATAGTCCACTTTGTGTGTGTGTGTGTGTGTGTGTATGTGTGTGTACATCTTTTTTACCCATTTATCTAAAGATGGACATTTAGGTTACTTCCATATCTTGACTATGATAAATAGCACTGCTATAAACATAGGATGCATATATCTTAAAATCAGTTTTCATTTCTTTGGTAAAAACCCAATAGTGGAATTATTGAACCAAAGCTGAATGTATTACAATCTCAGATTTCAACATATGGTACAAAGCTGTTGTAATCAAAACAGTATAGCATTGATACAAATTTGACACAAAGAGTCCAGAAATAAACTCATGCTTATATAGTTAATTAATTTGGTCATGTAATAGACAAAAGTAGCAAGAATATACGGTGGGGAAAAGACAATCTCTTAGTAAATGGTGCTGGGAAAACTGGACAGTTACAAAAGAATGAAACTGGGCCACTTTCTTACACTATACACAAAAATAATCTCAAAATGGAATAAAGGGCGTAATGTGAGACCTAAAATCGTAAGACTCCTTAAATAAAACATAGGCAATCATCTTTTTGACAGGCTCAGTAACATTTTTCTAGATGTGTCTCCTCAGACAAGGGAAACAAAACTAAAGATAAACTATTAAAAGCACACCAGAATAAAAAGCATTTGTACAGTGAAGGTAACCATCAATAACATAAAAAGACAACC
Source organism: Mustela erminea (assembly GCF_009829155.1). Lineage (NCBI taxonomy): Eukaryota > Metazoa > Chordata > Mammalia > Carnivora > Mustelidae > Mustela > Mustela erminea. The sequence continues at coordinate 70,996,096 of NC_045627.1, forward strand.
TACTGAATAGGAGAAGATATTTGCAAATGATATATTCAATAAAGGGTTAATATCCGAAATACATAAAGAACATGACTCCAAACAAAACAAAACAAAAAAATCCACAAAAAACAAAAATGAAATTAAAACAACAAAAATATCACAAATAATATGATGAAAAAATGGGCAGAGGACCTGAACAGATATTTTTCCAAAGAAGACATACTGTTGGACAACTGATACATGAAGATGTGAATAGTATCACTGATGATCAAGAGATACAAATAAAAACCACACAGTTATATCACCTTACACTCATCAAAAAGGCTAGAATCAAAAAGACAAGAAATAGCTGTTGTTGATGAGGATCTGCAGAAAATGGAATCCTCGTGTGCTGTTGGTGAGAATGTAAACTGGTGTGGTCACTGTGGAAAACAGTATGAAATTTTCCCGAAAAATTAAAATTAGAAATACCATATGACCCAGGACCATTCAAAACCTGACTGAGGATAGATGTTCGGTTTAAAACTTCTGGTGAATACTACTCTGGGAAGGGAATTAGAGTATTCCCTACTTCCACTGTAAGGATAAGGGAGATCAGCTTTCCACTCTGTCCTACTTGGGCATCGGATTTGGAGTACCATCTGGTTTCAATGAGCAGAGGACTGAAAATCAGCTCCCAATTCAGCCCCACAGACACTAGTGGGCAGAGGAATTGGAGCTCCATTACCTGCTTTCCTAGGATGTTTCTCTAAAAGAGGGGTCTAAGGTCAGTTCCCACTCAGCTCCACTCAAACTTCAGATGTAGTATGTATGTATGCTCCTCCTGTTGGTGTTTTGCTGGAGTAGTTTAGATATGACTATTTTTTTTTAAGATTTTTAATTTATTTATCAGAGAGAGCGGGAGAGAGAGAGCAAGCACAGGCAACAGAATGGCAGGCAGAGGCAGAGGGAGAAGCAGGCTCTCCACCGAGCAAGGGGCCTGATGTGGGACTCGATCCCAGGATGCTGGGATCATGACCTGAGCCGAAGGCAGCTGCTTAACAAACTGGGCCACCCAGGCGTCCCTGGGTATGACTATTTTTTTAGGCCACTCCTTTTCTGATCTTTTGGCTAGGGGAGACAGACTTTCCTTAGAGGAATTTTTATGTTACTATTTTGTGTTTCTATGTCTATTAGCGGTTCTGGACTGGAGGCTTCCACCATAGCTTACTCAGGAAATATGGGAGGCAATGAGAAAACCCAGGAAACTCATTACTATGTTGTTCTGTTAAGTCTCAGGTGTTTGGGCAATTTACCTTCTTTCCATTTGAAAGGGCCTTCCTGTGCTTTCTCATTCTATTATCTCCAGGACTTTTTTGTTAGGCTAAAGGGAGATAACCACTCCATCTTAGCCAGAACCAGGAGTCCTTTGATAATGTGCTTTTCAATTACAAAGTCCAACACAAATGTACGAAAGTGTTGTCAAGATTAAATCCAAGAAACAATTCTTTAGACAACTATGTAGGGAAAAAAATTATATCACTTCAAAAAATAAGCTATCTTCAGTCTCTCTGGGAATATTATTTTTACACTATCAATAAATATGGTGATGACAAATGTTCAGTATTAGTTTACTTAAACAGGTTTTCTCCATGGAAGGTAGCATTTCTTAAATACAGATTGTAGTTACTGTGCTTTTAAATGTATTTCATAAATTTTCCTTCTCAGAAATTAAAAATGCTCATCATTGCACTTACGGAACTAGCAGGCCAGTCTGGCAATGCCTAAATTGACAAAGGTGGAAAGGAGACGACGTTTTCTTCAAAACAAAAACAAAAATCTCCCCAAACCCTAGGAATTTTTTATCTTCTAAGATCTTTTCTAGTTAGAGCAGAGGAGGGATAGGACACTTTTATTCTTCGTCCACGTTTCATCACATATACTGTTCTGTGGTAACAAAACCCTGTCCTTCGTATTATGAAGACTTCACTTTTCGCCTTCCCGCTTCATGCTACTTTTTAGCATAACATCCAGTGGGTAAGAGCCCATTTACATCTCAGCGAAAGTCAGTACCTTGTCGTTCACCGATTATGCTTTCTGTGCTTGCTCAGTCACATCACCAAGATTTGTTTCCAAATGTGTATTTACCAAGAATGTACCAGCCTCGCGCTACCAGATCTAATGGGTTGATGAAGGTAAATGTTAATGAAAATGCTATTGATCATGATTATCGTATAATTTATAATTATTATAAAAGATGGAAAGAGTTTGCAGTTGAGAAAAGAAGATGAACTGGATGCACGGGACTTTTAAAGCACAGCCAGAACCCATGAGAATTCTAGAGACTACGTTGTACCACACGACGGTCAAATTCTGAGGCAAGAAGGTTGGACTTTTGTACCTTCAAGTCAGCCACTATTTATTTATCTGTAACCTGGTCTTTTGGTAGTAGAGGGTAATGTTGTAGGCAAGGCAGCTTCTGTTTAACTGGGAACAGTTTCCCTGGGTAGGGGGCTAGAGGTGTTAGCTAACAATGCTCATGGGAGTTGTGGAATGGGTACTCCTGTATATACGTTTTGAGTTGCAATGTATCCCACCAAAGTCCCTATGTTGAAGTCCTAACTCCCAGTACTTCTGAACGTGACTTTATCTGGGTCTTCACAGAGCTAATCCAGTTATGTGAGCTAATTAGGATGACCCATAATCCACTGCCGCTGATGAATTTATAGAAAGGGCAAATTAGAACACAGAGAGTGGTGTGAAAAGAGGGAGAAGACAGCCACCTACAAGACAAGGAGAGAGAAGCCTCAAATAGATCCTACCCTCACTCTGTTTGAAAGAACCAACCGCAATGATACCTTGATCTTGAACCCATAGCTTCAAGAACTGTGAGACAATTATCTTTTTATTTTTTAAGCCACCTAATTTGTGGTGTTTTGAAAGCCCTAGAAAATGAAAATATTCAAATATAGCTAATGAGTCTTTTCTCTAACCATTTGAGATACGGAATCAGGAAAGAACTTGAAATCTGAGTGTCTCTGGAAAGGAGCTACAGACTGTAACACTTAAGAGGACTTGCCAGCCCAACGTTTTACACATCTGGAGAAAGCTAGTCTTTGACAGGAAAGAAAAATTAAGGTAGAGGGCTGGGTGCAGTAGACAGGTGATTGTAATTCTTCGCCACAGAGGCTAGAACATTGCTCCAAATCCATTATTTTCTCTGAGGTTTGGGAAGATGTCAGGTACATGAAAAGAATCTTCAACCAACTGCCCAGTTTGTAAGCATTTTCATGAAGAGGGAAATCTAATTTAGAAAGTTAACTTAGAAAAGGAGGAATGCAACTTATTTAAGAGCTCCATTTAGTAAGAAAGACAAATATCTAGTTAAAGTGAAGGGAATGAGATTAATGAAACATGGTATTTCTACAGACTCATATTTTCCTAGCTGTTCCTTAAATCTAAAGATCCATGGGGGGAGGGGAGTTTGGACTGTGACTTACCTGGTTGAGGTCTTGTATATACCTCTCCTGTGTTCTCAGAGCAGGTAATATGGCAGCACTCCTCCATCCCAAAGGACTGGAGGGAAAGATGAAATGGAGATTTTTATTTCCGGGGTCAGGGGTGGTGAGGTGGAGTCACACTGCTCTTGTCATGCTTCTGCTCTTGTCATTATCACTATTGAAGCTGATAAACCCTTCAGTACAATTTGCTATTTCTGACAGTGTGTTTAAAGTACTATAATTAAAAAAAAAATCTCAATAAATAAAAGAGAACAAGGCTGTTACCCAGAGGGAAGACAAAAAGCAGGTGTTCAATGAAAAGCCCTTTATTTCTGAGACGAGTCTGTGAGCAAGACCTTCAGATGAGAACACCTGGGTTATCACCAGAGTCCCAGAGAGTAATGGCCTCTCTAAGATTTTTTTCCTTACATCTAGAAGGTTCTAAACACATGGCTACTAAATTGACCTTAACTCTTTGATGGCTATGTAATGCCCAGACTATTTTCCCCCAGATGCTCAATGCATTTCTATCAAATTTCACTTTACTTCAGTAACCTGAGTGTCTTCTGGGAAATAGGATGAATTTTATATAATCAGGAATAAATTTGAACTTGGAAAATAAATTTGCTTCAGATAAAAAGATTTAAACCAAACAAAGATGGGTGTTATGATTTATCTGATATCTATTCTCTGATTATTTCTGATAAAATAAACTTAATCCAATATAGAACTAATGGATCATTAATCCCATCTACTTCTTGAAAGGGAGTGAATTCTGGTTTTCTTAAAATAGGTATTGGTTAATTACATAAAACTACAGAACTCACTTAAAAATGTTTTGCTAGCCCTTTCCTCCCAAGTCCAAAATAGCATATGTTGGTGTTCTGAGGAAAAAGTACATTCAGCCATTTCTGCTATAATTTCATGTTTTAAAAACATGTATTTCTTCTACCATGATATATTAGGTATCAATATACACACACTTTGTGTTTGCTCATGTGAAATACAAAGTGAACTTGGGGAACTGCACTCAGCTGAACAGAGCTGTTCAGGGATACAAAAAACAAACACACATCACACATTTCAGACATCAACCAGCCAGGTAAGTTCACTGTGTGTTACGAGCTACATCCATGCACTCTAGTGGTACAACTTTTTATCTAATTTCAGACAAAATCCTACCTCTACTATGTTGTAATAACTTATAAGCTGTACCCTTTAGGCATCTGCTGCCACAAATGAACTTCTGATATTTTTAAGTTAAAGCACCATCATTTATTGGAACATTATGTAACAACTTAATATATATAAAGCTGTGTTACTAAAATATATATATATATATCATGAACTTTTTGAGTCTTGAGCCCCTAATTTTACTTTTTCCCCATAAATTCTGTGATGCTTGATGTGTGATATGGTACAGCATGGAGATTTTAAAGAACAATGCAAGGACAAAATAAAATACCCATTTAAAAAATATCTATAATAAAATTTACCTTAAGGCCAAAAAATAGATGTTATTGTGAGCGGGTGAAATATTATTATTTTTGAGAGATGGGGCGAATGGCAGTGTTAGCAAACCAGGGATGATTATTGAGTCATGTTCAGATAATGAAAGTGATAGACCACTCCAGATAGTCCATCTATATGTCATTTATTACTTTGATTCAAGCAAGACAACTGTCCATTCAGAAGGGACAATTTCTTCCACACAGGTCCTGAGAAAGCTTGGTACTGTTATCCAGACAACAAACCAACTATTACCAAGAAGCAAACAGAAGATGGGCTACACATTGTTTCCAAGCGAACAAGGTCTGAAATGGAGGTAAATTGTTTTTCAAGTAATCTTTTGCCCAAAGTTTCAGAAAAAAAGATCAGAAACTTCACCCTGGCCACCACCACCATCATCAAAGGTACTTGTGAAGAGCTACATTTGAAAATGTGCCAATGCATACCTCTTTTTAAAAAATTTTATACTTTTTTCAGTGTTCCAAAATTCATTGTTTATGCACCACACCCAGTGCTCCATCTAGTACGTGCCCTCCTTAATACTCACCACAAGGCTCACCCCACCCTCCCCAAGCCCCACCCCAAAGCCCTCAGTTTGTTTCTCAGAGTCCACAGTCTCCCATGGTTTGTCTCCCCCTCCAATTTCTCCCAACTCACTTCTCCCCTCCATTTCCCAATGTCTTCCATGTTATTCCTTATGTTCAACAAGTAAGTGAAAGCATATGATAATTGAGTCTCTGATTGACTTATTTCACTCAGCATAATCTCTTCCAGTCCTGTTCATGTTGATACAAAATTTGGGTATTCACCCTTTCTGATGGAGACATAATACTCCATTGAATATATGGACCATATCTTCTTTATTCATTTGCCCATTGAAGGGCATCTTGGTTCTTCCCACAGTTTGGTGGCTGTGGCCATTGCTGATATAAACATTGGGGTACAGATGGCCCTTCTTTTCACTACATCTGTATTTTGGGGGTAAATACATGGTAGTGCAATTGCAGGGTAATAGGGAATCTCTATTTTTAATTTCTTTTTTTAAAATTTTTTTAAAAGATTTTTATTTATTTATTTGACAGACAGAAATCAAAGTAGGCAGAGAGGCAGGCAGAGAGAGAGAGAGAGAGGAGGAAGCAGGCTCCCCACTGAGCAGAGAGCCCAACTCGGGGCTCGATCCCAGGACCCTGGGATCATGACCTGAGCCGAAGGCAGAGGCTTTAACCCACTGAGCCACCCAGGCACTCCCCTATTTTTAATTTCTTAAGGAATCTCCAAACTGTTTTCCAAAGGGACTGCAACAACTTGCATTCCCATCAATAGTGTAAGAGGGTTCCCCTTTCTCCACATCTTCTCCAACACATATTGTTTACTGTCTTGTTGATTTTGGCCATTCTAGCAGATGTAAGGTGGTATCTCAATGTGATTTTGATTTGAATCTCCCTGATGGTTAATGATGATGAACATTTTTTCATGTACTGTTAGCCATTTGTATGTCTTCTTTGGAGAAGTGTCTGTTCATGTCTTCTGCCCATTTTTTGACATGGTTATCTGTTTTGTGTGTGTTGAGTTTGAGGAGTTCTTTATAGATCTTGGATATCAGCCTTTAGTCTGTAGTGTCATTTGCAAGTATTCCATGGGTTGCCTCTTTGTTTTGTTGACTGTTTCATTTGCTGTGCAGAAGCTTTTGATCTTGATAAAGTCCCAAAAGTTCATTTTTGCTTTTGTTTCCTTTACCTTTGGAGACATATCTTGAAAGAAGTTGCTGTGGCTGATGTCAAAGAGGCTACATAATTCTTGAAAGAGAATAGAGTCAGGAAGATTTCTGCATATAACAGGCTATGTTTTCTACACTTCACCTTTATTTTCACAATAATCTTATAAGACACCTTTTTAAAAATGATTTATTTATTTTAGAGAGGAAAAGTGCAGGGAGAGGGGCAGATGAGAAGGAGAAAGAAAATCTTGAGCAGACACCCCACTGAGCAAAGAACCATGAGTGAAGATGTGGGGCTCAATCTCATGACCCTGAGATCATGACCTAAGCCAAAATCAAAAGTCAGAAGCTTAAATGAATGAGCTACCCTGGTGACCTATAAGAAATCTTTTTATATGTTCTTTCTATAAATGGAAAATCTGAGTCTCAAATGGAAAATCTAAACTACTTGCCTAAAGACACATGGTTAATATGTGACAGACTGACATTCAGACTTCATTATTTCTCAATAATTCTTAACACTTTCTATGAAATCAAGCTAAAAATCGAAGCCAAAAGTGGGGATAAGCTACCAACTTATATCCTTACATGTTTATGCTTTTGTCAAGCTTCTGATTTCTTGTCTAGCATCCTTCACTCTTTTATCCTTGTTCTAGTTTTCTTTCTGTCATTTCACTGTGTACAGATATCTTGCCATTTACTTTCTTTCTGCAAAATGGGCAGATGTAGACAGATTTGAGAAAATAATGGTGGACTATAAATAATACTTAGTACCCATGAGAAAATCCTGGGAAAAAGTTCTTGGGAAGCTGAGTTAATCTGCCTTCTTGAGGAATTGGAAGCTGGTTCTCATGATTGTTTTTACACTACCCCAAAATAAGGGGCCTGATATTATGTTTGACTAGGAACAAAAAAAGAAACACCAAAGATTAGCTTGTGGCTTCTCAGCAGGAAGAAAGCTAAGGTGATTCTTGACAGTATATCACATTTGCATCTTGAGGACATGATAATTGTATTAGCCATGTGAAATAATCTCTTTTATTTGTTACAAGCCAAAATAGCATTGAAAATGGAGCTCCTTTTCTTACCAGGATTGGAATGACCCTCTGCCCTCTGCTGTCTACTACCATTAAGCTAAAGAGATTTGATCTTCTCCTTATTCTTAAATGCAGTTTTGGAGAGAGAACTGAGGTAGCAGGGACATTAGGGAGATACAGAATTCATTGATAAAGTCAAAGGAAAACCATCCAGTAGTAGCCTTGAAAGCTTTATTTATAATTTGATATCATGAAAAAAAGCAACAAATTAGTCTTGAGTATATATGTAGTTTGGAAAGCTAAAAATGTTACCTGAACATTGTTTTGTTTGTTTATTTATTTATTTGAGAGAAAGAGAATGAGAGAGAAAGAGAGAACATGAGAAGGGGAAGGTCAGAGGGAGAAGCAGACTCTCTGCTGAGTAGGGAGCCCAATTTGGGACTCAATCCCAGGACTCCAGGTCATGATCTGAGCTGAAGGCAGTGGCTTAACCAACAGAGTCACCCAGATGCCCCTGAACATTATTTTAATAAAGATATAGAAGAGCTACTGATTGATCTCCACAGATATGCACTGCATTTTTTATTTTCGGGTTGGGCAATTAGACATTCAATTAACCTTAATTTAAGAGAAAAATACCCAGTTTATCACTAGGCAGAACTTTAAAAAAAAAAGTCAAAAAACAAATGTGAGACATTGGTTAATGCTTTTAGATGAAAATAACATACAATAAATTAATAAAATGAAAGAGGAAGAACATTCTGTAAATTAACGTATTAGAAATTTGCCGACTTTTTTTGAAAATTAATTTAATTATCTATTTTTTTAATTAACTATAGAAGTAGAAACTAATGGAGTTCCTACTGTGAAATGTATGAAATTAATATACAAGTAAAGAAACACAAAGTCCTTTTAAATTTAATAATGGGCATTTAGCACTTTAATTAAGAAGACTATCTCACTGATAATAAATGATTGACCTTGTACTTGCTCATTATTTTCCTCTGTTCCAGCCTTTAGTCATTGGTGTCTTGCTGGAAGAAATTTTGTGACTCATTTGTCAGGGACTCTTGTGTTTCAGGATGCCAGTGCTAATAGGGGCTTTTCTCTGAGTGAGAAATTGTAGCTACAGAGTCTAGTAGATATGCAAATGCGCCTCTAGTACTATTTTCATTTGACTGCATTCAGTCTGTGGTCTGCTGCTGGTTTGGACTCTGTTGTTGTACTTTACTTGACATTTGAATTCCTAGTTGGCCCAAAGCCCTCGTTCAATTTCAGCAGCTTCGCATCTTCATACTCCTATAATATAGACCTGGCTGTTTCTGAATGCACGCATGATGTCCATGTAGGCATATCTCTCAGGTGACATGTAAATATCAGGACATCTTCACCTTCGAGGTACTCTGTTTCTTCCTTTCTTCCTTCATTTTGTTCTCTCTCTCTCTCTCTCTCTTTCTTTCTTAGAAAGAGGGAGAGAGAAAGAGCACACACACAAACAAAGAGGGTCAGTGGGAGAGGGAGAGAGAGAGAGAATCTTAAGCAGTCTTCACACCCAGCTCCCTGTGCAGAGCTCAGTGTAGGACTTCAGTCTCACGACCTGAGCTGAAGTTGGACACGTAACCTCCTGAGCCACCCGAGCACTCTGGGACTGTGTTTTCATTATGAAGAGTTTCACAGCCCCCCTCCGGAGGTGAGCAGAAAGCTGGGCTCTGCCTGAGACAGGGTGGTTTAGGATAGCTTGGAGGTGGAATATGATCTGCAGTGTGGCCCCAAATCACCGAAGACTGTCCCATGTGGCATTCAAAAAGTCATCCCAAACTCCTTAGACTGAAAATCGCTACGCTTAAATTCAGTAGTTTAGAGAAAATCAGCTTCTAACTAGTAGGGATCAATGATGCATTTTGCTGCAGAAGACCACTGCACTTAATCAAAACCTGCTTCCACGGGTCTTCCTGAACAGAGTGGGGGTTGTGAAAGGGTATTTCTTTACTGGCTTGTCTTTCTCTCCTCCCTTCAATTTCCCCTCATCCTCTCCTATTTGGCTGGCTGTGTAAGGTCCTCATTTCATGTAGTAGGTCATGAATTCCTCTGACATTCTTATTTTGAATGCTGCATTTTTGCTATTTCAAAGAAATTGACTAGTGTTAAAGGCTATCTCCACTCAGGATTCCAGCTGCTGCCGCCCATTCTCAGCTCAAAGTCCTGCAGGCTCCTCTGACTCTATGAGCCTCCACAGGGTGCCCTGAAGAAGCCCCACCTTATCACTCATCACCCCGTAAGTGACATCAGCATCTCTTTGACCATTTCAGCCAGAGAGTTACTTCCCACTTCCCACTTTCATCACTGATACTTGTTGATGCTACACCTATTTATTTTCCCAATTTGCCATGCTCCCCTCCTCACACATTGAGGGGCTTCTCACCTGCTTTATTTCTTGCCTGGATTACTCTAACAGCCTTCCCTTTTGTCTCTGCCTTTATTTTGGGATCATTTTGGCTACTGGAGAGCAGAGTCAGCCCATCATCAAGGAGCATCCCCTGGTGGAATATGTCCACTCGGACCGGAGAAGGGAACCTCTCAGGCTTCCAGCCATGCTCTGTCTATGTGCCAAGGGCTCACTTGAGGGTGGAGGTGAGGGGAGGTGGGCATTAGGTCTGAACTGAAGTTTTGCTGAGGCCTTCAGCCTAGAAGTCCAGACATATTTTCTGCTTCAAAACAAGATCCTTGCTACACTTCTTCTGTAAAGGAGATGCACGTCCTGGATTGTCAGGATCATGGCACCAGCCAGTGATACTCTAAGGCTGAGCAGGAGTGAAATCAGAAACAGAGCATGTGCTTAGAGCTAGAAGAAGCAAGGAAGACATAACTGAAAAGGCCTAGTTATTAATTCTGGGGCCATCTGAGGGCTATTAGGAATATTTTTTTTAGTTTTTTTCATACCTACTTAAAATTCTACATAACATCTATTCCTCTAGCCCCATGTACTAGTTTCTGCAAATATATATATATATATATATATATATATTTGCAGGGCAATATATATACCAATTACGGTTGACCCTGGGACAACACCAGTTTGAACTGTGTAGGTCCACTTACACACAGGTTGTTTTGATAAATACAGTACAATACTATAAATGTTTTCCCTAGCTTATAATTTTCCCATACCAAGCATTTGCTGAGCACTCATCATGGGCCAGGCCCTGCTCTAAACATCTATTATTTCCTTAGAGCTTTACAGCTACTCTGTCTATCCCGATGGGAAAAATTTGACCGTAGTAATCTACTCTTCCAAAAAGTTACTGAACAAAGCACAACTATTTAAAAATCTATTTGTAAACACGTGTCCTCAACTATCTTGGTTTTCCCAAATATGTTGTTTCATTTCTCCCGTGAATGCCCTTCAAATATGGCCTATTACAAAGGAAATTATTTTTTCAGAAGCTTTAGCACACTGCAAACACACACGGCAAGTTCATTAAGCTCACAGAACCCCTAGGGTAAGCCAGGGAAAAAACAGGTTGCCTTAATATACCACTCAAGTGTTCAGCAAGTAGGTTCTCACCATGTAACCCCGGATCAATAGTTTCTCAACAAAGTAGGGTAAGGGGGTGTTAGTGAAGAAAGAGAGAGAGAGTCTGATGGATAAAGTAGTTTGAGGATTATGCTACCTAAGATTAAAAAAAAGTTCATGAACTGAGAATGGGGGACTCACTTGCCACAATAATGAGAACAGATTATTTTCATTCCTGAAGGTTGCACACAAGGGAATAATCACCCAGAAAGGCTTCTCATTTTATACTTTTATTCTATAAATGCTCAGAAGCCAATATGTACAAAACTATTTAGCAAAATGCCACCATGGGGTTCATAGTTTGTAATTTTCAAAAACAACAACCAAAGGCTGCTGTACCTCATAAATTATGCAGTAAGAGGTTTTGAGTAAGATTGAAAAATAGGAATAAAACCTACACTCCCAGTAGGCAAAATATTCCTTGACATTTTTAATAATAATGAAACATAAGACCGCAGTGGGGCAAAACGAAAACACATTTGCATGTCAAAGAATAGGTTCTATTTAATTTGTTTAGGTTTCTTTCTTAGCTATTCTCTTTCTTTTGGCATAACTTCAAGGTTATGAAGAAAGTAATAAATGTCTAAATAGTTGAGAGGAGGTATGAACACAGACGAAAACAGCTGACTTTCTAAGCAGATGCTGGAAGGTGAGAAATCGTATGCAAGAAGTGACTTCTCCCCTTTGCTTCTTGAATGCAGACATGTTTCATTTTCAGAAGGTAAAAGAGGAAACCAAAGTATTGGCTAGCTTGTGCTTATGTAATATATATTCTCCTGACCATGCATATGTTTAAGGGTGCTGTGCTGTGCTGTGTTGTGTGGAAGCTTACCTAATTGTCACATTTTTGACCTTTCCTCAGGAGAAGTGCTATGGTAACAATATCCTTTGACACCGCACATTTTCCCCCATTGTTTTTCCTTTTTTCTCCTTAGGAGAAAGAAGTTGAAGCTCTGATTTATAGTGAACTGAGTTTCACAGGTTCAGATTTAGAATTGAGGAAACACATTATGTAAACTTTGGTTGACCTGAAGAGCTTTAAGGACATTAGGAAACAAAACAATGAAAAAAAAAACCCATTTTTATTATAATTTTTTAAAAAATCAATCCTTTTTATTTTAGGATTGTTTTTTATTTCTTAGTAAGTTAAAAAGTATTTTAATAGCCGGTAAATCAATACAAAGAAACAAAAACGTTTTCTATAGATTTTCTTCTTTTTAATTAATGCTGTAAATCTTCTTTAGTTGAGAAAGGGCATTGAGAGAGACTAATTTATGTTTGAAATATCATTTTAACTTATCAGGAAGGCATCTCGTGAACCTGGGACTAAATGATTCACTTGGTGGTCACAGTGTGCGGAAGAGAGAGAACTAAGTTTTTCAAGAGCTTATATATGATACAGACAAATATTTTCCAAGATTAGATTTTGTTGAACTGACCTTTAATGCACAGGAGAAATGTTGCAGTACTGTGTGGAGACATGGGTCTGAGCTCTGTGTTTGGATCTGTTCGCTTCACTCTTGCCCCTGCTGAGGTGAGATCTTTTCCTCCAGGGCAGAGCAGAGTGTGCCCAAGTGCCTGGCACTTGCTAGGACCTCAAATATTTGAAAGAGGATACGTATAAGTGCCCAAATGAATGGGTGGAATTAAATCTCGCCAGACCTATTTGGATGCTAACGGTTAGTGAACCCCAGGATATGGGGCCGCAGCTCCTTTACAGAATTTGAAATGGCCCATGAATGAATTAATTTAACATGGTAGTCCAAGTATCACTTGGGATTTTTGTTTTTTGAAGATTTTGTTTATTTCTTTGAGAGAGAGCACGTGAGCAGGGGGAGGAGCAGAGGGAGAGGGAGAAGGACAAGCCTTAAGCTGACTCTGAGCTAAGTCCAGAGCCTGACTATAGGCTTGATCCCAGGACCCTGAGATCATGACCAGAGCTGAAATCAAGAGTCAGGTGCTTAACTGGCTAAGCCACCCAGGTTCCCCCAGGTATCACTTGTTTTGTTCCCAAGTTAGGTGGAATCATTCTTAATTTTCCAATCCCATGGTTTCTCTTTCCTCATGGGCCTCCACGATCATGTTTTTCTACTCCTGATGATCCCCGTATAGCTGGGGTTCTAATTCTTGCTCTTTCTCCCTTTTATTGTGTTATTTTGGATAGATTAGCATTTATAAGAGGGGGTACAGATGCCTACATCTCAATGTAATTAAGTTTTAATGCAGTGACCCATGTCTTCTACTGGGTACATAGAAACTTCTACTTGCAAACTTGCAAAAAGAAACTATCATGGGCCGCAGGAGAAACACCGGCACCAGCACGACCAGTAATAATATACTGAAAAGGGAATGTCTTGGCTGAGATATAATTATATATTTATTTTTTAAAAAAGTCTTCTTTTTTTTGTTTTTTTAATTTATTTTATTTTTTTTAATAATTTTTTAAAATTTATTTTCAGCGTAACAGTATTCATTGTTTTTGCACCACACCCAGTGCTTCATGCACTCTGTGCCCTCTCCATTACCCACCACCTGGTACCCCAACCTCCCACCCCTCGCCCCTTCAAACCCCTCAGATTGTTTTTCAGAGTCCATAGTCTCTCATGGTTCACCTCACTTTCCAATTTCCCTCAACTCCCTTCTCCTCTCTAACTCCCCATGTCCTCCATGCTATTTGTTATGCTCCACAAATAAGTGAAACCATATGATAATTGACTCTCTCTGCTTGACTTATTTCACTCAGCATAATCTCTTCCAGTCCCGTCCATGTTGCTACAAAAGTTGGGTATTCAACCTTTCTGATGGAGGCATAATACTCCATAGTGTATATGGACCACATCTTCCTTATCCATTCATCCGTTGAAGGGCATCTTGGTTCTTTCCACAAATTGGCGACCGTGGCCATTGCTGCTATAAACATTGGGGTACAGATGGCCCTTCTTTGCACTACATCTGTATTTTTGAGGTAAATACCCAGTAGTGCAATTGCAGGGTCATAGGGAAGCTCTATTTTTAATTTCTTGAGGAATCTCCACACTGTTTTCCAAAGTGGCTGCACCAACTTGCATTCCCACCAACAGTGTAAGAGGGTTCCCCTTTCTCCACATCCCCTCCAACACATGTTGTTTCCTGCCTTGCTAATTTTGGCCATTCTAACTGGTGTAAGGTGGTATCTCAATGTGGTTTTAATTTGAATCTCCGTGAGGGCTAGTGATGATGAACATTTTTTCATGTGTCTGATAGCTATTTGTATGTCTTCATTGGAGAAGAGTCTGTTCATATCTTCTGCCCATTTTTTTATGATTGTCTGCTTTGTGTGTGTTGAGTTTCAGGAGTTCTTTATAGATCCTGGGTATCAACCTTTTGTCTGTACTGCTCCCATTCCATGGGCAGAATATTTGCAAATATCTTCTCCCATTCCGTGGGTTGCCTCTTTGTTTTTGTGACTGTTTCCTTTGCTGTGCAGATGAAGTCCCAAAAGTTCATTTTCACTTTTGTTTTCTTTGCCTTTGGAGACATATCTTGAAAGAAGTTGCTGTGGCTGATATCTAAGAGATTACTGCCTATGTTTTCCTCTAGGATTCTGATGGATTCCTGTCTCACGTTGAGGTCTTTTATCCATTTTGAGTTTATCTTTGTGTATGGTGTAAGAGAATGGTCGAGTTTCATTCTTCTACATATAGCTGTCCAGTTTTCCCAGCACCATTTATTGAAGAGACTGTCTTTTTTCCACTGTATATTTTTTCCTGTTTTGTCGAAGATTATTTGCCCATAGAGTTGAGGGTCCATTATCTGGGCTCTCTACTCTGTTCCACTGGTCTATGTGTCTGTTTTTATGCCAGTACCATGCTGTTTTGGTGATCACAGCTTTGTAGTAAAGCTTGAAATCAGGTAACGTGATGCCCCCAGTTTTATTTTTTGTTTTTCAACATTTCCTTAGCGATTTGGGGTCACTTCTGATTCCATACAAATTTTAGGATTAAAAAAATCTTCTTTTTTAAAAAAGATTTTATTTTCATTTATTTGACAGAGAGAGACACTGCAAGAGAGGGAACACAAGCTGGGGGAGTGGGAGAGTAAGAAGCAGGCTACTCGCTAAACAAGGGGCCCCGATGTGGGGCTAGATCCCAGGACCCTGAGATCATGACCTGAACCCAAGGCAGACATTTAACGATTGAGCCACCCAGGCACCCCTGAAAAAATCTTTTTGATGAGGGAAACTATGTTCAGCACAATCTCATGTTAATGGTTGTTTCTTGTGTTTTAAGATTGTGATAGAATATTATTCCGTACAAAAGCAATCTATTATGACATGATCACATCAAACCTTCTTGACAAAATATAAATTGCTTATGTGTTTATAAAATATTACTAAATATCTGTTACCCATCCTCCATTGTAAAGATACCCCTGACTATAAAATACAGTCAATTTTTTTCAGTTTTGATTTGATTATTTATACTTGGGGGAAATAAGAATTTTCAAAACATCTATTAGAACAAAGTTAGTGTCTGCATCAGAAATGATCACCAAAGCCATTTTTTAAAAGTGTTTTAGTAAACTAAATGATTAGTCTATTTTTTAAGTTAAAGTACAGAAAAAAAAACTGTTAGAAATGTAATTTACAATTTATTTTGAAGTCTGAAATGGTGAAAAAGAGATTCATCATAGCTCAAATATCCTCTGTCTCTCCTTATCCCAAACCCATGTGTCTAATATATAATTACCCTAAATAAAACAATATACAGAAACACAAACTATACATTTTCATGTGGAAAACAGCTTAAATGTGGTAATTTTGTGGACAGATTTTCTATCTTCTTTTTATCTATCAATCTATCATCTTTTTTCAGCTTTACTGAGGTATAATGGATAAATAAAATTGTTAATTTTTTATTTTCACTGTTGCTTTTTAACCCACCAAAAATAACTTTATAATGCAACCCTTTAGACAGTTACTTTGTTACTTTCTTTGCTTTCTCCTTCTTTAGAAAATAATGTCTCAATCTTTAGCAGCAAGACTGCTAAAGGGAAGCACTATCACCTGAGATCCCAAACTCATCAGTCTGCCTACAAACTTCACTGATGACTACTTGCAGATCGGCAGCTCTCCGGTCACTTGACATATTCGGTATTGGTGTTCTGGTCTTAAGAAAGTTCTCCCTTTCTCCATAGACCTTAATTTCACGTTCAGTTGTAAATAGCTCAAGCATTTTGAGGCTGTCGCAGTCCATTAAATTTACATTCAGAGTGTACAATATAATGATTTGGTATATGAATACATTACGAAAGGATTTCTACTATCGAGTGAATTAATGCATCACCCCATACATTTAACTTTTTTTGTTTGCATGTGTGTTTTTTGTTTGTTTTTGTTTTTATTTTTCAATTATACAAAATAGTATTATCAGTTCAGGTCCCCATGTTATCCATTAGACACTCAAACTTTATTCATCTTAGAAGAGAAAGTCTGTTTTTCCAACCTATGCCCCTTTTCCCCACTCCGCAGTTCCTGGAAACCATTCTACTCTGTTTCTATGAGTTCATTTTTCCTTTGTTTTTTTGTTTTTGGGGTTTTTTTGTTTGTTTGTTTGTTTGGTTGGTTGGTTGGTTCTCATATATATGAGTGACATCATGCAGTATTTTCTTTACCTGTCTGGCTTATTTCACTTAGCTTAAGGTTCTCTAGTTTCAGCTATGTTGTTGTAAATGGTGGATGTTCCCTCTTTTAAAAGGCTGAATAATATTCAATAGTGTGTATGTATCACATCTTCTTTATCCATTTATCTATTGATGCTTAGGTTGTTTTTATACCTTTATACCTTGGCTATTGTGAATAAGAGCGAATGCTGTAGTAAACATGGGAGTGCAGATACCTTTTTGAGATACTGATTGTGTTTCTTTTGGATACACAATCAGAGGTAGGATTGTTGAATCATACTATACCTCTGTTTTGAATTTTTTGGAGAATCTCCATACTGTTTTCCATGGAAGTTGTGCCAGTTTGCTTTCCCACCAACAATATATTATGCATGGGTTCACCTTTCTCCACATTCTCCCCAGCACCTGTTATCTGTTGTCTTTTTGATAATAGATACCCTAATAGGCATGAGGTGGTGTGTCATTGTGGTTTAGATTTGCATTTCCCTGATTATTAGGGTTTTGAACACATATTTATGTATTTTTTGGCTATTCTTTTGTCTTCTTTGGAAAAATGTCAATTCAGGTCCTTTGCCAATTTTTTAATCGGGTTAATTTTTGCTATTGAGTTGTATGAGTTCCTTGTATATTTTGGATATTAACACCTTATCAGCTATGTGGCTTGCAAATATTTTCTCCCATTCCACAAACTGCTTTTTATTTCATTGATGGTTTCCTCTGCTAGGCAGAAGCTTTTTAGTGAAGTCCTACTTATTTATTCTTGCTTGTGTTATCTTTGCTTTTGATGTCTTAGCTAAAAAGTCCACGCCAACGTTAATTTCAAGGAGCCTCCCTGCTCTGTTTTCTTACAGTTTTATGATTTCAGGTCCTGCATTCAAATCTTTAATCTGTTCAGGTTGAGATAGAGGTTCAGGTTCATTCTTACGGAAGCAGATATCAGTTGTCCCCGTACCATTTGTTGAAGAAACTATCTGTTCTTCACAGTGTAGTCTTGGTTCCTTTGACCAAAACTAATTAATCAGGTACATGCATAGGTTTATTTCTGGGTTCTCAATAATTTTCCATCGGTTGGTGTGTCTGTTTTTAATGCCAATATTATACTGTTTTGATTATTATAGATTTGTAATGTAGTTTAAAAGCAGGAATAGTTACGCCTCCAGTTTTGTTTTTCTTTCTTCAGAGTGCTTTGTTTATTCAAATTTTTGTTTGTTTGTTTTTTATGCTTCTGTACAAATTTTACAATTGTTTCTTCTATTTCTGTGAAAATGCAATTGGAATTTTGATACTGATTGTATTGAATTTATCTACCACTTTGGGTAACAGGCATATTTTAAAAATAGTAATTCTTCATATCTATTTACATAGAATATCTTTCTATGTATTTGTGTCTTTTTCATTGTTTTTTTTTATTAGTGTTTTATACCGTTCAGCAAGTAAAACTTTCACCTCCTTGACTAAATTTATTTCTCAGTATTTTATTATTTTTGTTGCCTTATATATGAGATTGCTTTCTTAATTTCTCTTTCCAATAGATCATTGTTAGTGGATCCAAATACAATTTATTTTTATAATAATTTTGTACTGTGAAACTTTACTGAGTTTTTACTAGTTCAAACAGTATCTTGGTGGAGTCTTTAGTGCTTTCATTGTAAATAATCATGCCATCTATAAACAGAGGTAATTTTGCTTCTTCTTTTGTGAATTGGATACTTTTCAGATTTTTTCCCCTTGCCCACTTGCTCTGGCAAGGACTTCAAGTACTCTGTCGAGTAAAAGTGATGAGAGTAGGTATCCTTGTGTTATCCCTGATCTTAAAAGAAACATTTTTAACTTTTCACAATGAAGTATAATGTTAGCTGTGCCTCGTCATAAATCTTCTTTATTATGTAGAGGTTATATACTGAGCTTGAGTAAATAAGAATGGAAATTTTTATTGCACCCATTTAAAAACTACTTCTCTTGTTTTCCATAGTCCTCTGAGACTCATGTTTGCAAGTGCTGTTGTTGATCAGAGCTAAGTGATCAGAGGTAAGGAGGCTCCTCCCTTGGGTGACAGCTCTAAAAGTTGGGCCATCATGTGTGTGGAAAAGTCCTTTCAGGGAAATGCTGGAAGGTTCCTCTTTGGGGTTCCAGAGACGATCAGTGTTAGTGCTGAGATGCATGCTAATTGGATGTTAGATCCTGAGGCAGTAGTTGGTAAAGCATGTAGTCAATCTTTTTTCAGGAAAAGAGTGGGAAATCTCTTTTTTTCCTGCTTTCTTGGCACAAAGCCTTGGGGGGAATAGCCATAGGGAATGTGGCCTGTTTACAGCTGCTTTTCCTTTTGCTATAGTCCTTAGAGACTAATGAATGCAAGTCTCATTGGTTAGAACCAGGTAAACTGGGATCTCATCCACTAGGTGGTAGCCTTCCCAGTTGGGGTGCTAGATATTTGGTCCACCTCCTTTGCTCCTCAGCAAGATTCTGGGACTTGGGTTTTCCCTCCTGGTTCTATGGGGCTGTGCCAGTTGTGGGGCTTATGGTGAGAATGTGTCTCAGCCTAACCTACTTGTTTCTGTTTGGGCATTCTCTCTCTCATGATATATAAGACTCATTCAACCTACTTCTGGATTTTCCCTCAAAGGAAGTAACTTCATGCGTTGGTGCATATTTGATATGTTGGTGGGAGGAGAGAAATTCAGGAGTCTCGTAAGTCACCATCTTGGTCTGGAGTCTCAGTGGTTCTCAACATATCTATTTATTAGTTGAAAGGAAAGTCAGAATTCTAAGAATGCGCACTGTGCTTAGAACAATTGGCAGTTCTTTATGGGATAAGCCAGTGGGAGGGAGACTATCTTCCCTGGTTCATTTTTAAATGTGTGTGTGTGTGTGTGTGTGTGTGTGTGTGTGTGCATGTGTGCGTGTGTGTGTGTGTGTGTGTGTGTAATTTTTTTCCTGCTAATTTTATGCCAGATGGAGATACGTGACCAATAACACCCTCTCAGGTGCCTGTTCTTGTACAATTGACTCTCTAGTGGGACTGGGACTCTGATAGGGGAAATAAATACATAAACAGGAAAGAGGTACATAAGGCAATTTCAGATCAAAGAAAATGCTCTGTAGAAAATAAAATCATGACCGTGTGAGAGAGGTTTACCACAGATGCAATTTTGGGTTAACAGAGAGTTTGTAAGAACAGAGAAATCTCTGAGAAGTTTACAAACATATATGCCCTGTCTGGTAAATGATGCCTCATCCCCCTAATAATTTCCAGGACTCCTCCTCCCCTTGGGAGTGTCAATCAGGTGAGACTCATGAAAATATTAATGATGCCCTATTTGCTTATAAGCTGTTAAGGAGATGATTGAAAATTCTGTTTTACTTAGATGTCATATCAAAATATTCTTGTGAGAGAATAGTCACAAAAAATTGTGTAATTATACTGCACAGAGAGAAAAGCTTGGGAAACTTTCGTGCTTCAGAAGACTTAATGAAGAAAGGAATGCTGTTAATGAAAAGGGGGGCAGGGGAACAAGATTGACCAAAGAAAAAGAAGTAAAGAAAAAGAAAAAAAAAATGCAATTTCCAGCAAAAATTCCCCCTCAAATTTAATATACTGAAGAGGCTTCTGAAAAGCCTGTCTCTAATGGAGACAAAAGCAGCAAACCACTGTGTTACATGGGTGGGTGGGTGGGAGCAACAGATACTGTAACCTGACGCGCAGCCATCATCAATGAGAAGAACATGTTTTAAGGTGTGGCCGTGGGGTTGTCCTGTCATTCTGCACTCCTTAGTATCCTATTAGAGACAAAGGAAAGCAAAGAGATCTTGAGTTCTTTAAAAAAAAAAAAAAGGAATAAAGCATCAATTTTTTGTGTTTGGTAAATGGATTTTGCTGACTTATCATCACAGGAGAAATTTTCAGCATCTATAATCAGTCTTTGACATTATTTGGTATGTGTTCTATTAAAAATGTTAAGTTAATTACATCTATTTGATGGTAATCACATATCATATATCTGCAAGACTAATGCTATAAGGAAATTCATCCATCAGAAATATTGCCATATAACCAATTTCTTTGGGTACTTATGATACCAACAAGGATACAGAAACTTTACTTGGCTCTACAAAACCTGTGGTCTGTGAAGGCAGGGGCTATGTCCCATACATCTTTTTACACTCGATGTTATTTCCAATAGTAAGTAGAGAGACATTTACAGAGGAATTTTTACTCAAAAATAATAAGATATTCAGAAGAGTAGGTCATCTACTTCATGAAGACAGGGACAATAATTTTTTTTCTTCTGTGTCTCCAGCACTCGGCACATATTAATACACACTGTTGAATGAATGAATGAATCAAAGAATAAATTAATTGAAATGGGAATTGTTAACCAACAGAAAAGAAGCCTGATAAAGTTGTGGGAGCTGAAGAAGTTGACCTGTGGGAAATTGTTGGACATATAATGTGTGTCCTTGAGAGGTTCATCTAGGAATAGTGATTAATTTTAGGCAAAGAATTTAATTCAACATAAGGGAGAATGTGCTATTGTAATTGCTGGTATAGTGCAGCTCGTGCTAATACATAGTCTCTCTGAATGTGTGTTCATGAGTATCTACTGAACTGTCCAGAAGAATTTTTGTCCCAAAGTAGTATTTTAAGGGTGCCTGGGTGGCTCCATTGTTTGGGTGATCAACTCTTGGTTTCGGTTCAATTAATGATCTCAAGCTCCTGGGCTCAGAGGGGAGTCTGCTTGAGGTTTCTGTTACTCGCTCTTCCTCTGCCCCTCCCACTGTTCATGAACTCTCACTCTCTCAGGGAAATAAATAAATCTTAAAAAACTCAAAAGACAAAAGTAGTGTTTAATAAATGTTTGCATAAATGCATATGTAAATAATGATTAGAGCTGTTCACCCATATGGGAAGAGTGATCTTCCTATCGTTGTAGGTGTTCTGGAATTGCCCCAGTCATTATGTAGCCTGGATATGGAGCAAGAATGAAAGCATAAATAGAAGTTGGATTAGATACCATGCGATGTCTGTCCGCATAATATAACCTTGATCTTCTAGGATTGCATTAAATTAGGACAGGCATTTTCTCTGCATAGGAAGTACTTTATCAAATTGTTAGGAAAATCTACCTCTCAACCTTCAAAGCATTTGTCAAAGAGGCATAATTTCTTGATCTATGATTAGGAGAGCTAGCTATGTATTCTCTGCTACAGACAGCTGCAGGAAGGTTTCATTGTTACCCTGGAACTAAAGTTCTTCTCCTTTATTCTTTCTAGATTATCTTCATCTTGATTGCAACCACATTATGTTGATTTTCAAAGATTCAGGTTGCTCAGGCCAATAGTAGAATCCTTACTTGGGAGCATAACTTAATAAAAGTTTTTTTCCTAGGTGATGCCAGGTTGTAAAGCTTCTGCAGAAAATTCACCATGGAAGCAGGGCTATAATTAATAGAATTCATATTATTAAATGCTCCATAAGCATTGGAGATCTTAAGTATCATCTAAAAGCTAAGTTTTGGGGTGCCTGGGCGGCTCCATGGGTTAAGCCTCTGCCTTCAGCTCAGGTCATGATCTCAGGGTCCTGGGATCGAGCCCTGCATCAGGCTCTCTGCTCAGAGAGCCTGCTTCCCCATCTCTCTCTGCCTGCTGCTCTGCCTACCTGTGATCTCTCTCTCTGTGTGTCAAATAAATAAATAAAAATCATTTTAAAAAAATAAAAGCTAAGTGTTGCTGAGGTCAATATAATGTGTGTCTCGGTGCTGTCATTTTGGACAAATCAGCAAGGCTGAAAGAGAGCTATAATGGTTGTGTCCTTAGTGTCTGTCATCCTTGCAGGAGAACTTTTTATTTATGTGACAAAGTCACATTAATTGGATTTTTTCCTAGGTGGAAATATTTTAAATTTGGAAGGCATCTTTAGAGCAAGCTCTCCCTTTCTACTCAGAAGAGATTCTCTGATTCATAACAGTCCTTACTGATGATCCTTAATATGCCTGGGAATGATCGTATGTTGCCTGTACACTTGCAGGTAGCTAACTTTTCATTTGGACTCCCACCCATGTATCGGTGGGCAAAAATGCAATATTACTTATTACCATTTATTCTTAACCTAAATTTTTATGGATTTTAGAAGACATTAAAGATAAAGATTTACAGAATGCAATGGGCACAGAATCCTAAAAAAAAAAGTAGAGAATAAAAATAGTTAAAGCATCAAAGTAGAGTTTGATGAAATGACGCTCATAAAGCAGTATACTGAATATTATGAAAAGTATTATATGCTTCTCTTCAGCAAAATGAGTCAGAAAAGTAATAACTGGTCAGTTTTATACAGCTCTTTATTTCATGCAATAGTCATCGCATTACAGGTGTATCCTTCAGATATTACATTCTTTCCATATGATGTAATAGTCAAGTGACTTCCCCAGAACTCCTGACTGAAACTAGAGTGGTGATATTTAAGCTCTTTGGGTTCTAAAGCCACAGCAGATATAACCATTTGGGTAACAATTTGCTAGTTGATTCTAAGAATTTTCAGATCCTTTCATTTGTTTGTTCTTTGACTCCTTGGTAAGGACCCTTCCTTCCTGAGGGGCCATTTCCAATGTTTGGGGCTGGTCGTTTCTTGGTCCAGCTAATGCAATATCAAGAGTTTAGTATGGAAAAAAAATTTTTTTAATGGAGACAGAGATGATTGGATTCAGATACTTTGTGTATGTATTTGAAGGCCGTTTGCAAAATTAAATGTGAATGGCATCCTGAAAACACCTATCAAGCTCTTCTTGCTCCTGTTCTAGATGTTTTGGAAAGGAAGTGTAAGATGAGAAATAAATACAGCCATTTATTTTGCTGACGTGTTTCTGGATGTAGGTCTGTGAGCCAGCTCTGGCCTTGGACAAGGCTTCAAGCAACGACAAAAAGGACAGCAGATTAATTTTTTCAGAAGCCAATTTTAGGGATGTTCTATATTCTGGAAGTATGCCCTCCCCGTGTTTCAAGGATGACTTGTCCAGTGGCAATGCCTTCTGAAATGTAAACATCTACCATAATCAAGGACAGATTTATTTTTGCCACATTGCTCATTTTAAATCCCAAGTGGTATAACCTGAGTTTAGAAGCTATGCTTTTCAATTTTATTATCTGTAAAAGGAAGATGATAAGAGTAGTACAGGTGGCCCTTGACTAATGTGGGTGTGAACTGCCCAGGTCCGTTTAAACATGAATTCCACCCCCCCCCCCTTGCAAAAGGCTTTATTGCTTTCATCTGGTCCATAGCTGGGTGAGGTCTTCCTGCTGGTTTAAAAAAAGTTGCCACGTGGCTACAGGCCGGGGTTCAAGCAGAAACTCTGCCACTGAGGGCGATGTCAGAGGAACCCCTCAAGGGCTTCAAGACTCTGGGGACTCCTGACCAAGCTCGACAGCGAGCCTTTCAAAAAGATACTCTCACAGCCCAGTCTGGGGGGCAGCCAGCCTGCCGAGGTGTCAGGTGACAGGTGCTCCTAATCTTGGCTTTTCGTCATGTAGCAAGTGGTTCTCCAGGAAGTCACCGAGATGGGCGTCTGTGCCAGCGGAGCGTAGGGCATGCAGATCCAAAAAGGGCCTGGTTGAGGTTCTTTCCCAGAGCTGTGGAGGCTTCCATGGAGCCCAGGGCTTTCCCGCACTCCTACGGGGACACCTTCTGTACGTCCTGGAAGAGGGCGTGGCCACCAGGCTGGTTTTGCCTCTTGTGCCTGCGTTGCGTGTCTCTTCCCCAGCTCCCGGGAGGTGTGACCCAGCTCTCTGGAGCTACCTGGTTGCCGTGGAAGTGAAAGCCAGAGAAAGGTAAGTGTGGGAGGGATGCAGAGCGGGTCGACAGCAACTCCACCGCAGTGGAATAATTCTGAGGACTCTGGGAGCTCATAGTTGATCCGCGGTAAGCTCAAATAATGGTGTCCGCTGATCCAGGAGGCAAAGGATAGCTGAGAAGATGGTTCCAAAGGTTTGGACGGGAAAAGAGCTTCTGGGAGGCTGAAGGCTGGGAAGAAGGGGCTTCACTAGGTCTGCTCCCTCCAGACACTTTTGAAGCAAGAGACAAATCCACCAGGCCAGTGGGTGCATTGCACATATATAGAGTTTTTACAGTACAGGGCTATAAATGCATTTTCTCATCCTTTGGTTTTCTTAATAATTCTTTTCTTTAGATTACTTTATTGTAAGTATACAGCATAGAATACATATAACAGTAGAAGATATATATTAATTGACTTTTTATGTTATTGGTAGGGCTTCTGGTAATTAGTAGGTTATTAATAGTTAAGTTTCCTGGGAGCCAAAGGTACACACGGATTTTCAGCTGCATAGGGGGTCTGTGCCTCGAATGCCCCCCAGCATTGTTCAAGGGTAACTGTACCTTCTTAGGATTGCTGCATGGACTTTGTAGCACCATAACATGATTGGGATTTGGAAAAAAGTCTTAGCTTGTTTCTGGCTGAAAGTAAGGACTCTAAAGTTGTAATTATTTCTGCTAGCTGGTCTGGGATCTTTCTAGCACATGTGATTTCGTAGTATTTGAAGGGATTTAGTTTTCAAATAGCTCTTATTTTGTGTGTCACTCTGATAATGTCCCATTTCCTGATTGCCAAGAAAGGCTGACTGGTTTGGCCAGGGTATGGCTGGAGAGACTTAAGGACACTGGTTTGGAGTCAGAATGCCTGAGTTATGACCTCAGACCCACAGTTTAGAAACTTGATGTTTTGAGTGTCAGTTAACTTCTCTAATCCATAGATGCCTTATATAAAGTACATAACCAGACATGCCTCTGAAGGCCGTCAAAAGGACTAAATGAGGTGCCCCCAGAAAGTTCCCAGTGCACCTCTTATTACGTGGGAGGTAGTCATTACATATTAGCCTGAATCAGGGGACAGAAAGAGTTCTCTCTGTCATTTCTACTGTTTGATAATGGGGACACTTCTTGAGTGTCCCTCTTAACTTTTCCTTTAAGATGTAAGATGTTTGTGATTTACTACCAATGTTAGTCATCCTAAGGATTTGATTTCCTCTGTGATTGCATGTGAAACTAGAGTTAAACCCTGAGGGAGGGAGTGGTAAGGATGGCCAGGTCCTTCAAATACCCTGAACACAATCCGCCATGCGAGGGCAGAGCATCTTTCCTTGATGTGGGGGAGATGTCTGGCCTTCCAGCACAGTTTCTGGAATTTACGAGGGATTGCATTACCCTGGTGGACTGACTTATTGATGAAACTGTAGATTGTGAATAGAGTCTGAAGAGTCTGTACCAGAATTTCCCAAAGAATAATGTTTGGAATGCACATCCCAATAAATCTGCACAAAACAAGCCCATTCCCTGGAGCACTGCCCCCCTCAGGAGAGTCAGGGGCTCAGGATCAGACTGTGTGCAAACCAGTGACCCCCATTTGATTATTTACTTATTTATGATTAAAGGGGAAGGCTAGGGACACCTGGCCGGCTGAGTCAGCGGAGCATGTATCTTTTGATCTCAGAGTTTTGAGTTCCAGCCCCATGTTGGCTGTAGAGTTTAACTTAAAAATAAAGCCTTAAAGGGTGGAGCTAGAATCGATGTCACCTTAAGTCTTTCCTCAACTTTGATGTTTTTTCCCTCTATGAATATACATGCATCTACTGTTTTGTTGTATTTTATCCTCATACAGCACCAGATAATGCTTTAAATTTCACTGGCATGATGTCTACATCATTGCCATATCCGCACAGGCAAATTTAAAAGACACCTTTGATTGGTTCTCCCATGAACATCCAGTAATTATTTTCTAAGTCTTATCTTTCCTAACCCAAGCCTTTGTCTGCAGGAGGAAAAATAATAATTAAATATAAGGAGGAAAGGTGAAACTACTGTGAAATTTTAATTATGTTTATCCGAGGGATTACAGATAATTTTTATAGTCTTCCTTTTATGCCTTCTGATTTATTATTTTTCCTACAATAAAATGATATTTATTTTATGACTTAAAGGTCAAAATGAATAAAAATTAAATTTTTAATGTTCTGATAACATTTATCCTGCTTTGCCTCACTGCTGTTTTCTCACAGGTAGCATATTTTTTATCATTAATATTTTATCTTTTTTACCTCTACGTGATATTGATCTTCTTCAATTAGATTGTAAGTTCTTTTAAGACAGGACCATTCCTGGAAAAAAATATAATCCCCTGAGATATTTATTGCTTACATATATTTTTCTCATTTCTTTGTAAATTGAAGAGGATAGAGTTTAAGTTGCTAGAGTGAAATCTTTTTAGGTTTTCAAATTGTTTTTTACTTAGAAATTTTTCCCTGCCTTCCTTCTGTTTCGTCATTTCATTCATGTTTTCAGATTTTCACGTTTTTAGTGGTTTCTCAACTAGTGATGTCTCTCTGCTTATTCCAGACAAGATGTAAATAAAGGTCAATGAATGGGAGTAAACGGGCAATGAAATAATTAATTCATACTTTGCTTTACCAAGAGCCAGTCAGGCATCTGTTGGGTCCGTTATCAAAGGAGCAAGACTGAGACAAAGTGAAAGTTATGCAAAGCCTTATTCTATGCCAAGCATTAGAAGTCAGACTGACCGGCCAGGGCTGCTTCTGAAGAGAGCGACAACACCTTGGTCTTACAGGTAGTTTTATAGGGCACATGCGCAGACCTCTACATATGTGGCTTTGGCTGATTGGATGTTTCCACCTGTCTGGCCTTGTTTTGTGTGTTTTAGTAATAGTTACCTGGAACCAATATCAATAACTGTTGAGGCGTTTATTAAACAAAATGGCCTTGTTTTAGGTGTGTGTTTTAGTAACAGTTACCTGGAACCAATATCAGTAACTGCTGAGGCATTTATTAAACAACAAAATGTCTACCTAGGCAACATGGAGTCACTATGGCTAAGTAGGACCAGGCAGGCCCTAGGGGTTTAACAGGTTTTAACGTGGAATCGGCCCCAACAGCACCCTTTCTTATCCCATTCTTCTTCTTTCTTGCCATGGTGAGTCTAGCCTAGACATTCTTATTGGAATTATGAGCTAGATTCCTCTGTCTCTAAGAGTTAGAGAACCCAAGACCTTCAAAGGAGAGGTTCTGATCTTGGATTGCAAGATCAGTAGAAGGTCAGGAAAGAATCATGGGTGCTCTTGGCCATGATGTCCTCTAAATCCTCTGCTCCGCTACAGACAAGAGATGTTAGGTGGTCCTCCTGCTGTACACTGGGAACAACAGGCTTATGGGATGCATTAAAAATCTGGGCCCAGGGCCAGTATTAGGGTGAAGAAAATGAGGTCAAATCACAAAGCATCAGGGTTCAAGCCTGTACTTATCTTGTGTTGATAATTTTGTTCTACATGAGTTATTTTGAATTTATTTTTAATTTTTAAAATATTTTATTAAAATATTATTTAATTTGACTCCTGGAGTTTTTTGCATCACCTTTTTTTTTATAATTTTTTATTTTTTATAAACATATATTTTTATCCCCAGGGGTACAGGTCTGTGAATCACCAGGTTTACACACTTCACAGCACTCACCATAGCACATACCCTCCCCAATGTCCATAATCCCACCCCCTTCTCCCAAACCCCCTTCCCTCAGCAACCCTCAGTTTGTTTTGTGAGATTAAGAGTCACTTATGGTTTGTCTCCCTCCCAATCCCATCTTGTTTCATTTATTCTTCTCCTACCCACTTAAGCCCCCATGTTGCATCACCACTTCCTCATATCAGGGAGATCATATGATAGTTGTCTTTCTCTGCTTGACTTATTTCGCTAAGCATGATACGCTCTAGTTCCATCCATGTTGTCGCAAATGGCAAGATTTCATTTCTTTTGATGGCTGCATAGTATTCCATTGTGTATATGTACCACATCTTCTTGATCCCTTCATCTGTTGATGGACATCTAGGTTCTTTCCATAGTTTGGCTATTGTGGACATTGCTGCTATAAACATTCTGGTGCACGTGCCCCTTTGGAGCACTACGTTTGTATCTTTAGGGTAAATACCCAGGAGTGCAATTGCTAGGTCATAGGGCAGTTCTATTTTCAACATTTTGAGGAACCTCCATGCTGTTTTCCAGAGTGGCTGCACCAGCTTGCATTCCCACCAACAGTGTAGGAGGGTTCCCCTTTCTCCGCATCCTCGCCAGCATCTGTCATTTCCTGACTTGTTTATTTTAGCCATTCTGACTGGTGTGAGGTGATATCTCATTGTGGTTTTGATTTGTATTTCCCTGATGCCGAGTGATATGGAGCACTTTTTCATGTGTCTGTTGGCCATCTGGATGTCTTCTTTGCAGAAATGTCTGTTCATGTCCTCTGCCCATTTCTTGATTGGGTTATTTGTTCTTTGGGTGTTGAGTTTGCTAAGTTCTTTATAGATTCTGGACACTAGTCCTTTATCTGATATGTCGTTTGCAAATATCTTCTCCCATTCTGTCAGTTGTCTTTTGATTTTGTTAACTTGCATCACCTTTTTTTTCTTTTGGACCCTAATTGGGCCAACATGTTCTCCTTAGCCAGGAGCTTGAAATATGGCATTGCTTTCTTCCATATATAATCTCTGGATTTTACAAAGGTAATATTTCACAAGTTAGTGTGGATTGATGGTCTTTTCCTAGGTTATTCTTGGATCCTCTGGAGGCTATTTCTGCTACTATGGAGGTGCTGGAACTTGACAGGGACCCCATTTCTCTTTCCACCTTGCTCTCCATTATATCTCTAGCCCACCTTGCACAACATTAGACACTTAGGAATGGCTCATTTAAAGAGTGTTTGATGATTTTTTTTAAGGTCATGTGTGTTGGGGTATGTGTGTACACATGTCTGTATAACACACACACATACACACACACACACACACACACACACACACACACAATTATGAATTAAGAATTCCAATTAGTTAGAGCCCAGGACTCCAGTTAATAAGGCCTTTAATGAAAAAAACCATATGTGTTTTTTGGTTTACTTATTTTTAAAGTAAGCATCTATTGGGCACTCTCCACGTGGTTACCATTTACTCTCCTTAGCATCCCACTGAGGTTAGTCATACTGTCACTCGTACTTTACTGACTATGGTGAGATTAGCGAACTACTCAAGACTACACAGGAAGTGGAGCCAAGATTCAAACCCAGTTGGTTTGACTGCAGCCCCAGTATCTGCAAGGAATTAGCAGAACCGCCTCTCAGGTGTGCTTTAATCATGATGTATTTTTCGCCTTGTCTGAGAACTCACCGTTGTCCGTGGCAGTACAGTCAGCCCTCTCTCCTGGTGCACACCACCCGCCTTGCCTTAGGAAGCATCGAGTGTGCAGCAGCCTACTGTAGCATGTCTGCAGCTTTTTTTAAAGGGTGCCATGGTTTCACTTCAATCTCACCTGCTACAAGGGGCCATAGGGGAAAGACTAGATGTAGGACATACATAGATGTAGGACATAGGAGAAAGATGGCTTTGTCCTTGAAGTTTATTTGAAAGAAGAGATTTTCTTCAGGTCAGGGAAGATTCATCCTTCCATTTAAAAAATAAATAAATAAATAAATAAATAAATAAATAAATAAAAGGTAGAAACAACAAACAAAAACAGCAAAGAGCAAATAATGTAATGATGTTCCCAAAGGGACAGTCCAATAACCACTCTGGCATTGAATTCTAAGTCTTCTTATCAGTGTGACTTGATGGAAGATTATGACCGCTATGGACTGTTATATTTGTGTCACCCTAAAATTCCAATTTGGATGTTCTAACCCGCAGTGTGGGTCTGTTTGGAGATGGAGTTTCTAAAGAAATAAAGGTTAAATGAAGTCATACATGTGGAAGCCCGATCCAAGAGGATTTGTGTTATCAGAAGAGACACTGGCGAGTTCTCACTCCAGCCACTCGTCTCTTGAGTCCACACACAGAGCAAGACCATGAGGATATATGTGCATGTTTCCATTCACTAACGTATTTAGGATAGTCATGAAAACCAAGAGATGGAGGTTAAGGCTGATGTAATGTTCCCGTTTCTTTTGGAGTAGAAGCTATTTCTGCCCATTTCAGATTTACCCACATTCCTTAGGAAATATACAGTGTTCTTCTATGTACTTTTAGAAGAAAAATAACTCCCTAATTTTCTTCCCTGTTGATGAAAAGAATTCAGTTGCTAGTTATTGGGTGTTCTGTCCCTTCAGCCTGAATTGAGGCACTGGAGAATTCTAATCTCTCTTCCTGCGTGTACTAGTTTGTCAGTTCGGGGGAAGCTATTAACTTCTCTCTCTATAAGTTTATATT
The DNA here is from genome assembly GCF_009829155.1 of Mustela erminea. Classification (NCBI taxonomy): domain Eukaryota; kingdom Metazoa; phylum Chordata; class Mammalia; order Carnivora; family Mustelidae; genus Mustela; species Mustela erminea. The sequence goes on from NC_045627.1 coordinate 71,027,320, forward strand.
GGCTCAAATGGGTGTAATAACAACTATCTCAAAGACCATTGTATACTCTCTGCTTTACCAATATGTTACACTAAACGAGACAAAGTGAAAACATGCCTGTTCATGTTCTTCCCTGAAGAGCTGCTCTTTAGCAAATGGTTGCCTAAGGGAATATGATGAAGAGAGTGGGGTCCCAGTGCAGTCATCTGCCAAGCCCCTTTTGCTAACGTTACCTGCAGGTTCCTAAGCATGACCCAGATCTAAACTTCTCTTAAGAAGCAGGCATTTAGGGAGTATCTCGGTGGCTCAGTCAATTAAGCTGCTGGCTTCAGCTCAGGTCATGATCCCAGGGTCCTGGGATCGAGCCCTGCATTGGGATCTCTGCTCAGTGGGGAGCCTGCTTCTCCCTCTCCCTCTGCTGCCCCACCTGCTTGTGCTCTTTGGCTCTCTCCATCATATAAATAAATAAAATCTTAAGGGGGAAAAAAAAAAAAGAAGAAGAAGAAGCAGGCATTTATTCACTGCGCAGTCTAGATGGAGAGGTCTTTAACTTACCTTAGTCCAATTCTTAGAAAGGTTTATCTCATCCGAATTATGTTTTTAATCAATAGGAATAGGATATATTTCAGAATAATGTATTATTTGATAATTATAATCATAAACAGCAAGTTTGATCTCTCTGCCTTATCAATACCTTATTTTGCAAGGATCTACATCGGTGGTTCTTAACCAAATGTAATTTTGCCTCACAGGGAGCACTTGGCAATGTCTGCAGACATTTTTGGTTATCACACCCAGAGGGGGATGCTATGACATCTAAAGTGTAAGAGAGGCAAGGGATATTGCTAAACATCTTAAAATGCATAGGGAAGCCCCTTACAACAAATAATCTGGCTTTAAACATCAATAATGCTGAGGTTAAGAAGCCTTAATCTAAACTGAGCTAAGTACCAAACTAATCCCCTTAGACTCTCTCCAAGAAAACAGGTGTTAATCTCGCCAGGAAGAGAAGGGCGGGCAGCTTCCCATTGCCACAACTGTCATACTTACTAGGTATATACCATGGGCTCACCACACTATAAATGTATGTGTTACTCCAAGACAAGATATAGTGTAATGACATCATATTAGAGTAAAGGATACAGCTTGCAGTGAGAATAACTTTTCTTTCGTTTTATTTCTATCACAAGCTGTAGTTCTATAAGCAAGGAAGTTAATTTTTTAGAGCTTCAGCAACCCTCAACAGTGTGCACGTGACTGTATAAAGAACTTATGTATGTAATATTCTTAGCACAGTGTTTCAATTTGCATGTAATATTCTTAGCACAGTGTTTCAATACAGGAACCACTCAGTAAATTATAGTTGTTACCATTATTGACATATTCTTACCATCATTATCATCATATCTCATCTTAGCCTAGAGTATAGTCACCTGTATGATACAACCTAAGCTGTATCATTTCATTAAATGAAATTTAATGAAAATCATCCATGCCAAGTAACCCACCTGTGACACAGTGGGGAAACTATCTTGAAGGGGGTCCAAGGAAAGTGACATTTCCTCAACTTACCCTTACCTTCTATTCTCATTTAGATTGATTTTTGTGGATAAAGATGTCAAGCCCTCAATGTGCTGATTGTTGATAGGCACTAATACCTTGCAATTTTCCTTCCAAAGGAATCTCAATTTATTTCCCGTGGCTATTTTTGAAACACTCAAGAGTTCTCCAGTTCATGCATTTTTTTCCACTTTATCAGTTTCAGTATTTCAGTTAGGAGAAATTTTATTGTTTCAAATTGCAGAAAATTCCAGAACTTGTTAGCTTTCGGGGAGAGGAGGGCGGTGAGCTAAATAAAGCTCAGATTAGACCTTCAGAACCTGTTCTGACTCTAATCTCATGTAAGTTTTCATCTCACTGTCTACCAGGTATTCAAGTTCCTCAACAGCAGCTCTGGGTCTGTGTCTTCTTATGATGAATCCAATGGAATTTTTGTTCTTTTTCTTTCTTTCTTTTTTTTTTTTCCCAGTCACTTAAGATCCTCAAAGGCAATAACTGTCACTTAGTCAACTTTGAATACTTTGAAATCTAGCACAGAACTCTACACTCAGCAAATATATAGAATTAGACTTTTCAAATAAAAGTGTGGCTAGAGATAGGTATGATAGCTCCATAGGGAAAACAAGAAAGTTGAGTCCCAGAGGAAAAAAAAAATATGTATGTATCTTAAATTGTAAAACTGGTTAGTAGCAGAGTCTAGGAAACCTTGTTTGCTGCCAAGACAGAGTCATCCAATTTCTATGACCAATGAGTGTGTTAAGATGCGATTGCTGTGTGAGGAGAAATATAATAAGGGTATGCTCTGGAAGAAGAGTTTTGTTGTTGTTGTTGTTGTTTTCCTTTTTATCTTTTACAAAGACCCATGAAAAGAGACACTTCAGGGGAGCCTGCGGGGCACAGTCAGTTGAGTGTCCAACTTGCTTTCAGCTCGAGTCATGATCTCATGGGTCGTAGGGTGAACCCTCACAGACTCTGCACTCAGTGGGTCGTCTGCTTTAGGATTCTTTCCCTCTGCTCCTTCCCCCACTCACACTCTCCCTCTCTCTAAATAGATAAATAATATTTAAAAAAAAAAAAAAAAGAAAGAATACACTTCCGTTCTTTGGTACAACATTGCTTATCAGCAAATGCTAGCTGAAACTGCAGCTCACCTTACTTGCCACAGAAAAGGCCAATATATTGAGGCTGGCAGAACCAAAAATTAGGAGGAAACTGGCCCATGATGCTATCTTTAAGCTATGTGTTTAATAACCCAGGAATTGCCTCCTTCTGCCATTCTTCTTATTATTCAATACAATAAATATGTTCATCATTTAAGCCAATTAGAATAGTGTTTCTGTCCCTTGCATTCAAAAGCATCCTCATGGGTATGCACAGGGTCAGGGCTTTTCCGAGAGGTCAATTCACTTATGAAGAAAGACTTTGTCTGGAATATTGTCATTTTTTTCTGGCCTAAGCTGATGGAGAACGTTGGCCTTCAGTCAAGCATTGCATCTATTCAAAGCTTGCAACACAGTACACAGACCTGCTTTGCTGCCTTTGCAACAAGAGTAAGACTGTTAATATAGCTTTTGTCCTTACAGAGTTTTCACTCTCCCCAAACTCTTGGAGACTGGCCTGCCAGCCTGATAAGGTAGGACCTAGCAGGTTCTTCTGTTTCTTATCTCAGCACTGCCAGGTACAAGGTAGGCACATCCTCAACAAGAGTTGATTCATTGATCGGTTGATCTGGGCAATGTGCATTCAGGAGATACGGATCTCCAGAATCAGAGGAGAGGAAAGGGGAATCAGAGAGAATTAAAAAAAAGTGTGAGTCAGTTTCCTTTATGTTATGAAAGCACTAGTCTAGATTTTGCTTTGAATTAATGGGAGGCCTGGTCCCCAGGAATTGGCAGTCACTTGCACTTAGGATTCTAAGGGATTTTGTTTTTTTCTGTTTTGTTGTTGTTGTTGTTGTTGTTGTTGTTGTTGTTGTTTTGTTCTTGTTTTTTTGTTTTTTGTTTTTTGTTTTTTTTTGAGGGGGTAGAGGAAAAAACAGGAGGGGCAGAGGAAAATGGAGAGAGAATCTTAAGCAGACTCCCTGCTGAGTGCAGAGCTGGACATGGAACTCAATCTTACAACTTTTCAGATCATGATCTGAGCCAAAACCAAGAGTCAGAGGCTTCACTGACTGTGCCATTCAGATACCCCTAGAGTTCTGAGCTTTTGGATGAATAAATAAAGAACATAACTTTGATTCAAATGCAGAATGTAGCCCATATAATTCCTTCCAAATTAACAACCTACCATGGTGAATAATTTTTGTGTGCACTGAATTTTTTAAAATTTTAGTTGAAGTAAAAAAAAAATATGAAATTTACCACCTTGACCATTTTTAAGTGTATAGTTTAGTGGTGTTAAGTATATTTACATTGTTGTGTAACAGATCTCTAAAATTTCTTACCTTGTGAGGCTGAAACTCTATCTCCATCAAACATCTTGTTTCCCCTTTCCCTGTTCCTGACAATCACCATTCTATTTCGTGTTTTTATGAGTTTAACTACTTTAGATACCTTTTATGAGTGGACCCTTACAGTATTTGTCATTTTGTGACTGGCTTATTTCACTTAGTATAATGTCCTCATTGTGTATCCCTGTTTTATAAGGAGACGATTTTCTTCTTTTTTTGACACGGAATAATATGCCATTTTATGTATATGACACATTTTATTTATTCATACATCCAGTCATGGACATTCGGGGTGCTTCCTCCTCTTGGGGGCTATAGTGAATAATGCTAAAGTGAATATGGATGTACAAATATCCCTTTGAGATTCTGCTTTGAATTTTCTTAAATATAGACCCAGAAGTGTGTGATTGCTCAATCATATGGTAATTCTATTTTTACTTTTTTGGGAAACTCTCATAAGACATTCTTTTGGGGTTGCAGCACTTTATATTCCCATTAAGAATGCACAAGGATTCTGATTTCTCCACACCCTTCCCAAAACTTGTCATTTTCTGGATTTTTGTTTGTTTGTTTGTTTGTTTTTTGATCATGGTCATCTTAATGGTTAGGAGTTGATATTTTAGTTTTGAATTGTATTTAGCTAGTGATTAGTGACTTTGAGGATCTTTTCATAGGCTTGTTGGCTATTTATATATTTTCTTTGGAAAAATGTCTGTTCAACTCCTTTGCCCATTTTAATTTGTTTTGTTGTTGTTGTTGTTGTTGAGCGTTAGGGACCCTTCCTATATTCTGAATATTGATCCCATATCATTTATGTGATTAGCAAATATGTTCTCCCCTTCTGTGGGTTCCCTTTTCACTGTATTGATTGATTCCAGAAGTGTTTGAATTTGATATAGTTCCATTTGCCCAATATGTACTCTTTTTGTCTGTGCTCATAGGGTCGTATCTAAGAAATCATAATCAAATCCAATCTCCTTAAGCTTTTTCCCTTATGTTTTCTTCTAGCAGTTTAATAATTTCAGGTCTTATGTATAAACCATTTTGAGTTAATTTTGCATACGGTAGGAGGTAAGGATGCAGCTTCATTCTTTTGCATGCGGACTCCAGCTTTCCTATCACCGTTTGTGGAGGAGAACATCCTGTTTCCAATGTGTGGTCTTGGGACCCTGAGCAAATTCCTAAGTCTTGAAGCATACAAAGAACTGGAGGTAGATACGTGTTTTGATAAATATAGTATTTTATGTTGTTTTCAAAGAGAGTTTTAGCTCTTTAGAGCCAATGTCTTACTTTAACATGACACACGACCAGAAATGCTAGTCCTTCGGCCTTGAATTCTCATTTGTTGTGTGATTTATTTTTCATGTGTTATAAATGAAACTACTTATTAGAATTAATTCTGACCTCTAATAGTGATATGTTAATTAGATTAAGCTTATCTAACTCCTACAGTTGCTCTATACCATGTGTTTCCTAGAAATAAGACCTCACTCTGAATTTGGGGTCATCTGTAGCTTTGATGAGCCCAAAAAGGCATTTTAAATGGGATGAATTATATGTGCTCTTTGGTAGGTATTATTGATAGGATGTGAGACAAATTAATTTATTATATACTTATTGAAATTCTTCTTTGTGTTCAGTGGCTAGTTAGATGACAGATTAAAAAGATATTTTTCTTCTTAAGGAATAGGTGGTTTAGTAGAAGTAACACATGTATTTAATTATAATACATAATAGAAACTAAATAGCAAGGGCTGCGTACAGGTGAAGGATAAGTTCAGAAGTGAGGAGGTTCATGTTTAGCTGAGAGCATTAGAAAAAGCTTCCTGAAGGATGTGGTTTACCTTGTATTTGAAGTATTTTGAGTTGGGGTTATCTAATAGTAACTGATATTTATTAATACTTCTTCGGCATCTGCCTCTGATATTATTCTAAGCGTTTACTAATTATTTTAACCTTCATAATCATTTTATGGTATAGGTATTTTACTCCATTTTACAAATGGGTAAACCAAGGCACAGATTGATTAAGTCACCCATCCAAAGGCACACAGCTGGCAAGTAACAGAACTAGGATATGAAACCCTATAGTTGGACTCTAGAACCAGGGCTTCTAACTGCTCTGCTATAAGGCAGTTCAGGTTGGGTTAGAGTATAAATAGAAAATCAGGGTGAGAAAATGAGGAGGAGCGGAAGAGAGATGGCAGAGAACTCAGTCTTAACAGTGCATGAAGGGGTTGGCAGGAAAGGACATTAGACATGAAGGAAGGGCAGAGACAAAAAGGACTGTAAAAGGTAAGAGCTGTGATTTGCTCTGAGAGCACTGAAGAGTCATCAAAGATATTTTCATTAGGGAATAGTATGTTCAAAACTATGTTTTATAAAGATTAAACTAACTGGTGTAGAATGCTGAGAATGCACACGGTATCACTTGTGGGTTTAATTATGCTCATATTGCTGAGAGATAAACCCAGGCTCAGAGATACTAAGATTAATTACTTAAGATTCTCCAAATAGTAAGTAAATGAGATTAAAAGAGTTAACATTAAAAATCCAGTTTCTGGGGACGCCTGGGTGGCTCAGTTGGTTAAACAGCTGCCTTCGGCTCAGGTCATGATCCCAGCGTCCTGGGATCGAGTCCCACATCAGGCTCCTTGCTCGGCGGGGAGCCTGCTTCTCCCTCTGCCTCTGCCTGCCATTCTGTCTGCCTGTGCTCGCTCTCCCACCCCCCCCGCCGATAAATAAATAAAATCTGTAAAAAAAAAAAAAAAATCCAGTTTCTGTGGCTCTGAGACATCCCTCCTTTGCTTCCCTTTCCATTTCTTCTTTCTCTCTCTTTCTTTCCTCTTTTTCCCTCCAGTCTCCTTTCCTCTCCTCTCTTCTCTCGTTTTCTCTCCAGCTTCCTTTCCCTTCCCCTTCCCTCCCCTTCCCTCCCCTTCCCCTCCAGGCTCTCCTCCCCACTCTGCGTCCCCCCTCCTCTTCCCCTCCCCTCCCCACTCTTCCCTTCCACTCCCCTCCCTTTCCTCTCCTCTTCCTATTCGTCTTCTTCTTCTTTTTTTTTTTTCTCTTTTCCTTTAGTTTCTATTACCCAAGGAGAAGGCAGGGATGCCAGCTCGGCAACTCCAGCGCTACACAGAAGATGTAGTAGAAGCCTGCAGCTGGAGGAAAAATGGTAGTTTTCAAGGACTTGGAACATGCAAAATCCTCTTGTTTCCACTGTTGATTAGGACTGGGAGCTTGGAAAAACAGAAGCCAAAGAGAATTCTGCAGGTTTAGACAAATAGGTAGATATTGGAGCTATTAGTGAAAGTTGGAATAAGCAATGAGGAATGCATGTGGCCAGGAAGATAAACCTTCTAGATTCCAGACAACATCCAGGTAGATAAGTATAGGCATGTTGGAAAGAACTCAGAATGAAGATGGGGATTTGGAAATCCCCAGAGATGTGACGCTTGCCCCACTCTCTTGAACTTTACCAAAGGATTTTTCTATCAAATAAAGTAAACTAAGCCCAATTTTTAATATGAAATTTTATCATGGCAGCTCTATTTGATATCCAGGATCTATAATGAACTCCTCAAACTCAACACACCCAAAACAGACAATCATATCAAAAAATGGGCAGAAGATATGGACAGACACTTCTTCAATGAAGACATACAAATGGCTATCAGACACAGGAAAAAATGTTCATCATCACTAGCCATCAGGGAGATTCAAATTAAAACTACATTGAGATACCAGCTTACACCAGTTAGAATGGCCAAAATTAGCAAGACAGGAAACAACATGTGTTGGAGGGGATGTGGAGAAAGGGGAACCCTCTTACACTGTTGGTGGGAATGCAGGTTGGTACAGCCTCTTTGGAGAACAGTGTGGAGATTCCTCAAGAAATTAAAAATAGAACTTCCCTATGACCCTGCCATTGCACTCCTGGGTATTTACCCCAAAGATACAGATGTCGTGAAAAGAAGGGTCATCTGTACCCCAATGTTTATAGCAGCAATGGCCACGGTCACCAAACTGTGGAAAGAACCAAGGTGCCCTTCAACGGATGAATGGGTAAGGAAGGTGTGGTCCATATACACTATGGAGTATTATGCCTCCATCAGCAAGGACGAATACCCAACTTTTGTAGCAACATGAACGGGACTGGAAGAGATTATGCTGAGTGAAATCAGTCAAGCAGAGAGAGTCAATTATCATATGGTTTCACTTATTTGTGGAGCATAACAAAAAGCATGGAGGACATGGGGAGTTAGAGAGAAGGGTGTTAGGGTAAATTGGAAGGGGAGGTGAATCATGAGAGACTATGGACTCTGAAAAACGATCTGAGGGGTTTGAAGTGGCGGGGGAGTGGGAGGTCGGGGTACCAGGTGGTGGGTATTCTAGAGGGCACGTATTGCATGGAGCACTGGGCGTGGTGAAAAAATAATGATACTGTTATGCTGAAAATACATAAGTGAAAAAAAAAGACTATTTCAGCTCTATTTCAAAGACTTTGTCGTTTGCTTTACACTTTTAAAAATTTTTAAGACTTCTGTAAACAAAATAGTAGATTTATGGTTTTCCAGAATCCTGGAAAACACCACACCTTAACTAGAAAATCAATATTTAATCACTAATAAGAGAAACATCATCATTGACCCCTTGGTATCATGCATTGAGGAAAGCATATCACTCCCGTGTTGTCCTTCCTAATCATGAGAAAATAGAGACAAACCCAGTTTGAGGGACAATGTACAATACACCTGACCAGTATTTTTCAAAACTGTCAAGGAAATTATGTACAAAGAAAAAGCAAGGAAGTATTAAACATTGTAAGAGACTAAGGAAGCAAGATGTATAAAGGTAATGTGATATCCTGGATTGGGTTCTGCAAGAGGAAAAAGAACATGAGTGGATAATGTGTGCAATCTGAATAAAATCTAATATTTAGTTAATAGTATTATACCAATATATTTTTTTAATTTTGATAATTGCACAAAGTATGATTATATAAATATTAACAGGCGAAAGTGAGTGAAGGGTACTCAGAAACTCTGGTGTACTAATTTTGCAAATGTTTGTTAAATTTGAGTTATCACGAAATACAGAAGTCAAAAAAATAGATTAATACAACATTCGCTTGACCTTGTTGAGATATTTGTCCTTGGAACACACGTCATTTTGCCAAGAGGCAAAATAGCTACATAGAAAGGACACGTTCAGTTTTTCTAGCCATAGCTCCTGCTGAGGTCCAGAGACCGGTAGCATCAGACATATGAGCACACAGGTCTCCAGATGATTCCAGTTCCAACATCTGACCACTCTATCTGATGCCAATGAGCAAACATGAGCTAAACCTACTAGCCCCATCCAAATCACAGAATTGTCAACTATGTAAATGTCATTATTTTAAGTTACCAGTTTTTAGGGTGGTTTGTTTATTGCAATAAGTAATTGAAAGAGACATACAAGAAGCTCTTAAGGGTGGTTATTTCTGGGTGATTTCTGTTTTATTTTTTAAAAACATTTTGTATTATTATTACAGTGAATATGAAATATTAATGTAATTGAATTAATGCAACACTGGAAGAAAAGCCATTTACAAATGAAACTGTGCATTCCCATTTTCTCTCTAAAGTGTTGCAAATAATTTGCGTGGTTGTGACGTAAATGGAGCTGGAGACTTAGGGGAGGAATTGATTTCAGCAATAGAGAAGGGTTAAATAAATAAAAAAATTACAAATCTGTATTATCCCTGAGTGGACACATACTGTCTTATTATAGGATACATAAAAATTTGAGGAGAATTATGTGATATAGTAAATTCATTCCAATACCTGTTGACTATTTTGACTCTCATCCTTGAACCAGATTAGCAAAAACATCCCATCTTACAACTTAACACACATGAAACATGTCTATCTATTTACTTATTTTCTTCTCTCCTTTGAAATCATAATCATAGTAATAGGTGATTTTGTTGTTCCATTTATTACACAGAAGCCGGTAAGTCAACAACATAGATAAAACTTAATAGTATCAATTAAAGAGAAAACCATATTAATGAAACAGAGAGAGTTCATATGCTCATTAGATTTGAGTGTATTGGAAAGAGTAATAGTATGTTAGATATTGGAAAAATTATACTACATAGCCGATCAATACCCATGTGGCATTTTTGTTAGTGAATAGTTAGTATTAATGTGAATAGTTAGTATTAATAATTCTGACTTCATTTTACATATCCCAAATACTGAAGAAAATAGTGGAATCAATAGAGGGAAGCAGATGGGTCATTTAATTTATTTCTCAATTGCAGCTGACGCATTAGTTACAGAAATGTTCATGTCATTTATTTTTTATGGTCCATTTTACAGCTGTGTTTATTATTATAATAAATAAATGCATTATACCCTCTTATTAGAGCAGCAAAAGAAATTTCTTACAGCAAACACTCATGTACTTACATGACACAAATGCCCCAAATGGAACACCAGAAAAGGAGAATGTTCAGCCAACTGAAGAATAAAGCCTGGATGTGGTTGAAGCCAAAATCAGGAAAGTGCAATCATGGAAAAGGATAAAACATGCATCACAATGTTCACAGCAACAGTGTCCACGATCGCCAAACTGTGGAAAGAGCCAAGATGCCCTTCAACAGACAAATGAATAAAGAAGATGTGGCCCATGTATACGGTGAAATATTACTCAGCCATCAGAAAGGACGGATACACAACTTTTGTATCAACATGGATGGGACTGGCAGAGATTATGCTGAGTGAAATAAGCCAAGCAGAGAGACTCAATTATCATATGGTTTCACTTACTTGTAGAGTATAAGGAATAACATGGAGGACAGTAAGAGAAGGAAAGGAAAAGTGAATTGGGAGAAATCAGAGGGGGAGACGAACCATGAGAGACTGTGGATGCTGAGAAACAAACTTAGGGTTTTAGAAGGGAGGGTTGGGGGGGTGGGTGATCCTGGTGGTGAATATTAAGGAGGGCACGTATTGCGTGGAACGCTGGGCATGGTACATAAACAATGAATCTTAAAACACTGCATTGAAAACTAATTTTAAGATTTTATTTATTTATTTGACAGAGACACAGTGAGAGAGGGAACACAAGCAGGGGAACTAGGAGAGGGAAAGCAAGCTTCCTTCCAAGCAGGCAGCCCAATGCGGAGCTCAATCCCGGACTCTGGGATCATCACCTGAGCCAAAGGCAGACATTTAACCGACTGAGCCACCCAGGTACCCCTAGTGATGTAATTTTATGGTGACTAACATAACACACACACACACACACACACACACACACACACACACAAATATATATATATATATATATATATATATATATATCTATATATATACATATATACATATATACATATATATATACATATATACATATGTATATATATATAGTGATTAGATTATTAATACTCAATAAAGTTCACATTTCATACAGTCCTAAGAATACAGATAAACTTGAAAATTCATGTGTATGTTTTCCAGCAACAAATGATTGTGAATGACCATCCAGGTCACAGATAGATCAGTTATTGCCTCTAGTTTAGATTCTCCCTACAACTAGCAGGGCCTCGCAGGCTGAGCAGAAATATCCACACCAAGTTGATGTTGCATAGCTTCATTCATTATATTAGGAAAATGGGTGTTTATGGCAAATCAACAGCTAGATTGTTTTATTTTCTCAGAGACTCTGTTAGAATAATGTGAGATAGACACTGTGCGAATCAATACAGTGGTGCATACTTACTGAGCACTTGGGATATCCCTGGTACCATGTTTGGAGTCATCTGACCCACTGGCATCTGTGCTGACAGGTTTTTGCCAAGATAGTAGCACAGCCTGGAAAACCTATTCCTTGATTATTTGACTCTGTTACTAAAACCTGTAATTGTGCGGCTACTTCACCCAGCTATTATATCTCTCGATGTCGTAGCCTTGACTGACTTTCTGCTTAGGTCTCCTTTTATTTGTGATTATGATTTGTGATATCTCCTATTATTATGATTTTTTTAATTTATGATTTTTGTCCTTGAAAGTTTCTTGGTAAACTGAATTTTAGCAACTAGTAAGAACTTGAATTTAGAAGCAGACAGAGTTAGAGATTAAAATCTTGGCTCTTCCTATGTGAGATATATGACATCAGGGAACTCACTTCAATTTTTTTGTGCCTTAGTTTCCTCATCCAAAATACGAGCATAATAATTGTATCTGTCTCACAGGAGAGTAAGATCACATGGGATAATTACTGCAAAGCACTTTGCATTGTTCTTGGCATATGGTGTTACAGTATCATATGTTTATATTCCATGTAATTGTAGTATAATGTGATAATCACGCTGAAATTAGAATATGCTAGTTGCAGCTGTGGGAGCACAATGTGCAGCTGCCTTTTTAAAAGGTGGTTTCTGAGGGAACATTTGATGAGCAGGAAAAGTTGTGCCAATTTTGTAAACCATATTACTGGGCAAATTAATTCACCTCTCTGAGCCCCAGTTTCTCTCATCTGTAAAATGGATGATACCAAACCATGGGGCCGATGTGACATCTAAATGAGCTAGTCCATATAGAAGAGCATGCATGTGCTGGGAACCCAATAAATGTTGATTGACTAAAAGCCTGAAAGCAGATTCTGTCACCATCTTCCTTTGACCTTGGAGTAAAAGGAAGGTCAGAGAGGTGAATTGTTTAAAGTTGTCAGAGCCAGTGAGTGAAAGAACTGGAACCCAAACTCAGGAACTGCGAAGACCTCTAGCTTCATAATCTGCCCTCCTGTCTTGGGTATTTGACAAGTTTTGGTAACTCTGAGCAGTTATACTGTGAAGAAGATTGTGGGTCACTCCTGAGGAATCAGTAATTCAGGCACTCCATTCTGTATCTCTCTTCATCTCACACCCCAAAGCAGTGAATCAATGGCACTTTTTTTTCTTTTAAGATTTTATTTATTTATTTGCAGACAGAGATCTCAAGTAGGCAGAGAGGCAGGCAGAGAGAAGGAAGCAGGCTCCCTGTGCTGAGCAGAGAACCCACCTCAGGGCTCGATCCCAGGACCCCAGGATCACAACCTGAGCCGAAAGCAGAAGCTTAACCCACTTATCCACCCAGGTGTCCCCATAATTTTCAATTCAATCAAAAGCCGAGCTCTTACAAGGGAGAAGATATCATATTAGACATTGGGTATAGTGTAAACATAGTATATACCTCATACCATCTCTCAAGGCACTTCTGTTTTACATACTTACTTTTACGTCAATATGTAATTTTTCTATGAATTTATAGTTTATTCACAGTTATCATTCATTAAATAGCACTGTAAATCATATTTGAAAAACCATTTAACAAATGTACAGACACTAAGACAAAATATCCAAGAATCCATCGAAAATAACATCCCTGTCAAGAACAAGTGACCTTCAAACAAATCATAATATGGAGCAGGGCTTAAACAGAAAGGTAAAGGGGAAGGAGAAGGAGGAGGAATAGGAGAAGGAGGAAGAGGAGAAAATCAGGATAACGATGAAGGGTAAAAAACATACTCTACTTGAAAATCAAAGCTTAGAGGGCATCTGGGTGGCTCAGTCAGTTAAGTGCCTGCCTTTGGCTCGGGTCATGATTCCAGGGTCCTGGGATACAGTCCCACATTAAGCTCCCTGATCCTTGAGGAATCTGCTTCTCCCTCTGCCCCTCGCCCCACTTGTGATTGGTCTTGCTCTCTCTCTCTCTCTCTCTCTCAAATAAATAAAATCTTAAAAAAAAAAAAAAAAAGAAAAGCAAAACTTAGAGAAGATAGTCTCACAATGTAAAAGGTAAACTATCATCTTCCTGAGGATTAAAACAAAAAAAACTAAATTAGGGGTGCCGGGGTAGCAAAGTCCGTTAAGTGTCTGACTCGGTTTCAGCTCAGGTGGTGATCTCAGGTCCCTGATTTCAGGGTCAAGAGATCAAGCCCAATGCGGAGCCTTGCACAGGGCTCCATGCTTAGTGTAGAGTCTGTTTAAGACTTTTTCCCTTGTCCTGTATGCCTTCCTGCCTCTTTCTCTCTCACAAAGAAGTAAATAAATCTTTAAAAAAATGCAAATATTATACACAGAACTTAAGGTCTAATAAAAAAGAAATTGAGCCAGATTTACCTGTAGAAATATGTGCTTGATTTTTTTGTTGTTGTTTTGTTTTGTTTTGTTGTGGGTGTTGGTCAATCTAACATCCAAGATTGTTAGGTCTCCAGTTTATTTAGTAAAATTCCGGATGTCCTACATTTCATTCTTCTCTAAGAACTATTTAAAAAGAAATAACACTTGTGTAGAAACACAGAACTAAAACTAGTAAAACAAAACTTTTAAAGAATATTTTAGGTTCAGGAATTTGAGTTCTGATTAAGACAGATATAGATGTTGACCTTGTAGTGTTTCTATTATATCAGGGGAGATAAATATTGAAAATAACTAAAAATGTAATAAAAGTGACCCTTTTATTATAGAATTTGTATGTGTCCCTGTTGTACATGTATAATAGGTAAGTATAAATTTCTGTGAGCCAATGTTGTTTCAACTAAGATGTAAAGAATATAAAAGAATGTATTAGGTGATGAAGAATGGAGAGGGGATTCTAGTTCTATGAAATAGTGTGTGCAAAGGCCATGTGGTAAGAAAAAGCACAGTAGCTCATAGAAAAAGAAAGCCAGTGTTTGTGAAGTGTAAAAATTGAGGGGTGTAGAAATGATGCTACAGATAGAAGTGGGGATTGCTGGGGCAGGAAGTGACCTCATACCTGTAACAGGCATAACAGAGAACCTTCCAAATAGTGAGTGCCCTCTAGTATTATTTTTATCATGGGCTTAAATATATAACATATTCATAAAAGTCTGGTAAATAACAAATCATCCTCTTTCCATAAAAGTGAGTTGGTTTAAAGAAGGAAAAAGCAAGTAGTTTGCTGCTAACTAGTTTGCCATAAAACCTTCTCTGTGAGACTTTCTGTGGTTCTGAACAATTATTTCTTAGTATCTTATTAATTCTTGAGGTCTATCAGGTGCCAGCACAAATTGGGCCTCCACCAGCCAGCTGTGTGAAGAAAAAGCTAGACCAGCCAGCTATGTCTTCATTTGTTGAGCTATTTTTCTTATACCATATGCAAAAATAAATTCAAAATGGATTAAAGAACTAAGTGTGGGACATGAGATCATTAAAATCCTAGAGGAATACAGAGGCAGTAACCTCTTTGATATTGGTTGTAGCAATTTCTTAATAGATATGTCTCCTGAGGCAAAGGAAACAAAAGCAAAAATAAACTATGGGGACTTCATCAAAATAAAAACTCCTGCACAGCAAAGGCAACCTAAGGAATGGGAGAAGATATCTGCAAATGACATACCTGATAAAAGTTTAGTATCCAAAATACATAAAGAATTTATAAAACTCTTCACTCCCAAAATGAATACTCTAATTAAAAATGGACAGAAGAGCAGCTGCTGGGTGGCTCAGTTGGTTGGGCTACTGCCTTCCACTCAGGTCATGATCCTGGAGTCCCAGGATTGAGTCCCGCATCGGGCTCCCAGCTCCATGGAGCGTCTGCTTCTCCCTCTGACCTTCTCCCCTCTCACGCTCTCTCTCACTCTTTCTCTCTCAAATAAATAAAATCTTTTTTTAAAAAGTGGGCAGAAAAGATGAATAGACATTTTTTGGAAGAAGACATACAGATGGCCAACAGACACATGAAGAGATGCTCAACATCCCTCAGCATCAGTGCAAATCAAAACTATGATGAGCTATCACCTTACACCAGTCAGAATGGCTAACACCAACAACACAAAAAACAACAGGTGTTGGTGAGAATGCGGAGAAAGGGAAACCCTCCTGTACTGCTGGTGGGAATGCAAACTGGTGCAGTCACTCTGGAAAACAGTATGGAATTTCCTCAAAAAGTTAAAAATAGAATTTACCTTATGATCCAACAATTGCATTACTAAGTATTTACCCAAAGAATACAAAAAATGCTAATTCAAAGGGATACATGCACCCCAATGTTTTTGGCAGCATTATCTATAATACTCAAACTATGGGAGCAGCCCAAGTGTCAATCAACTGATGAGTGGATAAAGAAGAGGTGATATATGTGTATGTATATATGCACATATAATATATGTATGTATATAGAATATAATATACACACGTATATTATATATATCATTCAACCATAAAAAACCATAAAAAAGAATGAAATCTTGCCATCTGCAATGACGTGGATGGAACAAGAGAGTATTATGTTAAGTGAAATAAGTCAGAGAAAGACAAATATCATATGACTTCACTCATATGTGGAATTATGAAACAATTAATGAGCATAGGGAAAAAAGAGAGAGAGGCACACCATGAAACAGTCTCTTAACTACAGAGAACAAACTGATGGTTACCAGAGGGGAGGTGGCCATGGGGACAGGTTAAATAGGTCATGGGGATTAAGGAGTGCACTTTTCATGAGCCCTGGGTCAAGTATGGAAGTGTTGAATCACAAGATTGCATATCTGAAACTAACATTACACTTCCTGTTAACTAACTGGAATTTAAATAAAAATTTACAAAAATTTTTAAAGTAAATAAAAAATTTAAAAATAGGTATTTCCAATTTATAGATAGATAGATAGATATTTTCTCCAATGTCAGCTCTTTGAGAAATGAAATTTGTTAAGTTCCAATTTCACTGGATTAAGAAGATAAACACACAAAATTGTGATTTGTGACTGGAATTATTTCCAAATAGATTTTTTGTTAAGATTTTATTTATTTATTTGACAGACAGAGATCACAAGTAGGCAGAGTGGCAGGCAGAGAGAGGAAGAAGCAGGCTCCCCGTGGAGCAGAGAGCCTGATGCGGGGCTCGATCCCAGGACCCTGGGACCATGACCTGAGCCTAAGGCAAAGGCTTTAACCCATTGAGCCACCCAGGTGCCCCCCAAATAGAGTTTAATTTGACTATTTTTCTTCTGGATGTTGCTCTCTCTTTAAAGTACATACTTATCTACTGTATTTAGGTCTCTGGGTGGGTGATTGCCAACTGCAGTGCCTGTGCTGTAAAGAACATTACCTTGAGTGAAAGTAAAATTTGATGACTTCTGAACTTTTTTGTTAAATGTACAGACTGTATGTTACTTACATTAAGGATTGGGATGTCATGTCAATGAAAAAGAGAGGAAAAGACAAGTTTTAAATCTGTAATTGGAGAACAGGAAATTGGAGAGGTCCGGAAGGGTGTTTATGAATCAGTGGCTGGAGAAAGACAGTTAGGGGAAGCCTTCATTTTCATCAAAACCAACTACAGACACCTTACTCAGCTCCTGCTTATGATACCTGCTTCTGATCTCTGTTTTTATCAGGTTTGGTGTTGGAAAAAAACTCACTTTAACACTGACAGCTCTGCAAAGATAATGCTGGCTTGCAATGTGCATGCAAATGTCTGGGTCTATTATTCAGTCAATCCATCATTAAACAGAATGAGCAGGGGCACTCCTGAGAGAAAAAGGGAGAACAGAATCACTGAATTGCACCCTGGGAAATCAACATAATCAAGAGCCAGAAACCACGTTGAAGTGAAAGGCTGGGTGGAGAGAAGGCTGGGAGCCTGCGGCTCCTCCAGAATCCTTCCCAGCTCCATTTCTGCAGCCACCGCCACCTCCTGTGATTTCCATACTCTTATCCGTGCATTTCAGGTTGCATAGTGACATTTGTCAACTAGGATGTTAGGAAGAGGGAACTGCTGTTGTTTTGTGCCCATAGCTGTCTTTTGTTTCCCATCATTGAATATGAACTGAACCAGCAGATATTCTTTGAAACCGTACGCTGGATGCATTGCAGATTCGTCTTGTGCTGCAGTACCTAGAGCCCCACAAATACATAATTAGCTTTCACTCCCTACATTTGAATCTTACCTATTCTTCTGGTTATATCTCCTCTATGAAGACTCCCTAGTGCTTTAACTTACCATTACTATTCCTGTCTTATTGGTTAGAAAACAAACTATGGGAGTTTCTTTGGACACATTCTTTGGACACATCTTGTAGTGTCTCTATGTTTTTGTCATACTGTGGAAATTACTGTATTTTTTTGAATATATATATATATATATATATATATATAGATATATATGGACTATAAATCCCAATTAAATTCAATGTAAACCCAAGAATTTCATAAAGTCAAGGGTCATGTTTTAAAAACAGCCGTAAAGATTTTAGACATTCACAGGGCACCTGGGTGGCTCAGCGGGTTAAAGCCTCTGCCTTCGGCTCAGGTCATGATCCCAGGGTCCTGGGATCGAGTCCCACATTGGGCTCTCTGCTCAGCGGGGAGCCTGCTTCCCCCTCTCTCCCTGCCTGTCTCTCTGCCTGCTTGTGATCTCTGTCTGTCAAATAAATAAATAAATAAAAATCTTTAAATAAAAAAAAGATTTTAGACGTTCATTGCCACAATTTCATTTTGTGTTTTAAAAAAATCATGTGTGCTAGAATGTCTTAATGATTTTATATGACAGATGAAGAATCCGGTGTCCAATATTACACAACCTGCAATAACTCAGAAATTCTGAGTCTAAACCCTTGCTGTCTTCTGTCACATGTTCTATACTTTTATTTTCATTTCTGTATCAAGAGCAAGGATTGGCTCATATAGATGCCCAATAATGTGTGGGACCAGATTGCAAAATTTGTATGTATACTAAGCTCCATAGTTAATTAATGAGTTCAACTTGCTGGGGATACAAAGATGAAAAAAAACAAGCCTCTTTCTTTCACCAGTATGTTCGCAATCTGATGGAATCATGCAAGTAGATACATTCTAATATTAAACATTAAGAGTAATTAATGGGCATAAAGAATGATGTGTGGATTATAGATAAGGGGAGCAATTATCCCATCCATTCTAAGAGAATTAGGAAGGCTTTACCACAGACTTTGCAATTTTCTGGGATTTGAAGGATTAGTAGGAGCTTAACAGTTGAATAAAGATAGTTGAACATTTGTTGCAAAGAGAAATGGTATGTAGGAAATACATAGTATTAAAAAATTCATTAAGTCTTACTACAATGATGAGAACCTTATTGTGCTGTAATCTTAGTGGCCTCATGGGGAAGTACTTCATTAGAAGACACCAGAAAGTTAGGAGTCAAAGGAAATAAATTATGCCTCAAGTCTAAGCCCTATGGAAAGTGCTTTACAGATAATTTTTTATTAAATTGATGCTCCAAAGCCACACTATGTGGTAAGTTTCACACCAGGAGGTGGGACACAAGACCTGTTTCTGTGGCTCAAGCTTCACAAGAATTCTCAATATTGTCTTTAGATACTCTACCCACATCTAGCTACAGATTATTTTCCATCTCAATAAAAATATCAGCAAATTAAAAAAAAAACTAATAGAAATTGACAAGCTGATTAGAAATAGAAGGAGCCTAAACTAGCCAAAATGTGAAAAAGAAGAAGAATTCAGTTAGGACAATTAGGAAAAGGAGCAGAGGTGACATGAGACAACCAAGGAAGAATTTTAAGAGCTTGAGATAAAAATATGAAATGGACAATTAACTTAGTCCTTTCTAGAAGTAGGAAAACAAAACAAAACAAAAATACAGTTTGACTACTATGATAAACATGGAAAGAGTATTTGAATGCTTAGGCTAGATTGTGAGTTAGGGAAAGAGCTGGAGGAAGTGATGGTACTTGAACCTTGATACTTATGTTGAAAATTACCCTTATATCTGAGGAGTAGAGACCCTTAGCTCTCTGCTTATGAGGCACAAACATCACATTTCCTTTTCTTTGAGGCAGCTCAGAGTTGAAAGCTCAAAGGTGGCCTCTGGTCTCTGCAAATATATCAGCAAAAATATAACTTTGCTCCACCTCTAATGAAAAGTTCAAAGAATTCTCTTGCAAAAACAGAATATACAGTAGATTAAATCATCATATGTCTGTAAAGAAAGCCAGGCAGGTTTTCATAAATCTCTCCATACTTCCTACAGGAGAGGAAAGTGTATATCATTTCCCTTCAAATACTCTTGGTCACTTCATTATTATGCTTGGCTGAAAAAATTCATCTGGGGTTTGTCGAAGTTGGTTTTTACATATCCAATATTTCAGGATCCACATAAAAAATACCAGTGAATTAATTCAAACTTGCTATTTTCCAAACACTTGGAATGACAAATCCACAAAGGGGTTTCCGTGTATTAAACACAGCAGCTCTACCTTACAAGGAAGACTAAATATGAATCTTGCTATCTGTATCTGGAGAAATTTCCTTATATAAAATCTTTGTAAAAAACTTATTATGGGGGGAGGGATGTGAGAGTAGCACAATTGCTGAGGCAAGCATGGAAATGACAGATTTTGCCTCCTAACTGTCTCTCTAAATACCTTCTAAAGTCTTCTCAATCCCAATTCCCATGTTCTTCATTGGATGGGAAGATGAGTGCATTGTCTGCCTGTTTCCCTGACTCAGCTGAGAATTTGTTCTAATATGAGGCATAACGATATTCCTTTCTGAAAATGAGTAAGAACTGAGATGTAACTCTCCTTAACTTTTGAAAGTGTTCCTAATTCAGATTCAGCATTTCTTTTCCTGGGGGGAGGGAGTTAAATGGGTGTAGGTTGCTAGGAGATGCTGAGGTGGTGGTGATGGAAGCCCCCAGCTAACTTGTAACTTAACAGGAAAGGTATTTTCTAATTCCCCACCCTCACTCTTTTTCAGTATAATTTTCTGAGGGAGTCAACGTTTTCTCCAGCATTTTGGAAGTCATTTCAAGGCTGAATGGATTTGTCCATAAAGAAAGGAGAAGGGTTTTTTGGTAGTAATGGTGGAGTCCGGAGTTGAGCCACACTTTCAGGATTTTTCATTGTCTAATCCTAAAAGAAAAGGCAATAGGTCAGCCAACTGCCTGCAGGTTAGCCCTGGTTCTCCCTGCCTCCCATACCCATAACCACTTCATTGGCCTCCAGGGTGCACACAAGGCATTTTGCTTTGGGGCTTTCCAGTCACCTTCACAAGAGAAATAACAATAACCAACTATCATTATTTAGCATTTACTAATGTGTCTGAGAATTACGCTAAACACATTCAGTAAATGATTTCATGAACTATTTGGAACACTCTTAGAGTTAGCAATATCATTTTTATTTTGAAAATTAGAAAATGAAGCCCTAAAAGGTTCAGGTAACTTCCTGCAGTCACATGCATAGCATATATTAAAGCTAGCCTTTGAAACCCGTTTAGGATAACCGCAGAGACTGAACTTCACATCTCGGCAAAATGTCAGGACTAGGCCAGAGACACAGCGGGCGACTTGCAAAAGAGGGACCGGATGTAAATCCATCTCCTCTGTGTACTCAGGTGACCCCGGACAGCCTCTAAAATGAGGTAGAGTTTACTTCTCTGAAAATTGGGAAAAAGTCTTTTTTTTTTTTACGAGAATTAGGTAAGATAATGAGAGGGTATTTAGCACATTCTCTACTCAAATGTTGGTGAACATTAGGGGGTTCTGAACTTAAGAGCCATAACAGAGTTCGTAAAACAAACTTTATTTTTGCCTTTACATAAACTGTATTACAGCACCAGAACATACTGGTTTATTTATATCATACAGGTAAGTCCATAATCTGCTTATAACTTTATTATAAGTGTTCATTTCCAGCACAGAAAATAGGTGGTCAGCACTATTCATCTGTATGGATTGCATGAAGCAGCAAAGGGATTATAGAGAATTTCTTTTTTCTTTCTTTTTTTTATTCCTTTTTGAGAATTGGTAATACACAGCTGAGAGGAAGATGTATATTATTCATTATATTCATTATATATTTTTGTGTATCTGGAGAAGCTCATAATAAATTTTAAAAAATGTCCCAAATAGTTTTAGGCAGAATATGATTATATTTATTCTGTATAGATTAATAAATTATAAATGTATTAATCATTAGCTATTTACTTATTAAAAGGAAGCATATATTTAATATTTTTGGATTTTTCCTCTAACGGGGATTTCTCCCAGAGGCTTCCTTTTGGACTCTCTTGCTCTTGGACTCTGATCTTGTCTGACTGTTGCACTTAAAATCGATACTTTGTACTTAAAATCACCAGTCCATTCTCCATTTGTTTCATGTTTAATTATTTTGTCTTCCCCTGAAACCTAAACCACACAAATAGGTCTTGGGTCTGACCTCCTGGTGTGAAATATACCACATCATGAAGGATATTGAAATGTACATTAAGTAAGTGATCTGTTTGTATTTTACTCCTGCAGCTCCCATGCCAGGGCCAGTGTTTTGCAAATAACAGAACTCAGTATAAGTGTAGGCCATCTGGCTTAATCGATTGTAGATATTAGGATTTTTCAAGTTCATATCATGAACGATGAGTCGCTCCTTGCCAAGGATTGTCATTCCTCAGGTTTTAAGGTTAAATATCATTTTATTTGAGTTCAGATGGGGAAGGAAATGTAGGTTATCCTGGAGGTTGCAAATTTAAAATGATGTATCAGTAATTTACTAAATTTTTGTTATGCATATGATCTGTTGTTTTAAATTAATACTCCTAACATTACATTTGGTCTTAAGAAACAGGCAATTATTACCATTTCCATTTCATCAGTGAGGTTAATAAGGCACAGAGAGTAAATTGCTAAAGTCATAAAGCTGGTAAGTGGCTTGGAATTTGAGCTTAAGTCCTACTCAGAATCCCCATACTGGTTCCCAGTTCAAAGATCACAACTCAGCAGTGCCTGCAAGTACTTTTTCACAGTATGAGACCCTCCACCCTGGGAGGATAAATGAGGGCTTACTTTCATTTCCCTGGCTTTTGTCCCTGGTTACTATGATATATTTATAACATTCACAGCTTTTCCTTTTAAAAGCATGGGGATTAGGGACTGTGGACTCAAATTAGGAAGACAAGTCTCTGCTTAGCCTTTTATAGATGCTACTTTGTGTAAATTATTTAACTTCTCCACCCAGGTTTCCTGTTGTATAAAATGATAAAAATGTATCCATTCTGTAACATGCATGTACACTGCCTGCCTTAGTGAAGACCTAGGAAGTGCTTCCCACAGAGCCCTGCAAAAAGTAGCCGTGCAAATTGTTCTTGTTATTTTCATTATTATCCTCAGCACAATTATCATTTGCAGGGGACTCTTCCACTTCTTAGCATGAGTTGCATATGGAACCCTGAGGAGAGTTAGCTATAGATGTTGAAGGATTTAGAAAGTTTAATAGAATCTTCCCATATTTGTTTAATATTCCCATACATCAGCCACCAAACCAAAATCATGTGATGACAGTTCTTATATTTTCCCAAGTAAGAAATAGGACATTTTGTATGACAAAGAGTTTCTTTTCTGATTATAAAATAGTATCTGTATGTGAAAATTTACCAACCCCAAGAAATAATTATAGATTTAGTTGTGATTTTTCGCTGATGCATCCTGATTGAAAATCATGAAGTTACTAAAGAAACTCTCAAGGGAAACCCAGTCGGCACAGCGGTTGTATCTACAATGCATGTTGACTTCAAGGGAGACACTCATCTCATTACTCCGAACCCAATCTTTCCTCCACTACTTTGTGTGTTTAGCAGTTGCTTTATTAACAAACATCATTCTTAAAAAACAAACAAATATTATTCTTTTTATTATTTTTTAGATCTGTGGTTCCAAAGTGTTTTCATATTCATGGACTTTGGGTAATTTTCATGTACAAGACCATGTTGCCCAGTACTTCCCCCTACTCTGAATTACAGTATGGTGGCTTAAAAATGTAGTTTTTAAAAAATAATTTGGATTGGCAGCTCTGGATTTGGTGAAGTTAGTGCCATTGTTTCTATACCAATGGGGAACATTTTGAAGATCCAGGGATTCTTGTGGTGTATGTAGGAATCAGCAGCTCTCTGGTGTTTTGAAGACCTGGGTTGAAACCTTGGTTCAACCAAATTTAAGCTCTGTGATCTTGAGAAAGTCATTTAATCTCATTATATCTCAATATTTTTATGTGCAAAATTAAAATTACCACTGCAGCTTTTGGATCAGAGAGGAAGTGTGTTTCCCCAGTCTCTTGCCAACCATTACTAAATAAAGTCTATATAGAAAAGACTCTCTGACTTACTTAAGTTAAAAAAAAATTTAAAATATGCAAGAAGGTATCAGCTCAAATTGACCTGGATATGGACCTTCTAGATGATAGGGAAGGCAGATTGACACAGCTGACAACATATTGGCTCAAGCCTGCTAGCAGTGATGTTTCTTGAGCTGCAGAGCTGACACTGGTCATGTGAAGGTCATTATCCAGCATCATTCCCAACCACTTTATCAGGAATAGAACGTTGAGAAAATCACACTGAGTGATTTCCCCCACTCCCTAGCATGGGAGCAGTCGGGCTATAATGGATTCAACACATACATTTCAGTTGGGGGAAGACGGGAAAGGGGCAGCTGGAACTACTCGCATTGATTAGATAAAACCAGAAGATTATTCCAGGATCCCCATGAATGAAATAGGTGTTTAATGTTCCTAGATTCTGTGGCTAGCTCTTCTTTGACATTTTCTTATCTATTAAAATTAACCATCTATGACAAATTTCATTTTCTTATTCTCTTTGTCTTAGGCTCTTGCATTTATTTGGGTTGATTTGAAAGTTTTCTGGGATTCTGGGATTTGTCTGTTCTAATACTACTGGACAGAGAAGAGGAACCGAAACACTGCTGGGTCCAGTATAGTCTGGATCATAAAGTACTCAGGGGCTGAGGGTCTTATGATGTTGAAAACCTCAAGCAGAAGTAAGGAACCATCTGAGAGACATCTCTGACTTCATATACCTCAATTATGTAAGGAGGCCCTAGTGGGGAATGGAGTCTCCTAGAATTAAAAAGAGCGATAAAATAATAAAGTGAGTTTTTCTCTTTCCTATAAAAGTCATAATTCGATTATCCATTTTAGACCTGGACTGAAGATATTCAGGGACTTTTCTAGTCCCTTTCTTTACCTCTGGCTTGCATTGACTACCCCTCCAACGGATTTGTAGACTCACAAGGGTTAATACACAAACATGATATTTAATTGGAGGCATTTTCTCAGTGTGATCTCTCTCTCTCACTTATGGCAGTAACTGATGAAATTTTAGAATATAAGTGAGGTTCAGTGGGGTGGAGTCTGGAGCTGATGACCAAGAAAGAATTCCTGACACACCTTTGGTGCAGAATGGAGGTTTATTAAAGCATGGGGCAAGACCCCGGGGCAGAGAGAGCTGCTGCTGCCCTGGGATTGTGAGGAGTGACTCATTATATACTTGCAAGTTGGGAGGGGGGTCAGGGATAGTGTAAATCTCTAAGGAATTTTGGAAACAGGGTTCCAGGACCTTGAAGAGCTAGCTGTGGTTGGGAAAAGGTCATTTATTATCGTCTAATAAAACCTTAGTCATGAGACCCTTCAGATGTATATCGGTGGGCCATATGCTTGGGGATGATTGCCAACACGTTTCTTGGAGGGTTTAGAGATAAAGAAAGTTTCCAAAGGAATTTTTATATGTTAAAGTAGACTTAAAGGACCCTGGTTGGGGGTGGGGGGCAGTCAGGCTAGGATTGCCTTTGCCCTTGGCAAAGTATTAAGGTGGAAGCAGTTGAGTCTGTAGAGGAATGTCACTCTGCCTATTTCAAGGACTTGTCAGTGGGCTCTAGGTAGTAAGGAAATTTAATAACTTTTCTTCTGCCTTTGTTTCTCACATACTGCTAATTTGTAACCTCTCCTTTTTTAGCAGAGACCACCTCCCATGTAAAAGCTAAAATTGCCAGAATGTTGCTTTGAAGTTAGCACTATAAGCATATGACCTAATACAAGCTAGTGGAAACTGATAGGAAGACTGCAGAGGATCAGCTGAGAAAGTTAGTGCAAAGAAATACTCCCTTTCCTGTATTTCAATTTATTTGTTTGATAAGACAATGCATGGGGTAGTGAAGACCTTGTAAGAGCAAAAGGGATCAAGTCTGGGTGTAAAGGCCAATTTTTTGAAAATTCTAAATGGAAATATGAAAGCCTCTGGGTCTTGGATGATGTAACTGAGCTGCCCAATTTACCATGGTCTGTAATATGGTAGATTTTTCCCTCTTTGAAAGAGTCTTAATCAGGATGCTGACATTATGCTTTGATTCTTTAGTAAAGAACCTATGATTATACACTACCTTCATCCAAATAATTTTATGTACAGCCCCAGTTGTTATTGGGGAAACAGATATGTATGCAGAAGTGGTACATCAGTTATATTTTGTTAATATTGGCAAACTATGGCTTCATGGAAGAAGATATTTTCTTAGAATTTATCTCTCAGCTCCATGATTCTGATATGTCCTTTCTATGATCCTTTTGCTACCTATGACCCCTACTTGAGATAACATTTGTAGACCAATAAACAACCTCCCTTGGTAAATAAAATGTGTGTGTTTTTTTAAAATGATTAATGAGAGCACTGAAATTTAATCACTGAGTTGTTTTCCATGTCAGTAAATTCTATTAACTGGATTGTTATTTTCAGTAGCAACCCTTATTGCCTAATCAACTCCTTCAGCACATCAGATATAAGCTAAAATAAACCTCTTGTTCACACAATTACTTCCCCCTTAATTTATGAAAACAGGCTGATGTGTTTTAGACTTTAAGAATATCAATGTTTTAAAGGCATATGGGTGGGGCGCCTGGGTGGCTCAGTCAGTTAAGCATCTGCCTTTGGCTCAGGTCATGATCTCAAGGTCCTGGGATGTGAGATTGAGTCCCACAGGATGGGCTTCCTTCCCAGTGGGGGGTCTGCTTCTCCCTCTCTGTCTGCCCCTCCCCACAGCTCCCGTACATGCTCTCTCTCTTTCTCAAATAAATAAATAAAATATTTTTAAAAAATTTAAAAATAGGGGGACCTGGGTGGATCAGTGGGTTAAAGCCTCTGCCTTCAGCTCAGGTCATGATCCCAGAGTTCTGGGATCCAGCTCCCATCGGGCTCTCTTCTTAGCGGGAAGCCTGCTTCCTCTCTCTCTCTCTCTGCCTGCCTCTCTGCCTACTTGTGATCTCTGTCTGTCAAATAAATAAATAAAATCTTTAAAAAAATAGAAAAAGGCATAAGGTGAATTATGCTTTTTGAAATAAAGTATGAAAATCATTTTTCATATTTATTTCTAGTCATTTTGTTATAGAACTGAACTCTGAAATGGAAGTATTCTTACTCTTTTATTAATAAACATGGGAAACAAAATCTAGGTGCTGAAAATATTCAATTTTTTTTTTATATTTCCTCCCAAGAAGAATATGAAATAATCATGGTTTTATTTATTTATTTTTAAAGATTTTATTTATTCATTTGAAAGAGAGAGAGACGGAGACAGCACAAGCAGGAAGAAAGACATTGGGAGAAGCAGACTCCCTGCTGAACTAGGAGCCTGATGCAGGATTTGATCCCATGTGGGACTTGATCCCAGGACCTGGAGATCATGAACTGAGCCTAAGGCAGATGCTTAATCATTCGAGCTACCCAGTTGCCCCAATAATCATGGATTTAAACATATTTTAGGAAAGTTGTATTTTTATTTTTTATTTTTTATTTTTTTTAAAGATTTTACTTATTTATTTGCCAGAGAGAGATCACAAGTAGGCAGAGAGGCAGGCAGAGAGGGGTGGGGAGCAGGCTCCCTGCTGAGCAGAGAGCCCGATGCGGGGCTGGATCCCAGGACCCTGGAATCATGACCTGAGCCGAAGGCAGAGGCTTTAACTCACTGAACCACCCAGGTGCCCTGGAAAGTTGTACTTTTAATGAAATATATTTTATATAGTCATTAATGATTGAAAAATCAGTGCTTTGGTTTGCTAAAGTGTCTTTTTTTCCCTAAACATGATCTAGGGTATTTGATTAACGAAATTATTATTAGAAATTTACTGTGGGTTAAAGAGATCCCTCGCTCTTCCAAAGGTAAACAATAGAGCTGAGTTAAAAAACAAAAAAATAAAAACATTCGTCACATTAAGAAAACAAAATCGCCCTTTTATTAATGTTCTGTGTATGATGTGTATCAAAAGTAATTACATGTAAGTAGTCAATATTATCACATTTTATACTTGTGGAATAAAAGGTCAGGAAAGTTGAGTTTCTTGCTGACTATCAAACTGTGGCTATTAATGGAACCAGGATTAAAACACAAATCTGTTCCATTTCATACTCATGTTCTCAATTACTATATGCTGATAAATACAAACTCACATACACACATGTTCAAACAGTACATGCACATACACATATGCAGACATACAGTCATGCATGCATACCACTCGCACACACTTGCGCACACACATCATCACTTATGTTCAAAAACACTGTCAGAGAGAGATTTTAGCAGTGTTCAAAGTAAGATAATGGAAGCTAGAGCATAAGGGAAATGGAGTTCTTATAAGGGTATTAGTGAGAGCAGACCTCTAAGTCCTAATTTTCTTATCCACTCAAACCCTGGAATGTGTCATTTGACTCGTCATAGGACATTATTTTTTTAAAAGATTTTATTTATTTATTTGTCAGAAAGAGAGTGAGAGAAAGCATGAGAGGGGAGAGGGTCAGAGGGAGAAATAGACTCCCCGCTGAGCAGGGAGCCTGATGCGGACTCAGTCCTGGGACTCTAGGATTAAGACCTGAGCCAAAGGCGACTGGTTAACCAACTGAGCCACCCAGGCACCCTAAATGACATTATTGACTCCGGTTGTATGAGTTCTGAATTCTAATACAAAAAATGCCAGAACATTAATCCTATTAATATTGGGTTAAATTATACTCATTTAGTTAATAACTGTAAGCAATATCTGATATGTATGCTGTATAATTGCATGAGTCGTATTTTCAAATTTTAAATAAATATGAATAATGTATCAAACACATGTGCTAAAGGAATTATCTAAAATGATGCACACATTTTATTTTATTTTATTTTATTTTATTTTTTACAGTGCACACATTTTAATCTTAAAGAATTCATTAAGGTACCATCTACATGACCTGACAATAGGAAAAGTTTTGTTTGGTTTGGAAAGAACAATTGTAAAAGTAAGTTGTTGAACTAGACATAGTTATAGAATTAAATAGAACCTATAATTTCTCCTAGTGTATTTAGTAAATTTTTGGTGAAAGCGTAAATGAATGAAAATGTGACTGTAAATTATGCTGCTGTTCTTTGGCTGATAGAATATTTCCTAAGATCAAAAGTTCATTGTGTGTGGGCAAAATATTTATTTCCTGAGATTTTATTTTAAAATGCATTTTCTAAGAATGTTTTGTTTTTTAAGCATAATTAATAAAATCAGCAAATCTTACATCTTAGTTGTTAGTCAGTACTAAGTTTTAGCAAACTATTGAATTTATCTTAAGAACATGTTCCACTTTTGATTGTTTTAAGCAAAAATAACCATAAACCCTCAAGAGTCATTATTGCCTAGTTCCTCTTAGAGGATTTATTTGAGAATAGAGTAAGTTTTCCCTCTCCTTAACTTCCCCTTAGAATATTCTTTAAAAACAATATTGTAGGGAAAAAAAGATCTTTCTAACTTATGTCTCAGTTGACTGAGATATTTAAGTATTTAAAACACTCCGTGTGGAAAAAAAATCTTAAATTGAATTTTATGAAGACACTGTGGTTTCATTAACACTGATGAAAAATAAAGTAAAAGGGGAGTTTGCCTTAGAGAGATTCAGAATCAATCTTATTTTAATGGCAACTGCTCAGTGGCTTGTAAAAAATAAATTTATCTTATTTTGGAACAACAGTAAGTACAAAATAGAAAATAAAGTTAAGCTTGATTCTAAAATAAGACAGCAGTGCTGCCTAGCTGGCAATGTAACAGAAGAAATCATTCAGCTCAGATTTGTTGTATTATTCATCTACTTCCTTTTCACAAAATTGTCAATATCTGTTGTAGAATATGGGGGGGTATCACAAGCTGACTTCTGCCGTCAGCAGCCTGATTGAGGAATGAAGTTACCTTGCCTCAGAATATGATTCATTGGCTTACGTTGCCTAGAGTGGAAATAAGTTGTACTTGTCATTTAAGCTTTAATATTTTTTTCTATGGGATATGTACATATCTTTTAGAAATTCAACATCTTTCCTTATTTGCTTATAATTCTCACATAATCACATTCTCCCCCGCCCCCAGGTGAGTCAACAAACGTTGCAGACACTACAATCTATTTCATTTGCATAAATGTTAACAGGAAAGCTTTATTGAGTTTCAGTGACATCCAAGGCATCACATGCAGGCTAGAAATTGGAAATACAGAGAAATCATGTCCCTGAGGACGGTCTCACTTAGTCAGAGAAAAGGTATATGTTTAGCAGAAGACAAATAGCAGTTCCAAGTAGTCCTAAGAGCCCGGTTGAGAAGAGACTTTGACTTACGCATGCTCTGGGGAAGGGAGGCGGAGCTCTTCTCACTGTCTCCAGCCAGGGCAGTTCCCTGCAATTCTTATTTTATTCCAGTAACTCTCCTGCCCCTTGCGATTGCATGTTTGCTTCTTAGAATTCCTCTTAGAACTTTATTTTGGCATCCTGTACTCCCTCCAAGTAATCAGTATTCACTCCTGCGACCCTTGGTTTTGTCTCTATGGTATACTTATATGCTAGTTTATATTGCAATCCAAATGAGATTAACGTATTTCTGCGGCTTCTGAATGTGATTAAGAAGGAAAATACATTAGAAGGATAATTATCCTTAAAGGACCAACTGAACTTTACGAAATGAAAGTTATGCATGGATGTATATCCGTATATAAGATCCTAGCCACTCTCCAGAACAAGTAACAAGACATTAAAAAGATTGGAGACACATAAAATGAACAGCCAGGATGAAAAAATGGCAGCAATTATTTAATATTAATATTCAACTTAATATTAAAGTGTTTCACATTAAGATGACTCAACACAATAGTCAATCCACATCTTTCTTACTGACTGTGGACCACGCGCATGTACTTTCCTAGCTGGAACAAACACCAGCAATGCATGAAGGTGATTGAGTAGTTTAATCAGATTTCTGCCCCCAAAGCTCCACCTTTTTCAGGGGAAATCTTTGTGATTCCTATAAGCTGTACCCTGTGAGGATGCTTCTACATTTACCACCTTTAAGGATTAGGGGTTAATTATATTGATGGAGATGGCAGGATTGTTTTGCCTTGTTATATCTTTTATATGACGGAATGATATGATATAAGTCAACCCACCAGAAAATATGGAAAGCAAGTAGAGGAATCTCCTTATCAGTATCTGGAGAAGATAAAAGTCTTGTTTAAAATAAATTACTTTTCAAAACTCTTAAATGAAAACACATATACTCATATAGTAAATATATACACATATATGTACATATAAATGTATATAATGTATGTAAATATATATATATATTTGTTTGTTTGTTATTGTGTTTGTGTTTGTTTTTGTGGGCAAGGGACAATTGCATTGACCTCAGTACTTTTGAACATCTTATACTTGGGCTTATGCTCAGTGAAGTCTTGAGATACAGTTTTTCTTTACTTCTTTGTTGACATCCCTCTGAGAAAAATTGGAAGATTTTTATTAAACTCAATTCCTCTAAAAAAATAAAAAAAGGTATTTGCTTGTCAAAGCATCTGCCTTCTCTCACTTATGACATTTCTCATGTGAAAGAATTCAAAAATCCTGAGTCCCATGAAAGTCTCTTTTGCTCTCAAGTTCATTATTGTCCTGATTCCATGGTTTAAATTCACAATTACTTGTGCAATTAATTGTTGACAACTTTATGGTGTATTCATGTATCTGATAGTTCTGCTTTAACACTAGTATATTTCTTTTTTCTTTTTTCTTTTTCTTTTTTTTTTTTTAACTAGAGAGAAAGAGAAAGAGAAGCAGAGTGAGGAAGTTTTGGTTTTTTTATCCTTTCTGATACCCAATGTCTTTTTATTGAAGCATTTAGTCCATTTACATTCAGAGTAGTTATTGAAAGGTGTGAGTTTAATGCCATTGTATTACCTCTAATGTCGTGTTCCTGTGATTGTTTCTGTTCCTTTCTGGTCTTTGTTTTTGCTATCTCTGTTCAAAGGGTCCACTTTAATATTTCTTACAATAATAAATATATTATTTAATATTTCTGACTTAGTGTTCACAATTCCTTTAGTTTTTGTTTGTCTTGGAAATTTTTTATCTCTCATTCTGAATGACAGCCTTGCTGGATAAATATGCCATTCTTCTCTCTTAAATTTAAATATTAATAAGGATGTGATGGTATTGAGAAAGCAAGATTGTGCTTTCTTTGTTTTATTTTTTTCCCACTTCTTGACCCTTGGGTATTCTAGATGCCTCTTATGTACAAGACACAAAAGGGAAATAATTTTACTATTTTAATACAACATGAAAATCCATAAGAGAGAATATAAACTCCACAAGTTCTTGGTGTAACTTTGTAAAGATTTCAGGAGCTAAAAGCTATTAGCAAAATCAGTGTTTTTGAAGGAAGTTGTCGCTGTTGGTGGTGGTGGTGGTGGTGGTGATGGTAGTACTAACGTAAAGAGTAGAGATAGTAATAGCAGCCACAGCAATAGTAGTGGTATTAATGGACACAGTCAGAGGATAGGAGCTGGGGCAGGAAGCAGTTATACCCTCTGATTGCATTAAAAGCACTTCGGTAAATCTAACTTTAAACCAAGTCAGGTGGTTCCTTTCCCCCATTCATAGCCTCTCTCATGATCTTACTTCCTCTCAATATCATGTCTCCAGCCACACTTCCAAAGCATTCCCTTCATCCAAGCCTTCTTCTACCAAGAAACAGTGTTTTAAGGAGCCCTCTTGGTGGCTCTACACTGGAGTTAACCTAAAGACCTCGGCAGTCTGGTGTGTTTGGAACAGAAAACATAGAACCTGGGCATTCTTGCAATTAGCACAGGTGGAAGATGTATATGGGAGGCAGACAGAGGTGGTGAAAAAGCAAAAGCTTTGATATTAAATAACCAATATTCATATTCTCACTCTGCCACTTCCTGCCTATGGGTCTTAGACAATTACCTAACTTCTGTAAACATCAGTTTTTCACATCTAAAATGGGGAATATAATCGTGTACCTTTCTTTGTGAGGATTGATTGATGCATATGAAGTATGCATGGTACATGGTATAACTCTGTCTCTATTTTTCTCTAGCTCTCCATCTTTCTCTCCATCTATCCATCAGTCCATCTATGTATTCATCTATCTAATCACCTATCTCTAGACTAGACCCACAGGAAGCTCAGTATTTAGGAGCATCGCAAAAATACTTCAGCAGAAGGACAGGTGTGATTTTAATTTCTGTTTACTTGTTTTTCACTTTGCACTGAGGGGAAGAATTATCTACTTAATGACTGCATGCTAGAGTCTCATCCTTCCTCCTGCTGTGAAAGGTGACACTGACGGTGGAGATTTTCTAAGATTCCTATCATTTTTTTGTGTTTTTGATTAATTATTCAGTAAACAACATTTTCCTTACTAAATTATGCATCTTATTTCCTTCATCTCCTTTTTTGCCCATGAAGTTCTTTGTTAGATTTAATTATAATTGCTTTATAATCACTGTGTTATGGCATTAATTGATATCGCATCAAACCACTAACAATATTATTCTGCATAAAACTCATCAGGTCTCAGGGATCACACAAGCCTCATTGTTGGTCTGTGGTTGCCTGTCTCTTTTCTCTGGCTGTTACTTTTTTTTTTTTTTTTTTTGCTCTCATAGATTTGAAAGGGCTTTTTAATAGCTTAGAAGTCCTTAAATCATTTTCTGCTCACAATAGGATCATCTGTCTAGACTGTGTTGTGGCTCTTATCTGAAGTCTCTCTCAAAGGACATTACCTTGTTCTCTTTTGCTAATAGCCTAGACCAGTGGTCAGTAAACTGGGCAGTGGCTGAATATGGCCAATGGACTATTTTTGTATGGCGTTTGAGCTAAAAAAGATTTTTATATTTTTAAAAATTTGTAAACAAATTAAAAACAAAGAATATGGGGCAGAGAGTATGTGGCCTACAAAGCATGAATATTTATTATTTTACCCATTATAGAAAAAAGTTTGCCAACCACCGGACTGGGCTCCTCCTTAGCCTTTTTATTCATAGGGAGCCAGGGATAAAGTGTAAATTGCAGAGCAATAGTTCTGTTGTGTGCCCTGCTTCAGGATTGGCCTCTTATCATAAACTCTTAGTTTCCATGTTTATTTCATTAGAGAGTTTTGCTATCTGCACCTCAGTGTCTTCCTTTTTTTTTATTTAAAAAATTAATGTTTTAAAAAGATTTTGTTTATTTATTTGACAGAGAGGGACACGGCGAGAGAGGGAACACAAGCAGGATAGTGGGAAAGGGAGAAGCAGGCTTCCCGCAGAGCAGGGAGCCCAATGAGGGGCTTGATCCCAGGACCCTGGGATCATGACCTGAGCTGAAGGCAGATGCCTAACAACTGAGCCACCCAGGCGCCCCCCAAATGAATTTATTTTTAGAACTCATGTTAAAGCAGCAG
Source organism: Mustela erminea (assembly GCF_009829155.1). Lineage (NCBI taxonomy): Eukaryota > Metazoa > Chordata > Mammalia > Carnivora > Mustelidae > Mustela > Mustela erminea. The sequence continues at coordinate 71,061,874 of NC_045627.1, forward strand.
TAAGCAGGAGAAAAGGTATGGGACTGTATTGAAGTTGATTTGAGTACTCGCTCCATCTGCATTTCTGTGACCTTGTTTGGGTCCATTTAATACCTGTGGTCCTTAGGTTCATCATCTGTAGAATGGAGGAGCTTGGCAGAATGGTGTTGAAAGTCCTTTACAGCTGTAACGTTTTAGAATTAACTGAAATATAATGCAATAATCTTTAAATTGCTTACAGGATAAGGCAATGCTATTGCTCTATGGACAAGACCTGAGAATTTGGGGAATTCTAGGGACAGAATGCTCAGAACTCCATTGTTACACAACTTCAATCATAGGTAATCTTTTTGTTTTCTAGAACTGGTATCAGCTCAGTGTAACTTCCACCCAGTGTTCACAGTTACACCTTCTCAGGACACACGGAATGAGAAGAGACCAGCAAATACTGGAGCCTACCCAACACGTTCAATCAGATCTTTCTTTTATACGTGAAGCAGCCTTAATACCTTTAAATTGTTCAACAAACGGGTGATCTAGAGACCCTGTCACTCTGCTGCATGAATACTCTAATATATCTCAGCTCTCTTGAAAAATGTCACTGAAGTCTATATTTCAGATAACACCAGACAGATGTAGGATATATGACAAACATTCAAATATACTAGAATGGACAATAGACCATAGATAAACTGGCAAGTTTACTTTTTCTAAGGGCATATTTTTTTCTAAACAAAGTTTCTCTGAAATATATTCCCTGTTGGCTTATCATGGCTCCATTGGAGAAGGGCCTGTTGAGGGAGTGACCATTAGTTGACCCATGAACTGAACCAGGGATTCAGGGGCTCCTTCCCCCTCCCCTAGCATCCTAACATCTGTTTCTAGGATGTAGCCTTGATCTCTCTAAGGTGGTTTTGAGATCATCACTGAATATGGATCAGAACCCAGTTAAGGCTCACAGTAGCACCATTGCTTAGGTTAATCAAAAAGTTTATGGGCACCTGGGTGGCTCAGTCATTAAGCAGTTGCCTTCGGTTCAGGTCATGATCCCAGGGTCCTTGGATCAAGGCCTACATCGGGGTCTCTGCACAAAGGGAAGCCTGCTTCTCCCTCTCCTGCTCCCCCTGTTTGTTCTCCCTCTCTCTCTGTGTCTCTTTCTGTCAAAAAAAATAAGTAAAATCTTTTAAAAAAAAGTTTGATCATTTTGTGACATTTTAAATTACCCTAAAAAATGATTCAGATTACGCTGAATCAGAGTAAAGGAAATCTTGGAAGCTAATTTTATTCTGTCTTAGACAAGAAGTCACTTACTCCACTTACTTTTTGGTAAAGATTTCCAATATTATAAACTCCATGGTGTGTCTCAATTTTTCATTAGAAAAAAAAAATTGAAGAAACATTTTCATTATAAAATAAACAATAAAATACTAAAATAATTAAAACAAAATAATGCAAATCTTGCTTCACCATTTCAAATTCTCCAGTTACCTAGAAGAAACCTGTTTTAAATTATTGATGTGCAATTTTCTTGTCATTCATGTATTTATAATGCTGTGTCTATATATTCTTGCCTTATTATTTTATGAATTATCTGTTGATATTCTGTTATTACAGAGGAAGATGAAGCGCTATCAATAACATATAGCAACTCATCTCCAGTTCCTATTTTTTTTCCTATTTTCCAATAAAGTTAAAAAAATTTATTTAAATAATGCCAATATTTCTATTCCATGCTTCTGTGTATGTAATTCTCTAAAGATCCAAATAATACAATTCACTGTGCTCATGTTTATTTTCTTATCACTTGCGTATTTTTCACATATCCATTATAAACTATTTCTACCATTACCATTATGTGACTGTTTTTCTCTAAATGGCTCAAATACTTCTGAAAATCATTGATTTAATTTTAATTTCCCCTGAGCTCTTCCCCTTAAGTTTTCACTGTCCATCCAAATACTGAAATCTCTACTGATTACTTTTAGGTCTGTTACATCCCTGAATGTTGGATACTCTTTCTTCTTCGGTTGTTAACTTCCCTCATTGTGGTGGGGTTCCTCCTCAGTAGCGTCTTGACAAAGGTTCATGGAAACATAAAACAAAAGCCATGCAAAACAAACAAAAACAACAACAAGAGTGATTGCATGCCTAGATTGCATTTTCTGTCTTCCCTTTTAATGAGAGTGTGGCTGAATACATAATTCTAAGCTGAAGTTAATTTTCCTGTCTAATATTTGAAGTCATGACTCTATTGTTTTTAGCATATAATTCTAACAGAGGAAATAGTGATGCCCTTTGATTCCCATATTGATCTTGCTATATCAAAGCCTATCGGATCTTCTATTCATCCTTACCATTCTGAAATTCTACACATATGTGTGTTGGCTTGGATTCATTTTATTCACTTCAGTGAACACTTATTGGGCTCTTTCAATCTAAATGTGTATGTCATTCAACTCTGGAATATTTGCATGTAATCTGCTCCTTTCCCCCTGCCCCCGCCAAAGACCACCATTTTCAATCAGATGTTCATGGTATTTTTTTAAAATCCCTATTATGTTTACTGGCAACTATATTTTTATTCAACCCTATTCTTCCTGGTTTGATGATCTGGAGGCATTGTTTCACATGATGACTGTGGCTTCTGTACTCACTCTAACTGTCCTCTACCTTCTACTATACACATTCTCTTCTTGTGTTAAGCCTTCTCTCTATTTCTCCTTCAATGCATCCAGATCCTGCTCATACAACAAAGCCTAGCTTCAGCACCATTTCTGCTAAGAAGTCCTAACTATTCTCCTTCCTGGTTCTTGTAGTAAATTTCCCCCACTTGACTATCATTTTACACTACACATGGCAGTGGGAAGTAGGCACTGAAAGTTCCCTGTGTTGCCCCTTTGAATTTTCCATCTCCTGTCTAAGTACTTTTATTTGAATGCTACAGACTGTGTAATGAGACATGCCATGTTTTAAAATTTAAATTCTTGTTTTCTTATTCTAGTCAGCTCAAGGACTACAGGCTCTCAAGTCCATAATGCCATATTATTTTATTTTGTTAATTTTTATTTCCAAATTTACATTACAAACTCATTGCTTTGTAGCCCCACGGTACATTTTATATATTTTGAGAACATTTTACATATTTTGGGAATCAGTGATGTCCCCTTTTGCTGTCATTTCTTTCATCTTATTTGCAAAAGGATTTAAGTTGATTTAAAAAGCACAGAAACTACTGATGGTAATAATATTAATAAAGATTATGATACTCTAATATTGTAATTTAGTACAAAATATAATGTTTTCCAGAAAACTTTTACTTGAACAGATCCTCAAGACATTTCCATTAAAGAATAAATAATTCCAGTTACTTCAAACGCTTCCAGAGAAAGTATTGTATTCATTGCAAAGCACTTGAAATTTTCAGTAGAGGACAAAGTCAATGGTTTTTAAATACTTAAACAAATTCAAATCAAATAACTAAGGTTTTACCTCCTTGTGGTGACTATAATTAATTTATGCTGCAGAAAGAAGGGGTGTTCAAGCTGTCAGTGTTTACAATGAACTAAAACTTTGATATGATTCTTCTAGCCCAGCGTACATGCCATAAAATATACCTAAGTACACAGAAAATATTTACCTCATTCATTTTGGGGAGAGGACAAATGAGATTTGGTAAATCATTCTGTTCTTTAAAAATATTTTAATTTAGCTATTTTATTTTTTTTCGTATAATGCTACTTTTATTTAAAAATGTATATGCACATAAAAGCTTAGATTCTTATTTTATTCAATGGGTTAAAATTCATTTTTCTCATAAGGTCAAATGGTTAGTAGTTTTGTTCAGATCTCTTATATTCTTAGTGATTTCCTACTGATTTATTTTTTGGTATAATTTTATTTTCCTTCTTCTTTCTTTTTTTTTTTAATATTTTTTTTGTTGTTGTTGTTGTGTTATATTAGTCATCCTACAATACATCATTAGTTTTTGATGTTATGTTCCAAGATTCATTGTTTACATACAACACCGGGTGTGCCATGCAATACATGCCCCCCTCAATACGTATCCCTGGGCCAATCCACCCCCCCCCCCCACTTAATCAGCTTATCAAAGTATAATTTACATACAAGAAAATTCAGCAATTTTAAATCCACACTCAGTGCATTTTGACAAATGCATACAATTACGTGACTATTGTCACAATAAAGACAGACTATTTCCCTCACTCCAGAGTCCTCTTTGGCCCCTTCTCAGCCTCTGAAAACTACTCTACTTTCTGTCAGTATGGTTTTATCTTTTCTAGAAGTTCATAAATCATACAGTTTGTAGTTGTTTGTGTTTCGTTTTTCTTACTAGGCATAAAGAGCTTGAGATTCATCCCTGTCATTACACATTCCCGTAGTTAATTCTTTTTTATTGCTGAGTAGCATTTCACTTTGTGGACATATCATAGACTTTGTTTATCCATTCTCAAGTTGAAGGACATTTGGGTTCTTTCAATGCTGGTATTACCATTTACACACAAGTCTCCATGTGAATACTGCTTTTTTGTTTGTTTTATTTTGTTTTGTTTTTCCTCATATAGTTACCTAGGAGTGGAATTGTTTGTTCATCCTATAATTATATATATATATATATATATATATATATATATATATACACACAAAATCATTTTCCAAAGTGATTGTACTATTTTGCCTCCCATTGCCAATATTTGAGAGTTCCATTTATTCTGCATTTTCACCAACATTTGATATTGTTAGACTTTTAAACTCTATCCTTTCTACTAAGGGTACAGTAATATCTCATTTGGTTTTAATGTTATTCCCCTAATGGTTAATGATATAGGTTATCTTTTTTTATGCCTCCTTTCTACTTGCACATATTCTTTGGTGAAATGTCTGCTCAAATATTTTGCCCATTTAACTTGAAAAGAATAATAGATCTACATATAAAAACTAAAGTTATTAAACTTTAGGAAAAAAGAGAAAATATTGGTGATTTGGATTAGGCCAAATTTCTTATATAGGGCACAGAAATATGAATAAATAAAAAAAGATAAGACTTTATCAAAATTAAAAACAAAATTAAAAAACCTTTTGCTTTTCCAAAGATGTTCTTTGAGGGGGAAAAAAAGCAAGTCACAGACTTGTAGAACATATTTGTAAAACATCTATGTGATAAAGTATACCCAAAATACATAAAGAATTCTTATCACTTATTAATAAGATACAGAACTTGATAAAAATACATGAATTGGGCACCTGCGTGGCTCAGTCAGTTGAGCATCTGCCTTTGGCTCAGATCATGATGCCAGAGTCCTGGAATCAAGTCCCACATCCTAATCCTTACTCAGCAGGTAGTCTGCTTCTCCCTCTCCCTCTGCTGCACTCTCTCTCTTGGGTAAATAAATAATTGAAATCTTTTTTAAAAAATACATGAGTAAACTAACTTTAAACAAAGCTTTAAAAATTCTTCTCATTAACTAATCAAAGAGGTTTGATTTTTAAAGTAATAGTTTATTTTTAAAATATATCTAATTTTTTTTCTTAGTCAGGATTTAAAATATTCAATTTGTATTTTAAGTTCATTTAATTGCACTGAAATTTTACAGAAGTTTAGAGTAGTGGGGTATGTGAAGGAATTCAGTTTTTTCAAAACCTATCAAAAGAATGCACCAAGTAATAAGGGGATTTCAGGAAGAGGGACTTCATGTAGCTCCCTAACTAAGGAGCCAGGAGATAGAGTTCATCACAAACAAGTAAGTAGGAGATATAAAAGCCAACTGCCTAATTTTTGTATATTTAGCAAGTCCTAATTTCCAGCAACTTTATTTTGAAGGACTAAGGAGGATAATATTGAAGAGGAAGAGAATTTATGTTTGGTTTTAAGAGAGATAAAAGTGAAATATTGGACTTCCAGATTTCTATTATTCTAAGGACAAATACATTTTCTGAAGCACCATGCTGAGCCAAGGTGAGACAAACAGTCTAGGAAGAGCAAATCTCTCCTTAAGGCAGCCTTCAGATGAAGATCAGACATGCCTGATTCACAGGCCTCTCTAGGAAAACATGTTCCATCAGAAAAGACAACAGAAAATGATGTGAAAATAATGAATTTAAATTAGGAAGTCTTGACTTTCAGAACACTAATTCCAGACCTCAAGCATCCTACCAAAATGTTCCTTCCAATCAATGCAGTATTCTCCTGAAAGTAGATCTAGTTAGTACCAATGTCTCTTTCATATTACATTTGAGCAATAATTTGTAGATGGTTATCCTGGGCAACAGCTATACCAGTCCTTTTGGTAAGAACATAGTCATCAAGAGGAGGAGGCGCAGGATGATATTTGGTTTTCTATGCCAAGATTAATGTTTGGGCTAAACCTTGAGGGTTGAAGGGTTGTTACTCTCGGGAAGATATATCTGGAAAGGGCAGCATCTGGGCTTGTCAGATGGACTAGAGGAGGATATAGGTAGAAGTGAAGACACCAGAACGAAGACCATTGTGAGAGGTCAGAAAACAGCGTTAACTTGAACAGAGATGAGAGAAGGAAGTGGTGGGGATAAGAAGAAGTTGTGAGCATTAATATTAGGCTCCTTCAGAGAAGCTAGGTGGACTATCTACAGATGGTGATGAATTGTGCAAAACTTGTTCTGCTTTCCGCCTCTAGTAGGTGTATTTTTTTTAAATTAAGTCCCTTGTACAATTTGCATGCTAGTAATTTCCAAAAATTCTACAAAACAACATGCTAATAGGAAGTGATTAAAAATGTCTTTCTACATTATTAAAGAAGTAATGTGTACACAGTGAGGAGAAGCATGGTTAAATCAGTAATTCTACACCATTACTGTATTGGATACATTTAATAAAAATGTATAAAGGTTGCTGCAAAAAAAAGAAACTGATGATGATCAAGTAACTTAGTAATAATTGGCACAACCTGAGATGACTGAGTTTTGACTCTGTGTATACTGCTTTAAAAAATTCAACTTTGCCTAAAGTGAATGAATAGATGAATAGAGAAATTGATTATTCCTATTTCTCTCAGGCAATTATAACATGTGCCTTCCAGAGTTGTCTCAAGCATTGCAGTGATGGGGCATTTACTCTTTTGCAAAACTACTCATGATGTTCTGAGGTTTCTAAAATTATTGCTTCTCCTTTATCTGAGGCAAAATTTGCCTTTCTAGTGTACCCCATCAACCATTTTTCAGATTATCAGAAAAATATCAATTAACAGTTCTATGTCTATGTAAAGACTACTTATGTTCTCTACATATCACCTTCTCCAGACAAATAATTCATTTTCTTTAAAAAGTTGCTTTAGGTGCCTGGGTGGCTCAGTGGGTTAAGCCTCTGCCTTCAGCTCAGGTCATTATCTCAGGGTTCTAGGATCCAGCCCCGCAGCATGAGCCTCTGCTCAGCAGGAGCCTGCTTCCCCACCTCCCGCTGCCTGCCTTGCTGCCTACTTGTGATCTCTGTCTGTCAAATAAACAAATAAAATCTTAAAAAAAAAAAAAGTTGCTTGTAAGTGAATGGTCTATTTTCATAGATAACTTCTTTGACATCTGCCACAACAACTTCTTTCAAGACATGTCTCCAAAGGCAAGGGAAACAAAAGCAAAAATGAACTTTTAGGACTTCATCAAGATAAAAAGCTTCTGCATAGCAAAGCAAACAGTCAACAAAACAAAGAGGCAAGCCATGGAATGGGAGAAGATATTTGCAAATGACACTACAGATAAAGAGCTTGTATCCAAGATCTCAATTAAACTCAACACCCAAAAGACAAATAATCAAGTTAAAAAAAAAAAAAAAAGTGGGCAGAAGACATGAACAGACACTTCTCAAAAGAAGAAATACAAGTAGCTAAAAAGACACCTAAAAGAATGTTCATCATCATTAGTCATCAGGGAAATTCAAATCAAAACCACATTAAGATATCACCTTAAACCAGTTAAAAAGGCATAAATTGACAAGGGAAGAAACAACAAATGTTGGAGAGGCTGTGGAGGAAGGGGAACCCTCTTACATTTTTGATGGGAATGCAAGTTGGTACAGCCACTTTGGAAAATAGTGTGGAGGTTCCTTAAAAAGTTAAAAAGAGAGCTACCCTATGACCCAGCAGTTGCATTACTGAGTATTTACCCCAAAGATACAGACATAATGAAAAGAAGGGCCATATGTGTCCCAATGTTCATAGCAGCAATGTCCACAATAACCAAACAATGGAAAGAGCAGAGATGTCCTTCAATAGAACAATGGATAAAGAAGATGTGGTCCATATATACAATGGAATATTACTCAGCCATCAGAAAGAATGAATATCCACGTTTTGCATCAAAATCAATGGGACTGGAGGTGATTACGCTGAGTGAAATAAGTCTAGCAGAGAAAGTCATTTATTATATGGTTTCACTTATTTGTGGACTATAAGGAATAGCATGGAAAAGGAAGGGAAAAATGACGGGGGAGAAGGGGAGACAAAATATGAGAGACTGTGGACTCTGAGAAACAAACTGAGGGTTTTAGAGGGAAGAGGGTTGGGGGAATGAGTTAGCCCAGTGATTGGTATTGAGGAAGCACATATTCGTGGAGCACTGGGTGTTATATGCAAACAATGAATCATGGAACACTACATCAAAAACTAATGGTGTACTGTATGGTGACTAATATAATAAAAAAAATAAAATATTAAAAGTTGCTTTATTTTATAAAGAAATTCTACATTTAGTTTGCATTTGGGACAGATTTCAAATCGCTCCCTTATTTTTGTTATCTTAAGCAGGTTGTTATATCTGTTTTTCTCTCAGTATCATACATGTCCAGAGCATGGTGTCTCATTATAGACATTCTTGGAGGAAAGTGTAGGTGGCATTAAGAGTATGAGCACTTAAAAAAAAAAAAAAATGGGCACTTACATCAATAGACCTGGCTACAAAATCAAGATAACAATATTAACCTCAAAAAATTGTTGTGAGGCTTAAATGGAATATTTTATATAAAGTGCCTACGTCATGCTTGACACAAGGGGCTCATATATTTAAGAAGGCTAAAGCTCTCAAAGTCTTAGATACATATTTTTTTTCTTTGTTCTGTTGATTGAACTACAAGCTCATAGCCAGTAGGTGGTCAATGATTCTGCCAGGGTTTTTTATAAAATAAATTTCTCTGTAGCTCCTCTCTCTTTGACTTAGGAACTTGTATTCCTTTTATTTTAAATCAAAAAACTTTCTAACAAAGAAAATTTCTTATAGTTTCTCAAGTATCAATATTCACTCCCCCTCTTATCTGGATGCCATCTATGTGACTTTGAGTGTTGATATTTACTTTTGCTCTGATACATGTCATCTATATGTTTATTGTTAAATGTGCTTTCTAAGCCTTTATCCATGAAAATAAAAAGTTGTTTAAAAAAGGAAGTTCTGTAATTTGGCAATGGAGTTGTCATCAAATTGACATTGAACCTTGAATATAAGGTGAAGCAACTACCCATCCTTTTTCTTGAAGTTCACTGAAGTTTGTCATTTTAGATCTACATCTGAAATTTTTCTTCCTAAACCTATACCTTTCCATGCTACACTTAGGCCTCTTTTAAAAATGCTATCCTGACCCTTCAATTGTTTTTTATCTTAGAAATGGAGAGGTTATTCCATAATTTGACCAATCAATCAATCCATCAATCAATCTGTATTCTAAAATTTTGTGATGTCTAAAGACTTCTCTTATAGAGGGAGGGACCTGAGTCCCCCAAGTTTACTGCACTGTAGTTGCAAAAATCTCATGAGGTAATGTAAGAAAAGTGACAAGCACTCACGGTGGAAGACACGGTGAAAGACACATAACACATACATTATTATTTTTTCCTAATGATCTCTTAAGACATGTTTCTAGGAATGGATCTATATCATTTTAGCTCTGTTACCATTGTGACAAGAGAACTTGAACACTTCACAGCAGAAAGACTATGGTACAATGCACTTTGGTTATTTCTCTACCAGATTTAAGCAGTTTTGTTTTGTTTTGTTCTGTTTAGTTTTTCTTATGAAATTTTTAAGCTTTTTCATTCTTTCATAAATTCTGGGCTCATTGTTTCTGGAAGAAACTGTGGCTCAGAGGACAAAGAACAATTTATTAATTTTTGACCATAAGTCTTTCCTCAGACTATTTGGTTATAGTGTGACCACTAATGACAAATTTTAATGACACAAAATGCATGAGATGGCGATGAGGTTGAAAATTGTTCTTGCAGATTTAGTAAAGCCTGGTAATTTCCTGGTGTATAATAGCATTTGTTGCCATTCTAATTAAGAGGCTTTAAAAAAATCAAATAATTTTGTTTAAGTACAAAAACAAATGCCTGGAAGATGAGGAACTAATCTCTTCCCTGTGGTATATCATTGTGTGATTTTCTGGTTCCTCCACTCTTGGAGTTTGGGTCTATTCTGTCTGCTGGGGACAGAACTAATGGATTAAACTAGGTGTTTTTCAGCAGGTTGAAACCCTCAGGAGAGCCTGGAAGATCCTTTGGAGACTTAGCCACAGGATCTATAGGTCCTATTTTTAGAAGAGACTTATAAATAATTTTTTTTATCACAGTTTTCAAAGTTCTTGTATTAGCTATTTAATTCTTTAAATATTAATCTGAGACAGATTTCCCAGTACATAAATTAATCCAACTGTTCTGCTTAAAGTTCTAACTTTTATTTTAGCTATTCTTATTACTAAAAATAATAAACCAAAGTCTTAACATTTTCATTCCCATATTTTACTTCTTAGAATGGGAAAACAGCAATACCTGTATTATATACCTCATAGCATTGTTATAAACATCAGAAATAGTAAATCATGCAGAAGTATTTTTATAAACTATAAAAGTGTTCAGCTAAGATAACATTACTACGAGAAGAGATAAACTCTCAAGGTAATAGAGGACATAACAAAGGGGAAAATGGGGGTTTAGATAAGAAGCATCCTAAAAAATATTGAAAGAGAGAAAGATTCTAGGTGATTTATGATGTGTATATTTGCCCATTTAAAATATCCCAAAAGACTAGATAGGGTACATTGTGTTCAGAGTATTTGAGAAAATATTGATTATGGTCATAGATCATCAAAGATAGCAAATAAGATTGTGCTTGAAAATTTGAGTGTAGTTGAACAGAAGACTTTCTTGAGAAGAGTTTTGTGACTTTCTTAACATTCAGAAGGTAAGAATTTTATGATAAATTGGTGATTTATGCAATGTGTGGGAGATTGGGGTGGCAGTATTTGTGCTCTATTTTGTATCTATGTCATACATTAGACTATTTGATTTTCTCTACACTTTTCTCTTTCCCATGTCCTCACCTCTGGGTGCTAAGTATTAGAACTTACACCATTCCTTAGAATGACTGAATCCCTACTATCTCAAATGTTTTAGTTGAGGATGGAAATACAGATTCATGCTTTCTATTACACAATACATTATAGTCTTCTGGGCCTCATTGTTTTAAATTCTGGCCAATCTTCCAGTTCTTTGGGGTCTTTTATTCTACTGTATATTGTTTCTTAAATAATACAGCATTCTTAGAAAATAACCTCAGATGTATAAGTTCCTTGGGAGCCCATTTCACTTAGGAATCTGCAAATATATTAATGTAGCATTTTAAGTAACTTTCCTTTCTTTGCTCATTTTGTATGTGGATTCAAGTATTTTTTTTGTGGGGAACAGATAAAGCATATTGTTATCATATTTAATAGGAGCTAAAATTTCCTTGGCTTTCATCTGAAGATTTCAAACATACCCTAGCTGCTCAGCAAACAGTCGTTTTTGCCTAAGAGCAGGAGGTGAAACGGGCAACTCCACAGGTTCCCCATGGGCTTAATGGGGAAATCAATATGCCCTAATGTCAGTGTCAATGGCTCCTGATATCATGCTTCTCTACCTCTGCAAAGTCAAAGGTCTCTAATATACCCATAATCATTCTACTACCTGTAGGAACAATACTAATCATGTTAAAGAAGAGATTATAACAATAGCAATTCTCTCTATAAAAACATCATATAATTGCAATGGCCTATTTACATACTGGCCTTAATTCTGTCTTTGGAATCAGCAGAAAACAGATGTTTTGGTTTCTGGAACAAGTAAAAGACCTGATTAAAGTTGGCATAAAAATAATGTCTTGCTTTATGATGCATGGATTAATGAAAGTATTAAGTCATTCTAATAATAGATAAGAAAATTACTCCATTATGGCTAAAAGAAATAAAAGTATACTAATTTAAATTAAAAAGTTCTATAACTTTGCAAGTTCACTGAAAATGTGTGGACAACAAAGGTACAAATTTATAACCCATTAGGGACTACCTTCATATCTCAACATATATTATGTTCCAACTTTATTACTGTATGACTCCTCAAAATCTTGTGGGGATCGTAGTTTTCCAGAAAAGAAGAATAAGCATACATTAAGCTAATATTTTTAAGGAATTGCTGTTTTTATCATAATTTATTAGCATGTTATGTTATTAATTTTATGCCATCGACATTGTTTCCTGTGTTATAGCTTTGTCTTGAATGTCATGGTTTACTATGCCTGGAGATTAAATTTGAATTTGAACTAAATTATTAGATTGTGGATCCAAGGAATCTGATTCCTGAGAAAGTCAAAATGGCTGTGCACAATTCCTTTAAATGGTGAGATCTGATGGAGTGTTAAAGAAAACTGGCAACAACTATAATGGAGATTTGAACTCTAAAAAGAGGGGTAAAGAACTATATTAGATACTTTTTTTGTATAATTTTGCATCCTCCCAACCTCATATTTTGTACAGTAACTGTGGAAATAACATTCCTTATAATCTTAGATTTGGGTCTAATTGGGTGAAAATGACAGATTCTCGTTTCATGTCCCTCACAACAGTTGGATCACATTTGACCGATGGGTGTTGAAGAAATGCAGCAAATGCTTTCTCTTTTCATTCTTCAGGTGAAAATTTCTGAGATGTGTTCTAAGCCTTCTCAGATGGTTCCCTAGAATCAGGCACAAGTGGAGCATAGCTGTAGACAACTCAGTTGGCTTTCTCCCTTTAACTCCCTGGTTATCCCTCTTCTAAGGTCGCATTCTCAAATTAATGATCTGAATGAAAGCTTTTGTTTTATATATTACTTACGGTTGTACCCAAGCAACTCTAATACCCCTCCTACCCTTTGCCAGTGACAATGATTGCAAGGCTCCTGTGTTGACACTCTTTATCTACTCCAACAGGGGCCAGAATTCATTCTGTATCTCCAACTCTTATTCTGGAATCAGTTTCTTTCTAAAAACCCATAAAGAATTAGGTAAGTCCACATGTGCTGGCATCACATTTACTAGTCGCAATTTGGATGCTGGACAGAAAATAGACTTACTTTTAAGTTTAGTGACTTTCTCATACATCAGCGATATGACATTCAGATTTAATTTTGTGCTTCAAAAAAGTTAAAATTGTCATTGGACTTTCACGGTCTGTTGAAAACAGTAGAAATTTCATATCTGGGCTGAAATTTGAATGTACCTATCATATAAAAAGTACCTGAGAACTGTTGTGCCTTGACATATGGTTAGGCCCCCATTTATTATTCTGCTTTCTTAAATGACTTGAATTTTTGAGATCTGGATGTTTATAGGTCTTGAACTGGTTTAGTTCCCCTGGTTCTTGATAATGCTTACCAGTTCAAATTTGCTACTCCATTATTAGGTTCTCTGTATCCCAAGCTGGATTATGCTATGATTTAGGTTCATCATGCCTAACTTATTTTGTAGGGTTTTCTGGAACAACCTAGTTATTCAGGCCATGTGGGTCTCCCAGGACTGCCTGTCAGAACATGGGTGCTGGCTTCGTAGTACCAACACTTGGCAGCAGTGCCTTGCTCCTAAACTTCAACTTCATCTTGACCTTTACTTTGCCTGATCATATTACTCTAGTCATAGACTCAGTGGCTAGTCATAGAGGTTGGAATGGATTTTGAGTAGTATATAGGTTGTCTTATGGAAGAAGGATCTCTGTGTTGTCTTCCAGAATAGGGGAAATGATAGCTTTTAGAAGGAATGGGTGGGTCATTTCTATAGACTTCAAGTATTCAAAGGAATCAAGATCTTTAGGATCACCTACCCATATATCCCCTCTCTATATATTAGGGATCCAGATTTTTCTAACCAAAGCCCAGAATATGGCATACTTAACCTATCTTTGTTAGGTTAAAGACTTTATTGCCGTTGAATTTCAGCCCCAATCTTGGTTCCCTTCTTTCTTTACCCATCTACTACAGGAGTGAGAGCTTCTTTGTGTACAACAAAAAAAGACCTCTGGATTTCTGCTACTTTCACTCTTCCTTAGCTGTTCACTATCTTTTGGAGGATCCTCACTATTGCTTAGTCAGCTAAATTCATTAGTCTGTATCTACTGTTTCCTCCATATATCTCAATGCCAGATGTTCTGAGCCAACTAGTGTGATCACTTCCTTCAGTATAAGGTATCAACTCCCCATAATAACTTGCCACTGGTGGCAATTTTTATTATTTGTTTTTTTTATGCATGTATGTATTTACTACTGATGAAAATTTTAACAATTAAGCCTCCACTTTGTTGTGGGAACTGTATGTGCTTTACCTACTACCAGTTCTATTATGTTGGTTACCAGGGTGGGGATTAATCTACTGTGAAATTCCATTTTATTGCCTGTTTTCTCAACAATACATTGAAGTTGCAATTATTAAAAGTAACATGTATTGTAGATTGTGTTCCTTAGAAGCAGATGCTAAGATGAACTTTGAGGTGTAAGATATTTTTAAGGGAGTAACATGTATGAAGGGAAAGGGGTCAAAATAGAACTGAAAAAAGTGATAAATTAAATTGCAACTCAGGTCCTTAAATATCAGTCCACTTTGTAAGGGACTTTTCAGTAAATATTGTCCATCCGAGTTGTCTCATATTGGGTCAGATTGACTTGGCATTGATATTGCTTCCTTGCTCACTCATCTGAGGAGCCCTTCCTTGAGAAGAAAATTTCTTCATTTCATGTGACTCTGTGCGGATGAAATAGACTCTGAAATTGCTGAAAGGGGGCAGGCTGCTGGCTGACCACAGTCTCTGCAGTTGCACAGTAAGGCTTTCTTTGCCGGGGGGCACAGAGGACAGTGCATCTTTATTTACCCTGTAGTGTCTTCGTTTGTTCCACAAAACCATAATTTCCTGAAGTGGGGGGACAGTGACTTATCCATCTTTACGTGCAAAGACTGGGTTTAAGCTTTTGAATAATGTGGAACAGAAGAATTAATAAGAAAATGAACAGAAGTGCTGATGGTACTAGTGGGGATGGTGATGATGATAATGAATGATATGTTGATTCCTCTGTGTATTGAGCATGTACTATGTGCACTAGTACCTAGGACTATTCCTGAAACATAATAAATGCTTGATAAATATTTTGAATAAGTGAAAAAAATGAACAAATATACCAGATATTTTGACAAAGACTTAATAAATATTATTATATTAAATTCTCTCTAAATCAAATCATTTTTTTTTTTATTTTATAGATGCGGTTAATAGAGGTTAAGTATCTGAGAATGCACAGCAACAAATTGAAGAGGGAAGATTTGAAGGCAGATCTGTCTGAAATGATAGTTTGCTATTAACCACTCTGTTGTACTGGGCAGTCATTGGCTATCAGCAGAATGAGGGTAGGGTTTGTAGAAGCCACAGCCCAGTGACCAGACTCCAGAGGTGGGACTTTATCTCTTGGAAAATCTGCAAGGGCATAGATGAAAACATCATTTTCTTTTGGCATCTGAGCTGTCAGTCAAGAACTCAGTTAAAGGGACTGAAGAATGAGTTGATATCTTGGCCATAAGGAACAAAGCAAGAAGGTGTATTAAGAGCAGAATATTAACTTATCCATAAATAAAGCTGACTTGGTGCTGTATAAGGAGATTTCCAGGGGGTTGAAAAATTTGCCCAGATCCGTTCCTGTTGCCTTTCTCTTAGAATGTGTGTAGCATAATTCAGTAAAATGAGTAAAATGATTGAGTAAAATAATTTTCAGGTTAAAGACTTAGTCTGTCTCCTATTGCAGGTACATACTATTTAAAAATATTTAAAATTGTATTTATTTAAAATTCTGTTTATGGAAAACAGATCCTTTTCCAGGAGAGAAGCCACTCATTTTCAGGAAATATAAAGAAGTACCTGTTTTGCATCCATTGCTATTGCATCCTTTTTTTTTTTTTGCCAGGTCTTATCTGTTGGGAAGGGTGAGTTATTTTTTCCATTGTGAAAGGTTCTTATCCATTGTTTCATTGTGAAAGATTCTTATCCATAATAAAGAGGGGCCTTAGTGGCTTCTGTGAGTAGAGAAGTTAGAGATTAAGGAACTTGAATTTAGCAGAGGTCAGTTTCTATACTGCAAGGTTATCAGGTTTGTTTTGGAGGAAGAGGCAAATCTCAGTTGCTGAGAAAAAGTAGAAGATCATATACCTAATTCATTAAGTTGAGGCATCAGGATGTGGGGGCAGGAAAGTTACTGCTAAGAGAAGGCTGTTGCCAGTCAAAGACACTTAAAGATGCTGGGAGAAGATGATAAGGATATAGAGTGTGGATATCCTGGCAAATGCAGTAAACAATTAAAGACAGCTCAGAAGAAGAGGGGAGTTTTCTGACCTTGCACTATACAGGACGCTGTGTACTTTGAAAACAGATGCTGCATGCTTGACCAGTAAGGATATGGGAGGAAAAGTATTCTTTTTAGGGTTCAGATATTGATGGGGAAAAAGTTCATGAACACATCAGAAGTATGGATTCATGTGGTTGAAATGACACAAATCTAACATAAACTGGCTTAAGCAAAAGATGCATTTACTGGCTCTTCAAATTAAAAAGGTCAGAACAAGGTTGGATTCAGTCTCAAGGGATGCCTTGATTAAAATGGCTTCTTTCCATCTTTCTGTTCTGCATTGTTTTGGCTTCACTGTAAGGCTCACTTCCCATTATGGTGACCTCTGCAGTTCAAGGTTTCCATCCTATTAATTTCAACCTGGCAAAAGAAATGTTCTGCTTCTCCATGGTTTTAAAAAAATGTCTGTGAGATAAGTCTCATGAACTCAGGCTGTCTTGGCTTGAGTCACATGTCTATCACTCAACCAATCAGGTGTGATGTCCTGATCAGCCGTTCCTGAATCACAGGCTAATCTCGAGCTGAGAATGGGGCAGACCTCTCAATTTCAACAATGTGGTTGGAGAGTGGCAAGTAGGTAATTAAAAAAGAACGTGGGAAGTAAAGGGATGAATGCCTGACAAACCGGAACTATTGTTCAATCTATGCTTTTAACGTCTTGATCTAACTTTTTAGAAACTTTGGCAGAAAGGAAGATTATGAGATTATGCTTTTCTTCTCCAGTCTTTTGTCTCAAAATCACATGCAGAGCCCTTGTACTTCGTCTCACACCTGATTTGCCCTGCTCTTCTGGCAAATACACATCTCTTTACAAATACTTCATTAGTTTTGATGTTTGCCTCAGGGCTCTAATGTGTTGAAAGGGTTTCTTTAAGGTTTTCTGGCATCTCCCTTGAATGCTCTCTGTGGGCTTTTTCCATTTCCCATGTCCCCTCTCCAGGCTCATCACTCTTGGGTCACTGCTGGCTTCATCAATATTTGTTAACACTGTTTGACATTCTCTATGTGTGCATTCAAGCCATAAGGGAGACTTATCGCGGCCATCAGAATCTTGTCAACGTGTTGTCTCAGGTACTAGGGAGTCTTTATAATAAACAGAAGGGTAGACAGTGGCATTCTCATTGCCCAGTTTATCATGGAGCTAAGATGAAAGACATAACGAGTGATGTTGGATTCACTGAGGTGAGAGAGAAAGGATGGGTTGTTGAATATGTCCAGGAGACTCTTAATTTTTATCTAAGTGGCAGAGGAGCCACTCTTGGAAACTGCTCTATTTGGAATAGCCATTCTTCTACTTCGAGTCTCAGGTAAAAAGAGCATTCAGTGTCCACCTTGAAGCTCACCAGGTGTGCAGGGTATTTGCTCACAAACTGTGACTGGGATAGGAACTTCTGCATTATTCTTGGCATCAGAACTGCACAATGCTTTGCTGTATATGCTATTAGAGCTTAAAGGTGATGCAGTGCTGAGCTGACAAGAGAGGTTCAATTCCTTTGGGGCTCTGCTAATTTTATTCTGTTCCCTTGCCTGGGGGCTTTAGATTAAAACCTTACTAGTCATTTTTAAGGTGGGAGACCATGTCATAAGGGAGTTGGGGAAGAAAGCATATTTAGTTCAACTCAAAGGAATTACCCCTGTGGGAATTATCCTCAGAATGCATGACTTATTGATGATGGGTCAGAAGTATAATTTCAATTATCAACATTTATAGCATCGACAGCAGAAATCATACATGGCAGATGATCAGTCGTGTCCAAGTCTGATCAAGCTTCCTTATCTCATCATATAGCTATAGTAAGAAGATAGATTCCCAAAAGACTTTAATATCTTACTTTTTTCTCCCTTTCAGCAGAATTTTCCATTAACTATAGTATCAAGAAGAATATACCATTCCTATGCATAGACTTCTAGAAAAATAATTATTGTATATTAATGGACTTTTAGTAATGTGATTATCTTAATTTCTGACATTTTTAAAAATGTAAATTCAGCATAGTCGGTCAGGGAAGAGAAAGATAAAACTTCTGCTGTGAAACCTAGATACGCTCTTCTTGGGAGAATTATGTTATTCTCATGACCATTACAAGCCAAAGATGTTCCCAGCATCACATTTACAGTTTTAGAATTCCTGGGTTATGAAAAGGCTCAGGCAGGTTAAGAGACTGTAAGTTCCAGGCAGGCTGCGTATAACAGAAGGAGCAACACAATGCTGGAATGTAGTAGACACTCAAAACTAGGAAAGAGAATAAATAAAATTCTGTCATTACAGTATTAATGTTCTAGGGATAATAAGACAAAATATGCAACATTGATAAGTTAGAATATATGTACGCTAGTGAAAGATTCTCCGGAGAAAAATTAACTAGAAAAAGATGACAAGGAATGGGGGTCAGAAGAAATAGGGTCGTCAGAAAAGGCTATTTAAGGCAAGAGCTGAAGGAGGTGGAAAAGAGCTCAAAGAAAAACAAGGAAATACAAGAGATGGAAGGTAGGGTCATGCCTCGTGTGCCTAAGAAGGAGGCAGATGTGTCTGTATGAGAAAGAGCAGAGTGCCTGAGGTGAATATTGTTTTCCCATCCCAGATCTCTTTGAAAAGAGATGAGCCTTTCAACCCTATAACAGCACGTTTCACACATTTGTTGTTTTGTTTCCCATATTTTTCTAGAAATACTTTCAAATCTGTGCTCTGAGAAGGTGCAATACTTTCATTTTGCATTTAGTTATCCTGCTTCATTAATATCTCTTTTTTTAAAGATTTTATTTATTTATTTGACACAGAGAGAGAGAGATCACAAGTAGGCAGGGAGGCAGGCAGAGAGAGAGGAGGAAGCAGGCTCCCCACTGAGCAGAGAGCCCGATGCGGGGCTCGATCCCAGGACCCTGAGATCATGACCTGAGCTGAAGGCAGAGGCTTTAACCTGCTGAGCCACCCAGGTGCCCCCATTAATCTCTTTAATCTGTGGTAAATCTGACACGTTTCTTTTTCATTCATAACATTTTCATTTTTTTTTTAAAGATTTTATTTATTTATTTGACAGAGAGAAATCACAAATAGTTAGAGAGGCAGGCAGAGAGAGAGGAAGGGAAGCAGGCTCCCCGCTGAGCAGAGAGCCCAATGCAGGACTCGATCCCAGGACCCCGAGATCATGACCCGAACCGAAGGCAGCGGCTCAACCCACTGAGCCACCCAGGTGCCCGACATTTTCATTTTTAAACAGTAATGGGCAAATATCTTACGGAATGGACTTGGATCTTGCTTTTTCTAATTTTCTCCATTACTGAACCCAGGAAAAATTCCGAGTCTACATCACAGGAGAAATTCTCTCTGACTTTCCTCTGCTTCCCAGCAAAAGGCATAGCCATGTGCCCCACCATCAATGATGGTGCTCTGCATTTCTTCTTGGTAAAGATTTTTTTCTGCTTTGTCATCCGTAAGTAATCTTGGAGATGAAGTAGCTGTTCTCTTCTCAAATTCCTTTCACCCAATATTTTTAGCAATAACATATGATTCTTTTCTCTATTATTTATTGCATTGGTGGTTTTCCAAAATTGTTTTTCCCCCCTGTTTTATCACGCCTTGTGTCTATATGATCTGCTTTTATTCTGTAAAGAAGAATTAGTCATTGGTAAGTCACTTTTTTTGGTTGGATGGTGGAGGAATGGTACATTCTGAAATTTGTATATGACTATTTGTGTAGAAAATACTCAGTAAAATATTTCTCATGGTTCAGATATAAACTGGGTTCATTGTTAAAGAAAAATCTGGTGTTCTCTAGGTCACAAATTAGGTGTTCAGCTGAATAGCCCACCACTCTTTAAAAGAATAAATCACTACAGAGACCATTCCTGGGGACCAGCCTCTGTCTTGCTTTTTCTCATGTAGTTGGTCTTTCTCCTCCCTGCTGTTTTTGTCATCATTGACTCCATCTGGGTTCTCTCAGAATTTATTGAACTATGTAAACCTCTCAAATGTTTTAAAACAGTGGATTAGTACTGAGCTTTTAGTAAGATGCAGTTGGAAGCATTGGACTGGGAGGCTTGAGTCACGGACGTTAATCTGGACTCTGCTAACTAACATTGTGACCTTCAGTTTCAGCATCTGTAAAAAAAAGACACTAGACTTAAATCAGTTCACTTTTATTGTTCTGGGATTCTACACAACTATCTATGTTTACATGAAATATGTTAGTGGATTACTAAGCATTGTATTCATTCTTAATTATTTCCAGGTCTTAAAGACTATTGGTGAAACTTGTATTTCCCTAAAATAATTCCTTGAGAGGAGAGGCCATATCTTAAGTGGGTTATCCGTTACTCTCATCATTGCCAGCACTTACTGAGGGCTTACTGTGTTCTATATGCTGTGCCAAACACTTTACATATATTTTCTCATTTAATCATTTTAATCCTCCATTAATCCAACATGAGAAGTGCTATTATTATCTCAATTTTAAAGATGAGAAAACTCAACTTTAAAAAAGCTTGCCTTCAATCAGTTAGAAAATGCTAGACTCAAGTCTCAAATTTAAGTTTATCTATTTCAAATGCATGATTTATATTCTTGTGCTAAACTTGCTCCCAGATGGGCACAATAGGAATGATAAATTACTGTGTACTTCCAGGTGCCTCTTATAAAATCATTAACCTTGGAGGAGGAATGGATTTTCATTTTTAGTTCCCCCTCCTCGATACATGCCCCCAGTACTCATTTTAAGCCCCCATCCAATGAAAATAGACTCAGGACCATCAATGGTAAGGAGTCCACTTCTATAATTTCACCTTTAAAATATGTCCCTTAAATCTTTAAAATACTGAATTTTAAAGAAGCAATTGATTCTCTCCTCTGTTTCTCTGCTAAAGAAGACTATATTTTTGTTTAATTTAATCTGTGAATTTTCCAGCAGTGAAAGTTCCAATGACTCATAAAAGTTTTAAAGTATCCAACCACAGTAATCCATAAATAAAAGGCACAAGCATAGGATAATCCTCTGCTGTATATTTAACTTGAAAACTAACAATGGAACAAGACAAATTAGCTCCCCACTTCCTCCCAGCCTCAAATCTTTGCCAATGGAAAATAGTCTGTCTTGTTACTTAGTTGCATTTCTTCACTGAAAAGTGAAGCTGGCCATATATCCCCAAAAAGGAAAGAGAATTGCCCCCTCTCTTTGGACGAGGGTATTGTCCAATTTCCTAGGTATCTTGGACTTGCTGTCACTCTCTTTCTTTTCCCCTAGTTTTTGCTAACATAAAGACTTCAGAGGGCTGCCTGTTGGAAACAATTTGCATGGGCTATACCTTACATATATTTACACACTGTGCTTCCTAACTTTTCTCTATGACCTTGAGTTATACATTCTAAGGTAAAGAAATAAATTCTTTCAGTTTCTCTCATTTTAAAGAAGGAAGCTCAATTCTGAAAGATATATTTATGTTGACCACGATGCTACCTAACTTGTAATCATGAGGAAAATGGCAAGGAGAAAAAAAAAAATTGTGAGTATTTAACAGTCCTATACATCTTCTGAGTGCCTGCTGTGTGCCACCTTTGGTTTTATAAGCTTTAGGATGATAAGAAAAACAGACAATGGGTATGTGAAGTCTATCCTCAGGGAAGTTGATAGTATGTATGTATGTGTAGTTGCATACCTACTGTAGATAAGCCCTCAGAGCATTATGTTTATTATTGCTCCAACTGAACAGACTAGACAATAAGTACAAAATATTTATGATCTTTGAATGTCCGCTTTCTGTAAACAGTATGTACTTCTAAGTGGAAATTGAGGCAGTACATGAGCTCACGTTCTAGTTGAGAAACAAAGCTGAACTCATAAAATGTCAGTTATATGAAATAGTCTATTATTAAGCACAGAGTTTTGCGGTGGAGATTGTTGCATGAGGTTGAATGAAGATCAAGTTCTCTTAGAAGAAGCCTAGTTGGGTGTAGGCAGGTTTATAGGCAACCTGGCAGCGTAAGAAAGTACATTATTGTGGGAAAAGCAGTCAACCACACAGCAGCTTTTCCAATTAGTAGGGTGGGATTAGATTTAAATTGTAGGAAAATCTACAGCACCTTTTTGGAGATGAAATGGACTTTTCTTATATGGGCTCACAGACTTCAGCAAATATTCAGGACTGAAGTTCTTGGGGATTAGCTTGATAACACTAATCAAGTCATGTCAAGGAACAAGTCAAACATAGTCAGAGAGAGAGTGCCTGGGTGGCTCAATTGGTTAAGTGACTGCCTTCGGCTCAGGTCATGATCCTGGAGTCCCGGAATCGAGTTCCACATCGGGCACCCTGCTCAGCAGGGAGTCTGCTTCTCCCTCTCATGCTTTCTCTCACTCTCTGTCTCTCTTACGTAAATAAATAAAATCTTAAAAAAAAAAAGGCAGAGAGATTCAATGATTCTTTTGAATAGTCCCCACTTTCAGACATATCCTTTAGATTCCCCCTCCCCCTCGTTTCCCTAAATTTTAAAGCAGTTGCACTCAGATTTTGTTCTGTCACTGGTAAAATATAATATTGGCTGACATAATGCAGAAGAATGGAAGGAACAAGACATGATTAAAAGGCAGGGATCCTCAAGCAGAGAGGCTGTGGAGATTATTGAAAAGGGATATTCCTAATTTTCTTATATTTATAGAGAAGAAACTCATTTCGCTTTAATTGCCCACTCAGTAAATATTTTGATTTATCTTCATTAATGAGACCCTGCAAAAGCCTGGTCTGGCTGAGCAAATTTTGATATCTCCGAGTGAAACATAAAGCAGAAGGCAGCAAATTATTTATTATTTAGCATCCAAGACCTGTCTTGTTTCTTTCAATTTTATTTAAAAATATTAAAGTTTGGTAGATACTGGGAAGAAATGGATTTTTTAATAACCCAATATCATTTATTTAACTTTTATTTTGCTGCAATGTGTTTTATATTATTAATCAATGCACAGCCTAACTTCTGCCTCAGAATAGAGACTGTGTGTCTTGTCTCCATCCTCTTCTGTGCCCTCCTCAGTGAATCAGTTTTACTTTTTATTCTCTCTCGTCCCTTCTCTCTCTTTTCTTTCAATGAGTGAGAGAGAAAGAATTAATATAATTAATGTGAACTGGGCAAATTACTAATGGGTAAACTTCAAATTTTTTCTTATTCTTAAGGGAATATCGTGATATTCATGTTGTTATGTATCTACCAAATGGCATACTTTCCATTTTTCATTCCACACATATGTGGAAAGAAAGCAATGATTAGCTTGGCCTCCCCTCTTAAATAAAACTGAACTCTTCTGAGAAGCTCTGTTTTCTGATGGTCATGCTTACTCTAATGAAGGCTGATGTAATGGGTAGAAAAGAGGCAAATTTGAGTTTATAATGCCGATGATCCTTTACCATTCCCAACAGTTCCTATGCCCTAAGAAGAGCCTCATGACTCATGAAAAACACAAATACATTTCCTAGTAATACTTCATTGCAACTATGTTGGAATTAACCCCAGAATACCTCTGGGGGTGTCTTATCCAGGGGCATTTACAGAAATTACTCAGGTGAGGAGTTTAGAAGAACAATGTCAGTGTCCCTTTTAAAGAGTCATTCTTCCCTCCAGTACCCTCCAGTTCCCTCCAGTACCCTCACAAATGCACAGAAGTGTAAAGAGAGCTACTAACTCTATTCATGTGCAGACAGGCTTCTGACGATATGATTTGAACTAGGAGCCCAAAGGAGAGAAGGTAGGAGGGAGACAACTCCTTGTGAAAGGATGTTAAAGGATAAATGAGTGGTCAGAGAGGCTAAAGGAAAGAGCTCAAGGAAGGGATGTTTAGCCCCACATTAAAGAAAATGCCCCCTGGCATTCTCTGCTTTATTCCTTTCTCCTTCTCTCTGGCAGCAGTGCACACTTCTGCCATTTGATAAGAGGCACGGTATGAATCTGAATATATTTATATTCATAATAGAGGAAGGGCTCAAAGGAATAACAGTCACTTTTTGTTATTGTCCTGTCCAGCTTTTTTCCATCTTTCTTTTCCAATTCAACTCTATCAACTGTGATTCAAAATAATGGCATCAGATTGAGTTTCCATGAAAGTAATGTCAAAAAACTCACCGCTCCTGTGCACCAATCCAATTATTGTAAGTGTTTAGAGGGATTCTGGCCTGGGCTTACAAAGAGTGCTGGGACCAAATAGTGATGGTTGCAGGACATGGTAGAAAAACCAGATGTCATCTGTACATTCCATGTCTGAACCCCCCTCTTTAAGAACATACATAGGCACAAGTATGATTTTTAAAGATTTTATTTATTTGAGAGAACAAAAGCGAGCAAGAGAGAGAAAGAGACAGAGATAGAGCACACAAATGGGGGGAAGGAGCAGAGGGAGAGAGAGCGAATCTCAAGTAGACTTCGTGCTGAGCACAGAGATTGACACAGGGCTCGTTCTCATGACCCTGAGCAGAAATCACGTTGGTTCTTATGAACCAACTGAGCCACCCAGGAATCCTCAAATATGAGTTTTTTTGTTTGTTTGTTTGTTTTGTTTTTTAAGATTTTATTCATTTATTTGAGAGAGAGAGAGAGTATGAGAAGGGGGAGGGTCAGAGGGAGAAGCAGACTCCCCGCCAAGCAGGGAGCCTGATGCGGGACTCGATCCCGGGACTCCAGGATCATGACCTGAGCTGAAGGCAGTCGCTTAACCAACTGAGCCACCCAGGTGCCCCAAATATGAGGTTTTTAAATCTGTTATAGAAATAATTGATTATCAAGACTGATGCTAGGGATCTGGAACCTGAAACCAGGCTGGCATTAAATCACAGCGACTGCAGTTGATCCTTGATATTCTTGAGGGAATCTATTTGCAAATCCTCAACCTTTGTAATAGCGCTCAGCATTTACTAATCATTTATTAAATGTCAGACCTTGTTCTCATGCTTTATGTGCATTGTATTTTTTTTTAATCTTTAGAACGGCATTATGAACTAGGTGCTTTCATAAATTAAGAAATAGGTTTAGGGAAGCAATTGTTCTTGATTACAAAGCATAGTTAACTATGCTCTAAGGGAATAGCACTAATTGAGATAAAGATGCAGGATAGTCAGGTAGGGACAGTCACCAGCTCATAAATTGCTCTTTCATATCAGCCTCAGCACTAACCCATTCAAATTCTGGTGAGGTGTTTTGCCTGCACTGTCTCATTTAATCTCCACAATGACTCTATTGAGTAACTGTGGATATTTCTAAACAGTGACTGGCATGGTCAATTGTACATAGCTAAAACTGAATTTATACACACCAAGGAACAGTTGTAGTCCCAATTATCTTTCATGACTTCATTTAGAAGAATACCTTCTTGAGAATAAGAAAACAAGTAAGCAAGACATTGGGGGTCCATATCCATTCCCTATAATGGAATCATTCAATAACATTGTGCTGACACATCAGTATAGAGGAGACCCAGAAGGAGTGAAATGCTATATTTATATTTGACAATATCAAACACAATTTCATTGCAGGTGAATATTTTATAAATCTCACTTTTTTGGTAATTCCTTAAGTATCTTATGTTTCTTTTGCTAATTTTTTCTTCTTTAAATCATTTATTTTATAGGCTAAAACCAGCTATGGAAATTGAAACACTAGCAGAGAGAAGGAGGAAGATATTATTCCATCAACTGTGTCTCTACTCCCTTACATAAATTGCTCCTTGAGAATCTAGTTCAAGTTGATTTATTTTCATTAGAACTTTAAAGCACCATTTCTGGTTTTGATCAGGGAGGCCAAATCATGCTATGCTCAACCTCAGTCCATTTGCTAGGAGACACACATACAGATGGTGTATAATTTATATAAGGAGTCAACAAACTACAAACACAGTCCTTCAAATTCAGACATTACCATTATTAAAAGAGGAACAGCTCGTTGCTTCCACTGTTTCTCACATGTATCCTCTTCGGAAAAAAAAAAAAAAAAAAAAAAAAAAAAAAAAACTGCTCTCTTTAATTCCTGTAATTATTCTGCTGTTTCATCTGAGAGATAGTGAACATTTTGGGAAGAAGGCTCTATTGATAGAAATCAAATCATTTCAGCACCATGTTCTTAGAGAAGAAATGTCTTATAACGAACAAGTTACAGAAAAGAGCATAAGGCCTATGTATGAATTGAAAAGCACCAAAAATATCTAGGTATAATTATAACTCTAAATGAAATAGAAGATAAGGATAGCAAGTGCCACACTATCATCAATGGAGCATGGACTCCGGACTCCCACAGACTCAGGTTCAAATCTTCTGACCACCTCCAACAAGTCAGGTGACTCTGGAAAAGTTACATAATATTGACACAGATACATCTGTGAAATTGAGACCATCACACCCAAGGTTCTGGTGATCATTAAATGGTTGTGCACACATTATCTAACATATAAAGAATACTGACAAAAGAGAAATGAAGTACATAATGAATTGTACAAACAAGGGAGATTTATAAAATACAGTGTTGTATAGTTTGGTAAAGACTATTTATTTTCCTTGAACTGCCCCATCCCCTCAAATAGACCAAGTAAATATTTGAAGAATATCTTATTTAAGACAATAATAGATGAAGTTATTTTTCTGCAAAGTTTTTAAGCCAGGGGCCATTGCATGAGAGCAGTCCATCCAAGAAGGATGTTGACAGAAAAAGAGATGTGTAGCATGAGTAAATACGCAGATGCACACAGGGGTGACATAGAAGCTGGAAGGAATGGGATCTAAGCCAACCTGGGTTCAAGGAATCACAGAAACTTTCTAGGACTGAAGAAGACCTGAATTAGCTTAAGAAATAATGCAAATAAAGCACACTCTAAAAAGGAAACAGCATAGGCCAAGATTTTGTGGAATCATTGAAGAGATTCGAGTTTTGGAGAAGGAAATTAATTAAGAATGGTTGGAGTTATAGATTATGAATAAGGGTCTGTGATATTTCAGGGCTTCACATAAATTGTTTAAATTTATTTTTAATGATTTTTTAAAATTTTTTATTTATTTGACATAGAGAAAGCGAGATCACAAGTAGGCAGAGAGGCAGGCAGATAGAGAGAGGGGGAAGCAGGCTCCCTGCTGAGCAGAGAGCCTGTGTGGGGCTCAGTCCCAGGACCCTGAGATCGTGACCTGAGCCGAAGGCAGAGGCTTAACTCTCTGAGCCACCCAGGCACCCCTAAATTTATTTATTTTTTATTTTTTTTTAAATTAAATTTATTTATTTTCAGCATAACAGTATTCATTATTTTTTCACCACACCCAGTGCTCCATGCGATCCATGCCCTCTATAATACCCACCACCTGATACCCCAACCTCCCACCCCCCCGCCACTGCAAACCCCTCAAATTGTTTTTCAGAGTCCATAGTCTCTCATGATTCACCTCCCCTTCCAATTTCCCCCAACTCCCTTCTCCTCTCTAACTCCCCATGTCCTCCATGCTATTTGTTATGCTGCACAAATAAGTGAAACCATATGATAATTGACTCTCTCTGCTTGACTTATTTCACTCAGCATAATCTCTTCCAGTCCCGTCCATGTTGCTACAAAAGTTGGGTATCCACATCCCTTAACTGCAAAAGTGAGTTGTGATGTCAACTGCAAATTGGTAATGCAGATAATAGGGGCTCTAAGTTCTGAGGAAGGAGAGCTAGAACCTTTGAATAATATGTCAATTCAAGGAAATAAAATAGAATAAAATTATAAAGAGAGATGATGTTGAATAGGAAGATAGTCCACATTCTTTGTAAACAGAGACATACGATTTTTGCCCCAGCTACTTAGGTGGATATAAAATGCACCCCCCCAAAAAAGATATATTCTATATCTTTTCCCTTTTTTAAACCCTTTGAGGTGGCATTCTATATACAAAGCTATGGATAAGTAAGTTCTTCCTACCTATGCCCAACTTGCCAATGTGATTTGTGTATTCTACAAATGTACTACAAATTTTCTTTTTCCATATACACAATGCCTGTACATACAAAAGCCTCCCTACATGCTAGAAACTCTATGTGTTTGAGAACCACTCTGGGAAGAAATCTTCAGGCCAGGCTTACCTGTAATGCATGATTTCCTTGATGTGGCCACAAAGCATTTCTTCCTCTGTAATATCTTATCAAAAATTATCTATTCATTTTCAAATTTATTTTATGTTTCATACAGGCATGTGAATACAGTTTCAAACAAAGACAGTATCTGGTCATTTCCACTCTGATAGTTTCTCTCTTGTCTAGCTAGATACTGTTTTATATTTATATTGTATTTCAATTATTATAAACAATGTTGCAGCAAATGAATAGGGATTTTGGAGATAGGTAGTCCTGAGTTCAAACTGGGTATCTAACACTGCTGTATCTGTGAACTTTAAATATTTATTTAATCTCTCCATATCTCAGTTACCTTATTTTAAAACTGTGAAGAATAATACTGTCTTTATGGTAGATGTTAAACAAAATAATGCATATAGCCTTCCTTGTTCCTTACATAGAAGGGAGCCATAAACGTTAGCTTTGCCTTCTTTCTAGTAACCTGAATACTCCATGAGAACAGAAGCCTTTTGTGGTTTGAACTAAACATCTTTAAAAACATCTAGCTGAGTAAAGCAAATGTGGGTATTCAATAGTAAATTAAAGGGTGAATAGCAAGGAGTATACTCCCAGGAGAAGTAATTAGTTGTTAACATTTTTCAAATACATGGAAGTGTTAAAAGCAAGTGAGAGATTATGAGACAACATCAGTGTGTGTGTGTGTGTGTGTGTGTGTGTGTGTGTGTGTGTGTGTGTGTGATGGATGCTGTTCTGAGATGTCAAATTAAAACCAGCCTTTCCTATTTTACCATGGTACAATTCTGTCATAATTTGAAATGAGAGTCCAAGATGCCTCCTTCTGTTGTTTGGTTCAGGGAAGAGGGTTGTATTCCTTTCAGAACCAAGACTGGCATCTGGTTACAACCTAGAAACCTGATGTAACAATGAGGGGATACTTTTTTCTGGAAATCCATGCTGTGCTCAGCTAGATCACATGGCCACAATGGAGGGTATCCAGTATGATATACCAGCAAAGAGTCTTTTTTTGATCCTTAAATCAGGGACATACCTCAGACAATTGGGATTTTCTGTCCTGAGGTGCTCTAATCACCCAACATATATTCTCCCTAAAGTTGATCTTTATCCCAGGAGCCCTGATGCTGCAGTTAAATGCTGCCTGTGGTCTTGGAAATTATATGCCACGGTAACTAATTACAGGTTATAAAAATAAAAAGG
Source organism: Mustela erminea (assembly GCF_009829155.1). Classification (NCBI taxonomy): domain Eukaryota; kingdom Metazoa; phylum Chordata; class Mammalia; order Carnivora; family Mustelidae; genus Mustela; species Mustela erminea. The sequence goes on from NC_045627.1 coordinate 71,091,823, forward strand.
TAATAGGAAGTAGCCTTAAAATAAGTACTGAACAGGGAGAGTCAGGGGTGGACCCGAACTAATTGGCTTTCTGACAGAGGTCTTCTCCAGGGTGTCCAGGTGGCCTTTTATTTTAATTAGTGTTTGGGAAGATTAGGGTCTTCTCAAAACCCTCAGCTACAGTGTGGAATGGATCAAGGGAATACAATTTGGAACAGGCCCTGAGGTTTCAAAACTCAAACCTGAAGTCATCCAAGAAGGTGCAGTTATAGCTTACTGTTAATTATTTTTCTTACTCAATTTCTCTTATAACTAGGGACAAGTAGTCTTATTTGCATTTTGTGGGTAATATAATGTTGAAGCTAAGAACTATTTTCTCTGCGAAGCAACTGTTAGATCAAAACTCAAGTATCCCATGCCCAAACCTGATTCTCTACCTATGATAGCTCACAGCTCGGTCATTAATAAATGCTATTGTTTTAATTACTTACGAAATGTGTATTGTGTTCAATCTGTCATTATTCTAGTTTAATTTGTTTAATCTCTTTAGTTAGACAACTGATCAAACACAGATAAAGCAGAGGTCTCACCTTCCAGTTGTTCTAATAATATAAATTCAGAAATTTATCTAACATCATATCTAAGTCAAATGAATTGTAGCAAGTAGGCATTTAGAGGTAATAACAGCCTGTGATTCTAAGAGACATGTTCTCAAGGGACATGACATTTAAGTAGGACCTTTTGAATAAGTGCAACATAGATGGGTAGAAAAAAATAGGATAAGAACTTGTAAGCCTGGAAAACACATCTACTGATGAAGATTATTGAATGAAGAACTGGGAAAAATTAGTCTGGCTTCTTCAGAGGCGTCGTCCTGGGTTGAAGAGGGAGACAAGAGAGACCAGTATGGTTAGAGCAGATGAAGACTGGTTTGGAACTAAAGGTGTTGGATGTTTACCCTATAGATAAGGGGGAGTAATAGGAGGGACAACTTTGTAAGAAACACTGGATTATGTATTCTAATCATGAATTAAAATGAAGCAATCAAAATTGGGGCTTCAGATTATACGAAAGCCTCTATCATTCAAAATGGCACAAGGGATGTCTAAAAACGGGGAAGGAATGGAAGAGAAATAATGGTGAGGGATTCAAGACATGTTGTAAAGGACAGTTTCTCTGTGATGATACTCTTTTCAAGGGGTCCTGCCTTTTCTTCTTTTCTTTCCTCATGGAGACTCATACATGTTGTGTACCTGTGAACATTCAACAAGTTGTGTACATGGTGAACATTCAACAAGTTGTGTACATGGTGAACTGTGGTACAGAGGGAGACTGGCTTAGAGAAAGGGATGTAGGATTCAGGCAGAAGGACTTGGTTTAATTTTTTGGAATTATCACTTATTGGCCACATAACCAAGAGAAAATGTAATAATCGTGTGTGCCTTTTTTTCCCTCTGTTGAGATGGTCTTATAGGATTTAGAATTTCTAGCTTTACAACTCCCCAGGTTCTTTCCAGGTGATTGAATTTATACTATGGTTTCTGTCTTTCTTTTTCTTTTCTTTAATATTTATTTATTTGAGAGAGGGTGTATGTGTGTAGATAGGGAGATGAAGAGAGGTAATCTCAAGCAGACTCTTTAGTGAGTATGGAGCTTGATGTGGGCTTGATCTCATGTCTCTGAGATCATGACCTGGGCTGGAACCAAAAGTTGGCCTGCTTATCAGACTGAGCCACCCAGGATCCCCTGTATTGTGATTTCTGTACCACCTAAACACAGATGGTTCCAATCTGTTTCTTGTGACCACATTTCTCTTCGAAATTCTAGGCCTTTATATTAGCCTGTTTATGGGAAATCTACATTCAGATGATTGCAAATATCTCCAAATCAACAGGTCAGAAAAAAAAAAAAGAAAGAAAGAAAGAAATATTCCCCAAACTTTTCCACTTTATCACTGTCAAGAGGCTCTCTCCTCCTGCACTCTTTATCCTAATAAGTAGTAACTTCTCTACTTCAGACTTTTCCTTTATCAGAGGAATCTGTATCTCAACTACCTGGAAAGAAAAGAAACTCATAACCATAGCCTAAAGATGGTTAAAGCCCAATGGGATAACCCTTCCAAAGGCAGTCTTGTATTATTACACATAACAGTACCTTATATTTGTATGACCTTGCATATAAAATGCATTTTCAAAAATCCCATGGTTTAAGACTAAATAATCTATTTAATGGTACAATTTATTCTGTAATGAGATTATCAGGAAAAAAATAATATTATTGGGTTAAGGAAAGCACCCGATGTCAATCACATTTCCTTATATCCAAAAACAACAATCTTTTCTAACCAAAAATAGTCTGGGTCTATTTACCCTGGATTTTTAGTCATTCATAGTTGTTTACTAAGTACTAATTTTAAAAAAAATGAGTGCATGCTCTCTAATGTTTATTGGGTCTGCAAATGTGTCAAAAATTAAAGAGTGCACACCCACACAGACATATACAGCTTACACAAGAAGGTGAAACAGATGGTTCCCGAACACAAACTCCAGGATGCCATATAGCGTAGACAGAGGGCACTGGGTGTTGCTCTGTGATTTAGGAGAGCCTGCATTATTTCTCTCTCTATTTATTTCCATCTATGGGTTTCATGCCTTGTACTTCCAAATCTCAAAACATTATAGGAACACCTCATTGTAGACTCTTAGGGATCATGAAATGAGAAATCTAATAGGGCACAGTATAAAATGGAGGGGAAGAAATCTGCTCCTCTTTGAATGGAAACAAAGCACTGAGGTCTACCTTTCTAGGTCCAGAGTGGAAGGGAACCCTAGAATAATCTTCAAGACTTATTATTACTATTACTGGCCATTATTAAGGATAGCATGAAGAACAGGACCAAGAGATTGTGATGTCTTGTTTTATTTTATTAATGTACTTTAGTAACTTTACTGTGATATAATTTATAAATCATAAATTTCACCCCTTTAAAAGTAGACTTCAATGTTTTTTGAATGTTCACAAAGTTGCAACTACCACCACAACCTAATTTTAAAACACAATCTAATTTTGTCCCTCCACAGGAACCCCAGGCACTTTACAGTTCACTTCTATCTGTCCCCCTCCTTCTAGCCCTAACAAGCTTTAATCAAATTTCTGTCTCTATAGATTTATCCTTATGGAATGGTCAATGGCGTCATATAATATGTCATCTTTTGTGACTAGTTTCTTTCTAGTGAGATAAAGTTTTCAAGGATTCATTCATCCATGTTTTAGCACATACCAGTACTCCATTGATTTTACCACAGAATAATATTCCATTTTTGGATTTTATTTCTCTATTTATGAGATGATGAGAATTCAGTCTTTTCTCACTGATGGCAATTATGAACAGTGCTCCTATAAACATTTGAGTACAAGTTTTTGTGTGGATGTATGTTTTCACTTCTCTTGGAGATAGAGGAGTGGAATTCCTGGATCATATTGGTAACTGTATTTAAACTTTTGGAAAACTTCTAGAGTTATCCAAAACAGCTGTACCATTGTACGTTCTTAAACAATGGTACATGAGAATTCTGATTTCTTCACACCCCTATCAAAACTTGTAATTATTGTCTTTTCAGTTGTAGCCATCCTAGTGGGTGTAGAGTGGTAGATTGTAGTTTTGATTTTCATTTCCCTAATTACTAATAGTGCTGAGTATCTCTTCATGATTTATAGAATGACTTGCATATCTTCTTTGTGTAACTTATATGCCTTGGGGATGGATGAGGAGCCTTGGTTTTTGACAGGAGAATTTTCCAGATTGATATTCATTCACAAAGGAAAAGTCAGGCATTTATATGACCCATCAGTTTTGCAAAATTTTTAGAAATATTTGAAAAGGACCTCAGCTGCTCTCTTATGGCCAGGGATTTCCTAAATGAAGCATGGCATTCAATTGCCTAATTTTTAAAATATGTAGTTTAGCAGTCAGCTTTAACAAGTCACAAAGAATGCATTTAGTTTCACTCGTTTCTAGTCTGACTATATAACTTAAGGGTCACCTCGTGCACAGGACACCCTTCACACTTCTCATATAGGAATAAGGAGGTGAGATAGGTGGCAGCGGCATGTTGAGATGATCCAATAACTCATCCAATGCCTGATCATGAGAGAGTGTTTATTGGCAACCCAATGAGGTTTTCATTTTGAGATAATCCAGAAACTGGAGACAAGAGAAGTGTATGAATTAGTGAGTATGGCTACTGTCACAATCGTAGGAGCCCTCCCTTTGATAACAGGAGATCTGACTTTCACTGCCTACTCTGAAGGAAATGTTTATAGATAACATTTATTAAAAACTCATACCCCAAATCACTGCACCATGCTACCCCTGCTTAACACATTAGTTATCTCATCTCAATAAAAATAAAATACACATTTACTATTACCTCAGTTCCATAATGTATATAATATTGTCATGAGCTCAAATACAAATGGTAGATATGAAAATACTCGTAAAATGATGCAATACTTTGCAAAAATAGCATGGTAAACTCTATACCTACAGAAGCTAGCCAGGTCACATGCAGTGTGATCCCTTCTACATGGCACAAGCACCACTGAGCTCTATGGAAAGTGGGAATGTGGCTTTAGAACCTGCAAGAGTCCCATTTTTAAAAGAAACTGAAAAGCTATGACCTTAATGTAAAATCTGAAATTTAAATATTATCTCAGATAGGGTATTCAGGTTAAAAAAAAAATGTATGGGCTCTGTCTTGAGATATCTGTACCACGTAAATGGAAAATTGTATTATTACAGGGAGCCCTTGAACAGTAAGGAGGAGACTAATACTATATGAATTCTGGATTCAGTTAACCTCTTGGTGCCTCAAGTGCCTAATTTGAACATGAATATGATAGCAGGAATTTGGGCCAAGTGTTCTTTCAATTCTGTTTATATCACCCTGGCCATGACTTTAAAATGTTAGATTCTCTTGTTGGCAATAATAGCCTTTGTTTTTTAGCATCTGGCATTGCTAAGAAATGGAAAATATATGAAAAAATGTAGGGATCATTTTTATAGAAGCCTAGACAAATACAAACACCACTCCCTGAAATTAACTTTGGTCTTCACTTGTCAAGGAAAAGATTGATTAGAAATAGGGAAAGAGAAAATTAAAGATGGGTTACTTCTCAGAGAACAAAAAGGACATGGACAACTGAGGCTCTAGATATGGAGTGTATTTGACTAGAACATTTGGGTCAGGAAGGTCAACAAAAGGTTGTATTTCAAAAAACACATACCTTGGGAAACAGTAGAACAACCTCAAAGGAGAGAAGTCAAGGGAGGACATAGTAGGTGTTTTCTAATAAACAAAGGTCATTCAAGTGGGAAGAGAGGTTAAATTTGTTCTTTATGATCCCAGCAGTGGAATTAGCCTCAGTCAGTGGAATGCACTGGGTCCTGCATTGCTTGTAATATTGGAAAGCATTTTCAAAACTGTTTACTTATGCACAAGGCTTCTCCAAGAGGTAAGCGATATCTATCAGTAGAGATATGTAAATGATGATTAAAATGATAACTGGAATATTCCAAAATGGATTTTAACATTAGAGGAGGGAGGAGAGAAAAAATAGATAAAGGTTGAAGATCCTAAAATTTTTCTAGTCTATTCAAATACATTGAACAGACTATTTCAAGTCTGAGTGTCTATGGGAGTAATATAGTAAGGAGGTTCTTCTTCAAATCTGTTCTATCCCAGAGATCCTCTTTAAAAACATTCTGCTTAGCTTACACTCTGGTCTAGTGACTGTGATGATTTCTTTTTACGTTCATTATATTACACGTTATTTTATCCCGACTCTCTGGAGGTATGTTGGAATTTACAGATAAGAAAAGTGAGGCTTTGAGAGTATTTATAGCTCATGTGTGATGGACCAGAAATTTTATTTCTGGTAAAGATTTTGACTCCAAAATCTCTTCATCACTATACACACTGTATACAGTGTGGTATTGTATGCCTAGAAAATATAGGGTATTTTTTTTGAAACTTGAAATGTGCCTCTAGGAAAGGAATAACACCTGTAGTAAGCTGGTGAGCAGAACACTCAAGGGGTACATTTGAGGTTGCCAGTTTGCTGACCTACCCCTGTGATCTCAGCTGGCTTCTGTGAGTTTATGAGTAAAATTAACTCAAGGGGCAGGGACAAGAATGCGAGGGCAAGGAAGCAAAAGAAAATCTGAAGAAATTTTATTTTTAAAATGTAATGATAGTTATCCAATGAATTCCAAAGGTTGCCTATCCATGTGTAGTGCACCCTTGCTCTCAGTGCAATGCAGAGCTTTTCTCACCATGAGCTGGAGGAGCAGAAATGTGATGAACATGTAGGGCAAACCAATAACACAAATACTATCAGGATGACCTGCTCCCATGGAGGGAGCTGTGTCCTTGGTGCTATAAATTTCAATTTTCCATGTCTCCACATCAAAGTAATGCAGAGTGGCCGGCCCTTTGTGATGATCAGGCAGTTCTGTTTACTTCTTTATTTCTTCCCCCAGAATAGGAAAAAGGAAATAAGAAAATCATGTTTTCTATCTTTTTTTAAATCTATTTCAAGCTGACTGAATTTTTCTAAATTAAAATAGGATATGGTTAGGGGCGCCTGGGTGGCTCAGTGGGTTAAGATTACTCTGCCCTCTGCTCAGGTCATGATCTCAGAGTTCTGGGATCAAGCCCCAAATTGGGTTCTCTGCTCAGCAGGAAGTCTGTTTCCCTCTCTCTCTCTGCCTGACTCTCTGCCTACTTGTGATCTCTGTCTGTCAAATAAATAAATAAAATCTTAAAAAAAAACAAAAACAGGATATGGTTAGATAAAGATCAGTCCAGCCTTGATGCTTTCTTCATTAACAGTAAATCGACATCTAGCTGTCTTTGCTCCCACCTCTTTTACTAAATCAAGATGCTTGAAGGAAGATGTCGTCAATATGGGCTAGTGAAACATAGAATATATATCCAGAATCATCAATAGCAGAGGCAAGAAGCAATTATTATTTAAGTCAATATATTTATTTTATGTGCATCACAGCATGGTAAATATAATAACTAGATTTAATACCATACTATTAATTCTAGAAATAATTACTTTTCTGCAGAAAACAGTGAATTGCATTGTACAGCTGTGCTTACTCAGAGGTTTCATTCCTCCAGTTATGGAAGTGTTAAAGTCACACAGCCTCTACAACATTCTGTAGTACTTTCCTTTTTTTTTTTTTTTGAATTAACATATAATGTAGTATTTGCTCCAGGGGTACAGGTCTGAGAATCATCAGGCTTACACATCTCACAGCACTCGTCATAGCACATACCCTCCCCAATGTCCATAACCCAACCATCCTATCCCTAATCCTCACCCCCAGCAACCCTTAGTTTGTTTTGTGATATTAAGAGTCCCTTATGGTCTGTCTCCCTCCTGATCCCATCGTGTTTCATTTTTTCCTTCCCTACCTCTCATGACACCCCCCCCACCCTGCCTCTCAAATTCCTCATATCAGAGAGATCATATGATAATTGTCTTTCTCTGATTGGTAGTACTTTCCATTTTAATGAAATCTCTATGTTGGTACTCATTTTATAGCCCAAAATGTACAAGCTCCCTAGAGAGGTTGGATAGATTTCTGTCAGTAAGTATAGTCTGAAGTGAAAAGAAGGAAAGGCAATAATCAAACAATTAGGGAATAATTAAATTGGAGCAAAAAAAAAATGTGACCATGAAGCATGCTTCAGAAGTAATATTTGGGTTTAGCCTATTATCAGAATGTCTTAGGAACTGATTAAATGCTTTATCATTAGTAGAATCTGGTAACTAATTGGATGAGGAAGAGGTTCATTCTGAAGCCCACATGAATGTAAAATTTAGGGTAGGAGAGACAAGTAAAAGTAGGTGAATGTATAAATTCATTTATGTAATACTACAACTATCACTATTAAACATTAATTGTAATTTGCAGCAAGTACATCTGTGAACTTAAAATAATTAAGAAATTGTTTTAGAGCCATCATTTAAGCACTTCTCTACAGTTAGACATTTTTAAATTTTGAGATAATTATAGATTTGTAACAGTTGTAAGAAATAATACAACAATCATGTATACCCAGTTTGAAAGGGAACATGTTGTAAAACTATAGTAAAGTATCAAAAGCAAAATATTGACACTGATACAGTTTAGATACTAACAGCTCTATCACCATAAAAATTTCCCATGTTGCTGTTTTACAGCTATACTTAACTTCCTGTGAACATTATTATATATGCTTTTGTGTGCACATAGATTTTATTTTCCTGGGAAAAATGTCAAAATGTGCAGTTACTGGGTTACAGGGAAATCGCATGTTTAGCTTTATAAAAAGTTGCCAAACTGTTTTTCAGAGTGGCTGGACTATTTTACATTCCCATCACCAATCTAGGAAGGACCCAGTTTCTCTACATCCTAGTCAGCATTTGGTGTTGCCACTTTCTTTTTATTGTTGTTGTTTTAGTTTTAGCTATTCAGATAAGTGTGTAATGAGATCTCATTGTGGTTTCAGTTTGCGTTTCCCTGATGGTTAATTATGGTGAATGTCTCAAGTGCTTATAAATCACCTGCAATTATATTTTCTTTTGTGAAATGTCTGTTTGTGCCTTTTGCTTTTTTTTTTTTACTGTTAAAATATTAATTTTTATTTTATTTTATTGTGGTAAGAACACTTAACATATCTTTTCTCCAACAGATTTTTTTTGTATCCTCATTTTTATTTTTAAAGCAGAATATTCTTTTTTTAAATTTTTTTATTTTTTATAAACATATATTTTTATCCCCAGGGGTACAGGTCTGTGAATCGCCAGGTTTACACACTTCACTGCACTCACCAAAGCACATACCCTCCCCAATGTCCATAACCCCACCCCCCTTCTTCTAACCCCCCTCCCCCCAGCAACCCTCAGTTTGTTTTGTGAGATTAAGAGTCACTTATGGTTTGTCTCCCTCCCAATCCCATCTTGTTTCATTTATTCTTCTCCTACCCACTTAAGCCCCCATGTTGCATCACCACTTCCTCATATCAGGGAGATCATATGATAGTTGTCTTTCTCTGCTTGACTTATTTCACTAAGCATGATACACTCTAGTTCCATCCATGCTGTCGCAAATGGCAAGATTTCATTTCTTTTGATGGCTGCATAGTATTCCAATGTGTATATATGCCACATCTTCTTTATCCATTCATCTGTTGATGGACATCTAGGTTCTTTCCATAGTTTGGATATTGTGAACATTGCTGCTATAAACATTTGGGTGCATGTGCCCCTTCGGATCACGATGTTTGTATCTTTAGGGTAAATACCTAGTAGTGCAATTGCTAGGTCATAGGGCAGTTCTATTTTCAACATTTTGAGGAACCTCCATGCTGTTTTCCAGAGTGGTTGCACCAGCTTACATTCCCACCAACAGTGTAGGAGGGTTCCCCTTTCTCCGCATCCTCGCCAGCATCTGTCATTTCCTGACTTGTTGATTTTAGACATTCTGACCGGTGTGAGGTGATATCTCATTGTGGTTTTGATTTGTATTTCCCTGATGCCGAGTGATATGGAGCACTTTTTCATGTGTCTGTTGGCCATCTGGATGTCTTCTTTGCAGAAATGTCTGTTCATGTCCTCTGCCCATTTCTTGATTGGATTATTTGTTCTTTGGGTGTTGAGTTTGCTAAGTTCTTTATAGATTTTGGACACTAGTCCTTTATCTGATATGTCATTTGCAAATATCTGCTCCCATTCTGTCAGGTGTCTTTTGATTTTGTTAACTGTTTCCTTTGCTGTGCAAAAGCTTTTGATCTTGATGAAATCCCAATAGTTCACTTTTACCCTTGCTTCCCTTGCCTTTGGTGATGTTCCTAGGAAGATGTTGCTGTGGTTGAGGTCGAAGAGGTTGCTGCCTGTGTTCTCCTCAAGGATTTTGATGGATTCCTTTCTCACATTGAGGTCCTTCATCCATTTTGAGTCTATTTTTGTGTGTGGTGTAAGGAAATGGTCCAATTTCATTTTTCTTAAAGCAGAATATTCTTAATGAATGAGATGTTTGAGGTTCATAGGACATAATATGACCATGTTTACTATGGAGATATTTCCAATTATTAATTTTTAATAAACTCACATTTATTTATTTTCATTAATCTTGTGGAGAATGAAAAGATCTCATCTTAAGAGATTGTGACAAACAATTTAAGGTCAGCAAAAGGTTCACCTCTAGTTACCCAGCAGGAAATATGGGCAAACCAGTTAAGTCCAGAGGTGCTGGTGATGGCAAGGAGAAAATCACACTGTCAGAGTGATTAAATATGGCCTAAGGGTAGTATGATTTCTCATACATTTTAAAGAAATTCCACTAAATTTTGCACTATTTGTTGAGTTCCTATCATGTTTAAGGCACTGGATTAAATAGAAGTAGTGGTAGGAGGAAAGATTTAGAGATGGATACACCATACCTTCTATTCTCATAATTTCAATCTAGATGGAAGAATAAAAGCAATGTAGAAATACCCATGTGCAAGGCAAAATATAGTCATTAATCCAAAAATAGAAACATCCATGTAATGGTTTATTGGCCAAAATGTTTTTTTCTAAAGTACTGTTAAAGAAAAAGGGTTGGGTCATCTAGCTGACATCTACCACCTTTGAAAACTGTGACCCGTGGCCATGCATCTTGGGAAGAAACTTAGACTATTTTAGAAAGAGTCTCCAGCTCTGTCACTGAAGTCTTCCACATCACTTTATTCTACTCTTGGTCTTCCAGATTTAAGTCTCCAATAAGAATTTAGAAATACACATCTGTAGGCGACGTCTAGCCAACGTAACACCTGACACCATAAGTGCCTTTAGGGAATCCAGAACTCACAATAAGTATGAATGTGGTGAATGACACCACATAATCTGGGCATGTTTAATGATCATGTTCAGCACAAACTTTCTTCTGCTGTGCTGGTATTTAGGTAGGCATTTCACAATTAATCAAAAGTGATGACTTAATTGTTCATTAGTCTGTTGTATTATTTGGATTTTTACTATCAATTTCTTGTTGGAAAAAAAAGGTCAACATTGTGGTGGCAGCCAAGGACATTACCAAATCATTTCAGAATCTTATCTTTGATGTTCCAATCCCTAGATCCATTCTTCATACAATCACAGTTTTCAGAGTAGAGGCTTTTGTACATATAAATCAGAGATAATAACTTGATTATTGACACATTAACTGTTCTTTTGGTTCCAATCTCTTTCTCTTTCCATCTCTCTCTCTCTCTCTCTCTCTCTCGAAGAGCAATGTGTCTTTTAGGTATATTTGTCCAAAAATTGGGAAGGAATATGTAAGTGCAAGTACAGAGAAGCATCTAAGAAATTATTACCAGTGTACTGTGGGGGCAGAGAAAGGATAAATCTAAGTGTTTTATAGGCTATAGTTATAAACAGGGTGCAGTAAAAAGAAAGGCATGTTTCAGAAAATGACTAGTCCTCTATAAATATACTTGAGGAAGGACTATCATGTATGTGTATTTTTCCATATATCTGCATGGTAGTATTTTTGTTTAAGCAGAAAGTTAAAATTTCTTTCAAATTCTCTTTAAATCCAATTGATTTTCAGTCTTTATAAACTTGCTTCAAGGACATAGACATACGACAGTACAATATAATAAATCATTACACAAAAGTCATCAAATATAAATCAAAATGTAAAACAGTGAGGTAATAAGAAGTTAATAAGAAGTTATTGAGATTACCTTATAACAGCTTTTCTTTTCTAAAAGCATTTCTTATTTACAATAAAATGGTGTATTATTACCCACATACAATAAGCTAACTTATTTTGTACACATGAAGAATAGAGTAGAAACATTTTGATTTCTTACTTAGGTATCTCATTTATATTATTGCATTTTACTGTAAAGGACCATCAAAAATATGCTGCTGCTGGTAAAATACTATTATATAGACAGTAGTAAAATTATCCATTTACAGAAGTAGAAAGGATCAAATACATTTTTGCAAGGGTTGAGGATCATAATCACCTATGTCCTTAGGAATTAACACTAAGTTGGAAAGAGGATAGTTCATGAAAGGGTTTAAGGAGGGTGAACAAGATGAGGAAGGATATAGAGCTAAGATTTTAGAGGAAAAATTGCTTTAAAAATTATCACGCACACATGCTGGGTGCATCAAGTTCATGTCCTCAAATACTTGTACCTGTTTCTGCCAGGCGGTTCTGAGCCATCAGAGACCGATTGCAAAGTTGTCTGTATGCAAAAGCAAGTTTTCTGAAAATGAGCATGTAAAATCCCTCTTGGATAGAATGGAAGTTAACCACACTTTAAAAATTCATCCCCTTGGTACATTCTCTAATTGACAAACAGATCTATCCAAAGAAGCAGAGACAGTAGGATACATACAGGCATATCTATGTACATCTCCTATCTATTATCTATCTATCTATCCACCCATCCATCTAATCACATAGTAGGATAGATATTTACAGACATACAGAGAGAGAGAGAATTTGAAGGAAATGGCATATGTAATTTTGGAGGCTGACAAATCCAAAGTCTATAAGACAGACTAGCAGGCTGAGGAAAAGAGCTAATATTGACTAATATTGCAGAGCTAATGCAGAATTATTTCCTCTGGGAAATGACTCCCCCCCTCCCACAGTTGAGGTCTTTCAGTTCGGACCAGACCCACTCACAGTATTCAAAGTAATCTCCTTTACTTACAATTAATGATTGTAGAAGTTATTCGTATCGACAAAATATCTTCACAGCAACACCTAAGTTAGTGTTTGGTGAAATAACTGGGAGCTGTAGTTTAGCCAAATTGACACAAGTTTCAATGTCATCTTCTTAACTCCTGCAGTAGTCATCATTCCCAAAAGAGAAAGTTGAAAAACTGGTGAGGGGTGGTTTATGGTCACTTTGAAAGGGTAGGTAAGACAATAGTTCCAACAGAAGTGAGGCCATTATATTTCCAATCTGATTTTTTTTTTTTAATTTTGAGAGAAAGAGAGCATGCATGCAAGTGGGAGCATGATCAGAGGGAGAGGAAGAGAGAGAATCTTAAGCAGGTACAATGCCCAGCATGGAGCCCATGGCAGGGCTTGATCTCACAACCCTGAGCTGAAATCAAGAGTTGGATGCCCAACTGACTGAGCCACCCAGGTGCCCCAATTTCCATTCTGACTTTGATGAGAGCAGTGTCAAATGTTGACTTCTTGGGAATAAGATATACCAGAGAAAATTCATAGTTAGCACTTTTCTACCCAGTTAGGATTCTGATGAAGACTGGTTCAGAATCCAATTATCCTGGAATAAAATTAGCTGTCTCTAGAGTGACCAAGGCTGGCTGCATCACAGCTATTTGGATCCAGGATTCTGGTAGGATGCCTGAGTTACAGGTTGTCCATTCTAATCAAAGCAGTGCTGATAGATTATTCATTTCACCCACTGATCTGGAAGCTGACTGAGTAGTTGACCACTACCAATCCTAGTAATGTCAATCATCATCATCATCATCTTCTTCTTCTTCTTAATAATGTTAATCTCTTAGCAGCCTCTACATCTGGGGGCACCCACACTCATCCCTGAAAAACTGTGCTCTGATTTTCCCAAACTTCATTTGGGAAAATTATATTTATTGAATATGTATAGTGGATTTGATGCTGGGACAAGTGAGTCATACCTAAAGGAGCCATAGTTTTTATTTTCAAGGTGCTTATAATCTTCATAGGGGAATTGAATATAAGCAAATAATAATTACCTCCTATACATTAAGAGCAATGAAAATGGCACATTAATTTAATCATGGAATTACAGTTTAGGAGGAAAAATGGGGGTGGAAGAGGGAGAGCCAGTACAGATGATATCCTTGATATGTGTTATCTGAATCTTGAAATGTAAGTAGGGTCTAGTAGGTGGACATGTCAAGAATTTTAGTAATAGCAAACATTTGTGGAATGTCTCAAACACACTGTATATGCTTTGTAAGTATGATCTCATCAGCTCTAAGAGGTAGGTGCTCTTGTAAAAAGGTAACCAATGGTAAGCTAAGGGAAGCTAAGTGGTAGACCCAACATTTAAACCCAGACTACCTCAGTCTGGAGCATCTGTACTTATTGTCTGTGGGTACTGCCTTCTTTATAAAAATACATAGAGGACAGCCTGTGATATAAAAGGACAACCTGTACAAATGTAGAAAGCACATCTGAGTAGTGACAAGTGCACTAGAATGGCAAGAAAGGACCAGATCAAGATGTACCACAAACAAAATCTAGATCATATCTAGAATGCAGTGGAGGGCATGAAGAATTTCAAGCAGTAGGGTGGCATTGTCAGACATGCCTTTTAGAAAATTTATTATAGTAGTCATGCAGGGTCAGGAGTTGCAGATAAATAAGTAAGTGATAGAGAGACGTAACAGACTGACACAGAATTCAGAGAGAAACAAAGAGGCATGAAGACATGATCTGTGAAATACGGAAGTCAAGCAACAATAAGGATCATGTGGAAGATAGATTTCATAAAATTTCATGATGGATTGCAAGCAGATATAACTAGGATAATTCTAAGATTTCTGGAATGAATTGCAACAGTCTTTGAGGTGGGAAATGCAAGAAGAGACAAAGCAGGTTTTTCAAGGATGTTTGACCTCAGTCGTTTTGATTCAGATAAATTGGATGAGTCTCTAGGCCTGTGCTATCTAATATGGTAGCCAGTAGCCAAATGGAGTTATTTAAATTAAATTAATTAGAATTAAGCAATATATTGCTAGTGGGTGGTCATCGTATTGGACAATGCAGATTAGAAAATATTTACATCATCACAGATGGGTGGCTGAGCTGGTTAAGCATCTATCTTCTGCTCAGGTCATGATCTCAGGGTTCTGAGATTGAGTCCCACATCAGACTCCCTACTCAGTGGGGAGTCTTCTCCCTCTCCCTCTGTTCCTGCTCTCTCTCTCAAATGAATGAATAAATTCTTAAAAAAAAAAAAATTTACATCACCACAGTAAAACAGACTAATTAGAAAATATTGCTCTAGATCATGCAAGTAAAGATATTCACCAAAAATTTAAATACTTTTTTCTTTTTTTTTTAATTTAGAGAGTCATGATTTTTTTTTTTTTTTTAATTTAGAGAGCCAGGAAGTAATACATTTTCGGTTTTTGGATAAATATCCTTGGTGAGGATGTTGGAAGGAAGATGTAATTGTCAGATGAGTGGTTAGATCAAATACACAAGTATCACTGAGCATGTTCCAAGGACTACATGTTAATGCATAACATTATTGTTAAATTTGAAAATAATGATGACATATCACAGAATTGCATGGAGAAAAGCAGTGGTTACTTTTTTAATGTTTATTTTGGTACACTGCTCTATTTCAAAGCAAAAACCATCAAAAACATTGTGAAAAGTTCCCAGTGTTTTTAAGTTTATGTGTAGTTATACGAACGTGTAGTTTGTGTGTATTAGTATATATTTAAATATTTTTAGCACATATTTTTTGGCTCCCTGTTCGTTTGGTATGGGTAGAGAAATAACTCATTTCTGACTTTACAGATTTTTGGATTATAAACTTTTGGATATGATTATCTTCTTTAACCATATCTTTTTTTTCTTAGACATATAAAATACTCCCATTTAAAATAATTCAGTGATTTGTTACAGTAAGAAAGCTTAGTTATGCAACTTCCATCACACTCCAATTTTAGAGCATTTCCATCCATTGCTTTCACTCCCCATTGCTATCTCTGGCCTCAGACAACTGCTATTTATATTTTGTCTCTATAAATAATATTTTTCTAGACATATTGTATAAACATAGTCATGCAATAAGTGAATGGTCTTTTACATCTAACTTCATTCAGCTAAACATTAATTTTTGAGATTCATCTGTGTTATAGCTAGTATGGGTTCTTTCATCCTTGTAATTGCTGAATAGTATTGTCCCTGATAAATATATTATACTTGTTTATTCATTTATAAGTTGATGGTCATTTGCATTATTTCCATTTTTAGGCTACATGGAGTAATGCTTTTATGAACATTTATGTAGAACATAATGCTTGTGAACAGAAGTTTACTTTTCTCTGGGAGTGATAACTAGTAGGGAAATTGTGGGTTAATATGACAAGTTTATATTTAATTGTTTAAAAAAAAACTACTAATGGCTGCACCATTTTACATTCCCACTTGGAGGACTCCAGTTTCCCCACATCCTCTCCAACATTTGTCTCTTTTATTTTAACCATTCTTATAGGTGTGAAGTAGTATCCCATTGTAATTTTAATTTGAACTGCACTGGGGCACCTGGTGGCTCAGTGGGTTAAAGCCTCTGTCGTTGGCTCAGGTCATGATCCCAGCCCCACATCAGGCTCCCTGTACAGCAGGGAACCTGCCTCCTCCTCTCTCTCTGCCTGCCTCTCTGCCTGCTTGTGATCTCTGTCTGTCAAATAAATAAATAAAATCTTTAAAAAAATTTTTTTTAATTGCCCTGATGACTTACGATGTTGAGAATCTTTTCATGTGCTTATTGACTTTCATAGATCTCTTTGATGAGATGTCTTTTTATATCTTTTGCTTATTTCCTTTTTCTGGTACTCTTCAATGAAGTGAAAACAGTGTAGGTGGGCAGCTGAAGGTTGAAGGCAAAGTTCTCCCTGTTCTAGTCTCATTGGTTGAATGTCCCAGAGAGGTATCCCCTTCTGCTCTTCACTTTTGTTAGGTGTTGTTCTCTTCTTTCACACTACCACATGGGAATATCTTCGATGTCAATTGGCAACTTGCTCAGAATAAATACATAGATGATACATATAGGATATAAAATAACCAGATATAAAATTATCAGAGTGCTCTATGTCCATGTTCTAACCTTTCAACTTACAAAAAAAAAAAAACCTTAGTAAAAATATTTATGTCCCCACCAGAGGCTTGTCTCTTGTAAGACTATTGTTTCCAGGGCCTGTGTTTCACTTAAATTTGGACACTTCTACTTGAGGTTAAGGATAAAGCAGAGCTTGTACGACTCTGGTTACTTCTTGTGCAATCAACGCTTTTGAAATCCACATCAGTATACAGCCTGTGCCCTTGGGGTCCACCATGTATCAGGCATTGAGGGGTGAGTAATAAACACCAAATACACAGCCCCTGTCCTTCAAGGAGTCACCCTAAGGACCTGTCTGGAATGAGGTAGAACATTTGAAATGGAATGAGTCTTAAATCAGTCTATCCTCAAATTCTGCAATCATCTCTGTCTCTAGGCAGCATGTGGCTGCAAAAGCTGAGCAATGTTTTCTTCCTGAGGTCAACTCCACCAGGCCTTCAGTCTGAAACGTTCAGTCAGTCGTCCTGCCGAAAGACCTGAAGTGGCCCCTCAGCTGTTCTCTGACTCTCATCTTCCTTACAGGTATCCAGGATCCATGACTTCTCGATGTAAAGCAACTGCTTATTACCAACATATGCCTTCCAAGTCCACAGGCTGACTGACAGGATTCACAAGGGAACCAAACAGAGTCCCTAAACTCATAGATCTTATCGTCTAGTAGTAGAGACAGACATAGTACAATATTCATAATGCTGAAGGTGTAATTGTGGCTGTTATGAGTATGTTAAAGGAAAGGTTCAGAATATTAATATAAATATTAAATATAAATTGGGGAGTCAGGGAAGACTCACAATCATCCTAGATTCGGGTGCAGCTTGGTGACCGCCAAAAGCCCACAAAGATGAGAAGAAAGACTTGCAATGAGATGTTATTCTCGTCTAACAACTGCTGATAAAACCATCCAGGAGAGGAAGAAGGATGTATGACTTAGGGCCTATCTGCAACTTACTCCCATGATGAACGTGGCTCACACTGTCTCAGGCACATTTTTCGAACACTCATGTTACTAATACTTTACATGCTTCATAATAGTCTGGTGGAAAACGTGATCTATTTATGTGTAAATCTAATATTTATAGCAGCAAAGTTCTGTAATAATGATAGGAGAAAATCTAAAATGGCTGTTTTGAAATTTGCTCCATAAATAAATCTAGAATGCCAATTATTTGCTAAATAATTTACAAATTGTAGTTTCCTGAAAGATGGATCTACTTTGCTGTCCTTTCTGCTAGTCTTTTTTTTTTGGGGGGGGGGGGTGTCTATTTTCTTTTTTCTACCAGAAGCAAATAATGTAAAAAGTCAATATATTTCGTAATGGGTTTTGCATAGTTGGTTCTTAATTCCCCCCTAGTGTCTCTGATGCATTTTCTTAGAATGAGTATCATCTCTTTCTGTCGCTGTTGGGAAGAGTCATTTTGTTGATATGATTATAATTGTGTTTCTGTTTTGCTCTCAATCTCTGATAAATAGTAGGTTGACTATTTTTGACTCCCATTTTTTTCTATTTTCCTAAATATAATCTACAATATGAATTTTATATATAAAATATTTAGCATGATATAAATAACTGAAAAAAATCACATTTTAGGAAAAAAACATGATGGTCACAAAATGAAACAAAGAATCTCATAAATATTAATGAACACAATTTACCTGAGAGAAAATCACAGACTCCACTTTTTCAATATAAAAATTTGATCTTGTACAAACAATTCAGCAAGATTTCAAGAACCATGATTATTCACAGAACCAAAGGATTCTTTACATTTCCTAGGGATTCACTGTAGGGTTCCTTTAAACATTGAGTTATCCAAGTGCATTCTAAATATAATTCAGTTGTTTTAAATCCAAATCACCCCCAACTTTGCAAGAATTCATTTATTGTTCTCATATAAAGTGAGACCCCAATGACATTAAAATCTGTAGCCCAGTAGGGTAGCTTCTACAAGAGAAGTTGTCCCATAAAAGCAAATGTTATTTTCAATCATGAACTATTTGGTGTGAAGTTAAGTGTAGCCCCAGAAAGATTTCCTTTCATAACTTCCTTGGGTGTCAGCCTTTTAGAGCTATGGTTCTCCCTCTAATGGCTCCAAACAGAAGGAGAATTCATGAAGAACTCAACTACCATCAAGAGTGACAATGGTGCAGTCCTGCAGCCCTCCACTCCTCCAGGATTTCACCCTTTGAAGCTCCTTGAACTTGATTTGTTTTTGTTTGCTTGTTAGTGTATTCATCTGTTTGTCATAGGCGGTCTTCTCCCGAAAATGAACAAAGTCTTTGCTCATCAGGATTATGTCATTAAAATAAGGCATTTATATCTGAGGAAAGACATCTTTATGCTACCAACTAAGAAAGACTTGAAGAAATTCCTCAAAGTGAACATGGAACTGTTGCCAACCAGTCAGCCACAATTTCCAAAGGGTACAACTACAAACCTATGGGACTGACAGTTTATATTTAAGCATATTTACTAATTTAAACTTATGCCTCTGATGTTGTAGAAGTATAATCATTAATGTGAAAATATATCAATTTTAATCTTTTTTTTTAATTAATTTTTTATTTTTTATAAACATATATTTTTATCCCCAGGGGTACAGGTCTGTGAATCACCAGGTTTACACACTTCACAGAACTCACCAAAGCACATACCCTCCCCGATGTCCATAATCCCACCCCCTTCTCCCAAACCCCCTCCCCCCAGCAACCCTCAGTTTGTTTTGTGAGATTAAGAGTCACTTATGGTTTGTCTCCCTCCCAATCCCATCTTGTTTCATTTATTCTTCTCCTACCCACTTAAGCCCCCATGTTGCATCACCACTTCCTCATATCAGGGAGATCATATGATAGTTGTCTTTCTCTGCTTGACTTATTTCGCTAAGCATGATACGCTCTAGTTCCATCCATGTTGTCGCAAATGGCAAGATTTCATTTCTTTTGATGGCTGCATAGTATTCCATTGTGGATATATACCACATCTTCTTGATCCATTCATCAAGAAATGGGCAGAGGACATGAACAGACATTTCTGCAAAGAAGACATCCAGATGGCCAACAGACACATGAAAAAGTGCTCCATATCACTCGGCATCAGGGAAATACAAATCAAAACCACAATGAGATATCACCTCACACCAGTCAGAATGGCTAAAATCATCAAGTCAGGAAATGACAGATGCTGGTGAGGATGCGGAGAAAGGGGAACCCTCCTACACTGTTGGTGGGAATGCAAGCTGGTGCAACCACTCTGGAAAACAGCATGGAGGTTCCTCAAAATGTTGAAAATAGAACTTCCCTATGACCCAGCAATTGCACTATTGGGTATTTACCCTAAGGATACAAACGTAGTGATCCAAAGGGGCACATGCACCCGAATGTTTATAGCAGCAATGTCCACAATAGCCAAACTATGGAAAGAACCTAGATGTCCATCAACAGATGAATGAATTTTAATCTTTTTTAAAAAAAGTTAAGGGGCACCTGGGTGGCTCAGTGGGTTAAAGCCTCTGCCTTCGGCTCAGATCATGATCCCAGGGTTCTGGGATCAAGCCCTGCATCGGGCTCTCTGCTCAGTGGGGAGCCTGCTTCCTCCTCTCTCTCTCTCTGCCTGCTTCTCTGCCTACTTGTGATCTGTCTGTCAAATAAATAAATAAAAATCTTTTAAAAAAAATAAAAAGAAATCCTAATTTCAATTAAGTCAAATTTATAAATCTTAAAAAATAAAAAAATAAAAAAATAAAAAAGTTAAAAACATTACAGAACACCCCAAGTGTATTTTTAATAGAAAATATGTATACAGATGGGTGATACTGTATGGACTAAAATCCAACCAAAATGTCTACAGAAGTTACTTTTATGTGGTGGGACTATGATTCTTCTATATAAAAGAATCAATTTCATGTTGACCTTCATGGGCAGAATTTCCTTTCAACACATTGATATTAAATATTCAATAAAACAATTTAAAGAAAAACATATTTTTAAAGCTTATCTCTTTATGATATCTTTTACCTGAATTTCTTTTTTTTCTGAGATTAGTGATTATTACTAAGAATTCATATGTGAAAATTCAGTTTTAGAATTTCTCCATTTTGTCAACTGAGAATCAATTAGCCAAATTAAGTAGCTTTTGAAATTGAAATATAATTGGATGGGGGAATTTCTAACCTCCTTCAGGACCAACCTTCTCTGACAGGGATATGCATTCATCTAGAAGCTAGCAAAATTGAGAGAAAATTTTTTTTCTTTTGGAAGCTATAGCAGGACATCTTCTCCTCATTCTCATTAAAAAATAGAAAAGCCTTGTACTTATTGTAGAAATTGTTCTTTCTGTCTGTTCCCTTTCGAATATGGCCTGGTCACACGGAGTCAATGTGACATCCTAAACAACTGTCTCCCCAAAGAAAAGTCACCTGTCCTAGGAGGATACAGTCTGGCTTCAAAGCACTAAGGTCAGCTTGGAACCATTCCCACTCTTCTGTCTGGATGTCTGAAGGTCGAGACTTTCTTGTGAGCCATTAAGGAGATCAGGCCATAGGGAGGATCTAAGACTCTCAAAGTACAAGAACTACAACAGTGCCGGACCCTACACCAACTTTCCAAGTGTAAACATCACTGCTACTTCATATCTGCCTTTCAAATCTTACCCATATGTCTTTTGTGAATAATCTTAACATAAAGCTACAGGGAGAGAATTCTAGGAAACATTTTCATTTTAGCTAAATCAATACAGCACAAAACTACTAAGGAGGCCAAGTTAAGGTATTTGAGTATTATGAAGGAGATGTATGATAAATACATCTTCAATTTTGTCTTGTGTTTCCCATGCACATAGTGATAATACAGATTGGAAGTGACTCTTGATAATAGTAACTAATTTGTCAAATGCATTAATAGCTAGGATGCAAAACATATCAAAACAAGCCATCTCCTATTTATTTCATTTTGGACTAGACAAAAATTTTGTTGTCATGATCTATATTGAAAATATTAAAAGTTTTACTGTTAAAAAGTAGTAGAATATTTAAAAGGAAATTTAATCTTATACAGAAACTCTCCCATCCATTACTGGATCAATTTATATATTCCTGTTTTGATTCATTTCACTTGGTGAGCTTCCCCTTAGTGGCTTACAAGAAATCTATTATACTCAGAAATATGATTCAAGACTTCCCAACCACGTCAGTCTAGAACTCTCTGCCCACAGCCCATCTGGAAAGCCAGTAGAGAAGCATAGTCATGAGGGCTCCTCTGTGGTAATATCAGGCTTTCTGAGATCGACCTGGTGGGCTCAAGTGCAGGAATTTATAAACATCTGAAATTGTGTTTGTCTTCTTTCCCTTTCTCTCTCTTCTTTCATCCCTCCCCAATTTTTCTTCATCATTCTTTATTTAGTTTCCATTTTTCTTCTCTCTTTTTTTTTTCCTTCTCTCATATGCCTTCCTTATTCTTTTCATTCCTCTTACCACTGTCTGTGCCAGTCAACTCAACCTCATATGCTACAGGTTCTATGACTTAGACCTTCTTTCGTTTATAGATTTCTCTTTTCATTTCTTAATATATCTTTACCCCTTATCTATACTTGTCATTTTCTACCGAGAGTTTGAAGCCCAGTTCAGTGTTTATTTTCTTAGGAAGCTTCCCCTAAGTTCTCTAGTTTGGCACACAACTCCTTCTAGAGAAGTTACAACCTCTGAGAATCTGTACCTACCCTTTGTCACTCAGCATTCACTGCATTTATTTTTTCTTCACCAACATTCCTGCATGATATTCTCAGTAAACTGTATATAGGAAATAATAGATTCTAAAGAAAAGCTTGCTAACAAGTCAATGGTTATTGGTGAAAATACATGCTTTTATGAAGGGCTCCTTTGTAGTCCCCATTCTACTTATTTCTTTCATTTCTCCATTTTTATCTCAGTTACCACTCATTTTTCATTTACTTTTTCTTGACCCATCAGTTGCCTAGAGGGTTAGGATGTGATGTCTGTTCAGGCGAGAGAAGACCTATTTCTGATCAAATCTTCTGAAAGCAGGGAGGAAGACCATCTACAAGTGTGTGATTGTACAATGATCAGATATTACATAATAAAATTTTAGAACTCTCCATTCAGAGTGAGTTATTATTATTTAAATGTTCATTAAAAATGATATAATTCATAAAAACATACATGTGTTTGCTAGTTGTCCGAATTCTCCAGGATGTTTCCCTATGAAACTTGAGGTGGAGAGCCTCAAGGAAGATTATAGTGTACTACTGGAAAAATAAAAGAGTAAAATCTCTCATGGGGAACTCACAGCACTGACAAAGCTCTGTTCTTTTAACCTCTCTGTATCCTTTGCTGACAACTGGATCACTTCACAGAGATCTTCAGAAGGATGCTACTCTGTGACATTACGTCTTGCCTGTTCTCACTCTCCAGCTTTTTGTTAGCCTCATGTTTTCCTACTCCCCTTCCTTATTCTTTTTCTTTGGAGAAGCTCCATGAATGGCTTATAGAAAAATATCCACCTTCTCTCTCCTTCTTTTCCCCTCATTTCCCTTCTTGCTTACCTGCCTTCTTAGGTCTACAACTTCTATCTGGAAAGTGAGTAAAAAGAGAAACACTTCAGAGCCTAGATCATGGAAACCAAAACTTGCCTGGAAAAAAAATGTCTACAACTAATTGATAAATCAAGATTATTTTTGAGATGTTGAAAGACTTTTAACTAAACTAGGAAAGGAAATATTGTCATGAGAATTGCTGAATATAGGATGGGGTGTCTGGGTGGCTCAGTTGGTTAAGCATCCACCTCTTGATTTTGGCTCAGGTCATCATCTCAGGGTCACGAGATCAAGCCTTGCATCAGGCTCCAGGCTAAGTGTGGAGCCTGCTTAAGATTCTCTCTCTCCCTCTCCCTCTGTCCCTCTCTGCTGTGCTCTTGCACTCACTCTCTCTCTCTCTCTCAAAAAAAAAAAAAAAAATGCTGACAGGAGGAAAATGAGGATATAATAGTTCCTGCAGCAAAACCAGCTACACGAATAGCAAACAAGATTGGGAGCCAGTGTGGTCAGTCTGGGAATGGAGTTGGACAAATTATGACTGGTAGAAAAGACATTCATTCACCTGGCCTGGAGATAGTACCACCATGGAGGACAGGACTGGGAATCCAAGCAGGCACTTAGCATTACAGGGGTCAAATAGCCAATCCTTGGAGCAAAAATGGCAAGGATTCAGGAAATTGTGGCTCTTCCTATTTCTGAAACTATCAGTCCTCCCTTGTCTTAAGTATCTCTGTCTATTATAAGTGAGACATATATTCCAGGTTGACATACCTGGAATATAGAAATTGATCCTAGGGAGTAGAAAGAAACCTATCAATAAATCTATGGGGAAAATTGGTTGGTAATGCACCGAACACTTCTCTTTTCCTTTTATGCTCACAGATCCTAACATTCCTGTCTTCCTTACATTTCAGTACAGCTATATGCTTGAGTCTTGGGCAATGAAATCAGATGGAAATGATGAATCCCACTTTCAGACCCCACCTATAAATTTATCCTATGGTTGATCCTCCATCCTTTATAACCATCTTTTGTCTGACAGTAGAAAACTCTGCAGACATGGATGTGGAAATAACCCAAGAACCTGACATGCCACTTGAAGGAGAATGTCTTGTCCAACAAAACCAAAAATAAGCAAAATTTACCCAACCAGGGTCACCTGACTCAGTTTGTAGAGGAATACATTTGCCTGTAGTAAAACATGGATATTTCCTAGTATTAAAACAACTAATCTGCCATTCAAACATAAGGATGCTCATAAGGCTGATAGCAGTGACATGTATGGATTTTGCCTGCTCAGTATTACCATACTCCAATCTCCTAATAGCACCACCAGAATTTCCAAAAACTGCTTATACCTTTAGTTCCTGTGGTTTCACTGGGATGACCCCCATCTCCCTCTAGATTCAGAGGTGACCATATGACCTAGGACTCACAATGACCATTTCACATCTCCCTCTTCTACCATCATAAATAGGCCTGTAGCCTAAACTGAGCCAAGTAAAATTATTAAGATTTTTTGTTTATGTTACAAGAAAGGAGACATTATATTTTACCAGGCTTGCAGGTATAAGAATGTTCCTATGGAAGTTCTAGGCTTCTATGTGAGAAATACAAGCCACATAAAGCAGAAATGAGAAATAGAGAAAGGTATTGTAGACATTGAATCCCACCAAATCTGAAGCAAGGTGCCCGTGAAATTTTGAGTTATGCTAGCATATATATTGCTCTTTCTCAGTTAGCCAGTATATTGGTTTTCTATTGCTGCTGTAACAAATCGAAAAAATTAGTTTAAAACATACATAACTTTATTCTCAGGTAGCTCTGGAGGTCAAAGTCTGAAATCAGATTCACTGAGATAAAATCAAGTGTTAGTAGAGGTATGTCCTGTTAGTTTCTGCTTCTGTAGGCTGCCTACATTCCTTGGCTCCTTCCTCCATGCTGGTAGCCAGGAGTGTAGCATCTTCTCCCCCGTGTGACTTCTGCTTTCACCTTTACATCTCTTTGACTCTGACCCTCCAGTCTCCCTCATGTAAGGACCTTGTGATTACATTGTGCCATAATTCATAATAGTCTCCCCATTTCAGGATTCTTTATTTAATCCTATTTGCAAAGTCCCTTTTGCCATATAAGACAACATGGTTCTAATTTCTGGGAATTAGGACATGGATATCCCTATGGGGTCATTTTTTTTAGCTCACCATAATTAATGTGACTTGTATTTCTATCACTTAAACCCCAAGGAGACTTATTTTGAATCTTTAGCCTGTTTTCTGTTGGCCATAGCCAAAGACACAGGAAAAAGGAGAAAGAGAATGTATGAAGCAGAAAATAATCAGACCATTATGTAGAACAGTGTAAAAAAAAGTAGTTCACAGAAGACTCTTAATAGTATTTTTAAAAGATAAGCTGTGTATTTTGCATGGTATAAATGATGCTAGCTTGCCCTTGGGATGCTGTCTGTAGACAGGGTTAATTACCTTAGGACTCCCTGACTATGCGATCTTTTAATTTTGTTTTAACATTAATAGTAAACCTTCTGTATAATTACAGTGACATTATAATTTATCACCCAAATCAGAATATTTTTGAAAGAGAAAGAAGGTGTTTTTAAAATTAATCCAGAATAATAGGCATAAGTTAGAACTCTCCCGGGAAGCCAGATATGAGCTTACCCTATTTATAACAAGACGCGATGACAGTGTATTCTCTAAACCAACATATTAAAGTTCCAAGTAAGATAAGCTTAGACTTATTTTGGTCACCCTTAAGTAAAATATTATTTTATATTATTATTACTAATTATTTTGGTTTTTTCTCCCCTTGAAATGTATCTAAAACGTTAGATATTTATGTCATCTATGGTAATGGGAAAACATCTAACATAGTGAAATTCTTCTAAAAACTATTCAGTTATTAAATATGTTCATTCGTTCATTTATGCACTTACCCAGTAAATATATGCTGAACACTTAAAGTATATTAGCAATAGTGCTAGGACTAATGCAGATTATGGCTATGATGGCAGTATGTAAATAATGCTGGAAGAAGTGGGGAAAGAGGAATAACCAAGAAGAAGTTTGAAAGGATCAAGAAAGCTAAGACACATTAGCAGGAGGGGAAGAGGTTCACTGTTTATTTCGGTTTAGTGACTGGATGAAGACAGAGGGGGTATTTAAAGGAGAAGAGTGATTGTGTCCAGATCCTGAAAAGCTGAGGATGTGAGATTTGTTCATCTCATTGGCACTCAAGTGTGAATCAGCAGGATTGTGGTCAAACTCAATGATATGATTAGAATTACCTTCTAAGAAAGCCATTCTGAAGCCCATAGATACAGGGAAGTCAGGTGGAAGAATCCAGAATAGAGATGACAATGATAGTTACAAGATTTTCTGAACAGTTATTGAGTCATAGGTACCATTGCAAGTGTTTTTCATACTCTAAATTCACATATGTCCCCTTAACTACCTAAGCTAGTGGCAACTGCTCACTCATTTTTAAAAGAATGACATCATGGTAGCAAGATAATTACTTAAGGCCAACACCCAGCAAGTAGTGTTGCTGGGATTCAAATTTAGTCTCTCTGACCTCAGGTCTCCAGCCATTCCGTCCCACAGAGCGTGACCTTTCTGCCTTTCAGCTCCTGTAGCACTTGCCACCTGGGCCACTCATAAGGCAACCGTATGCATCTCCTTCTGTTAGATCTCATTCTCTGTGGAATGAGATGTAACCATCTTACCGGCTGGCTTTGAAGCTACTTACAGACACAGCTACAGTGGAAACATCTTTGTATTCCCCCAGGCTTCTAGCACCTCCTCCTGTCTATCGTTAGTGCTAAAGAAAACTTCTTCAGAACCAGTCCAAGCTCACTGCAAAGTCCCCCCTATTTCTATGGTCTGGAAAAAGAAAGAAACAACAGTAAAAGCAACTGTACTTTAACTACTTAAGAGTTAATTGACCTGTTAATTTCTTTATCCATTAACTCAAACAATTCTCATGACAATCAAAAAATGTTGGCATTATTGTCCTCTTGGAACAGATAAGAAAACAAACCCAGAGAGGCTGTCTAACACCATAAGAACACAAAACTAGACAAGGATAGGGCTAACCCGAGTCCGTATAAGACCCATAAACACTGGTTTCTTAAGTGATAACTCACCTGCTGTCTCTTTCGCTACTTCTTTCCCTTCAGAACAAACAACTTCTGTCATTTTTTTTTTTTCTGGAGTCTGGAGGGACTGGAGACTAAAAACATGTGAGGGGCTACCCTCTGTTCATTCCATGCAGCATAGGGCCTCTAGACAACACTGAGCAAGCCCCAGGTCCAGCTAAATATCAAAGGAGAGGGCATGACAGATTGCAAGAAAATCTTGATCTTACTCCAAGAACTTGGTTACCTGGGTCCCTCACAGCAAGAAGCTGCCTTAGCTGTTCTTCCAAGGGTGAAAAGGTCATGAATGATGAAAGCAGATCCAACACTCACTGCCAAGAAAAACAGCAGGAGCCCGTCTAACCCAGAGCTGACTGTATCATTAATAGCACCCACTCTTCAAGTCTTGTTAACCCTTCCATCACTGAAAGGAGGTTTTATCTCTTAGGCTGATGTGTCTTCAACCCTCTCATTGGCTCTTAAGACAGGTTATTTGTATTTTGCAGAGGGTTGCTTAGCCTCCCAAAGAGACCTATTCACCTCGAGTCTATTTGACAAGTTATAATATTCCACAACCAGTTTTCTTATCATAAAAAATAGCATATATTAATTGCTAGCATTTATGAATTATTGTCGCTCTCGCCAGCAAGAACGACCAGGAGACCTCAGCGAAGCAAGCTTTATTTCTGCGTCGCTGTTGGGATCTCTCTCTCCCCCGCCCAAGCATGTCTATATATACCAAGGTTGCACAACCAATCACTCGCAGCCACATAGATACAAAATCCTAAGTTCCCCCTACTGGCTCGCATCCAGCCACCATCTTAATGGCGTGTTTACTTTTGGGCACCGAAAAAGTCGTGTGGCGCCCGGGGGCCCCCGCGGGCCCAGCCGGAGCAGCTCCGCACCGTCGCCACCCGGCCGTGGCAATGGCTTGAGGCAGCGGCGGCCAAGGCAATGAGCGGGCACGGCGGAGCCCAGAAGCATCACCGCGCATGCGCTACAAGCCGCTCCGGCACCGACATCTCCCCCTTTTCTTTTATATTAGGCATGCAAGGCAGGAGATCGTGCCTGTCTTAGGTTGTCAGCTGCCATGAACATGCTTACCCGTCATCGGATAATTCCCCCTGGTTGGAGAACTCCTGGCTTAGGTTGCTATGTGCATGCAGCCAATCTTACCCGTCATTGACTACCGATCTAGCACTGCCAGCCAGATTTGGGGAAATGTACCAGCTTCCAGTGCCATGCAAGCTTGTACTAGCACCAACTGTTGCCTACATTGTTGTTTACGTAATGATGCAAAACGGCGGAACATAAGGATTTACAACAGATACCCAATCCCATAATGGAGCTATGTCAATCTTATCTGCTTAACTCTTTCGACAGATTAGCAGCAATAGAAAGGTCATTATAGGCCATGGAGGTTATGCAAAGTCCAGAAAGTGATTGGATGCATCCTGTCAATAGTTTCTGGAGAATGTCCACTTGTTACAGATGTGGTGAGAGCTACAGCCGCTGCAGTTGCTGCAGCTGCGGAGGCTGCTACAGCCGCAATAATGGCTGCAGTGATCCCAAAGTCTCTTTTATGTCTTGAAAGCAATACAGGTGAATTGTTAGGATTTACAGAAATGGGCATGGGAATGAAAGTAGGTATACAGGAGGGAGGATGGCGGACTCATTCGTCAGTGGCATGGGGAACGGCCAGGCTTTCACTATTGCCCATTGGTGCATCTGTTGAAGGGATGCTGGTGGCGCCAGGATTGCTATCAGGCCAAGCATCAGGACGGGGCGGGCCTTGTTGATGGATTCTTCTAATCAGTCGCTCCGGGACCCAGATAGGCACTTGGGCATCCTGTGGAAAAAGACAAACAGAACCTCGGTGCCATCTTAGGACCGGGTCAGGGCCTCTCCATTGGCCCGTGAGTATATCCTTCCACTTTGCCTGGGCTAGAGTGCGTTCGGTAACTGCCGCATGCCTGTCCGCTGCAGATCTACCATTACGGTCCAAGGACAAAAAATTTAAAATGTAAAGGGTGAGAGATGTAAGATCACGGGGTGACTTGTAGTCATCCCCTATTCCCCCTTTTCTTATTTTTTGTAAGCATCGTTTGAAGGTGCCATTGGCGCGTTCAATTATTCCTTGACCTTGTGGATTGTAAGGTATACCTGTAGTATGGACTATACCAAATTGACTTAGGAATTGATGGATAGATTTTGATGTATATGCAGGTCCATTATCTGTCTTTATTTGTTTTGGGATACCCCAATCTGCGAAGCATCGTAGGCAGTGTGTGATGACTTGTTTTGAATTCTCCCCTGTGAGGGGAGTAGCCATTATGATACCCAAATAAGTGTCCACTGATATATGTACGTACTTTTGTTGCCCGAATTCAGGTACATGTGTGACATCCATTTGCCATAGGTGATTAGCTTGAAGGCCTTTGGGATTTACCCCTAAGGAAGGCTGAGGGAGTAATGTGGCACAATTCCCACAGGTCCTTACTATATCTCTTGCCTGTTCTTTGGTGATATGGAATCTATATCTTAAGGTATTAGAATTCACACGCCATTTGCTATGGAACAGCTTCGCCTGTTCTAAGGTAGGGCAAATAAGTTGGAAACGACTATTGTGGTCTGCTAGAGCATTGCCCTCGGATAATGGTCCTGGTAGGCTCATATGGGCTCTGATGTGATCTATAAAAAATGGTGCAGTGCGCAGTTGCACAACCTCTTGTAGTTGCCTTAAGATCCATGGAATAGGTGAATCACTTAAAGAGAGGATGGCTGTTTCAATATTTTTTGTTGCATTTACCACGTATTGACTATCAGAAATAATATTTAGGGGAGGTGTCTGAAAATCTTTGGAGCACTAGGAGCACTACTAGTAGCTCTACTTGTTGAGCCGACCTGGCAGGAACTATGACTGGGTTCACAATTCCATTTATGATATAAGCTCCTGTGCCCTCTTTACTTCCATCTGTAAAGACAGTAGAGGCTTCTTTTAGTGGTGTCGATCTACTAATTTTTGGTAGTATGAATTCAATACCCTTTGTTAATTCTATAAGTGGGTGTGAAGGATAATGATTATCATCTAGGGTAGCACATAGTAGGCGAATCTGTTCCTTAGTATATGGCACGATGCAATTGTCAGGTATGATTCCAAGAGTAGAAATACAAACAGTGATCAATTTGTTAACTAGCATGGCTACTGCAACTGGATATGTTGTGATTATCCAAGGAAGAGTGTTTGGGAGGTACAGCCATTGTAAGGGCCCACCTTGCCATAGCACTCCAGTAGGTGAAGAAGGGGATGGAATCACTATGGCTTGGACTATCTGGTTAGGATCACATCTATCTGCTAAAGTCAAGGCAAGCCTGTCCTCCACAATTTTCAAAGCCTGTTTCGCCTCCAGAGTAAGGCTCCTAGGAGAGTCTAGACGGGCATCACCCTTCAGAATATCAAACAATGGTTGTAATTCTCCTGTAGTTATTTTCAGGTAGGGTCGGATCCAATTTATGTCCCCCAATAACTTTTGGAAATCATTGAGTGTTTGTAATTTGTCAGTTCTAATGGAGGCTTTTGAAGGTTTTACCATGGTATTGTACAGTTTCATGCCTAAATAGTCTTTGATGTTGGAAGCCTGTATCTTTTCGGGGGCTATAATTAACCCCCATGAATTTAGCTCCTTTTGTAACATTACTAAGGCTTCCGAAACTGTAGTAGAGTCAGATCCACACAACAATATGTCATCCATGTAATGGTAACACATTAAATCAGGGTAAGTCTCTCTAATAGGCTGTATGGCTTTAGAAACATATAATTGACACATAGTGGGGCTATTAGCCATGCCCTGAGGGAGGACAGTCCACTCATATCTTTGGTTAGGCTCTGCATGATTAATAGAAGGTAGGGTAAAGGCAAATTTAATTGTATCCTCAGGATGCAGAGGGATAGAGAAAAAGCAATCTTTTATGTCAACCACTATTGATGGCCAGTTTCTCGGTAAGGCGGTTATCATGGGTAATCCCAGCTGTATTGGTCCCATGTTCTGTATTTGCCTATTAATTTCTCTAAGATCATGTAAAAGTCTCCATTTACCAGATTTCTTTTTAATAACAAAGATAGGTGTATTCCAAGGTGAGGTAGAAGGTTTCATATGGCCCGCCTCTAACTGTTCCTGTACCAGGGCTTTAGCAGCTGATAGGTTTTCGTTAGTAAGGGGCCACTGAGGCACCCAGCAGGGTGTATCTGTCTTCCACGTTATTTTCATTGCCTCAGCGGCCCTTACCGAAAACCCAGGCCTTGCCCCTTATATTCTGAGGTGAAAGGGATGGTGTCTATTTTACCGTGCTCCTGTTTCCCTAACCCTTTTCCTGGTATGTATCCCATTTTTTGCATCATAGCTATTGATTGGGGGCTGTATATAGTTTCAGTTGTCAGGCGGATGCTCATCTGTTCCAAAACGTCTCGTCCCCAGAGGGAAATAGGAATATTGCAGACATAGGGCTGAAAAGTTCCCCTATGGCCTTCGTCATCCTCCCACTCAAGGGTAGCTGCGCTTTGATCAGGACTTTGAGCGATTCCTAAACCCCTGAGTGTTTGTTTTGCTTGTGTTAGGGGCAATCTCGGAGGCCACTCTTGTTGGCTGATGATGCTCTTATCGGCGCCCGTATCCAGTAACCCTAAAAATTTCCTTCCTTGCACCTTGAGGGTAATTATGGGCCTATCAGTCATATCCAGGGTCAGGCATGTTAGGTCAACTCCCGTAGACCCCAAACCTCTCGTACCTTTTTCTTTTCCTTTACTGCGAAAGGCTTCATGATGGCTAGGGAGTATGAGAAGTTGAGCTATCTGATCTCCTGGGCTAATTGCAGTAACTCCCCTTGGTGAAGACACCAGTATCTTGATCTCTCCCTCATAATCTGAATCTATTACCCCAGGGTGAACTATCAGACCTTTGAGATAAGTGGAGCTTCGGCCAAGTAATAAACCTACAGTACCATGAGGGGGGCCCCCTCTTAGATCGGAGGCCAATGCTTGAATGCCCATCTCCGGAGTTAGGACCATTCGGGCGGCTGCTCTGATATCGAGCCTTGCTGATCCAGAGGTTGCGCGCCTTTCTCCGAGGGAGGATACCATGTCCTGGGCATTTGCGTTAGTGCCCCATAAATTTGTGTTGGGCCCCGGGGCGCAGGGCCCTGCTTCCCGTTTTTTGAGTAATTTGGCGGCAGGGGATTTCCTTGAATATCTTTCTGGGACCTACATTCATTAGCCCAATGATTCCCTTTACGGCAATGAGGGCACAACCCACGTGCGGGCTTGACTGGTCTAGGAGGTCCTTTACCCTTTGAACAATCCCTCTTAAGATGACCATCCCTTCCACAAAGGAAACAAGCCTTGGAAGAACTCCTGGTTCCTCCATTGAAACTTCTTATCCCTTGGGCTACTGCTGCTGCCACAACTTGGCTCTGAACAACTGTATCAGTGATGTCTCGACACACTTTGATATATGTAATCAGGTCCTTAGACTTCCAAATGCGGATAGCCTCTTTACACCATTTATTTGCTTGTTCATAGGCTAATTGTTTAACAAGGGGCATTGCTTGGTCCACATCCCCAAATATGCACCTTGCTACTTGGAGCAGATGATCTACAAAGTCAGCATAGGGTTCATTAGGCCCCTGCAACACCTTGGAAAGTTGTCCCTGCAAATCGCCAGAACCCTGTATGGTCTTCCAAGCCTTAGTGGCTGCAGCCGCTATCTGTACATACACCCCTGGGGGGTACCCAATCTGATTGTTTTGTCCCACAAATTGACCTCCTCCCATGAGCATGTCAATATTCCAGTGGGGATTCCCTGACGCGGCGTTATGCCGGGCAGTTTCTGAGCTACACTCTTGCCAAGCAGTTTTCCATATCAAGTATTGTCCACCAGACAGAGTTGCTTTTGCCATGTTAGTCCAATCGTCTGGGGTAAGGTTCATGCTACCGACTGCTTCCAAAAGTGAAAGTGTATAAGCAGCCTGTGGCCCATAAGTAGTGACGGCTTCCTTAAACTGTTTAATAAGTTTGAAGTCTAGTGGTTGATGAAACCTCTGTTGATTTTGATCTTCTAACACTGGGTATGCAAGAGGGGAGGGTTTAGTAAAGTCCGTAATGTCCCTCCATCCTGCATTTCTACATTCTGGACAACCGCATGCCCCTCGGGAGCATGAAGTGTTATATGGTGGCGGCCATTCTGCAGGTGGCGCTATAGGCCTACATTCAGGGGTAGGAATTCTTGACCTTCTGACAGAGGGCACTAGGGAGTCATATTTTTTCCCGGCTTCTTTGTATGTCTTTCCCTTTAAAGGTTCGTTAGGGACTTCCTCTTTTAATTTTAAGTGTGTCATGGCTTCCCCAAGCTCATCTTCAGAGGAGCTCTCCTCTGAATTTTCTCCCCCTCTGCTAGATCCTGCCTTAGAGGCTTCTCTGACCTGCTCCTCGATAACATTTTTAACCGTTTTATGGTTAGAGTCTAGCGGAGTGAAGTTAGCCTTAAGCACCTCCGTCAGTAATCCTCCCATCTTAGTAAACCTTGATCCCATTATTTCTTGTCCTATGCCTAGGAACCCTTTTACTTCTCGTCCTATACTTAGGAACTTTCTCACTTCTCGTCCTATACTTAGGAACCTTCTTATCTGAAATTTTGTGCACACTTACCGGATCATTGCGTTCACTGAGAACTCCTCAGTGTAGGTTTTGGGTTTCCCGGGTTTCGGCACCACTTGTCGCTCTCGCCAGCAAGAACGACCAGGAGACCTCAGCGAAGCAAGCTTTATTTCTGCGTAGCTGTTGGGATCTCTCTCTCCCCCGCCCGTGCATGTCTATATATACCAAGGTTGCACAACCAATCACTCGCAGCCACATAGATACAAAATCCTAAGTTCCGCCTACTGGCTCGCATCCAGCCACCATCTTAATGGCGTGTTTACTTTCGGGCACTGAAAAAGTTGTGCGGCGCCCGGGGGCCCCCCGCGGGCCCAGCCAAAGCAGCTCCGCACTGTCGCCACCCGGGGGCGGCGACGGCTTGAGGCAGCGGCGGCCGAGGCAACAAGCGGGCACGGCGGAGCCCAGAAGCATCACCGCGCATGCGCTACAAGCTGCTCGGGCACCGACAAATTATGGCTTATGTTAAAATGATTGGTAGCATTGAGTCTTAAGCAATTTCCCGCTTTTATCCCTGCAATCTTGCTGTGAAAAGTAGATTTTATATCCCTTGACTTGATACTGGATTAAAAATGCTCAGAGACTAGGATTCACCTGAATAATATCACATGGTTTTAAATGGTATTCTTGAGGTATAATTCAAGTCCAGTTTTGCTCTCTCACTCCATTATATTCCATTCTATCACTCCATTATGCTGCTGTTAAGCAACAGGGATTAGCATCATAGTGCTTTATAGCTCACAAATCTGTTCCATTATCTATCATCTAATTTTATCCTTATAAGAATTCTGGCAAATAAGAAATGGCAGGCCATGGTCTCTTTAACAGATGAAGAAACTGAGGCTCAAAGTAGTTAAATGATTTGCTGGAATTTAGAATTTGGAATTTAGTGGCTGAGTCAGAGTCAGAATCTTCTCTAAAGGACATTCTAGCATGGCTGTTTCTTCTGCACCATGACAGGCCATCAGTAACTAAAAGGCCATTTAGTATGTACTTCTGTTCTCTCCAGTTTTTAAAATGAACATATTGTTGACCAAGAAGGCAAATTGAAGGTCCTTGGAGGCCAAGAGGGTAACATAGGGGAAGGTGGTAGCAGTGGACCTTCCTAGGTACCCTGAAACCCAGGTTATAAGGAGCAGCATGTAAGCAGCTGGCCCCTGGCCTGAGGGCACCTATGATGTAAACTTGGAGGTTCATTGCAAAAGTGATTTATGACACAATTTGGCCCACTGTGAATGAGGGAGCCTTGGACACCCTTTTTCTGATCTCTTAACTGGGATACCAGTAGTGCCTACTTCATGAAGTGGAGGTGCTGGCTAAGTGAAATAATGCTTAGAAGGCATTTATCATAGCGCCTAGCTTAAGAACAAGAGATCTCTACCCATGGAAGTGTTGATACTATTGGGGCTAGGAGGAAAAAAGAGACCGGGGGCTGAAAGCTGGATTTATGTTCTTCTTTTTTCTCAATATGAATCTCAGTGGATATTATAAAATTTATCTTAATTTCCTCTTGGTGGTGGCCTGTCCTTGGCTCCTCATGGCAAGCAAAGCTGAGCCACAAAGCTGACCTTCAGAAAGACGTCAAAGGACATTCACTCACCTCCCACACAAAGTGGGACTTCCCTATGACAGTGGAGGTACTAGAAACTTTAGGATTGACTGGATAATTCCTGTCTACACTATGCTCAAACTTGCCTCCACATTTCAGTTCTAACGTTAACCCAAGATGCAACCTTGTGTTTCCCTCTGATTTTCAAAACAAAAGGAATCTGCTACATCGAAAGGATCTCCTACTCATTGTTTCTTCAATATACCTACCTATAAATGCCACATTCTTGTTCAGTCCACTTCCTGAGTCTAGACTATCATCCCTCATTCTCTTTCTGGCCAAATTATACCTCTTATAATGTGAAACCTAAGTGTTTCCCCATCCATGAATCCTCCCTTATATTAACTAGTCCCTTCTTCCTTTGAATTTAGAGCATTTATTTTACGATTTGTTTGCAATTTTTCACACACAGCCAGCCTTGTGGCATCATGAACAGATATGTATGCCCACATATTTTAGGTTTTCTCTGAGGCAAGAAAGATTTCCATGTTGCCTTCATCTTAGAGCTCAATTCTTGGCACACAGTAAATTGCTTAATAA
Source organism: Mustela erminea (assembly GCF_009829155.1). NCBI lineage: Eukaryota > Metazoa > Chordata > Mammalia > Carnivora > Mustelidae > Mustela > Mustela erminea. The sequence goes on from NC_045627.1 coordinate 71,128,288, forward strand.
ATATTTGTTAAATAATTTGGTTATGTTAAAATTTTATCTTCCTTGGGGGGCGCCTGGGTGGCTCAGTGGATTAAGCCGCTGCCTTCGGCTCAGGTCATGATCTCAGGGTCCTGGGATCGAGTCCCGCATCGGGCTCTCTGCTCAGCAGGGAGCCTGCTTCCCTCTCTCTCTGCCTGCCTCTCTGTCTACTGTGATCTCTCTCTGTCAAATAAATAAATAAAATCTTTAAAAAAAAATTTATCTTCCTTGGATTATTATTAATTTATCCCATAATTATAATTCCATATTATTCACATCAGTAGTTTCCATTTATTGGGTCCCTGCTAGTAAATATATACTTTTCTGAGTATCTGCCAGGCATTATGTGATCTAACACCTTGGAAACATTCAATGTTGGAGATATTATCGTCTCTCTCATTTATCATAGGGCTAAACTAAGCCATAGAGAGGTTCAGTAAATTGCCCAGATGTACACATCTGGCAAAATGATGGTCAGGCTTTGGTTCCAGGAAGTCTGATGACAGATCTCACATTCTCAACTATCACTTCGTGTTGTTTTCCAGAATTTGTTTAGTTCTATGGTTCCCTCACACGCAGCAGGTACATGGAAACGTGTTTGGGTGTTGATAAGAACCATGGCTGCTTATAACCTTGACTTCTGAGAGGTCAAGAAGATACTCTGTTCTCACCTCCAGTTCCAGAAAGTGACCTGTCTCTAAATAACAGATTTTATTTTTAACATAGTTTAGATTCTATACCTACAATAAAATAGGAAAAAAATTTTTGTAACTTATCATAATTAGAAGTCAAATTTCACCTATTGGTTTGTTCTCCTGTTTAAAATTCCTCTTTTGATCTTGTCACCTGTAAGAGCTGAAAACCCTCTTCTGTCAGTATAAACACTTGCACCTTGCAAACATGCAAATACTTAAGAGACCTCAATGGAATTTCATTTTCTATGGAAGCTTGCTTCTAATCATAATTGGCCAGCTGGTGCATTTCCCCAGAGTCTGCTTAAAACATATATTTCTTATCTATAATGAAAATACCACTTGTCCTTTTACTCTCATTAAAAACAAAACAAAACAAAAAATGAAAATAAAACAAACAAAAACAGGTAAGATAGCCCAACTTTAAAGAGAAGGACAGAAATGGGACAGACCATTCTATTTAGGGTAAAATATGTTTTTAAACTGCAAAGCACCTGTTTCTCATCCAAACAAATATTTCTGTATAGAGTGTCCAGATCCTGGGCCCACATATAGAGCAGACTTTGTTTGTTTTTCATCACTGGGAAGTTTCTCTATCATTTTGGCATATTTGGAATTCAAAATGTTGTTAAAGCAGAGAGAGACAGATTACAATCTCTGGAGACTTTTTTTGTTGAAAGATTAAAGTCCTTTTCTCTTAGTAATTAATTAGTCTTTCATAGGACCCCAGACTGGTCATAATAACCCAGCTTTCAGAATGGGTGAGACTTGAAAAAATAAAAAGTAGCCAACTCACTATATCATCATCAAAGTAGCAACCATACTATAGTCTCCTTCAATCTTTTATATTTACATGAGGAATAAAGGCAAGTCTATGACACACTGAGTTATATCTCATGATTCTCAAATTGCATGATCTTCTCCAGAATTATCCAACTTTTATCATCTCAGACTCAGTGGGACAGATTTCAGATTGAAGTGCTGTCTCTATGATTTTGATATCATGAGCTGTGGGATGGGGCCTGGAAATCTGTAGCTGCAAAAGAAATCCAGGTGAATCTGGTGATTAGCCAGGCTTGATGCCATGTGAATGTAGATATAAGCCATGTGAAATTAGACATCAGCCATGTGGAATTCATCCCAACCTAACCCAGCCCCCCTGAAGAAGGCTCTTCAGTGAATAAATACTGACCAGGCATGAAGGGACAGGAGCTTGCAGCTTTATTTCTTGTTTGGTAGCTAGTGTGTGTGTGTGTCTGTTGTGGGTTTGGGACAAGCTACTTCATTGTCCTGTTTCTTCCTCTTAAAGTTAAGTGTTAGATGACCTTTCTAGCTCTACTATCTTTTGATAGGAGAAGGCAGTTTGAAATGAAAAGATGTTAAGTATTTTGGCCAATTTCATTCCCCCTCTTCTTTTTGCCATCTTTTTCCATCCAAAAAAGCCAAGCCCACAGCCACTCTCAGACTCCCCCCCCCCCCACCGCTCCCTTTAAGGGGTGCCTGAGTCAAGAAGGCTGCACACATCAAGAGAGACAAACACTTTGTGTAACGGACTTCTCTACATTCACATCACAAGTGGTAAGGCTCTTTTCTAGTGAATGGAGGAAACTGTCTGGCTTTGCCTGGGTGGTGGCTGTGGCGGGGGTGGGGGTGGGGTGGGGTGCAGACAGAGTGACTGTGGAATTTCAAATACACATTCACCCTGAGGAAAAATCTTAGATTTTTGGAAGGGCTCTTTAGCATATTTTCTATTGGTAATCTTTTGTCTCTTTTTGTAAAAGATCTACAGTTGTGTACTAGATAGCAAAACCAACCCAAGTATGTGTCTGTTGGGGTATAAAATGGCAGTGGACAAAATGAAGTCTTGAAATCAAGTGGAACTTTTCTCTCTGGGTAAATTTTTAGTGAAAGATAAGGGTATTGGTGGTAGGGCCAAAAATGTTATCTATTTAAATAAGTGTTTCTCCAAATCTGTTTCATGAACTGTTAGCATAATTCTCTGTGGGTGTTCTTAAAAACAGTCTTCAGTTTTTGGCATAAAAGCTTGGAAAAAACATAAAGCTCCATCAAGCCCATTAAAATAAAGATATTGGTAAGTCCAGAGTTAGAACAGAATACATACATAGCTAAACTTAAATGTAGAAACGCACCTCTCCAAAAAAAAGCATTTATCAAGCACCTACACCACTAGCCTTCTGTGGGAAACAGGTTGACCCTTAGAATTGTTTATGTTGTACGCTGCACAACTGTGAAATGCTCGTGGTTGCCATTAACCTTGTTGACATCACAAGTATGTGCAGCTTTTAAACCATCATTTGTTTTTGGCAGATGGCAAGAAGGAGGGCCATACCTCGAGGTAGGAATATATTTGATTTATCTCTAGTCATGGTAATTCACCTTGTATGGTGGCAGGGTGAGGAAACTCCTATTTTAAACCAACTGGAGTCCATTTCTTTCACAGCAACAGGAGAAAGGGTTTAACTCTCCTTGAGATAATTATTTTAAGGTACTGAACTAAATTGTATTCTTCTGGCCTTTGTAAAAGGCTTATGATTGTTTAAATGAACATTATAGTCAGCTGATCTTGGATAGCCCATATTTTCAGCTGTAGACATTTCATTTTATTTTGAATTTAGTTAAGACCAATGCCTATCATCTGTGACTTGGTACAACAAGCATTCTAAAGATCCAGCTTTCTATTTATGCAGGAGATTAGGGTTCATGGAATCAAGTAGCCTTAAGGGTTCTGTTGCCTGTGGGATTTACAATTTGTAATTATTGGAACAGTGGATGGGTAGACAAAGTTCTATATTGTAAAGCTGACTCTGCAATCTGTATGATGCTGGATATGTAAATGTCATTTGTTTTAACCTGATTTCTTCATGTGGAAAATGGATGACCTCATGTCTGCTATGGGGAGATCAAATATATTGAATGACATAAGCATAGAAGAAATTTGTAGACGCAAACGAATTCCTAAATAACTAGTTAGGTAACTGTCAATTATCAAAATATTGCTTACCAGCTGGAGCCAGGACTTACATCACATTTCTGGTTTTCCAGCTGCCTCCTGTTACATTTTACTGATAGCGCCCAGTAATGGGAGACTAGAAAGTTACAGAAAGAACAAGGGGCTTGTTGTCTCTTAACATTTTGCTTCTTTTTTGTTTTCTCTTGGGGTGTGTGTTTGCAAGGGCACGCTTTCTAGTCTCTTAGCAAGACCCTAGCAAAGTTCATCCCACCAGGAACAAGTTACTCCAGTGCTGGCAGTGGATTCCTTTTCATTGTCTTCCCAACAGTTCCAGAAGTAGCTTCAGTATGCCTCTCAGACGCCAGCACCAGCCTGTCTGCACCTGTTCTTTAGAGTTCTGGGTCCCAGCCAAACTGGGTATCTCATCTTAGCCTAGAGATAAAAACACCAGTAAGCAGTAGCCCCTTCTCACAGATCTAAATTTCTTCTCTGTAGGGCTCTGAATTTCCAAGTTTAAATAATTCTATTCTCCCTTTACTGTTCCTCAACCATTGGGTTGGTAGCATTTTCAGCTGTATCTCCGATCTTGTTGGCCTCATGATATATTAATGTTTTCTTTCTCCTATATTAATTCCTCAATACCTAAATAACACCTCTGTCTACATGACATTTTGTTTATTAAAAGAGTTAATAAACTAGGATTTGTTTCCACTCCCCCCACTCATATTGGTTTGCATAATATGCAGAAATATTTTTCTCATCTATGAAAAATTACCTCGTTTATTTATTTATGGTGTTGAAAACATCTTATTCTCTTGGTTTAACTTGATGGTCCCATGTCTGCTAGAGACAGGAATGCAATACTTTCCTTTGCATTTAAAACTGGTAGTTTAAATATGATTGCTCTATAAAAGGACAACCTCTTGTTGGCCTCAAAGTTAAGAATGAGAAGTAGTAGAGATTATGCAAATTGGCAAGTCCACTCCAAAGGGTGTCAAATCCAGAAATACTAAAAATTAATATCAGATCAGTAGAATAGTTTTTAGTAAGAGCTTATTGTATGTAGAACAGTTTATGAGCTAGAAATCTATAGATCCATAATGGATCTGAAAGTGAAGTAAAATAAAGTGAAAGTGAGGGAGTTGTTTAATCTCTATAATGCTTGATTATTACAATGGGGATTTCTAGACAGCAGAAGATTGGTTAAATTATCTTAAACCATTTTAGAAAGGTGACTTTTTTTTTTATCAGAGTCATTTATAAGAACCTAAGTTGCACTTACACTCATGAAATAAGCTAGATTTGTTTTGCTTAGGTGGCTTAAATGGTTTTGTTTGCCCAGGGAGTTTTCAAGTTTGGTTTCTGTTTTATAATTTACATTAACAAAGAGCAGTCCTTTTTATCAGGTTCAGCTCGTGTGTGTGTGTGTGTGTGTGTGTGTGTATTATTTTATTTGAGAGAGAGAGACAGACAGACAGACAGAGAGGGAACACAGGTAAGGGGAGCGTGAGAGGGAGAAGCAGAATTCCCACTGAGCAGAGAACCTGATGTGAGGCTCCATCCCAGGACCCTGGGATCATGACCTGAGCTGAAGGCAGATGCTTAACCAACTGGGCCAGCCAGGTACCCCCTTAAGGGGGATCCAGAAATACAGATTATTTTATTCTCATAAACTTGAAATATGGCCATTATCTTTGTTTTTGTTTTGAATTGCTATGGAGGGTACCTGTGTGCAGAACATGTGAAACTCTTATGCAAACCAGGTTTGGTGTCCTGAATATCATTTGATAACTTTTGTTTTAGAGAATCCAAAGCCTTCATTTATAGTCTGGTCTGAATGCATACTATATGGTAACTACGTTAGCAACAGAAAAGAAAGAAAAAGACCCTTTTATCAAGAGGAAAGACTATTATATATTATAATAGAAGCAATCAATCACATCATCATGATTTCAAAGAGCTCTATTGTTGAAAAGTGTTCTTCCTTTCTGTAACAATTAAGGAATGTATAACATTGCAAGTGCTTCTGTTGAGAAATTTCAAGAATTGAGATAGAATTAACCTTCTGATGCCATTAATACCTTCTAATAACTTTAAATACCATTCATAAAATAGTAGTTTACAATCCGTGAGATAGAATGAACATTTCCTTCCAAATATAGACCTTGAAATACTAACATCAAGTTTTCCAAATGAATGGTAAAGAAGTTACTTGTAGAAGATCATTGCTATTCTCTATGACCTGTTTGACAAGTTTGGGTTTGAACTGATGGGAGGCATACACAAGACAGGGGTCTTAGTAACAGGCTATCAGAACTCTTTTTAGGTGAGTGAACAAAGTCAATATGGATCAAGACTTATTTTGGTATATGGGGATGGTAATATTTATGCCTACTTGAAATGAGTTTTCCATAAGCCAATCATTGAACAAGTTTTTTTTTGTTTTGTTTTGTTTTTGTTTTTGTTTTTTAACCTTTCCTCTGCTTTTGTGCAAGTACTCCCATTTGTCTGGGTATCTTCCCCTTTTATCCCATATCCATCTGTCTCTTCCTTAACTATTCTTTATGGCACAACTTCTAACTTAAAACACAGTCTCATACCTCCTTAATGACAATTACTCTTCCTCACAGTATACTGTTTGTATGGTTGGTTTCTATGGAACCATATTTGCCCTTCTCAAAATACCTAAGAAAGACTTCTTTAAATCAAAGCAGAGTAATATTTAATGTTACTGTATTTAACTCCTAAATATAGGAGTTAGAGTAAAAACTTTCAAAATCCTGTTTTCAGCCTTTTACCCTTTTCTTTAGACACTTACCATAAGCAATCTTACAAAAACCATGGTTAGAAGATCCCAAGCTAAAAACTGGTATTCATTCTCTTTGGACTATGATATTATCTGATTATGACTGGTGATATTATCTGATTATGAGGCATATTTGTCTGTATATCACATGGTCCTCTTCAATGGAAAATATCAACAGAATTTGTTGTCCACTCCAACAAACTTGCCATTTCTCCAGTGATTTCTACCTCAACAAATGGCATTCTCAATCTTGACCATAAAATTCATGAGTTCAGACTCTATATCCAAAGCTACTAACTCCTGCTGGGTTGCCATCTCAGGAGTTTCCCGGGTGAAATCTGAGACACTTAAAAATGAAGCAAACCACTTCAGATTAGTAGGTGACAGCTTTAATAAGCAAGGAAACTTCCATCTGAGGCTTGTTCTGGACTGCTGCAAGAGGAGTAGATAGCTGCACCTACCCACCAGAATTATGAAAGTGTATAGAAGGGTTTTAACTGGGCTTAGGCATGTGTTCAGTCCAGTAGTCTCAGTATCCTCTTATTCTCTGAAGGATGCATCCCTGAAATGGCAGCTAGTAGGAATAGAGTAGGCCATACCTACATTACAAGGACAAGGGAGATGTGAGAAGCCTCCGATTTCCCAGATACAGCTCAGTGGTCAACTGATGGACAGTTTGATAACCTCTTCCAAAAGGCAACGAATTCTATTCTTGGTTTCTTCCTCCTCTTCCTCCCCCCTCTCCTCCCTCCCTCCCCCCCCCGTCTCCTCCTCCCCTTTCCTCCTCCTCTCTCCTCCCCCCTCTCTTCCCCCCCTTCCCCCCTCCCTTTCCCTGTCTCCTCCCCATCTTCTTCTCCAAGAGAGAAGCAACCCATCAAAAAGATTTAAGAGCCAATAACTAAATGCAATGAGGTACTTTGCCTTCTGGTTCAAAGAAACCAACTATTCTTTTCAAAAAGACCTTATATAATATTTTGAACACTGACTAGGTTCAGATGATACTAAGGAATGGTCTTTTTGGGGGGGATTATAATGGTAAGGTTTGAAAACTAATGCCTTGAGATAGAAATATTTATAGATGACCAGGTGTAATGTCTGATTTACTTTCAGATAATCTCATGGCGGGGTACGAAAGTCACTGGGGATATAAATCACAAGATATTTAGAAAATTTCCTTAACATTTCTAAATATTAGCTACGTGACATTCCCAATCCAAATTACCTTAGTTCTCCCCATTCCCACCGCAGAAGCCATCACTCTCCTCTTAACTATAATCTTAAAATAGATCTGAAATGCTATTACAATGCCAAGTCTGCCCCTCCCAGTTTATTCTAAACATTACAGTTAGATATTCTTCTGAAAATACAAACATGATCCCATTCCCCTACTGAAAATTCTCTGGTGTATGTTTCAAACCCTTCGGCACAGTTTAGGAAAGCCTTTATCTGTCTTCTCTTTAACTCTTTTATCTATTACCCATGTACACGTTATTCTTGTAAACACCTAGAATTTTCATTTCATTGAACTTATCATGCTCTTATATCTCCTGTCATATCAACTCCTCCAGTGTTCCTTCAATGTGTATTTTATGATTTTCAGTTGATATATTTTACCTCCTTGCTGTTGTTTTTTCAAATTTTTATTTAAATTCTAGTTAGTGAACATTAGTATTGGTTTCAATAATGTAATTAGGCAATTCATCATTTACATATAACACTATTATATTATATACTATTATATTAGTACTCATTATAGCAAGTGCCCTCTTTAATACCCATCATTCATTTAGTCCATCCCCTGCCCACCTCCTTCCATCAACCCTGTTCATTTTCTGTTAAGTCTCTTAAAGTCGTTTCCCTCTTTCCCCTCCTTTCACATATGTTCATGTTAAATTTCACATATGAGTGAAATCGTATGGTATCTTTTTCTGACTTCTTTTGCTTAGCACAGTACACTCTAGCTTCTTCCATGTCATTGCAAATGCCAAGATTTCATTCTTTAGATGGCTGAGTAGTATTCCAGTGTGTGTGTGTGTACCACATCTTCTTTATCCATTCGAGAGTGGATGGACATGGGGGCTCTTTCCATAGTTTGGCTATTGTTCATAATGCTGCTAAAACATTGGGGTGCACGTACCCATTGAATCTGTATTTTTGTATCTTTCGGATAAATACCTGGTAGTGCAATTATAGGGTTGTAGGATAAACTCTATTTTCAACTTTTTAGGAACCTCCATACTGTTTTCCAGAGTGTCTGCACAAGTTTGCATCCCCGCCAACAGTATAAGAAGGTTCCCTTTCTTTGAATCCTCCCCAACATCTGTTGTTTCCCTTGTTGTTAATTTTAGCCATTCTTACAGGTATGAAGTGGTATCTCATTGTGGTATTGATTTGAATTTCCCTGTGAGTGTTTGTCTTTTTTGGAAAAATACCTAAATATCTATTCCTATCTTCTGCCCATTTCTTTTTTTTTTAAATATTTTATCCCCTCTTCTGCCCATTTCTTAACTTGATTCTTTTTTTGGGGGGATGGGAGGTGCTGAATTTGTTATGTACTTTATAGACTTTGGATACATACCCTTCATCAGATATGTCCTTGGTAAATATCTTTTCCCATTCTGTAGGCTGTCTTTCAGTTTTGTTGATTGTTTCCTTCACTGTGCAGAAGCTCTATATCTTGATAAAGTTCCAATGGTTCATTTTTGTTTTTGTTCCCTTTGCCTCCCATGATACTTCTGGTAAGAAGCTACTGTGGCTGAGGTTGAAGGAGTTGCTGCCTGTGTTCTCCTCTAGGATTTTGATGATTTACTGTCTCACATTTAGAACTCTCATCCAATTTGAATTTATTTTTGTGCATGGTGTAAGAAAGTGGTCCAGTTTCATTCTTCATGTTGCTGCTCAATTTTCCTAATACCATTTGTTGAAGAGACTTTCCCCCCACTATTCTTTCCTGCTTTGTCAAAGATTAGTTTACCATAGAGTTGTGGGTCCATTTCTGGATTCTCTATTCTGTTCCATTGATATATTTGTCTGTTTTTCTGCCAGTACTATGCTGTCTTGATGACTACAGCTTTGTAATACATCTTGAAGTCTGGAATTGTGATGCTTCCAGCATTTACTTTTCTTTTTCATGATTGTTTTGGCTATTTGGTATATTTTGTGGTTCCATACAAGTTTTAGGATTGATCTAGCTCTGTGAAAAGTGCTAGTGGTATTTTGATAGGGATTGTGTTGAATGTGAAGATTGCTTTGGGTAGCATATACATTTTTTTTTAACAGTGAAACTGAGTTTTGTTTGTTTATTTTTAAAGATTTTATTTATTTGTTTGATAGCATGCACACAAGCAGGGTTAGAGGTAGGCAGAAGGAGAAGGAAGCATGGGAGGGAAGTAGAAGGGGGAGGGAAGCAGACAGGGAAGCAGGCTCCTGGATGATCAGGGAGCATGATGTGGGGATCAAGCCCAGGACCCTGAGATCATGACCTGAGCCGAAGGCAGCTGCTTAACTAACTGAGCTACGCAAGTGCCTGGATAGCATAGACATTTTAACAATATTTGTTCTTACAATACATGAATATGGAATATTTTTTCCCCAATTCTCTGTGTCCTCTTCAATAACCTTCATAAGTTATCAATACCTTTCAGAGTACATATCTCTTACCTCTTTGGTTAGGCTTATTCTTAGGTATCTTATGATTTTGATACAATTGTAAATGGGATCGATTCCGTAATTTCCTTTACTGCTACTTTGTTGTTTGTGTATAGAAATGCTATAGATTTCTGTATTTTTTTTTAATATCCTGGGATTTTGTTGAATTCATATACTAGTTCTAGAAATTTTTTGGTGGAATATTTCTGGTTTTCCACATATAGTATCCTGTTGTCTATAAATAGTGAAAATTGACTTCTTTCTTGCCAATCTGGATGTCTTTTATTTCTTTTTGTTTTCTGATTCCTGAAGCTAAGACTCCCAGTACTATGTTGGATACTAATGGTGAGGGTGGAATCCCTGCCTTTCCCCATTGAAGATAATATTAGATGTGTGTCTTTCATATGTGGCCTTTATGATGTTCAGGTACGTTCTATCTGTATCTACTTAGTTGAGGGTTTTTATAAAGAATGGATGCTCTACTTTGTCAAAAGCTTTCTCTGCAACTATCAAGAGAATCCTATAGTTCTCATCCTTTTATTAATGTGGTGTATCACATTGATTTGTGAATATTGAACCACCCTTGCAGCCCAGGAATAAATACTACTTGATTGTGGTGAATAATCTTTTTAATGTACTATTGGATTTGATTGCAAGTATCTTGAGAATTTTTGTATCCATGTTCATCAGTGATATTGGTCTACAATTCTCTTTTTTTGTGGGGTCTTTATCTGGATTTGGAATCAAGATAATGCCGGCCCTGTAGGATGAGTTTGGAAGTTTTCCTTCCATTTCTATTTTTTGGAACATCTTGAGAATAATGGGTATTGACTCTTCTTTTAAATGTGATCTAGAATTCCTCTGGGAAGCCATCTAAGCCTAGACTGTTTGTTGGAAGATTTTTGATTACTGATTCAATTTCTTTGCTGGTTATGGGTGTGTCAATTTTCTATTTCTGTTTCAGTTTTGATGGTTTATATATTTCTAAGAATTTGTCCATTTCTTCCAGATTGCCCAGTTTGATGGCATATAGTTTTTCATAATCTTATATTTTTTGTATTTTATTATGTTCAATTTTCCAACTTATATCATTAGTTTGTGATTTAGTGTTCAATGGTTCATTAGTTGTGTATAATACACAGTGCTCATCACCACACAAGCCTTCCATAATACCTATCACCCAGTTACCTCATCCCCCGATTCCCCTCCCTTCTGTAACCCTCAGTTTGGTTCCTGGATTCCAAAGTCTCTCATGGCTTATTTCTCTTTCTGATTTCTTCCCATTCAGTTTCCCCTCCCTTACCCTGTGGTTCTCTGTGCTATTCTTTATGTTCCACATATGGGTAAAACCATATAATTGTCTTTCTCTGCTTGACTTCTTTCACTTAGCCGTGAAATAAGTTCTATCAGTGTCAATGCAAATGGTGGGTATTCATCCTTTTTGATGGCTCAGTAATATTCTGTTGTATATGAGAACCACAACTTCTTTATCCATTCATCTGTTGAAGGGCATCTTGGCTCCTTCCACAGTTTGGCTATTGTGGACATTGCTGCTATGAACATTGGGGTACATGTGCCCCTTCATGTCACCATGTCTGTATCCTTAGGTTAAATACCTAGTAGTACAATTTCTGGGTCCTATGGTAGCTCTATTTAATATCTTGAGGAATCTCCATATTGTTTTCCAGATTGGCTGTGCTGGCTTGCATTCCCACCAACAGTGTAATAAAGTTCTCCTTTGTTTGTATTTCCTTGGTATTGGTGGTGCTCTCTCTTTTTTTCATTCATGATCTTATTTATTTAGGTCTTTTCTCTTTGATAAGTCTGGCTACAGGTTTATCAGTTTAATTCTTTCAAAGAACCAGCACTTAGTTTCATTTGTTTGTTTGTTTGTTTGTTTGTTTCCATATTATTTATTTCTGCTCTAATCTTTATTTCCTCTGCTGGTTCTGGGCTTTATTTATTCCTTTTCTGGCTCCTTTAGGTATTAAGTTGTGCATTTGAGACTTTTTTTGCTTATTGAGGTAGGCCTGTATTATAGGTAGGACCTCTTTTGCTGCATCTCAAAGGTTTTAAACTGTCAAGTTTTCAGTTTTATTTGCTTCTATGTAACCAATCCTATTAAACCAGAGATATTACAGAGGTCATAAGCATTTGCCAGCTCCTATTAGTTTGTAGATATTTTGTGTACTTCTGCGTTGAGCAGGATCTGAGGCTTTATATAGGCTCAGTAGAGGAGAATCTGCCATGAATAATTTATCATATCTGCAAAGAAAAAGAAAAAAGGAGTATTTAAATCCCTGACTGTCTTTGTAATCACTAAAGTGTATTTGAAAGCAGGGTCTGTGTTAGACCCATGACGTTTTTATTTTAACCTTAAAACTACACAATGAGCAATTAAGTTAATTAAGTCCTTGTCTATGCTCTCAGAATAAATAGCTAAAACTAGATAAATTCATGTCATAATTTTGGATCCAACTCCTATTCTTTTCAGTGGAGGAAGAAAGAATAAAACTACAATGATCTGTGTTCTTTGAATTAAACTGATTGCTGGGAATACTTTTAGAGTATTGAAACGGTACTTTGTAAAAATGGAGAGGATATAAGACCTTGGTCCTGCCCTCAAGAGGCTAGAAATAATTTTGAAATGTGAGTTAATCTCTTTCAAATTAATGTTTTAAGTGCTAAACTATGTTCTATATTCATAACCATCTGGGGAAAACCAATTAGAAGAACTTGAGAACTGAGTCTTTTTATTTTTACCTACTATCATGTTGGCCATATCTTAGCTGGGGATATTTCTCTGCCAGGGATGAAATGATTTGCACCTTCTATCTTGTTTTGGGATGGTGTTAAAAGACTTAATACTCTGAATTTTAGTTCCTTCTAGGTTTATATTGCCTTATGAATTCAACTTTTGTGCTTCCACTAAATGTATGACTTTATGGACAATCCAGGTTGGGCTTTTATTTTTTTTTTATTTATTTTATTTTATTTTATTTTATTTTAAAGATTTTATTTATTTATTTGACAGAGAGAGATCACAAGTAGGCAGAGAGGCAGGCAGAGAGAGAGAGGAGAAAGCAGGCTCCCTGCTGAGCAGAGAGCCCGATGAGGGACTCGATCCCAGGACCCTGAGATCATGACCTGAGCCGAAGGCAGCGGCTTAACCCACTGAGCCACCCAGGCGCCCCCGGGTTGGGCTTTTAATCTTTTTGTGTGGGGATAACATTCCTATGCAACTCTCTAAACTCTAAGTAAAAGCAGAACAACTCCGGTTTCACCATTTTTCCTCCATTGTGAACAATAGACCTGATATCCCAGTGATGTAGAGAGAAAGACTGGAACTCTCTCATGAAGAGTTAAGTATTTAGAACAGATTTTTTTTTTTTCTTAAACAAAAATCAGACTTGGTATCTACTAATCTTGTCTTTCTATTGGTTCTTCATTTCACTAAAGAAAAGGCAATGACTTTGCACATAGAATGCCACATCTAGTTGTAGTAGCTCCACCTTGACATTTGTTTTAAAAGGTTCTAAAGTACAGGGGAAATATGTAGAATTCAAGTCACCAAGTACGGATTTAAGTCTAGATCTTCCCTCTTCTCCTGCCCCCATTTATCTTTGTAAACGTAGGAAAGCATTCATATAGAATGGAAGACTATTCTTCCAACCAGGCTTATGTGTATTAAATGCAATAACACGTGATACACAAATAGGTGCTCAGAAATAATAAGGGTGGCGGTGTTGATGACCACAATGAAGATGATGATGCCAGTGGTGCTAGTCAGGTTACTGGGTAATAACCACAGTTCCAGGTTCTCCATCAGTCTACTTAAAGACAGCACAGATCTGTGGGACAACTTCTGAATATCCTTTTTGGCATTCTCTCCTCTAAACTGTTGCAGATATAACCAGTTTACCTTATGGTATACCTTACTTAACTATGTTGTGTACCTATAACTATGTTGTGTACCTATGCTAATAGGTACACAACATAGTTATGTACCTATAGGGGTACATAACTATGGAGAATAGCAACAAACATAGGGCAATAGCAACAAACCTTGATATTTATAATCTGTTGCAATTTAAGTACTTAATTAAATCAGTTAAAATAAGGAAAGACTCTATTACGGAGCCTGGCACAGAGTATGGTACATATCTGTTAGCTGCTCTTAATTACTATTTTTAGTTAAGCATATATTTTATGCAAGTATTTTTTTTTTTATTTCCAGCATAACAGTATTCATTATTTTTGCACCACACCCCGTGCTCCATGCAATCCGTGTCCTCTATAATAACCACCACCTGGTACCCCAACCTCCCACCCCCCGTCCCTTCAAAACCCTCAGATTGTTTTTCAGAGTCCATAGTCTCTCATGCTTCACCTCCCCTTCCAATTTCCCCCAACTCCCTTCTCCACTCTAAGTCCCCATGTCCTCCATGCTATTTGTTATGCTCCACAAATAAGTGAAACCATATGATAATTGACTCTCTCTGCTTGACTTATTTCACTCAGCATAATCTCTTCCAGTCCCGTCCATGTTGCTACAAAAGTTGGGTATTCATCCTTTCTGATGGAGGCATAATACTCTATCCCCAGGGGTACAGGTCTGTGAATCACCAGGTTTACACACTTCACAGCACTCACCAAAGCACATACCCTCCCCAATGTCCATAATCCCACCCCTTCTCCCAAACCCCATCCCCCCAGCAACCCTCAGTTTGTTTTGTGAGATTAAAAGTCACTTATGGTTTGTCTCCCTCCCAATCCCATCTTGTTTCATTGATTCTTCTCCTACCCACTTAAGCCCCCATGTTGCATCACCACTTCCTCATATCAGGGAGAGCATATGATAGTTGTCTTTCTCTGCTTGACTTATTTCGCTAAGCATGATACTGCTCTAGTTCCATCCATGTTGTTCGCAAATGGCAAGATTTCATTTCTTTTGATGGCTGCATAGTATTCCATTGTGTATATATACCACATCTTCTTGATCCATTCATCTGTTGATGGACATCTAGGTTCTTTCCATAGTTTGGCTATTGTGGACATTGCTGCTATAAACATTCGGGTGCATGTGCCCCTTTGGATCACTACGTTTGTATCCTTAGGGTAAATACCCAATAGTGCAATTGCTGGGTCATAGGGCAGTTCTATTTTCAACATTTTGAGGAACCTCCATGCTATTTTATGCAAGTATTATACTACAGAGTGGGTTCCATTCATTCTCTGTAGTTGGACTGCATACTACCCCTAAATCTCAATTGTTTATTTGATTTTCTATAACTTGCGCTAGCATTTTTTGTATATACTCATTTGTTTCTTAGAACATAAGGTATAGAATTGACTGTATCATCTAAACAATACATAAGACAACGTAGCTTTTACTATCCTGAACCAAAATAATGTCTTAAACTCATTTAATTCGTCCTTAATTTTGCCCAGCTCTCTAACTTGACCATTAATCCTGGTGTCATGGGACAGTCTCCATATAAACTTATCCCTCCACATTGCAACATAGTTCATGGTCTTAGTTTTGTCTATTCTGATACATTTGTTCTTCTTCAATTTTTCAAGGACTTGTAACTTTTTTACTCTCTGGTTCATTTTTCTTCCTACTCAGTGTAGGAAGTTTCCACACTCTGTGACAACAACTCTCCCCTTTGATTATGATTTGAATGTTTTTCCAGCTTCTGTGGACAAACTTGACTTCCTATAGAACCCCCTCCCCCCCTTTTTTTCCTCCATTCTTGATAGGCTTGTTGTGGAAAAGTGGAGTTCCTGCTTTAGATTTAGATCTTAACCAGGTACTAAGATGAACACCTACATAGATTTTTGCATTTAATCTTCACTACCACCACTGAAGTTGAAGTTGATCATAAAATCCAAATTTGACAGAGCGAGATCATAGTTGAACTACACAGGACAACATAGCTGGTGGTAAATGTGGAAGTCAGATGTAGGAAAGTGGATTCTGAACACTGTTCTCTGTTGCTGAACTCTACTAAAGCATTCACTTACACTTCCAATTATTATCATCTAATTATATAAAGTTGTATCTTGTTCTCCATTTCTTAATGCAAGTTTAACTTTACAGTGTTAGACTAACTTAGTCTAACTGTTCTTAGACTAAGTGCTCTGAGGCGTGTGATAGATCCTATGTTCCCTGTGTATTCCTCTGAGATCTAGCACAAAACAAATCCTTGGTGTGCTCAAATTCCATCAAAAGAGCAAAATTTTTTTATTTTTTTTAAATTTTTTTTAGGATTTTATTTATTTATCAGAGAGAGAGCGGAGAGAGCGAGCACAGGCAGACAGAATGGCAGGCAGAGGCAGAGGGAGAAGCAGGCTCCCTGTTGAGCAAGGAGCCCGATGTGGGACTCGATCCCAGGACGCTGGGATCATGACCTGAGCCGAAGGCAGCTGCTTAACCAACTGAGCCACCCAGGCGTCCCTCAAAAGAGCAAAATTAAACAGAAGTGAACATATGAGGAACTAGAGAAGTCCTAGACCAGTGAGATCACCCCATAGTGATGCAAATCCTAGAACCAAGGAGAGAAGTCAGGATTTTAAGTCCTGGTCCTAAGTACTAGCTTACCACTGTCTTTATTGATTTATGTATAAAATATATCTGAGGTTGAGAGGAGACTACTCACAGGCATTTAAATGGCCATTAAGGTTGAATAATGTGTGCTCTATATTTAATTCATGAGAATGCAAACCCAAGAAATTTGCACGAGAAAGGTCAAACTCCACATTCTCAGAATAGTTCCTTTGAGCTCCAAATAGGGAAGAAATACAGTAGAAGGAGCACACTTCTCACCTTATCACTTATAAATAAATCACTAGTTGTTACATATTAAACAGCTGACGATAACCCCATAGCTCCCCAAAGTTGTTTTGTCTCTGACCCCTTCACCCTTGGCATCTAAGCTTTTACAATAACTGTGCGCTTAATTGCTTAGCAAGTAGTGGTAAAGACTTGGGTACTATTGAAAACCGATGATCATAGGCATGTTTTCCTTGACACTGCGACTATCATAGTAAAGTTAAGAAAAGTGAGTTTTACCGTCTTGACAGCTTGTGAAACCAAAACTAAAGAATATAAATGGCTTTTAGGGAATGAATCTGTGTAGTCGTCGACAGCATAATTATACTGTCACTATTTTGGCTGTCTCAAAAACTCAATACTGGAGATATAGAGATACATAGATATATATAGATATGTATATCTATATATTGCTTTTGCAACCAAATATTTGGTAACATTAGTTAAAAATTAGAAACTAATAGTAAAGAAATGGGTACCCTAATTCACAAAGCTATAATCAGACAGGTGACCCATACTGAACACAGGTCTAAGTATTTCTGTGCTTAACTGGGGCTTCAGTCTGCATTGGTATGTTTGCATTTGAAAAGTTTTCTCACTGGGTAAGTTGTTTACTGTCTCCAGGAATTTTGCTAGTTCTGGAAGGGACAGTTCCTCCTGGGTCAGCAAAGTCATAGAGGTCAGAGCACCAGAATATAGAAAATAAAAGATGTCGTTAACACAATGACACTTCTCAAGACTTGAAATCCAAACAGCCAAAAGTACACCAAAAATGTTAAGGAAAACACTGCAATTTCTTTCTTTCCTTTTTTTTTTTTTTTAAAGATGTATTTATTCATTTATCTATTGAGGGAACACACACAAGCAGGAGTGGGGGGCAGAGGGAGAGGGAACAACAGACTCCCAGCCACTTGGGGCCATCCCAAGATCAGGAGATCATGACCTGAGAAGAAGGTAGACACTCACTGCTTAACTCACTGAGCTCCCGCCCCCCACAGAGACTCCAAGCACTATGATTCTTAAGAGCATTTTTCTTCTAGCAGCTTATCTGTTCACTTCGCAATAGACTACCAGCAGCTCTGAAGTGTAAGACACATATGACACATGTTTAAATAGAATTTTTAACTTTGACATGTGTGTACCTATGAACTCATTGCAATTAATATAATGTACCTATTCATCACTCCCCAAAATTTACTACTTCTCTGTAATTCCTCAGTCTTGACCATCTCTATTCCTTCTATTTCCCACAAAACTACTGCTCTTTTTATCAAAAAGGCTTAGTTGACATTTTTAATGAAACTTTACGTTTAAAAGAACCTACTATATGTCATCTTTTAGTAGGGCTTCTTCCAATATAATCATTTTGACTTATCTATGTTGTTGACTATATCTATGGTTCATTCTTATTGCTGAATAGAATTCAGTATTTAGAACATGGAAGAACATGGCTTGGGACTACTACAAACAACACAGCTACACAGTTTGTGTAAGTCTTTGTGTGGGCATAGGTTTGCAATCTTTTGGTTATTTGGAATTAGAACTGCACTGGGAGGTCTGTACTATATTTTAAGAAAATAGCTGTTTCCTGAAGAGGTTGTGTTGCCTTTCATTTTCACTGTATGAGGATTCTGGTTTTACTATATCTGAAATACTTGGTAGTCTGTCTTTCTTAATTTTGACCTTTTAATTTTGTTTTTTTAATAGGTAATAGTATCATAATATAATTTTAAGTTGTATTTCCAAATTTTCACTGCAGGTAATGAAGTTGATAGTAACTAAAAATATTGAACATCAAATCATGTATTGATTTGCCATTAACATTTTTTTTTTTGTCAGCTCAATTTTGGCTCATTTTTTCATTTGACTGTTTTCTTATTGGGTTCTTTATTTCATTATATATTCTAGATAAAACTAGATTTACAAACATTTTCTGAATTTGGGGATTACTTTTTTTGTCCTTCATTTGAAAAGAAGTTCTGCATTTTGAAAAAGTACAATAGTATTTTTCTTTATCTAAAACTTGTGTTTCATATATAATCTCAAATTTTCTCCTAGGCTTTCCTACAGAAGACTTAGAACTTCTGAATTTGCATTTAAAGCTGTAATTTAATTCTTGCAGCTTGAGATTAACAACAGACTTTTTTTTTAACATATGGATACTTAGTTTTTCAAGCACTACTATAGGGAAACTATCCTTTACCCATTTATTTTTCAGCTTACTTTATTGAATACCAACATATGGGTCTATTTCTGATTTCTCTTCTATCCTTTGATCTACCGGTCTATTTTCTAATTCTACAATTCAAAAATTATTTTAAAGCTACACTAATCAAAGTCAATTAATGTAGATCTTTGCTTTTTATTTTTCAAAGTTATAGCTTTTCTAGGTTCTTTGCATTTTTGTACTTTTAGATTCAGCTCATAATGTTTTTCTTGTAGAAGTTGTTTATTGCAGTGTCTAATCTGTAGACCATCTTTAAGAGAACTGGCATTGTCTCACCAATAATTGTCCTCTCATCTGTGGGCATGGTATAATTGACTTCTCAGTAATGTTTCATAGGTTTCTCTATATAAGTCTTGCAGATACCTCCTTGTTTTGTCCCTTATTTTTATATTCTTCTTATGAAAGATATTTTAATTTCTAATAATTGTGTATAGAAACAAATGGACTGTCCTCTTCAGTCCCACACATTGGTTAAACTAAAGTCCACCAAAAATTTAATACAAGTAATAAGTTATTGTAGAAAGTCTTACCCACAAATAAAGGTGTTTTATTTCCTTTCCAATCTATCTCCCTCCGTTTTTGTTTTTTCGCTCTTCTTCCTTGCCCCTAGACAGAACCTCTAGTTCAGTGGCATGGTAGATGCTGGTCTTAACACCTTTGAGTACTGGGACAGATCGTAGGTTCCCCATGTTCTGCCCGTAGAATCTAGCTCAGCACAAGTATTCCAAAGCTATTCCCTGAGAAGTAATAAAGAGTTGAGAAGACCAGCCTTTTCTACCTTCATCAGATTTGGGAGGTGGATGGGATCTGGGGAAGAAAGAAAGTCTTGCTTTCTGAAGAATATGTAGAGGTGGGCAAGGAGGTGAGACCACCTAGGAGACTAGTCCAAACAGGAGGAAAAGTGTGGGTTTTGGTGATGGTAGAGACGAGTAGAAGAAAATGATCAATGCATACTGAAGAAGAGTGTGACATAGAACCTAACACAGTGCCTGTTATGTAAGTAGAATTCAAATACTTAAAAGAGATATGGAAAGAGGAGGGGAAAGAAGAGTGTAAAAGCCACGTTTCGTGTTCTACAAGTGGCATTAGTGAGACTCCAGATTGAAGTTTTCCCCTAAATTTTATTTAAAACACCTAATGGCATATAAAACCAAATCAAGTTAGTGGTGTATTCTCTTATAAAAATTTGAAGTTTCCATTTGACCTAATAATACTCTTGATAACCTCTTTCTGTTTCCCCTAAAAATTCATTTTCCATGTTTTGAGTATGATAATCACTAACTAGAGATAAATGTATTCTGTCTATAATTAGTTTATTAAAGAACATCAGGTTAAAATTATCCAAGTTCTCAAGCTTATCTGAGAAAAGCATTGTTTCACCTAATGTATATAATTTCTTAGACATAGAGGAGATAATTGAATTGAGCTAATAAGCTCTAGTTCATAACTTTAGACTTGATCTCCTTGGCACAGATCAGATAGAATTGATCAACCAGTCTAAAAGACACAGGATTGATGAGGCTTTCTGCCTGGGATGCTGAATTCCTATAGAGTGGTAATGTGTCCATAGTGTGTGTGTGTGTGTGTGTGTTTGTGTGTAGCACAATTCACCGTGAAAGTATAAATGCCCTTCACCAACTGGTACCCTCATGTCTAGTCTCATTCGCCAGGAGTTATATTACGTATTGGACATTATGGAAATTAGTACTTTGCCCCTGGAGTCTTGCTAGCTGAACAGATTCTGTTGGCAAATCTCTTGGAAAATCTATTTCCAGAAGCAGCCAAGTACTTTATTTCAGTTGTTAAATACATTTGTCTTTCTCATCCCTAAAAGAAGCCTCAGACAAAATTGTCCTTTTCCCATAGAATGACTATGGGAATGACATATGTCCATTCCCATAGAATGACTGGAAAAATAGTAAGGTCTGGACTGATAATGTTGTCACAAAAGACATAGGTGCTCAAAAATAGAGCAATGGCCCCTAAGTGTAGAGGACACTAAAAGGACGTGAAGACGGTATTATAAGTGAAACTGGTGGTGAGACACAGAAATAGAATCTGAAATTTCAAGCTTTTTCCACTGCACTCATCCAACAAAACCTCAATTAACTAGAATATTTAGAGACCGACATCATGGAAATGTCTTTGTGTTAGGCAGTCTGAATTTTTTTTAAGAATAGTTGACATACCATGTTACTTCAGTTTCAGGTCTACAACATAGTGATTGACAAGTCTATATTTTGTGCTGTGCTCACCACAAGTGTAGCTACCATCTGTCCTCTTATACAGTTAATACAGTATTGTTAACTACAGTTCCTATGCTCTACCTTTTATTCCTGTGACTCATTCATTTCCTAACTGGAAGCCTGGGTTTCCCACTCTTCTTCACACATTACGCCGGTCCTCCCTTTGGCAACTATCAGTTTGTTTCCTGTATTTATAGGTCTGAATCTCCTTTTAATGTGTTCACTTATTCATTTGGTTTTTAGAGGCCTCCTGTAAGTAGAATCTTACGGTGTTTTTCTCAGTCTGACTTCACTTAGCATAATGCCCTGTAGGTCCTTCCATATTAACACAAATGGCAAGATCTCCTCCTTTTTATGGTCGCATAATATTCCATTGCATATATACCACATCTTCCGTATCATTTGTCTATCAATGGAGACTTAGGGAAACAATGTATCTCGGCTATTGTAAATAATTCTACAATAAATATAGGGGGGTGCATATATCTTTTCAAGTTAGTGTTTTAATTTTCTTTGGGTAAATATCCAGTAGTGGAATTAATAGAACATAGGGAGTTTTTTGAGGAAACTTTTTTGAGGAAACTCCGTATTATTTTCCATATTGGCTGTACTAACTAATATTACCACCAACAGTGCCTGCCAGTTCCTTTTTCTTTGACATGAGCCATAGCAATATTTTTCTAGATAAAGCTCGTAAAGTAAAGGAAATACAAAAATAAACTATGGAGACTATATTAAAATAAAAAGCTTCTACAAAGTAAATGAAACCAACAAAACAGGTAACTTACTGAATGGGAGAGCATATTTGCAAATGGCATATTTGATAATTGAATAATATCTAAAATGTATTAAGTACTTACAACTCAATACCAAAAGCAATCTGATTAAAGATGGGAAAAGGACCTAAATAGACATCATTTTTTTTCTCCAAATAAGACCTACAGATGGCCAACAGATGCTCAACATCATGAATTAGGAGAATGCAAATCAAAACCACAATGAGATATCCTTTCACACCTATCAGAATGTCTAGAATCAATAAGTCAAGTAATAACTTTTTGCAGGTTAGATTTTACAATAGCATGTGTTGAGCAGTTTGGACTCCTATTCTTATTAGAATATTAGCTATGCAGAACAAAAGGTGATGGAAGGGCAGAAGTTGGCAGAGAGAGGTGAGAAATTATCAGTCTTTCCAATAGTCTGGCAGCCTAATGGGGTACCAGAGCAAAGATGAGCTGTTTGAGGAATTCCACATTGGGTGAAACTGGCTAGTCCATTGTATAATCATTTTGCTCAGTCGCTGACTAATGCCTCCCAAATAAGGTCTAACCTTAACTACCGCTGCCTTATTCATTAATTGGCGGAGGTTACCTCACAAATAACCTGACCTCAACTCAAAAGCAAATCAATCTTGAAACAACTACAGGCTCTAGGTACTATACTCCTTGTGTCTGTCTGACTTTTCCTTGCTTGGAGAGGAATTTAAATGATGTATCTTGATATTAGCCACAAGTGTGTTGTGAGGCTAACATATACTATTAGTATTGTTCAAAATTACGGATTGATATAAGTCTAATTATTTCTCCTACAAAGAAAATAAGCTACCTCCAATTGGTCAACTGGTTTTCATATAAAATATAAGGGACAAAATACCGAAACTAACAAAAACTAATAGTGGAGGGTTTCCTGGGGCTGAAGGTACCCAACCAGGGCAAATAATCTAATTTTTCATAATAGAAAAAAAACATCATTCAATTAGCTGCTAAATTTCTTTCCACTTTTAAATGCAAGTAAAAGCAAGTGGTTGTGGTACATAATAGAATGGACACTAGAAAGGCATCACAAAGTCCAACCCAATGCTTAATCCACATTCTGCTGCCTTTTATGACTTCAGGTTAATTCTTTACTCACTTTATGTCCTAAGGAACTATTTGGTCTAATGTTTAAACATGCATCTATCATTAAAAAAACAAAAACAACAACAAAAATGGAAAAAAAAAAAACTTTCATAGTAGTTAACTTAGTAACTTAGTGGTGTTTGGACATGGGCCGAAAGAGGCTTCTCAGATTTTGTAGATAACCTTCATTTTCTTGATCTGAATCACATGGGTGATTCACTGAAAAATTCATTATTACTTACCTCTGTACTTTTTTATATGTGTACAGTACTCAAAAAAAAAAGAAAACCTATTAAAACAAAATCTAGAAGCCACCTCAAATCTTTACTGAGCAAAAGGCCAAATGGAGTTATACTTCTATCTATCTTGATTCATAATCATATTTGTAGGAGTTAGCAAAAGTCAGATGAAAAATAACTTTTAGGGGAGGAAAAAAAAAGTAGTAACCTCAACATTAAATCAGAATGAGCTGCTCTTGGTTGGTAATTCTTATTTAAATGATCACTTAACTTGTGCCTTTCCTTTTGAAATATGGCCTGAATACTTCACTGTTACTTAAAATGTGCTCTGAGGTATTATGTATTTAATAAACTTAAATTATGGGGCATAAGTTGAAGTCTGTAGTTATCCAGAGCTTACATTCTTTGCAGCCATATCACTGCCCTATAGTACTGGTATTCCACAGCACAGTAAGAAAGGGTATTAAGCTTGTCAAGACCTAGGGAGAGTATAGCCATTAAATTGGATTGTAATTCATCCTATTAAAACAGATTACACTTAGATAAATTCAGCTTTTTGTCATTAAGCCACACTTTGAATTATAATGGAAGCTTTGTTGGAAATGAAAACATTGTAAATAGTTAAGGGTTAGGAAGAAGGAATTTATGTGCCTTGAAAACTAAACTCTGGTGGTTTTAGGTAATTCAATAATAAGAGTAGAGAGATGGAGATCCAATGTATAGTGACGTTGTGTCCAGTTTAGGACCTTGGAAGTACAGTGCCTTGAACAAGACTGGCAGCAAACACCAGCATAAAGGTTAATGTCCACAGGGATAATCGTGTTGGAAAACTAATTTTATAAAATAAAGACTCATAAGAATAAGTTGTACAACAATTTGGAGGGCTGTCTGGAAAACATTAATAAAAATGGAATTTGCACAGACTAGAACTCAGCATTTCCTCTCCTACATGTACTCTATATCTACTTGCTTATCAGACATCAGACCGGTCCAGGTGCTCATCACAGCATGGTGGTGATAGTGAAAACTGGAAATGACCTTAAAGCCCACTAACCTAAGAGTGGTGGTGGGGGGGGGGAATCCGTTACTGTATATTCATAAAAAGGAATACTAAAAAAAACAACAACAAAAAAAGTAGAACTAAATGAATTAGACTGAATCAGCATGAGTTTATCTCTCAAGCATATTTCTGAATGAAAAAGCCATTTGGAGACTGGGAACAAAATAAAGTCTGAAAAGATAGAATAGGAATATTGTAGATGGTCTGAAAATGCATACTATGTAGGAAAGATGGAGATGAATATGAATGACAAACATTAGATTCATTGTAGTGATTGCTAGGGAGTTAAGGAGGGTACCCTGGGTTTTAATATGAATCTGGTGATGGCTTCAGTTATGGTATTTGTCATTATGATATTTTGTGTATCAGAAACATAAGAAACTGAAAGAAAAAAATCATCAGCTGCAGAATTCTATACTTAACTATTTACCCATGTGTTCGTTTGTCAAGTATTTTTGTAGCTTGTATTTTGGGTGAGGTTACCATCTGTGTAGGACCTCTAAAAGAAATAGAGAATAATAAGCCTTCCTCCTTTTTCCTTGAAGAGCTTAAATTTCATTTGGAAATATAAAATCATTAGAAATGTGTGTATTTGGGGTGCCTGGGTGGCTCAGTAGGTTAAAGCCTCTGCCTTCGGCTCAGGTCATGATCCCAGGGTCCTGGGATCGAGCCCCGCATCGGGCTCTGCTCAGCAGGGAGCCTGTTTCCTCTCTATCTCTCTGCTTGTGATCTCTGTCTGTCAAATAAATAAACAAAATCTTAAAAAAAAAAAGAAAAAAGAAATGTGTATATTTAATAATAGACAAAGTATTTAGTAACTTTTTTTTAAAACACACTTTAGTTTTAGAGTATTAGTTCACAGCAAATTTGAAAAGATACTGAATATTCCCATACATCTTCAGCCTCCCTGCTTGTACAGCCTCTCCCACTGTGCACATTATGCATGAAGAGTAGTATATCTAACATCCATGAGCCTACAGGGACATGCCATCATCCTTTATCCTTAGTTTACATTAGGTTTCATTCTTGCTTTTTTATAAATATATAATTATATCCACTGTTGTAATGTCCAAGGGAATAGTTTCACTGCCCTAAAATCCTCTGATCTACCTATTCCTCCCTTCCCTTCACCACCATATCTGGCAATTATTTGATCTTTTTAACTTTCTCCATAGTTTTACCTTCACCAAAGTATCTTATAGTTAGAATCCTGCAGTATGTAGGTTTTCCAGATTAGCTTCTTTCACTCAGTAATCTGCATTTCAGAGTCTTCTATGTCTTTGCATGACTTGATAGCTGAATATTTTTTCTTTTTATTTATTTTTTTTTGTTTTGTTTTGTTTTGTTTTCCTTTTAACACTTTGCAATGCTTTTCTTGCTTATAGGGCTTCTGAGAAGTCTGATGATTTGTATAATTTTTGTTATCTTCTCTTACTTCATTAGGCAGGACTTCTAGTAAAGTGTTTAAAGTTATGTTGTGAGGTGACAGCTTGCCATTTTTTTTTTATGTCCTCAGCAGAAAATCTTCTAGTTTCTCACCATTAAATATAATGTTAGTCATGGGTCTTTGTAGGTATCCTTTATCATTTTGAAGATCCCCTCTATTTTCAGTTTTCTGAGAGTTGTTTTTTTTTTTTTAATCATGAATGGCTGTTTGATTTTTGTCAAGTACTTCTTCTGCATCTATTGATCATGTGATTGTTTTCATTTATTTTTTTAACCTGTTGAAGTGATAAAGGATCTTGATTTTTTTTTTTTTTCCAAATGTGGAACCAGCTTTGCATACGTGAGATAATCTCACTTGGTCATAGTGTATAACTTTTTATACATTATTGTGAAGAAGGTCTATTTTGGTCTTTGGAGATGAGTGTATAGACGTCAGTTGTATCTGGTTGACTACTACTGTTGAGGTTGCTATGCCCTAACATTTCTGATGGCAAAATCTCTTCATTTCAGATAACTGAAGTGTCCAAATATGATAGAACTACAGGAAAAATAAATATTCCTCCTATCAGTTTTTGCCTCATATAGTTTGATGCTTTCTTCTTAGCAGTCCTTAACGTGTATGTGACCATGTCTTACTGGAGAACTGAGTCTTCATCTTTATGCAATGCCCTTGTTTACCCCCGACAACTTGACTTTCTGTGATATTGGCTGTAGCTGAAATTAATGTAACTTTTTTTTTTTAGACTTTACAGGATCTATCTTCATCATTTTCCTTTTACTGTAAAAAATTAAAGAGTTTCTTAGACAACATACAGTTTTATTTGACTACTCTGAAAATCTATATTTTAACTGATGTATTTACATGACTGATTAATTGACCAAGTTGGATTATAATATCGGCTATATTTGTTACTATTTGCTGTGTTACTTTTGTTCTTTATTATGTCTATCTTCTTGTTTTTCCTCCCTTTTGGATTATAACTGAGCATTCTATTTTATTTTTCTCGCCTCACAATATACTAATTATACTTTACTAACTTTAAATTACTGCCCTAGGGTCTGATGTATTCATTTGCAGTGAATTCAAGTCCATTGTCAAATAATATACCTCTTCACTGCTCATGAAAATACCTTTATTATAATGAAATATCTTACTTGTCTCATTGCTATTATTTCACTTAAACATAAGCAACCATATGCAGGCACACACACATATAAACATATATAATTGAATACATTGTTGCTCTTTGTACAAAGTTATATGTTGGGTTAATTAAGAAAAAGAAAAAAGTTATCCTTTAAACCTTATTCCTTCTCCAATGTACTTCTTTGTATCTTGGTTTCTGACCTATATAATTTTTCTTCACTGTGGAGAAAACTTTCTTGTAAGGGAAGTTTACCTGAAACAAATTCCCTTAATTTTTGTCTGAGAATGCTATTTTCTTTTCACTTTTGGAAGATCACTTCCCATGATATAGAATTCTGTATTTACAGTTTTGTTTTGTTTTGTTTTCCTTTTAACACTTTGCAGTGCTTTTCTTGCTTATAGGGCTTCTGAGAAGTCTGATGTAACTCATTGTTTCAATACAAGGTTTTATCATTTTCAAATTTTTGCTCTTGGATTTCCTGCTATTCTGGATATGTTGTAACTAGATTTTTGTTCTAGTCTTTTTTTTTTTTTTTTTTTTTTTTTGGTGGAGGGTGCATTGATTCCTTTCTTGATCTTCCTAGATGTGTGGCATGGTGTCTAACATCAATTAGAAGAAATTCTCAATCATTATTCCATTCTTTATTCCTGTCTTCTTATCCTTCTGGTATCTTCACTATACATAACTTACAACTTTGTCCAACATTTTTGTGTATTCCTTTTTTTCCCCAGACTTTTTCTTAGGTTTCCAGTTTTGAAAATTTCCATTGACCTATCCTCAGGCTCAAATTCTTTCCTCAGCTAAGCTGAGTCTATTACCAAGCACTTTAAAGGCATTTTTCATTTCTATTTAGTGTTTTCTAACTTATAGACATTTTTCCCCATCTCTGCTTACATTATCTTTCTCTTATGACATATTATCCACATTGTCCATTAGAGGGCTTAGCACATTAGTGATTTTTTTTTTTAAGATTTTTATTTATCTGAGAGAGAGAGAGAGAGAGGGAGAGAGAGCACATGAGTGGGGAGGAGAAAGAAAAGCAGGCTCCCCAGTGAGTAGAGAGTCCAAAGTGGGGCTTGAACCCAGGACCCTGTGATCATGACTTGAGCAGAAGTCAGAGGCTTAAGCTTCTGAGCCACTCATGCGCCCTTGCACATTATTGATTTTGTTGTTACATCCTGGTCTATTCATTTCAACACTCGTGACATCTAGCACTCTGGCTCTGATGTTACTCAGTTTCTTTAAACTTTTCATATTTTCCTTTTAACATTTATGCAATTTATTGGATAGCTGTACAAGATCATGTACTGAGCAAAAGGAACTGCAATAGATAGGTTTTTAGTGATGTGGTACTAACAGTGGTTGGGGTGGGTTAGGGGAGAAGCATTCAATACTACAGCTGGGTCTGAGCGTTGTAGTGATCCTGTGCCCTTGAACTATAAACTTTTCTGGTTCTTCTTGGTAATCCCTACTTGAGGCAGGACAGGTTAGCCAGATGGAATTGGATCTGTTTATTTTCCTTCCCTCATGTGGGAGATTAAAGTACACTGAAGTTGGGTATCTTTTTTTTGTATCTTTTTTTTTTCCCCACTCAACACAATTGGGCTGAATTAAAATAAAAGCAAAAAATCTCAGGTAAAATAGTTTAAGAGTAGTCTTGTTAGGGACATAATGACAGACTAATCTGTGGGGTTTTTTTTTTTTTTTTTTTTTTTTTTTTGGTTGTGAGTGAGCCCACATGCAAGTGGGGGGGAGGGGTAGAGGGAAAGGGAAAGAGAATTATAAGCAGGTTCCACACTCAGCACTGAGCCCCATGAGGGGCTTGATCTCAAGACCCAGACACCACGACCATGACCTGGGTCCAAATCCAAAGTCAGCTATTTAACCAACTGGGTCACCCAAGCACCCCTAATCTGGGGTATTTTTAAATGATCACTTTCCCACTTTTTTTACTTAGAAGCAGGGGGAGGTAAAGACCTGGTAGAACTCTTAGAATGAAAACCCACAAAAATATGAGGGTGTCTTGTGGTGGTGACCTCATGGAGTTGGTTGTCAGACTTGTTCACTGAGTCTTGAGGAATTGGTCAGTTACAGCTCTGCTTGTCCTACCCCGGTACTGGTTCCTGCAGATGTTCCTGCATGTGGGTTTCTACTCTGACAAATGGTGATTCTCTGTATTCAGGCCCTCCCACTGTCACCCCCGCCCCATCCTTCCCCATTTTTGAGGTTTTTGAGGCCATGGTTTGTCCTGTGACCTCACTATGGATCTTCGGATTTTTTTGTTTTTATTTTTTTCTCCAGTTTGTTTGGCTGTTTACTTGTTGGGACAGATTACAACTTGAATGCCTTTTACTTGCCAGAGAGAAACCAGAAGTCCTCTTAATAATAGTTAACTTTCTAAAATAAAACTGCTAGGCAATAAGTGTACACGTAACAAATTTCCTGGAAACATGGCAAAAAAAAAAAAAAAAATGCAGGTGATCTGGGGAGTAAAGCACAACTAAGACAGTAGCATAAATCTCTATAGATACCTTCCTGTTCTTCCCAGAGCATGGCAAAATGAAGTTGGCATGTACTTTCACTTAAGCCTGAATAATTTGAAATGTTTTGTACAGTGGCAAGTTCTACGGAAAGGGTAAAATTTTGTTTTTCTGCTTTTTCTTCTTGAATCCTTGTACTGATTCTATTTTTCAGGTAAGTAAATTAAAGCCTAGATGTTATATAATTTGCTTGAAATCCCCAATGGCCAATGTCAAGCCTGAGTTTGAACCATGGAATCAAGTACTTGGCGTCCAGCCTAATGATCCTCGGTTCTTCTTCACTCCTTGTACCTGGCCATCAATCATGTGATAATGGAGAAATGTGGAGGTGCCTCAGGGTGTAGATTTATAAATTTTATTTCAAAATTCCTAAGTTCCATACTGCAGCTTCACATGGAATCTATGTCAAGGATTATCCTTCAAGACTTCATAAAATATTCTACTCCAAAAGAGACCTTGGAGAAGGTCTTATCTACTCTGCAGTTTTCTTAAATCTACTGAGACCATTATCTCTGAGAGCTGATTAACTATTACTCAGAAATAAGAGATTTTGTGAATAGATGTGACTGGGACATCCTGGGTTAATCATAAAAATCATGTTTCTGTTCTGCAAAATTCTCAGCCTTTAGCAGGTGATAGAAAATGTGAGAGCAGATGGCGTGGATGGCATTTCCTGAACACTTTTTTTTTCCCCACAGAACCCTATTGGCCATGCTATTCCTTTCCAAAATACAACTTGTTTGCAAAGTGAATATTTAATAGAAACTTGGTTTTACTGAAAAGATAACTAAGGCAAATGGAATTGTAGTAATATCAGAAGTCAAATAGTTGGTCAGTTCGTGATACTGAGTAAAAGAAGGAGCTCAGTGAATAGAATTTTACTGTGTAACATGTTACCATCCTTTATAGCTCACATAACAAAAATGTGCTTGAGTATAAAATAGGAATCCATGCACACACATATTTATTTCATACTTATTAATGATGTCCCTCATTATATCATAGATCATACAGAGAACTCACCCACTGTTTATGGCACTGATGATGTGGCTCTTGAATTAAATTTCTATTTGACCTATGGAATAACAGGAGATAAACTTTAATGGGATCATTATCCTCATGCATAGAATTTTCGTTTTGTTTTGTTTTAAAGATTTTATTTATTTATTTGGCAGACAGGGATCACAAGCAGGCAAAGAAGCAGGCAGAGAGAGAGGAGGAAGCAGGCTCCCTGCTGAGCAGAGAGCCAGATGCTGGGCTTGATCCCAGGACCCTGGGATCATGACCTGAGCTGAAGGCAGAGGCTTTAACCCACTGAGCTACCCAGGCACCCCAGAAATGTTTTTAATAACAAACACATCTATGTGAGCAGTCTGTGACCTACAAAATACAAGTTTAGACTATTGACTCCAAACTTCTTTTTTTCAGCTGAGGACATTGAATAGAGACCCATCTTAAACAGCAAGATCTCACAACTTAATGTTTGTGCCAGAGCTGGGATGGGAACCTGGTTCTCTTTATTCCTCTAGCACAGTGCTTCCAATCCTGTGGTTGGTATTACCCTACGGAATCATTGGCAATGGCTTTGATACTGTATTTGTGTTCAAATTTCCATTTATTTTTGTAGGATGGGGGACAATCCTGGAAACAAAAACCACATGCAAACACAAGAAAATACATCATTCCCTGGCCTTGGGAATCCACCACTACCAACTAGGTCTATTACATGCTTCAAGGCCCCTAAATTCAGTTGGTATAAGACAACTCTATCACCAGTTAATGCTTCTACCTGTCACAAGACAGAATTGAACAAAGCCATTTTGCTGCGTATCAAACGTTAGTGTGCTCAATTCTGTGCAGAGACAGGGTTGACCCTGAAGCAGAATAAACCTCCTATCTATCTACAAGATTAACACCCTGGATACAATCAGCATAAGGCCTGATGCACACTTGAACCTACAACCTAAGAAAAGAGTGCTAGACCTTTATTAGAACTGGATTCTCCAGGTACTAAGTAAATTAATCTTGTAAAACTGACTTGATGAAATTCAAGTATCCCAGGAGGCTTGTGTCTATTTCTGAGATTGGAACAAAGTTAAACTGAGAGGACAGCTAAGCAAATAAAGGATAATGAGATCACCTAATGAATTTTGTCCCATTTTTAGTAGAAATATCATGATAAACTCTACAGTTTTTTTTCTTAAGTTTATAAATAATAAAGATGATAAAGCTGCCCAGAGCTAGGGTTATGCTTTCATTTTCTATTACAGCTTACCAGGAATGATAAAGTTTCAATTTTTTTTTTCTATCAAATACCTACATATATTTTTGTACATGTTGAACCTCAGAGAAATCACTGGGAAAGGAGAATAAAGTTAACATCTTTGCATGATGCAATTTAGAGAAATCTTTGAAGCTACTTAGATCAGTTTTTTTTTCCCCTTAAAATAAGTTGCTTTGTCCAAAAGAAAGACATGTGAACCCCCTAAGTTCCAAGATAGTGGAAAAGTCTATTTATAGCTGTCTGAGTTTCAGGTTTCAGATTTTAATCCAGAGCCAGTTTCAGTTTCATTTTAATTGAACACTTTGATCTGATGTATGAAGCAGTAAGATTCCAGCAGAGAGGATTTATCCGTTATTTCCTTCCGTGAATTCTGTCCTTGCAGAAAGCGAACATCTCTGAGCTATCGAAAAATCATTCAGAGGATCATGTCATCTGTTCAAAAGCTGTTGAAGTTGTTTTCAGTCAACATAATTCTAAGCCATCTGAGATTAGTGGAAAAACATATGTGAATAAGTATTTAATTGTTTCTGTCTTTTCAGTCATAACTGGTTATGTGAGTGAGAATAGAACCCGTCCTGTCTGGCAGACGTGAAATAAATTTGCCACCCAAGTCCTCCAGGAGAAGAAAAAAACATTTCAGGCCTGGTGCCGGCCTGAATGTGATTAGAGTAAAGGGTCTTTGTGTGTGTGTGTGTGTGTGTGTGTGTGTGTGTGTGTGTGTGTTTTCTATTACCTTTCCTAAGTGATTATCTGACAGTATCAATTGAGTCCCTGAGAACCATGTAGTTTTGAGATGATTCCTAGAGATTTTATGTAAAGACTCAATTTTAGTATTTTTTTTACAGATTTTATTTATTTATTTGACAGAGAGTGAGATCACAAGTAGGTGGAGAGGCAGGCAGAGAGAGAGGGGGAAGCAGGCTCTTCACTAAGCAGAGAGCCTGATGAGGGGCTCGATCCCAGGTCCCCGAGATCATGACCTGAGCCAAAGGCAGAGGCTTAACCCACTGAGCCACCCAGGCGCCCCTATTTTAGTATTTTTGCTAAAATTCATAGGACATATCTACAGGGGTTTTTCCTAAAAACATGTAAATACACATATGCACATTTATAAACAAAATAGCAGAATCAAAATCCTAAGGGAAGCACAACACGTGGGAAAGGATCTGCTAATAGAATACAGTGTCTCTCTAATGAACAAATATTAATTGTTCAAAATGTTATGAAAAGGAAGCAGAGAAAGGCTATGATAGGGGATTATGAACAGCAGGACACGTAAGTCAGGAATAACACATGGACCCTTTTGCTTTAGATAAACCCACCTTCTTGTTCCACTTTTGTTTTGCTATGTAGAGAAATTATGTATTTTCTTAATGTGATGTAGTTGTACCTTCTGCAAACTAACATTCTCGCTATGCTATGTGTCTCAACATAGGCTTTTCCTGACAATTCTCTGCGTCTCTTTTTCTGGAAATGCTCCTATATCAAAACTGTGACAGTGTTATTGTTCCCGCACTTGCTAGCCTCCCTGTCCTGTCCTTGGGATGGGGTAAGACAAACAAGGAAAGTATAGCTTTTGTTACCTAAAGGGGAAACAAATACTTCTAAAGTTTCTCTAGGTTCTTAAAGTTCCTACTAACCTCTGACTGGGTTATTCACCATCTCATTTTTCCAGGTGGGTAAGATGTTTCCCAGATCTATCTGAACCACTGCAACACATAGGTAGCCCCTCCATGTGGGTGTGTAGATACAGTCACTGGCACCATTATTTCTTAAGCTCCCACTTCCTGAAAATCAACAAACATGTTTAGCACTGTGCCAGAAAATTTAGGCGTCCTTCATATGCTCACGGTAATTAGGTGCCTATATTCTCTAGAGTAGTCCACGATTTACTGTAATAACTCAGTGCCTTTGGGAAATTACTTTTGGGGATTATTATTAGTAGTATTTATTATAGTATATTATAGTGTATATATATATATAGCATATATGCTATATATATATAATATATATAATAGGATTATTATTAGTAGTATTAGTAGTAGTATTAGTAGCCATTTGTAAAATTCTTCTAGTATCATCAACCTTATAGCTGTGTGTGTGTTTTGTATTGGAAGTGCATAACCCATTACCTGAAACATGGTAAACTCTTGTTAAGGGTTTCCTTTGATAGTCATTGCTATTAGTTTGCCCTTTTGTAGGAAGAAAGCAACACAGGCAAAACATTTAATAAGAGCCATAATCAAAAATCAGATCCAGAGGGGATTGTAGCAAGATGGTAGAGTAGAAAACACCCATTCAGAAGTTACACTGTTCTGTCCCATGTAACAGTTTTCTAGAGTCTTCCAAGGGGAAGGTTGGATAGTTAATTGTAACTAATTTCACTCAAAGCCCACTTTGAGCTAGGCAGCCACTATTCATCACCCAGGCCATATCCCTATGGTTGGCAGCTGAGAACATCTTGGGGCAACTTGAGCACAGGCTTTAGAAGCCAGGGTGGTCAATAAAAATTTTGTTCTACAAATACCAAGAATCCATGTTTTGCTTCTTAATTTCTACTTCTGCTAAATGGTGTTTCTGATCAAGGAGGTAGAGACAAAGAGGCAGGCAGCTATTCTTGTTGCACTTCTGTGTGTTAGACTAAAATGTCCAGTTTTCAACAACAACAAAAACACTACACAATAAAATAACACAGTATTACCAGTTATGGGGGTGGGGAGATGACCAACTATCCCAGAGAAATACTTGATGGCAGATCTACTAAACAAGGACTTTAAAAGAGTTTCCTTAAATAAATACTTAAAGAAGAAATGCTAAACATGGAGGAAGAAAATTATGAATAAGATAGAAATATTAAATATAAAACCTACAGGAAATGAGCTGAAAAGTACAGTAAATGAAATGAGAAATTCACTAGAGGGATTCAAAGGCAGATTCAAGCAGAAGAGTTGGTGAACTTTATAATTTCAGTTGTCCTATCTTCCAGTTTGAGGAACTGATGAAAAGGTTGAAGAGTGAGGAGAACCTGTAAGACCTTTGGAACACTGTAAAGTGGACATGTATCATGGATGTTCTAGAAGAAAGGGAGAGGAGAGGAAATATTTGAAGCAATAGTGGCTGATAACTTCATGAATTTGAGAGCTGTGAATATAAATATCCAAGAACTTCAACTAAAGACAAATAGGATATACTAAAGGACAGCCCCATTGTATTCTATAAAATCAAATTATGGGAAGACAAGGATAATTTTGCAAGCATCAAGAAAAGTGTGAGTGATCACACAAAAGAGATTCCCAATAAGAAAATAAGCAGACTACTTGTCAGAAACCTTGGAGGCCAGAAGACAATGGACTTAAATATTTAGTACTAAAATACTTAAATACTTAAATATTTAGTACTAAAATAATAAAAAACTACCTTTTATTTCACAAATCTGTTCTTTAACAGTGAGGTAGGAATTAGGATATTCCCAGATAGGGGCACCTGGGTGGCTCAGTGGGTTAAGCCTCTGTCTTGGGCTCAGGTCATGATCTTAGGGTCCTGGTATCAAGTCCCAGATCAGGCTCTCTGCTCAGGAGGAAGCCTGTTTCCCTCTCTCTCTACCTGCCTCTCTTCCTACTTGTGATCTCTCTCTCTCTGTCAAATAAATAAAATCTTTAAAAAAAAAAAAAAAAAAAAAGAATATTCCCAGACAAACAGAAGCTGAGAGTTGGTTACTGCTAGATTTCATGCTATGAAATGTCAGACAGTCCTGAGGGTTGGAATAAAGACACCAGTTACTGCATGTGGGTTCAAGTAAGGAGATACACGGGCTGCTATAAATCCAGTATTATAACTCTGGTTTCTGAACCTAAATTTTATTTTCCTACTGTATTAAAGAGACTGATGTGTTCCAAAATTTTTTGATGTTCAATGTATAAAGATATAATATTTTGATAAATTTAAGGGGTTGGGATAAATTTGTAAAGGAGCAGCTCTCTGTATGTTATTGAAATTAAAATACTATAAATTTCAAAAAACAGCATTATACTTTCAGGATATTTAATGTAATCCCAATGGTAAGCACAAAGAAAACCGTTATAGGATGTACACACACAAAATTAAAACATTTCATTACCAAAACAAAACAAAACAAAAAATATCCCCACAAACCACCATATTACAGAGAATAAGAAAAAGTTATAAAGATTTAAAAGGTGACGAAAGTTTCTTATCAGTAAATATTTACATGTAAATGGATATCCCCTTCTGATCAAGGGCAGAGATTGGTAGAATGGATTTTAAAAGAAAATTCAAGTGTATGCTATATTGAGTCACTTTAGGTTCAAAGACACAAATCAGTTGAAAGCAAAAGTAGGGGGTGTCTAATTTAATGACTTTAATGCTGATGGACATGTGGATAGCTGTTTCTCAATTTTGTGTATCTGTGTGTGCAAATGTAACAAATGCTACTGTATTCCAATTCCTTAACACTTTTGCTGTGCTTTATGTCTAAGTGTGAACTTGTTTGGTCTTCGTATATGCTGTTGTTAAGCTTCATTAGATAATCTTGAATTGTGTTCCAAGTGTCTGTGCCAATTTAACTCGCCAGCCCTGTTCAGTGCTCTCGTTTATTCACATTCTTAGTGATATTTCACAACCAAAAGTTATCTTTTCATTTAAGCTTTTCATGTTTAATTTACACGTCTATGATATCTACAGTTAAATATCTCTTCATTAAGTTAGCAGCTGTTTTGGTATCCTTTTTGATAAAGAGCTAATCTTTTTCTGTACTTTCTATTGTGTTCTATGACTTACTGATTTTTGTAGATGTTCCTTATATTTTCTAAATACAACACCTTTGTCATATACATTTAAAAAATTAGTAGTCTTCTACTCCTAATAATATGTTGTGAGGAATGCAAGTTTTTGTTTTGCTAAATTTGAATTTACCAATTTTTCTGTAGTTGTTGTGTTCTATTGGGGAGGTTTCCTCACTCTGCAATCAAAATAATGTCTTTCAGTTCTCTTTAAAAAATATTTTTTGCTAGTTTCTATTCATATTTAGTTCTGACATCTATTTGGAACTTAAAGTTAATAAGGAGTTAGATGTAATTCTTTATAAACTTTTTTTTTAGTATTGTATTTATTTGACAGAGATTACAAGTAGGCAGAGAGGCAGGCAGAGAAAGAGGAGGAAACAGGCTCCCTGCTGAGCAGAGAGCCCAATTCAGAACTTAATCCCAGGACCCTGGGATCATGACCTGAGCTGAAAGCAGAGGCTTTAACCCACTGTGCCACCCAGGCGCCCCAGAGCTAGATGTAATTCTTAAAAACCTAAAATATCTAATTGAGAAGATTGTATTTTCCGCACTATACTCTGGTATCATTTCAATGATAGCAGATAAATTTATACTGCTTCCTAGATTCTGTGTATTTCATTGTGTACCTATCCTTTA
The DNA here is from genome assembly GCF_009829155.1 of Mustela erminea. Classification (NCBI taxonomy): domain Eukaryota; kingdom Metazoa; phylum Chordata; class Mammalia; order Carnivora; family Mustelidae; genus Mustela; species Mustela erminea. The sequence goes on from NC_045627.1 coordinate 71,165,784, forward strand.
CTAGGATCATGACATACTACCACAGCTTTGACCAAGTTTTTGTTCCTCTATATTAACCTTCTTCAACATTTCCTGTGGTAATCTTGTATCTTTGCATTTCCATTGAACTTTAGAATTAACTTGACAGTTTCTACAATAATTAATATGCACAATAAGTTGCTGAGATTTTAACAGGGATGCACTGAATATAAGGGTTGACTTGAGGAAAACTGTTACATGTATGTAACTGTTACATACACGTAGTCGTATATATAAATACAATTGATTGTGGACTATTGAATGAACCATGTATTCTGTAACTTTATGACATACACCAATTAATAGTAAGGCTTTACTTGAACATTAGTTTAGATTTCTTAGATAAGTAGACTGGTCTTCTAGACATAATAATGCAGTTTTTTTCAACTTCATATGATATTAGTTTTTGTTTTACTTGCTAGTACTCAGAATAATATTAAACAAAAATTATAATAATGGACTTTTTGTTTTCTACTCTTAAGAGGGAAACCTTTTGATATTTCAATATTGGGAATGATGATGGATGTACAAAGTGACAGCACTGAAATCTAGTTGTTAGTGTGGGGTAGAAACCTGTTTTTCCTACCATTTAACTTACTTCTCTCTCTCTCTCTCTCTCTCTCTCTTTTTAATCAAACACTCTGGACCTGTGCCATGAGTACTCATGTTATTGGTAAACCTGTGATTCTTTTTCCCTGTAGTGAAGTCACCTACTCAGGTAACATGGAGAGATAGCATGAGACAGTACTCACTTCCAGGTGATGGGTAAACAATGCAAAAAACTCATGGCTGAGTTCAAATTTTTTTCCTACACAAACTGATGCCCAAGACACAACATATACTTCTCTTGTGTCTTCCATCGTCATACCTGGGTCCACAAGAATAAGCCACCTCCCTGCAAACACTTCCTGACACTGTTCTATGCCCACTGCTTTGGGTTTTCTAGGGCTCTCTTTTTCTCCACTTGTGTGAAATTTGTGTAAATTTGCAGGTCAGTGGTTTTCAGTATTTTTTTGGGGGGGGTTCTTTCAAGTAGGAATGACACCTCTATTTTCCTGGGTTCTTTGGCATGCAAAGGAATTCCTGTCTTCAAGTCCCATTACTTTACCACTGAGCTCTTGAACAGATTCTGTCCTAGAATCTCCTGCTTTACTATATAACATCTCCGGGTCCAGTTTTTGCTTCATTCAGACCAACAATTGGCCCATTAATAGAATTCAAGTAAAATATAAAAGCTAAGAAACATGTGCATAACTCACATTCTGAGTAGAGGAAGATTAGCGAGCAATCTTTAAAATTCTATTTCCTCACAGTTTGCCATTGTTCAACTCAGAAGACAAAGCTGCAGGGTCTCTTAATATTGTGGTAATTAATACTCAATGTGTGATGTCTCACTTTATTCAATTTATACTTAGTGTGCCCTGCCAAAATGCAATAAAGAGAAAATTTAAAAAGGCAAGAAGGCATAAATTATTAAGCTTTGTTCCCCCTGAAACATGATTTTTAAATAATACCCAGTGCAATGTCATCTAGGGCATTTGGAGATTACACAGTTGAATATTTTTGCTGAGGTTCATTGCATAGGCAGGGGTAATGCAGGTTAGATGTATCTTTCTTTGAGTATGAATATAGGGGTACACAAGGAAGGATGTCAGATGCCTCTCATCTGTCCCACAGGAGTTTATTTGGTGAGTAATGTCTGAAGAGCAGTGAAGGTAGGGACTAGGGGTCACAAACTACTCTCAATCTCAAGCAATCTGCCCAAGTGGAGTCCTTGAAAGTAACATCTAGGGAAGGAAGCAAGTGGCTCAGACCTTCACTTCCCTTAAGATCTTTGGTTAAGAAGGAAATTAATCTCATGGCCTGGAACCATCTGTGCTTGTCTGGATTTCCTTATCAATACTGTGGCTTCTCTTTGAATGGTTTCTGGATCTATTTTTTCTGGGAATACTGCTTTTCCTGTGGAGAGGGGAAGCAACACAGAGTAGAAGGTATTAGTATGAAAAACAGGTAAAGGAGCAAGGATAAGCAGAGAACAAGGAGAGTATATCTATTACTAAGATTCCTTAAAAATAGAAAAGATAAAGACGGTGGTAGAGGAAAAGAGATGCTGCTCTCTACAGATGCTAAGAAAAGAAAAAGGGAAACTGACATTTTTCTTATGCTGAGAAATGGGAGATCAAGAGAAGACAGGGAAAAATTGACTTTTATCTACATCTGGATTCTAATGTTTAAAAACTAGATTTGGGCTTCTGCACATCATCATTGTGTGTCTGATTTGAACTGGCACAGAGCAATTAACAAGGGAAATGGATGGGATTAGCTAATGAGTTTTTTTCAGAAAATGGGCAGAATTCTCAACTATGTAAGAAAGATATTGGCCATAACCTTAGTCTACCACAATTCCTTGCACTTCCATATCTACCATCACAGGCAAGATACTTGACACACCATTTTGATCAAACAATTCATTATGCATTAATTTCTTTTTATTCATTTACCCCCGCTCTCTACATAGACCTAAAATTATTCTAAAAATGAAAACAAAGTTTTATACTTATAAAATTTGGGAGATTTGTATAAGTAAAATAAGTAACACATTAAAAAAAAAAAAAAAACCTGTCAGCCTGGTACATCCTTATTCCGATTAATTGGAGAAGGGTTTAATAAGGAATTGGGCCTTGGGAATGTGAAGAAGTTGGATACATGAAGAGAAGTGGAGGAGGAATAGAGCCTGAGTAAAACTCTGGAATTTAGGAAGAAATACTCTATGTGTGGAACCCATTCTGGCTCAATCAGGATATTTGTTAAAACATCTGTTCCAGGGGCGCCTGGGTGGCTCAGTGGGTTAAGCCGCTGCCTTCTGCTCAGGTCATGATCTCAGGGTCCTGGGATCGAGTCCTGCATTGGGTTCTCTGCTCAGCAGGGAGCCTGCTTCCTCCTCTCTCTCTGCCTGCCTCTCTGCCTGCTTGTGATCTCTCTCTGTCAGATAAATAAATAAATAATTTTTTAAAAAAATCTGTTCCACTTATCTGATCTCTAAACCACCTCTCACTTCTGCATGTTTTGACAGCTCTTGTAGTTTTAGATTAATGATTTATATGCTACTAGCAAAATTACAGATAACTTGGGATCATTAATTATGATTTTTAACTTTTCTTTTAATCCCTAGGTAATATTGTGATGAGAAGGATTAACTTTTAACTTCCTACGTATCACACAGCTGTGTTCACTATAGTTATCATGTCACTCTTAGTACTTCATTGTAACTGAAAGTTTGTGCGGTGACCATTTCCTCTAGTTCTTCCCATCTGCCTCTGGTAATTACAATTCCTAGGAGCTGTTTAGATTCTACATATAAAGACAAATATTGTATGATTTCACTTATAAGTCTGATACATTTCACATAACCTAATGCCTGCATGGTCCATTCATGCCCTTGCACATAGTAGGGTATACTGATGTTCTTGGCGAAATAGTACTCGTGTGTATATGTGTGTGTGGTGTGTGTGCACATGCCATGACTTTTTAATTTATTCATCAATAGACACTTGGGTTGTTTCCATGTCTTGGCTATTGTAGATAATGGTGCTGTGAACATGGGGGTACAGATATATTTTTGACTTAGTGTTTTCATTTCTTTTGGATATATTCCCATAAGTAGAACTATTGAATTAAATGGCATTTTTATTTTTAATTTTTTGAGTCTTCTCCAAATTGTTCTTCATAGTGTTTGCCAATTTACACATACACAGTTTACAACAGTGCATAAGATTCCCTTTTATCTACATTCATGCCAGAATTTCTCTCTTGTCTTTTTGATTATAGACATTCTAACAAGAATGAACTGATATCTTATTATCTTATCATGGTTTTAATTTGTATTTCCTTCATGACTAGTGATATTATACATCTTTTCATGTACCTGTGGGGTGTGTGTGTGTGTATAATTTTTTTTTTTTAAATTCAGGTCCTTTGCCCATTTTTTTTTTAATTGGGTTGTGTCTTTTTGCTATTTAGTTGCAGGAGTTCCTTAAATATTTTTGATAATACTTTATCCTATATATGCAACTGTTTCCCATTCCATAGATTTTTGTACTTCATTTCTTTTGCTTCACAGATGTTTTTTAGTTTTCTGTAGTCATACTTGTTTGTTTTGATATTGTTGCTTGTGTTTTAGATGTCATAACCAAAAAATTGTTACCAAGACCCATGTCTAGGAGCTTTATCCCTTTCTTCTAGGAGTTCAATGGTTTCAGGTTTTACATTTAAGAACTTAATTATTTTGTATTAGTTTTTGTAAGTAGGATAACATATGGGTCCAGAATTCACTATTTTATATGTGAATATCCAATTACCCCTCCACCACTTATGAGAAGACTTTCTTTTTCCTCCCCTGAGTATTCTTGCTTCCCTTGTCAAATATCGGTTGCCTATACATGCTTGGATCTATTTCTGGGTTCCAGAGCCTGTTCCATTGGTCTATGTATTTTTATCACTGTCATACTGTTTTGATTACTATAGCTTCATAGTATGGCTTGAAATCGGAGAGTGTGTTGCCTCCTACTTTATTCTTCCTTAGGATTTCTTTGGCTACTTGCAGCCTTTTTTTTTTTTTTTAATAAAACATTTTTTTAAAGATTTTATTTATTTATTTGACAGACAGAGATGACAAGTAGGCAGAGAGGCAGGCAGAGAAAGAGGAGGAAACAGGCTCCCTCCAGAGCAGAGTGCCCAATGTGGGGCTTTAACCCACTGAGCCACCCAGGTGCCCCTACTTGCAGCCTTTTTGGGTTCCATGAAAATATTAGAAGGTGGTTTGTTTTTCCCTCATTAAAAACAAAACAAACAAAAAATATGAATTGCATTGAATATGTATGGCACTTGGTAGTACTGACATTTTAACATTTCTTCTAATCCATGAACACAAGATACTTTTTAATTTATGTCTTCTTGAATTTGTGTCATCAGTATCTTGAACTTGTTGAAATAGAGATTTTATTTTTACCTCCATTACGTCCGAAGGATTTCACTGTTTCTTGATGTTACTGTAAATGGAATTAATTTCCTTTTCAGAAAATTTGTTGTTCATGATAGAAACACTAATCTTTATTTTTTTTAATTTAATTTAATTTAATTTAATTTTATTTTTATTTCCAGCATAACAGTATTCATTATTTTTGCACCACACCCCGTGCTCCATGCAATCCGTGCCCTCTATAATACCCACCACCTGGTACCCCAACCTCCCACCCCCCGTCCCTTCAAAACCCTCAGATTGTTTTTCAGAGTCCATAGTCTCTCATGGTTCACCTCCCCTTCCAATTTCCCCCAACTCCCTTCTCCACTCTAAGTCCCCATGTCCTCCATGCTATTTGTTATGCTCCACAAATAAGTGAAACCATATGATAATTGACTCTCTCTGCTTGACTTATTTCACTCAACATAATCTCTTCCAGTCCCTTCCATGTTGCTACAAAAGTTGGGTATTCATCCTTTCTGATGGAGGCATAATACTCTATCCCCAGGGGTACAGGTCTGTGAATCACCAGGTTTACACACTTCACAGCACTCACCAAAGCACATACCCTCCCCAATGTCCATAATCCCACCCCCTTCTCCCAAACCCCCTCCCCCCAGCAACCCTCAGTTTGTTTTGTGAGATTAAAAGTCACTTATGGTTTGTCTCCCTCCCAATCCCATCTAGTTTCATTTATTCTTCTCCTACCCACTTAAGCCCCCATGTTGCATCACCACTTCCTCATATCAAGGAGATCATATGATAGTTGTCTTTCTCTGCTTGACTTATTTCGCTAAGCATGATACGCTCTAGTTCCATCCATGTTGTCGCAAATGGCAAGATTTCATTTCTTTTGATGGCTGCATAGTAACACTAATCTTTATCAACTGTGCATCCTGCAACTTTATCGAATTCATTGATTAGATCTAATAATCTTTATGATTTTCTATATATGATCAAGTCATCTGCAAATAGAAACAATTCTATTTATTCCTTTCCAATTCAGATGCCTTGTCTTTTTCTTGCCTGACTGCTCTATCTGGGACTTCTGCTACTATATTATGTAGGAGCTAGGAAAATGGGCATCTTTGTCTTGTTACCAATCCCAGAGGAAAAGCTTTCAACTTTTCACAGTTGAGTATGTTATCACCTGTGGGATTGTGATATATCATCTTCATTATGATGAGATGTTTTTCTTTTGTCTAATATAAGAGTTATTATCCATAAATAGATGCTAAATTTTATGAAAAGCTTTTTCTTCATGTATGGAGGTGATAGTATGATTTTTTTCTTTCTATTAATGTGATGTGTTGCGTTGATTTGTATATGTCGAACCATCCTCAGATCCCAGGGGTAAATCTCACTCGATCATGGCAAATGATTCATTTAATGTGCTGCTGAATTCAGTTTGCTAATACTGAGAATTTTGCTTAAGATTTTATCCCTCCATTTCTGAAGGATGGCTTCATGGTTATAGGATCTTTATCCACTCCCCCACCCCAATATTTTGAATGTGTCTTCACATTCTTTCCTGACCTGAATTGTCTGTTGAGAAATCTACCACAAGTTTTTTTTTGTTTTTTTGTTTTTTAATTTTTTATTTTTTATAAACATATGTTTTTATCCCCAGGGGTACACGTCTGTGAATCACCAGGTTTACACACTTCACAGCACTAACCAAAGCACATACCCTCCCCAGTGTCCATAGTCAAGCAGAGAAAGACAACTATCATATAATCTACCACAAGTTTTATAGGGGTTCCCTGTTTATAACTTTTTTCTTTTGCAGTTTTTAAGATTCTTTGCCTTTGATTTTCAATAATTATAATGTGTCTTAGTGCAGCCTTATTCAGATTCAACCTACTTGGGGTTTTCTTAGATTGGGAGGTCCATGTCTCTGCCCTGGTTCAGGAAGTTTTCAGCTGTCCTTTTCTCATTCTGGAATTATCACCATATGAATGTTTGTTTTCATTGTGTCCTATAAGTCTAGTTGACTTTCTTCACTCTTTGGTACTCTTTTCTCTTTTTGTTCCTCTGACAGGATGAGTTCTGATATCCTTTCCTCCAGGGTGCTAATTCTCTTTTCTTCATGGTCAAGTCTGCTTTTGAAACTATTGAATTTTTCAGTCATTTTTTTCAGCTCTAGAGTATTTTATTTTTTGATGGTTTCAATTGCTTTGTCTTACTTGTTTGTTCACGCATTATTTTCCTAATTTACTGTAGTTGTCTATGAACTCTTAGCTCTTAAAGAGGATTATTCTGAATTCTTTGATTGTCCATAGATGTCCATTTCTTCAAGATCTTTATTACTTTCAATAATTGTCATTTTATTTTAATCTTTGTGATTCCTTACATTGCATCTATACATTTGAGTAATTGATTTCCTTTCCCAGACTTCACAGGTTTGGAAGAGAGAGATCTTCCCCAGTCTACTCAGTTTGGGTTTCTGGTTGGGTCTGCTGATGATATCCTTGGGCATGTGGGGCCTGCTATTGTCTACTTTGGGGTGAGGCAGCTGTTTGAGTTCTGAGGTCAGGCATGGGGTGGTGCAGGTTTGGTTCCCCACCCAAGTTGGGCTCCGCCATTATCTGGATTCATTGGCCAGGCTGACTCAATTGTCAGGACTTGATATCTTATTCAGTAATCTATGGGGCTATGAGTTCGTTTTCCCTGATCTGGCATAGGTATCAGAGCAGGACTCAGGGCTTATACAATTTATTGTTTAGGGACCCAAAGTAGACAAGGGTGTAAACTGAATTTCCTGGTCAGGTGAGTCTATCCGTGTTCATCTGCAGATGGGAAAAGCCATGGTCTATCCTTCAAGTGCCACTGTATATACATGACTGTTGAATGGGTTACACAGCTTCTCATGTATTCTGGTTAGGTTTCCTGATCAGGCAGGCTGGAGACTTTATTTAACAATGAGCAGGACGACCAATTAGTCCTGCTACCTGTGGAAAACTGGGGAAAGCTATTCTAAAGCTGACTTAAGTTTTATTTGTTGTCTTAACTCTGGCTGAGTTGACCCTATATTCCATGGTTGAGTAGGTTCATTGGTTTACCTGCCCTTATCTCCAATACCACAGGCTTTTACAACTTCCAGGTTTTCTAACCAGCCTTTCTGATCATTTCGTACTAGGTGACATTCTCCACAGTAGGTGGGTTGGGACTCAGCTCCTTGCCTGGGTGTGGACAAACTAGGCTCTAGGGCCAGTAAAAATCCTCATTTGATGATTGAAATCAAGCATATATGTACCTACTTGAGTTTCCTTGGTGAGAGTGCATCACTGACTTGGTTCTGCAGTGAGTAAAGCCACTGGATGGGATTACTGCTTGGGCATTACACATACAAATGTGATCTACCAAGACCTGTGTGCTACTTGTTACAGGACTTTCTTTCCTTCTCCTTCACATTCAGATTTCCAATGGTTGAGTCCCACACATTCTCCTGCAGACCCTTTGGGCTGAGATCAGAGTGAAGTCTTCCACAAAGTGATCCACAGAATGGGGGGTGGGAGGCTTCTCTCCTGGTTATTTTCCTACTGGGGAAATGAGACTCAGAGGGACCTCTCCACATGGTTCTGCACTAGTTTGGTGGGGGGAGAGGTAATGTGGTCATTGTGTAGATACTTCTCTCATCTATCTCAGGCAGTCTTTCTTGCACTCTGGTGCAGGAGTAGCATCAGCTTCACCTCCAAGTTCTAGGAGTTTTCTTAGTGTTTTTTTGACTAAATGTTTTTATGGGATGAGGTCATATTTAGTACTGACCTATGTCTCCATCCTATGTCCCTCTCCTTGAATTAGTTCTGACTGATAATGACACTCAATATTCCCACTACATCTTCAGTGTGCATATGTGGGAGGAGGATTAGAAGAAATTGAAACTTCCAGTTTGTCATACCTTAAAATCTGAACATTTGCCCAAGAAAGTATTTAAAATTTTGGTGATTGTAGCTTTCCTTATAATAGGAAAGAATAGGAAATAACAAAAGTTACTCAAAATAAAAGAATAGCTAAATGATGGTGTAGTAATATAATGGAATATTTCAACTGTTAAAAAGCATGAGGTTGAACTATGTAAGAATTAATACCATTAAAAATAGAAATTTTTGGAACAATATAAGCAATCTGAAACCATTTACTAAATTATTAAGTAATACTGTGTACATGGAGCACCTGGGTGGCTCAGTCAGTTTAGCATCCAGCCCTTAGTTTCAGCTCAGTTCACAGTCCCATGATCAAGGGATCAAGTCCTGTGTCTGGCTTCGAGCTCTGTTCAGAGTCTGCTTCAGACTATTTCTCTCTCCCCCTCAGCCCTCCCTACATGTTCCTCCCCACCTTCTTCTCAAATAAACAAAATCTTAAAAAAAAAAAAATACTGTACATACAAATACATTTATATGTATAGAAATGTACCTGGAAAGATGAGTACCAAAATGAAGAATACCTCTGAGAAGGTTCAGAATTGAGTGGATAAAACATAGGTAAAGGTGAATTAAGTCTTTGTGATATATAAAAATAATGCAAAGAAAACAATGATCTAAATGTCAACTCTAAGAATTAGCCAATGTAGGGTGCTGGGTGGCTCAGTGGGTTAAAGTCTCTGACTTCAGTTCAGGTCATGATCCCAGGACCCTGGGATCAAGCCCTGCATCAGGCTCTCTGCTCAGCAGGGAGCCTGCTTCCCTTCCTCTCTCTCTGCCTGCCTCTCTGCCTACTTGTGATTTCTGTCTGTCAAATAAATAAATAAAATCTTAAAAAAAAAAAAAGCCTATGTAGCATCTTGTATGTTTTTTCTGTTTTAATTTTTTGGTTAAAAGTTATATACTCGTTTCGCTAAGCATGATACGCTCTAGTTCCATCCATGTTGTCGCAAATGGCAAGACTGAGGGTTGCTGGGGGGAGGGGGTTTGGGAGAAAGGGGTGGGATTATGGACATTGGGGAGGGTATGTGCTTTGGTGAGTGCTGTGAAGTGTGTAAACCTGGTGATTCACAGACCTGTACCCCTGGGGATAAAAATATATGTTTATAAAAAATAAAAAATTAAAAAAAAAAAGTTACATACTTGTTACTAAGACTTCAAATAATGACAAAAAGTATCAAAGTGAAATTGCAAATTAAAATAAACTAACCTCTCTATTAGGTATGCATGATTTCAGACAAATCTGGTAGTGTGTAAGTGTACAGATATTCGAAAAATTCTGAGATAACATTTTAAAAAAATGTAATAAAATACATTAAATGCAAGTTCACTGAAACCATAAGGAAAACAAACTGGAGCTGTTGATGATTTTCAAACCATTGCTGATTTTCAAATACATGTTTTCTCATCACAAGATGTACCACTCTGTAATATATTCATTCAAGGTTAAGAAAAAGTTGTTAAACAATAAGATGGAACCATTATGTGTTTCTTTAACATCATATTTTAAGATAATTTTCATTGATTTCCTGCTATGCATGGCAAAAATAGCAGGCTTTTTTCTTTAGCTCTTATAATAATTTCCTTCTACCTCCTGATTTTTCTTTATTATGTTAATTTTTTACACTAAGATTTTTAATATTTTGTTCTGTAACTATTTATTCGCAGTTTAGTATTGAATCTCAGTTTGAATGGATTCATTTTTCACTATTGATTTCCTCCTTAAAATCAGTTTCTCAGTGGGTTGAAGCCTCTGCCTTCGGCTCAGGTCATGATCCCGGGGTCTGGGGATCGAGCCCCACATCGGGCTCTCTGCTCAGCGGGGAGCCTGCTTCCTTTCCTCTCTCTCTGCCTCTCTGCCTCCCTGTGATTTCTGTCTGTCAAAATAAATAAAATCTTTAAAAAAAAAAATCAGTTTCTCAAAAAAAAAAAAAAATCATTTTCTCCATTCTGGAGTTCTTCATTTGGATCAACCAAGTTTAGATGACAAATTTTGTAGGTTTTTTTCTTCCCCCAAAATGGGTTAGGGTCACTTTTATTCTCTGAGTCCATGTTTGCATTGAATATTGATGTAGGGAAGTCTGAGATAAACGTTAATTAACATATGTCTGTAGAAAACTTCCCTTTTCTGCCTGCAGAACAAACTTCTATTATCGCAATTCTGAAGTTTAACTGAACTGAGTTAGAATTACATGCTGTAACATCAAGTTTTTATGATAAACTATGTGTTTTCAATATTCAGGCTTTAAAATTTTTAAATACCTTTTAAAATCTGCTGCCTAAATTTTTTTTTGACACCAAATTTTCTTATCTGAGATTATCTTTTTAAATTAACTTCTAATTTTATAATTTCTATTTATGTATTTTGTTTTGACTTCTATGATAATTTTTTAGGAGTAAATATATTACTCTAGGTTTTCTAATTCACCAATCAATTCTACCTTGGGATTGAACTCGTGACCTTGGGTTTATACTGTTTCCTTTTATATACGTGTGCTGTCTTTTCCTTTGGCCTTTTAAGTCCTATTTCATTAAACTGAAGCTTTTTTCTTTTGTTTTGTTTTTTAACTGAAGGTCTTTATTGGTCAACCTATAGTGGGAGGTTTTGGGATCTTATGGGGAAAAAAAAAAACAAAAAACAAAAAACTCCTGAAACAAAACTTCTCCACAATGTTATAAGAGACAACAACAACCACCATAAAACAAAACAGAGTTTTATTACTGAATAAGCATTAAACCAGAATGCATGAGTTTCTCAGGCAATACACTAAGATGTTGCAAAAACAGAACAATCTTACCTTTGCAGTTAGCCAAACAGATACAATCTATTACATACATCATCTCAAGATAAAAAATAGCTGGTCCTCAAGAGGCCTCATTTGTCACACATAGTTCACTTGGTAATTGAGATGGCCATCTGTTTGCTAATTGGCTTTGTCCAAAGGAAAAATAAACTTGTCCTACATTTATGATAGGTAATTTTGGAATGTAGGATGAGGCAGTTGTTGAATTTAGGCTCTTACCCTCCTACAGAAATCGGTGCTATTTTCTTTGATGGTTATATTTCAGGGAGATGGTTCCCAATCCCTGAGAAAGACAGCCCATACTCTTAAACCTGGACAAGGGGTTTCTTTTCTTTTCTTTTTTTTTTTTTTTTTTTTGGTCTAACTCACAATGATTTTTTTAAAAAAAATTAAATACATTTCAAAGAGAGTAAGAACTTACACATTTTCTAACTAAATGCTCTAAGATAAGGAGAGAGGAAGTTTCCTGCCTTACTTTCAGGAGACAATTAAGTCTCTTTTTTAACGTGTGTTTGCTATTACATAAGCACTTATGAGAAATGCCCTTGTTTGTTGAATTATATATTCTTCAAAGTCTGATCCTTCATTTTCTCATAGTTTTCTATTTATCCCTTTAGTTTTGTTTTGTTTTTTGTTTAGTCGTTGGTTGGGTGGGGGCAATTCTTGCTCAATTTATTTTATAGTCCTGGAATCTTGACTCTTCTGTAGTGAACCAGTCTTGTTTTGGTTAGTTTCAAAACTCCTCACAGTAGCTATTTCTACAAATTCTGATTCAAAAGAGGAGAACTACAATAATACTTCTTGTGCATCTCTGAAAGAATGCACTAGTAAGAATATCTAGACTTTTGTTCCTATCAGCATAGCTGCTGCGACATTTGTGGGAGCTGGGGTAATTGAGGTTGATATAGGGATAGGTAGAAGTTAGAAGCATAAAGTACCCATTTGTCCTGCTCTTTGCACATTTTATCTTGTTTCCTACGATGTTTCCCCAAAGTGTTGTCTTCCCAGTGGGAGCACATTTTTCTAACTGATAACCCAGAAGAAATTCCTTCTTGTGTTCATAGAATCCCCACATAGGCTACCGTGCCCCCATCTCCAAGTGTACCCAGTGTTTGATGGTTTTGTATGTAGTATGTATTGACTTTTCACCTTTTATTTTGGGAGCTGGGTTTTTTGTTTTGTTTTGTTTTGTTTTGTTTTTGTAATTTTCTCATTTTTTGAAGGGGCATTGTCTGGCTTTTGTGTGTCACCCAAATGTTAGGTCTTTAATAAATTTTGGCTTCTGTGTTCTTCAGGGTCTGTTAGAAACTATGGAGGTATCAGAGTTAAGAAGACATCTATGGACTCTCCTGTGTGCAATAGGATAAGAATAACTTTTACCAGTTTCTGGCATGGTCTCCACTCAAAGCTAATCACTTAATATCCATTTGTGTACTTAGTACTAATGAAAGGTTCATAGGGTGAATTTTTGAGTTACTTTACAGAGGGGACAGTGAGACTTAAATTAGGTAACTAATGGTCACAAGACTGGTGGAGATAGCATTTAAAGCCAGTTTTCTTCAATTATAGAGACCCTTTTCAAACTACTCTGCCTTATTGTTTGCTTCCGGAATTCTTGTGGTGCGTTAGTCTACAATATATTGAAATAGTGTTAAATGTAAAACAGCGTATCAGTTTATTCTATGTATGTCCTCATACTACAACTTACTAACTTACTACCTGTGCAGTATTTCCTGTCATAGAAACATCTCTGCGCCTTGGGTATTGTATTTGTAAAACAAAATCTCTGCTGAAGTTTATCATGTTTCTTTGACATTCAGACTTACCTACTTACTCTCTTCACATTCAATAAAACTATAGAACTCCCTGTCTGTACCAGGAAACTTTCTAGGTAAGAACAGACTAAACTAGAAAGACAGGGGCACCACTCTTGAGTTCCAATGGAGTGTGACCTATTAAAAAAAATAAATAAAGGTAAAGAAAAACTTAAATGTTAAGGAATATGAAGAATGTTTTAAGAAAAAGGAGATGGTGATATTTGAAGAAATTATATTGGAATGGAAACTTGAAAAAACCGAGAGACTTATTAAGGTCTACAGAAATAGCTTTCCAGGTTAAGTGAAGGTGCATTTAGAAGTCATGACATGAGAAAGAATTTAGATTGTTCCAGAAACAATGTATTGAGTTGAGACAATGGATGTAGAAATGGTTTGCAAATTACGCCCTCAGCAAAGCTTATTCTTATCTTTTGCAGAATACTTTTTTGTTTTATATGTATATGTATATTTTGTACATACATAATATGCATATTTTATACAGTTTTGTATTAAAGAAGCAGTTGGAAAATTCTTGATCTCTCCTGCAGCTTCCTAAGTCAGTGACCCAGTGACCCAGTGGTAGGAATAGGGATGCCTTTTAGATTTTGTATTGGATATTTGCTTATATTTTTAAACCCTAGTTTTATAGGAAACCTCTTATTTCCCATACCACTCTTATCCCTATCACCATCTATCTGGTTATCAATAATAAAGTAGCCATTTTCAGTCCTATGATCCTGCAGCCTGATCCCAGGTGTCCCTGACCCAATCTGTGTAACCCTTTCCTCTCAACATACTTGTCACTGAATAAAAGTGGAGCTTGTTTCTTTTTCTCCAATTGCTGAAGGACAAAGCACAAAGTTTTACAATTCTTTCCTGCTCCTTCTTACCACGTGGGGATTGTACATAAAATAAGAGTGGAAAAAAAAAATAGGGGACCATGAGCAGGTGATGAAGTACTGCTCACGTTTTTTCAGTCCCTGGTTTGATTTATTCCTGAAGTCCCTTTTTAAAAAAACTTATTTATTACTGAAGTCTTCAAATCTTCCCATTCTTGAATTATCTGAGACTCATTGTAATATCATTGATTCCTTCCTTTTGACTAAGTAGGTCCTGTTGACTTGATTATAACCCAAACAGTACTACTGGTATTTCCCCATATACAATTTAATTAGATTCTAAAAATAGCATTATATTAAAAAGCATTATTGTGCTAACTTTATAAATCAAATGCGAAGTACCTTATATGAGATTGTATAACTAGTAAACTGAACATCTTCCTTCAGATCTGAGGCATAGAATATTATGTAGAAGAAAGTAGTGACCCCTATAGTATAGGATTGCATTAATTATCTTACTTTTTTTTTTTTAAACCAAGTTTAAAGATGGCACAGGGATTTAATTCACATGTTCCTGATGTGCAGAATTATGGTTGGGCCTGTTAAATCACATGCCCAATGAACAGAGGAAAAGTACTGAGGAATGATCCAACTTCTCTGTACTGGCTCCTTATCTTATATTTGGTGATCATGGATTTGAATGGTTTTTTAAGGCTAGAAGGTTATAAATGAGCATCTTAGAGAAGGGTTGGTTTTAGAGAAAGATGCCAACCACACAAGTAGGGTAGAGGGGCAGAAAAGACTGCATTAGAAAGAGACTGTGACTCTAAGTTCCCAGCCCTCCTCTGGTTTGTTCGAGATTCTAACTTGAGATCTCCAATTTGAGATTCTTGGGCCCATCATTTTCATCAACTTCTTACCTATAAATTGAATTCTACTGACATGTATTGTTTTTTCTTTTAATAAAATGGGAAAAATGCATTTTCCCCCAAATCTACCCATTCTGTTGTATATTGCATCCTACTCCAGGCTATTTAGAGACTCTGCTTTCTTGATTATACCTGTCTTCCATGTATCTTTAAAGATTCCTGTGAAAATTTAGTAACAAAACCTCCCTGGGTCTCATATTCCTACTAAGACCCTACCTTGTTTTTCACTTCTTTTTATAGAGAAAATACTTAAATGGCCTATACCTGTGGTCACATTAATCATTTTCCATTAATTTTTCTCATCCCATTATTCCATCCTGTGGTCACAAATATTTATATTATAAAATTTCAATTGATATAATCCTTAAATTCTGGATGAAATTTAACATTGTAGGATAGTGTCTCTTTCTTGAAGTCTTTAGCGTTTTTCTGTACAACTTTATTTCCTGTTCATTCATTTTTAAAGGAGTTGATTATCCATGTTCTCACTTTTTTTTTTTTTAAATTCTAACTAGTTTTTTTTTGGGGGGGGGTGGTATTTGTTGTTGTTGTTGTTTTTCTTTTTACACTCATTGGAATCACCTGCTCTGCCCTGGCTTCTGTGATTCTTTATATTCTGATGATTCCACATTCTATGTTTCCATCTAAACTTGTATTAATACTCAAATATCTCCCTTTTCAGCCATGATACCACAATTTAAATCATGATAGTTCCCCACAGGAAGTATCAGTGCCATCAACAAAGGTGCATAAGTTACAAAATGAGAAGTCACCCTTAACTCCTTCTTCCCATCCATCTTGTACATCCAAGAAAACCCCAGGTTCTAACCTTGTGTCTTCTTTTCCTCTAATTTCCCATTCAAGTAACATCTTGGTCACCATCTACATCTCTTCTTCAGAACTTAATCACTATTCCTTTAGCTCAGAAGTGTTGCTTCATGCAACACTATGTTCCCATATGATCTTTCTAGTAATTGCACTCAGCTAAGTGGTACAATCTCATCCAATGTTAAACTTGTTCTCAGGCACATCCCTTTTCTTGGTCAAGGCGTGTTACAAAAGCCCGATGTTCTTGCTTCAGTTTGAAACTTCTCTGATAGGCCATTTCCAAGGTCAGAATTCTAAATTTGGAATTCCCTTTGGGATTAGTTGAGATCCCCATTTTAGCAGCATCATGGTTCACGGGGTCCTTCTGCTCAAATCTGTTTCCCTCACCCAAGTTCTCCAATAAACCACTTGGGATATTACATTCTTTATCAGAAACTGTTTTCTTGTGAAACTAACGTGTCACTTTTCATGTTTACCCCACTATGTTATGTTGTTTCACTTACTCTACTCTTACTCTTCTAGTATAGTCTCTACGTGGTAGCCAAAGTGATCATACTAACATCCAACATGATGCTATCAAATTCTTCCTAAACATCATGTAAATTGATTGCAATTGCAGGAGAGGTTTTAATGTCTTATACTTTATTTTATAAATAATGTGACATTAAGGATTATCCTATGTTATATATTTTTCCATCTCAAAGGCCTGACATATAGTAGGTTCTTGAAATCATTAATGTAAAAAATCATCTATACTATGCTTGAACACCTTAATCAATGCTCTGATTTCAATTAACTAACATGACTTTGACCCACCCTGGATGACTTTTATAACCAACAGAATTAGATTATACAACTAGATGATTTCCAAGGAACCTACAAATATGACATCATGTTGTACTGTTATTTCTACTGAGTGAGGGCTCACCATTGAGGAAATAAAGAACATGGAGAGAAAAGTTTAAGCTGAGGAATAATTAGAGGTCATGAAAGTCTGAGCTAAGTGGTGATCTTAAAATGCAAGCTTTAATTTTGACATTTTTTTTTAAATAATGAGAAAACTCCCCTACATCTGTCCCCATCACTCCCTATGTATTGAATTGGACATCTACAATAATGGGCCAATTATGTGATTCTAGATATTGGTTAATTGTTTCCCAATAAAGCAAAAGTTAGCTTGTAAACCTTAAGATATACCTTGTTTTTCTCTAGAGTCACAGCAGTCAAACCACATATTACTATGCTGAAACCATCTTTCTTGAAAAGTCAATCAAAAAGTAAATGCTCTCACATTTGAGGAAATGTGTCAATTTTATGCCTTAAAAAAACCTGCACATAATTTTATGAAACCACTTCTTTTTTCAGAAAAGTGTGAGCACCATCTGTTATACAATAATGTCAAGTGACTTAAATATTTTGCCATTAGAAATAAAAGTAAAACAAAATCTCTTTAGTGACTTAAACTTCAGTATCTTGAAGAGCAGACTTCTACAGTTAAGATAATTCTTTTCTAATTTAGAATCTTTAACACATTAAACAATCTTAGGTAATACTTTGTTTCCAAGCTTAGTAATAAATTTCTATTGACACAAAAAAATAGCAGTGGGATCCCAGAGAGTAACATATTACTTCTGGGTACCTTGACTCAAAAGAGCCAAATGCATTAAAGCTACTATGATGAATAGCTGAAGAATTATTAATGATGAAAACAAATGCTCACTGCCGTGTTGTGACACATATTAGTCTCCATACACAGTAATAGCTAAATGTTGATGGTTGCTGTGAGAGATAAATACAATCATAGCAGCTGGAGGTGTTACTCCTAATCATAAATTTAATCTTTCTTGTCTGCTTTTTTACAAGAGTTGAATGTCATGTGGGGAAATTGTGGTAGAGAAAAGGTGACCTTCTGCATCTCCCCATTTTACTTTGAGCCTTTACCTCCATGCAACATGTAAATAAGACAAGCAGGTTATTTGAAAGGGTTGTATGAATGTTGATCTCTTGGCTTCTATAACTATCTCTAGTTACATAAGATGTTGAACGTTTGGAGAAGCTGGTTGAAGTGTTATACAATTATTCTTTATTTTTTAAAAAATTGACGTATTCTGCAAAATTCTGTCATCACCAAATAGGACAAAGAAGGATAGGTTTGAGCTGACAGGTAAAAATTTAATAACTGACCCAGTTACTCTAAAGAGACATTTCTCAGAGCACCTGCCTGGCTGTTAGTAGAGCATGTGACCCTTGATCTTGGGAGTCATGAGTTTGAGCCCCATGTTGGGCATAGAGCTTACTTAAAAAAAAAAAAAAGGCATTGCTCTGTCACTGGATCCCAGCCTGTTCATTTAGGCCACTCTGCTCCATTAGAGCTGAGAGAATCATGACTTCAAAATAAAACTGAGGTTGTTAGCCTTTTGCAAAGCCTTCCACTTTGGCTCTAGCAAGTATAACAGCTTTTAGAAAAGTATCCCCTCTGTAAATAGCAACGTTTTATCTCTGAGACGTGAGCATTGTCATTACTACCAGAGAATGGAAAGAGAGGGGATTTACTGCTTGAAAGTCTTATTGATCATTAGCCTCAGCAGAAATGTTTTCCTAATTTTTATGTATTGAATCGCTAGAAAATACATATAAAAGTGAGTCCTTGGCCTCTTTCCCAGACCCTCCTGGTAAACTAAACAGTCTAGCCTAAGGACACTAAGAATTCTATTGATGTGTCAGAGGCCCTAAACTGGAATTTGAGAAAGGAGGGGGTTGTGTGTATGTGATATAAAAGGAAAGGAGATTCATATGTCATGGCATGAGGCTTAGAAAATCTCTGCTGAGATGATGAAGAAGCATAAGTTAATGAGCCCTGCATCTGTGGTCAGGTATTCATCTAGAAGGTTTGAACAGTTTAAGTTGGATATCCAAGAGTTTTTAGAATATATAAGAAGTCTTAGCTATCAAACCTCACCTTTTGCAGGATAAAAGGGCAGGTGGAAGACTGAATTAAAAAAATATCTCTGAATGATAAGAAAGATAGGATGACTAAAAGAAGAAAGAAAAATCATAGTTTCCTAAAAAATATATAGGTAACTGAAATCTGAAATCATACTGTTTCTGAAATTGGTCCATTGTCTACTATGTTGGACTAA
This sequence comes from Mustela erminea, assembly GCF_009829155.1. NCBI lineage: Eukaryota > Metazoa > Chordata > Mammalia > Carnivora > Mustelidae > Mustela > Mustela erminea. The sequence continues at coordinate 71,185,102 of NC_045627.1, forward strand.
ATATAATGTTGTTATTGTTTGGGAATTATTTCAGAGCTATCAGAAATCTGTTCAGTCTCCTCCAATTTACAAAAATGAAAAAATCCTAGATGATATGACAGCTTGAAAGTCATTTGGGTCACACTGACTTTAGCTCCCTCTGACCTTACTCAGACAGCTTTAGGGTCTCAGCTTGTCTGGCCCACAGATCTTATAAGTCAGTTTCTTGACTCCTGGAGAAGAGGAAGAGTATTCCTCAATTATTCATATTTGATAAGTCTAATTTTCCCCAAAGAGATTGCTTCCCAGTCTTTCCTTGACTGTGTTGTAGAGTGATACTCTCTGACTTAATGATTTAACTGTGGTGTCTCAATAATGAGCCTCACTGAGGAACCCCTTTTACTTCAGACTTACTGATAGCACTTAACCCTAACTCCAAGCTTCTGTGATCCTAATATTATACTGATTCAGAAATTCTTTGTCTTCTAGATCATGATCAACCCATGATGGTTAGTTCTAACTCTGAAAATTTAAACCAGCTGTCATTCCTGTGCACTATATTCACATCATCCCATAAAGGGGGATTTTGAATGCAGCAAACCGATTTATTAAGTATTTTCAGGTCTTGTCTCGTGGTTCTTACTCCACTCACATTCTTATCTTATCTCACCTAACTGAGAACCTGTCTTCCACTTTGTCTTCTTCTCCTGAATGGCAGGCATTTTTCTAGCCCGTTCTTTTTTCCCATTTAACTGTCAATGCTCTTGACCCCTAAAAGTTGCCTCAAGCATAAGAAGCTTGTGTAGATACCCACAGTTTCCTTGCAACTCTTTGCATAGAAAGTGTTCTCTAAATAACTAAATCTTCTGACATCCCAATGTATGTTTCCTATTTTCCCGTGATCCATTGACCTTTCATGATAAAATCTATTAGTGTAAATAATCTATTTATAGTTTATAGTGTGAAAAAGTGCATTATTTATTAAGATTGAATAGGCTTGTTAGAGATAGGTGTATTTCTATTGACAGTCATCCTTTTAAAGCCTAGTTATCAACACATACCAATGTTTTCTCTGACACTGATTCAACAATTTGGCTGTCATTAGAACTGGGGACTTTAGTGAAATAACACGAATTCACGGACCATACCATGTGTTCCCGGGCTATATTTCATACAAAATGATTATAACAATAATGCAAATAATACTTATAATATAATAATGCAAATAATTCTATTACTCTATCATTATTTGTAGCTGAGATAGAGGAACAAAGCAAACTATTAAACTTCCACAGGGGAGGCAGGAATCGTAAACAGCTACTTTCTGTGGAAGCCTTACCACAGGCCAGGTTCACATGTCCTTTTCTGTATTTTAAATTGGAGTTCAGAAAGGTTAAGTAACCTAGCAAAATCATGGACTTGCTTACAATAGAATGAGAATTTGAACATAGTCACTCTGAATTTTTGGCTTTGAGTGCTTTTCAAATTTAGGATATTCTGATGTGTTCAGAACATTTCAAATATCAGCCAGAGGACTCTTGATGATTCCTAATAATCCTATCAGATGAGTCAATTCTTCCCATTTAAAAAAATCCTCACTCATTAATTTGTTCATTTTTAATCAAATATGTATCAGACTTTCCCCAAGATAGACATTGGAGATGTCCTCAGAAGCTCAGCGTCCTAGAAGGGATTCAGAAAAACACACAAATATTTTACTAATTTGTGGCTTACAATTCTGATAGTTGGTAGTAGACTTGCCTTCACATCCTAAGCTATTCTAGAACTTGGCCAAGATTATAAATCAACTATTTTAAGGCATCAGGAAATAGACACAGGGCAGTGATCTAAAACAAAAACAAACAAATATACAGAGCCCTCAAAACCCAACTTAGTTGAGTTCCATATGCGATCCAGACTTCTGCCTAGAGAAATTTCCCAAATATGCAGAAAGTTAGGGCCCTGACATGAAACTAAAGCTTTACTGTATGAAAGAAACAGCAGAATTCGGGGCTATTAAGGTAACTAATTTGTAAGGCAAGGAGAAAAAGGTACCTCAAATTTTCATGGGGTTATCTGCCTTATCCTTGGCTAAATTCTAGGAGGCATGTGGGCAGGATGAGATTGCACAGAATCTAGCAGTAAATATACAAAGGGTTGAGAGATGAAAAAAGATTTCAGATGTTGCAGAGACTTGGGAATACATGTTGGGGTTTTAAACTAGCTAAAGTAAAAATAATTTGAAGAATAACATTAGAATTCAGTTGAGATCCTTGAAGACATCATCCTAGGAATAAGCTCCATAACCTGTAAGAATAAGTTGTGTCTTTGTAGGGAGGAGAAAATGAGTAGGCTTTCCTAACAAAGCCTTGATAAGATCAAAACGATCTACTAATTTAAATTTGCTTTAAAAAAAATACATGCACACATAAATGTACACACACTGATTTTAAATATGTATATAGTATTTTAAATATGTATATAGCATAGTATATAGTATAAACTTACAGAAAATATGTTCAAGGTACCATACACAATATCTAATGTATAATTTAACAAAAGAGACATGAATAGAAATGGGAAAATGTAACTCATAATAAAGAAGTCAGTAGTTATAGATCTATAAGGAAGACATTGGAATTAGCTTACATGGGTTTCAAAAAGTTAAATTTAGAGAAAAGTATAATTAGATAAGTATAAACATAAATGGGAATTTTAAACTTTAAAAATGAAAGAAATCCACTGGGTGCATGTAAAAAGCTGTACATAGCAGAAATCAAGGTTGGTGCTAGAGAGTATTGTGCTGAATGAAGTAAGTCAGAAAAAGAGAAATACTATAGGATTTCACTCATACGGAATTTAAGAAACAAAAGAAATGAATACAAGGGAAAGGAAAAAAGGAGGCAAACCATAAAAGAGACACGGGACTCTGGAGAACAAACAGCGTTCCTGGAAGGGAGGTGGGCAGGGGGATGGGCTTAATGGGTGACAGGGAGTAAGGAGGGCACTTGTGATGAGCATTGGGTGTTATATATAAGTGACGAACCACTAAATTCTACTCCTGAAACTAATAATACACTGTATGTTAACTAGAATGTAAATTAAAAAATGAAACAAATAAAAAACAAAAATATGCAGAGTTGGAAAAAAATCAAACCTTCTTCTATACGTATAGTTATAATCCCAGAAGAAGAGGGAAAGCAACACAGAGAATCTATCAAGAGACAATGACTATGAATATTCCGTATTTAATGAACAACATTAAGTCAGTTTCAGAGATCCTCAAACCAGAATAAATAAAAGCAAAACACAGCACATCATAGAAAAACTATTGAAATCAAAGTATGAAAAAATTACATAGGCAATATAAATTTAGATCTTTATCAGGAAGACATAAAAAGCCAAAAGCTGTACATACCTGACAATGGTTTCAAAATAAATGAAGAAAAAATTTCATAATTTAAAAGGAGTCAAAAACCAGTGGTTGTGGCGTGTGGAGGGAAGGGATGAATGGGCAGAGCACAGGGTTTCTAGGACAGGAAAAATATTTACACCATGATTATGAATGTAGGTCACTGAACATTTGTCCTAATCTTAGAATGTACAACATCAAGCATGAACCTAATGTAATTTATGGTCTTTAAGCGATTATGATGTGTCAAAGTAGGTTCATCAATTATAACAAATATACCATTCCGGTGAGGTATGTTGATAATGGGAAAGTTTTGCATTTGCGGGGCCGTGGACTGTATGGGAAATCTCCCATGTTTGCCTTAATAAAACTTTAATTAAAAATGAGGGGACAGTATATCTGGAACTTGCAGTTTCCATCTCAAGGTAAAAGACAAAACAGACAAATAGATCAATGAAACAGAATAAGGTCTAGAAATAGAAAAATTGGAGAGTAGATAGAACATCAAAGTGGTGGGGGCGCCTGGGTGGCTCAGTGGGTTAAGTCTCTGCCTTTCGCTCAGGTCATGATCTCAGGGTTCTGAGATTAAGCCTCACATTGGGCTTTCTGCTCAGCGGGGAACCTGCTTCCCCCTCTCTCTCTGCCTGCTTCTCTACCTGCTTGTGATCTCTCTCTGTAAAATAAATAAATAAATAAAATTTTAAAAAAAAGTGGTGATAGATTTTGCAATACGTTTTAAGATAAAGCATCAGACCAGGGTCTACGAAAGAATGAACAACAGTTGGACTTTATTTAAGTGTGGTTTCCAGGGCAAAGATTTGCTGGTAGGTCCTATGTGATAATATTTCCCATACTCATCCACTGGCTGGAAGCTACATGAAAAGGCCATGACCTTGACCTCAAACTCCAGTAGATCCTACAAGTGCCAACACCTAGAGGCTGTTAGCTCCAACAACACTCCTTGAAGCTGGATGGAAATTTTTTCCTTTAATAAAGATCTAAGCAGCAAAAAGCCAGAAAGTTAGCCAACAATATTAAGATTCTTATCTGTTGGTGTCTTTTATTCCTGTTTGGGTGATCCTTACCTCCATTAGGGCATGGTTTATGACCTGTACATGTTTAGGTGCCCCCAGCACATTCTGTAGATACTGAGTTGGTACTATTATTGTTCCTCCAAAAAAGTAAAAATGAACTAAAAAAGACAAAACACCTTACTGATTCTGTGTCAGGCACAAGAGTGTTGTTTTGATGCTGAAGAAATAAAGATGAGAAAAATACAACTCTTCTTCATTTGCAGCCTCAGATTTGCCTCTGAGAGTAAGGGGGTGTAATACAAGTAGGTTGTGATTTGCTATTAACATCTCTGTGTTTCATGGATGCTTTACTGAGAGCCGCTTTGAGGACACTGACTGAGACCTTCTCAGCATCTCTGTAGTACAGGTCACAGGACTTGAATAGTTATTTTGGGAAGACGCCTCTTTCTAGGAAGATAAAGCATAAATATATCAAAGAGTTGAACATTACAAGAGAAACTTATCACTTCAATACTAAATGGATCACAAGATAATTCATGTTCAGTAGGTATTTAGCAAATTGAATGAATCTTTTGGTAAGAAATAGAATGCATGTTCTTTTGTCACGGATCTTCCAAATTCATGGGAAACACAAGTTCAAAAAAGATTCTAAATGATTTTGAAAGAAACTTGCAAAGCTATGGAGAAAATAGGGGTGTCTGGGTGGCTCAGTCATTAAGCATCTGCCTTTGGTTCAGGTCATGATCCCAGGGTCCTGGGATCAAGCTCTGCATTGGGCTGCCTGCTCCGTGGGAAGCCTGTTCTCCCTCTCCTGCTCCCCCCTGCTTGTGTTCCCTCTCTTGCTGTGGCTCTGTCAAAAATAAAATCTATTTTAAAAATGGAGAAAATAAATGCAAGTATGTTGTGGAAAGGGAGGAAATACAGGTTGCTTTCTTCAGCCAAATGTTTGCTATTGTATACATTACTATTTGGTAATTTGGTGTGTGATAAGTGAGCATCTCAGAGTAAGGTGATTAAGGGTGAATGTAGGAAATGGGTAAATGGGAGCTGGGTGGCAGATTCATAATTTCTGGACTCAAAACTGGCCTGTAATTGGCACCTCTTTTAATTTCACAACCACAATTTTTGACGAGTTGAAGAACTTTGAAAATATTCTGCCAGTATTAATGATCACAGCATCTCACTGGGCAGTCAGGAAGCTATTTGCTTTCATCTCTCCACTTAAAATTGATGGTTTTTACCTTCAGTTTACTATCTTGGTGCTCTTAGTGGTCTCACACATTTTGTTAGCTCTTTTTATAAATGGTTTATTTTAAACAAATCAAACCAATCAAACAAGAAAACGAACTGCTATTTTAGTTTTTGCTGACTGCTCAGGGCCAAGGCCAGTAATTTAGTATGTTTTGCTCTACTGCCCATTTAAAACATCCCAGTAACCTTGGTTGGTAAATCCTCTGTTTACTCTTCTGCTGGCTTTGAAAATTTCTTCTTTTTTTTAACCTCTTTCCCCTCAAAGAATAGGATTCTGCAGTTCTATCATGACTTCAGGAAGCACAAAGGTATTAATCCTTTTACATTCTCTCTTCTGCCTTTAATTCTCCCATCCAAATAGGCAAATCCACGCTCAGATCAGGGTTCTGCCATTTAATGTTCTCCTTGTATCCTATACAAGAGCATTCAAAGAGAGTGAGGAGCCTGGAAGTAGGGAAGGAAGTCAGGAAGACACTTCTCCTGGGGCATTTTTGTGTTCCCTGCTGTTGTGATGAGAAAATCTTGTGTGTTGATTATAGGGCAGAGGGAACCCAGTTTTCGTGAGCCCAAAGCTGGTGCAATTTGGGTACCCCTATTTTATTTTATTTTAATTTTTTATTTTTTATAAACATTTAATATATTTTTATCCCCAGGGGTACAGGTCTGTGAATCACCAGGTTTACACACTTCATAGCACTCACCATAGCACATACCCTCCCCAATGTCCATAACCACACCCCCTTCTCCCAACCCCCCTCCCCCCAGCAACCCTCAGTTTGTTTTGTGAGATTAAGAGTCCCTTATGATTTGTCTCCCTCCCAATCCCATCTTGTTTCATTTATTCTTCTCCTACCCCCTTAAGCCCCATGTTGCATCACCACTTCCTCATATCAGGGAGATCATATGATAGTTGTCTTTCTCCGCTTGACTTATTTCACAAAGCATGATACACTCTAGTTCCATCCACGTTGTCTCAAATGGCAAGATTTCATTTCTTTTGTTGGCTGCATAGTATTCCATTGTGTGTATATATACCACATCTTCTTGATCCATTCATCTGTTGATGGACATCTAGGTTCTTTCCATAGTTTGGCTATTGTGGACATTGCTGCTATAAACATTCGAGTGCACATGCCCCTTCAGATCACTACGTTGGTATCTTTAGGGTAAATACCCAGTAGTGTAATTGCTGGGTCATAGGGCAGTTCTATTTTCAACATTTTGAGGAATCTCCATGCTGTTTTCCAGAGTGGTTGCACCAGCTTGCATTCCCACCAACAGTGGAGGAGGGTTCCCCTTTCTCCGCATCCTCGCCAGCATCTGTCATTTCCTGACTTGTTAATTTTAGCCATTCTGACTGGTGTGAGGTGGTATCTCATTGTGGTTTTGATTTGTATTTCCCTGATGCCGAGTGATATGCAGCACTTTTTCATGTGTCTGTTGGTCATCTGGATGTCTTCTTTGCAGAAATGTCTGTTCATGTCTTCTGCCCATTTCTTGATTGGATTCTTTGTTCTTTGGGTGTTGAGTTTGCTAAGTTCTTTATAGATTTTGGACACTAGTCCTTTATCTGATATGTCGTTTGCAAATATCTTCTCCCATTCTGTCAGTTGTCTTTTGGTTTTGTTAACTGTGTCCTTTGCTGTGCAAAAGATTTTGATCTTGATGAAATTCCAATAGTTCATTTTTGCCCTTGCTTCCCTTGCCTTTGGCGTTGTTCCTAGGAAGATGTTGCTGTGGCTGAGGTCGAAGAGGTTGCTGCCTGTGTTCTCCTCAAGGATTTTGATGGTTTCCTTTCTCACATTGAGGTCCTTCATCCATTTTGAGTCTATTTTCATGTGTGGTGTAAGGAAATTGTCTAATTTTATTTTTCTGCATGTGGTTGTCCAATTTTCCCAACACCATTTATTGAAGAGGCTGTTGGACATTCCATTGGACATTCTTTCCTACTTTGTCGAAGATTAGTTGACCATAGAGTTGAGGGTCTATTTCTGAGCCTTCTATTCTGTTCCATTGATCTATGTGCCAGTACCATGCTGTCTTGATGATGACAGCTTTGTAATAGAGCTTGAAGTCCGGAATTGTGATGCCACCAACTTTGGCTTTCTTTTTCAATATTCCTTTGGCTATTCAAGGTCTTTTCTGGTTCCATATAAATTTTAGGATTACTTGTTCCATTTATTTGAAAAAGATGGATGGTACTTTTGATAGGAATTGTATTAAATATGTAGATTGCTTTAGGTAGCATAGACATTTTCACAATATTTATTCTTCCAATCCAGGAGCATGGAACATTTTTCCATTTCTTTGTGTCTTCCTCAATTTCTTTCATGAGTACTTTATAGTTTTCTGAGTATAGATTCTGTGCCTCTTTGGTTAGGTTTATTCCTAGGTATCTTATGGTTTTGGGTGTAATTGTAAATTGAATTGACTCCTTAACTTCTCCTTCTTCTGTCTTGTTGGTGTAGAGAAATGCAACTGATTTCTGTGCCTTGATTTTATATCCTGACACTTTACTGAATTCCTGTACAAGTTCTAGCAGTTTTGGAATGGAGTCTTTTGGGTTTTCCACATATAGTATCATATCATCTGTGAAGAGTGATAGTTTGACTTCTTCTTTGCCAATCTGGATGCCTTTAATTTCCTTTTGTTGTCTGATTGCTGAGGTTAGGACTTCTAGTACTATGTTGAATAGCAGTGGTGATAATGGACATCCCTGCCGTGTTCCTGACCTTAGAAGAAAAGCTTTCAGTATTCCTCCATTGAGAATAATATTTGCGGTGGGTTTTTCATAAATGGCTTTGATGATATTGAGGTATGTGCCCTCTATCCCTATACTTTGAAGAGTTTTGATCAGGAAGGGATGCTGTACTTTGTCAAATGCTTTTTCAGCATCTATTGAGAGTATCATATGGTTCTTGTTCTTTCTTTTATTGATGTGTTGTATCACATTGACTGATTTGCGGATGTTGAACCAACCTTGCAGCCCTGGAATAAATCCCACTTGGTCGTGGTGAATAATCCTTTTAATGTACTGTTGAATCCTATTGGCTAGTATTTTGGTGAGAATTTTCGCATCTGTGTTCATCAAGGATATTGGTCTATAGCTCTCTTTTTTGATGGGATCCTTGTCTGGTTTTGGGATCAAGGTGATGCTGGTCTCATAAAATGAGTTTGGAAGTTTTCCTTCCATTTCTATTTTTTGGAACAGTTTCAGGGGAATAGGAATTAGTTCTTCTTTAAATGTTTGGTAGAATTCCCCCGGGAAGCCGTCTGGCGCTGGGCTTTTGTTTGTTTGGAGATTTTTAATGACTGTTTCAATCTCCATACTGGTTATGGGTCTGTTCAGGCTTTCTATTTCTTCCTGGTTCAGTTGTGGTAGTTTATATGTTTCTAGGAATATATCCATTTCTTCCAGATTGTCAAATTTGTTGGCGTAGAGTTGCTCATAGTATCTTCTTATAATAGTTTGTATTTCTTTGGTGTTAGTTGTGATCTCTCCTCTTTCATTCATGATTTTATTTATTTGGGTCCTTTCTCTTTTTCTTTTTGATAAGTCTGGCCAGGGGTTTATCAATTTTATTAATTCTTTCAAAGAACCAGCTCCTAGTTTCATTGATTTGTTCTATTGTTTTTTGGTTTCTATTTCATTGATTTCTGCTCTGATCTTTATGATTTCTCTTCTCCTGCTGGGTGTAGGGTTTCTTTCTTGTTCTTTCTCCAGCTCCTTTAGGTGTAGGGTTAGGTTGTATACCCGAGACCTTTCTTGTTTCTTGAGAAAGGCTCGTACCGCTATATATTTTCCTCTCAGGACTGCCTTTGTTGTGTCCCACAGATTTTGAAATGTTGTGTTTTCATTATCATTTGTTTCCATGATTTATTTAAATTCTTTTTTTAATTTCCTGGTTGACCCATTCATTCTTTAGAAGGGTGCTGTTTAGTCTTAATGTATTTGGGTTCTTTCCAAACTTCCTCTTGTGGTTGAGTTCTAGCTTCAGAGCATTGTGGTCTGAAAATATGCAGGGTATGATCTCAATCTTTTGATACCAGTTGAGTCTTGATTTAGGACCAACGATGTGATCTATTCTGAAGAATGTTCCATGTGCACTAGAGAAGAATGTGTACTCTGTTGCTTTGGGATGAAATATTCTGAATATATCTGTGATGTCCATCTGGTCCAGTGTGTCATTTAAGACCTTTATTTCCTTGCTGATCTTTTGCTTGGATGATCTGTCCATTTCATTGAGGGGAGTGTTAAAGTCCCCTACTATTATTGTATAATTGTTGATGTGTTCTTTGATTTTGTTATTAATTGGTTTATATAGTTGGCTGCTCCCACGCTGGGGGTAAAGATATTTAAAATTGTTAGATCTTCTTGTTGGACAGACCCTTTGAGTATGATATAGTGTCCTTCCTCATCTCTTATTATAGTCTTTGGCTTAAAATCTAATTGATCTGATATAAGGATTGCCACTCCTGCTTTCTTCTGGTGTCCATTAGCATGGTAAATTCTTTTCCACCCCCTTACTTTAAATCTGGAGGTGTCTTCAGGCTTAAAATGAGTTTCTTGTAGGCAACATATAGATTGGTTTTGTTTTTTTATCCATTCTGATACCCTGTGTCTTTTGATTGGGGCATTTAGCCCATTAACATTCAGGGTAACTATTGAGAGATACGAATTTAGTGCCATTGTATTGCCTGTAAGGTAACTGTTATTGTATATTGTCTCTGTTCCTTTCTGATCTACCACTTATAGGCTCTCTCTTTGCTTAGAGGACCTCTTTCAATATTTCCTGTAGAGCTGGTTTGCAAATTTCTACAGTTTTTGTTTGTCCTGGAAGCTTTTAATCTCTCCTTATATTTTCAATGATAGCCTAGCTGGATATAGTATTCTTGGCTGCATGTTTTTCTCTTTTACTGCTCTGAATATATCATGCCAGCTCTTTCTGGCCAGGTCTCTGTAGATAAGTCTGCTGCCAATATAATATTTTTACCATTGTATGTTACAGACTTCTTTTCCCAGGCTGCTTTCAGGATTTTCTCTTTGTCATTAAGACTTGTAAATTTTACTATTAGGTGATGGAGTGTGGGCCTATTCTTATTGATTTTGAGGGGCATTCTCTGAACCTCCTAATTTTGATGCTTTTTCCTTTTGCCATGCTGGGGAAATTCTCCCCAATAATTCTCTCCAGTATACCTTCTGCTCCCCTCTCCCTTTCTTCTTCTTCTGGAATCCCAATTATTCTAATGTTGTTTCATCTTATGGTGTCACTTATCTCTCGAATTCTACCCTCATGGTCCAGTAGTTGTTTGTCCCTCTTCTGCTCAGCTTCTTTATTCTCTGTCATTTGGTCTTCTATATTGCTAATTCTTTCTTCTGCCTCATTTATCCTAGCAGTGAGAGCCTCCATTTTTGATTGCACCTCATTAATAGCTTTTTTTTTATTTCAACTTGGTTAGATTTTAATTCTTTTATTTCTCCAGAAAGGGCTTTTATATCTCCCGAGAGGGTTTCTCTAATATCTTCCATGCCTTTTGTGAGCCCAGCTAGAACCTTGAGAATTGTCATTCTGAACTCTAGATCTGACATATTACCAATGTCTGTATTGATTAGGTCCCTAGCCTTTGGTACTGTCTCTTGTTCTTTTTTTTGTGGTGAATTTTTCCGCCTTGTCATTTTGTCCAGATAAGAGTATGTGAAGGAGCAAGTAAAATACTAAAAGGGTGGCAACAACCCCAGGAAAAAATGCTTTAACCAATCAGAAGAGATCCTAAATTGTGAGGGTGGAGAAAGGGGATAAAAAGAGGCTCAGAAAGAAAGAATGAAAAAAAAAAAGAAAAGAAAAGAATTAAAAAAAGAAAACGAATAAAGCAAAGTATATATATATATATATATATATATATATATATATATATATTAGATAAACTAGTTAAAAAACGTTAAAAAAGAAAAGGGTAAAAGTTAAAAAAATTTTAGCAGAAGAAGAGAAAAAAAATGAAAAAGAAAAAAAATTAAATTAACTGCAAGACTAAAGAATCATAGGGAGAAAGCCATGAGTTACGTGCTTTGCTTTCTCCTCCTCTGGAATTCTGCTGCTCTCCTTGGTATTGAAACTGCACTCCTTGGTAGGTGAACTTGGTTTTGGCTGGATGTCTTGTTGATCTTCTGGGGGAGGGGCCTGGTGTAGTGATTCTCAAGTGTCTTTGCCCCAGGAGGAATTGCACAGCCCTTACCAGGGGCCGGGCTGAGTAATCTGCTCGGGTTTGCTTTCAGGAGCTTTTGTTCCCTGAGTACTTTCCGTAGAGTTCCAGAGGACGGGGATACAAATGGCGGCCTCCTGGTCTCCGGCCCGGACGAGCTGAGAGCCCAGGGCCCCTCCCCTCAGTGCACCCTCAGAAAACAGCGCCTAGTAACTCCCGTCTGCCTGACCTCCAGCCGCACTCCGAGCTCACCGAGCCTGCGACTGGTTCAAGGTAACCCCGAGCTGGGAGCTTACTGTCGGCTCTGTCTCTGTAGCCGGCTTCCCCGTTCTAATACCTGTAAGCTCTGCGACACTCAGACACCCCTGATCCTTCTGTGACCCTGCGGGACCTGAGGTCACGCTGACCCCACGTGGGCTTCACCCAGGTTTAGCCTCTGGAGCCATGTCCCTCAGCGGAACAGACTTTTAAAAGTCCTGATTTTGTGCGCTGTTGCTCCGCCGCTTGCCGGGAGCCGGCCCCTCCCCCCGGGGTCTATCTTCCCGTCGCTTTGGATTCACTTCTCCGCCAGTCCTACCTTTCAGAAAGTGGTTGTTTTTCTGTTTCTAGATTTGCTTTTCTTCTTCTCTTCGATCTGCTGATGGATTTGCAGGTGTTTGCAATCTTTAGATAAGCTATCTAGCTGATCTCCTGCTAGCTGAAGTAGTCTCAGCCTGCTACTTCTCAGCCATCTTGACTCCTCCCCCTGGGTACCCCTATTTTAAACAACATTGCACCATTATAAATACAAACTTAGAAACACAAAATTTCGCTTTCATTAGTTCCCAGTGAAACTATTTCACCCACTACTGAAGTTATGCAAAGCTGTAAAAACCTCAAGGCCTTGTGAGTGAAACTGACAGAGCATTTATGCTTCAAGAGAGAAGAGACCATGGACATTTGTGGAGGAGGAGGTGAAAAAGGGACTCCTGTAGGAGGTAAGACATGGTTCAGCTCACCCAACCTCCCTGGACCCAGCCTGATGCTCTCCCCCTTTCACATCACTTCCTCTAGGGAAGTGGGTCTTGAAGTTGGCAGTTCAATTTGAGCCATAATGTTATATTCTGCTGAAATTTGCGTTCAACTTGGAATATTAGAAATGATGTGAACATAAGTTGCTATTTCTGATTCTGCTTCCCTGTGTTTTTAACTTCCTACCCTACTCTATATGAGAAACTTCATCAACTGAACCTTAGCACAGTGAGGATAGTTGCAGTCCTGCTTATGTTTCCCAAGCTCCTATATTTTCCTCTAAGGACATCATTACAATAAATTTACTTTTGTTTCTCCCAGCATTTGCTCCTGAGGTACCATAGGTAGAAAACTATCTGCCTTCACTCAAATGGAGTCACATAATTCATTCATTACAGTGACACCTGAAGCCACTGGACTCTATACACTAAGTTCCACTTATTCTTAACTTTGAATAATGCAACTTCTGAATTATTCTAATGACTAATTCCTACATGATACCAGGAGATCTCTTCTTTCTTGAAATCTAAAAGTAAACTTGAATTTAAATATTACAAAAATCTGCTCTGTAAGGAAAAAATGTAATCTGAGGGCCTCCCTAATTTGCTGAGGTTTTTAAATTTAAGTACTGAAGCGAGCAGTATTTAACAGTGTACTAGCTTCAGGGAAACACATGTAAGCAAAGATGTACATCACTGCTTAGTTTATATTCTGAAACAATATATATATTCATTGTATATGGATGTGTATTTCTGTGTACACATACACACACACGCCAGGAGAAGCCCAAGGAGAAAACGGGAAGAGTGGCCTGGTAAACAGTTATTACTAGATTATTACTTGGGAATGTATTTAAAGATGTTTCTAAACAGGTATGATTACAAAATACAGAATCTATTGAAGGCACTTGTAAGAATCTTAAAACATGCTGATGGATAAAGAAATGTAATAAACTGCCTAAGAAACTAGCTTTCCCTTGGCAGATTTTTAAGTATTTGAATTTCTTTTTTAATTCAACAGAAAAAAAAAAATCCATTTCTTCAGCCCTTCCTTTGCGATACCTCTGGCATTCACACCCCTGAATCTGTACTATGTTTCTGTGAACTTGTTACATTTAAATGTACAAATTTTATGTAGCATATATAAATCTTATTTTACTTATACATATGTTTTGTTTATATACATGAATATTTAGATTTTCACACATTAGAGATATCATGATATTGGTCTTTCTCTGACTTCTTACATTTAGCATAATGTCCTCAAGTTCCACTCATATAATCACAAATGGCAAGAATTTATGTTTTATAGTTGAATAATATTCCACTGTGTATGTAGACCACAATTTTTAATCCACTTATCCATTGATGGACATTAAGGTTGTTTCGATATCTTGGCTATTATAAATCTGAAGTAAACATGGGGTTCCTATAACTTTTTGAATTAATACTATTGTTTTCTTTGACAAAATAACTATAAATGAAATTGCTAGGTCATATGATAGTTCTGTTCTTATTTTTTTTTTTAAGATTTATTTGTTTTAGATAGCATGAGTCAGGAGAGTAAAGGGAGAAGGAAAGAGAGGGTACTCAAACAGCCTCCCCACCGAGTGTGGAACCCATCATGGGGCAGATCCCAGGACGCTAAGATTATGACCTGAGCAGACATGAAGAACAGGTCACTAACTGATCAAGTCACCCAGGCTCTGTTTTTAATTTTTTAAGGTACCTACATACTTTTTTCCCAAGTGGTTGCACTCATTTACATTCTCACAGACAGCACACAAAGGTTCTCTTTTTTTCACATCTCATTAAAACTTCCTATTTCTTTTTGTTTATAGCCATTCTAACAGGTGTGAGGTGGTATTTCATTGTGGTTTTGATTTGCATTTTCCTAATGATATAATGATATAGAACATCTTTTTATGTACCTGTTTGCCATCTGTATGTCTTTTTTTGCTCTTGAACGACTGGTAACCAGTCTATCTTCTTTAGAAAAGTGTTTATTCACATATCCTGCCTATATTTTAGATTATTTGTCATTGAACTGTATATTTTTTATATTAGCCCCTTATCAGATACATGATTTGCAAATGTTTTCTCCCACTCAGTAGGTTGCTTTTTCCTTTTCTTAATGCTTTCTTTTGCCCTGAAGAAGCTTTTTTTAGTTTGATATAGTCCTGCTTGCTTTTTTTTTTGTTGTTGTTGTTTTGTTTTGTTTTTTAATTTATTTTTTATCTTCAGCATAACAGTACCATTATTTTTTCACCACACCCAGTGCTCCATGGAATCCTTGCCCTCTATAATACCCACCACCCGGTACCCCGGCCTCCTACCCCCTGCCCCTTCAAAACCCTCAGATTGTTTTTCAGAGTCCATAGTCTCTCATAATTCTCCTCCCCTTCCAATTAACCCCAACTCCCTTCTCCTCTCTAACACCCCTTGTCCTCCATGCTATTTGTTATGCTCCACAAATAAGTGAAACCATATGATAATTGACTCTCTCTGCTTGACTGATTTCACTCAGCATGATCTCGTCCAGTCCCGTCCATGTTGCTACAAAAGTTGGGTATTTGTCCTTTCTGATGGAGGCATAATACTCCATAGTGTATATGGACCATATCTTCCTTATCCATTCGTCTGTTGAAGGGCATCTTAGTTCTTTCCACAGTTTAGTGACCGTGGCCATTGCTGCTATAAGCATTGGGGTACAGATGACCCTTCTTTTCACTACATCTGTATCTTCGGGGGAAATACCTAGTAGTGCAATGGCAGGGTCATAGGGAAGTTCTATTTTTAATTTCTTGAGGAATCTCCACACTGTTCTCCAAAGAGGCTGCACCAACTTGCATTCCCACCAACAGTGTAAGAGGGTTCCCCTTTCTCCACATCCCCTCCAACACATGTTGTTTCCTGTCTTGCTAATTTTGGCCATTCTACCTGGTGTAAGGTGATATCTCAATGTAGTTTTAATTTGAATCTCCCTGATGGCTAGTGATAATGAACATTTTTTCATGTGTCTGATAGCCATATGTATGTCTTCATTGGAGAAGTGTCTGTCCATATCTTCGGCCCATTTTTTGATCTGATTGTCTGTTTTGTGTATGTTGAGTTTGAGGAGTTCATTATAGATCGTGGACATCAACCTTTTGTCTGTACTGTCATTTGTAAATATCTTCTCCCATTCCATGGGTTGCCTCTTTGTTTTCTTGACTGTTTCCTTTGCTGTGCAGAAGCTTTTGATTTTGATGAAGTCCCAAAAGTTCATTTTCACTTTTGTTTCCTTTGCCTTTGGAGACATATCTTGAAAGAAGTTGCTGTGGCTGATATCGAAGAGATTACTGCCTATGTTCTCCTCTAGGATTCTGATGGATTCCTGCCTCACATTGAGGTCTTTTATCCATTTTGAGTTTATCTTTGTGTACGGTGTAAGAGAATGGGCGAGTTTCATTCTTCTACATATAACTGCCCAGTTTATTGAAGAGACTGTCTTTTATTCACTGTATATTTTTTCCTGTTTTGTCAAAGATTATTTGACCATAGAGTTGAGGGTCCATATCTGGGCTCTCTACTCTGTTCCACTGGTCTATGTGTTTGTTTTTATGCCAGTACCATGCTGTCTTGGTGATCACAGCTTTGTAGTAAAGCTTGAAATCAGGTAATGTGATGCCCCCCATTTTATTTTTGTTTTTCAACATTTCCTTAGAGATTTGGGGTCTCTTCTGATTCCATACAAATTTTAGGATCATTTGCTCCAGCTCCTTGAAGAATACCGGTTGAATTTTGATCGGAATAGCATTAAAAGTATAGATTGCTCTAGGCAGTATAGACATTTTAACAATGTTTATTCTTCTGATCCAAGAGCATGGAATGGTCTTCCATCTTTTTGTGTCTTCTTCAATTTCTTTCATGAATGTTCTGTAGTTCCTCGAGTACAGATCCTTTACCTCTTTGGTTGGGTTTATTCCCAGGTATCTTATGGTTCTTGGTGCTATAGTAAATGGAATCGATTCTCTAATTTCACTTTCTGTATTTTCATTATTAGTGTATAAGAAAGCCACTGATTTCTGTATATTGACTTTGTATCCTGCCATGTTGCTGAATTGTTGTATGAGTTCTAGTAGTTTGGGAGTGGAGTCTTTTGGGTTTTCCATATAAAGAATCATGTCTTCTGCAAAGAGAGAGAGTTTGACTTCATTACCAATTTGGATACATTTTATTTCTCTTTGTTGTCTGATTGCTGTTGCTAGGACTTCTAATACTATGTTGAACAAGAGTGGTGAGAGTGGGCATCCTTGTTGTGTTCCTGATCTCAACGGGAAGGATGCAAGCTTTTTCCCATTGAGGATGATATTTGCTGTGAGTCTTTCATAGATAGATTTGATGAAGTTCAGGAATGTTCCCTCTATCCCTATACTTTGAAGCATTTGAATCAGGAACGGATGCTGGATTTTGTCAAATGCTTTTTCTGCATCAATTGAGAGGATCATGTGGTTCTTCTCTCTTCTCTTATTAATTTGTTCTGTCACACTGATTGATTTGCGAATATTGAACCATCCTTGTAGCCCAGGGATGAATCCCACTGGTCATGGTGGAAAATCTTTTTTATGTGCTGTTGGATCCTATTTGCTAGGATCTTGTTGAGAATCTTAGCATCCATATTCATCAGTGATATTGGTCTGAAATTCTCCTTTTTGGTAGGGTCTTTGCCTGGTTTGGGTATCAGGGTAATGCTGGCTTCATAGAAAGAGTGAGGAAGTTTTCCTTCTTCAATTCTTTGAAACAGCTTCAGGAGAATAGGAGTTATTTCTTCTTTGAAAGTTTGGTAGAATTCCCCAGGGAATCCATCAGATCCTGGGCTCTTGTTTTTTGGGAGGTTTTTGATCACCACTTCAATCTTGTTACTAGATATTGGTCTATTCAGGTTGATCCTGCTTGTTTTTTGTTTTGTTTCTTTTTCTCTTGTTGTCAGATTCAAAAAATCATCATGAAGACCAATGGCAAGAAACATACCACTTAATTTCTTCTAGGAATTTTTTTTTTTTAAGATTTTATTTATTTATTTATTTATTTTATTTTTTTAATTTTTATTTTTTTATTTTTTATTTATTTTTTTTTATTTCCAGCATAACAGTATTCATTATTTTTGCACCACACCCCGTGCTCCATGCAATCCGTGCCCTCTATAATACCCACCACCTGGTACCCCAACCTCCCACCCCCCGTCCCTTCAAAACCCTCAGATTGTTTTTCAGAGTCCATAGTCTCTCATGGTTCACCTCCCCTTCCAATTTCCCCCAACTCCCTTCTCCACTCTAAGTCCCCATGTCCTCCATGCTATTTGTTATGCTCCACAAATAAGTGAAACCATATGATAATTGACTCTCTCTGCTTGACTTATTTATTTGAGAGAGAGAGACAGTGAGAGAGAGCATGAGCGAGGAGAAGGTCAGAGGGAGAAGCAGACTCCCCATGCAGCTGGGAGCCCGATGCGGGACTCGATCCCGGGACTCCGGGATCATGGCCTGAGCCGAAGGCAGTCGTCCAAGCAACTGAGCCACCCAGGCGTCCCTCTTCTAGGAATTTTTTCATGGTTTCGGGTCTTATGTTCAAATCTTTAATCAATATTATGTTAATTTGTGTGTATGGTGTAAGATAACGGTGGCCTAGTTTCATTCTTTCTGTGTGGCTGTCCAGCTTTCCCAGTACTGTTTATTAAAGAAAAGGCCCTTCCCCCCATTGTATAGTCTTGACTCCTTTGTCATAAGTTAATTGACTATATACATGTAGTTTTATTTCTGAGCTTTCTATCCTGTCCCATTGATCTATGTATATTCTTTCCTTCTAAAGATTTTATTTATTTATTTGATAGAGATTACAAGTAGAGAGGAAGGCAGGGAAAGAGGAGGAAGCAGGCTCCCTGCTGAGAAGAGAGCCTGATGCGGGGCTTGATCCCAGGACCCTATGACCATGACCTCAGCTGAAGGCAGAAGCTTTAACCCACTGAGCCACCCAGGCGCCCCATCTGTGTATATTCTTATATGCCAATGCTACACTATTTTAATTACTATAGTTTTGTAATACAGTTTGAAATCAGGGAGTATGTTTTTTCAACTTTGTTCTTTCACAAGATTGCTTTGGCTATTCAGGGTCTTTTATGGTTCCATACAAATTTAAGGATCTATTCTATTTCTGTGAAAAGTGACTTTGCAATTTTGACAGGGGTTTCTTTGAGCCCCCCCCCCTTTGGGTAGTATGAAAATTCTAACAATATATCTTCCAGTCCATGAGCACAGAATATCTTTCTATTGATTTGTGTATTCTGCATATATGTTTAAACTTTCTCTTAAAACAGGTATGTGGTAATAATTCTAATCACTTATAAAAGCTATCTACAGACCTCTGAATTTAAGCCATTTCCATTTGGTCATTTCTAATATTAGGCAAAATGTTACAATGAGCCTATTTTCAACAATACAGTCATTTATCCAACAAGAATTTATAGTGTTGTCACTATGTACCAAGCACTACAATAATATAGCTACTATGTAGCAAGTACTGGCCTAGGTACCTGAGATTTAATAGAACCCAAGAAAAAATTTTCTAGTCTCAGAGTTTATAGCTTAACTGGAAAGGCACAATTACTTGTGAAAATGTTCTATTCTATTACAGAGGAAGTGCTATGAAGATCCTATGACATGAAACAAGTAATACTTACAATGTCACTCTTATTTTGTAATCCATCTCTCAACACCCCCCCCCAAATGCATCTAATGTTTTTAAACATATAGCATTCAATTAGAATCTCTGCTGTTGACCTATTGAATGGGGAAAAATCTGGTTCTCTTTTTGCTCTGGAAACTTTAGTGTACCCTTGTGGCTGCCTGTCTACCCTCTTGTTAGTTTCAGAAATCCATCTTTCTGAGGATCCAGGTTTCAACAACTGACAGTCATAGAGGGAGGCAGAAAGGGAGTGTGGGGGTCTTCAGGAAAGCAACAGTTGCCTTATAGTGTGGAGCAAGGTCAAGCCACTTCTCTGGTTCACTTGCCCCAGGTGTCCCCCAGTTGGCTTATATTCAAAACCTTGTTATATAAATAAAAGGGATAACAGTAAATATTACTAATGGATTAAATATACATTTGAAGTCAACTGCCTGAGAATAGATCAAATTTATAGAAATCACAAAAATCAAAATCTCCAGGCACATTGAAACTCAGGGAGAACCCAGTAAAAGGGAGCAAGTTTGTTATTGATCTGGACCACTGCTGACTCCTCACCTTAGTTCTTAATCATACTCATTATTATTTTTTCCTCCTATATTCCTTGTGTGTGTGTGTGTGTGTGTGTGTGTGTGTGTGTGTTTAAAGGATATTCTGCCATTACTTACACCTAAGCTTTCCTCCCAATGACAAACAATTTTAATTAACAATTTTAATTTCTTTTTCTCACTTTAAAATTTTTAAGTGATTTCTTTAGTGCAATTAAGAAGAAATCTTTACAAGTAAATGCAACAGAAATATTGCAATAAGGAAGAATTCCTAACATTTGGCTCCTTTCTAGGGTTGAATGAGTTCTCAAGAGTAATTATAAGAGGACAGTCACTTGAAATTTAGAAATCCAACTGGACATACTCCTTCCTGATGGGCTGTTAGGAAGTCCCTTACTTCAGCTAAACAACAATGAAGAGAGTAATCCTTTTTTAAAAGCCAAAAAAAATTTTTTTGTCCTTTTCAATTTCTCTCTGTGCTGAAACTGTTAACTCCAGTTGAAATCAGCTCTATCTGTAGTCAGCACACTTCACTGCTATTCAGTGGCAAAATTTATCAGAAACTAGAACAAAAGAGGAACAAGGGATTCTAGGTGACCCCTAAAAAGAAAAACAGCAGTTTTGTCCCATGGGTAAATGTCAGGATTCTGACTTTAGGGAGAATATGTGGTCTGTCTTCTTAGTCTACCCCTGATTCTGTGAACAAAAGAAAAATTGTCTGAAATGGGACAGGTCTTGACAATGTTTCATGATAAAATTACTGTTTATCCATCATACCCTAAAGTGAGCATCATTTTGGTTTATCAAAAATCAAAGCTTCCCTCTCCATATAAACTGCTTTGCCCTGTTACAAATTCAAGGAAATTCTTCTACATTTTCTTTGCTTGTGTTTTTATTTATATTTCAGCCTTGTAAAGTATTACAAACATTTGCCTAACCTAAGAAAGTATGAAATACAAGTATTGCTACATTGGGGTAGGACTGTAAGACACAAGGACAGGTGTTAAGTCTTCCTTCACTAGCATCATTAGAAAAATAACCTCTAACACATCAATATCTGTTCTTTTACAAACCACTTAATACTTGAAGTATTTTCATCTGTATCTCCTTTAATATCTTCATTTTATGTATTAATAGTAACTACATTTTACTAACAAGGAAACCATAGCTCATAGAAACGATAAAAGTTTACTCCTTTTCATAAAGCTGGTTAAGTGGCAGACTAACTCAAAACTAGATTTGTTGATTCCAAGGCACTGTACACTGTACACTTCAATCTGCTACCTTGCTCTTCTCAAGCTTTTTATAGGGCTTCAGCCTCTAGTAAAATCTAGCTGATGAATTTTCTTTGGCAAAAAAACACACCCTGAGTACCAATCTACACCTTGTCTGTCTCTATCTATGCCAGGCCAAATGACCACAAACAGACAACATACTCTTCTGTCTATTTTCAAGCAATGATTTATTCATAAGGAAATCCTCGTGTAAGTTCTCTTGGACTTTATGCTCTGGGATTGAAAGAATTTAACCTTCAGCTGCTCAATCAAGGCTCTTATTCATTCTGCTTACTCACTACGCAAGGCCCTTTGATTCTAGTTTTTAGTAGTTTTATCTGCGACTTTCTCAGATCAGGGCACCCAAGCATATGCATGTGCTTGAGAAAGAATATGAGAATAGAAACAACTTGTTATTTACTAGGTGAAAAAGGAATGGAAAAACAAGATGGTCTCAAGGCCAGAGAATCATCAAAGACCTCCAAAGAATATCATTAAAAAATAAGTAGTGACAGATACAAATTAGGGGATAGATGTGGGGAGTTACATGAACAGCACAGGAGAACACAAGTGCTTCTGGAAAGATCTTAGTAAGCCTTGTTTCAGAAGCCTTCAAGGTTGAGGTTCTCTGAATTCATTCCATGTGCTGCTCTGACCAAATATATTTTTTGTTGTTGTTACCTCCAAAGCCGTTGTCCGTAGGATCTAATGTCTCTGGTTCGCTGGATATTACTTAAGCTATATATTGTTATATGTCTTATTGGGCACACTTCTTAAATTGCAGATCCCTGTAACAAAGTTCAGTTTAGATGAAAAAAAAAATTTTTTTAAATGCTTTCATTTTTCCATTGTTTAAGATATTTATTTAGGTCTCATGGGTTTCTAAGAGCTGCTTTTCTATTAATACACACAACAGTCTCCAGCCACAACTGACAGACAAAGATCCAAGATGAGATCACGGGGCAAGACAGAGCAGCTAGCAAGACCCAGCTTTATATAGTCCAGAGGGAGCTAAGATGAATAATGTTTAGGACTGATTTTAGGACTCTGCTCTCCTTGTAAAGGTAATGATAGAGTAATACACCTTCTTAGCAGTACCTAATTTTATTTTTTGACTAGTACTATGATATGAACATTAGCACATTTCTTCAGTTATTTCTCATATCAATGCCATCAAGGATGTACTGATGCCGTCATTTTTTTCACATGATATTTCTGATTCTTAAGGTGACTTAAGTATCTTTCTGAAACTGACTTTCATACACCTTCCTGATTCCTAAGCCCTAACCATGCCAGGTATAAGTGCCTTGCTGACTTTTATAGTTGGTGGTATTCTGTGAGTCATGTGTCTGATTCTTTTTTTTTTTTTTTTAAGATTTTATTTACTCATTTGACAGAAAGACAACAAGAAAGGGAACACAAACCTCGGGAGTGGGAAAGGGAGAAGCAGGCCTCCCACTGAGCAGGGAGCCCAATGCAGGGCTAGATCCCAGGTCATTGGGATCATGAACTGAGCTAAAGCTAGATGCTTAATGACTGAACCACCCAGGAGCCCCCCTAATTCTTATTTTTATCACCACAATGAGTGAAGTCCAGGAAAGAAATGAAATGGATATAGCCCATAGTCAAGAGGAGCTGCAAAACAAACAAACAAACAAACAAAAAGAACAAAAAAAAAGGTGAACTGCTCTATAGAGAGTAAAAGTCTGAATATAAAAATCCAGTGAGATGGAAATTGGCCTGACTAGGCAGAGTCAAGGTCAAAGCAAGGATGCATGGCAGAGCTTGAAGGAATTCACAAAACTAATCAACACTATATTAGAAAATCTTTGCATTGGAAACATAATGTTAGATCTTTAAAACAGGACGTAAAATGAAGAGACTGCTAGTTTCCCAGTGTTGAGAGTGAATCACTGATGGATTTTGATTGATACAGATATCTTTTTATATGAATGAAAATTTTGGAATAACTAGAAAAAAAAAACAGAAAGCATTAATAGAGCATCAAACTCATGATGTCCTAGATAAAACATTAAGAGCTATATTAAGCCACACTGAAGTGGTAAAGATATGTTAACAATTAAGGCAGTCCTATAATACTATATGAAATTTAGAAATGATGAGATTATATACTATGAATGAAGCACCCCTTTTGATGATAATATTAATCAGGTATTAGATGGAAACAAAAGGAGGAAGGAGGTAAGCCTTCTTTTCCTTTTAATCAAAACCTTACTTGGAAATACGTCATTAATTGACTTGGGTGGCAAAGTCAGTGAATCTTGGCATCTGCCGCATAAATAGAAGAGCACAGGCTTGAAATCAGAAAGGCAGTGATCACGTTTAGGCACAAATGTAGTTGAATGACGCTGCTAGTGACTTTATCATCATAAACATCAGTTTCAGTGTCAAACAATGAGGTAAGAATCCCCCCTGGCAAGATTTTCACAAGGAATGTGCAAAGTGGCACACGTAAGTCGCGACAAAGATACAGTAGGCATTCAACACAATAAAGTTTTGCTACTTTGAGTTTGAGATCAGTCATTCCTGCAAGTTCAGTATTTGTTTCTTTACCAAGCAAAGCTCTTGTTGACCAAGACCAAGTCGAATAGGCCTCTCCATTTGCTTTATCTGCTTCAAAAATCAGAAATCTGAAAAGAGGCAGTGGTGTGCCCTATCCAGCCTAGTGTTTTTAGACCTACAAGTACCACACAAGAAGTAATCATTGGATTGGGGAGGGAGGGAACAGAGGGATAATACAGACTATGGTACATATTGATAAATACTACTATTTGATAGCTATTTTCTTATATTTATGGCAAAAAATACATTCCACATATATGAAGGGATATTCTGTTACATCAACATCCTTGTATATGTTTCATCTGGGATCATAAAATTTCACTTCTTTTTTTTTTTTCAAAGGTCTTATTTATTTATTTGATAGAGTGATCGCAAGTAGGCAGAGCAGAAGGCAGGCAGAGAAGGGGAAGCAGGCTCCCCGCTGAGCAGAGAGCCCAATGCGGGGCTCCATCCCAGGACCCTGAGATCATGACCTGAGCCAAAGGCAGAGGCTTAACCCACTGAACCACCTAGGAGCCCCATAAAATTTCACTTCTTAATCTAACATAGAAGCACCAATTTGTAAAGACCTGAATCATATGCAGCTCCCAGTTCCCTGGCTGCTAATTCTTGTAGGAATTTATTTATTCTCAGGGCACCTGGGTGGCTCAGTGGGTTAAGCGTTTGCCTTCAGCTCAGGTCAGGATCCCAGGGTCCTGGGAATGGCGCTTGCTCAGCAGGAAATCTGCTGCTCTCTCTCCCCAAACCTGCAGCTCCCTGTGCTTGTGCTCTTGCTCTCTACCGAGCACTCTCTCCCTCTCTCTCTCTCTCTGTCAAATAAATAAAAAATAAAATCCTTAGGGAAAAAAATAAATTTATTTATTCTTCTAAGTGGCAAGTTTCCAGATCTTTGACCCCTATATTATGACTGAAATAAGTTGCTAGAACCTCCTTTCTCAAACATTAATCTTGGTTCTTGAGGATTATACATCACCCATAATTCTCTGCTTGGGCGTCCATCTTCTCTAGTCCTAAACATAGAACCATAGGTAGTCACCGTTGAGATTAAAATATGGGGCTGACAAAGGTAATCTAATGAATCCCGTTTTATCTTTCAGCTGTAATTAGAGAATTTGGTTTGGTTTGTCAAATGTTTAGGTGTAAGACATTCCTCAGGGTCAGTATCCTCAATTTGTGTTAACAGAGTAGGGAACGGAAGTCCATTGTTTTCCACAAACTATTCAGTCAAATGAGCAATACTTGGAGTTTCTGTGTTACTGCCTTCATCTGTTTTGTTTTACATGTTCTTCATCAGTAAAATCAGTTGATTTAAATAATTTCTGCTATGACTTCACCCTGAAATAGTCTATAGTTCTAGTATCTTAAGTGTTAAGCATCTACTATGTATTTGGTTCTGTGGGTTTTTATAGGATGTAAATATCTCTCATCTGGGAGATATTGCCCTATTTGACCTCCTTTGGTAAATAGGTTAAAGCACAGTCAGAAGAGAAAGGACAAGTAAGTAGTGATGGGATTTGTAAAGTTCCTTATCACCTTCTTGCCCTGAGAACAAGTGCCGAGTGTCCTTTACCTGTGCTGAGTGGCTTGTCTGTGTTGGTTCAGATGCTGGTTAAATTAAAGGTGAAATAAAATAAAGCTGAACCTTCTTTCAAAAGTCAAAAATACCTTTGTTACCCATGGTATGGGTCTCTGCAACAATCCTTCCTTCCTGAAATATGTAGGCACATCTCTGGGAGTTATTTTAATGCTAAACTTCTCTTTTCCCTCGGTGTTTTATTTTGCTCTGACATACACTTCTACTTGGAGATGAGACTAGCCCACGGACATGAAGTTAATGTCCCGATGTGTACCGTCATGAAGCCGACAATGTATTTTTGCTTCAGAAAAAAACTTACCAGTTGACATTAAAAAATATATTCTAATTCAAGAGAATGTGAGGCAATGTGAATTTACAGACAGGGCAATCTGTAAGAGAAGATAAGTTATCCAGGCTCACCTAGAATAGAGCCCTGCTTTCATCATCTAATGTTTCTTTTTTTCTTTTTAATTTAATTTTATTTTTTCAGTCTTCCAAGATTCATTGTTTATGCACCAAACCCCATGCTCCATTGTTTCATATAGAGACTGTAACTTCTTGAGAGCAAGTGAGAGATGAACAAAGAAATTGTTCTGAGTTCCCAACTCTCTGACTTTCTGAATTCATTATTTGGAGTCCATGGGAGATTTTATTCTTCATAAGAGGGGGCATGAGGACCCCCGCAGGGTGGAATTATGCAAACATACCGAGAGGAACAAGGGTCCACATTTGTTCACCTTGAAACAGTGGATAAACTTCATTTTTATATTAATGGATCCTTAATGTCGTAAAATAGTAGTCTTCTGGGTTCTCTTTACCCTTTTCTCAGTCTACGGACTTTGAATGGATAGCATTGATCTTATTCATGAAATCGGTCTGATATAGCCCATTGTTCTTTATGCTGGGTGTACACTAGAATCGTTTGGAAAGCTTCTGTCTCTAAAAAGAATGTGTGTGAAGAAATACTGCATTTCATTTATTTCTGTTCTAGTCAGAATTCTTTCTCTCCTTTTATTTTTTTCTGGGATTAATTTTTCTCTTCTTAGTAGTTGAAGGTAGAAGTCTCTCTCAAATACTACCTTTTTTTTTTTTTTTTTTTTTTTTTGAGAGACTATGGACTCTGAAAAACAATCTGAGGGTTTTGAAGGGACGGGGGGTGGGAGGTTGGGGTACCAGGTGGTGGGTATTATAGAGGGCACGGATTGCATGGAGCACGGGGTGTGGTGCAAAAATAATGAATACTGTTATGCTGGAAATAAAATAAATAAATAAATAAATAAATAAATAAAAGAAGAAAAAAAAATATAATAAAATTTAAAAAAAAAAAAAATCAAATACTACCTTTTTAAAAAATTAACATTTATAGGTGCCTAGTTGGCTCAGTTGCAGGGCGTCTGCCTTCGGCTAAAGTCATACCAGGACCCTGGAATCCAGCCCCATATCAGGCTCCCTGCTCAGCGGGAAGCCTGCTTCTTCCTCTCCCACTCCCCTTGCTTGTGTTCCCTCTCTCTGTGTGTCTCTGTCAAATAAATAAAATCTTTTTTAAAAAATTAGTTTTATAGCTATCAGTTTGCCTCTAAGCAGTGATGTCAAAGTATCTCAAAAGTTTTGGTATGTTGTGTCTTCATTTTCATTTGTCCTGAAGTGTTCTTAAAATTTCTTTTTACTTTCTTCCTTGACCCATTCGGGCTCATATATTATATATACTCAGGGGTATATATAACTTCCACAAACTTGTGGCTATTCTAAATATGTGTTACTGATTTCTAACTTCATTGTGGTCAGAAAACCTATATTATATGAATTCTCTATTCATTATATATTCTCTAGTCTGGAAAATGCTTTATGTGCCATTAAGAAAAATAGTCATTCTGCTATAATTGGATGATTTTTCTACAGATTTGTTCAGTCTTATAGGTTAAAAGTGTTGTTCAAGTCCCTAATTCCTTGCTGGTGTTCTGATTAGATATTTTGTCAGTTATGGGAGGGAGGTATTGATATCTCAAACCATTATTACTGAATTTTTATTTCTCAATTCTAATCAGTAAATTTTTGCTCTGTTTATTTTAAGGCACAATTAGGTATGTATCTGCTTATATTGTTGTCTTACTGATAGATGGGCTCTTTTTGTCATTATGAAATGTATTCCTTGTTTCTAGAAACATTTTTCCCCCCTGAAGGTTTACTCCGTATGACATTATTTTAGCTACTCCAGGTCTCTTAAAGTTGCTGTTTACATTTTACATGTACATATATATATATATTTGATTTTCCATCCTTCAGTGCATTTTTTTCTCCAAATCTAAAGTGGATCTCTTTTGTATAGCATATTGTTGGAATTTTTAAAAATAATCTCTGCTTTTTTATTATAATATTTAATCCATTCAAATTTAATGTTATGTTGGATATGGCTGGAATTATTTCTGCCATTTTGCTTTTTGTTTTCTGTGCATCTTTTCCTTTTTATTATCTTGTTTATATTAAGTACATATTTTCTAGTGGACCATTTTAATTCCTTTGTTTCTTCTTTACCATGTTTGTTTTAAATTAACATTTGTCTTAGAAATTGCAATTAACTTCTTAAAACAGTTTATTTGGAATGCTACCAATTTAGTTTCAGTTGTGTACAAAAACTTTTCTCTCCAATACAGTTTTATTCTCTTCCTCCTTTGTCTTATTACTAACCCACATATTACATCTTTGTAAGTTATATCAATACAGAAGTATAACTTTTCCTGTATTCAGCTATATTTTAAATAATGAATGTATCTGAGACAAACAGATACATTCGTGATGTTTCTTTTATTTACTGATATTTACTTACTTTTACCAAAAATCTTTATTTTTCCATGTGTATTTGTTTGGATATCTGGTGCTATTTCATTCTAAAGGATTTTTTTTTATTATTTATTTATTTATTTATTTATTTAGATATGAGTGTAGTCCGCCAGTAACAAATTGCTTCAGTGTTTATCTGGAAATATCTCCATTTCTCACTCATTTTTAAAAGATTTTCTTGCATATAAAATTCTTAGTTTATAATGATTTTCTTTCAGTTCTTTGAAAATATCCTCCCACTGTTTTTCTACCTCCATGGTTTCTAACAAGCCCAGCTGTTAACCTCATTGAGAATCTCTAGCACATAATGAATTGAATGTATGTATTACTGCTTTCAAGATTCTTTTTGTCCTTTTCTTCTGACCTTTTGATTACAGAATCTCTAGGTATGGTTTCATTTGAGTTTGCCTACTTGAAGTCTATTGATCATCTTGATTTTGAAGATTGTTTTTCTTCAGAGTTAGACAGTTTTAAGCATTTATCCAAATATTCTTTATTCCCTTTTGTCTCTTTTCTCCTTCTAAGACTCTTCATACTCTGATAGTATTCTGTCTGTTTTATTTTTTTCCTTTCTATTTGTTGATGTGCCATCTCAAATTTTGTCTATTTTCTAAAATCTTAGTTATTATATTTTACATTCTATAATTTATTGGATTCTTTTTTAATCATATTAATATATTTATTAATATTTTCTGTTGGTGTGTCTGGATGGCTCTGTCCATTAAGCATCTGTCTTCAGCTCAGGTCATGATCTCAGGGTCCTGGGTTGGAGGCCCAAGTCAAGTTTCCTGCTCAGCAGGGAGTCTCCTTCTCCCTCTCCCTCTCCCTCTGCCCTCTGACCCTTCTCATGCTTGCTCTCTCTTTCTCTCTCTCTCTCAAATAAATAAAGTCTTAAAATATTTTCTACTTAGTGAAATCTCATTCTCATGCCTTCCTTTAGTTCTTTAGACATGTCTTCATTGAATTCTTTGGTTAAAGATTTTGTTTAGTAAGTCCAATTTATGAACATCTTCAGGAATACATTCTATCAACTGATTTTTATTCTTATGAAAAGTAAATGGTATTTTGTATTTCCTGTTTCTTTACATGTCTTGTAACTTTTTGTTGAAAATGTAACTCAGTCATTTTTCTTGGATAAGTTAGAGAGGAGAAAGGAGTTGGGGGAAATTGGAAGGGGAGGTGAACCATGAGTGACTATGGACTCTGAAAAACAATCTGAGGGTTTTGAAGGGGTGGGGGGTAGGAGGTTGGGGTACCAGGTGGTGGGTATTATAGAGGGCACGGATTGCATAGAGCACTGGTTGTCGTGCAAAAATAATGAATACTGTTATGCTGAAAAACAAACAAAAAAAAACAACTCCCCAGATTGTTGAAAGCATTTAGTTAATTTCCACAGTTTCAGAAAGGCATGCTTTTTCCTACTTTTTCCAGTGTTGTTATTGTTTTTCTAAGGGATAAGTTTTCCATGTTCTCAGTGCCTTACTCTGGAAGTATTTTTTCACTTCCTTGTAATCATTTTTAATAAAGTGTTTTAGCGGTTTGAGGAGTAAGTGTATGTGAAGGTATCCAGTTTTTACATTTTATCTTATAGCAAGAAATTATTTTTATTCATTCTTTCTTGCCATCAAGAAATACTCTAACATGTAGTTAAAGACAATGGACAACCACTGATTTATCAATATGAACAAATACTATATTAACTAATGACAGTTGTTTTGGGGTCTTGTTTCATTGTGTTTGAATCTGACATGCAGTGATGAAAATATATAGTTAGCCAAGTTTAAAGGACAAAGATATAAGTCCCCCTTGAAATTCATTGAAGACAGTATGTTGACGAGGGTTGTGTTCTGTTATTAGCACTTCCTTTTCTGCAAAATTAAGTTGTCACATGCAATGCCCAAGAGAAACATCTTTGCCATTTCACCTAGGATTTTTACCTTTTTTTTTTTTTTTTTAACAATATTTGGGAGATATTGGTTTTCTGAGGCTGTACCTTATAACTTCGTGCCCCAGGAATCATATGGTTATTCTGATTTCAAGTTCTCTGTGACTTCTCTGGGGACAAGAGTTGCCTCAATGGCTTCAAATATTGGAGTCTTTTCGCTTGGCCTCTATAAGTAATACAGGCCACTCTTAAATTTGGAGGCTGGAATAAAGAATGCTAGTTATTTCTAGCAACTCTAATCCTAGAATGCACTATTGGTACTACATAATACTAGAACTTTACAATATCAATATCTATTGTCAAATACTGTTTAATCCTCAGCTATCAAGTTACTTAAACAATGGAAAAAAGTTTACTGAAAAAAAATAGATACTATGAACTATAATTAGCATGACCAAGAGAATTAAAATAAGGAATAGCAATTCAATCCACAGTTGTTCTTTTCCTAACAATTTACTGTAGAGAACAATAGACCAGCTGGTATGAATATTGAGATAAAGTAATTGTATACTTTTTGAAAAAGAAAACATGTGAAGAAAATATCTTTTATTTAACATTTTAGAGTAATGTTTGGTCCTAAGGTGAGGAGGCATTTGGAGGCAGTGTGGCCAGAAGGACAGGGATTTTATTAATGCAGGATGATTTTTTGCATATGGAACTACTAAAGTAATTTGAATAATTTCAGTGTATTAGTAACTTAACTCTGAAAATAAAAATGTTTAGGTTAGAATATCAAGACAGGGGAAGAAAAAGTGGGTTTGAAGGAAAAATAGGAGTTATCTGATTTAAATTAAGAAAAATCATGAGATGGGGCGCCTGGGTGGCTCAGTGGTTAAGCCGCTGCCTTCGGCTCGGGTCATGATCTCAGGGTCCTGGGATCGAGTCCCACATGGGGCTCTCTGCTCAGCGGGGAGCCTGTTTCCTCCTCTCTCTCTCTCTCTGCCTGCCTCTCTGCCTACTTGTGATCTCTCTCTGTCAAATAAATAAATTAAAAAAAAAATCTAAAAAAAAAAAAAAAAAAGAAAAAAGAAAAATCATGAGATTTAGGATCTAGAAGAGACTTGGAAAGATGATGGTAGCTGTGAGCTTCCCTACCCAGTGGTGAGCTAGAAAAGGCTGTTCTTTCAGCCTCCAGGAGGATGAGTGTGTTTTTAGACATTTTGTATGTAAGATTATTTTAAATTAAACCCTGATTTATTACAATGTTCAAGAAACAATTTACCTTAATTAGATAATTAGAAGTTAATATGTCAAAGGAACTCTATTCTTTGCCATAGTTACCTTAAATCTGTGTCATAAACCCACAGACATTGACCTTGGTTATTTCTTGCCATAAATGATGTACCAGGGAGTAATGTTTGATAATCACTGAGTGAGCTTCTTCCTGCCTTATAGGTTTTGAGATTAGGAAAGTGGAACTTAGAAAACTCAAGTCATGTTCATAAGTAATCACAGAGCCAGAGCAGAATTCTACCTTCTGTAACTTCTGGTCCTTCTGATGAAGACCCAGTACCACAGTTACTGGGCAGACTCTGGAGAGAGGAGTCTCCCTGATCCCATCTGTTCCAGCTCTTTACTGGAAGAAATTGGTCTCTGGATTAATGATGCCTGGTTCTCTTATAAGAGTCAGATCTCCTTTACTTCCCATTCCCTTTCCTAGCCTCCTGCAGTACTTCTTCCCCCACCCTAAAAATATAGAGTTGGGTTTCTTACTAAATGTTCCACTCATAATGGTATTCACTCATTTTTACTCAAAAATATTTATCAATTTCCAACTGTGTGCCAAGTTCTAGTCTAGGGTATAAAACTTACTGACACAATTAAATAATCCTGTCATTGGGGCACCGGGGTGGCTCGGTGGGTTAAAGCCTCTGCTTCAGCTCAGGTCATGATCCCAGGGTCCTGGGATCAAGTCCCACATCGAGTCCCACATCGGGCCCTCTGCTCAGCAGGGAGCCTGCTTCCCCTCCTCTCTCTCTGCCTGCCTCTCTGCCTACTTGTGATCTCTGTCTGTCAAATAAGTAAATAAAATCTTTAAAAAATAAGTAAATAAATAAATAAATAAATAATCCTGTCATCTTTCCCCTCAGAGAGCTTGTACTCACCAAAGGAGAGAGTTCCCTCTATTTCCATATCTAATCCTACCAGATATATCTACAACAAATGACAGAAGTAAAGCCGGAAATAAATTTATTTGGTAAATATTTGGTGATTGGCATTGTGACAAATTTGGGTCAGTCCCTGTAAGAGCTGTGTTAAGACTGGATTCATCATCTATATGCATCTTGAGGATTTCATCTCTTCTCCTTTTGACGGTATACACTGCCCCTTTCTTTACCTGTGTGTTCATGTGGAACATAATAAAGATTAAGGCTGTCCCAAGCCTCTGAGGCTTGAAATGGTAATAAGACAAAATGACCCATGGGTGTCCTGGCTCTAGGGCTTCAGTGGTAGGGATTTTCTCCCCTAAAAACAAGTTCCTTCTCTGTTTTTCTTGCTGCCTTATGTTTTCCTATATTATTGTGAAGAAACAAACAAGATCCCATGTTCACATTTATTGATATATTTTATAATAGTAGAGACAAAATCAGAAAGCTAGAGTTCTCTTGCACATAGATTTCATAAGAGGCCATGTGATTTTTCATATAGATTTAATTTTTCCAGTTGGGAGATTATAATTTATGACATTTATATAGCATGTTAGGATTGACACAATGCTTTCACAAATATCATTTTATTAGGTCCTTACAACATTTCTGGGAGATGGAGGACACAAGCACCTCTTTTAGTCTGATAGAAACATGTTTATGCAATATTAAATACTATGTTATCACTGTACTGTATATTGCTTATATAAGTTTGAGCAACTTCTTGTATGTAAGAAACTAGCATCTAATAAGACATTCAGATGTGTGGACAGATAACTAAAATAAAATGTGGTATATAGTTCCCACTATCATGATACCATTTTACATTCAGGTTCAAATGAACACTAGAGTTTGTAATTATTATTGAGGATGTTTACAGCCAAGTCTCTACATGCAGAAATCAAGAGTCTATTACTTCTAAGATAATGCTTGAGCTGAAATTTAAAAGAAGATGACAAATTCACTAGGAAAATGTGAGGAGAGAGGAGGACATCTTTAGGGGGAAAACAAAATAGCGCAAAAGCATGGCAGCATTCAATTGTTTTAACACTGTGTATTTATGCAACTTCAGTTTCTAGATCATGTTAGCTATTTCACCATAAACCGTGGGGTCATGCTCACTGTTCTTTCCATAAGATTCCTTCTCTCCAGTTGGAAATGCCTGTGTTCTGTCACAATGCTTTGACTTCTTTAATGGAAGGGAACCAAACCAATTACCCCTTTCTCAAATGTGAGCTCGAAATAAATCATCTTTGATAGTCTTAATTCCAAGTCACATGTTTCAAGGGGAGGAATGTCTCCTCAATAGGACATTGCAACAGCTGTGATCATGGCATTAATATCACAATAATCAAATGTAATTAGGCAAAAATACACTAACTTACCATGGGTTCCACTATTGAATTGGGCGTTTATGCTAAATGAACTTTGATTCCTGGTTTCATTTGGTAATTTATCTCATTCTCCTCTCCTATTTGAAAGGAAAACCAGCCAACTTTCTCTGATCATATGCAAGCTAAGCCAGAGCTAAAATAATGAAGGATGGTCAATTTGTAAGCAAACTATTATCACTGTCAGGTCCAGATTGATTTAGGGCAAATTTATCAGGGAGATAAATTTGGGCCATAATTAACTCATCAGAGCAGACTTTTTAACATGTTTCTAAGGCTGGTTAGAGGGTGCAGTCTCTTGTTCAGAGTCCGTGTTCTTACTTTGGATGCTCTGGTAATTTTTTTTTTTTTTTTTAGATTTTATTTATTTGTCAGAGAAAGGGAGAGAGTGAACATGTGCACAAGCAGGGGGAGCAGTCGGCAGAGAGAGAAGCAGGCTGCCCATAGTGAGGAGCCGTATGCGAGACTCAATCCCAGGACTCTGGGATCAAGACCTGAGCTGAAGGCAGACGCTTAACTGACTGAGACGCCCTGGTGTCCTGATAATTTTATAATTGTGGTTAGAAACAGTAGAAGTCATTGACTTTCTATATGGGGCAAATCTGTTTGTAAATAGAGGCTTAAAAAAAAAAACTTATTTTGAAACCATATTTGACTATGAAGGACATTGTTTTGGCTTAGATCATGAATTTATTTAAGATGGTTGTGGAGTGGTAGGGGCTGGTTGGTTTGGGTTGACACAGTTGAACTATCACAGATCTTGTCTTGGTACTACTGGTTTGCCCCATTTCCACTCTGGGCACAGCTAACAACATCCAACTGCTTATCACCATTGTACACACCCTGCCAATGATCCCATGAGAAACAGCATTCATTGGTTCAATGGCATTTTCCCAGCAAACTGGGACTCAACTTTTCCTCATTTCTTATTCAATTTCAGTAATTTGCCCATTTCTGAAAAATATGAGAAGCTTCCAACTTTTCCCTTTCTACTCTAGACTCATTGAACATTTCCAAAATGGGAAGCCTGTCACAGTCACTGATTTCATAAATTATCCATTTCTCCAACAAATAAGTACTACTTCATACTCAAGAAAAATAAAAATACCTAAGGGCTCAGCACACAGGTTGATCCTTACTCTCCTACCCCCACTCCTAACCTCCTATCCAGTAATAGTGGGGCTATCTCCAGGCCGACGGTTCTTAGGAGAAAGTACATCAGGTACAATGGCTGGTGGGTATTTACGGACCCGAAGTGAATAACCTATGTTAAAAATTTTTATAATTTAAAAAATAAAATGTTTTTAATATAGATTTACAAAGACAAAGCTGGAGACCTGGCTTTTGGATGGATGTTTTGGAGTATATTTTGTTTCTAGTTTTTCAGTATAGGCTGGAGTCTTATTTATGACAACTAAAAATAAAATTCAAAATGAAATTACCTGTTTCTCTGTAGGGTCCCACACGCAACCCCTGCATTCTCAGACTATTAACAGCTTATACGGTTCTTAGTAATGATGTCTCAACTATGACATACACATTTAAAGGGCTTCATGATTGCTTCAGATGTTTCTCAGTCTAGAGACTGTCAAACATTATATGGAAGGGGTTTGATATTGGAATAGGGAAATGATAGATGCCAAATTCCAAGTTTCATTTAGAGATTGGGATTGCAATTTTGAAATTAATTGCTAAGAAATATTACGTTCATCCCAGAGGACAGGGCCAGTCCTACAAGTAAAAAAAAACTCTCAAAAAACAAAACAGACAACAACAAAACAATTTTGAAAAAAAGGTGATAAAATTGGGAAAGGGAGGTACACTGTATAAACAGTATTGAAAGAAGGTAGAAGATGGTTGATGGGGAGGTTTCCATGATGAGGACGGGATATACCGGGGGTGCCAGGCAGAAGCATGAAGGAAAATAACAAAAATAAATGTGCTTTGTTCTGTTAGTGGAACTTCTTAAACTGTATCTGCCATTAGGGCCCAGGAATATGGTGCTCTATAAAGACAGTGTATTTGCAGGTATATTTTACTAAGACCTGTTTATTCAGCCAGACCTAAATCTAAGGGCTTTACATAATATGTAACCTCTAAACACAAGAATCGCACTCCCGTTTTATGGATTAAGTAACAAAAGTCATAACATAAATGTATAAATTCAGGCATATAGGCTTAAAAACTCAGTTTCATTACTTTATAGTCCCATTTGTTACTAGTGAAATGCCTTAAGAATATTGTTAAAACTCTGTCTGCCGTGACAAATGAGCATATGATAAAATTTCATATAAGCACTTAATGCAACTGTTTACATGCATGTAATGAGTATACAATCTTAGCCCTTGAGGGTTTTACTAGACTTGCTTTGGGTGGGGGGCGAGTGAGGGGGACTGGGGAGAAGTACTTTCAATTTCAAGATGATCTTCAATTCTATGTTCTGCAGTGTCTGGTGAGACTATCTGTGCCTGCAGGGTTAGTCTGGCCTTCTTCTTTACATCCAAGCACACTTTACAGCCTGCCATGAATTAGGATTACTTAGGCTCATCTATCTTTTCTGTATTAGATTGTGAGCTCTTAGACAGGACTCTGTGTCATTTATTTCCCCGTATCCCACAAAGCATTCTGCACTGTGCCTTCTCATATATAATAGAAATTCAATAAAAACTTGTGAAATGGAAGGGAAGAAAATGTGTCGTATTTCTCTCATAAATGCCTCTCTCCCTCTCCTTTCTCTCCTTCAGTTTGGCTAGTAGTCTCTATCTAAAGAGACCTCTTTATATAGAGTGATTGCAGGTTGGCCACAAAAGTGATTGCATGTAGGTTTATTTACTTCAAATTGGATTTTTTTTAAATTTATTTTATTTTTTTAAAAGATTTTATTTATTTGACATAGAGAAAGATCACAAGCAGGCAGAGAGGCGGGCAGAGAATGGGGGGGAAGCAGGCTCCCTGCTGAGCAGAGAGCCTAATGTGGGGCTCGATCCCAGGACCCTGAGATCATGACCTGAGCCAAAGGCAGAGGCCTAATCCATTGAGCCACCATCAACCTTACATCAGCAGCTTTGCCACACTGAATTTAAAGCCATGAAGCAATGAAAAGTAACAGGTTATGTGCACGGATGTCAAGGTGGTGACCACAAGAAACAGTTACATAGATGAGCTGTACTTAACAAATTTCAGAAATCTGGCCCAATCCTCCTGATTTAGTGGCAAACTGTCCTCCATCATCACTGAAAAGTTCAATACAACTAAAACCAGGTCTTCCTAGTTCATTTAGGCAGAGATGAGCTAAAAGAAAGGAGTGTTCAAGATTCCTGATGTCTTCCAGATCCTGATCCAAGTTCCTACCAAGGCCCTCCCAGCTCTGTGACCCATCTTTCGGTTCCAGGTGCCTCCATTTGTTCTTCCGTTACATTCTCCTCACTTAAGAGATTTTCAGTGATAGCGACTTTCAACCAAAGCAGACTGAACAGAAGACACATAAATAAGCCTCATGAAT
This sequence comes from Mustela erminea, assembly GCF_009829155.1. Lineage (NCBI taxonomy): Eukaryota > Metazoa > Chordata > Mammalia > Carnivora > Mustelidae > Mustela > Mustela erminea. Next base: position 71,222,513 of record NC_045627.1, read on the forward strand.
GTGTGGTTCAGACCATGGTTGAAATAGGAATTCAATGGAAAAAATCAAGTGTATGTGACCCACTTCAAAGTGGGCACTTGAATTGAGCCCTACCTAAGTCTGAGAAATATGCACATAGCCAGAGGAGGAAAGCAGGCACTGCAAGTAGTTAAGGTCACCATGATTGGAGGTAAAGAGACCTGAGGCCGATCTTGTTTACACACAGGTTTTATGCTATGAGCTGAGTGTTTATGTCTCGTTACCCCCACAAATTCACTTATTGAAGTCCTAATCCCCAACATGATGGTATTAGAGATGGGGCCTTTATGAGCTTAGCCATGGCATAAGGTTAGAGCCCTCTGGAATGAGATTAGTGCACTTACAAGAAAAGACACAAGAGAGATGGTCTCTTAGCTATTTAAGGAAGGAGAAGAAGGCAGCCTAGTGCCAACCAGGAAGAGGATCCTTAGCACACATCAAATGTGCTGGCTCTTTCATCTTGGACTTTCCAGACTCCTTAACTGTGAGGAATAAGTTATTGTTGTTTAAGCCATCCAGTGTCCATAATTTTGGTTATGGCAGCCTAGTAGACTCAGATAGGTTAGTATAAATGTTAATATGTATTCATATAGCTGTAGATCATGATTGTTGCTGATGGTCATACTGACTTTGAAAATGTCGGTGGTGCAATCTATCACGACCTAAATGATAGCCTTAGCTTTCGAATAACAATTAGATCCCTGTGCATTTAATCTGGCTTATTTTGCAAAATACTGTAACAAAATGAGAGTCTAGTATGGAAAAAAAAACATAAAGATAAGGATGCATAGTTCGATGCTTATAACAAGCAGATTGATGACAGGAGTTAGGTGATACTGGGCATCTGAATGTCTCCAGGCTACAGTGTTTTTCATCAGCACACTACAGATAATAAAGCATACTTCATTCATTAAATGTAAAAATTAAGTGAAATCTAAATTCAAGGTCCCTAGTATAGTTCACCAAAGACTTTAAGTAGAAGTGATCATCTTCCTCATTTCGTCAGCAATGTAGGTACATAATATCAGAATTGCAACACATCACTGATCATCATCATAGAAAAAGTACAAGTAGCTTATAGTGACACAGAGATCGTTACTGTTGAACAATGATAAAAATGCATTCTAAGTATTATGCTTAAGATTTTACGTGTATTCTATTATTTAATCTTCACAACAACCCTGAGAAAAAGAAAATCCAGTACACGTTTGTCCTTGTAGAGATTTTCCAGGTAGTAACTCTGGGACTGGAATTATGGCCAGTTTGTTTAGAGTCTGGACCAGTGGCTGAGGCTGTGCTGTGAGATGGGGTTAAGTTTTGTCATGGAAACAAATACTGTTCCTCAAACCAAATCAAAGAATATTCGTGTTTAATGAAAGCCTTACAGCAAGTTCAGGAGAACATGCATTGGTTCTATTGGGAGGTGATGAATGTATGGGTGGTAGAGCTTTGATAAATATTGGCTGATATGCCGTGACTCAGGAATATAAGAAGAAAGAATGCATGATTTGGTCAAATGTAATATAAAGCAGGAAACTTGGTCAGCTATACTGAGATCATTTGTATGACAATCCCCTACCCTACAAATCACTTGACATCTCTGGCCTTGTGTTTCTTTGCTGTAATGGATAATGAGTTTTCTCAAATGTATAATACAAGAAAATTGCTCTAAATTCTTGATTCCCAAACCTGGTATATATTAGAATCACTTGCTAAGTGTTTTTTAAAAACCGTTGCCTAGGTTTTAGCAAAATAATTTAAATAATCTCTGGAGGATGGTGTCTGGTCATAGATGTTTAGGTTTTGGAACTACTGAGAAGGATGGCTTAAAGGTTTATTTTAGGTCTAAGATTCTTTATACATACTCAGTAGGAAAAAGTGGAGAAGAGTCCAGTGTATTTTTGATACTTGAAAGTCAATGAAAAAATTGCAGTTCGAGTAGAAATAATGAAAGCCTGCTTATTTTGAGAAATAATGTGTGATGCTTATACCCATGTGGTGGTATTTTCTGCAATTCTGGATGGAAGATCTGGAATTCCTAATCTAAATTGACCTACTGAGATAGTTTTTGAACTCATTTATTTAGTAAATATTGGTGGAGTAACTAATATGCATGAGCCCTGGGGGCTCAGTATAGTAATCAGAAATAATGATTTGTTATAAACCTATCTGCGAGAAATGTACTGTCTCTCTGGTAAGGAAGAGTGTTTTAAGTGTTTTTTAAGAAAGGTGTTTTGCAAAGTTTTGCAAATTTGCAAAACAAAGATGTTTTGTGAAATAGGTCCCTAATTTTTTTGCAGAGGCATCAGGAAATACTTGATGAAGTAAATTGTTACTCTCTAACTGTTTATACCCCACCCTCCATTCAAATGTTAAATATCTAATCCCAAGTGCGAAGGTATTTGGGGGGGGGGAGCTTTGGAAAGTATTTTAGGTTAGATAAAGTTATTAAGAGGGACTCTCATGATGGGATTACTGACTTTATAAGATAAGACAGTTTGGAGTTTGCTCTCTCTCCCCGTGCATTCACAAAGAAAGGGCTATGTGAACTCAAAACATGGTGATGGTCTAGAAAACAGACCCCAGGATTATGTTCTCTACCTTGCTGTCACTGTGATCTTGGATTTTGTATCTTCTAGAAGTGTGAGAAATATATATATATATATATACATATATATATATATATGTATATATATATATATACACACACACACATACACACACACATATATATGTGTATACACATATATATGTGTGTGTATATATATGTATTTTTTTTAATTTAAGAAATGAGCTTCTGTTGTTAAAGAAGTCTGGTATATTGCTATGTCATCCCAAGAATTCTAAGACATCAGTAGTATTTGATTTGGACACTTAAAGAAGGGTTGTAAACCACACAAACATACAGAAATGCAGAACTCAGGACCGGGACGAGTATGTTCACACAATATTGCTGAGTAACAAAAAACTGTTGCATCTGGTTGATTATAATGTAAGTTGGATGAAAACAGAAATTCCATCTCTCCTGGCTGTCCTGTTTGTCCTCAGCACTAGAGAAGGGCTTGGCATATAATAAACCATCAATATATGCTTCATAAAAAAGAGACCTAGAAATAAGTGCATGGGAAATAGTAACTTGTTTAATTTGTCTCCGATCACATTTTAAAGCAGAATAATGGCAGTCAGGGCTAGACAGTTTGTCTTTTGCCAAGTCGTATCAATTAGTCCAGTAGAGGAAATGGGATGGACTAAAATAAGTGTAATTGACATTTGAGGAAAAAAAATATTAAACAAGTTTTCTTTCTTTTTCCTGGTGTCGTCGACCTTCTCTGTAAGAGATGGGCTGACATTAGCATTCATTTGACCTTCCTAAGCTCTGTATCCATAAACCAACCAGGGGACATTTATACAACACTGATATTTAAGCCATATACATAGAGAATTTCTGGTGGAAAAAAAAAAAAGTCACGTATTCCTAAGACAGGGCATTCTTAGTACTTTCTCACTTACCACTAAATCGATAGATACTACCAGTAAGAGTGTCTCTTGGAAGGTTTGCTTTAATAGTATTCTATTACTATCATGATGGTAGTGGTAGTGATATTAATAATTAATTTTGGTTGCTGGGCGCCTGGGTGGCTCAGTTGGTTAAGCATCTGCTTTCTGCTCAGGTCATGATCCCAAGGTCCTGGGATCAAGCCTCCTGTCTAACTCCTTGCTCAGCAGGAAATCTGTTTCTCCCTCTACCTCCCTCCCCCTGGTTTGTTATCTTCACTCATAAAAAGTACAATCTTAAAAAAAAAAAAAAGTTTTGGTTACCTTGATGGCTCCACAAGTTTCCCAGCTATTTGGTCAAACCTTATCCTGAGTGTTTCCATGAGAATTTTTCTTTTTTTTCCTTTTTAGATGAATATTTAATAGGTAGACTGAATAAAGCTGATTGTCCTCCCTCATGTGGGAGAACCTCATCAAATTAGTAGAAGTTTTAAATAGAACAAGAAGATTTAGCATCCTTCCTGTACCAGAGAGTTCTTCCTGCCCACCTGCCTTAAAATTGGGATGTCAGATTCTTTTCTGCCCTTGTACTCAAACTAAAACGTCAGTTCCTCTGGGTCTGGAGTATGTCCGTTTTTAGACTACACCCTGGCTCGTGGGCCTTTATACTCAGACTAGAACTAAACCGTCAGCTCTCTTGGAACCCTTGTTTGCCGGCCCCATAATCTCATGAGCCAGTTCCTTAAATCTCAAAATAAATACCTCATTTTTGCCATTTATCTGAAGGATCTTGATTTACGCAGTGATAATGATCAAATTTTCTAGTAACCACTAATTGTGAAGTTTCTTTGATTTAAAAGAATGGAAAAGGAAGCAAATATATTGCCATTTCCCAAATTTTTTGGTTTAATAAGAACCTTTCATAAACTTTAGACCCGTTCATTGCTCTAAAAGCAGACCAAAGTGTGCAATATCCTTTTCTGTTAATACAATAGGGCAACCCTGAATGTAGATGTCGATACCTTTAAATTCTGATTTAATATTTCTAAAAGGTCCGCTTCTTCTGAATTGCAGGGTACAAATGAATACACATGCATAGAAGTTCTTCATTGGAGATGAATTTTTCCTTGAGGGTGGGGAAAGAAAAGATATTTAAACCGAATTCTGTTTAAGAACTTATTCCAACTAGGACATATGTGTTTAGTTTGCAGAGAGGGTAAAGTAAGAAAATTTTGAGCAGATTATGAGTAAATATTTTTTTCCCAAGATTGAAACAAGACTCTGACATGGGTTCTGTGCCCATGGGCCTCTAATAATAGATGCTATTTATTAAGAGTCTTAAGCACCCAACAGCACTAGATTCCCATTTACTTGTTGCAGTAATAGTATGCTCATCCTTGTATTCATCGCTCTCTTGTAGGTGAGAAAACAGAGGCCCAGGAAGGTCAAATGACTCATTTTAAGTTACACAGTGGTAATTATTTTAAATGCAAGCTCCAGCTATAGTCTCTGTCTCCCAGTATGGAGAAAAAAGCCTTCCTGGAAAAGACCATTGTTTGCTTACTTTATGAGAAGCACTTACCATAATACAAGTTCTTTTTATCTGCTTGAGCACAAAATTCTATTTCAAATCCTTTTTCTTTCTTCTTTCTTCTTCTTCTTCTTTTTTTTTTTTTTTTTTTTTTTTTTTTTTTTAATTGGATGTGGCCATTTGATGGAGTTCTGGAGAGTGGAATGTGGAAGACCTTTTAGACCTAACTTCTGAAATAAAGTAGCCTCTGAAAGTCCTCTATATGCCTGTCCTCCTGTGGCTGGTGGGAATCCAGACAACCACAAAGAGAATTGTGACAGCCACGTGTTGAAAATGGTAAATCTTGGGGCCGTCAGGGCCTGTGGAGAAGGCTCTCACCACTAACCTATTTTGTTGCTCATTTCTGTTACGTAAACAAGAACTATTAATTTTGCTTGAACCATCACATTCTGGATGTCTATTTTTTTCTGTACCATGCATCCTATTTCAATTCCCTATTTTGAGCATTTTTTAAAGATTTTATTAAGAGAGAGAGCATGAGAGGGGGAGGATCAGAGGGAAGGGGGCAGGAGGAGAATAAGACTCCTCCCTGAGCGCAGAGTCCAGTGCAGGGCTAGATCCCAGGACCCTGAGATCATGACCTGTGAGGAAACCAAGAGTGAGATGTTCAACTGACTGAGCCACTCTGGGCCCCCAACCCTGTTTTGAGTTTTAACTGTGGAAGCTCACTGGGCTCCACCATCAGGACCTCAGTTGCCTGACTGAAATATCCGTGATGTGTTCTCCCCCATCTCCATCCTGGCAAGCTGCTGAGTGACTCAAGCTTGTATCCTTGGGATGAGCACAGCCCAGAGGGGGCCACGTATCAGCATTCCCCTCAATTCCTCAATTAGCTGAAATGAAAGGTCAAAATCTTTCAGGCAAAATATACAGTCATTTCCAAGAAGGCGCTGACTCTAACTCTCTCTGAGGAGGCTGTGTTCAAGTGCAGGTAACAGGGCATTTCCATCCATACAGATTTTTAGTCATTACATTAAAGATGACAGGAAGATCGTAAACCCCCCATATACCAGATGCAACTCATAAATGTATGGGAAGTGAGTACAGATTTTCAGAGCAAGGTTCCTGGTATCCTAAGAGTCATGACACACTATGCTGTCACAAGCAGTCAGTGATAAATTTGAGTGAATAAAGAAAGCTTCTGGCAAACGCAAATTTATCATTAGCCCAATAGCTACACTCCCTCTACAGACTTTTCAATTTTGAAGGACACTTGTGGTGGCTACTTCCAAGAATCAGCGAAAACTATTAATGCTGAAATGCTAACCAGCAATTGAACATTCTTTATAAGAATTAAATGTGTTGTGTACAAAATGCTGAGCTAATCGGCTAGGTGAGCTGCAAGGGTGATCTCCCTGAATCCCACCAATATGTTATGAAACCTTCTTATAGAAAGAAGGGGGGATGCCTGGGTGGCTCAGTGGGTTGGGGCCTCTGCCTTCGGCTCAGGTCATGATCCCAAGGGTCCTGGGATCGAGCCCTGTATCGGGCTCTCCGCTTGGCGGGGACCCTGCTTCCTCCTCTCTCTGCCTGCCTCTCTGCCTACTTGTCATCTCTGTCTGTCAAAAAAAAAAAAAAAAAAAGGAATTTTAAAAAGAAGGGAACTGAATCACAGGTTCAGCACTGTAGGTGGAGGCATAGGATATACACCAAGGAAGCTCTGATGATGAAGGTCTAACCTGTAACCTCCTTCATGCTTTTCTGACCCTTGTCAAGGATGGTGTGAAGAGTCAACCAATAGAGAAAGCCTGTCTCTCACACATTTTCCTGTCTACAGAGAATGTGGTTCTTCCCAGGCGACCACACGATGTGTGTGACTCCTTGCCTTTACACTGTTACAAATTCTGCTCTCCTATTCACTTGAATTGTTACTTACCAACTGAGAGATGCTGTAAAGGGGCTTTGAAAGTGCTTGGGTTTTATCTCCCTGGAACCCCACCCCCCAACAAAGTGCTCCAATTAGCTTTGGTATCTAGGGATAAGGCAAAGACTTCATGTGACAGTATATCTGGCTAAGTTCTCCTTGGACTACAGAATAAAAGGCAGATCTTTATTTTGGCTTTCAGGGCCATTAATCTTCGGGCCTTCTCTAACCTTTCCAGTGTAATCCTCGACTCTCTTCTTGATAGGCCACATGCTGTAATCTTACCTGGATTGTTTTAAGGCCAGGAGACCCCAGGTGACATTCTGAAGAATTATGCACAGCTGGGAACATAGAGGGCTATGGGGGTGCACAGCTGGGAACATAGAAGGCTATGAGGGAGTAAGAGGACATAACACTTGCTTGAATTAGTTTGGATATGTTGAATGTGATTTGTTGGATATGATTCTTTATTTGACTGAGTCCAGTGTTTTTACAACTAATCTACTTAAAATAATGGTTGTATTTTTTTAGTAATAAAAAAATGCAAAGCTAATTTGTTCCACGAACTTTATGCCATTTTTTTATGGCACTGGGAAGTCAGGGGACCAAGACACAGGCTATCATAGTGTCATGAGACCTTAATCTTGATGAGGAATAGAATTAGTTACTGAGTGAAGGGAACTTTTTGTTTGTTTTTCTCTCCTTTGGACCATTATTAAGCTGTATACAAACACATATACTTAGAGTAAAATTTTAAAGCCATGAAATATTTACAATATCATGTATATGACAGATGACATATAGTACATTACTTAACAGTTTAGTAAATTATAGATACAGGCTCTCAAATTGATGCTTTCAAGCAATCGCATCAATGCAATCAAACCTTTCCTTAACAGCCCTTTATCTGGAGATTTTTTATTTTTATTCTGAAAGCTGTTGTTTTCTACACACCTTTTAGAAGGCAGAAATAAATTTAGGTTGTAACACTTTCTGACAGCCATTTGAGCACGTTCTGTCTTTTGGCTGTATTATTTTTCTACTTTCCTCCGGTTCCTTTCAGACTATGGCTACCTCATGAAAGGATATCTCTAAGAACCTATTTGCTAAATGAATAAAATATTTTTAGGGTATATTTCACAAAGTTCTTAGTAACTTCCCCACGGTTTTGGTGTCTCAATGAAAGGGCTAGCTAGCTATGTCAATAAAGTCTTAGTCCCTGGGAAGTAACAAGTAGGTAGTCCTAGGCATTGTTTAAATTGAAACATGTCAGGAGCCTTGTTTGTAGATTACTTAAAGTGTGTTTATTTATTTTTATGTTTTATTCCTTTTTTTCTTTAAGTCATTGTGTCTCTGCTACTTTTTTGTTATTTTTGGAAAATGTCTATTCAGGTCATCTGTCCTAAGCTGGATTTGTGTGTGTGTGTGTGTGTGTGTGTGTGTGTGTGTGCGCGCGTTGAGTTGTATAAATTCTTTATATATTTTGGATATTAACCCCTTATCAGATTAACCACTTGCAAATATCTTCTCCTATTCTGTAGTTTGCCTTTTCAATTTGTTGATGGTTTCCTTCACAGTGCAAAACCTTTTATTTTGGTATGGTTCCAGTAGTTTATTATTTATTTTGCTCCCTTGTCTGGCAAGACACATCTAGAAAAATGTTGCTAAGGCCAATGTATGAGAGATTACTGTCTAAGCTTTCTTTGAGGAGTTTTATGGCTTCAAATCTCACATCTGGGTCTTTATTTTGAGTTAATCTTTATGTATTATATAAGAAAGTGGTCTGGTTTCATTCATTTGCATGTAGTTATCCAGTTTTCGCAACATAAATTTTAAATAAACTGCTTTTCCCCCATTGTATATTTTTGCCTCCTTTATTGTAGATTAATTGACTTTAAAAAGTATGGGTTTATTTCTGAGCTCCCTATTCTGTTTCATCAATCAGTATGTCTGTTTCTTTGCCAGTACCATATTATTATAGCTTTGTAGTGTATCTTGAAATTTGGAATTCTGATATCCCTGACTTTGTTCTTCTTCAAGATTGTTTTGTTTAAGGGGGGGTCTTTGTGGTTCTGTTTAAATGTTAGGGTTATTCTAGTTTTGTGAAAAAATACTGTTGGTATCTTAACAGGAATTGCCTCATCTGTAGATTGCTTTCGGTAGAATGGACATCTTAACAATGTTTAACAAGCATGACATACCTTTCTATTGGTTTGTGTTTTCTTCAGTTTCTTTCATGAGAGTCTTACAGTCTTCAGAGCATGTCTTTCACCTTCTTGGTTAAGTTTATTCCTAGATATCTTATTATTTATGGTGCAGTTATAAATAGGATTGCTTTTTAAATTTTTCTTTTATTTTGTTATTTGTATATAGAAAACAATTTATTTGTATCAGTTTTGTATCCTGAACCTTTACTGAATTCACTTATTCTAATAGTTTTTTGGTGGAGTCTTTAAGGTTTGTGTGTATGTGTGTGTGTGTGTGTGTGTGTGTGTGTAGTATCACATGAATCACTTCTAGTTCTTAATAATTTATTATTTATTTAATGTGGTCTAATTGCTCTGCTTAGGACTTTGAGTACTACGTTGAATAAAAGTGATGACTGAATATCCTTGTCTCGTTCCTGATCTTAGGGAAAAAGCTTTGATTTTCACCGTTATGATGTTGGTAATGGGTTTGTTGTATGTGGTCCTTATTGTGTAGAGGTATGTTCCCTCTAAACCAATTTTGTTGTGTTTTTTTTTTGTTTTTTCATGAACCGAAGTTGAATTTTATCAGATGTTTTTTCTATATCTGTTGAGATGATCATTTTTATCCTTAATTTGTTAATATCATGTATTATGTTGAGTGATTCGAGCGATATTTAACCATCCTTACATCCTTGAAATAAGCCCATTTGATCATAGTGAATGACCTTTTCAATGTATTGTTCAATTGGGTTACTAATAATTTGTTGAGACTTTTTGCATTTGTATTCATTGGGAATATTGACCCATAGTTTTCTTTTTTGGAGTGTGTTTGCCAAATTTGGTGTCAGAATAATGCTGGCCTCCTAGAATGAATTGGGAAGTTTTTCTTCCTCTCCTGCTTTATGGAATAGTTTTAGAAGAATAGTTATTAACTCTGACCTGTTTGGTTGAGTTTACCTATGAAGCCATGTGGTCCTAAACTTTTGTTTGTTGGTGGGTTTCGTTACTGATTCAATTTCATTAGTAGTATTCGGTCTACTCAGATTTTCTATTGATTCCTGTTCAAGTTCCAAAAGCCATGTGTTTCTAGGATTTGATGCATTTCTTCTAGGTTGTCCAGTTTGTTGGCATGTAATCTTTCATAACACTCTCTTATAATCCTTTGTATTTCTATGATGTTGGTTGTTACTTTTATTTCTGATTTTATTTGATTCTGCTTTCTTATTGAGTCTGGCTAAAGTTTTATCAGTTTTTATCTTTTCAGAGAACCAGTTCGTGGTTTCATTGATCTTTTCTATCGATTTTTTTTTTAGTCTCTATTTCATTTATTTCTGCTCTGATCTTTATTATGTCCTTTGCTCTACTAACGTTGGGCTTTGTGTGTTCTTTCTCTGTTTCTTTCGGTGTAAGATTAGGTTGTGATTTTTCTTGTTTCTAGAGGTAAGCCTGTTTCTCTATAAACTTCCCTTTTAGAAATGTTTTTCTATATCCCCCAAATTTGGGGCCATTGGGTTTCCATTTTCATTTGTCTCCAGGTGTTTTTTTGTTTTGTTTTGTTTTTAATTTACTCTTTGATTTGCTCTTTGACCTGTTTATTGTTCAGTAGCATGTTCTTTTGCCTCAGTATGTTTGTGTTTTATCTAGGTTTTTTTTTCCTTGTAATTTTCTTTTTTTTTCTAGCTTCATACAGTGGTAGTCAGAAAAGATGCTTACATTTATTGAGGCTTGTTTTGTGACATAAAATGAGATCTACCCTAGAGAATGATCCATGTGCACGTGAAAAGAATGTGGTTTCTCCAGGTTTTTAGATGGAGTATTTGTGTATATCTGCTAAGCCCACCCGGTCTCATGTGTCATTCAAAGTCACTCATTGTTTCCTTTTGTCTGGATGATCTTTCCAGTGATATAAATGGTATGTGAAAGTCCCCTACTGTTATTTTCCCTTTATGAGTGCTAATATGTTTTCATGTATTTAGATTCTCTAGTGTGGGGTGCCTAGATCTTTTAATTGTTACATCTTCTCTTTGAATTGATCCCTTTATCATTATGCAATACCACATGTTTTTCTCTTAGTCCAGTCTTTGTTTTAAAGTATTATGTCTGATGTAAGTAATGGTAACCTAGCTTTTTTTTTTTTTTTTAAATCCCAGTTGCATTGAATTTCCTTCCCCATCCTTGTACATTAAGTTTGTGTGTGTCATTAGGTCTGAAGTGAGTCTGTTATGGACAGCACATAGCTCTTGTTTTTTTTTATCCCTTCAGTCACCCAAGGTCTTTTGATTGGAAGGTTTATATCATTTAAATTTAAAATAATTATTGATAGATATCTCCTTATTACCATGATGTTGTTTGGTTGTTTTTTGTTTTGTTTTGTTTTGTTTTAGGTCTTCTCTGTTCCTTCCTTCTCTTGCTCTCTTCTCTTGTGTTGGATGACTCTTTAGTGTCATGTTTGAATTCCTTTCTCTCTCTCTCTCTCATTGTTCTTCTATCCATTAGATGTTTTTGGTTTGTCGTTACTATGAGGCTCTTCTATAACATCCTAGGTATGAAGCAGTCTATATTTAGTTAATGGTTACTTATCTTGGAACACATTGTAAAAGCATTATATTTTGACTCATCCCCCCTTTATGTATATGATGTCATATTTTACATCATTTTGTTTCATGAGTTCCTTATTATTTTAGATGTAAATTTACTACTTTTGTCTTTTAACCTTCAACAAACTTTGTAGGTGATTGTACTGATCTACTACTATCTTTACCGTATGTCACCTTTAACTTGCGATTTTACCCCCTTTTATGCTTCCAGTTATGACCTTTTCTTTTCCAACTTAAATACCCTTTAATCATTCTTTTAAGGTTCCTTTAACTTTAACTCCTTTAACTTTTGTTTGGGGAGCTCTTTATCTCTCCTTCACTTGTAAATAATGATCTTGTTGTGTACTGCATTCTTGGTTGTCTTTTGCTGTTGTGTTTACCTTTCAGAACTCAGGTTTTATCATGCCACTCCTTTCTGGCCAGCACTATTTCTGCTGAAAATTAGCTATTGGTCTTATGAGGTTTTCCTTGTACATAAAGAGATGCTTTTATTTTGCTCCTTTTAAAATTTTCTCTACCACTATTTTTTTTTTTGTCATTTTTATTTATTGTGTGTCTTAAATATGGACCTCTTGGGGCTTATCTTGTTTGGGGCTCTCTGTACTTTCTGGATATGGATGTCTGTCTCCTTCTTCAGGTTCAGGAACTTTCTGCCCTCTTTCTCACTTTTCTCCTTCCGGGACCCCAAAGTTCAGATGTTATGCTTGATAATGTCCCAGAGATCCCTTGACCTATCTCCATTTTTTTCCCCTTTTTTTTTCCTGTTTTCTGTTCAGCTTGGGGTTTTCTGTTATCTTGTCTTCCAGATGAATGAATCGTCTAATCTGCTATTCATTTCCTCTGCTGATTCTTTCATTTTAGTGATAATATTCTTCAATTCTCACTGGTTCTTTTTTATAATTTCCCTTAAGTTCTCTCAGGTCTGTTGAGTCTATTTGTAACCATTATTTTAAACTCGTTATCAGGCAGGTTGTTTATCTCTGTCTTGTTTAGTTTTTTGTTTGTTTGTTTGTTTGTTTTGTTCTTTTCTGAAATTGTGTCTTGTTCTTCTGTTAAGACCATATTTCTCTGTATCCTCTGTATCCTTGTGTGACTTATGAAATAGGCAGAACAGCTATCTCCCCTATTCTTGAAGGAAATTAAAGAATTCTTCTTTAATTCTGGGTGTCCATTCTGGTGGACAGCACGTGTCTGGCTGTTTGGGATGGCTGGCCAGAGATGTAGCAAGCATGGGCTGGGAGTCCGAGGGTGCTCCTCATAGAGAATGCTCTGATGGAATGATTAGAACTTAAGCAGACACAGGACAACAAATTGCCAGGGTCCTCCATATAGGGAATACCTTGGTAGGATTGCCAGGTCTGGTGTGTCTCAGGGAGTTTTTGCACCCTCAATAGCTTCAGTAAAATGGCCGGGGCTATAGTAGGTACTACTCATGGGTCCCAGTATGTGCCATATGGTGGCTACCTCAATGGGACAGCTGGACCTAAGGTGGGCATGAGTGGGGAGCTGAGGGAGAGGCTAAAGGCTCTGGCTTCCTGAAGTGGCAGGCTGGCTAGGGTGCCTGGACCTTGTTTCTGTGCTATCCAGGTAAACAGTGGTGCTTGTAGTCCCTTTTACTCAGAGAATTATTTCCTGTATATTCTAGTTGCCCTTTTAAAGCATGACTTTTTTTTCCCCCGTGCCCCAGGGGGTCCAAATCTGCTCTCAGTCTCTCAGTATTCTCCCTTTCCATTGTAGTTTGTAGTACTGGGACTGGTCCCGTTGTTACTATCTGTCCTCCCGCCATTCCCTGTGTGGTTCCTCTATGCTGTACAGAAGTTGTTTTGTCAGTTTTCTATTCTTCAGGAAGAATCACTCTACATGTGGGTTTGGTGTGTCTGTGGAAAAGGTGAATTCAGGGTCTTCCTACATTGTCATAATGGACCCCTTCTTCTTGACACATCTATTCTTAAAGTCCACTGAAAATCACCTCCACACAAATGCTCTGCAACTCAATCTCCTGTATCAGCACTCAAGTCATCAAAGGTATTACCTTTGTTAGACAAATAATGGTGACCAAATGATAGAGGAAGGAGTTTCCATAAATCATATGGCTTTTGAGTTTGTATAGCTTTATGGTTAGTTCAATTAGAGAACACCTTTTTTTTTTTTTTTAAGATTTATTTATTTATTTATTTATTTGACACAAAGAGAAAGAGAGCACAAGTGGGCAAAACAGCAGGCAGAGGGAAGGGAGAAGCAGGCACTCTGCCTAGCAGGGATCCCGATGCAGGGCTCGATTCCAGGACCCTGGGATCATGACCTGAGCTAAAGGCAGATGCTCAAGTGACTGAGCCATCCAGGTGCCCCAATTAGAGGACACCTTGATCTTCGGTTCTGTTCATACCTGGATACACCAATTTCACCATCTATTTATTCCCAGCTATGATTTTGATTCCAAGTGCTCTGGTAGGGCTACTTGCACTTATGAAAATACCCAAACAAGCTATGTATTGATTCTAGGTCAACAGCATCATTTATGCAAAATAAGAAAAGCCAGTTTGCTTCCTCTCTAGGGTTTTTAATGGTACCGTTAAATCATTAGAGTACTAAACTCATAGTGTGTGCTGTAGGGTCAGATCATATAGAAGGCATCTTTATAATTTAATATATTATCTAATAATCTTATATGCTTGCATATTAGTCATCATTGCCTGGATTACAAAGCTAATATTTTGACTATCCATTTATTTATACATACTTTGTAAATACCCTCAGCATTCTAATAAGTCTCTGAACATCTTACTCATATTTCACATACACCAAATTAAATTGAAGTGGTCTAATTGTTGGCCAGATATACCATGTTGTTGAATACAGATACAACTCATTAGCTTTCTGCCCTCATTTCTTAGAATTGAAACTGACATACTTTTTGATGTTTATCTTTCTAATTATACTTGCCTCCCATGGGGCTTTTCTTGATTACTATTTCTCAAATGACCGGGTCTTTGATCCTTCTATGAATCCTTTAATTCTTTTATTTCTTTTGAAACTTGTTATATTTTGACTTCTCTGGCAACCTCCCCTTCCAGTTGATGGTAGGTACCATAAACGTAAGGATTATTCTTTCTTTTCCCCAAGTTTTTATTTCAATTCTTGTCCATTAACACATATGGTAAAATTGGTTTCAGGTGTAGAACTTAGTAACCCATCACTTGTATATAACATCTAGTGCTCATTACAACAAGTGCCCTCCTTACTATCCATCACCCCTTTAGCCCATCCCCCCCATGTACTTCCCTCCATCAACCCTCATTTTGTTCTCTATCATTAAGAGTCTTTTATGGGGACACCTGTGTCGCTCAGTCAGTTAAGTGGCTGCTTTTGTCTCAGGTCATGATCCCGGGGTCTTGGGACAGAGCTCAGTGTTGGGCTTCCTGCTCAGTGGGGAACCTGCTTCTCTGCTCCCATTCCTGATCCCTCTGCCACTCCCCCTGCTTGTGTACGCTCTCTCTGTCAAATAAATAAATAAAATCTTTAAAAAAGAGAGAGAGAGAGAGAATCTCTTATGGCTTGTTTCCTTCTCTCTTTTTTTTCCTTCCCATATATTCACCTGCTTTGTTTCTTAAATTCCACCCATGAGTCACAGCATATGGTATTTGTCTTTCTCTGACTTATTTCGCTTATCATCATACACTCCAGCGCCATCCAGCACATTGCAAATGGCAAGCTTTAACTTTTTGATGGTTGAGTAATATTCCATCATTTATAGATACCACAACTTTATGCATTCATCAGTTAATGGACATTTGGGCTCTTTTCATAGTTTGGCTGTTGTTGATAATGTTGCTAGAACTATCAGGGTGCAAGTACCCCTTTAAATCTGTATTTTTGTATCCTTTGGATAACTACCGAGTGGTAAAATAACTGCAGGGCCGCTGAGTAGTTCTATTTTTAACTTTTCCAGGCACCTCCATACTGTTTCCCAGAGCAGCTGTACCAGTTTACTTTCCCACCAGCAGTGTAAGAGGGTTCCCCTTTTCCCATATTTTTCCCAACATCTGTTGTTCTTCTGTTGTTAATTCTGATCATTCTAACAGGTGTGAGGTGGTGTCTCATCATTGGTTTTGATTTGTATTTTCCTGATGATGAGTGCTGGTCACTCAAAAGACTCATGTCTTCTCATGCGTCTGTTAGCCATCTTTAAGTGGTCTTTGAAAAATGTCTGTTCATGTCTTCCAGGCAGGGATTACTCTTATTCACTTATATCGTAATCCTTCGAAGGACTTACCTTATAATGAATTCCCCATTTGTCTCCTTTAACTGTAACTGAGCTCAGGAAGGTCCCTGAAAAACCTTTAATTTGGACCCAAGTCCTTTTATATTACCTTGTTACTGTGACAAAATGCTATGGTTGAGGCTGCTATTTCTACAGTCTGGTCTAGGTCTCTGCTGTCAAGTTTATAATAAACATGAATCTTGACTTCTAAACTGAGAGAGGATTTACAGTGAAAAACATTTTAATTACTATTTACAAAATGTATAAAAATACCTAAAGATATCATTTTATTTGTACATATATATATATATAGCATATATATGCATATAAGTAGAAATGTATCTATAAGTATGTGTATATACCTATATATAAAAATGCTGGAAAGGACTATATATATACAGACATACATATACACACACATATATGCCATTGTTGGAAATGAATGGAAGCTATCGTACTAAAGGAAAAAGAAATCGCACATAAATACTGTACTAATAAGATTGTCTCATGGAAGTTGGGCTCACAGTTCTGTTATACAGGAAGACCAGAACTGAATACTGTGTAAGTGGATGACAGATAATGGGAGCCAGGTTCCTCACTTTTAAGATATAAATTACAGATGAATAAGGGAGGAAGTTAGAATAATAGTTGTGGTTATAGGTTAGTGTTGACAAAATTAATATGAACCATATTTAGTATAAATACAGATGGTTTATATATATATATATATGGGTAAGTATAAACAAATATATATATATATACACGTGTGTGTGTGTCTGTGTGTGTGTGTGTGTGTACATGGGTAAGTATAAACAAATGCAAATCCTTGTATTGCTGTTTTGCTAGCTGAAATCGTCTAAAAACAGGCTAACAGATAATCTAAAAATAACTAGCCAAAGCCCCGAATAACAAGGAGGGACACCGAACATGTTGATCTTGATTTCTAACCCTGTTCTCCAATTTAAAAAAAATCAGGGATCTCAAAAAAATGGCTCATGCTAGAACTGTGGCAAAAAATGAAGTAGATAAGTCAAAGTACATTGGAGTGCCAAAAGTGTTAAAAAACAAACAAACAAACAAACAAAACTAACATTGATGGGAGTATGCTAACAGAATTAGGATTATTGTTCATAGCTGTAAAAATTGAAGCAACAAAATAAAGTAGTTTTGGTTTATAACCTAAATTACAAAACTGTAGATCTAACTCTTACTAATATAAATAATTAAATAAGCAAACAAAAAGATGAACCTCTCAAGTAAACACATTCCCTATAATTTCTGCAAATATTCTACCCTAAAATATGGGGGCAGGACTTCTCATTTTTTGTATTCTTCAGATACAGATTTTCAACCTGCAAATGAATGTCTTAATTTTTATAAAATTGCCAGCTACAATTGTGACAAATAGT
Source organism: Mustela erminea (assembly GCF_009829155.1). NCBI lineage: Eukaryota > Metazoa > Chordata > Mammalia > Carnivora > Mustelidae > Mustela > Mustela erminea. The sequence goes on from NC_045627.1 coordinate 71,239,937, forward strand.
TCTCTTTTTATTGAATTTCCTTCCAGAACTATAGTTTAACATATTCTTTGATCTTTGACTGAATCTGCATATTTATTATATTGTTTTGTTTTCAAATTTATTCTTGGTTTTTAAAATTTTTTTCTCCTGATCCTTCCTGAAGTTTGTTCATCTTCCTATCTGTTCTCATACCGCCCCAATGAGTTATTAATTCCAGACCTTTTATTTTAAATTTTAGGATGTCTATTTTATTCCCTTTTGGAACTTATATCTCTCACAGAGATCTTTACTTTTAAAATGATTTTTTTCTATATTTCCTCTATTTTCTTAAGGTTGACCCAGAATATCTTGTAGAGCAATCAAAAGTGTTTATTTGGAATATTAGGGATTGCAATCTGAGAGACACGGAGTTGACCAAAATGAAAGTCTGCTCAGAATTGCAAGCAGGGAGTGCAGGTTTATAGAGCCAAAACCATGGGCGCCTGTGTGACTCAGTGAGTTAAGCCTGTGCCTTTGCTTCGGATTATGATCACAGGGTCCTGATGGGGATTGAGTCCCACATCAGACTCTTGCTTAGTGGGGGTCCGTTTCTCCCTCTACTCTTCCTCCCTGCTCCTGATCTTTCTCTCTCTCACTCAAATAAATAAATAAAATCTTAAAATAAAATAAAATAAAGCAAAACCAAGTTTTCAGGACTTGTTTGAGTTATGATGAGTGCTGACTCAGCTAAATTATCTAACTCACAATTGGCTATTGTTAGCAAATGTTATATTATCTCTGTTTCCATCCAAAATGCAAAGATGTGTTTCTGGAGGTAGTTGAGATGCAATTGACAAAAGTCAAGAGTTCATGCTTTTGCAAAAATTGAAAAAGGAGACATGATATTCCTCCTTTCCTCCGTGTCCTCCAGATTCTATTTTGAATGACTCTCTTAACAATGTTTACTTCACTTCTGTAGTATGCCTTTGCACTTACCATGAGTATTATTCAATAATAAAGTTTATGTAAAAACATTAGTAATCTTACCTGCTAAATCTATTATCTCTATGGTTTGTAAAACTTTTTTTTTATTATTAAGATTTTTATCCATTGATTTGACAGAAAGAGACACAGCAAGAGAGGAACACAAGCAGGGAGAGTGGGAAAGGGAGAAGCAGATTTCCCACAGGGCAGGGTGCCCAATGCAGGTCTTGATTCCAGGACCCTGGGATCATAACCTGAGTTGAAGGCAGATGCCTAATGACTGAGTCACCCAGGCGCCCTGAGACTTTTTTTTTTTTTTTTTAAAGTATGATTGAACCTGTCTCCTGACTCTTGTTGTAAATTTTATGCACAAGCCTGTGTTTAAAAAGTAGATTCTTTAATAATTTTATTCTCTCTCAGGACCAATTTCAACTTTATTCTTATATGAAAATCTGGTGAGAAGCTCATCATCATTTCAATCCAAGCAGTATTTGTAAGGGTCAGGGCTGGATTACAGCTTTCATTGGACATAGTACATCTCTGATTTCTAAGGTCTCAAATATAAGACTTCTTGGGTGTTTGTTCCATTTCTCACAGATCTGTGTTTTAACCACGCTAGCTGCAGGAGATTTCTATCTGTCATTTAAGTCAGCTTTTTAGAGCTTTCTGCCACTTGGTAACTCAGTAAAAATCCTGTGGGAAAACACTTCTGTTCTTCATTAGCAGTATTGTTACAATTTTTGTTGATTTCTGCAACAGATATCAGAGACTCTTTATTTTTTTTTAATCCCTAGTAACCATTTTCTCCTTTTGATACAATTTCTTAGCCAATGCCAAGACTCTGAAAATGTACTTAAAAAAAGAAAGTGGACCATATTCTCAGCTCACCTATGAAGTGCTCTCCACTCACTGAAGTTGTAGTTCATCTAGTTTTCTTTGTGTGTACAGCTTTCTGATATCTTCTAAAATTAGATTTTATTTTATCTACTTTACCTATTTGCTTTGATGAGATAGATAATCTGCCATAACCTGTCTTTGTACCTGAAAGTGGAAGAAGATAATGCTATTATATCATGTTCCACTTCCTCATTGATTTTAGAAGTTACTCTAAAAACATAAAATGATCATACAAGTGGAGTATTATAGCTGAAAAGAATGTAGAGAAAGAAATTCAATTGATTGGGTTGAGGGCTGAAATAACAACATTCCCTTCTTCATTTCTCTCTAATTCTATAATGTTGGGTAAATGTGTGTGTGTGTGTGTGTGTGTGTGTGTTCCCCTATAGCTGGTAGGTGGTGCCTTCTCACTATCTTTTACAGCATTGGCAGGAATTTTTAAGTTAGAAAAAAAAAACCAGACTTTTTTTAGTCCTACTATGATAGAAGCTACATTCATTACACAGAGAAATATTATTTTTATTGCCAAGTTCCTAAAGTGGACTTACCTTCTACAACTTCCATATAAAGTGGTTACAGCATCATAGCCCAATATCAGCAGATAAGGGGACCTAATCCTTTTCTTAAGCCAATTTAAGTTGGTGTGTAAGCAGAGATACAATTATTGATTTCAGGCTTGTGCCAAAATTTGCTGATGCTTGACAATATATTAAGAAAAAATCCCATCATTTCCTGGATAGGGTTGTAGACAAATCAACACAATTGCTCTCTCTAGTTTTTTCTCTTTTATTTATAAAAACAGTCTGAAGTAGAGGACATCTTCTCAAATGGTATTCCAGGGAGTTAAAGAAATAATAAAAATCATGATTCTAACTGTGATACCTACAGTGTGTACTGAAGCCAACTATGCATCAAGGAAGAAAAGTCTTAGAAATGAGAGGGGAAATGAGAGTGATATTTACCTGAATCAATACAGTAGCATTACACGTAGAGAAACTATACTATATTTCTGAACACTTTTTAAAGTAGAAGAATTAAAGTGGAAAACAGAATAATTTTTGATTCTCCTTCAGCCTAAACTACCATAGCTTTTTTTTTTTTTTTAAGATTTTATTTATTTATTTGACAGAGAGAGATCACAGTAGGCAGAGAGGCAGACAGAGAGAGGGGAAGGGAAGGAAGCAGGCCCCTGCTGAGCAGAGAGCCCGATGCGGGACTCGATCCCAGGACCCTGAGATCATGACCTGAGCCGAAGGCAGCGGCTTAACCCACTGAGCCACCCAGGCGCCACTACCATAGCTTTCTTATTAGTTTCCAAAATTGGTTGCACAAATAAATTATCATCCAAAGTGCTTATAGAGTTGTCATATCATAACCAGTGTTCAATATATGTAGTTATTTTGAGTTGGTTACAAAGAATAGTGTAAAATATTTAATCTGGTATTAAAAATCATTCTGGTTTCAAATCTAATTCTTTACTAACTAGACGTAATCCCATCAATAAGGAGATAATCAGACTTGCCTTGGATCTTTTGAGCATGACGATTGAATGCACATGTGCAGAGACTATGATTCAACATTAAATTTTGCTGCTACCTTTCCAGAGTTTTCTCTAATCCAGAAATGCAAAGCTTGAGTTCTGAATCAGGTAAAGGAAGTCCAGTCACTGAGACTAACATGGTAGAGTAGACCTTTGTTAACTCCCAGAGTCCAAGGTAGATGGTCTCCGTAAAAAGGGTGCACCAGCTCAGAGGGGGGACTAGTAGCTTTAGGGCCCAGGGTGCCAAGGGAGGGGCCGCTGGTGGCACAGAGCTCCTTGCAGTATGTCTGGCTCCTGAGCTGCCCTGTGCACTGGCAGCAGGGAGCTGTGCAGCACCAGACCTTCCACCCAGTTCCTCTGCCAGAGTAACCAGCAGAAGCTCCATCATGACCTCGGTTCGACTCTAACCCTGTGTGACAATGGTTTGGTCTCAAAACTCTCCTCAGAAACTAGCCTAGTGCAGCCCAGGTTAGCAACTGACACCTGTCTGGCATCACCTCCTCCCAACTTGGATGGAATAGGGGTCCTGAGTTCCAGAAAGCCTAGTGCCACTAATTGCAGTTCAAAATCCTCTCTTGGCTCTGGTGAGGGGAAAAGCTGGGTCCGGCAGAATATCTCCCTAGTCGGACTGAACATATTCATCAGTGGTTCAGGGCTATTGGCCCTTTATGTCCAGAGTGCCTGGGAGCTGGCTCCTCCTGTCTTCAACACCTCCCACCAATTCAGGCTCCAAACCCAGGTGTCTTCCCTCACTAGGATTGGCAAGACAGGACTCCTGCCTCACCCTGCAACCTCCTAGATAAACTTGTGTGCATGCACTGCCCACTGCAGCCGAGAAGACTAAAAGGGACAGAACAGAGCTGGGGGTGAAGACATGACTGGCAAGCCCTTTGAGAGCTCTCAGAGGGAGGGTGCTAGAATCCTGGGCTCTAGTAGACTTGGAAAAGGCCACCCATTTTCAGGTACAGAAGTTGAGGGGACATCATATACAGTTAAGCCAAGGTCCACTGGTCTGTTTAACACAACCGAAGGCCATGGGGCTGAAGCAGTGCAGCTCTGATTAGTCTAGAGGAAAGAGAGACAAGAAGCAGGGTTAGTGATCTGTCAGAGAATGGAAGATAATGGAGTTTCTGTATTAAGGAGGTTCTGCAAATGTTTACCCATATTTTGAGAGATCTAGCTTCATAGCTTCATGCTACACAAATTTCCCATGAATTGTCTTCTCCAAACAAATTCCTAGTTTTTGACTGCTAGGTCAGAGTGTGTGGAGCTGAAGTTCAGACCAAAAATTGAAGGGGTCATTCTATAATATCTGGGAGTAGGTGACGAATGAGTTACATTTTTAGTATTATTCAATGTGTGCTGTTAGAATAGTCCTTGTTTTTGGAGAACCTATCAATGAATGCTTTGTGGCAGGACATTCCAGCATCTCCACAAAGACAGAGAAGGGTGGAAGGCTGAAGGAGGGAAATTGTGTGTGTGTGTGTGTGTGTGTGTGTGTGTGTGTGTGTGTGAGTGTGTGTGTCTTTAGGGCTGGGTTTGACATTCTATGAGTTACGACCAGTCCTAGGTAGATCATACCCAGTTACAACAATCCCCTGTTCCTTTCTACTGCCTGCTTTAATCTAGGGAAGAACACAAATATTTAGCTTTCCTTTTATAGAAGAAGGAAAGAAATTCCTAGATTATGGGAAGCTAGCCCTGGGGTTTGAAGGTGGGCTTTTGCTGGAAGCAAAATGGTTAAGAGCAGTGATTTTAGCTATTCCCAGGAGGCTTGAGGTTTTCCAGAAAATTCTGCATGATGAAATCAGAGCTATTTTAATTTAAGCTAAATTTTCAAATTAACTTGATCAAAGAATAAGGAAAAACTTTGATGGAAAAATTATAAGACCATTTAAAAAGTATAAAAAGAACTCCAGGCTGTCCTACAGGAAGCAAAAGACCACAAAAACCAAGAATTTTATTGTTAAATGTAATAATTATTCAGCCTCGTGGCTTTTATAATGTTTGAACATGTGATTTTGTTTGTTTATTTAAAAATTCAAGTTAATTAAATATAGTGTATTATTAATTTCAGATTAGAACTTAATGACTCATCAGTTATATGCATCATCCTATGCTCATTACATAAAGTGACCTCCTTAATGCCCATCATTCCTTATCTGATCTCCCCATCCATCTCCCCTCCAACAACTTGCAGTTCGTTTCCTACAATTAAGAGTCTCTTATTATTTGTCTCCCTCTCTCTTTTTATCTTATTTTATTTTTCCTTCCCTTTCCCTATTTTCATCTGTTTTGTTTCTTAACTTCCACCTGAGTGATGTTGTATGATAATTGGCTTTCTCTGACTGCTTAGTATAATACATTCTAGTTCCATTCACAATATTGCAAATGGCAAGATCCCATTCTTTTTCATGGCTGAGTAATATTTCATTGTATATAATATACCATATCTTCTTTAGCCATTCATCTGTCAATGAACGTCTGGGCTCGTTTCATAGTTTGGCTATTGTGGACACTGCTGTTATAAATATTAGGGTTTATGTGTCTCTTTAATTCACTATTTTTGTATCCTTTGGATAAATACCTAGTAGTGCGATAATTGCTAGGTCATAAGGTAATTCTATTTTTAACTTTTTGAGGAACCTCCATACTATTTCCCAGAGTTGCTGCACCAGTTTGCATTCCCACCAGCAGTGAAGAGGGTTCCACTCTCTTTGCATCCTTGCCAACATCTGTTGTTTCCTGAGTTGATATTTTTAGCTATTCTGACAGGTGTGATGTAGCATATCATTGTGGTTTGCTGCAACAACTTCTTGCTAGACATGTCTCCAGAGGCAAGAGAAACAAAATAAAAAATGAACTACTGGGACTTCATCAGGTTATAAAGCTTTTGCACATCAAAGGAAATCATGAACAAAACTAAAAAACAATCTCCAGAATAGAAGAGGATAATTGCAAATAATATGTCAGATAAAGGGCTAGCATCCAAAATCTATAAAGAACTCATCAAACTCAACACCCAAAACTCAAAAAATATCCACTCAAGATATGGACAGAAGACATGAATAGACATTTCTCCAAGGAAGACATACAAATCTTAACAGACATAAAATATCAGAACATCATTTATCATCAGGGAAATACAAATCAAAACCACAGTTTGAAAATATAATTTAGTTGTCAGAAGCCTTCCAAGAGAGGCACACATAGTAGGTTGTGCTTATCTGTGTATTTTTAATAAGAACATTTTAAAAAATAATAATCTACCCACTATGAATTATCTTGTATGCAGATGTAGATTGCATTAAGGCAAATTGTGATAAAGCATTTAGTATCGATATTTATGTCATGAGAACATACTCAGGATTTCCCCCTACCATTCAGCCTTCATTACATGGGCTATTATTTATAGTGGTTCTCAACACTAGGTTAATCAAATAAATGAAGCAAAAAAAAAAAAATTCTTCCTTTCAGGTACTCAAGACTTGGCCCTAAATTCCTACATAACCTGTTATAGTTTTCGAATTTTAACTGCTGTAATTAATCCTGCAATTTGAACTTGAAGCTTACCAAACCAATTGAATAACTTTGTCTCTGCTTTATATAACTCAAAGTTTCTGACTTTAAAGGGAAGCTTTGAAAATAAGTATATAATTGTCACTAGACTAAGAAGCAAAGGACTGGATATTACATTGTTAAAACTGTAAAGTATCACTCCTGCATTAAATCTCTTTATCTAGTTCCTCTTTTAAAAGATCCTGCAAAGAGTTAAGGAAAATATCTTTTACTAATCAGTAACACAACCTAAGAATTGACTCAAATAATTTTTACCACCTTTGCCAATCCCTGGTTGCTTGTAAGTATAATGGGGCTTATTGAAATTATAATTTAGAAGGTGATAGGCAAAAAACTCTAGGATAATGCGATAAATACAGAGCTGGTAGTTACTAAGTGAATACTCTAGCATCTCAACCATTCTACGCTATGGAGACATCCATTCCCTAATAACTCTACCCTCAAAACTCCCCCTCTATATTATATAAATGTAAAATATTTATTATATAAAATAGATGTTAATATAACTATATTTATATGTGATACTTACATATCTAACTGGGGCTGTGACTATGACTGATTTGAAGGCCACTAGACAAAATGAAAATCAAAGAGAATAAGTAAATTCTAGCTCATCTTATTTGTTGTATATGTGACTGGAAATTTGCTTATAATCCAACATTGAAATTTTTTCTTTTTAAAGAAGAATAACACCTCTCTAGACTCTTTTGTTGAAAGTCACATATGCTCAAATGAGTAAAAGTCTGATGATAATGTAAATTACTATATACATGTATAGTAGGTATAGCACTTCTTCTCTTCCTTCTACTAATTCAAAGCCCGAGGACTTACTTAGTAGGGCTATGATTTCACACTTAGATTTCTTTTCTCATTAAATAAACTTCTTGGTATCTTTCAGGCTGCAAGTATCACATATGCACAGAAACTGCCATCTTTAAAATTGAAAAATTTTGCTGGGGAGGCCTATGATTTCAGTAGCATTAGAGATGCACATGTATTTACATGATAAGTTACCCATCATTGTTCTCAACAATTCTGGGTGGTGATCTTACTGCCTCCTTCTATTTTCTCTCCTGTTCCTTTATAGGTGGACTTACTGTAGTTGTGCCAAGTGACATAATGGTTGCATTGTAACTCCCCTGCTCTGAGATCTCAATTGATCTGTTGGGATCAATTGATAGTTATGAGAACATGGGTGGAATCTTAGTCTGAAAGTGTATGTACAATGCCTTTCATAATGAAGACTGTTAGGCTGTTTGCTTCTGTCCCACTCAGTCATGATATGCTGTGCCCAGGTTCGGTATTCTATCCAAAAGTCTGTGCACTAATGCATAAGTATATATGTGTGTGTTTAGTATATCCTTCTAGAAGTTCCAAAGTGCCATGAATCAAAAGCTCATTAATCCTTTCAAAGTCCTCACTAGGCAGGTGACACTCATATAAATATCTCTTAGTATAGATTTTTTGCATTTTTATGCCAGAGTTAGTTTTTTTTTTTTTTAAGATTTCTATTTATTTATTTATCTGACAGAGAGATAGAGAGAGAGAGTGCAACCAAGCACAAGCAGGGGGAGTGAGAGAGGGAGAAGCAGGTTCCCTACTGAGCAAGGAGCCCAACATGGGGCTCTATGGCAGGACCCTGGGATCATGACCTGAGCTGAAAGCAGCTGCTTAACTGACTAAGCCACCCAGGTGCCCTGCCAGAGTTAGTTTAAACTTTTTTGATAAATTTATTAGGAATGGTCATCACAGAGAATCCTCTCCAATCACCTCCTTGACTTTTAATATTACTGTATTAGTGCTGGCTATTATGAGAAATCATTACTGATTATTTTCCATATACTCCTTTCCTTGAGTTGGCCAGCATCTACTCAATCTTTCTTTGAACTAAGTGCCCAACCTGGGCCAGTTTGTTTTAATATTTAAGCTCCTCTATATGAATGACCTCATCTAATTTTTCAGCTATCTGGAGGTGTTACAATTCCCATTACATGGAAGAAAGGGCTGATGCTTAGAAAGGTTCAATGACTTAGATATCCAAAGAGATAAAGAGCAGGACAGTGGCAGAAACTTCAATTGATCTATAACAAAACCACGAGAATGTCTTGCTTCTTAGGCTTTAATGTAGGATAGAGAAAAGCAGATTTTGAAGAATTTATATTTTATATCGAGCTCCAGTAGATTCCATTGGACCATAGGGGCAGGACATATCTGGCTCAGAAACTTCATGTCCCTGTAGAAAATAAAGTATTTTAATATGTTCCTGTTATGATAAAATGCCCCTCCTTATCCGAAACTCCCAGTGGATGCCTGAAACTGAGGATAGTACTGAACCCTCTATGTCCTTTGTCTTTCTATACATAAATACCTATGATAATGTTTAATTTCTAAATTAGGCACAGAAAGAGATTAACAATAATAAAATAGAAAAATTATAGCAACGTACTATAATAAGTTATGTGAATGTGGTCTCTCAAGACATCTTCTTGTTTTGAACTTTTTTCTTGTGATGAATTGAGACAATAATATGTCTGTGGTGAAATATGAGGTGAATGATATAGGCATTGTGACTTAACATTAGGCTACTATTGACCTCCTAAGGATCATCTGCTTCCATACCATGGTTGACACTAGGTCACCGAAACAGCAGAAAGTGAAACCTGCAGATAAGGGTTGGGGGGGGTGGGGCATGTATATATCTATGTGTGTGTGTGTGTGAATGTATGCATACATATGTATAACCATAGATAATCTATAATATATATATAATCTATAAATTATACATATGCACACATACATAAGAAACATATTGCACATAAAATTCAAAATGAAATATAAATGTATTTTAAAGTATTATTGATTCATTTATAGTAGAACTTGATTATTTAGGCTGTGATAGGAGTTCTCTACAAATACCTCATATATTTCTGCTTTTCAAGAAAGGGAACATGGGTGTTTTATCATCTTTTTGACCAACTAGTCCAATTAAAGTATGATGGACTACATTATGCCAAGTTTGTTAGTGACCACTTTCATTTTGTTCTTTGCTCTACTGGGTTTATGTATGCTAGTAATGGCAGCTATACAAACTAAGTCAGTTGACATTAAGCCAAAATTTTAATTTTCACAGGTCTTCATATAAAAAGATAGATTATTTAAAAAAATATTTTACCTATTTGTTTGTTTATTTATTTATTGAGAGAGAAAGAGAGGGAGACTGTGGAGCCCAAGGTGGGACTCAATCATGACCTTGAGATCATGACCTGAGTGGAAATCAAGAGTCAGATACTTAATGGACTGAGCCACCCAGGCACCCTGTAAAAGACACATTATTATAATTTTTATCTGTTAAATTAATTTGAAGGAAAATAAAAAGTGATATGTTGAAGTTGCTCATGGAGAAACACTAACTCTCTGAGTTAAACACCACAGGCCATTTGCTAAGTGTTACCTCCTGGCTTGATGGGTCAGGGAATGTGAGGTCACGTAGAATCAGCATCACTGAGTTTCTTCAACATGTTGATGAAACCAGAAGAGCACTGTTATAAAACAAAACAAAAACAAAACAAAATAAAACAAAAAACCAACAGCAAAACTAAAAACAAACCCTAATCCTAACCCTAATATATATAGAGTATAATATAGTATTTATGTGTAATCATCTCCCTTTGATTAGCATCTGAAAGGAGTATTTCTTACTGTCACTTTTTTAAAAATTTTTATTTTTTTAATTACTTTTCAGTGTTCCAGAATTCATTGTTTATGCAATTATGCAATCCACACCAAGTGCTCCATGCAATACCTGCCCTCCTTAATACCCACCACCAGATTCATCCACACCCCCCGACCCCTCCCAAACCCTCAGATTGTTTTTCAGAGTCCACAGTCTCTCATGTTTCCTGTCACTCTTTTCATTCCTCTCTACACTGGGTAAATTAGACATAAATATCCAGTTAGGCTATTTCTAACAAGTATGATTTTATGGACCAGTGTATAAAAGTATAGACTCATGAATCAGACTGTCTGAGTTGAAGCCCTGGCTCTTTTAATAAGAATCTGATTCTAGACAAATCCTTAGTATTTCTAAGCCTCATTTCTCTGGGCTGGGAAATGCAGTAAAAATAGTATCTACATAGAGGGTAGTTATGAGGATTAAATGAGGCATCCAAATAAGTATTTAAAACAATGCCTAGGATATAGTAAGAAGTCAATAAAAGTTAGCTCTTTTGATTATTAACCCACCTTAAAATTCTGCTAGTGATACCCAGTATGCAATAGCTACTTAGTGGAACATACCTTATTCCTGGGAGAGAGTAAATAAGCATATACCTGAAATACAGGGAGCTTAAACTGGGGTAGGTGCTTAAAGCATTTATTTTTCCCTGTGCCTCAGATGTAGGAACCTGATTATCAATGGAACTTAGATGATTAAATGCTTTCCATGACAGGTGATACTGATCTTTCTACTGAAACCAAGTCTTGCTGCCATGATAGTGTTTGGGAAGGAAGTCTGAGGTACTGTGTTTAGTTGATGGCAATTTCTTTCATTCATTGATTAAAAACTTCCTTGTTGGGAAGTAAAATATCTAATTCACTGGGCCATCATCCTTAGTAAACCTAAAATAATACATTTTTTAAATCATCTGATTATAATTAAATCAAATAATTTTAAGATTCTTTCAACTAAAACCAAGAACCACATTTGCCCTCATCTGTTAAGTAAACTTGATGTTCACTTGACATGATGGCTTCTGCCCTGAGGGTCCAGATGTCTTGAGGCCAAAAAAAGCTGATCACAAGAACCCAAACATATCTATGATAGTCCAAATACTCAATGGTGATTTTACATTTCATTTGGTTGTCTATCCCATTTTCACACTTTTGGATGGAAATGGTGATCTTCCAGTGTGATTCCCAGACTTATTGGTACAGTTGGTTTTGGGCAAAGTAGGAAGGAACAAAAGATTTTAGGCAAGGTAATTTTTTATTAACATTTCCTAAACTATATAGCTATGACTCTCAACTTCTGACCCTATTGACTGGACTCAGCAGGCTTTGGATAATGGAAGCATGAATGGGAGAATCAGGACTTGGAGGAGTGGGAGGAAGAAAAGGATGCATGATGTTCCCTCTAGATTTACTTTGATTGTCATAAAGACAGAGATCTCGGACTACAGAGGGGGTGCGTGTGTGTGTGTGTTTGCATGTACATGCTTGCAATTTAAGCTGGACTACACCTTCTCACATAATTCTGTTCTCTGTTAATACATGGTTCCTCCAGAGACGTCAATAGTAGAGACTATAGAACAATCCTTCCCAGTGGAATTTTCTGCAGTGATGGAAATATGCTTCTCTGTTCTGCATAGCAGCTTCTAGCCAAATGCGGCTATCAGTCATTTGAAATGCAGTTAGTGCAACAGAGTGATAGCATTTTTAGTTTTACTTTAATTAATGTAGATTTAAGTATTAATCATACATAATCAATGACTAGCATATGGAATCGTGCAGGTATATACTATTACTACTACCTGTTGATTGGCTTCATCTGGCAGCAATGTATAAGATTAAGGTGATCTTTATAAGTCTTTAGTTGACTGATTTTCAAGCCTGATGCACTGGTCTTTTCCTGAGGGAAAAGTGAAAAAGGCCAGCTATGTTAGGAGTGAAGCTATCCTCAAATGTGATATCTCCTCTGTGATAACTGTGTGTTCCTCATGCTCCTGGGGTGGGTGAGAATGTTCCCATAGGCTTTTCAGTTCTTGCGTTATTCATTAGATATTACCTTTGAAACCCCACAATAGGGTGTTTAGTTAGCTGGATTCCCAAAGATGTCTGCCTGATCAGAGTAGCCATTTTTTATCTGAATTAATCTGTTAGGCTGGCTCCTTCATGAGAGGTGAGAGAGAAAGATTTTAGAGCTTTTAGGAATTGTGAAGCTCAATGTTTTCCGAGGTTGGTACATGTAATGACACGGTACTTGAGATGATTTTAGGGGGTACGGTAATATACTTGCAGCTGCTATTGTAATTAGTTAAGCTTATTTTAATGTGTACTCTTAACATTCACACAGTGTCTCTTTATCTGTGGGTCTTTTTTGCCTTTTGTGATGCTATCCATACATACTCAGTTGTATTGTCTGGGAAATGGCATGAGAAAGAGGAAAGGATCCATTTAAAATGTGCTTTTTACAACTGCCTCTGGCTCAGGTCACGATCCTTCAGTCCCAGGATTGAGTCCCACATCAGGCTTCCTGCTAGGCAGGGACTCTGCTGCTCCCTCTGCCCCTCCCCCTTCTCATGCCCTCTGTCTCTGTCTCTCTTATTCTCAATCTCTCTCTCTCTCTCTCAAATAAATAAAATCTTTAAAAATATAATAAAAGTGCTTTTTAAAGTTTGAATAATGTATTCTATCATGAAAGTATATGCCCCACTTTTTGGTAGGCTAAAATCATTCTATCACTCTATTAAAGTGAGAAGATAATTCATGTATTTCCTATCTGTGCACCTAGAAAACAAAATTGGGTACGTCTAATGGAGTCAGGGTTGAAGGAATGAGCTAAAGGCTTTGGCTGGCACCTGGGAATGCCAGGAACATGTGGACACAGATTTGCAATTCAGGCTCCTTTGCTCCCCAGTTCCCATGACAAACTAGCTCAGTTCCTTTCTTTCTTTCTTCTTTTTTTTTAAAGTAAGTCCTACAATTTTTTTTTTTTTGAGTCCTTGATTTAATTTAGACATATACTGATGGAAATATAAAGAAATATGTTATCACTCTTTCTTTTGAGCTCACCATCTGGTTGGAGAGATAAGTTGGTTGGTTCTTTGAAGAGTAGGAGAGTAAGAATAGTTGAATTAATTAAATTTAATTACATTTCTTGGGCCAGTCTTTGAGACTCTGTCCCTAGATGAGGTAGACCTCATTGACTCGGTAGCTTAAGACTAGAAAGTGAACAGAGTTTGCTGTAAGTCCCAACCATCTTGTTGAAATACCACAGATGTGTTTTTGTTCCTACAAATGACTTTGACATAAATGTTTACTCCCAGGGAGGAATCGTTTCATGTTAAGTGAAGCAGGCTTATAGGAAGCCTTTTAAAAGCTTGTATTTCAGTCTCAGTTGTCAGTCTGCTTTTTGTTCCTGCTACAGTCCTAGGCCCTTGTGAAGCAAGGAATTCATTTATTCAAGTTTGATTAAATAAATGAAAGAACAGAATAATGCTGCTTCTTCATTGTTTCATTTCCTCTCCTATCTTTCTTTGTCACAGACCTCATCCATGATAAGTCATCATCCATGCAAAAGAATCTACGATTAGAAATTGGTCTTGATATGAAAGCCAGTGAGAAAGAGGGGGGAAGGCACAGGTGTCTAACCAAAGATGGAAAACAACGTGTGTGACTGTGGGGGCTTTGGCAGATGGCTCAGCACTGACTTTGAGTGTTAAGTTAATACTGTGGCTAGTGGAGAACCTAATTAAGACCTAAGTCTAGTCAATTATGAGGAAACTGTAACTTAACCATTGAATGAATGTTTGGTCTTGTGTTACTAATAACAGCTTCATCTTTTGTTCACATATAAACCACATGAAAATAACAAAATAGGGTACGTGGGTGCAGATGGTGTACTGGTGACGTGGTATACAGCGTCTTCAGGCTCTCTGCCCCATTAATCCCTCCCTTCCATGAAACCAAGAATTGGCTTATAGCTCTAGTCCACTTTGCCCAAAACAGAATTACCTTTTACTTCGACTTGAAGCTACCAGTGCCTACTGGATGGCTTTAGGGACAGACTCTTCCAGGAAACAAATTGAAGACAGAGTGTGTATTAGAAGCTGGCTGACTTCATTTCTACCACACTGGGCTACCAGTGTAGTTTATGCTTACTTTCATTCTTTTTTTCTTCAATAAAGACTCAGTTTGACTTAAAAACAACTTTTATCTTTTTTTTTTTTTTTTGAGAGAGAGTTGGCATATCTAATGTGACCCAATTATGTATTTTGGGGACTCCCCACTTCCCCATCTCCCAAGCCTACAGAAGGCAAGCTGGAGGTAAAAACTTCAGAGCTCACTCTGCTTTCTTAAGCAGAGCATTACTATTATAAAACAAGTTTGTAGGAATCAGTAAAATTATATGAAGGGCAGTAAAACAGCTTATTAGTGTGGAGTCAGGCTTATCCAGTTTATGAGGTCTGTGTAATTAATTATTAAAGGGTAAGACATTTACAGAAACTGTAAAAGCATTCTGTTAAGGTCAAAGTGGTTACGATTCAAGTTTAAACAGCTTTGGCCTCTCTGCTCCGTGGTGAGAGATGGGATGAAAGAACTGTTGGTTGTACAATATCTAGACCAGATTACAAAAACCCCTGTGTTCTTCCAAACTAAGTTTCGTAATTGTAGACTTAACTTTCTGAAGTACCTTCACTCGCGCCTTCATCATGGACACTTGCTGCTCAGATTCTGATGTGCTCTAGATGGAACAGGACAATCCTGAACCAGAAGTCAGGAGATCTGGCCCAGGGTCTTGCTGCTTACCTTCTCTGTGACCTGGAACCAGCCACTGAACTTCTGTGACTTCCTCTCTTCCCATCTGTAAACAAGGAGTATACTACTACCCACTTCCTCGGGAAGTTACAAGGATGTCATAAGCTATGAGAGCAGCTGGCACAGGGGATTTCTGGTCCACACCAGGAACACTGTGCTTACAGGTTGAACCTTTATGTATATTTTTCTCTCCAAAAGAGTGCTCTTAGGTGATGCCTCCAAGGAAGGAAGTCTCATGTTTTCCAGCAGGGCAAATCTATTATTCTCAGCCCTTCTCTGAACTGTGTGTTTGAACTAGCATTTTAGAAGCATATCTTGCTGTCTGGCCTATTGTTTTTATACTGAGGAGGAAGCTTTGAGTCATATTGAGCAGAGTAGGGTTTTTATCCTCACTTGGCTCCATGTTAGCAGTGAGATTTTGAGGAAACCAGATGATCTTTTGTACTGATTATTGTTTGACCACATAACCTCCAGTGTGGTATGCTTGTACTCGTAGTGAGACCACTTGAGTTGGATCCTAGTTTTCTTTTGTGCTATGTGTACTTGGACAAGGATGTAACCTTTGGATGCCTGTTTCCTTCTCTGAAAAGTAAACAAAATAATATCTTCCTGATAGTGTTGTTTTGAAGCAAACATGCATTGGTAAAATACTTAAAGATATGGTCCATAGGGTAATTAAAAAAAAATCTTATTTGGTATGATCTCCTTTTCCTCAAATTGTTTTATTTAAGGCAAAATCTTCCATATGCCCTAATGTACAGTGAGGTCATATAGGAAACTGTTCTCTCTTTACTAAGCCCCCTCTTAGAAAACTTAGGGAAATCTATCTCATAGTGCTTTGTTTTTGTTTTTTTCCCTGATTATACTTATGGTAGAACAAAATGCTTGAAAACACTTTATAAATACCATGTATGTGCCGAATGGATTGACTTGGGTAGGGGGAAGAGATGAGAGAGAAAATGGAAAAAGAGGAGGGAGAGAAGAAGGAGGGGGGAGGGGTGAGGCAGGAGGAGGAGAGCAGGGAGGAGGAAATGATGGTGACGATGGCATGTTGACGATAATGACACAACTCAGCAGATGCATCCCTAGCATGCAGCTGTGTCCCTGTGGCTGTTTTGGCAGGAACATCACACGTGAATCTTCAGGGTCCCCATCGCTGTGAGTGCAGAAGCCTTCTCCCCAGCTGGAACCAAAGGTAGGCATTTTTCTCCTACACTGGGATTATTTCCCAATTCATGGAATGTACTCTTTTTAGAATTTGGAGTGGAAGCAGACCCTCTCCCTCCTGGCGTCTACTCCCAGCCTGTTGGGCCCAGCCAGGCCAAGAAGAGGTACTGCACGCAGTGACTGAACTGACAGAAACTTCCAGGGACTTCAGGTTGGGATGTGACCTCAGCAGTGTCTTCTTTCTGAGAAATTATGGTGTTACATGAAACATGAGGTCAAGATTCTGGAGAGGAAAAATCAGACATGGGACCCAAGGGATGATGAAACTGCTGCCAGTCCTCTAGGTCTGTCCTTCAATGGAGCCAATGTCACCTCTCTTAATTTATGTTGGGTTTCATGTTATGAACCTCTTGCATTGGACATGTAAGACTTGAAGACTGGCAGACAGAGAGAGCATCAGTCTAGAAGTTAAAGTATTGGCTGACCCTGATTTTGATGCTAATTGTACATGACTTGGGGTAAGTCATTTATTGTCTCTGAGCCTCTGTTTCCTCAAGAATTATGGATGTAATCATGACTATCTTATTGTGTATAATGTTGTTATGAGTGGCTGTTAAATTACCACTTGGTTACTCTGGAATCTTAGATCTAAGAGAGGAGAATCAAGGTTAGAGGTCATCTAATGCAGTCCCCTCTGATGCAGGGGTTTCTCCACTCATTTAGCATCTGGACAAGCAAGACTTTAGCTTCTGACACTATCTTGTTCAGGGAGCATGCTGTTTTGGGAGGTAGGTGATCCTGTATCTGGGGAACTGTGATTATTATAAAGGTGGGGCACATGGTTATTTTTAATGAGAAAAAAAGTTTCCAGAGATTAACCCCAAACGGCTCTCAGGAACCAGGAACAAAGTTGTCCCAGCTCAGCCACACCTGTGTCTGACCTGTGCTTTCTCTTCACAGGTAAGTATTTATTTTGTTGGTTCTGGTGCTAGAATCCCCTGCATATATATTATCTTTTCCTGGTAACAAGGAGCCATATCTATGGATAGTGTAATTTGCCAGGTTAGTCACATATCTCATTTGCTCTCCGTTAATGGTGAAACACCCTTTGCTGGTTCTTATTTATGCCTGTCCTCTATATTAGTACTGAGGGAAGTCCATCACTGGTCTACAGGAGTTTTGGTGGTTAATTGCATTGAAGAGCCTCATAACACTGTGTGTTATCCAGAAAATTCTGATGTTTGGATGTTTAACTGTGGTTGTAATACAAAACACAATGAGAGAGATGGATTCTCTTGTAGAAAAAGAGGTTGGAGAAAAAATGCCAGGAAGCAGGGTTGTGTTGGATAAGGGAAGCATGATTCTCTATATCATTCTCATTTTTAAAATTTTAAGTATCAAGTAAAACAATTAAAAGTAACAGGGCATGTGAGACTGAGAGTATCTTTTACTTGCTGGACCATCATCTACAGGGGCACTTTCTCCCTCAGCCATTAAGTTTTGCAACGGGGAGGAGTAAGTGATGAGTGCAGGAGAGCAGATGCCTGTGGACAGCTGCAATAAAGCATATGTAGCAAAAATAGCAACATGTGACTTTGTACAAAAAGCCAGATGGGCATTTGGCCCTCCTGACACTGTGCATAAGAGAGTGTCTTAATGGTCTTGTGTTCCATGAAGTGTTTACGAACTAACTAGAATCCTACATTGTAGATCGGTTCTCCCACAGATAAAATGTAATTGGCACACTCTGGTAGCTATAGTGGCCACACAGGGGAAGTCAGGATCTTCCAAACAAAAGCCAGGGGGGCCAGAAACTAAGCCTCAATCTCTATTATGCTCCTATGTGTGCAAGTGTCCAGCATGCCAGATAAGAATCCAGTGACCCAGAGCAGGACTTGAAAGATCACAAAGGTACTTGCTCAAGGTTAGATCACAGCGAAGGGTCACGACTAGGGGAGAGAAGCATAGCACAGGACAGGCAAGCTGAGCCTCAAATCAGAAAGACAGTCACCATATGGACACTAATTCTAAATGAGAGAGCAAGGCAGGTGGTCAAAATGCCTGGAAAAAACTCAAATGTCTGGCAGGGACTTAGATCAGAGCCAAATAAATATACTCATGGAAAATTAAAATAGCATTTGCTTCATTCTGGAAGTATATGTGGACCTCTCAAGGTGAAGATTTGTCCTTGATTGGGACTTGATTGGCCTTTTGGGTGGTAATAAAAATGCCTCAAGGAATGAAGGGTAACAAAGACACTTTTCATTGGCCCTCCTCTATAACAATGGTGCCATGGTGTCCCCCACCCCCACGCCCCCACCCCCCGCTGGGAATTCTTCCAGCTTACCCAGCTCACTGATGGTGGCAGAGATACCTCCTGGGGATTTTAGCTCCTTGAGGCTTGCTGTTTCAGAGCCAGGAGCGTATTCTCAGTGTGTCACCTGCTCTGACTTACCAATAAAGATGCAATAGTGAATTGCTTTCTCCTCCTTTGCAGTGTCGATGACTAGCAATTAGGGTCTTTCCTGCAGAAACATATTCAGGAACTGCAGAAATGAGGCCACCAGGGGTTGCTGGTGGTAATTTGCCAGGTTAATCATGTATGGTCTCCTCTCATGAGACCATACCTACAAACATCACTGACACCTCCCATTTTTAGTATGCTCTGCGATAAGCAAGAAACAAGCCAGCATCCTGATATCATCTCCCCTCCTCCTCTTGCTCTATTATCCATGGCTTTTTGTTATTCTTACTGTTTTTATTTTCAGACTCCAAGAAGAACACCCAAACCTCATTATTTTTTTGTACGCTCTGATCTTATAATTTTAAATAGTTGGAGAGTAATCCAAAAATAGTGTTGGTGTACTACAGGGATGTCCACATGAAGCTTAATATGTTTTATTTCAACCTCTACCTTTTAGGCATTTTTAAATTTAAAGCAAAATTGTTGAGCTGGAAAAGTAGTGTAATTACTCTAAACAGTGTCCAAAACTCAAGGGGAATGCTGTATTTATATAGTGCAGATCAAGTGTGATTTATCATTCAGAGCCATGTGAATAATGACAGCATCACTGGTTATGACAACAGCGTGGCTTAATCTTATATAAATATTTGCACAGAACACAAATTACTTTTTTTTTTTTCTCCCTCCAAGAATCATTGATTCCAACTTGCTAAGTGAAAGGAAGGTTTCAAAGTTAGTTCTCTGTTATTTTTGCAACCAGGACAGGGAAGAGTGGAAATGAACTTTGAACTTGCAGTGTGTACTTGAATCACTAGAGAGCAATGTTGGATGACTTTGGTTCACAATCGCTTGCATTTCTAGTAGGTTGCATGGACTTAAAAGAAATGTTTCTTCTTGGATGGTTAGACCCAGAGCAATCATATCCTTAGGCTGTTGTCCCTTCCCCTCCCCCAAAAGGCACCTCCTTAGAGTTCAGGTGTTACCTCCTTGATGAAACCCAGAATGTTTCTCTCTCCCAGGAAATGGAAGCTATGAATTGTAGCCAGTTTGTCGTACAAACAAACTATAACTCAAGTGCTACTTGAGTAACTCCAGTGTTTACTCACCATGCTATTAAGTCTGTCACTTCCCAAGGCACCATTCAGAGCAACTTTTGATTTAATTGGCCAAGCCCAAGAAATAAAACTTTCCAGGTGCTTATTTCCTACAGCTTCATGTTGGGGCCTGCCTTGGTTTTTATCATTTAAGTTCAAGAGAAATAAACTAGGCAACATGGCCCGTCAAGATTGAGAACCAGAATAAAAATGTAATTTTGCAAGAGCACAGAAGGAAGATTGGGTAATAAAAATCTGGGTCAAAATAAATGGTCACTTTCACTTTTATACGAATGATACGAATTTTTGGATGGAAAAAGTGGGTGCTAGGCTAAAATTAGAGAGCCACCCCCACGGGGGTAGATCTCATTTATTTGATTTGCTTTCCTTTTTCTCATTGTAAAGTTTATGTCCATTGATTTGAGTTTTCACAAAGGGGTTCAGATATGGAGATAGATTCCTTCAATACACCAATTACTGATTTCTGGGAGCCATTTCTGCCTCTGGTAAAATTTATTCATGAAACATGTGCCAGAAAGAGTTTCCTTCTCACACTGCCCAATCCCTTCTGAGCTCCTCTAGCTAGAAGAACATTGTGTGTGTGTGCGCGCGCGCGTGTGTGTGTGTGTTTTAAGTGAGAAATTGTGCAGTGTTTAAACATCGGTAACTGATGAATATTTCAAAACTGTGTAGGGTAATAATATAATTCATGACCTGAATTTGACTCCAGGGCTCAATGTTATGATCCCTGAGATTGTGAGCTTCTTGAGGAAGTTTATAGCTACCCTTTATTCCCCAAAGTTTGTTACACTTTATGCTGTTGCTATCAAGAAGCAGCCATAGTAACAACTGAAATGGTTGGTCACGACCACAAAGACTTAGTCGTTGCTTGTATCTACGGTATCTACGGTATATTTGAAAGGTATACCAACCTTAACATGTCTTGTCTCAGAGAATTCTTTTCAAGCTGGAATGTACTTGGTCTGACTGCTGTGTTGATCTCTAAACAACATCATGCTTTGAAGTTGGTAGGGACCCTATGTGTCATCTAGACAATCTCCTCATGTTACAATGAGAAAATTGCGGTCACATCTGCAAATGTAGCTTAATGCCATATTCCTCATCTCTTGGGTCTGAATGCAGGACTTTCCCCAATAGGTGGTGATGCTTATTCCACTCTAAAATTCCCAAAGCCTGCCTTGCAAAGAGCACCTATTACTTATCTTTCTGGATCCTTCCTGTTGAATCTGATTCAAGTCTCACTTGTGCATTTAAAATCTCTCCTAAATGTTCCAATGGAAACTCCTTCCCCTTGATTTCCTTATCATTCACTTTTCAATCTTCACCCACCATTCTGTTTTACTGTGCTGTAACTTTTCCAAATCTCCCCAGTGATGTTAGTAGCTTCCTGGGTACAATGATGAGAAATCTCACAGGGTCTAACATATTGGATATATTTAGTAAATAAGGATTAATGAAATTAATGACCAAAATGCCTAACATATTTATAGAACAGTCATGAAAGTGTGCTGAACCACCAACCACTATAAGCTCTGTGATCTTTGGCAAATAGCCTAAACTTCTCTGAGCTCCATTTCTTTCAGTTGTAAACTAGCTATAAGAATAGTACCTATCTCAGAGGGCTGCAATTAGGAGTCAGTGAAGTAAAATGCTGAGTGTTAGGCCTAAGGTCTTTGGGTATGGCAGGTGGAGGGTAGCGGAGAAGGCATTTTGGTCTACCCCATGTATCACAAAGGCCAGAGACTCTCTGGACTTTCTTTCTCAGGTGCGATGCAGTTTCATAAGATGAAAAATAGCCTCCAGAGGCCTCTGATGCTGAACTAGCTTAGTGTTTAATTTAGCAGCCCGTAAATGGTCCTGGGTCAGCCAGGAAGAATTTTAATACTGCAATTATAGTCACTCACTGTATTTTTACATTTTATGCTCCTTCAGGGTTTGCAATCTCCCCAGAGTAAAGCTTATACTTTGCTCAGATTCTCAGTCACATAAAGTCTCAAAAAGAATTGGAGAAAACGGGTTTATTCCAAGGCATTGGTTCTTTTATTGAAAATTTACAAGGATGCAAGAATAGTGTGGTCATTGCATTTGATCTGATTAGGAAGAACACTAAGTTTAATCCTTGACTTGACTACAAATGATCCTAAAATTTTTTTTTAATTTAATTTTCAAAGAGTCAAGCTCTTTTCTACTTTTCTTAATTTCCATTTTTCTGTTTCTTCTCTTATCTCCTTAGGATATGCTATCATTCTAAGACTTTTTTAGAATGTCACTAAGGCCCTCTTAGTAAGGTGACTATACATCCCCTCTTATATTTATTGTCTTGGCATAATAATTAAGAACTGTTGCTTTTGGTCCCAAAATATCCTGATATGAATAACAACTTCCAGGATCACCGTTGTCTTGGTCACCATTAGAGATCTCACTCAGTCTTCAGTCCCATTGACCCGTCTGTCACACGTGCCACAGTGAAGAAAATACTTGTTCTCCAAACACTGGTGTAGAAAACATTAACGTTTTAGAAAACATTTCTTTTTTCTTTCTTTTATTTTTTTTAGAGGGAGGGAGGAGGGGCAGAGAGAGTGAGAGAGAAAGAATCTTAAGCAGGCTTCATGCTCAGCGTAGAGCCCCACATGGGGCTCGATCTCACAACCTTGAGATCATGACCTGAGCCGAAATCAAGAGTCAGATGCTTAACTGACCAGGCTACCCAGGCACCCTAGAAAACAATTTCTGACAATAGTGCAATACAGATTTAAAACCTAGCTCCTGTATTTAGTAGCTATGTGAGTTTGGAAAAGGTGTTCAACAAATACACACACACACACACGTATTTATAACATACTATAAATAATTTAATAACAAATATAATCATGACTATATTAAATTATATAATATAATATAATTTTCAATATAAATAAAATTATAAACAAATTTTATGTAATTATAAAAGGATACATATTTAATGCAAAGCAAGAAATGATAATGCACTCCTTACAGGGTGGGTTAATGGGTTTATAAGTAAAAGTCTCTGAAGTAATTGGCATGATGCCTAGCAGAGTAAGAGGAAACTATTCCTCATCTCTTCAAGAAATATCCTGTCCCTTGGCTCTGATGACTTCCCACAATCTCCTCCCCTCCTTGTCATACGTCTGTCTCCCCCTCTGTCAGCTGTCACTTTTTTTTCTTTTTGCTTGTCTCCCTGTCCTCTGCTGTCCTTGGCTGTAGCAGTTTTTGGTTTTGTGCATATATGTGTGCACACCCACAAACATGACTAAGGAACATTGCCAGAACAGCATAGACAGGTGCCGATGACCATGGCACCCCAGGAGCTGGTGAGAGCTGGTGAGAGCGGAGGGGATGCGGAGTACTCATGTGCTGAAATGGAAGAAGACTGCACAGAGCAGAAATGGTGTGGACAGGAGATACAGACTGCCAAAAGCAAAAGGGAAGACTGTCCTTTAGGCGAAGAGATAGGCGAGTGGCTCTCATGCCTGCTTTTTATCTGTCTGACAGATAAAGCTCCATACTGCAAACACTCAGTGTATAGGTGATCAAAATAGGAATATCCCCAACACATAGCTTTAATCTTCATGAGCAAGAGGAGGAACCAGAGGCACTGGGGTCACATGGATTTGGGTTCAAATCTTCTTCCACTTCTGAATTAGAGGGCAAGATCTGACATTGGGTCTCTGCTTGTCTTATCTGGGCAAGAGCAGACTTTGAGGATAGTTTGACTTGGATTTACATTCTAGGTCCCCAACTGATAATTTTGTGACCTCAAAGTTGCCAAATTCTAAAAGTTTCCATTTCTCAAATATAAGATAGGGATCAAAATAGTGATGCCTCATAAGATGATTGTGGGGATTGAATGTGAATATAAAAGGGAGCAGTAATCACTTCCTAGGGGTGTTGGGTGGATTTATTAAACTACCATTTGTAAATGCTGGGCACGTAGTGGTTATTAAATAAATCACAAAAGAAGCCTAAAACAAGATACAACTGAAGTTGATTGAAAGCCATCATCAGTAATTGCATATTTATTTGTATACTTCTTCTCCCCCCCACCCTTTTTAGTTTGTCTCTTCTCTACTCTTGTCCTCCTGAAATGTGAGTTCTGAAAGGCTGAGGACTGTGGCTCTCTTTCTAACACTGTGTCTCAACACCCAGCATAGTCCCTGGTATGTGATAGATGTACAACCCCTATCCGTTAAAATATCACAAGCAATGGTAAGAGAAACAGGAAACAAAACTCAGTGGAAATTGGGGGACAGGAAAATGAAGTTTTAGTAACTGGTAGAAAGTTACAAAGAAATGAATATTGCAAACTCTTAGCAGTCATTAAAAAGAAGGCTAATGTTTACACTTCCTGAGTCATGATCCAGCTGTTAGACACCAAGTCACTGACTGATCAGAAATACCACCTATCCCTGGGGTCCAGAACCACTGAACTAATTTGCATTGGATGGAAGATGGCTTTGGTAATTATGAATCACGATAAAGGATGTGAGCTTAGATTTGATCCTGAACAGGACATAGGCATCTAATGCAGGGTTAATTTGTAGGAAAGGTATGGGATGCTAGAATTCTCTGATGTTTTATACTTATTTTGTTCATTACTACAGCACATGACACTGAGGTATGTCCAGAAACGTACTTGGCTATATGACAACAGTGATGACAGACTCAGGGTTTCTTGTCTTGTCCTTAGTGTGTTTGGTCTTCCACTTTTATACGGAAGTGTTTCACAGAAGACATCTACGCAGAGAGAAACATGACATAATTCTTAAGACTCTTCTTAGATGTAGAAGACATAACTAGTTAAAGTCAAGTGAGTTTAATGATTCATTCGTTTGGGGGCAAATTAGCTTCAAAGTCTTCTCTTTGTATCCAGCTGGGACCAGTTTCCTGCAGCCTTTGCTCTTCAAATTTTCTGTGCTTTCAAAACAATATAAACAAAGTGTAGGCAATAGAAGATATTATGAACATTTTTATAGGAGAAAAGGAGAGAAATGCAAATTCTCCTGAGGTTTTTGATCCCTGGGAGAGGCTTGTCCTCAGAAAGGAGGATTTAGAGGAAAAGGCATATACCAAGTGGGCAAAGATAGGACTGGGATTACAATAAAGTCTCTTTATCTCCTGCTGTGCTCCATCTGCCTATCGCTGGAACTCACATTCGTCTTAGATCCTTTTCAAGGAAAAAATCATTGCAGGAACAATGTTTATAATTGGTGAAAAATAAGTTGTTTTGCTGAGAATCCTTTTTCTATTTTCCAATGCTTCCATTTCTTTCAGCGTTATTGCTCACACTCAGGTATATTCAGACCTTGTTCTGGGGACTAAGCGAATGGAATGGACCTAAGAGGTGTGGTTCCTGCCCACATGATGCTGATTGAGGATACTCATTCTGGGCATCTCTGTCTACTGCCATTTACTCAGTATTACTCTGCTCTGCCTGCCTTGCTAACTTTGCCTCTGGCTTCCCTAGATTCCTCCTTCCTTTCTAGCATCTCAGTTAGAAGTGAATGTTGCCTGTGGAACATTATGAAGTATCTACTTGTGCACCTTTGTTAAAAGACCTAATTCCCTTAAAAGGGGACAAATGGGATTTCCCCATAAAGACCAGGAATGTATTCATGGGGCAGACAGGAAGGAGGTTTGAATAAGAGAAGTACAAGAAATAAACCATAAGTTGCATACGGTAGCTTCTCAATACATGTTTGCTGAAATAAAGCTGGTGCCTGAAGCGTGAGAGGATATATATCTCGAGATGTGCCCCTCCGCCCCCAAGTGCCTTGCCAGCATTTTCCCTTTCATGCTTATGGAAGCCTATCTCTCTACCTGGAATCTAGAAATTCTAAAAAATTTATTCTAAGAAAACCATTTGTGGAGGGTTCATTCCATGCCAGCCTTTGTGCTAAATGTTTTCCCCTTTTTAAAATGCATTATTTATTTAACTAAATCCTTGTAGCAACACCAAAGGCAGTGGGTATGTTTTGTCCTTATTTTTATAAATGATATATTAAGGATTAGAGAGAAAAATTAATTTTCTAAGATTTTCCTAACATATAAGAGGGCTGGAATTTGAATTCTGGCCTGTTAGATCTGTTCCTTGCTATGCTTTAATAGCTGATTCTTTTATATTCGTAATTTGGGAGATATTGCCTGTCAGTGCTTTCTCTTTTCTTTGGTAATGTTTGGGTGCTTGTACATGGTGTCCACATATGTGAGACTGTGGTGGTGTGCTCCTACGCACACTTTCGTGTGTATCTTAGACATACAGCTCTCATCTCAGAAGTACAGCTTTTGACCAGGAAAGGAAATTTTCTCAGAATGGTTTGAGTGTCTCTCAAATAGATCAACACCTATTCTTCAGGCTTCTCGGGGGAAGCACAGTGTGTTATTTCATTTTTTTTTTTTTTTTAAGATGGACCTAGTTCAAAGTTTATGAGGATCATTTATTCTCCAGGCAGGAGCAATAGCTTATATTAATGAATTCCTCCTCACTCCCACACCGTCCAAGGTGAGGAACTCCTGGGAAGGCATTCTAAGGCGTGTAGTTACAATGCAAGATGGGGCCATGTGAACTTGACAACTTCTTTGTCAATGCAACTGTTCCCTTGCATGTCTCGACTCCTGCATCTCAGTAAGTTATGGGGTTCTTTCTCTGCAGCATCTCAATTAGACTCTCAGGGTCACGGTTTTATTTTATGACAAAGGTCCAGGGAAGAAGATACTAATTTCAGTCCTAAAACTTGACTGACAACTTAAAATCTTTTTAATGAATTTTCCTATCTGATACATATGCATCCAAAGGCAGACAATTGTAAAACAATAGAAACTATTTATGGAATGTGAATTTGGGGATCCAAGAGAGCTGAGTGTGAGTCTTAACTCTGGTATTTCTGGAATCTGAAAAGGTTTAAATCTCATCATTTTTCTGAGCCTCATTTTTCTCACCTGTAATATGATGATAACAATGCTTAACCTCATAATGTTTTAGAGAAGACAAAGTGAGATAAATGCTAGCACCTAGTCAGCCCTCATTAGTGATCATCAATCTTAACAATAATCTTTTATAATCTTTTGTAGTGTACCAGACACAGTGACATCTCGTTGTTTTATCTTTCACCATAGAGAGAACTATGCAGATCTATTTGCTTTGTTGACACAGAAGTAGAGTGAATAACTATTTATTTTGATCCTCAGAACTAGTTTTTTTTTTGTTTTCTTCTTCAGAGGAAGAGAATTGCTTAGCCCCATGAGACTCAGAGATGAGTCTCAACACTAGACTTGAGGCAGGCTCCCTGACCTTGCAAGATAGAACAAAACATCTTAAGGAAAAGCGGCCCTTCCTGAGTTGCCCAGCATATCCCTGGCCCTTGATCAGGGACTACAAAGAATAGGGCCTCAACAAAAACCATTTAGCCTATGGAAAATATTTCCTGCGTGTCATGGGCCTGGATTTGCTACCCTTAATTAGGGCTTTGGATCTCCTTACTTTTCTGATACATTACAAATAAGTCAGAGTTTTCTATTTCTCAATAAACAATTCCAGAAACTCTTTTGAAACTTCAGGGCTATGTCTTTTGTCTCTGCTCGAGAATTGGGTTATCAACTCCATTATTTGATTTCAAGGCTTTGAGCCCCCGACTTTACACCTGGAAAATGTTTATGGAAGACTGCCAGATACCGAGCTTAGGCAAAAGAACCACTTTGAGAGAAAACATAGCAGAGGGACAAGCTAATGTGTGGTCAAGGAGAGAAAATATGCTTTTAAATGACATAAAAGTTTTCCAAGATAAAATATGCCTGAGATTCAAAAGGAAGGGAGTCTATCCGTCACATTCCCAGAAACTTGCCTGGAAATTGAGTTTCAATGGCAAAGTACATTTTATAATTAATCTGGATTCTGTGACTCTCTGGTACTTTGGGATAGGGAGATGAGAAAAGAATGTAAGTTGAGGGCCTTGATCTCATGAAAGAGAGTAGGAGTCAAGCAACCTATAAATAGAACACAAAGGGTCACCTTTAACTGTTGGGTATATAAGTTTCAGGAATACATTATGATAATTTTTAAAAATTTTAATTCCAGTGCAGTTAACATACAGTGTCATGTTCATTTCAGGTGTACACTAGAGTGATACAGCAATTCCGTATATTACTCAGGGCTCCTCAAGAGAATTGTCCTCTTAATCACCCTCACCTGTTGTACTCATTGCCTCACCCACATCCCCTATGGTAAATTCTACATGAGTGAAAATTGTACAGTATTTTGTCTTTCTTTGACTGACTTATTTCACTCTGCATGTTTTAGATCCCTCCATGTTGTTGCATGTGACAAATTCCTTCTTTTTTATGGCTGAATAGTATTCCATTATATATATATACATATATATGTATGTGTGTATATATATATATATATATATATTCATCCTACCTCTTTTTCATCCACATATCTATGAATTGACATTTAAGTTGTTTTTATAATTTAGCTATTGTAAGTAATGCTACAGTAAACATTGTGGTGTGTGTATCCTTTTGAAGTAGTATTTTTAAATCTTTCAGGTAAGACGCAGTAGTGTGATTGCTGGCTTTATCATAGGGTAGTTTTAATTTTAATTTTTTGAGAAACATCCATACTGCCTTCCACAATGTCTGGGCCAGTTTGCATTCCCAACGATGGTGCATCAGATTCCTACTTTTCTACATCCTTGCCAACACTCGTTCTTTCTTTTGTTTTTGATTTTAGCTCTTCTGACAGGTGTGAGGTGGTATCTTATGGTGGTTTGGATTTACATTTCCCTGATGAGGGATGTTCAGCATCTTTCCATGAGTGTGTTGACCATTTGCATGTCTTTTGGGGGGAAATGTCTGTTTATGTCTCCTGCCCACTTAAAAAAAAAAAAAAAAAAAGAGGGGAACCTGGGTGGCTCAGTGTGTTAAAGCCTCTGCCTTCCACTCAGGTCATGATCCCAGAGTGCTGGGATCAAGCCCCGCATTGGGCTTTCTGTTCGGCGGGGAGCCTGCTTCCTTCTCTCTCTCTGCCTGCCTCTCTGCCTACTTGTGATCTCCATCTGTCAAATAAATAAATAAAATCTTTTAAAAAAAAATCCGTACAGAAAATTAAAAAAAAAAAAGAAAAGAAAAGATTTATTTATTTATTTTGGAGAGAGACAGAGAGCGAGAACACCATATTGTTTTGATTACTATAGCTCTGAAGCTTGAAATCTGGAACTGTGATACTTCCGTCTTTGTTTTTATTTTTCAAGATTACTTTGGCCCTTCAGGTTCTTTTTTGGTTTCATACAAATTTTAGAATTGTTTGTGGTGGTTCTATGAAAAATGCTATTGGTATTTTGGTAAGGATTGCTTCAAATCTATAGATCCCTTTGGGTAGTATGGCCATTTTAATTGTATTTGTTCTTCCGATTCATGAGCACAGAATGTCTTTCCATTCCGTGGAAACTGAAGTTTCTTTCATCAATGGTTCATAGTTTTCAGAGTGCAGATATTTTACCTGTTTGGTCAAATTTATTTAACCACTAAACCATTAAATTTATTCCTAGATATTTTAATCTTTTTTTTTTTAAAGATTTTATTTATCAGATAGCGAGAGAGAGAGAGGAGAGAGAGAGAGAGCAGGTGCTCAGGCAGAGGCAGAGAAAAGCAGGCTCCCCGCTGAGCAAGGAGCCAGATGCGGGGCTCTATCCCAGGACCCTGGGGTCATGACCTGAGCTGAAGGCAACCGCTTAACTGACTGAGCCACCCAGGTATCCCTGTTTTATTCATTTTTGATGTAATTATAAATGATGTTGTTTCCTGTGAACTTACTGAATTCATTGATCAGTTTTAGAAGTTTCTTGGTAGATTCTTTACATTTTTTATATATAGTATCATGTCATCTTCAAATAGTGGAAGTTTTATTTCTTCTTTGCCAGTCCGTATGCTTTTTCTTTCTTTCTGTTGTCTGATTTCTGTGGCTAAGACTTCCAGTACAATGTTGAATAATAGTGGTGAGAATGGAACTCCTTGTCCTGTTCCTGACCTTAGTGGGAATACTCTGAATTTTTCACCATTGAGATGATGTTAGCTGTGGGTCTTTCATATAAGGCTTTTATTATGTTAAAATCTGTTCCCTCTAAACCTACTTTGTTGAGGATTGTTATCATGAATAGATGTTGTACTTTGTCAAATGCTTTTTTTTGCATCTGTTGAAATGTCATATGGTTTTAGCCTTTCTCTTATTGATGTGATGCATCATGTTGATTAATTTGTGAATATCAAACCACCCTTGAGTTATAATTTAATATCTGTATACACTACAAACACAAACTTTAAAGGTCTCTTATTGTGATCATGATGTTAGATAGAGCTGTGGTCTTATCTGAGGCTCAACTTGGAAAAGATATTCCCAAGCTTACCTGATTATTGGCAATATATTTAATTCTTACAGGCTGTGAGACCAAGGGCCTCATTTGCTTGCAGACTCTTGGCCAGACTGCATCCTCAAGTCCTTGTCACAAAGACTTCTCGATCTGACTGTTTGCTTTCTCAAAACCAGCTAGGGAGAGAGTTTGCCTTTATCATGGGTGTAATAATCTTATATAATATATTCAGGTATACATAATGTAGATCCTGTCATTTTGCCATATTTCTTAGAATCAAGTAACATATCTTGCCTATACTCTGGGGAATAGAATTCCACAAGGCTGTGAACACTGGAGGCAAAGATTATGCAGACACCCTAAAATCTGTCTACCATAGACATTAAATTATTGATCTTTGGAATATTATTGATTTAATAAGAGTACATTGAGTTACTCCTATTTTGAGAACTCAACATTGTGGAGGTTTCAGAGATGAACAAATCCCAATATACTTAAGAAAGGCTTCCAGGGCACCTGGGTGGCTCAGTGGGTTAAGCCTCTGCCTTCGGCTCAGGTCATGATCTCCGGGTCCTGGGAAAGAGCCCCGCAGGGGGCTCTCTGCTCGGCAGGGAGCCTGCTTCCCCCTCTCTCTCTGCCTGCCTCTCTGCCACTTGTGATCTCTCTTTCTGTCAAATGAATAAATAAAATCTTTAAAAAATAAGAAAAAAAAGTAAAGCTTACCATTTCCATCTAGTCGAGAAGATGTAAATAACTCTGCAACGAAACACACAGGAGAAGAACCTACCAATGGTAATGGTCATTGGAATTGGGGTGGATATCTTCCAGATGGTAGGAGACTTTCTAATTAGGCTTATAGAATGGTTAGGATTTGGGGCAAAGAACATGGAGACCAGCACAATTGTGAAAGTGGATCAAAGGGATTTCAGCAAAGTTTTGAGAAGTTAGGTTTGATCCCAACTGTTGTCATTAAGAAACTTGGAGGAACTTTTATTTTCTGAAAATTAATTAGACATATCGATAGCTAAGGCGGCTGGTATGAAGACAAAATGAAATGATCTAAGAGACTTAAATTGAAAACTTTGCAAAGCCATTTTCTACTAGGCCAGTGTCCTTTGAAACAGCTAAACTATACAGAAGGAGAGTTCAAAATCTCTTATAAAATTCCTGAGAACGTTCTTTAAGTCCATATTTTAGTTGCTTATAATCCTCAGACACAGAGTGAACACAGTATCCCTACAAAGTGAATACTGATGAAAATAGTCTTCACAGCATAGGTTTACAATGTAGACTGACTCTTAGTATCAGGTGTTGGCGCTCCTGTCTTCACCAAGGAAAGAAGGTGGATTGTCCCTTACGGAGGAACCTCTATCATCTGGTGCCTTATAAAAAATGGCAGCTTTTGTTAAGCTGGGATTCATCAAGAAAAAACTTCAAAAGATGTTGTTTCCCTGAAATGTTTTGTCCTATGAGTATTTCTACATTAAAACAAGGTGCCAGTTACCAATATGGTAGCACTTTTAAAAACTTTTAATGCTTTCTTTTAACCAATTTCAAAGTTACAGAAAAAATGTAAGAATAATACAACAAAATTCCCTACAATTTGCACCTAGATTTTGAAACTTTGTTTTCTTCAAATTTTTATTTAAATTCTAGTTAAGTTAACATATAGTGTAATCCTGGTTTCAAGAATAGATGTTATCTTCTTCCACCCCCCATTGTGGGACAGGAAGGCTAGTGGGGACTTAAGTTGGGTATTTCCCTTTTTCCAGGTCACTTAGGCTCTGATAATACTCTAGTATGTTAAGCTCTAGTTAACTAGTTTCCTTTGAGGGCAGGACTTGTTAAGAACAGAGTCCTCTAGAGTATTTGAAAATGGTTCCTTCTCATGGTTGAGCTCCTGGAAGTAAATCTCACAAAATTGTGGAGCTCCTTCTATGACTAGGTCTTCTTGGATTTTTTTTTTTTTTCAACCCTCAGAGTTGTCTGCACTGAGCCTCAAGTATTTTTTCGAGTATAGTTCAGGTGCTACTATGTATGCTCTGGTTCCCATAGGGTTTTGTGTTCATGAGTCTGTTCAGTAAGTTGTGCCTTGCTGTATATGCCTCTCTGTTACTGCAACCTTGGGCGAGCACTAGAGTATTTGAAAATGGTTCCTTCTCATGGTTGAGCTCCTGGAAGTAAATCTCACAAAATTGTGGAGCTCCTTCTATGACTAGGTCTTCTTGGATTTTTTTTTTTTTCAACCCTCAGAGTTGTCTGCACTGAGCCTCAAGTATTTTTTCGAGTATAGTTCAGGTGCTACTATGTATGCTCTGGTTCCCATAGGGTTTTGTGTTCATGAGTCTGTTCAGTAAGTTGTGCCTTGCTGTATATGCCTCTCTGTTACTGCAACCTTGGGGATAGTGGTTTGTCCTGTGTCTTCCCTACCTTATGAATCCAAGAACAACTGTTGATTTTTTTTAGTCTGTCCACCTTTGCACTTGTTAAGATGGAGTGGTGAATTCCAGTGTCCTCCCATGTGGAATGAGAAAGAAGGTGTTCCATACTGTTATTGTTAGAAATGACTCAATCCAAGATAATGTACTTAATTTAGTTGTCATGTCTTTGTAGTGTCTTTAGAGTGGTTTCTCTGTTTTTTTTTTTCCTACTATTTCATTTTTTCAAGATTACAAGTAAGTTACTTTGTTAAATGCTGCTCAATATTCAATCTCATTTTTTGTGTGACCGTTTCGAGGTTTCATATTCCTGTCCTATATACTTGTTGAATTCTATCTGGAACTACTCTAAATGGGTTTTCCCATAATTATTGTTGTGAGCACTGATGTCACTTAGTTAAGATTGTGGCTATAAGATTTCTCTGCTATAAGATGGTTTTCCCTCCCTTTGAAATATTTTGTGAAGACATTCTTTGAAGTGAGTTGGAGGAAGTTGAGGGGGAGACAAACCTGGAGAGACTGCAGACTCTGAGAAACAAACTGAGGGTTTTGGAGGGGAGACAGTAGGGAGATGGGTGAGCCTGTGGTGGGTATTAAGGAGCTGGCACACTGAAAAGAAATAAAATAAAGCGGACAAAAAACTATGTAAATGCCTTTTTTTCATATTTCCCATCAAGTATGAGATTTATGGATTTTTTTTTGCCTGAATCATTTATTACTTTGAAGGCTATCAAATGATTACTTTTATAATGACATCATTCCTCTTGCATTTATTATTGGGTATTTTCCTCTAAAGAGTTTTCCCTTCATCTGTTTAGTTGTATAGTTATAAAAGTATGGACTCACGGATTTCTACTTTACTTAATGGGTTTTAATTTGTTACTGTCATTGTTTATTCTTACTTTCTAATTGCCCAAATTAACCAGTGGAAGCCTCTTGCAAGGGGACTTCTATGTCTTCTGGACATTTTCCTGTTATTCCCTAAACACTTTTTTTCTGGTTGGCACAATAATTTATTCCAATTTCATCTTGTACTTTCGCTGCCTCAGTGTTAATGTTATTTCGCAAATAAGCTCTGTTTTATTTTAATGGAGAATGGTGTTTAGAAGTCAAGATCTGAATGCGTAGGTATGACATTGCTACTGACCTTTCAGTGGATGAAGCTGGAAATAATATGTGTGTATATCATACACACTTTGTTATTTCTGTATCTATAGGTACTGAAAGTTGTACATTGCATCACTACTTCTAATTCCAATTTTCTATTTGTGGTTCATTCTAGGCTCCATTCTACATTCATAACTCCTTTCTTTGGTAGTGGGAAACCTGTCTCTTCCTATCTTACATGTATTTTCTTATTTGCTCATTTCCCCCATGTGTTATTAATACACTGGCCAGCTCTATCACCAGGACATCCACCTTACACTTGTCCTTGATGTGCACTGAACACCCAGATTGCAACTTGCTCAAACACCCTCTTTGCTCAGCCCCAAATCCTAGTGGTCTATTTCTTCATTCAACCAACTCCTTGTTTGGCTCCAGATCCTGCTCAGCTACTGTTGTTTGCTTGTGTTTGTTTTTGTTTTGTTTTTAGCTGTCTTCTCCACTCGGTTTTAAATCATATCAGGCCACTGCTTCCTTCCTCTCTTATCCTTGGAGTTCCTCAACTACCTCCAGCAAATACTTGGAAGAACCAAAAAAAATAGAGAGGAAGGAGAAAGCATGTACTAGAAACGTTGGCTCCTAAGTTTAATCAGGCTTTTAATTTTTGTATCTCCTTGCTTAGGACATTTTTGGAACACAAGTTTGAAACTGCCATTGGAACCATTAGTCGGCTTTTTCATGAAAATGTCACCACTTGGTGTATCAGTCCTATGGGTTCTTCCCATCACCTCTGAAACGTCCATCACTTTTTCACACAAATATTAGTTATCTAATCTGAAAAAAAGAGAAGCTGTGTGTGAAAGAATATAATTTCACAGAGTCTGACCAACAACTTGAGGAGGTTTTCTGGAATTCACAGTGGAAATTGATTCAAAGCATACATACATGCTGCCTTTGAGCTACCTGTGGTAAAAAGCTCATCTCCATCTCTTATTAGGACTAGGCAGTTACATGCATGGAGATCATTGGTGTCAGTCAGACAGATGTGTGTTCAAGTCCCATATCTATTCTCAGTAGCCGAATGGCTTTGAATAAGTCCATTGACATCTCTGATCCAAGAGGGGCGCAAACGTGGGAAAATTTGTTTCTCAGACCTGGATGTTGAAACTACTGCAGTGAGGAGAACAAAGAAACTAAGGAGAGACACTTGCTCTATTTGATGACCTGTAGTGAGTTGTTAGGTTGGTGTGGATGCAACGGAGAGAAACCCTGGGAAGGAATAATGGTCACTTTAGCAGAACTGAATGCTGACCTCCTCAATATTCCCCATGCTTGTGTGTGCTTGCCAGCTTGCTCTCACAGCCTAAGGAAGGTGCAGGTTTGCAGATAAAGGAAGCAAGGAAAGCATTTTACATATCAACTGGAGTTAGCAGAGTCTAAAGAAAATCATCTAAGAAATGTCCACAGGCAGGTTCTGAACTCTAAAATTCAGATCTATTTTCCTATTTGCTCTTGGACTCCAACCAACTGCTAGATCCAAAGATAGGTTTAATCTATGAGTTATAGGTCCATTACTTGTGGGAGAAGCTTTCCAGCCATAGTGAGGGATTCTGGTAACTTAGTAAACTTAGAACTCTTTCTGTGACAAGGATATCCAAAACCTTACCCTTAAAGTCACTGAAGTTTGAGGAAGTTTCTGAAGAAGTTGTGTTAGAAAACCTTGGGGACTTGACATTTCAGTATTGGTCATATATTAGCCCATTATCTTCTGATAGATCTGCCCCAGTGTTGCTATCTCCCTCAAAAAATTACAATGGGAGAAAACCCACTCTAAAAGTGGCATTAGGAACATAGTGACACAAGCTACAGCATGAATACACCTTGAAGATATTATGTTGGATGAAATAAGCCAGTCACAAAAAGACAAGCATTGTAGCATTCTACTTATATGAGATACCTGTATTAATGAAATTAGTAGAGACAGAATGGTGGTTGCTGGGGGCTGGGGGAGAGGGAATGGAGAATTGTTTACTGTGTAGAGTTGCAATTTTGCAAGATGAAATGAGTTCTGGAGATGGATGATGATGGTTATACAGTAATGTAAACTTATTTAATGATTCTGAAATCTACACATAAAATAGTATGGTAAATCTTATGTGTATTTTATCACAAGTAAGATAAGTAAAAAGGCAATTTATATATTTTTATATGCGTTACTGATTGCTAGAACCACATGATGGCCATCTGGAATGTCTAGACTCCTCTTTGGCCTGGAAGTTGCATTTTCTAAAAGCAGTGTCTGGTGAGGTTTGAGGAAGAAAGTTGGGAAAGGGAAAAGGAAGACTTAAAAGAGCATGAAGGATATAATTTTACAGACTCTGAAATACTAGTTCTCTCCCCCTTGAAAACTGCTTGTTGAGCTAGGATTTATACAATATTCCTGCTTAAAGTTATTTCAATGAAAGTTGCAGTGGAAACAAACATAACTTGAATTGCATTTCCACTTGTTATAATGCCTCCAAATCTCACCATGGTGTGTGTGTGTGTGTGTGTGTGTGAGAGAGAGAAAGAGAGAGAGAGAGAGAGAAAATTTAAAATGCCAGCAACTTAAATTTTCAGTTTGACCTCTTCTTAAGCTCATGTCTTTTCTTTTCTTTTTCTTTTCTGTTCTGTTCTGTTCTTGATTTATTTATTAGAGACAGAGGAAGAGAGAGTGAGAGGAGAGGAAAGCAGAGAAAAAAAAGAGGTAGAGGTAGAGTCTGCTAGAGGTAGCAAACTCCTTATCAAGTGTTGAGCCTGACATGGGATTCAATCCCAGGACCTTGAGATCATGACCTGAGCTGAAACCAAGAGCTGGGCACTCAATAGACTGAGCCACCCAGGCACCCCTGAAACTCAGATCCCCCCTTATGTGGGTAAATGTAAGACTATTACTTACTACTGCCTGATATATACATTGTTTAGTCTGACAAAAGAAAAGTATAAAGCAAAGACAGCATTGATAAGCAACACTATTAGCAGTGATTTGAAATATATTTGGTATCATTGGAAGATCCCTCTTTGGCAAGTATTAAATGCCCAAGCATTATGCTGTCTACTTTTCTTACAGAGAAGGGATATGATTTACCAACTTATCCACAGTAACAGTTGTAACATAAAAGATTTATTTTTAATGTTGAGCTACATAATGTCTCCCAAGGTCTGAACATTTACATCACTCCAAAATTCATGTGTTAAAACCTAACCTCTAGGTTGATGCTATTAGGAGGTGGGGGCCCTTGGGAGATGATTAGGTCATGAAGGTGGAGCCCTCATGAATGGAATTAGTGTCCTCAAAACAGTGGCCCCAGAGAGCTCTCACCTCTTTTGCATGTTAAGTTATAGCTAGAAGGTGCTGTCTGTGAATTAGACTGCAGGATCACATCAGACATTAAACTGCCAGCACCTTGATCTTGGATTTTGCGGCCTCCAGAACTAGGAGAAGTACATGTTTGTTGTCTATAAGTCACCCAGTCTATTGTATTGTGTTAGAGTGGACCAAGACAGAAAGCTGGTATGAGAAGTGGAGATGCTGCTGTAACAAATACCTAGAATGTGGAATTGGCTTTAGAACTGGGAAATAGTTAGAAGCTAGAAGAGTTTGAGATTCATGCTAGAAAACAAAACAAAACTTGTTTTGTTATAAAGACACTGCTAAGGGTGACTCTGTTAAGGGTGAGAGCTCAAATAGGAAAACTGTAACCAAAATGTCAATCTTAAAGAATATGGAAGTGGTCATGGGCAAACTGTTGTTGGATATAGGGATGATAACAGCCATTCTGAAGAGGTCTTGAAATGGAAATGAGGAACAACATATTGTTGAAAACTGGAGGAAATATGATCCTTGTTCTACAGTGTGAAAGAGTTTGGATGAATTGTGTTCACACCCTAGTATTTCATGGAAGATAAAACTTGTGAGTGATGAAACTGGATATTTGGGGAAATTTTTAAGCAAAGCATTGAAGAGGGAGCCTAGTTCTTCCTGACTGCTTCAGTAAAAGTAAAAGTGTGAAGAGAGAAATGTCTTAAAGATGGAATTGTTAATCAAAAGGAAAGAACTGGAAAGTTCAGAAGATTCTCAGCTTATCTCTATTGGGAAAAAAAAAAAATGAGATCCTATTCAGGAGACAACATGAAGGGTGTGGCAAAATTTGAAAAGATGAGTAAACCATCTAACTAAGCCATCATCTATTGTGTAAGATAATGGAAAAGTGACCTTAAAGGCAATTTGGAGATGATCAGGTGGCTACCTCAACCACCAGGCCAGGATGGGTGCAGAAGGATTTCAAAATAGGATCCAATCTATAATAATTTGTTATGGTAGCTGAAATACATATATGTATTTCCTAATATGCTTTATGGGAAATATATTTTACTTCTCTAAATATGAAGAAAAATATGTCCATATATTTGTTTGCTAGTTGAGAATTCTGGTTTTTTGTTCCTGGAGCAAGAACTTCTAATAGAGACGAACAAGAAATGAGCTGCTGGGAAATGTGACATTTGGAACAACCTCTTTAAACTTAGGCTGTACAACAGTTTGTAAGGATATGGAAGAAGCAACTCAAGAGGGAAAGTCAGAATAAGTAGCCTTTGGGTCATTTTCAATTCTGAGAATTCAAAAGTTATAGTTGGGTGTAAAGGCCACATGTCACATGCTGTGTCTGAAAGTGTTAAATTCAGAGGAGAAGAATCTTCAAGGTGACTCTTTGCCCCTTTCATGCCTTGCCCTCCTGTCCCAATTTTCTCTCCTTTTTCTGTTTTATTACTTCCCAGAGGATGTAATCTTGATAACATTTCTCTAATGGTTGCTTTCTGATTAGCTCTTTTAAGCTCAGCCAAGTTATAACTGGGCATTTAATTTTCTTCATCTCCTGGGTATGGAGATCTTGCATTGTTGTTTCCCAAAGCTGAATTTCTAGCAGTAAGTTGCCTTTTGAAGGCAGGTAGCAATAAGTGGAGATAAGTATGGGGAAATGTGGTGTGTAACAGATATAAAAACATTGGTCCAGTAAAAGGCTGCTGAATCTCCTTGATACCTGGTCCAGTTTCATAGTTTGCTTTACTTAGATGTATTGATAATACAATTTAAGGGTGTACACATCTCAGGAAATGTAAATTTTGCTACTTTAAGCTGTTTGTTGGTGTAGCATTCCTAAATAACATCCTCGATTTGTTTTTCCTTCATCCTTTCATGAAGAGAATAGAATAAATATAGTGTAAGGCATGTCTTGATTTTCCCACAGGGTTCTCTCTGTCTCAGTGTGAACCACAACAGTCACAGCTGATGAAAATCATCACAAAGCATTCTTGATAAATCTTGCATGTGCATGTGAACATTTTCTCATGTTACAGATGGTTTGGTTAAGAGAAGGGAACAGTCCTTTTAGGTTCTCACAAAGAAATAGCTTTTATTTTTATTGAAAAAATTGTGGCTAATCAGACACTCTTCAGACTGCAATGGCCAAAGAATATAGAGGTTAATAAATCTAACTAAATAGATGTGCTTAAACAGTTCAAAAGAAACATAAAGCAGCATGACATGAAGGAATAAGAAGCATCCTGGTTCTTTTTCTAAGTTTCGAAGTGCATAGGCTTTTTAAGTTACTGAGCACATTCGTACTTCTGGGAATCAGTTTTCTTAACTATCAGATGAAAATTCTGGACCAACCACCTCTAGATTCAGTGCTCACTCTGAAATTTTGTGGGTTGACCATCTTTCATGTCTTACAAATCGCTAAACAATGCAATCACATGTCATCCACATGCAGTCATTACTCATGGGATCAGAGAACATTTTGTGTTGGTCCTAAGCAACTTAGTCTATAGAATATAAAAGAGATTGTTTGTAAGATTTCCAAGCAACCTGTCTGTGTGTTTCCATTTTTAGCAATTGCCCTGTTACTGGTTGGTGATAATACCTAATTCTTATGGTTCAACAGGTAAACACCATACAGGATAATCATGTGAGCTCTGGAATCATATGACCTGAGTTGGGTTCCTGGCTTGTTTACTTGCTAGTTTTATAAACATATGTACTTACTTAATCTCTTTGGTTTTAATATTCTCAGCTGTGAAAGTTGCATAATATCTAAAACTACTTCATTAAATAGTGAAGAAAATCAAATGAGAAAATTACATGGAGACTGTTGCCTAGCACCTTGAAAATACTGTGCCTAGTCCACAGTGAAGACTCAAGAAACATTAGCAAAGTGTCTTTACCCGTCCATATTGGTTATCAATTTTTATCTCACAAATAATTCCATAATTTAGTAACTTTGAATAATGATCATTTGGTTTTTTTCCTCACAGTTTGTGTGGGTCAGGAATTTGAAAGGAATTATGTTGGATATTTTAGGGCCAAGGTATCTCATGAGACATCAGTCAGATGTTGACATGACTCGCAGAGATGACTAGCAAGTTTGTGCTAACAAATTCGTTCCTCTGCATGTGGGCTTCTCCTCAGAGCTGCTTCAGTGTTGACAACAGCTAGCTTTCCCTATTTGAGCAGCCCCAAAGGCCAAGGCAGAAGCTGCAACATCTTTTGTAACTTAGCCTCAAAACTCACACACCTTCCTATCTGCAATATTCTAATGGCCACACCATCAGGCCTAGTTCAGTGTTGAGGAGGCTGAATTCCAGACAATGATTAGGAGGTATCCTGTAGCTGACTCCCAGAGTCTGCCCTCTAGCTCCGGTGATTTGTAACCTTCCTTCATGAAAAAAATACACTTTCTACCTTTCAGAGCATCCAGAGTTCCCCTCTACGTACGCGTCAGTATAAAACTCATGATCCCTATATCTAAATCATGTCCTGGGGCAGACAGTGCACCTCAGAAGCAATTCCTCACAAACAGGTTCTGCTCATCCAGAAAGCTTTGATTTAAAGTCACAAGCTGTGCCCCAACTGTGCAATACACACACTCAAGACAGATACAGGGTAATTACTACAGAACTTTCTACACAAGAAGGGAGAAAATGAAAGCACAAGAAGTCATTAGATAATAGCAAATCTGAAATTCAGGAGAACTCATGTTGGCAGTTCTTTAATTAAAGCTAAACTCTAACTGAGGGTTGCTGGGGGGAGGGGGTAGGGAGAGGGTGGTTGGGGTCTGGACATTGGGGAGGGTATGTGCTATGGTGAGTGCTATGAAGTATGTAAGCCTGGCGATTCACAGACCTGTACCCGTGGGGCTAATAATACATTATATGTTAATAAAAAATTTTTTAAAAAACTATATTCTACAGGGAGTTATGATCTAAAGCCGTTTGCTCTTCCCCGAGTTCCTGCTTCAAATATCTGGGCCATACTGTTTCTTTCATAGAATATAGCTAGTGTCTCAAATTAATACAAGTACTCCAACTTTCTTTTGATTAGTGTTGGAAAGGTATATCTTCTTCCATCTTTACTTTTAATTTAGCTGATGTTTCATGTCTAGGGAGTTTTGATTTTTGAATCCAATCAGACAAAATCTGCCTTAAAATTGGTGACTCTTAGACTATTTATGTTTTAGACTAATTACTGGCATACCTGGATTAAAAATTGACCATCTTTCTGTTTTCTATTTGTTGTATTCTTTTTTCTTCCTCCCTCTTTATCCGTCTTAACTTGTTTGTATATTCTGTTCTCTCATGTTATTTTGTGTCTATTTGTTTTTCTGTTTGGATAGTTTCTATAGATCTCTCTTTAGGGTTATTAAGTATTTCCTTAGTTGTGTCAAGACTACTGATGAACCCAAGGAGGCTAGTCTTCATTTATGTGACTCTGTATTTGATATCTAGTATTTCTTTGTTTTTTTTTTGTTGTTGTTGTTGTTGTTTTAGATTTTATTTAGTTGTCAGAGACAGAGGGAGAGAGAGCGAGCGAGCACAGGCAGACAGAGAGGCAGGCAGAAGCAGAGGGAGAAGCAGGCTCCCTGCAGAGCAAGGAGCCCGATGCGGGACTTGATCCCAGGACCCTGGGATCATGACCTGAGCCGAAGGCAGCTGTTCAACCAACTGAGCCACCCAGGCGTCCCTATATCTAGTATTTCTTTGTAATCCTCTTACAATGGCCATCTTTCTGTTCATGTTACTCATCTGGTCTTGCATTATCCACCTTTTCTATTAAAACATTTACCATCCTAGCCATATTGAAATCTCTCTGATAATTCTAATCTGTGTTATATCTCCCTTTGGTTCTGATTATTGCTTTTTGACTTCAGATCCGCCTCTCATCCCCCCCAACCACTTGACTTTTGACTTGATAAAGAAGGTTAAGTAGAATTTGTAAGTCAAATTCCCCCTGCTTCATTAGAATGTTTCCATATGCCCCATCCTAAATTTCAGAGTCCTGCTTCTTCATAATGAATGTCCTCACTGTGACATAAAGGGCCTTGCAAACTTGGGAATTCATGTTGCTATTTAGCCATCTGCATTATTTAGTTTGGTTTTCAAAATTCTCTGTCCGGTAGCTACCGGTAATAAGGTTTTCTTTTTGGGCAATCACAGAAGTTTCTGAGTCTCTTAAGCTGTTCTTGAGTTGGAAATTTAAGGTCCTGAGCTCATAATTATTCTAAGATCTCCAGTGAATTTAAAACAATGAAACAAGCACATTGTACTGATTATTTTCACTAAAATATTCAATGATTACAACTACTTCTACAGGTATTTGATTACAAGTATCAACAAGTGATTCTTTAATTAGCTGCTTGGCCACTGTATGTCACAGACTAATGGTGTTTTATTTACCACTGGAAAAAGATTAAAGCATGTAAATCTAATCATATCAGAGAACCATTTCCAGATTGCTCATAGTCAGTTCTGAGAATCTATCCTTAAAACTCTTTTCCTTTGGAGCTATTTCCAGTATCAACTTCAGGGCCCAACCAGAGAAAGAACCACCAGGAGCAATGTTATATAATTTATGCATTATAATAGTTCGATCACTTTAACTTTAGAAGCTGGTAAGATCATCTCAGTTTGTTTGTTCCTTCTACCACTGGTTATAAAACTTAAGACATAGGACAAGTCCTTTGGATTGAGAGAGTTATCTGAAGGGAGAGAAAGCAGGTACAACTCAATCTTATAAGGAGAGGGCGGAAACCAGAAGCTCCTTCTGTAATGGGAACTTGTGTTGGCCTCTTTCCATCTACAAGCCTGGAAACTCGCTGCTGAGGATGACTTTCAAAGGAAGCTGGAGCTCTTGCCATAAACCTATCCCACTAACTGGCCCAGAATTTAGAGATGCCATAGGAAGAGATCCCTGCAGTTAGACCAATTGCATGGCTGTTACTGACAGCAGCAAGATAAACCAGAAGGCTGGCAAGATTTTTCACAACCTGCATTAGGCCCTGACCTACACTGAGCTTCTGAGAGTATAAATGATTACCGTTTTACTTGCACCTTCCAAAGCTCTTGCATAGCTCTATCTAGAGATAAGACAAACCAGAAACTTATAGGAATTGAGGTTTTGGGAAGTGCAGTTCAGTGCAGACAGTTGGACACATTACAAAGCCACCATATACCATCCCAATCACACAAAGCCCATGCATAGGGGTCCCGCAATGTTATTAACCACTGAATGGGAAATATCTAGAAGAATAACAGCACTCAGTTTTTTAACTTCTTCCCTGCTGGGTTGAATTATCAGAAAGCAATGCTGACAAACATGGTACTGGGTTTCCTACCATGAGTCTTTTGGTGTTTTTTTCAAGACAAGTTTGTTTCAAAGAATGTTCTCTCGCTGTCAAAACTGACAGAGCTCTCTCAAAGGCTCTGTGGCTCCTTTTCTGTTGGGAGATAACGGAGTTGCCCATTCAAATCCAACTTGTCAGGGGACAGTAATGCATCCATTTATCAAATGTTTATTAAGCCCCAACTGTGTTTTTGATACACTGTTCAGTGTTGTGGTGGATACAGAGAAATACTTTAAAATCTAGTGTTTTTAATGTCTAAACATGTGGGTGACAGAGTTCAAATCCCCAGGCTTCTGAGTGAGTGTTCTCAAAAGAGGTGAGATGCAACTCAGGAGTGCGGAACCATCACAAGGGATCCCAGACATCCTGAACTCTGTATCCTCCTCATGAGCAAAACTGCAGAAGACCCATTGCTAGAAAACTTCCATCCAGTGAGGCACACAGGTGTTGCATCTTGGAGAAAGCAAAATATTTCCCTAATTTGCACAAAGCTGTGTCAGGGACTAGAGCCCCGCTCCCCACATTTTAAGTATCTGAGATTTTCTTTTTAGGTCTTTTGGATTCTAATGCTCCCTCCAAGGTTAGCAAATTTGTCTTACTTCCTGTCCTCCTCTTTTTATCTCTCTGTAAAGAAGGATCCAAAACACATTTAAATTGTATGAAGTACTTGTTTTATTATACCTATATATCTTCTTTCTGTTTGTCAAATACATGCAGTGAATGTAAATAGTTTATACAAATACTAAGGCAGGACTATTGCTTATTAATTAGATATCCTATAAATGAAGGAAGGTTGGCTAGAGGGGGGCTTTCTCCCTCATGTCTATGGGTTAATATGGAGGCTGTGGACTTATATGCACCTCTGATGGCCCATCATCTTGAGCAGGAAAGGGGAGAGCCTGTGCTCTGCTACACCAGACAAATTAAATTATCCTCCCTATTGAAT
This sequence comes from Mustela erminea, assembly GCF_009829155.1. Lineage (NCBI taxonomy): Eukaryota > Metazoa > Chordata > Mammalia > Carnivora > Mustelidae > Mustela > Mustela erminea. Next base: position 71,284,765 of record NC_045627.1, read on the forward strand.
TGTAATAAAACTAAAGTCACACACAAGTGAAGTAAGTAGGATTTATGTTTTCCGGGGAAAGAGCAGAAGCCTGGCTTTTTAGCTGGCACAGTCATCAATCCAGATGTATATTAGGGTCACTTGAGAAGTTTTTGGTTTTGTTTTATTTCTTTTTTAAAGAATTATTTACTTGAGGGGAGCAGGGGAGAGGGAAAGGGAGAGAAAGAATCTCAAGCAGATTCCCCACTGAGCATTGAGCCTGACTTGGGTCTTCATCCCAGGACCCCAAGATCATGACCTGAGCCGAAATCAAGACTCCGGAACTCAACTGATTGAGCCTCCCAGGCACCCCACGCTTAGGAAGTTTAAGAAGTTTTTAAGAAATGCTGATGTCTGGGTCCTACTTCAAAACATTTTCTAGCATTTCAGAATATATAAGAATCTGGGATTCTGGGATGCAGTATTTTAAAGCCCTCAGGTGATTTTTTTTTTTCTTTTCTTTTTTTTTTTTTTAAAGATTTTTTTAAATTTATTTGACAGAAATCACAAGTAGATGGAGAGGCAGGCAGAGAGAGAGAGAGAGAGAGGGAAGCAGGCTCCCTGCTGAGCAGAGAGCCCGATGCGGGACTCGATCCCAGGACTCTGAGATCATGACCTGAGCCGAAGGCAGCGGCTTGACCCACTGAGCCACCCAGGCGCCCCTGATTCTTTTTCTCTAGTCTGCATTTTCCAAGGGTCTTGGCAGTAGTATGGAGTAATTTATAGCAACATTGTTTGGCAAATTGAAGTTTTTTTTTGTTTTTTGTTTGTTTGGTTTTTGTTTTTTTTTAGCCTGCAAATTTTTATGTAAATTATAATTAGTTAACATACAGTGCAATATTGGTTTCAGAGGTATAATTCAATGGTTCATCCCTTAAATACAATACCCAGTGCTCAACACAAGTACCCTTCCTCATACCCATCACCCATGTAGTCCATCCCCCACCCATAGCTCTCCATCAGCTCTCAGTTTCTTCTCTATCATTAAGCATCTCTCATGGTTTGCTCCCCTCTCTCTCTTTTCCGCCTCCCATACATTTATCTGTATTTTTTGTTAAATTCCGCATATGAATAAAATCATATGGTATTTGCTTTTTATGACTTATTTCACTTAGCATAATACACTTTAGTTCCATCCACATTGTTGCAAATGGCAAGATTTCATTCTTTTTGATGGTTGAGTAATATTCCACTATGTGTGTACGTGTGTGTGTATGTATTTCACAACTTTTTTGTTTTTTCCACTACATCTTCTTTATCCATTCACTAGTCAGTGGACATTAGGACTCTTTCCACAGTTTGGCTGTTATTGATAACAGGAGCTTCTTCATACTGTTCATCATCCAATCAATATCAGATACTTATATATGGCCCAGAGTCATAGTCACACTGAGATACATGTATGTATACCTACAACAGAGAAGTGGAGACATAGACAAACACATACTTAAGAGAATTACACACACATATATACATTAGGAACAATAGTCATTTGTGCCACATGTATGCACACACACACACAAGGATAGATGTATATAATATTCCTCACATACATAAATATACACACAACAGCAACATGGAGAGGTTCACACAGACACAGATTTTGATGAACCACAGAGTTACATCTAGATACCTCAAAATAGAACAGAGACACACAGTAAAAAATGTGCCCTTTGAAGCTTCTACTTTATTGCTACAAGCATGGTGCTGGATCACCTTCATTTGTTAGTTTCCTGTGGATGTGATTTAAGTCAGATCAGGGTCATGTGCCCTTTCCCCCACACAGGTTCTGCTTTAGAAAAGCTTAAATAGAAATGGTCATCTTAAAAGAAGGAACTGTGTGGCATTTCAAGAGAAAAGAGATTTTACTGAGGATTTTCCCCTTGTGTGACCTTGCAGCCTTGGGAAAGAAAAAAGTTACCTCGTTTGGGGTTCCAGCAGAGAGCCGGTCAGTAGATCAAAATAGCAGGTCTCAATGTTAATAAATAATACCTGTGTAGCCCCTTTACATTGACAAAGGAGTTCATACTCATAACTCACACCCACCACTTATGTGGAAATTTACAAGTATGACCTCATATGATCTTCAGAAAATCCCAGTTAGATGAATACTATTATTGTAACTTTTTGAAAGTTGATACTACAAAGAGGTTAAATACATATCTGCAGTCACCCAGTTTATCAGTTTCCTGTGACTCTCCTAACAAGTGCCACAAACCATGTGACTTTAAACAAGAGAAATTTATCATCTCACAGTTCTGGAGGTCTGATGCCTAAGATCAAGGTGACCTCTGAAGGTTCTATAAGAATAATCCTCCCTTGCTTTTTCCGGCTGTGGATTACTGTTAGCATTCCTTGGCTTCCTTAGTTTGTGGCCACATCACTCCAATGTCTGCTTCTCTGTTCTTACCACCTTTTCTTCTGTATGTTCCTGGCTAAGCCTCTTTTATACAAGCATGGGTCATGAAATTTTGGACCCATCCACATAATCCAGTATCATCTCCTCATCTCGAGATCCCCAATTACAACTGCAAAGAACTTTCTTCCCAGTAAGTTAACCTTCATGAAAGGTCTGGGGTTTAAAATGTGGACATATCATTTTGGGGTCCACCATTCAACCCACTACATTTAGCTGCTAAGCTGAATGTTTGAGATGCCCTCTCCTATGTGACTGGCCTGGGAGGTTGTGCCCTTAACAAATATCAGACACCACCTCTGTCCTCTCTGAGACAGCGATTGATTTAGTGGCAGAGAGGAGAATTTGTTAGCTACCTTTCCTCACAAGAACAGGTGGCCTGGGATCCAGTGGTCTGATTTCAGTCCCTCAGATCTCTCCAGTAAGATGAACCTCTAAATGATCTGATTGGCTGGCTGTGAGCTGAATCAGATGGAGAAAGAGTTTAGATTCTGAGTGCAAGGCTCCAGGGTTGGAAACAAAACTGTAATGGTTCTGAATTTCCTAAAAAACAAGATTTTTTCTAGAAGGCAGTGTGATTGAATCTGTATTCTACTTCTCTTTGCCCTATCCCTGTTTCTCTGAGGACCATCCAACTGTTTGTTCAACATACATACCAGAACTATCTTAGAAGCTTATGGGTTGATTACATGTAGGTTGCTTGGGTAAAGAGAGCTGAGCATTGAGAACATGTGCTCATTTGTTTGCCTTTTCTGTAGATGTGATTTTTGGCTGGAATGACATATATGAAAGTAGACAGACTGTTGGTCATTTTGACTTGCAGTGAAATCCCCTTTGAGATTCCTACCTCAATATCTGGCTACAGGGAGGTCTGTGTACTCATACCGAGTATGAAGTCCTCTGTGCATCAACATTCAATCAAGATACATTGAATGTTTTCATGCTTTTGTTTCTGTCATGGTACAATGTGATTACTCCTGTACACAAAGAGATTATGGTTTAATTGGGGGAAATAAATGGTGTTTATGAATAATTGTTACTAGAAACAATTAGAATTAGAGACCAAAGAACTAATCTTACCTGAAAGGTACATTTTATTGTGACCCACATACTCCTTATTAAAAATGCTTGCACTGACGCCAATATTTAAAAACCAGAGATTTCACATACAAATCTATAGTTTTCACAGGAAAAATAAAAATATCAAAAGATCTAGCAATGCACACTAAAACCACATTCTATCATAGCAATAGTTGGCTTTTTTTTTTTTTTTTAAGCAGGAAGATATGTTTCCATTTTAACACAGTCTCAAAAACTTCAGATTGGGGACGCCTGGGTGGCTCAGTTGGTTAAGCAGCTGCCTTCGGCTCAGGTCATGATCCCAGCGTCCTGGGATCGAGTCCCACATCAGGCTCCTTGCTCTGCAGGGAGCCTGCTTCTCCCTCTGCCTCTGCCTTCCACTCTGTCTGCCTGTGCTCGCTCTCACTCGCTCTCTCTCTGACAAATAAATAAATAAAATCTTAAAAAAAAAACCTTCAGATTGTCTTAATCTGGGCTCTTTTTATCCACTCAGATTACCTGTCTGGTTGCTGCCGGTATCTGAGTTTAGAGCTCTTATGTTAGACAAAAAATTGGGTCATTCATGCATTGACAGTCTAGGATTCTAGAAGAGAGGTTGTCAGGGAGGAGGACGAGTAGTCAGGAAGCTCGGCAGTGGGAATGAATCTGTCTTATAGAAAGTCAGAAATTAGATAAGGTTGAGGAAAGGGAGGTAGAAGGAGATTACAGAGAAAAGAAGAACACAAGACTGATGCAAAATTAAATTCTTGTGCATTAAAGGTGATGCAAAATAATGCATACTCATTATATATGTGTAAATATACCAAAACCTAAACATCTTGCAATTCCAAGAGACTAACAGTGATATGGCAAAATAGCTCTCAAATCCTGCTGAAAGAAGCATAAATGACACAGCAGTCTCTGAGGACAATTAAACAAGATCTAATAAAATAGGATATTGGATTCAGCAATTCCATATTCAGGAATTTAGAGATTTCCTTACATGAGAATACAAGGAAATATACATGAGCATATTCGATGTAGCATTGTGTGAAAGATTTAAAAAAAATAAAACTAAAATGTTTTTCAGTAGAAAGTATTTAAATATTCTGGGACACACTACTTGCACAATGAGAACATAAACCGCAGTGCTAATAGACGTGTTATATACCACTTTGGCTAAATCCCTAAATCAGATGTTTAAAGAAAAACAAAGTTGCAATATAGCACTATGTGATATGCAATGGTTTATGGCAAGTGTAAAAACCTGCAAAACAAAATGAACACCTAAATTGAATACACATGATCTATGAAGATAGTACAGAGGCAGCCTGTTGGACCAGCAAGAGTTTGTGTGCTTGGGGATAAGATTGATTGGTTCTGCCCCAGGGACACAGGCAGTCTGGGGAACTCATGAATGCAGATCTTGGTGTTTTTATTACGTGATCAAACAACCATCACCACTGTTCTCTTTTTAAAACATTACCTTTGGGAGGGCCAGTTTTGGAGGTGTGGGTATGCATTGCAGATTTATATGAAAGATGCTGCTTGGAAAAACATTGAAGGAAGAATAGAGTCTGTTAGTGAACGAGCTCTGAGAGGTGGAGAAAAAAAAGAAAAAAAGTGATGCATTTCTCATGCTTCTCTTTGTTGTGATTATGAAGACTCACAATCCTTCCGATAATTCACTCAACCAACAAACATGACCTGTTGCCTGGGCATTTGCAGTGGCCTCCCTGTCAGTCCTCGCCCACTCTCCACCGCTCACCCACCAAGTGAATCAGTCTCCGGAAAGCATAGCTCTGACAGTGTATGCCCAGATCTTCTCTTCATTCTCTTCTGCATAAGCTTTGATTTCTGCAGCTCCTTTCCGGCACCAGCTTGTCTTCCTACTCCTACCCACCTACTCTCTCAGTAGGTATTAACTTAGCACTTGCTTCCCGCAGGCTCCTCCATGGGCACTGCCAACCAAGTGTGCATGATGAACAAAGCACCCGGCTCTGAGAACTCAGAGCCCAGTAAGCAGAGGAGACAGACGACAGAGCAGGGGGCCAGCAGTCCAGATAACTGCACCTTGAATAAGCCCTACAAGTTCAACAAAACCAATATATGACTGTGAATGACTAGGAGCATGAAGACAGGACGGTCAGGAGAGGCTCCTCTGAGGAAGTAGCTTTTGAACTGAGATCAGAAAGATGAGAAAATGTCAGCCATGAAAATATCTATGGGAGGATGATGGGTATGTTTCTTTTTGGTTGTTTTTGTTTTTGTTTATTCTCTTTTTCTGTCCTGTTCAGACCAAACTGATCTCTGCCCTGACTACATTTGGTACTTCCTAGTTCCTGTACTGGAAATGTGCCTCCTCCATGTCCTCCTGTGGGAGCCCCTCCTTCCTTTAAATGCCACCTCCTCTATCAAGCATTACCGGATTTCCTCAACCAAATCTTCTCTTACTTGTCAAAGCTTTAATGTAAACATGACAACATTCTTTGTTTTGCTAAGGACCACCCTGGTCACAAGTAACAAGTCTAGTCAGAATAAGGGTAAGGAAAAATAGGGTCAACTTTATTGGCTTAGGTAAGCCAAAAACAGAATGGTCCACTGTAAGGCTGGCTTCAGGAAACACGGCGCCCTTTGCTGTAAAAGTGAATCGCCACTTCTCTTTTCTTTGCCATCCTTTCTGCTTGTTCCTTTCCACTTTGAGGCTACTCTTTCCCCACAAACCTGGTCCTGTAGTTGCAGGTATTTCTATATTTAAACATGTAGGACTCTGAACCTCAGAGATAACTTTCCTCCCAACACCCTCAAATAAAACAAAGCAAAACAAAAAATCTTCCCTTTGTATTTTACAAGTATGTTGGCTTAGGAAAGCTCCATCTGGACGAGGCATTAGAAACGCAGGGCGGGGGTCGTGGGAGGAAGGGAGGGAAAAAATGAAGCAAGATGAGATAGGGCAGGGAGACAGACCATAAGAGACTCTTAATCTCAGGAAACAAACTGAGGGTTATTGGGGTGGGGCGGGGAGGGATGGGGTGGCTGGGTGATGGACAGTAGGGAGGGTATGTGCTATGGTGAGTGCTGTGAAGTGTGTAAGACGCCCGATTCACAGACCGGTACCCCTGAAGCAAATAATACATTATATGTTAATAAAATAAAAAATAAAATGAAATGAAAAATTTCACCCCCCCCCCAAAAAAAAAGGTGCATGGAGCACGTGCTCAGCTAAAAAATCATGACAGAGACTTTCAAAGGTTGTACACATGGTACAACCTAAGACTTCCACGGTGACTGCAGAGTCATAACTTCAGCCACATTTGTATTCCATTCTTGCAAAACTCATTTATTTCGCAGAGTCTCAGGGTTTCTATCCTGTCCTGTAGCCGCCTTTTCCCAAAGGCAAATAAGAATGAGGATTAACGCCACTCTAGAGAAGTTTGTTTGAAGGATGCAGTGTTACGCCTTTCTCTGAGGTTCGCTGTTAATTTATGGACCATTGCTGCTGCCTTCAGCTTCTCTCTCAGCCTCCTTTTTATCGGTCCAAATGTCATTATGTTGTAGCTAGAAAGCATGTCCTTCTCTGAAAGAAAACCAATCCCAGACCTCTCTTCTTATTTGGGTGCTACAAATGATTAATCTCACTCTCTTGCCTTATCCACCACCACTCCACACTCAAAGAATAGTGGCTGTCCCCACACAGCCTCAGCACGACTTTTTTCATAACTGTTAGGACATATGCCACTTCGTACCATTTTATATTTTTCATTTTTTAATTTATAAGTGTTTGAAATCTTTCCTTCCTGGTTCTCTTCTTTAAAGGAGCAATTAATGATTCCTGGGTCAGATCCTGGATTTTTTATATCACAGAATCTGGGAGTTAAAAAAATTTTTTTTGAAAAAAAGCCACAAGCCTAGGTTGATGTGAATGACAAAGGACTAAGCCAAACATACAAGAGGTAGGGAGAAAGCATATGAACCTGCTTGTCTTGTGCTGAATTAGAGATTTTTTTTCCCCCTCAGAATAACTGGAAATAAAGGAAAAGAGAAAATATTGAGCCTATGCTGCAATGAATATGTAATGTATGAAAGATATTTGAAAAAAATTAAGAAATTTTAACTGGTATTATTAACTCACTTTGGTATTTATGAAGAGACCACAAATTTGATATAAATATGCGATAATTTATAATTGAAGTATAATTCACATATAATATTATATTAGCTTCAGATGTACGACTTAGTGACTTAACAATTACTTACCTTACAAAATGCTGACCACTATAAGTATAATTATATCTGCCACCATACAAAGTCATTATTGTATTATTGATTATATTGCCTAGGTTGTACTTTTCATTCTTGTGTCTTCTTTATTTTATAACTGGAAGTTTGTACCTCCTAATCCCTTTCACTTATTTTGCTTATCCTCCAATCTTTCCCCTTTGGCAACTACCGGTATATTCTTAAGTCCATTTCTATTTTTTTGTTATTCATTTTGTTTCTGAGATTCCACATGTAAATAGAATCAGATAGTATTTGTTTTTCTTTATCTGACTTATTTCACTTAGCATAAGTGTCCATTAATGTTGTCACAAATGGCAAGATTTCGTTCTGTTTTATGACTAATATTCTACTACACACACACACACGCACACACACACAGAATATACACACACACACCCCACATCTTCTTTATCCACTCATCTATCAACGGTAAGCTGGGTTGCTCCTCCATCTTGGTTATTGTAAATAATGCTGCAATAAACACAGGGGTCCGCATATCTTTTCTGATTAGTACTTTTGTTTTATTCAGCAAAATACCCCCAAAATGAATTGCTAGATCGTACAGTACTTCTATTTTTAGTTTCTTGGGGAACTTCCATACTGTTTTCCAGACTGCCATTGCCAATTTATATTTTCCCTAATGATGAATAAGTGTTCCTTTTCCTCCACATGCTTGTCAACATTTATTAATCTTGTCTTTTTGATAGTAGCCATTCTGATTGATGTGAGGTGATAACTTATAAGCTTTTGACTTGCATTTCCCTGATCATTACTGACGTTGAGCATTTTTTTCATGTGTCTATTGGCCATCTGCATATCTTTCTGGAAAAAGATACCAGCCCATCTTCCCATTTTTTTTTTTTTAAGATTTTATTTATTTGACAGAGATCACAAGTAGGCAGAGAGGCAGGCAGAGAGAGAGGAAGGGAAGCAGGCTCCAGGACCCCGGGATCATGACCTGAGCGGAAGGCAGAGGCTTTAACCCACTGAGCCACCCAGGCGCCGCCGATCTTCCCATTTTTAATTAGATCTTTTATTCTTTGGGTGTTGAGATGTTTGAGTTCTTTATAAATTTTAGATATTAATCCTTTACCAGATTTATCATTTGTAAATACCTTCTCTATTCATTAGGTTACCTTTTGTTGGTGTTTTCCTTCATTGTGCAAAAGCTTTATATTTTGGTATACTTCCAACAGTTTTTGTTTGTTTCTTTTAACTTTTGTTTCCCTTGCCTGGGGAGAACTGTTCAGAAAAAAAATATCGATAAAGCCAATGTTCATGAGTTTACCATGTTTGCTTTTAGGACTTTTATAGTTTTAGGTCTGACATTCAGATATTTAATGCATTTTGAGTTTATTTTTGCATATGGTGTAAGAAAGTAGTTTTCATTCTTTTCCATGTAGCTGCCTAGTTTTCTCAGGACTATTTATGGAAGAGACTTTTTCCATCATACGTTATTGTCTCCTATGTCAACTGGCCATATAAGTATAGGTTTATTTCTAGGCTCAAGCCTGTTCGATTCAGCTATTTTTGTTCTCATACCATAATATTTTGATTATCATATATTTGTAGTATAGTTTGAAATCTGGAATTGTGATACCTATAGCTTTGTTCTTTCTCAAATTGCTTTGCCTGTTCAGGGTCTCTTACGGTTCCAAAAACTTTTAGATTTTTCTAGTTGTGTGACAAATACTGGTATTTTGTTATTGATTGTACTAAACCTATAGATCACTTTGGGTGTGTGGATATTTAAACAATAATAATTCTTCCAGTGCCTGACCATGGTATATCTTCCCATGTGTTTGTGTTGCTTCAATTTCTTTCATCAATGTTTTAAAATTGTCAAAGTATAGTTCTTTCGCTTCTTTAAATTTATTCCTAGGTATTTTACTCTTTATGATACAGTTATGAATGAAATTGTTCTTCATTTCTCTTTCTGCTATTTCAGCCTTAGTGTATAGATACACAACAGATTTCTGTATATTACATAATCACTTATCACTGTAATAAGATTTTAAAAAATATGACTTAACATCATGACAAAAAGATGCTTAGTTTTAATGATTGTTTGGAATTTCTCTTAGTGCTCACAGTGCCTCCCCCAAATGTGTCTATAACAAAGAATCAGGACCTCCCACAGTGCTTATCCCTTTACCTTCCATACATTATTCACTTCATAATCATTTGTTATGATAAATGATTACTTTTTTGCATATCATTATCACAAATTGTAATGAGCAGTAATTATGTGTCAAGTGTCAAGCCATATGCTAAGATTTCTAAATGCCTGATCTCTTTTAATCCCCTGATCAGTCTAGAATCATGAGGGTTGTTTTGTTTGTTGTTTTTCCCAATAATCCATGTTAGAGATGACAAGTTTATGAGCCAGGCCATAGTCTAGTTGTTTAAACATAAACTTAGTTTCTTGTATGATCCTGGCTTATCTTTTAAGCAAACGTTTATTAGGACTTATTACCACTTCTGCTTCAGATATAAATATTACTCTGTAGTGAGTATATGATGAAATTGAAATTAGAACCAAGGGCATACAATTTTGGCATCTGTACTCTTAATTAATGTGCTGTAATTCAAAGGGGGGACAAAACAAAAAAAGCAGGAAAGAGATAGGCGGGAAGATTTGAAACCTTATGGCTAGTTACCAAGTGAGGCTGCAGATTATTAAGCGATCACCTTGAATCAACTGTGACTGTCTGGATTTAGGGTTAAGTAAAGGTTTCCTGAAAGTCCCTCTAGCTCTGAAATGACTGACCCTTCCCTATAAGAAGGGAGAAGAGAACTAACTTCAGAAAATTTCTATTCTATACTATGCCCTCTGCAATGTGAACTATCTCATTTAATCTACAAGGAGCAGGACTTTCTCACTTTTCACAAAAGGCAATATAGGCTTGATATTGTCACAGTGGTATTTTCCATAGTAGTAAATGTTAGGAAGTAAACACAAATGTCAAATAATGAAAAATAATCATATAAATGGTGGTTTATCCATATCCATGTGTAAATAGTTACACAACCATTAAAGAATGGCAGTTTTAAAGAAAATTTAATGTCGTATGGAAATGTTCAGGATATAATATTTACTGAAAAAATTCAGAGTACTTACTCATATGCATGGCACGATCTCAATTTTATTTAAAAAATAAATAATACATTATATGTTAATTAAATTAAAAATTGGGGACCCTGGGTGGCTCAGTGCGTTAAGCCTCTGTCTTCAGCTCAGGTCATGATCTCAGGGTCCTTGGGATCGAGGTCTGCATCGGGCTCTCTGCTCAGCAGGGAGCCTGCTTCCCCCCTCTCTCTGCCTGCCTCTCTGCCTACTTGTGATCTCTCTGTCTGTGTCAAATAAATAAATAAAATATTTTTTTAAAAAACAAAAACAATTAATTAACAGGGAAAATGGAGCTAAAGTAAGGTGCCTCTGTTCTGAAAGCAGCATTCATGTCATGGGTCCTGAACAGTTAATCATCACAATATTATCTACCTTTTGGATATTGTCTACTTAGGTATGCTTTGCCCATGTTACTCTTTTCCTACTTGACATTCTTAAGTCAGAATTTTGTTAGAATCTGGCTGCCTGCCAGACATTTCCTGCCAGTACCCTTTTCTCTGTCTAGATTTTTTAAGATTTGTCCTTGCCTCCTCCTCCATTAGCTGGACACACATACATGCATGTGCTGTTTTGTTTTCATTTCCACTTTTGACAGAGGAAGCAGCTGAGGAGTTTGGACCCAGACCTGCTGTGTCCACAGCAGACTGCACACTATGATGAAAGTATTCTGGGTCAACACTCTATCTAAATGAAGTAATGATGGCAGCAATTTTCTTTTTTTTTAAAGCTTTTATTTATTTATTTGACAGAGAGATCACAAATGGGCAGAGAGGCAGGCAGAGAGAGAGGAGGAAGCAGGCTCCTCACCCAGCAGAGAGCCCAATGTGGGGCTCAATCCCAGGACCCTGAGGCATAACACACTGAGCTCCCCCGGTACCCCAGAAAGCAGCAACTTGTAACACAGATGATGACTTCTAGCTTTTCAAAATTCCTTTATTTTTCAGACATCACTTTTTTTTTGTATTGAGGCTTATTTGCCATATGATATTATGTGAGTTTTATAAGTAAAACATAATGGTTCAGTATTTGTAAATAATGTGAAGTGATCACTACAATAGGTCCAGTTAACACCCATCACTATACATAGTTAAAGAACACTTTTTCCTAGTGATGAGAATGTCTAAGGTCTACTCCCTTAGCAGGCAGTTTCCAAATAGGCAGTACAGTATTATTTATTATAATCACCACGTTGTATATTACATACCCATATGACTTGTGGTATTTATTTTATAATTGGAAATTTGTAACTTTGACTCCTTTTATGCATTTCCCTCAATCTCCTCCTCCAGCCTCTGGTAACCATCAGCCTGTTCTCTCTATATAGGAGGATTTTTGCTGTTCTTGTTTCACATATAGGAGGTGAGATCATAAGTTTTTTTTTTTTTTTTCACTGTGTGACTTGCTTCACTTAGTATAGTGCCCTTGAGGTTCATGCATATTGTGGCAAGTGGTAAGATTTCATTCTATTTTATGGATGAATATATATATATATATATATATATATTTATACACTCAACACATATATATACTCAACACAGGAATAAATATATATGTTCCAGTGTTGAGTACATAATTATAAGTATTATATATTCCAGTTAGATTAACCCCTTTATCATTATTCAATGTCCTGTGCTGACTTTAAATTTTTATATCTCATATAACTATAAAGGATATGTATTAAGAACTGTCCAATGGAATACAGAAATCACAAATGCATTTTATAGATGTAGTTTTAAATTTTCTGCTATCTATTTAAGAGATATGGCTACTTTTTAAGGGAAAAAGTGAAAAGGTAAATTTAATTTTAATAATACATTATTTACCTTCACATACCCAAAATGGCATTTTTAGGGGCACCTGGCTGGCTCAGGCAGTGAAGCATCTGCCTTCTTTTGAGGTCATGATCCCCAAGTTCTGGGATCTAGCCTCGCATTGCATTGGACACCCTGCTCAACAGAGAACCTGCTTTTCTCTCTCTCTCTCTTCCTCTGCTGCTCCTCTGCTTGTGCTTGTGCTCTCTTTCTGTCAAATAAATAAAATCTTTTAAAAAATGACATTTCAACATTTAATCAATATTGGAGTTATCTATCAGATATTTTACATTCTGAGCTGAAGGCAGACACTTAAGTGATGGAGCCACCCAGGTGCCCCCCACTTTATTTTCCCAGAAATAAGTTTATTCTTACACTTATATTTCAACTTGGACTAGCCATATTTCAAACGCCCAGTGAGTACATGGTTATTGGCTAATGTCTAGGGCAGCAAAAATCTATACCCAATATTCTTGTTTTCCAGACTTGCTTCTTAAACTGCTCACCTTTCACAGTTTAAATTTAGGTTGAAAGGCTAATTAGCGCTCAGTCCAAAAGTGAATTGTCAGAAAGTTATTTTTCTTAATGGAGAATTTAGCTCCTGAGCTTCTGTTAATGACTTAATTGGCAAGGGATAATATATTTGGCAAGGGGGCAGATTTCCATTTGTTTAATTAAATAAAGATGGAGATTAAAATTACTGATCTCTTTGAGTTACTTCAGGCTGTAACTACAAGAGCTTTTCTGCACTTCTCTGAAATATGAAAGATAACAGAGCTAAGAAATTCTTCAAAAGAAATATGAGCCATGCAAGCCAGGGACAAGGGACTGGCAGGGCATTATCGGAGCCCCTCTTGGGGCAAGTTCCCCTTCTCCAATGGTCATTGTAAATTACTTAGTCATTTGTTTACACAGTTCTCTGAAGTTGTGGGATAACTTGTACTTTGAGTGCCAGGGATGCAGGGTTGGTATGTATATGTCTCCTTTTCTCTTCTCTTTCTCCATGTAGAATATGCCAGTAGAGTCACAGCCATTTATTATTCTCCTCCATCATGTTTCACCAGTGGGACCAGTATGCAGCTGGAAATGGGGACTGGTGGGGAGTAATTTATTCCTGAGTATTTTCCTCTGGTTGGGAGCTACATACTTAGGATTCCTGAGCAAATCTTATGCATCCTAATCTCATCACATGTCAACATATCGACCCTTATTCTCCAGAGAACTTGATATGTGTCAACATCCTTCCTACACATGACATCATTTTTTTCTGTTATTTCCAACATTGTGAGTTATATTAGTCCCTTATTATCTTTATTTATAAATGAGGAAAGTGAGGCTCAAAGGCTTTTGGATATTTTACCCTATTTTTGTCTCTCACTTAGCAAACTGTCCTCCATACTGTTGCTAAAGTGACAGCATCTGATACAAAAATCTATGTAAGGTCCTGACTCAAATGGTCCCTGTGGATATCTGGCCATTGTACTAACTCCTTGGTATGACCCATGAGTCCCTCCATGATCTGATCCCCTGTCCCCCTCTCTTGCCTAATTTCTCCCCTCTGCATAGTCAGAGTGATACCCGTACTGGCCTACAAACCATCATAACACATGTTCTTTGAGTATTTTCTATATCCTAGCTACTGCTGTAAATGGTATGATGTATTAGTCTGTTCACTGAAAGCATATAATGTACTTTGTATTTTTATTCCCACTCATCTTAATGAATTTTATCAGTTGTGTACACCCAGGTCACCACTATGGAAAATAAGGTTGGGTCACGTCCACCCCTCAGGAATTGTCCTCATGCCCAAAGTCAATCAATTCCTCATTAAAAGGAGCTCTTCAAATCTTGAGATCTCTGCATTTTATTGTATGTTTATTTCAATTTTAAAAGTATAACACAGGCTTATAATATATTAACTTCATAAATGCCTCCAGCAACTGAATTACTTATTCATCCTCTTACTCTTTGTTCTCACTCTCAGGATTACCTGATTCTTTCTCAGACCATGTTCAGTTGCTGATTATGGTACATTAGGGCAAAATTCAATCACTTATTATCTTGACCGATTTGGGGCAAATATTCAAATATGTGAAACAAGCGATTACATTTTAAATAACATTTGTGTCTCTCCGCTGGTTCTTGAGTGTTAGGCACACATAACCTGTACTACGACTATGTAAGTCTAGGGTAAGGGTCAAGATTATGGACCCTGGCAAAATGTCAATCAAAACCACAATGAAATGTTGCTTCACCCTTGTTAGAAGGGCTATCAGCAAAAAGGGAAGCACTATCAAGTTTTGACATTCATGAGGATATGGACAAAAGGGAACTCGTGTGCTCTGTTGGTGGGAATGTAAATTGGTACAGCCACAGTAAGAAACAGTATGGAGATTTCTCAAAAAATTAAAATTGCCATAAAATCCAATAATCTCACTTCTGGGTTTATATCCAAAGAAAACAAAAATCACTATGTTGAAGAGAGATCTGTTTTCCCAGGTTCGTTGAAACATTCAGAATAGCCAAGACATGTTGGCAACTTGCATGTTAATCAACAAATCAATGGATAAAGAAAATGTGTTCCATGTATACAGCGGAATATTATTTATCCATTAAAAAGGAAATCTTGACTTTTGCAACAACATGGATAAACCTGAAGGGCATTATGCTAAAAGAAATAAACTGGAAAGAAAGGCAAATACTGTATTATTTATATGTGGACTAGATTAAAACTGAGTTACAGACACAAAGTAGATTGGTGGTTGCCAGGGGCTGTGGGAAATGGGAGAACTCAGTCAAAGGGTACAAACTCCCAGTTATAAGATGAATGAGTTCTGGGTATCCAATGCTGAGCATGGTTACTGTAGTTAACAATAGTGGATTATATACTTGAAAACTGCTAAGGGAAATCAGAAGGCGAAACAAACCGTGAGAGACTGTGGACTCCGAGAAACAAACAGGGTTTTGGAGGGTAGAAGGGTGGAGGGTTGGGTGAGCTTGGTGGTGGGTATTAAGGAGAACATGGATTGCATGGAACTCTGGGTATGGTGCATAAACAATGAATTTTGGAACACAATCAAAAAAATTAAATTAAAAATAAAATAAAATGCAATAAAAAAGTATAATGGATGTTTAAAAAAAAAAGAAAGAAATCTTAAATGTTCTCACCAAAAATAACAAAAAAATTGAGGTGTTATTGCATTGTGGTAATCTCTTCGCAATCAATAGGTGTATCAGATCACCATATTTAACACCTTTGACTTAGAATATTCTATGTCAATTATGTGTCGAAATTGGAAAAAGAAAAATGCTGGTCCTGGGGTCGCACTGTTGGGTTTGAATCTGGCTTTCCATTTTACATGCTTATTGCAACCTTAACACCCACACTACGAGCATGTATTATTATCTCCATTTACCAGATGAGGAAACTGGGGCTTACGAAGGCGAAAGAGCCTGCCAAAATTACACAATCGGTAAAGAAAATAGAGAGATTTGGTCGAGATGTTCCTGAGTACAAAGTCCAAGTCCTGAGCTGATAGAACTATGACAGGACTCCGAACTGCTGGTCTTATCTTTGTTCCTGCGCTCTACTTTGATGCTGCTTTCCTGCTAAAAGCAGGATTTGTCTATTAGAACAAATCATAGCATGAATCTCTGAAAAATTAATTATTATAAGGGCTCTCCCGAGAAGAATTTAATATGAGGCTGAATGTTGAATCAAAATGTTTACTTAATGTCTCAAAGATGCTAAAATGCTTTTTTTTCTTTTTAATTTAGTGTTCATATACGTAGAGTTTTGAACTTTTAAAATTAAAATGTATTTCCTTAGATTTTTTAAAATTATAGTATCTGAATAGAATTTTCTAATAGTTTGGCTCAGTTTAAACAGCATCATTCTTGCTGACTTAAATATTTGTTTTTGTCTCCAGACTCAAACTGTACTTTTACCTGTTAAACACTTATGTCGTCCTTTATATGTCCTTTTCTCTTGCGGTAACCAGACAGTTATATCCTGATATCGATGTGCCTTATAAAACGTTGTTTTTCTTAACAAGTTTTTTTTTTTTTCTTTTTTGGAGAGTTTATATATTAGAGTGACTTTAATCTTACCTCAAGGAGAATTTAGCTGTGCTTCCACTTATAGGTTAACAAAAGCTTCCATTTACTTTTAAATTATTGAGCACTGCACTCTGCTATTACTAATTAGATGCTAATTAATGTTCTTTTACTTGCTCATTTATTTGGTATCTTCCTTTTTCTTCATGTCAGGGTCCCCAAAAGTGTGTAAATTTCATTAATGGCTTTCATCTGCTCTTTAAACAGATTGTGGAACAAAGTAGTCTTTTGAAAATTATAGCAGGCCAACATCCCCATTTGACAAAGACACAAAATTCTAGGGGTTATTATTAACTTGACAGTAATTACTACCTTCAGTGAGAACGCTGCACAGCAAGATTCTCCATGAATTTCTTAACTGATATAAATCAGTTCTTTAAAGTTCGCTTTTCACACTGAGCCTCTGAGAAATCACAATAAAAAGATTAAAGAACAAAACTTAAAATGCTGGGGCAAATGTTTTAAAACTAACATATGTCAAGTACAGTGCTTATTTTATTTCATCTTTAAAACAGTTTTGCTTAATGGTAGAGTAATCCCTTTTTGTAGGTGGTAAGAGGGAGACTTTCAGAGTTGACCTAAGTTGCCTAGAAGGGAGAACCCCATACAGAGGGCAGCATGTATCACGGCCAAAACTCAAAGAAACATGATAAGTTAGAGAAAGAAAAGGAAGAGCTGAGTTGAAGCTCATGTTCCAGGCGGACTGCCACACCTGGAGTTACTAAGAAAAGGTTAAGGGCTTGGGGACTCAATCGTTGTGTATTTGGACAACCACTCCCACCACAATGTGAAGAACAGATTAGGAAGGATAAAGGAGGAATAGAGCTTCATAGTCAGTAAATACAGATAATGATATCTCCGATGAGGATACCTGGCAGTTCAAGGGGGCAGAGATAACTGGAGAAAGATTTTGTCAGTAATCTGGTAAGAATGTCCAGGACTGAGGGAGAGGCAGGTGTTGAGTATGGTTTTTTAGGTGTTCAACTTCTAAAACTAAGTAGAAGGTGGAAACTTTTTTTTGAAGACAAAGAGCTTTGGAAAAGGGGGAAAGAATCAAATATTGTAGGTTGGGTTGAGCAAGGAAATAGACTCTGAGGCCAAGGTTTATTGAGTAGTCTTCCAAGACACCATACCTGTAAAGGAGGGAGAAAAGGGACACTTTAGAGAAAAAGGTGGACAGGAAGGATGTTGTCACAGCAGAAGCTTCCGCCATTCCCACAGGGGAGTGTGATGCTGGGATGGTGTTACAAGGATGTCCCAAACTGAAGCCACCAGAGAGAGCACATTTGCTAATCATTGCTAAGAGGTTCCCCTGGGGTAAAGTCTGGCCTCAAGTGAGGCAGTTTCCAGCTGCTGACAGCATTTACTGAGGATGGGACGCACTGAGTTTTCAGTAAGCAAATGTAGCAAATGTAACAGAGCAAATGAGTGGTTTGACCCTTTGGGGTTACAGGCAACATGAGTCAGTGTCTACTACATTCCACACTTAGCAGCTCTTAGATCCATTCGAAACAACTTTTCTACAATTCTAGTGAGACTTGCCCTGAGGAATCCTTCAAGATTATTGGAATGGACCATATTCCCAGTGGCTAGAACTAGTTTTGGGGCTGCAGTTGGCATTGTCTCTCTCTCTCATACTGCACATGTAGATGCCCCTCACCCTTGTTGGTGTCTTTGCTGGTGTAAGAGGTTTATTAGCTTGAGTGATGCAGATCTTCCCTGCTGTCATGTGAAAACCCCTGATTGCCATGCCCTTCTTGGGCCATGGCCATATCACTTATCCGTTTGCCATACACGATGGAGAAGGGAATACCAAGAAGTGCTGCATGGAAATACTGAGTGATCTTCTCTGCCCAGATCATGCAGCAGAATATAAACTACACATACTTGTCCCTCTCCACTCCACACTGCCGCCTGTCATGTAACAGCAACTCTGTGCTTTTGTAATGATAGAAACCATTGCTCCTCCTGGACTGATGATTCTTCTGTCTACTGGTGTCCCCACACAAGTAGCTTATTGTGTTTGGGCAGTAGCCAAACCTTAAAGTTTACCTTCTTCTCCCTTGGAAGCTTCCCTCTCTTAAAACCAGAACTTTTCTTTTTCTGCCCTCCAGTTACAGAAGATAAGAGTCTCATTATATGCTACCACAAAGACCCTCTGGCTTCTACACCTCGTCTGGCTTCTACACCTCGTCTTAAATTGTTCTTAGATAATCAATAACCCAGTTTTACAAAATAAGACAATGCTGCTTCCAGAACATTACTTAACACCATTAAAAGGCATTGGAGGCAGTCAGTCATTCCATAACCTGGGAATTATATGTCTGCCAAAATTACACATAGGTTAAACTTAAACTTGAATTTTGTGATTTTTTTTTTTTTTCTGTTCGTCTGGATAACTTAAAATGTGATTTAGATTTTATGGTTGAGGTCCTGGGCAAAGTACCTTCCCTTTCCTGACTTGTTGGAGATAGTAAGCACCCTTCAAAGGGGAAAAGTACAAATTGGTTTTCAGAGATTGAGAAAGAATGTGTTGGAGAAGTTCAACCATGGTTTGAACTTAGAATGATGTGGGTTTTTTTTTTTTTTTTCACATCACCCGGGAAACTTGTAACGTACCTGTTTCCTCTCAGAGTTACAGACTACATGTTTAATTATTGAAGCTTTATGTCAGTTGCTAACTTTTGATAAACTCCAAATCAGATTTTTCTTTGATTGAAAGTACAGTAAACCCCTTTGCTAGAAGTGTGTTTCTGCCTTTCTGTCTCTGCCTCTCTGTCTCTTCTCTCACACACACATAGATTTAAGTTAGGTATAACCTAACAGACAGTGAATGAAAGACTAGACCTTCATATATTTTTATTTTTGCTTGAGTATAGTTAGCACAAAATGTTATATTAGTTTCAGGTATACAAATAGTGTTTCAGCTTCTCTGTGATGTTACTTTCCTCACAAATGTAACTAGAATTTGTTACTCTATAGGGCTCTTAAAATAACATTTACTATGTTTACTATGTTTTCTATGTTATATCTTTTTTTTTAAGTTTGTTTTTTTTAAGATTCTTTTTTTATTTGTCAGAGAGAGAGAGAGGGAGAGAGAGCAAGCACAGGCAGAGTGGCAGGCAGAGGCAGAGGGAGAAGCAGGCTCCCCGCCGAGCAAGGAGCCCGATGTGGGACTCGATCCCAGGATGCTGGGATCATGACCCGAGCCGAAGGCAGCTGCCCAACCCACTGAGCCACCCGGGCGTCCCTCTATGTTATATCTTTTATTCCTATGACTCATTCATTCCGTTACGGGAAGCCTGTAACTCCTGCTCCTCTTCATCCATCTTGCCAGTTTCCTCACTCCCCTCCTCTCTGGATACCATCAGTTTTCTATATTTATAGGCCAGATTCTGTTGTTTGTTAATTCTTCTTCTCCTCCTCTTTGTTCTTCTTCTTCTTCTTCCTCTCCTCCTCCTCCTCCTTCTCCTCTTTCTCCTCCTTCTTCTTCTTTAGCTTCTACAGATGAGTAAAATCCTATGGCATTTGGCTTACTTTGACTTCACTTAGCATACTACGTTCCAGATCCATCCATGTTGTTGTAAATGGAAAGACCTCTTCTTTATTGCTGCATAAAATCCCACTGTATATCATATATATATGTGTGTGTGTGTGTGTGTGTGTGTGTGTGTGTGTGTATACACGTACATGCATGCATATACATACCACATCTTCCTCATGCATTCAACTACTGATGGTTGCTTCCGTATCCTGGCTATTGTAGTTGGCAATAAACAAAGGGGTGCACATATCTTTTCAAATTAAGGTTTTTGTCTTCTTCAAGTAAAAACCCAGTAAGGGCATCATTGGATCTTATGGTACTTCTATTTTTAATTTTTTGAGAGACTGCCATAGTGTTTTCCTGGGTGGTTACACAAATTTACATTCCCCCCAGCAGTGCATGAGGGTTCCCTTTTCTTTGTGTCCTTGATAATACTTGTTATTCCTTGTCTTTTTTATATGAGCCATTCTAACAGGTGTGAGGTCGTATCTCATGGTAGTATTGATTTTCATTTTCCTGAGGATTAGTGACGTTGAGCATCATTTCATTTGTCAACATATTTTACATGGTTCTTACTTATGATTTTTATAAACTAAAACTAAGTTTTTGTGCATTTTGTTTTCAAAGCCATCCTATGTAGCACAGTCAGGTTTTTGACATTCACCTCTTAAAAATTAATGATCGATGATTATCTAAAGAACACTTCACACTGAAAATCAAAAGCCTCTGATTCATAATGGCCACCACACCTTCTTGTGATGTCCCTATCAGCCCGTCCACTCTTACTCTAAACTGTGGGACCTAAACTAGTAACCAGTAACTTTCTATATACTGGTTTCCACAACTATTAAAAATATAGTTAAATGTTTCTTCACATATTATTTTAAATATAATGAGACAATCTGTTTTTCTTTGGGATTAATTCTTCTATCACTGTCACTTCCATTCTGGGAAGACCACCAGTAGGCGTTCTCAGTTTTATAGAGGATCCTTTAACCCTGAGACCAATTTGTCCTCACACAGAAGATGAAATGATTTTATAAAGGAGGTGAGTGAGGACCTGGAATGTGTAGACACAAGGAGCAGGGAGTGACCAACAAGTGAAATCAGATATTTTTTAAAAATCTAAGAATATTAACGATCATATTTCTCAAAAAGTGACCCCCAGCTGCCAGGTTGACCTTGACCTTGCATAATGATTAAACTTTGAAATTCATCTGCTTTACCCCAGATATACTGAATCAGAACCGGTGGAATTTTATTTATAAGATTTGCTTTTTTTTAGAAGCTTTATTTAGTGTTGCCAAAATTTCTTTATGCTTATCACTGTAAGGGCTTAAAAGAGGATATAAGTAAGAAAAAAAAGAAAGGTGTTTCCAGCTTTAATAAATTTGTAGTTTTGCAGGAGTAACTGACAGTCCTTGCGTCCTGCCACACCTGGAGCTCCCCTGGGGTGGGATGAATGGAGCCAGCTCTAGCTCTCTCCTAGGCTGCAACTACACTACACAGGACTGTGTTCTATAAACCACTTCAAGTAAGCTCAGTATGTCATATAGAGAAATACATCAGAAGAGCAGCCACAGGCTTGTGTGATCTTAAAGAAGCCTCAGACTGTTGTCCTCAGATCCACAGGAATCTAGAAACTCACAAACATGAATTTGTACTCACAGCCCCCAAAATATCACCAGCTCTGCAGAACCAGGTGTAAAATGAAAACTTGTTCACACTGGATAATATAGTCTTTTTCTTAGTTCCAAGCCAATAGAAAAACTGAAGTGCTTTATTAATAATTGCCACTTTTATATGCACTCTAACACCTGTGAGGTGTCATTTTTGCTTCATGAGTTCAAACTGACTAGCACTGCATTATTGATTTTTACTTTTCCATTTATAAAAACATGCCACAAAAGAACCCACACATGTATACTGACCCCCTTTAAACCAGGGATATAATTCTTTTGCAAGCAAAAAAGGAAGAGAAAAAAAAATTCATTTCTTGATAACAGTAGTCTCAAACAGAGCAGGCAAGGAACTAGAG
The DNA here is from genome assembly GCF_009829155.1 of Mustela erminea. NCBI lineage: Eukaryota > Metazoa > Chordata > Mammalia > Carnivora > Mustelidae > Mustela > Mustela erminea. The sequence goes on from NC_045627.1 coordinate 71,307,178, forward strand.
GGTTGCTAACTAGCTCCCCTCAGCCACTTTGACATTCACACTCACTGTGTCTTTGAAGATATTTTTCATACCTGCATCACCACTGTGTCAAAGTGGACAAATCACAGAAGAGAAACAAATTTTGTGAATGGACTATCTAGTTCCTGGTTTTATGAAAGAAAATTCTAAACTTACATTCTTTATTAACCTACTTTATTTTTTCAGGAAAGTCAAGATCTAAACAATATCTTTGCATTGGCTTCTTCCTGTGTGTTCACCTTTGTACCTGCATTTTGCTGTACTCCAATGTATCCGCCTACCTCTCAAACTCTCTGCCAGTTAGGGAATAATCCTTGTTCTCTCTCTATCTCATAGAAGCTTATTGGAAAATTTCACAGCCTCTTGCCTTATTCAACCCCAAATTTTGTTTTCCCCAAAGAGGTATGAAATACTAGTGTGTAAATGACTTTTTTCTTAATTTTAGATCATATTCCATGTCAAACTTAGTCTGTTTTTTTTCTGAAGCCATATTTTAGTCATCACCAATAGTTTTTACTGAAACCATGCACACCTATGATAAACATTTCGTAATTAAAAATGTTTTTATACTACGGCTTCCCACTTGAAATCTCACCCATAGATGCTATCACTATTAATCGTTTCTGACTCTAGAACTTTGGGTGGTTAACTCAAAATTCTTTTTTTTTAATATATTTTTTTAAATTTATATATTTGACAGACAGAGATCACAAGTAGGCAGAGAGGAGAGGAGGAAGCAGGCTCCCCGCTGAGCAGAGAGCCCGATGCGGGGCTCTATCCCAGGACCCTGAGACCACGACCTGAGGTGAAGGCAGAGGCCCCAACCCACTGAGCCACCCAGGTGCTCCTCAAAATTCTTCAGAGCATGTTCCTATGTCTATATTTTGACTTATCCACTTATGTACCATATTTATTTTCCATATTTTCCTGATTTTTCCTCCTTATTATCTCTCTCTACTTTTTTAAATGTTGAGTTTAAAGAGAAGCTTAGAAGAAATGAGGATCTGTCCAGCTCCCATTCCAGTGCCCTGGTTACCAGGGAAGGATGTCTACCTAAGGATAACCCTGCTCCAAGACCAAAGTTCATAAAGCTGTCTCAGGGATGGAGACTAATGAAAATGTAGGGTTTCATGTGTCACTGCTTTAATTCATGCACTGCATTGTAGGATAAGGCATGGAAATCATGCAGAATCCCCTCCATGACCAGCAATCTTAGACAAAATTTAATGATCTTTGAAATGCTCTGAGAACTGCTCTGACAATAAGGTGTCTTTCCCTCTCCCTACCCTCTGCATCTTTACAGCATCAACATATATAATCAGACCTGGATTTTTGCAATTGTCAAAATAGATGAGGTTTAGCATAAATCCCATTGTTTTATTCTGCTGCACTTGTGGTTGGTTTTCTAAACCAATTATTTGAAAATACAGTATTATTGCCTTGCTCCTTAAGGCAATGGATGATAACTTATTATAAATCAATGCCCAGATTCCATCTGGAGTCAGTCTGTGGCTGATTGGAGATCTTAGGGGGGAAATAGAGCTTTCATATGAAAAGAACTGTTCAAGAATCAAAGAAAAAGACTAAAAGAAGGTAACTGAAGAACATGCATTAATGACTTCTGTGGAGAAAGCCAAGAAAATAGTCTGCCAACAGAAGAGATCTAATGAGAAGGAAGCTATTTTTAATTTGGATGTAAATAAAGTTTTTTATTGAGTATAAAATGTAGTCTAAGAGCGTCTTATCCAGAGTGTTAGTTAGGAAAGATAATTTGACAAAATTTAATAACGAGAAGAATAAAAGACAAGGAGGAAAACAGGAGGAAGAAAGTGACAGCGGCAACTTAACAAAATAAGAGGGGGATTAATTGGAGTAAAATAGGCCTATTTACAAAAGCTGTAATGATACGATTTTTCTTTCCCTGTGACTTTTGGAGAAGCGTCAGCAGACTATAATCATATGCTTTTATGTAGAAGGCACATAATGCAAAATCATAATACTGTCTATTTGGGGGGATTTTTAATTTTTCAAAATGTTTTGATTTTTTTTATAATGTATGCATGAAATAGATTGGGTAGGAAGTTTAGATATAGATAAAGATAACCCAGAGAAGGTAAATGACAATCACTGAGTTTGGACTTCAGCTCCCTTCTCCCTAATGCTAAGCACTTTAAACAAAAGTTAAGATTTAAAGTAATGAAAACAAACACAAAACAAAAACACTGATTGTCTTTTAAATATAGTGATGTTTAAAAAGTAGTGCTTTGATCTTTCTCTGGCTAGATTCTGAACCCTTCCTCTGAACCACATAACTTTCTTTCCTCGAAAAGTGGCTTATAACCCTTATTATATTGTGTATACTCCCAGAATTAAAGTGAAGGGTGTTAGGGGCACCTGGGTGGCTCAGTGGGTTAAGCCGCTGCCTTCGGCTCAGGTCATGATCTCAGGGTCCTGGGATCGAGTCCCACATGGGGCTCTCTGCTCATCAGGGAGCCTGCTTCCCTTCCTCTCTCTCTGCCTGCCTCTCTGTCTGCTTGTGATTTCTCTCTGTCAAATAAATAAATAAAGTTTAAAAAAAAATAAATAAAGTGAAGGGTGTTAAATTCAGATAGATAGATACCCTACATTGATAGTCTTCCCAGTATACATATCTCTAAGTCAATATTTGGAAGTACAGTTCAGCAGGTAAATCAAGAAAGAGAGTCTTAACTACAGACAACATATTGATGGTTACCAGAGGAGAGATGTGTGGGTCAAGTAGGTGATGGGGATTAAGGAGGGCACTTGTTGTCATGAGTGCTGGGTGTTGTATGGAAGTATTGAATCCTGAAAACAGTATATATGATAACTAACTGGAATTTAAATAAAAACTTAAAAAAACAGAGTCCATAGTCTCTCATGGTTCACGGGGTGTGGTGCAAAAATAATGAATATTGTTATTCTGGAAATAAAATTAAAAAAAATAAAAATAAAAAAATAATAATAATAAAAAAAAAACTTAAAAAAACATATTTTAAATTTTAAATCAATGTCGATAAAATCTGCACCAAAATTTCTACATGGATGCCATTAAACAAACAATCTAAGCTCTTTAAGGTTTACTTCTCCAAATGCAATACAGTAAAATAATAAAGCCTGCTTGAAATTCACATCAGAAATATTGTCTGCCACTTTTACTATTTTTCCAGGTGATTTCTGATGTGGCCAACAATAAAGGAACTTATTCCCTGGACCTCAGATTTGTCACAGGAACCAGAATAGACCAGTCAGGAAATTTCTTCCTCCAAACTAACCATAGTATTTGTTAAATAATAGACATGAGACCTAAGGGAAGCGAGATCATCTGTGTCCTTCCTTGACAGTTCTTAGGGCAAGAAAGTGTACTTGCCTCTTACAGCTATAGATGACCATTGTTCTTCATCTCTGCCACATGGATAAGTCATGTTATTGAAAGAAGAGAGTGATTCACATCTAAAGGAGCAGGGTGGGAGGAGGGAGGGAAAGAGGGGGAGAGACAGAGAGAAAATTAATGAATAAGTGTTCAAAGTATGACAGATCAAATGTTACTTTCCTAGTATCTTCATTTACTATTACTTGGTAACACCCTTTACTTTATTTAAAGCTACATGGAGTTGGAGTGTTCCCATAGAAATTGGAAGAGTTCTGACTAATATAAAAACTGGTAGAGTTGTAGGGTTACAATGAGGTTACTCATTACAATGTAATGCTACTCATTACATGCTACTCATGTAACATGTAAACTGTTACATGTAGGGTTACAACAGGTAAAGGTTTAGTACAGTGTCTGACACATAGTAACCTAACAATAAACGAAAGTGATGATGATGATGATGATGATGATTCCATCTCTTCATTCCTGGAGAGTTTCCTGTAGCGCACCATGTAAATAGTAGGTTCTCACTCAATTCTGTATGGAAGATACAAGAGTGAAAGAATTAGGACTGAAAGAGAACTTGGAATGATACAGGTGAATAATTGGTTTCTCTTGTCAGATCTAACCACCCACTACTTCCTATCACTTTTATTTTCATTTGTTCTTATCATCGTTAACTCAGATTGAAACCTCAACTTAGGCTCAGACTTGAAAAAAAAATAGTTCAATCTCTGCTCTGTGTGTTTCTGTTTGGAGAAGCAAATGCATTTGTTATCTTGTAGACGCTATGACTGTGTTGTACTGATTGCAACTGGCTGTCATTTAGGTGAATTTAAAGTCCTGGATCATGTTGTCCACTCTCAAGTACTTTCTGTGACTGTCCTGAGAAAGAGGAGTCCAAAAGCAGTTCAGAATAAAAGCTACTTGGCATTTAAAAAAAAAAAAAAGGAGGGGTAGAGTGATACAGTTAAAACCTATAAGCCTTATTAAATGACGCATAGAGGAGGAAAACTATTTTAGATGAGTCTAAAACAATTCAGGAGATCTATGACAATTATCACAGGCTTACTATCCATGATTATTACTTATTATCATTTTCTTGATCTATGTCCACATTATCATAATCTTTTTAACTCCTAATATCTTGTAAACTCCTAAACATTTGCTTTGAAACACACAAGTGCATTTAGATTGCATATCCAGGAGTCTACTTAACAATATTGAAGGAAGGACTTTAAGCAAAACAAAAACCCCCTATTGACATTGAAGAATAAATCAGCTTTGAGAATTGTGTGATAAAGGACAAATTCTTGACTCTCCTGTTTCTTCAGCATAGACTGTGGCCATAGTTTGAACTTCTGGTTTTGTGACCACTCTGGAGAATATGTAAGTAGTATCACAATGAAGGGCTGGCATAGGGAATCGTTTTAAATGTTTCCATGTCTCTGGAGAAAGTGTCTTGAAAAAAAAATAAAATGGAACCTAGACACCACATAGCTGTGAGTGTTTTACAAACTGTTTGACTTGTAAGTACCTTCTACAGTCAGAACAGTCACTGTTATGTAGTCATCGGCATCTACTTATGTCTCTTGGGCACCTAGCAAGTCTGTATTCCTTAGTCCTTTCCATTAGATGTACCCACAGGACTAAGTTCCGGTCAATGACATGAGGGCAGCGGTGGTGCAGTCCACTCCCCTGCCTTCCCTCTCTCTAGCTCTCTTTGTGGGCTAATGTAAAGGATCCTGCTAAGGTTCCTAAGGGAAGGAAGAACCTGAAAGTGAGAAGGAAAAATATGAATACCTGTTCAGGGAATGAAAGGGCACCTCATAATGAGAAAAAAGGTCATTGGGCATTCATATGTTATTAATGCATTTTTTTCCTGTGGTAAGCTAGAATGATTTGGGGGCATATCTGTTTTAGCAGTTAGGGATATCTACCCTAAATTACATAATTGTAATATGTAAATTCTTGGGCCCCTTAAAATTACTTTTTGAATATTTTCTAAATAAATATGTTTTAGATCAGCATATCACTAAAAACACAGAACAAACCAAATACAAAACACAACGTATAGTTTTTGTTACATTTAAGAACAAGTCTTAACTTCTTGCCATTTAACAAATTGTGCCTGATTTTTAGTTTCTATGATAATTTGGTAATACGTTTATGTGAATTATATTGCTATTTTGTTTTTGGTTGAAGCTGTGTAGGGCAAGGCTGCCTGAGTATGAATTACAGACTCGTTCTATGAAGTTGGGTGACACATGCAACCTCTTTAAGGCTCAAAATCTCCATCTAGAAGATAGGGATAATAATCTTTACTTAATAGTGTATTACCATTATTTCATCCATGAAATGAGATCTTCTAGTACTTATCTCATGGGTTGCTCGTAGAATTATTAGTTGACACATATAAAAGCTTTAGGTATCATCAATAATATTCTGACTGCTGTATGATCACATCTGGGAATCTGTACCCTGTGGAAGAAGATAATCACTTTCCAGATCAGTGACACTGCCTCTCAGTCTCTGTAGAAACTTAGAGTTAGATGGGGGTTTTGGAGAGAGCATCTCTGCTTTTCAGTCCATCCCCCGGCTTAGCAACCAGGATAACTGTAAAATGCAAACCTGATCATCTCATTACCCTCCCACCCCCCAATACCTACCCAGACCCATCCATTGCCTTGTAGCCATAGGACTACATATTTCAGTAACTTTCTGCTGCTCTTAGGATTAAATTTTCAACTTGGATTGCAAAGCCCTTTGTGGTCTTGCCTCTGCCAATGACTCCAGGTTCCCTTCCTCCCCTTTCTAGCCCATCTTCTACTAGTTTTGTTGTTTGCTCACTTGTTTTGTTTTGGATCCCTGAGGTGCACCATGTTCCTGAAGCCCTAGGAACTTTGTATTGATGATTTCTCTTCAGGGAATACTGTTCCCTTATCCCTTTACCTAGTTACATTTTTCAAATCTCAACTTAATTACACCTTCCTCAAGAAAGACTTCTCTTACTTCTCAAACAAGGCCTGGTCCTCCTCCTACACATGTCCCTACTTAGGACTCATTCTCATTTATAGCACCAATCACAGTTCGTAACCATGCACCTATGTAGAGGACTGTTAGATAAACTGTTCAGATCCACCTTTAAGACCATGTTGTTTTGTGGAATTCCTCAATTGTTATCCCTCTTTAGAAATGCCTTGGCTGAAAAGAGTTGCCTTACAAGCTGGGACAGCCTGTGTCAGAGGAATGGCTGGTGCATGTTTGGAAAGTCCAGATGCCTTACTTGACTCAGGAGGTCTCTGAAGGCTATTTAAGAGCCAGACGTCCTCTACCCAATCCTGCTCTTTTCTTCCCACTAGTGGTGGTCACAAAACAAGTCACTCCAAGAATCTCCATCTCAGAGTCTGCTTCCAGGGGAACTCAATCTGCAACAATCTTGGATTTTTTGGATTGATGTTTATCTCCCCCATTGTCACTCCATGAAGGCAAGGGCTACTTCTGTTTGTTTGTTTGTTTCCCCACCTATGTATCTTCTACATCAGCACAGATTCTAACACATCATAAGTGCTCAAAAAAATTTCATGAATTAATAACCTCTATCCTCCTTATTTTAGAATTGAGTCAAGATTTAGGAAAGTCACATTCCCAGGGAGCACAGATGACCAGCTTGTTTCATCCTGCTTAGCCCCCTCCACTAGCCTGTGGATTCTTGTGTTCTCAAAGATCCAAAAACTTGTGCAGTTCTATCATTAGAAAGGAGCAAAATTTTTATTCCTTGCAAAAAGGCAGCTTTTCTTTTCTTAGGTGGATAAAGTTGCTAAGTGTAAAGTGATCTTTAGTGAGGTTCTGAAGCTCTGGAAGTATCAGTGTTGACTGCACACCCTCCCCTGATCTATCCGCAGATAGCCCAAGTCCCCAAATTCATCATCCTGACATTGGTAAATGGAACTCAGCTGACACCAACATCCTTCAATACCCTTTGTTCAGCATCATTGCTAAATAACAGCAAACTATTTTAATGGACTGCAGGACCATGTCAGGGACCATTTGCTTTCCATATAATTTAGGTTCCTTTTTTAGACAACAAAGGACCTTAATAAGAGGTGCATCATTCTGCTTATGGATTTGAAAAGTGACATAGCTAATTTGTTTTTCTTACTAGTCTTCTCTTCCACCCTGTTCTGTTCCAGACATGATAAAACCAAGTTTTCTTCTTTTGAAAAGAAAGTCCAGAGTTTGGTGCCAAAACAAGTAATCCTGCAGAAAAATGCTTTGGTTTTATTCAAGCTTAGGGTATATGCTACATGTGTCTGTGCAAGTGTGTGTGTGTTTTATTCTGTGTAAATGTGTCCTGTGGTTCTTCAAAAGTTGTGAACTAAAAAGTCCCTTGCTGAGCATCCAATGAAAGTTACCCACGCCGACACCTTTACCATATTAAAAATAAATAGTTCCTTTTGGGGTGGCACAGAGTTGAAGAGCATGCGGTTCTTCATGTAGAACTGCACATTCCATATCCAGTTGAGCATTGGGTTTTATGCTTACTGGTAGTTGAGTCCTTCGGCAGCATGTTTAATGTCTTCGAGCTTCCCTTAGTGCATGGTAGTAGGTACAGGGTAGTTATGACTTTTAGATGACCTAGTGAACCCCATTGTGAATATATAGCACATCGTCTTTGTCCAATCATCTATCAGTGGACACCTATGTTGCTTCTATATTTTGGGTCTTGGGTATTATAAATAACTGCAATAAACATAATCATGCATATATCTTTTTGAATGAGTGTCTTTGTTTTCTTTGAGTAAATACCCAGTAGCAGAATTACTGGATCACATGGTAATTCTATTTTTATTTTTATTTTTAATTAATTTATTTATTTGTTTTTTGAGGATCGCCATTTTCCACAGTGGCTATGTACACAGCCATTAAAAAAAAAAAAAAAAAAAGAATGAGATCTTGCCATTTACAACAACAGAGATGGACCTAGAGGGTATAATATGAGTGAAACTCTTAAGTACAGAAAACAAAGTGTTAGTTGCCAGAGTGGAGGTGGGAGGGGGGATGGGTAAAATAAAGGGAATTAAGAGTACACTTACAATGAGCACTAAGAATGTTTAGAATGATGAATCATATGGTACATCTGAAACTAATTAAGCACTCAATTATACTTGAATAAAAATAGAAAAAAAAAGTGACCTAAGTATAGCAAACTCTCAATATCAAATATTTCAAGTGTTATGGCATAATTGATTTCAAATTGCCTTAGAACTTCATCCACACCTTCCCTTGAGTCATATCAATAGACTAAGAGTTCAGAAAGTATGGGAAGATTATGTCTTATTAGTCTTCAAATCTCTAGAATTCAGCACAGCAAACCTGTTTGGTAAATAGCCCATTAATAATTGTTTAATCTGTGAATTTATTTATTTAAAAGTTTGTGATGGTTTCTGTCTTCATTAAAGACAATTAGCACCTTTATCTGTTGAACTTAACAATATGATAAAATATACGTGTGTTCACTCTTGTATCTATTATGACTAATTGATGTTCTGAGAGCCTTTAAGAAGATGGATAAATATACAGCATTAAATTAAAAGTTGAGGTTTACAACTGCATTTTATTGATTTTCTGATCACTGGTTTGTTCATTACTGGATACATAGCAGTTTATTGTGGTTGAATATAAGATCTTAAATCTACTGAAAGTTAGCACTTACCAAAGAAGGGGAAGGTTACAGTTGCTCATTAGAATGGACTGGGAGGATTTTCAAAAACAATATCCCCTCTTCATGTCATTTTCTGTTGTTATGTTAAGAAACCCCCCCAAGGCCAACAAAACAATTCACTATTCTCTTTGGCAGCGCTGGGTAAAGACTGGGGCAGTTCTCATTTTTGATCTTGTACAGTTGAACTACCATATAACAGGTTACCCCTCCATCTCTGTCTTTCTTTTTCTCTGTCTCTCCCTCCCTGCTCCCCCTTCATATACCACCTTTCTGTTTATAATGTTTTCTATATTACCTGTAGGGCTTTCCACATGCCTTGGTAGTTTCCTAGTGTATTTGATTTAGAAAATCTAGACTTCTAGGGCGCCTGGGTGGCTCAGTGGGTTAAGCCGCTGCCTTCGGCTCAGGTCATGATCTCAGGGTCCTGGGATCAACTGGGATCCCACATCGGGCTCTCTGCTCAGCAGGGAGCCTGCTTCCTCCTCTCTCTCTCTCTGCCTGCCTCTCTGCCTACTTGTGATCTGTCTCTGTCAAATAAATAAATAAAATCAAAAAAAAAAAAACAAGAAAAAAGAAAATCTAGACTTCTAATATGGCAAATACTTTTAAGTGGCCAGAAGCAGAAACTTCTAGGTCAGTTAAGGGCTTACCCCAGAACTTGTACAAAATCTTAAAGAATAAAAACTCTAACAGTCTTGAAGAGGATTTTCCTCACATATGGAATCAATCACAAAATGCCTTTTTTTATCTAAAGAAGATTCAAGATGAAGAAACAATATAGAAGTTGCCTATTTTGAGATTCAGTCTATTTTCAAAAATACAACTGCATATGACATGAGAGTTTCCAGATCACTCTTGGGGAAAAAAATCCTAGAGAGTATTTGCACTTGGATTTTCACTGGTAAAAATTCAGAGGGTCATCTGGGTGGTTTATTTGGTTAAGTGTCTGCCTTTGGTTCAGGTCATGATCACAGGGTCCTGGGATCGAGCCCCAAGTCAGGCTCTCTGCTCAGTAGTGAGCCTGCTTCTCCCTCTCCCTCTGTAGCTTCCTCTGCTTATGCTCTTTCTCTCTCTCTCTCTCTCTCCCAAATAAATAAATAAAATCTTTGAAAAATTAAAAATAATTCTAAAAATGTAGAAAGCAGCCCTGTGATAGCAGTTGCCTATACTCCCATATTTCTGAAAACTGTAGCAAATGAAGACATGGGTCATAGTAACAAGTCCACAAGTATGTGAACACTTTGATTCTCAATTGAGACAACCCAGGAAACAGTCTTGGTTATCTAGTTGTTCACTGGTCCCAGATGAGCCGAGAATCTCCAAAGAGAGAATCCTGTGTCTGCATTTTTAATAATACCCCCAAGTGATTCTAATGCACAGCTGGGCTTTTAAGAGTCTTTCCTAGGTCTGTTGTTCTCAAAATTTTGTAGGCATCAAAATACTCTGGAGGGTTAGTGAGAACCCAGATTACTGAGTTCCATTGTCACAGTTTCTAATATGGTAGGTCTGATACAGAGCCTGAATTTTGCCTAACAATTTCTCAGGTAATGCTGATGTTATTTGTCTGGGTACCATATTTTCAAAGTTATTGCTGTAGAGCAGGGTTCAGCGATTTTTGTTTTTTCTAAGGAGTCTATATATTTAAAACCTATATAAAAACACTGCTAGGCTGTCCTCTCTGGCTTTCCAAACTTATACTACATTAGTGTGTATGAACACACCTTAATTACTCTCCTCCTCACTAAAACATGAGCTTTTAAGAATGCTTATTTTAATGTTTTAAAAGATTTTATTTATTAATTTGAGAGATATTTATTTCAGGGGTACAGGTCTGTGATTCATCAGTCTTACACAACACCCAGAACTTACCACAACACATACCCTCTCCAATGTCTATCACCTAGTCAACCCATCCCTAGACCCTCCTTCCCTCCAGGAATCCTCAGTTTGTTTCTTAAGATTAAGAGTCTTATGGTTTGTCCCCCTCTCTGGTTTTGTCTTGTTTCATTTTTCCCTCTTTCCCTATGATCTTCTGCTTTGTTTCTTAAATTCTGCATATCGGTGAGATTCACATAATTGTCTTTCTCTGATTGACTTATTTCATTCAGCATAATACAGTTTAGTTCCATGCATGTTGTTGCAAATGGTAAGGTTTCATTTTTATAGCTGTGTAATATTTCATTGTGTGTGTGTGTGTATCTCACATCTCTTTTTTATCCATTCATCTGTTGATGGACATCTGGGATCTTTCCATAGTTTGGCTATTGTGGACATTGTTGCTGTTAACATTAGGGTGCAGGTGCCCCTTCAGATCACTATATTTGTACCTTTGTGGTAAATACCCAGCAGTGCAAGTGCTAGGTCATAGGGTAGCTCTATTTTCAACTTTTTGAGGAACATCCATTATGTTTTCCAGAGCAGCTACACCAGCTTCCTTCCCACAAATAGTGTAGGAGAGTTCCCCTTTCTCTGCATCCTCACCAACATCTGTTGTTTCCTGATTTGTTAATTTTTAGCCATTCTGACTAGTGTGAGGTGGTAGTATCTCATTGTGGTTTTGATTTGTATTTCCCTGATGAATCTGTTGGCCATTTTGATTTGTATTTCCCTGATGAATCTGTTGGCCATTTTGATGTCTTCTTTGCAGAAATGTCTGTTCATATTTTCTGCCCATTTCTTGATTGGATTTGTGCTTTGGGTGTTGAGTTTGGTAAGTTCCTTATAGATTTTGGATACTAGTCCTTTATCTGAAATGTCATTTGCAAATATCTTCTCCCATTCTTTCAGCTCTCTTTTGCACAGCAAAAGATGATGATATACCAATAATTCATATTTGCTTTTGTTTCCCTTGCCTTTGGATACGTGTCTAGCAGAATGTTTACTTTTTTTTTTTTTTTCAAATCTGATGTCTAGTTAGGTGTCAACCACTATCTCTGGAAGTTGAACAGTTTCTGGGCTCATGCCAGTCTAAGCCTGGGCAAACAGGTCCTAAATATGTGTAATTAGGATATAGACAATGACAAAATTGGATAATAGAGTGTGGGGAAATGTGATTCCTTGTCACTGCTCAGGTCACCAATGGCAAGGGTGGGCAAATATTAGTCCTCCATGCAAAAACAGATGTAGATAAGGATTTCTCAACCTCAGCATTATGATATTCTGGACCTGATCATCCTTTGCTGTGGGGGACTATCCTGTGCATTGTACGATGATCAGCCCCATCCCAGGCCTGTCCCTACTAGATGCCAATACCATTCCCCACCAGGTTGTGACAAACAAGAATGTCCACAGACATTGCCACATGTCCTCTAGGGGATAAAACTGCCCCAGCTTAGATCCAAAATATTGGATCACAATAATTGTTTCTCATTTATGTCAGTGGCTACCATGACTTTGACCCTTTCCAGGATGAGAGCTGTGAACTGACCTGTCCTATTGAGTCTAATGTGCGCTCACATCTTGGTGGAGGTTGCAGTGAAAAGAAAAGAAAGCAGAAGTCATACTCTCATTTTGAAGAAATTTACTAAAACAGACTAGAAGACTTTGGATCTAATTTGAAAGGAAAATAGTTTATTTGATGCATGTAGAGTTTTAAAAAGTTAAACCATTTGTCAGCATTTTAAAAGTGAGAGATTTCAGATAGTGGGATTTTTCAAGTGCCCTTTAAAAATTAGAAAACTCTGGCAATATCACACTTTAAATCCTTCAATGATCAGCTAGAACTATGTAGCTGCTATCTCTACAGATGACACAAGCTATACAGATTTCTGTGTCCCTTATTTCTTTGTTCCCAACCTGCCTTATTCTCATTAACCATGTGTTGCACCACTTTGGATTAAATTGTTGGGTCCCTGTGGTTCCAAATGATTGTAGGGAGGTGGGGTTAATCAAAGGAAAGAATTCACATGGACTCCAAATTTAAAGGCAGAATTGCCAAATCAGAACCAGTCTCCTTTAAAAGTTTTACTTCTTTTGCATTTAGCTAGTGCTGCCTAATGAAAAACAAAACTCTTTGTACACCAATAAAATAAGGGTAGATAATAGAAAAAAAGAAGAAGAAATTAATGTTATAAATGTCATAAAATGGGTTTTTTATTTGCTGATTTATTTATGTTTTTCTTCTTAATCTTCCCCCTAACTAAGTATCTGCTGTTGAAGCGATGGAAAGATACTTGGAACAAAAGGCTGAATGATTTCCTCCAAGACAGGGAACACGCAATTATAAAAATTAAAATTAGTTTTCCACTTGCAATTGAAGATTGCCTCTTTGAAAGCATGCCTGAGCATTGGCAAAACATACATTGTAAGTCACATTTTATGCTCTCCAAGTAAATAAAAGTGTTTTATATTCTAGAGGAGACTATAGATGTGTTCCCTGACATATATCTCATTATCTGATCTCTTTTCCTCATGTTGAAATAAGGACTACTTGTTACACAGCATCTCATACATCATAGAAGGTGACATTATTTTGGAGATAGATGTTAGCTACACAGAACAGAGATCACAAACACTGCAGACTTAGAAGGCATATAAACCTGACTGTGTCCCTGATCACTTTTGAATGCTAAGAGATTGCCAGAAGCTCTCTAGCCACTCAGTGTGTGGAAAATGCATGGTATTTGCTAATTTATTATCTGAGCTTCATATGGCCTCTTAAAGTTTTCTAAGGTGGGCTCTGACCACTTTAGATTTTGGTGGAGAAAAGAAATCATCTTTTTAAAAGAATTTTCTATGTGGAAATAGAAGTTGACTTGTGAATTACAGTGATATCCGAAACATTCAACAATTACGGAAATGTGCTATAATCTGTGCTGTTCACTGTGGTAGCCACTAGTTGCTAATACTGGTCACTTGAAATGTGGCTAGTATGAGGAAAGATGTGAATTTATAATTGTATTATTTTTATTTAGATTTAAAGAATTGCCTGTGACTTGGGGCTACTCTATTAGGCAACTCAGATCTAGCCTCTTTTGTCACATTCAGTGCTAAAGGTTGGTTGTTAGAGAAGTAGGAAATGAATGACAATGATCTGTAAGGAGTTCAGAATGAGAAATGGAAGGGCTGTAGTTTTAGTCAGGGTTCTCCAGAGGAATATAACCAACATGCCAACATGGTATATATGTATGTGTGTGTGTGTGTGTGTGTGTGTGTGTGTGTGTCAGTGTCTGTGTGTGTGTGTATGTAAGAGAGAGAGAGTGAGAGCAAGAGAGAGAATGACTGAGATTTAAACGAATTGACTCAAACAATTGTGAAGGATTGAGAAGTCAAAATTCTGTAGGGAGGCTAAATGCTACGTGCTGAGAGACTGGAGATCCAAGAAAAAGTTGTAGTTTAAATCCAAAGGCAGTCTGCTGACAGAAATCCGTTAGGTCTGGGGAAGTTGGTTTTTGTTTTAAGGCCTTTTACTGATTGGATGTGGCCCATCAACTTTATGGAGGGTGATCCGTTTTACTCAAAGTCTACATGTTTAAATGTCAATCTCCTCCAAAAATCACCTTCACAGATACATCCAGAACAATATTTGACCAAACATCTTGGCACTGTGGCCCAGTCAAGTTGACATAAAATTAATTATCATAACTACTCTAATGAGAAAAAAAAACAATCATTTTGGAGGAAAAAGAAGATAATAAAAGCTTCGAGACATTGCAAGATGAGCAAATGTGGAATAAACAATCATCTAAATTGCTTCATACTATTTTAGAAGACACATTAATTCTTTCATTTTGATCTTTTTTTGATTTATTAATATAATCCATATTTATTATAAGGCATGTCATTATAGACATGACTTAGAAAAATAAAGGCTTTCAGGACTGTGCTGTGTCAACCTGGTTAAAGCTGAGGACTACATTTTTCTAAATCCCTTTTTCCATGTACTTTTGTGTTCAATTTGGGCAAAAATGAAAATTGTGTGATATTTGAAAAGTAATATTGAAGCATCAGTACTCTCGAAAGTTCATCATTTGACATGTAACAAGAAAATATTGAGATACACTGCAAGTACAAGCTTCTCCTAATATTCCTCCTCCCTCTGTCCATTCTTTCTCCATAACTGTTCTTCCTGCTGACCAGCAGTGGCCTACAGACTACTAGCCAATAGGTAGCTGAATATTTAGAGGCATACGCCACGGGGAGGGATATCTTCCAGTTCTCATCTCCATGAGCCCCATTACTTCCCAGTCCTCTCCTAGATAAGCTTAGCTTCTAGGATTTCACTGCAGGTTCCAACTTATACAGAAGAAGGGGACAATTTGCCTGCCACCTATGACTAGATCAAATATTGTGGTCAATGGGACATATGTTAGATTAATGATAGGTAAAATATCCCTTGCATATTCCCTTTTTCAAAATGACTTTGCATATCTTCCATTAAGTGAAGGTGCAGCTTGTTTTGACCAAGAAAATTTTGCATAGGTGACATATGTGAATGCTAAAAGCAGGGCCTCTCAAGATCTGTACTATCTTGTTCCTGAGATTGCCATGTGGAGGAGAACTGACCAACCTCCTTGAGGATGGCAGACCACATAGAAAGAGTGGCTCTAAGGATATGTGAAGATTGACTCTAAGATGGGGATCTTTTTCTCTTTCACTTTTCAATTACCAACACATTCATTTCCCTTTTGGGAAGATTAAAAAAAAATGTTCTAATACCAGAATACCCATTTTCCAGATTTTCTGGACATGTTAAGTTATGAACAATAAACCAAGAAGAGTTTACTGGTTTCTTCTTGCTATCTCACACAGATTGGAGCTGTTTCTCACGTTCACTTAGTTATGTGATGTTTAGTGATTTAAAAGGGTAACTGATAGCCAGGAGTTCACTGTAGATCACACACATATAGTGGGTCACTTACTCACATGCATGGTGCCTGGGCTGGGAGGACTTAAACTTCTAGCACTTACAGCAGATGGGGTTCTTGGTTTGTCTCTATCTCAATTTCATCCCTCCATGTTCTTTCCAGCATGGTAGCCTCAAGGTGGTGAGTCTCATTATATGCCATCTCAGAACTTCAAAGACAGAAATACACACACACACACACACACACACACACACACGTACATGTTCTATCACCTTTCTAACTTTGTCTTGGAAGTGGTATAGCTTAATATCTGTTGTAGCCACATATTTGTTCACAATCAAGGAGAGGGAATATAGACGATAGCTCAAAGCAAAGTGTCAGTATCATCATGAGAAGGTCACATAGATGGGGAGGCATGAATAAATACAGTGCTCTCCAAAGCATCTCTGATAGTTACTCATTCAAATTCAGACTGAATATTTCTATAGTTGATTTGACTTATTCCATTTTTGTGCAGTCCTCAGAGAAACTACCTTCTGAGAGACTCTGAAATTCATCTTCCTCTTCTAATTAGGCTTAGGCTTGTCTTCTCTTGTTCATAGGTTAGTTCTGTTTGTGGTGAATAAAGAAAGATTTTGGATTTTGATCTTTCTCAAATATTCTACTTGGAAAAGCTTAAGATATTGGTATAAAATATTTTTTCTATCCTAAGTATTTTTACTAAACATACCTTAAATTTCCAGCATATCACATATTAAAATAATACCTACATGTCTCACCAGGCTGGTCATCTTCATTTGTCAGTATTCTTAAAATTTTCTAAATTATGCCAGCACTTAATTTATCTTAATATGTCTTCTGTTATTGTGGAAGTAATAGTATGTGTTACCTGTTGATGGGATAGGGATTCCTCTAGGGTGTTAACTAAGCAGCAGATTGCTGAGGACTTCCTGTTTCATCAAGCTTAACTGGAAAGATTATTTATGTAATTGTAGGAAAGGAGAACCGCGCTCTAACTCCTAAAAACATTGTCTTATGAATAATGTTGATCTAAATAGATATTTATTGTACCAAGAGAAAAAGTCAAGATTAGTTAATATGAATAAATTATATTGACTGGTAAAACAAAGTTTTATTGTGTAACAGATAACATATGGTAAAGAGAGACTGTAAAAGTGCTGAATTACTGAAAACACAAGACTGAGGTGAACCAAGGGTTCTGTTGAAGTCCAGCAAAGTATATCTGAAGTCTTGTTCTGTGCTGAATGGTGTATGTTCCCCAAATCTGTAATTTTCAGAAATATCCTACCCTTGATGATTAGAAAAGATGCAGCTCGAATATTACCTAGCTATAATTTAATGGATGATATGGGGAAAGAGTTGGCAGGGATTGAGCAACAGAAGAATGAGACCACAAGGAAACAACTGTTTTGAGAATTCTGTAGGTTATGGAACTTGCTGGGTAGGGTAGACCTCTTCTACTTCCAAAGGACTTCAGTTGGGCTTGTTGGAAGCAATATCCTAAAGATTTGGGACATCACTTTTACATTTCAAAATTTTGTTTTATGTCTTTGCTACATAGAAGGAAATCAGAAAAGGATTGTCTTTTGAAGTAGTCAATATCTATAGCTAAAGGATTGGACCAAAATGGGCAACTTCTTTTCAGAGTCAGAGTTAAAAAACAGTGGGTTTAGAAGCGTTAATTGAGATGAAGTGGCTGAGTGTGTTAAATCTATAGCAAGGTGGCTGTATTAGGACAACAATAATTTTGCTACCCAATCTCTACTAATGACAATGGAATTAGAAAATATTGATTATTTTTCTGATTATGTCTACACATATACATCGTAGAAATTTGGAAAATGGAGAAAAGAGTAAAACAAGAGAGAGAGAGTATTTAAATGTACATCTTTTCCATCTGAAAAATGTTTACTTGATTTGTATATATAGGGTCATCATCCAATCCAATAGGAACTATAATGCCTCTATGATCTTTTAAAATCTCTTCCTCACTATCAAATATTAACTAGTGCTATTAAATATTTTTGTAATATTTATGTTTAATAGGGCATATTATCTGGTCATCTATATTTTATTTAGTTTGTGACCTATTATAGGACTTTAGACTATTTTCATTTTTCAGTATGATAATGCTTCATAAACATTGATGTGCATTTATGAATATTTCTTTAAGATGGTTTTCATGGTTGGAAATATTGAGTCAATTGCATGAATGTGGTTAGTCTTTTGAAATGTATTGACAAGTACATATTCTCTTGATCGGTGACCAACACCCCAGTTATGTATTATTAAAAATAATGCAATCCTGAAATTTTAATGGGCTAAAAGTGGTATTTGGCACTGGTTTTCTTTGCATACTACACGCATAAACATTTAATTTCTATAACTATTCTTTAATTACTGTTTACAGGCTTTCCATTTTGATTTCACCATTTTCTAAATTATTGATCTGTTCCCCTTTCAACTGCAACACAGTTTGACTTCAACTGGGTGCCTACATTCTTTTTATACAGCAGTTTTTCCTAGTGACTAAAGCCCTGGATCAAAAAAACTGAAGTCTGGCTTCCGCCAAAGCTTTGACACTGTCTGGATATATATAATTTAGGGTAAGGTCTTTTCATTTCTGTGCCTTGGTTTCCCCCACTTAAAGAATGGATATAAGACTTCATTCAATATATTTTATTGAAATGCCATTATATTAAATGAGATCGTGACCCAACTTCTCTGATGCCTCTTTGGCAACTACGGAAGGTACATTTAAACTTACACTCTTCCATCATATTACGTAACCATCACTTTCAAGTTACTACTGTTTAGTCCTCGTCTACTTACAGAGTTTGAAGTTTGCAGCTGGCAAAATCATTCTTAATTTTCCCATCTTACCAGTTTAGAAACTGAGATGGAAAAGTAGTGACTGAATGAAATTAAGCCTGGAATTAGACTCTACGTAAGCTAATGTTTCTACTCTGACTCTGGTCACCTTATAAAATAATGGTTGCTTTTTGACTCAAAGATAATTACACAATTTCAAAAGGTTTACAAATGCCCAACTAATGTAGTTTCTAATATCAAGATACTGAAGATGACCCACATTTACTTATTAGGAAATTTAAAATAAATTATACAATATAAATACAAGAGTATATGTTCCTATCATTTAAAATGATGGTATAAAACCTATAAATGTCCATGATAATTATTATTTTTAAAAAAATAGCACTAATCACAAAATAGTATTTATAGCATGTGTATTTAAAATTATATGCATGCATCTAAATGGGGATTGGATATAGAGAAATTATCTATAACAATATTACAAGTATTAAAATTATAAAATATAACTATAAATAAAAGTAAAAATAAAAATGTTAATGTGTAAGAGTATAATTAGTTGGCAAGATCATGAATGATATTTTAACTTTTTGAATTTTTCAAATATTTATAATCATTTATCATTTATACAGAAATAAAATAACATTATTTAAGACAAGATAACAATTCTGATCCTGTGTGTTATCTTTAACTGTTCAAACTGGTTTTTCTTAAATTCTCCAGCTGGCTTTTTCATTTCTCACTCCATATGTAGTTTCTGACAATCCTGGCCAAAAGACATTTTTTCCCCTTCATTTGTTTTATATCTTTCTAGGTAAATGGAACCCTGGAGTTTCTTGTATTTTATTACAGTTAGTAAACATAAGTTTTGGGAATCATTTTCTTGAAGTTGAAGCGCACTGCTATATAGTCAGTAACATCCAATAATTGTCTTTTTTGAGAGAGATCTTTTATCTTCATACCCTTGGCTAAGGATCTACTCTGATTTTATGGCACTGTTACCTGTTTAAATGTATGACCAACTTGGGAGTAATCATGCTTCCCAAGAAACAGTGGTAATTGTCAGGCTATTCAGCAAGTGAAATGAGGTCTTAGAATGTTAATTTTAAACATATTTCCTTTGTGAATTTTTATAAATGTCAACTTTGAGAGAACATTTTATTTCTCAAAGTTAATATGAAGGAGTACAGTATTTAAATATCTGCTGTAAATTACTCTTAAGAATGACAATTTATGAGAATGGACTAAGCTTTCATTAATAGATGCTGTATGGATAAGCCCTTGGATTTGAAAAGTGGTTTGTTTTTGTTCCTAACCTTGGCTTAGTAAATTTCTCTCTCTATATTTTTTTCAATATTCAGCACTGATATTTAAGTGATAAAAACAGCAAAAATGTGTCTGTCCATGAACTACATTATTTATCTTCATTTTTTCCATTCGATTTCCACAATGATCCTGTAAGCTTAAAAGTATAATTATCTAATTTTGCAAATTAGTTCATTAGAGTTTAGCCTCCTTACCTATATTAAAAAAATAGGAAGTGTTGAGTGTTATAGTCTGTCTCACACTTACCGGACTACAGCATCCAAATTTTCAATCTTTGGGCTATCATCTAATATTCTCTTTTTATTATTTAAACCCAATTACATCATTAGTTTCAGATGTGGTGTTCAATAATTTACTAGTTGCATATAACACCCAGTTTTATATTACATCATGAGCCCTCCTCAATACCCACTACCCAATTACCCCTTCCTTCCACCCTTTCCCCCTCCAGCAACTCTCTGTGTGTTTCCACAGTTAAGAGTCTCTCATGGTTTTTCTCCCATAGAGACTAACCATAACTATAACCATTCTAACCAAACCAACTGGGGTTTTTGTTTTTGCTCTTAATTTTTTTAATTATTTCGTTTAATTTTTAGAGGCACTAATATTTGCCTGTCTTTGAATTGCTTTGATAATGAACTAGGCTGTGTGATCTCTGCTTTATATTTGGTTTTTGACACTTGCCTAAAACACATTCTGATCAACTTTTAGATAAGAATTACTCTACGAATCATGGAAAACTGGTTTTTACATTTTTTTTTCTCTTTTAGCAGTAGAAACTCACTGGCCCATCACTGTCATCGAATGGCATTTTATTCTAACACAGCATCCATTCCCTCATAAAGATCTGCTTATATTTTAAGGGATCTATCTTACTGGAATGAAAAATTTGTATCCTTCTGTGGATATTACATGTAGCAATTGGCATTTGGAAAAGTATTTTTTGGATCAGAGGAACTCTCCTGTGCTTTTGAAATGCCTTCAAGTGGCAAAATATTGATTTCACTTAAATGTTTGAAGTAGCGGGGGTGGGAGCTTGGCGGAACCAGGTGGTGGGTATTAGAGAGGGCACGGATTGCATGGAGCACTGGGTGTGGTGCAAAAACAAGCAATACTGTTATGCTGAAAATTTAAAAAAAAAAAAGGAAAAAAATGTAAGAACAATATTTTTAAGATCATGGTAGAAAACTAGGAAGACTTTCAGTTATAGTTATCTTCCTACACAAAGGAGGACTTGTATTCTCTTGAGAATAAAAATAATAGTGTCTCCAAAGGATCCTCTAAGTAGACAAGATGTATTATGACTGTCTAGGCTTTTCTTTTATCTTAAGCTCTTACTTGGAAACTCCCTTCTTCAGAATAGATTTGAAAGGGAGATTTATTTTATGCATGTATTCAATATATGTAATATATGCGTTGATGTGTGTGCATGCAGTATGGATGTATTTAATATTACTGTTCATGCATTGTAAAATGATAAGTAAATAAATTGTACCCAGCTTGTTATTTCATTCTCCTTCTCATTAAAGAAGGCAGCTGGCACTGTTAATTCTAACACAGTATATACTTAGAAGGCACCATCTTAAGGGAGATTTCCAGTCATGCCAAGGACATTCTATGATGTGTCATAAGAGCTGCTTTTTGATATTATAGTCTAGGAGATCTGTTTAGGTTGATCTCTCAACTGAACTGGAAATAAAAACAAATTTTGTTTGAAAGGAGGAAATGAACTTGATCTAATGATGAAAATGCATAACATGTAATCATGGAGTTACTATTAAACGGTCCTAGGACCAACTCCATTTCATAAATTACTTTGTATTTACATAGGAATATGAGAATTTTTTGAAGGCAAAAGAAATAATAATTTAAGGTTTGGATGGTGGTTCATGAAATTAAAGATTTACAGTGGTAAAGAATATCTTTATGTTGATCTGATTATGCAAATATTTTTATTTCATAAATGAGAAAAGGAAGTCTACTGAAAGCCTCATTGGATTTTTCTAGTTTGCTAACAGAATTATTTTGACTCAAAATAACAGAAAGCCCTCAGAATTATTTAAAGACAAGAAGAGGGCAGGATTCAAATTTTATTTAATCAAGAAGCCAACTCTGTTCTGTTTTCTGTTTTTTTCCCCAGACAGATTTTTTTTTTCCCCTCGAGGTATATTGTTCTGTGCTAGATTCATTCTCAGGATGCTTTCCTCATGGTTGTGATGTGATTTGATTTTCTTAGCCCTCCATTACAAGCTCTTAAGCTGACATTGCTACAATTTGCAAGAGATGAGAATTACTTTCCTTTACAACCATTGGAAATCTGAGAGAGGTGAGAAAAGTGGAGAAATAGAGACCAGGTTGGCAAAAAAAAGTACTGTCTATTACATTTGGGAAAAAAAAAATTTTTTTTCATTCTGTAGTCTTCTATATTAGCTTCCTTTCTTTCTTCCTTCTGTTATTATGGTAAAATATAGATATCATAAAAATGAGCATTTTAACCACTTTTAAATGTATAAGTACATTCACAGTGCTTTGTAACCATCACCACTGTCCATTTCCAGAACTTTTCCTCATCTTAAACAGAACTCCCTAGCAATTAAGCAATAATCTCCCACCCCTTCTCTCTAGATCCCATTAGTATCCTTCTGTGTCTATGAATGTGTCTAGTCTAGGTATATTATATAAGTGAAATCTTACAATGCATGTTCTTTTGTATCTGACTTGTTTCACCTAGCAGAATATTTTTAAGGTTTGTCCATGTTGTCGCTTGCATCAGAATGTCGTTATTTTTTAAGTATGAGTAATAGTCCATTGTATACATATATTCTCTTTTATCTTTTCATCTTTCAGTGAACATTTGGGTTGTTTCCACCTTTTGAGAATTGTGAATAATTCTGCTGAGGACAGTGATGTACAAGTATTTGAGTTCCCCCATTAGGGACTCAATTCTTCTGTGCATGTACCTAGAAATAGAATTGCTGAATCATATGGTAATTTTATGTTTCATTTTTGAGGAACCAACCAAAGTGATTTCCGCAATGACTTCACCATTTTACATTTCCACCAATAGCACATACAATTTCTGAGTTCTAGTTTCTCCACATACTTGCCAACATTTGATATTTTCTTTCTATCTCTCTCTCTCTTTCTTAAAATAAACATCCTAATGGGTGTGAAGTAGGACTTAATTATGGCTTTAATTTGCAATTATCTCTTGGATATGGATGTTGAGGATATTTTCATTGATCTATTGACTATGCCCCCTTTTTTTAAAGTTTTTATTTAACATATATGGTAAAATTGGTTTCAGGTGTAGAATGTAGTGATTTATTACATACATGTAACATCCAGTGCTCATCACTAGTGTCCTCTGTAGTACCAATTGCCCCTTTAGCCCATTCCTGAACCACCTCCCTCCATCAACCCCCAGTTTGTTCTCTATCATTATAAGAGAGGAAAGCAAACATTAAGAGACTCTTTTATCCCCCTTCCCTTATGTTCATCTTTTTTTTTCTTAAAAACTACACATATGAGTGAAATCATGGTATTTGTCTTTCTCTGACTGACTTATTTTATTTGGTATAATATGGTCTAGCTCCATCTGTGTCATTGCAAATGGCAAGGTTTCATTCTTTTTGATGACTAATATTCCATTGTCCATGTATACCACATCTTCTTTATCCATTCATCAGTCAATGGACATTTGGGTTCTTTCCATAATATGATTATTGTTAAAAATGCTACTATAAACATCAGGGTCATGTGCCACTTGGAATCTGTATTTTTGTATCCTTTGGAAAGTAAATACCTAGTAGTGCAATTACTGGGTCATAGGGTAGCTTTATTGTTCACTTTATGAGGAACCTCCATACTACTTTCATAATGGCTGCACCAGTTTGCATTCCCACCAATAGTGTAAGAGGGTTCCCCTTTCTCTGTATCCCCACCAACATACTGTTTCTTGTGTTCACCACTCCTTTTTACTTTTCTCTCCTTCCTCCTGCCTTTTCAGTTCTCTGCCTATTTCTCTTCCCTTTACTGTCCTCTTAACACCCTTCCATCCCTCCCCTACTCTCTCTCTTCCTCTCCTTTCTTCTTTATTTCCTTCCTTTCTGCCTTCTTTGAAGGGCATGACAAAGTCTGGATTGACTCTGTACACCCAGAGCTCTGTCCTTTCTCCACTGAATCAAATCCTTAATTAACCCAGAGCTGCATGTTGAGTAGATCATAGCCATCATTCGGAATCATATGTTTGGCTTTGACTTTAAGCTCTTAAAAATATGTTATACTAACTTTAAAAGAAACCTCTGAGATTTATTTATACACATTTAATAAGCGACTACTGTTTCTCAAATATTGTCTTAGGTACTGGGGATACAACCTTAAACAAATAGATAATCCCCACTTCTTGGAGCTTACTATATGATTAAAGTAAAGAAAAAGAGATTTTGATAGATTTTATGAATAGTTAATAAATATATTACTTCTCTCTGGACCTGTTTTGTCAACTATGGAATTAGAACATTTTCTCTAAGCTATCATCCAGCTCCAGTACTCTATAACCCCGAGAATTATCTTTTAAAATATCCTCTTTTTCTCCCCCTTAGTTCATAATCCCAGCCCATTCTATCTCTAGGCTACTTTTAGTTCTTTTAATTTTATAGCTTTCACTAGGTTTCATTTTACACTATTTTATCTGTCCCAGACTGTCATGGCCATGAGTGAAGCAAAAAAAGCAGATCTGACAGGTGATCAGGCTACTGCTGTGAATGCCTTGGCTTGGTGGTAGCAGTCTTCTGCCAGCTCCGCTCCACCCACTCTTCCCCTACCTATGCCAGACGGCTGATGGCCTGTGGCCAGCCACTGCACTTGTGGGCTCCCTGCCATTCTCACAGATGGGCCCAGATGATGGGGTCAAGGCATCATGTGTCAGAATCAAATGAAGTCATTAGAAATTATTGGCAACAGCTGTTCATGGGTTTCCATAAAATGAATTGATCTGCCCATCTGGGCCTCAGAAGATGTCATGGGTCAATATAGTTGAGTTCTTAAGCAACATGCTATAAGGTAGACTTTTCTAATATGGATTTTTCCCCCAATGAAAAGAACATAGGAAATATTGGAATTGAGGACAAGAGGATTCTGGGTGTGGATTTGCTACAGGATATCTCTGCTGAAATGGTTGTTATTAGATGCCTCTCTCAATTTTCCACCACAAATTTTCAACAAATAACCATTAAGTTATAAACATTGATACATTTTTTATATACATACTTGGGGTACATAAATTATCCATAGAATGTATCCCTTTGCCCTTAATGAGTTCACATATCTTACAGACACACAGGATCTAATTTTTTCTCCATTTTAGGTAAAAAATTGGGTATGTTAGGTATTGCTAAGAAATTTAGATTTTCAGAAATACACATAAGTAATAATGGAGGTATATAAATGAAGACTGATAATGTATGAAATATATAAAGGTATCTAGTTTCAGAGGGAAATAGCATAAAACTCATATTCATGGGTGATAACTTGGTAGAAGAGGGAGACATATTGCTGTCTTGAGGATTTGGGGAAATTTTCACAACCTGGCAGTTTAGAGAGTGTTATAAGTAAAGAAAATAATCTTATTGATTATTCTCATTATGTAGGGGAAAGATGGTTTGAGCATGCAAAGACATGTTTATATTCCTACCAAATAGAACCCAAATGCACAGCATTTACTTTTCTTGTATTTTGATCAAAGCAGCCTTTCCTTTTGAGGAATATAGTGCATCACTGAGCTGCAAATAAGAGTGGCAAGGTAAGTCTTTATATTGCTGAGCAAAGTCAAAGAATTTTACATGTCTAAAGTATTTCACACTTCCGAGGAAATGAAGCTTCACTAGGTGAATTTTCTAAGAACAGTCCTCAGTATACATTACCGTTCAGATGTCCTGTCCAGTTCACTTTCCAAATCTTCCCAGTTGATCACTGTATATATAACCAACAGACCTTCTCAGCATTTTCCCCTCAAATTGAAATCCTAAGACAAATATGGTACTCCTGCACTTCTCAAGCAGATATTTGGCCAACATGGGTGGAAATTTTATAACAGAAACTGCCCATAGGTCTGTTCCCTGTAGTTAAATTCTCCTGACAACACAGATATTTCCATATATACTCTAAAGCCAGATAATGTGATATTTACCTTATTGCTTTAGCAAAAAGTGAAGGTGGTGGGGGATTAGGCAGAAAATAAAATAACAATAAAACTCAATTGCTTGTTTAAATGGATTCCCATTTCTGGTACAGAAGGATGTGATATGTACTTAATAGGCCATGGCTAAACATTATGTGGTCATGAACAGCAAATCGCTGAAAACATCAGAATAGAACATTCTTTTCTAGGTTGCTAAGTATGGCTGCTACTGGGAGGGCTCACATTGTAGTTCCAATAAGAATTAGAAAGACTTTTTTTTAAGAGGATAGCATAATAATTAAAGTATTTCAGAATACCATTGATCTGAATTTGAATCCTGTTTTTAAGTTAAATAACTCTGTGATCTTAGGTCCTATGCTTATTAATTAAAACCTCAGTTTCTTAATTCCTATAAAGTGGGTAATAATTATTTTGTAGAGTTTTATGAGATTGAGATTATATAGATATATGCATATATAATTCATACATGTGAAGTACATATAGCACATATATATATACACGTACACATTTCATATTCTATAGTGTGTGTGTATGTGTGTATATATATGTATATGTACATATATATATATGGATGATTTTGGATGTATTTTACACATGTGTTTTGTGTTAATAGTCCCTGATATACAGTAAGAGCTAAGTGAATTTTATAATTAGTATCACTCTTCTGATTGGAACTTGAAATTCTGTATCGCCTCCTTTCTTCTTTATTTTTCCTCTTTGTTTTGACTTTAGCCAAATTCTGGCTGTGTATGAAGGGCTTAATTATTTCTTTGCCGTGTAGCTTCAAAGCACTTATACAGCTCTTTGAAAAAGTCTGTGCTCACATTATATACGGGGCAGATTCTCTGCTTTTTTATCTCTTTGATGTCTCCATTCTTCACAGTTGGGGTAATTTATCTGTGCAGTATTTTCAAGTTTTACTCTTATGTGTGGATTTGTTTGCCAATACAATTATTCAGTGTTGTCCTTCGGGCACAGAAGCAGGAGAAAGGGAATGTGTGTGCATGTCAAAGGCTCTTTGCTCTGTCTATTCCCTTGCTTCTCATCCTGAAGTACACTTAAGGCTCTCTTTACCCTTCTTTGCTTGGGTTTCATGCCAGCCTACATCGGTGATTTCTGGTGTAACTAGCAAGGCCAAGCACAGTTTTTGAAAGGTTTTGTTTCTTGATTTGGGAACATTGTGCTGATTCAGAAACCAGAAGTTCCTATTGCTAGGAAAAGATAACAAAGGGAAAATGGAGAAATAAAGAACTCTCTGAGCATCTTAAAAATTAGATAAATATAAACTAAAAAGCAGAAACTAATTAGTTGTATTTAATCTGCACTGGAATTCAGGAAGTACAGGTCGTTCTGGAATATGAGGGAAATGGGAAAAGCAACTCGCATAATTGTGTATAGAGCACCCAACCTGTATACAATTGGGGTTACTTCTTCCACCTGTAGTTGCAGAAATACTTGAGTTAACCTTCCTTCGGCTGCTTCTTAACCTTATAGTTTTGGGCAACTCATTTAGCCCTGAAGTCTTTGTTGTTTTTGTTGTTGTTGAATTTATTGTTTCGCCCACTTCTCTTCTATGATCAGCTGTCTCCATTCAGAATTTAGTTGCTGGGGGGAGGGGGTTTGGGAGAAGGGGGTGGGATTATGGACATTGGGGAGGGTATGTGCTTTGGTGAGTGCTGTGAAGTGTGTAAACCTGGTGATTCACAGACCTGTACCCCTGGGGATAAAAATATATGTTTATAAAAAATAAAAAATAAAAAAATAATAATAAAAATTTTAAAAAAGGAGAAAAAAAAAAGAATCTAGACCCTTCTCACCTAACAGTCCACACCATAATTCCTTCTAACAGTTAACTCTTGAAAAGAGAAAAGGATTTCTTTTACCCCACCAGTTGGAAATTTTAATAATATGTGAACATTTTACTGCTAAAATAATTTGGCAAAATGAACATTTAAAATGAAAAAGAAAAAAATTAACCCAGAGAGAAGACATCAAAATCCAAATCAAGTTCTATGTAATAGTATTCAGAGTCCCTGCTCACTTTGGTGATAGTCTGGAATTGAGGTATACACACAAAGGAATGAAAAAAATTTGCATATTCTCCAAAGTATTATATATCCTTCCCAAAGGAAGGAACACTCAGATCTATTAGTCATATTACAGAACTGAACTATGCACTGTATTCTTGATGAGAGAACAATTCTTTAAAGACGAATTACACAAAGCAGTGGTTAACTGTTTGTTATTTTCTTTAATTAAGGTATCATTTAAATATAATAAAAACACACTTAATTTTTATTATAACCACCAACACAATTTGTAGAAATTATTTTTCTATCACAGAGAGTTCCTTAGTCACATTTATACTGTAAATGGTATTTAATTTCCTTGTTTTTGAACTTCATCTAAGTCATCTAAATCATTCAATATGTACACATTTGTGTCTGACTTCTTTCACTGCGCAAAATTAAGAATTGTTGCAGGTGGCAATATTTCATTCTGTTTATCAATAAGTGTGTTTCACTATAGGATATACCACTTCTTGTCTGTTCTTTTGCTGATGAACATTTGGGTTGGGTCCAGTTCTCAGTCATTACCAACAAAAGCCGCAGTAAACATGTAAAACATATTTTGCAAACATGTGCTTACATTCTGTTTAAATCCCTAGGAGTAGAATCATTGGGTAGGAGGGTAAAAGTGTGTTTAAATTGGAGCTTTCGAAGATGTTATGACATTTTATCTATCTGTGATTGTGAATTTGTCTAATTATTCCACTTAATTCTTTCAAATTTTTAAATTTTCAACAGGGGTAGCAGCAGTCAGAGGGAGAGGGAGAAGCAGGCTCCCCACTAAGCAGGAAGCCTGATGTAGGACTTGATCCCAGGATCCTGGAATGATGACCTGAGCTGAAGGCAGATACTTAACCAACTGAGACACCCAGGCACCCCTACATTTATTTTTATAGACAGGCTTTCTATAATATTATAATAAAAGAAAAAAATAACTTAATGCTACTATCCATGAATCATTTATCATTCCAGCCCTATCTTCCCTACCATACTTCTAACAGTTTTTCCTTGTGGACTCCTGCTGACTTTGATCATGATGGGGTTTGTAGGTGGAGGAGTCAGAGAATCAAAGATTTACACTCCTTAGAAATGACTCTAAGAATGTGTTTTGCCACAAAAGACTTTATAATATTTTATTGTAAATGTGGAGATATACTAAGAATCATCTAAGACTCTATTAAGGGTTTGGCCTATAAAAGCATGCTAAAATAAGCTTAATATAGATATTTATTATGTAAAGATATTAAAAATTCAAAAAGTTGGAATCATCTTTGATTTAAGTAAGGGTTGAAGTCACTGATGTAATATTATGCTTTTCAATTAGTTATAAACATGTCAATCTTGTCGATGTGAAAAACTATCTAAAAGAAAAGAAGGAAGAATTAACTATTTCAGTCAAAGTTTGACTTTGACAATAGAATATCCAAAGTGTAGGTCACAAATTATAATGAAAACTCATTGCAAGCAAGACTGAGTTAATAGACCATTGGTCTGTTTAATGGTTAGTGTAATTTGTAGTTATTTTTCCATCATCTCTGCTATCATACATTTGCCTATTTTGGAGTTTAGTCCAGTGAAAGTATCTTATTTGATATAATCTTGTATCATGTAAAATATATCTTAGATTGACTAATTATTACCTCAATCACTTGTGTTGGTATCCCTGCCATTGTGAAGTCTCTCTGTTTAAAGGCTTTATTTTCTTTGCCTGAATCAAGACTAATCAATACTAAACCCTATAAAATGGCCTTGTTTTGTAAGCACAAAGATGGGGTGGTATTTTATTGATTACACATTATCTGCTAATCACCTATTGATGCTCAACTAAGCTTCCAATCCTGTGTTTTGGTTTGATATTTTGATGACATACATAAAATGGCATCTTCTCTATAGGGGTTCTAATCTTTGAATAAACATGAAATATTTTGATAATATATAAGCACTGAATCCCCTGTATTTTGATTAAGATGATATGGGACTTTTACATTAGCAGACATGATACACGTAATTACAGATGTGTGTGTGTAGTCTTGCAGGATTTTATAAAATAGATGTTGTTGATTTGTTTTTGCCTCATAAAATAATGGCTTAGAAAATCTTTTTTGTAAATCTTCTAACATGGTGGGATGGAATAGCATATTGCATTTATACCATCACCCCCCTTTTTCTTCTCCTTTACCTTTCCCCCACACTTCCTAGTCCACATCAGTTCCTTCAACAAGATTTTCACATTTGAGAAGCAGAATAGAGTTGAAATGTATACAGTAAGTTCTGGACTCAAGTAGTATAAAATCATGTCCCAGCTCTGCCACTTTATAGTTTTGTGACTGGGTGAGTCACAGAATCTCCCTTTCCTTCTCTGTTAAAAAAAAAGGTGGATATTAGTACCATTCTTCCTAGGGTTGAGTTACTATTTTAAGAATGTAGAATGACATTGGGCAAATGTTATCATCTATTATTGTCTGATTTAACTATTATCAGCATGTTATAATCATGTGTAGTGGACCCCAGTCAAATCGTCTTTTAAGCATTTCTTCCTCCTTCCTTTGGTAATAATTCCTTGAATTGCCTTAGTAGCCATCTCTCTATTACAGATGGCTCTTGTAGATCCATCAGTTGAGGTTCCCCTCACCCCTTGCACTGCCCTCAAACCCGGCAAGGGTGAATGAGGTAGAACATCTCTTCCAAGTTAGAACATCTTAGGCAAGTTAGAGCTTCTCTTCCAAGAGTTTCAAACTCTGGCAGTTACAATAAGGGCTGATTTTGATTGGGCAGGTTGAAGCTAATGTATACCATACATGGTATTTGTAAGAGAATGGTTTTAGTCCTTGTCACTCAGATCCTAATAGTTGTTCTGTTGCTGCATTTCCCTTTTTAGGGGATTATTTGTTTAGACTCCTTGATTTTCTAAACTAGTGTCCATTATCTTTCTGATAAATTCCTTTTTTTTCTTTTTTTTTTTTTATCTTTTCTTTAGCCAAAGTTAGTTTCTGTTCTTGAAATCAAAGAACCCTAACTTGGCCACACTGTTCATACTATTCCCTACTTTGCATCTCCTAATTATCTCTCTATTCATACTCTGACCTTTCCTCAAGTTCTGATATATGGTCTTTTCTCTTTAAGTGATACCTGACAACCACAAGATTCAATGATTTCTCCCATTCTGCAGATAATTACTTTTACTTTATGTTGTTGTTGTTGTCATTATTTTTGTCTGTAGCACTTATGTAAGTATCCTTTATTTCCCTGTATGGTTAGGTTAACTTTCTTTATATATATTTATCAATTTTTTTTTGCTTCATAAGAAAAACAGCAAAACAAAAACAAAAAACTCTGAATCATAGCATTTTAAAGGAGTAACTACTAGCTATGCATTTGGTTCTAGATTCTATATTACCCTGGGTCCAATCATAGTTTTTGTCCCAATGCCAGTTTAGTTGGAAGATGGCCCATGGTGACTGTGGGAGTAGGGGTGTGGCACTGGGATGCTCATCCCTTGTATTAACATCAGTATGAGCATGTTAGCATGGTCTTGTTCATACAGTAGAGGGTTCCGAATACAGCATGTCCTCTGTTCAAATCTTTTTCAGGTCTCTGCTTACTAATATTTTATTAGTCAAATGAAGGCTTATGTCCAAACCCAGAGTTAGTATGTAATGAGAACTAGATTTCATGACTTGATAAAGAGAGCTATGAGGTACTGTGGCCGTCATTACAGTCTACTCTATATGGACACTCAGAGTTGGAATTTATCAGTGGGTCGTAAAGATCCAGCTCCTTATATAAGAGGTGGTGGAGGGATGACTATCCGGTATATTGTGAACACTTCCTGTATAAGCTCACTATTTAAGAAGGAACCTGTTCAACATTTAGAGCAAATTTGTTTTTTTTTTTGTTGTTCTAATCTTCTGTTTTTCTTATTCCAACATATGAATTCTAGTCCTGGAAGGTTAGAATAAGCTTACCCCTTTCTCCCACAGAACAATCTATCGGATATGTATAAAGAGCTATTATGGATGCACTGAAACTTCTCTTCCCTAAGCTAAATAATTTTATTCCATTAGTTATTCCATGTAGAAGATTGTTTCATTGTCAACCTTGCCATAATATCTGGATATATTCTTATTAACTTCTCTTTCCAATTACCTCATTAAATGACAGAAGAAATAGTAAATTAAATTACCATAGAATTATTAACATTCAGAGACTATTTTAACTTTGTAGATTTGAAGAAATCCTTGTGTAGGCTATCAGAGAGAGTAAAGTAAAGAAACTGATGTAAAAATTAGGTCAAGTAAGGTCTTTCAGAAACCCACTTTTTTTTTTTTTATTTCCAGCATAACAGTATTCATTATTTTTGCACCACACCCCGTGCTCCATGCAATCCGTGCCCTCTATAATACCCACCACCTGGTACCCCAACCTCCCACCCCCCGTCCTTCAAAACCCTCAGATTGTTTTTCAGAGTCCATAGTCTCTCATGGTTCACCTCCCCTTCCAATTTCCCCCAACTCCCTTCTCCACTCTAAGTGCTGAGTGAAATAAGTCAAGCAGAGAGAGTCAATTATCATATGGTTTCACTTATTTGTGGAGCATAACAGAAACCCACTTTTAACAGACCCCAATTTCAATCTTCTCCCCACTGCAAATGGGTGTCAGTGAGTCCATGACCTACTGTTTGTTCTCTTAACCAAATGGTTTCATTGGGTGTCTTCATTGGGGGGAAAAAAGTCTTCTATAAAAAGTAAGTTATAAATTATATAATTTATTATATAATTTGTTAACTATATAATTAATCATGATTTTATATAATATAAATACATAAATACATAAATAATATACAAATGTGATTATACAATTTATATAAGTTATTATACAATTTAGGAAAGATAATTTATTTTCCCAAAGGATGTGCCACAACTTTCTTTAGAGTTCATTAAAAATACTGTGTATTCAAAAATCAATTTGTGTGCAAATTTCAAGAATATGTCATGCACTTATTATAATGAAATGAGTATTCTAATAACCATTAATGTGATTTGAAGTTAGAACCTAAGTATGATAGATTTATTAATCAACTACTTAAGGAGCCAACTCCTGAACTGAACAAAACCTCATTGAATGTAATATACTGTGAAAAGTTCACATCAAGAAAAGTGTGTGTTGGGGGAGCCTGGGTGGCTCAGTGTGTTAAGCCTCTGCCTTTGGCTCAGGTCATGATCTCACGGTCCTGAGATCAAGCCCCATGTTGGGCTCTCTGCTCAGCAGGGAGCCTGCTTCCCCCTCTTTCTGTCTGTCTGCCTGCCTCTCTGCCTACTGGTGATCTCTGTCAAATAATTTTTTTTAAATAATCTTTAAAAAAAGAAAAGTATGGGGATAAGAAGTGGTGAATCAAGGGAAAACTGCATTTTGAGTTGACATTGTGTTCACTGTTGGCATTTAGATATCATTGAACGTAACTAAGTAAATGGTAAGATGGGAATCTGCCCTTGGATTCCATTGTCAGACAGGTAAAAGAACAGGTACAGGAAATAAGCTTTTCAAAAAGTTAAACTTTATTGGTCATGAAAGTATAATTCAGAAATTTGTTAAAATATACTGAAATGTTCTTTTTTTGAAGTTTTTTAAAGATTTATTTATTTTAGAGAGAGAGAGAGAGCATGTGTAGGTGGGGGAGGGGCAGAGGGAAAAGGAGAGAAAATCTCCAGCAGACTTCCTGCTGAGCTCAGAGGCCCAGGTGGTGCTCAATCCCAGGACCCTGAGATCATGACTTGAGCCCAAGGAAGATGCTTAACGAACTGAGCCACCCAGATGACAGAAGCTCTATTTTATATCTGGCTTTTTTAAAAACCAGAATTCTGTATAAATTTTACCAGATCAACATTATCAACTAATAAAAATATTTTTAACTGTGTTGTTTATATGAGAAAGCAGTCCACTGTGACTTGGCTTCTCTCTCCCTTCTCAGTCCTGACTTATATTTATTTCTTCAGCTTAATTGACCTGTCATGCTGCTGTTAGATTTTGTGTCTTTGTTCATCACAGCCCTATCTCCTAGGCACATCCTTTTTGTCTTGTCAGGCTAACTCTTAGCTATACTTTAGAACTCAGTTTAAGAGACATTTCTGGGAAACATTTGCTTATTTGTTTATTTGCTTATTTCTGAATAGCACTAGAAACACTTCCTCCTTATTCTCTAAGCATCTTTCTGTGGTCAAACCTCCACAGTGTGTGTGTGTGTGTGTGTGTGTGTGTGTGTGTGTATATATTTTTTTTTAAATAGGAAATCTCTTGAAATCTTATAAAAATTACAGGGCAAATATGAGTAAGTACATTTTCTAGTAAGAAATCCCATATGTCCTCCTGATTCTAGGAAGGCTCTAGGGACCAAAATAAAGTTAAGCTCTAACATGGTGACCTGTTTGGCTCTCATTAGCGTAAAAAATGTTATTGTCTATATTTTTAACCCCTAATAAAACACCTGATATGTGCATAGTAGGAGCATGATCAATATCATTGAATGTATGAAGAATACATTAAGGGTATCATATGACTCAATTTGTTTGTGGATGTTCACAGTCTTTACTTCAGCCCAGTATTGCCAAGGAATGCTTCATTCATATGAACATAGCCACTATTCCAAGGACAGTATTTCTGTTTGGACCATATAGATGCTACTGATGATAGAAATATATTCCTAAGTGTGAAGTCTCTTCTATTAGGAATAAGCATCAGTCACTTGCTCCCTAACTTAGTGGGATGATCTATAGACAGCTTCTACCCAAGCTTCTGTGAGATACAGGGTTCTAAAAAAATCCATTGAAGTCACTGTAACTCTTCCTTCCTAACAATGGAAATATGAATAGGGTTTATTTTGAGGAAAGTGACTACATATTTTCAAGTATGTAAAAAAACCACACACACACACATAACATGCTGGCATAAGCAAAAAATACATATTCAAAAAAAGAAGGAAAGAAAGTAAAGGAGGGAAACAAAGAGGACTAGCCTTGCCAGATATTTGAAGAGTGTTATATTATGATAAACTAATGACATAATGAATAAACCACTAACATTCACTGCAAAGCCCTGAAAAAATATATATATATATATATGGAAATAGAGGTGATAAAGGAAAATAAAGTATGCTCCTGAGGGTTCTACTGCAGAAATTCCTCCTTACCTATTAGCACAAATTCAACCCAGTCCCTTCACAGTGCATTTTCAGAAATTGATATTAAATATAATTCAATTTAACCTAATCTATCACTGGCTAAAGATCAAGACCATGGCTTATGGAAGGCCCACGTTGCTTTTGTTCTGAGAAAATTATAAAGAGAATCTTTTCTCACTAAGTATTAAAATCAAGTGCTGTTACTGTTTGAACACTTGACATAAGCCTGGTATTGTGCTAAGTTCTTTAACTATATTATAATATTTCGTCCTTGGGTGACCTTTTAAACATTTGCACTATTCTCAAGAATGTGGAGAATCTGGGGCTCCAACTCCAAGGTCAGACTTTGGGGAATGGGTTCCACAGTTTCTGAAAATCTGTGATGTTCTGACTCTGAGATCCATTCCTGTTAGTTACCCGCCCCAGTGCCACGCCCCCTGCCTAGGCTCTGCAAATACAGGACAGGAGCAGGAACATAGCAGAAGCTCTCATATTTCAGTGCCTAGATACCACTTTTAGGCACCGACATTCTGCTATTCACACAACGTAGCACATAAAGCTTCTCTATCAAGGGTTATCTTCTGTAATTCTGCTTTGTGATACTTTAAACCTTAATGATATTTCTTTCTTTTTTTAAAGATTTATTTATTTACTGGATAGGGGTAGGGGGAAGGGGCAAAGGAAAAAGAGATCTAAAACAGGCTCTGTGCTGAATGTGAGCTGAACGTAGAGCTTGATCTCAGGACCCTGAAATCATGACCTGAGCTGAAACCAAGATTTAGATTCTTAACCAACTGTGCCACCCAGGCACCTTCTTAATGATATTTCTCTCTGATTTCTTGTATCTTGGGATGTCTAGGAGTGGATAGAAAAATGACCTATTGTTAGAGAACACCAGCTTCTAAACTCTGGTTCTTTACTTCTGATTCTTTAATTCCCTCTAACTGTTCAAAATTGTCAACCTTGGGTCAGAAGTTTCTCCTTATACATTATGCATTTTTTTTTCTCACTTAGTGTCGCTTGTTTAAACTCTGTTTTTTTTTTGGATTTTTTTTCTTTATTAAATTTTTTATTTTTTATAAACATATATTTTTATCCCCAGGGGTACAGGTTTACACACTTCACAGCACTCACCAAAGCACATACCCTCCCCAATGTCCATAATCCCACCCCCTTCTCCCAAACCCCCTCCCCCCAGCAACCCTCAGTTTGTTTTGTGAG
The DNA here is from genome assembly GCF_009829155.1 of Mustela erminea. NCBI lineage: Eukaryota > Metazoa > Chordata > Mammalia > Carnivora > Mustelidae > Mustela > Mustela erminea. The sequence continues at coordinate 71,343,963 of NC_045627.1, forward strand.
ATTAAGAGTCACTTATGGTTTGTCTCCCTCCCAATCCCATCTTGTTTCATTGATTCTTCTCCTACCCACTTAAGCCCCCATGTTGCATCACCACTTCCTCATATCAGGGAGATCATATGATAGTTGTCTTTCTCTGCTTGACTTATTTCACTGAGCATGATACGCTCTAGTTCCATCCATGTTGTCGCAAATGGCAAGATTTCATTTCTTTTGATGGCTGCATAGTATTCCATTGTGTATATATACCACACCTTCTTTATCCATTCATCTGTTGATGGACATCTAGGTTCTTTCCATAGTTTGGCTATTGTGGACATTGCTGCTATAAACATTCGGGTGCATGTGCCCCTTTGGATCACTACGTTTGTATCTTTAGGGTAAATACCCAATAGTGCAATTGCTGGGTCATAGGGCAGTTCTATTTTCAACATTTTGAGGAACCTCCATGCTGTTTTCCAGAGTGGCTGCACCAGCTTGCATTCCCACCAACAGTGTAGGAGGGTTCCCCTTTCTGTTTTATAGGCATTGGCTCTTAATATTTAAAACCAAATTTTGAAATCAAAATTAAAGTAAAGTTGGAATGCAGAGGACAAAGAATAACATTTTTTGTTCTCAAGCACTTGTTTCTGAAAATAAAAAACCATCACATGCAAATTTACTAATGCTACAAGCAGCTTTAAAGTTGAGATCTGACTTCAGGTTCTTTGTGCTTATGCTTTCCCCAAAGACAGTTCACATCTTACACCTTCACATACACTTGAATGAGAAGAGGTGGAGGAAAAAAAATCAGGTTAAAAAAATATATCAAAAACAGTCTAGAATTTAATATCAAAGAATTTTACCCTTATACATGAAGTTTCTCATGTAGTCTTCTACCGATACTACAGAGTTTAAACCATTATCCTCCTATTCCTGAAGAAGAAACAAAAACATAAAGCACTCATGTATCTTACTCAAAGTCCCGCAAGTGAGACCAGAACAAGGATTTGCTGCAGATCGTTTGATACCAACATTTGGATTCTAACCACTTACCTTATACTGTTCTACTGATGTTACCTAAGTAGCCTTGAATTGTAACTGAAATTAGAACCTGTTGACTTTTGGATAATAAAGACTAAGTTTCCTTTTTAAATTCGTCACTCAAAGTTCAACATTCAAAATATTGTAGCTCACTCTAAGCATTTATTATGTATCAAATGTTTTTACAAACACTTTATGGGTACAAACTCCTTCATTGTTCCCAAGAAGTATGGATAGGTAATGTGTTATAGCTCTATTTTACATTTTTAGAGACTTGAGTCAGAGAGAAATTTGGAAACTCAAGAAAGATTACACAGCTAACTGCTCGTAGGACAGGATTCACACCGATGAGATTTGGCTGCAGAATCTACTCGTGCTGTTGACTATGCTACCTCCTTTTTTTTTTTTTTTGTCTAATACTGTCTGGCATCTAGAATTTAGGGGAATATTGCCTGGCCAGCCTTTCCTGATTTATTCGGTTAGTCACACTGGTGAGTTTTACTGTTATTGGGGTAAGCTCTCATGTCAGACTAATAGCATCTTAGGTCCTAAAGAGACTGTGAACTTTTATATCAGGAAGGCACTAAATTCTACTTGTAGAGGTAAGCAACAAAATATTCCAAATGGCACGGCACAGGCTCCCAGCATTAAAGCATCCGTGTGTAAAATATGGCTTATCAGACATTTGAAGCCAATGCAGGTTTTTCACTTGACGGCTCCCTGTCCTGGACACAGACTGCATTTTGGCATGATTGCAGCACATGTCCATTTGGAAACTGGGAAAAATAGCTTCCTGTTTCTCCAATTAAATATAAGACCCACACACAGAAGCATGTACATGCACGTGCAGACATACATACAACAGAACCCTTTGGTCTCTACTTTGCGCTCTATCATTGCTCTCCCTCCCTTGATGTGCTGAGTTGTCTATACTCTATATCTGCCCATTTTCCTCTTGCCCTGTTTTCTCCTATGCCTTCTCTAATCACCACTAATCCTTTGAAATTACTCTTATATTGGTTACCAATGATCTTTGCTGAACTGAATGATCAATCTAAGGTGATCTAGAAATAGGTTGCCAATACAACTCATTTTTCCTAGAACAGGACTGGTTTGGGTCTATTGTCTTAATTATTTGTAGTGTCTACTTTCATTCTGTAGTGCATCCAGGTTTGGGTGGTAAGTTATAAGGTCACCCTACCTAGCAGCAGTTTATGAACCAATCAGTCCTCCATGAGACACTTTCTACATTTGACTTCCAAGCCATCACATGCCTTGTTTCTTCTTCTCCTTGACTCCTTAATCTTTTCTGATTACTCTTCATGTGCTCATATACTCATATATCCTAGGACTCAGTAACTGAAACTCTTTTCCATATATACTTTCACCCTGAATAATCTCCTTTAATTTTGTGACTTTATGTGTGACGATAACTCCCAAGTTTCTACCTTTAATTCAGACTCCTTCTTAGATATCCAGACTCCTATTATGACTACTCCGCTACTTGACATATCTAGTAATTGTCTAATAAGCATCTCAAGTGTAATACGTCAAAAAGCAAATGTTTATCACCACCTCACATCTTGTTTTTGCAAGACTGCCCTCTGAAAACTTGTTTAGTTAATGACTACTTCTTTTTTTTTTTTTGAAGTTTTCAAGCCATAAATCTTTGAGGCAATATTCAGCCCTCTCTCTTGCTGTGATGTACAACATAAATACCTCTGACAAGCAAAGAACCATTTTTTTTATTTGTTAGCTGTGAAGTGCTTGACAAGCCTTATCTGGCCCACTGTTTCCTCTGTTAAATAAACACACGCATGATGATCCCAGGGGACTAGTACTTAGCTAGAAAACATCATTATGGCTGTCCCTGCACTTGAAATATTAAAATACATCCCCATCATTTGGCAAATTGTCCATGAGCTCAACTGCTACTCTTCCGTCTATACATGGCCAGTGGCCATTTTTGCATCTCCCTCAAAATCTCCAGACCTGTCTGTAGTCCAGTGCCTGAAAGGCTGCAGCACCTTACTCCAGAGCTATGGGCTGACATCTCTTTGAGTGGTCAGTATTCAAACCACGCTAACTGTAAAACATTTTACTGTAAAATAACCCTCACTGCTGCTGACCTCTCAGTGAAATCAGAATGGAATCCTTTAAGTACCTGTGAATAAATCACCCATGTGCATTACCATTAGATAAACTTTTTAAGCTCTCTCTAGCTCACTTTTAAGAAGAAGCAGCTGCCACTTCATCATCTGAATGATTCATTTCCCTTCACCATGCTCTGCTATGTTTTTAAAAATAACTGAATTCTTTTGTGACTCAGTAGCATCTTCTACATTACAACTTCAAATAGCTATTTTCATTTAAACCCAGTCTTCCCTGCTGCTTTGATGGCATCTTCTCCACCTGCCACTCTTAGGTATAGAATATCAGAAACTAACTTTGATCCTGATGCAATACCTTTTCCTTCCTTCCTTCCTCCCCTCCCCTCCCCTCCCCTCCCCTCCCCTCCTCTCCTCTTTTCTCTCTTATTGTTTTGTTTCTTGTAAACACACATGATTTAGGAAAAAAAAACCTGATGGATATGTTTCTGGATTAAACAAAGTTCTATTCTTGGTGTCTGGGAGCAGAGACAGAAAGGGCCAAGAACTATTTTAATGCAGATCTCCACATGAGGGAGAGGAGAGACAGTATGAAGTAGGCCTGGGCTCAGAGATACCTTCATACTCCTCAACAAAGCTTCTAATAAGAGCCTGTGGAATAAAGCCTCGTGGACACCTTCATTTACCATAAATCTGTTAAAATCTGTGACCAATCACAATCGATTTACTTAGATCCTGTTCACCTAGTGAAAATTATTGTATACTCCTTATCGTATACTGTTACTCTATACTTACTCTATATTGATATGTGGACCAATAATTTACCAACTTCCTGAAATTAATATTTAAAAAATATATATTTGTCCAGGATTTAAATGTTTTCCTGAAAATATTTGTATCTGAATTGGAAAATACTTGAATTAGAACCTAAACTTAGAATAATGACACTTTGTTATCCTGAGAAGCTCAGATCTGCCAGAAGTTTGCTTACTCGTCTAAACAAAATCAGTGACCAACAGGGTTCAGAACTACCTGCCATAGAAGGCAGTTTAATGAGCATCTGTTAAGTCTTAGGTCCTGCCTGATGCAGAGTTTCTCTGGATAGCTCTTCTAACCATCGAGGGGTACAGACACAATTACAAGGTTCAGCTTGAGTGGAAATATTTATTATTTACAAAAAGTCTCATGAAAGTGAAGTGAGACACTGGATATTCTGAAGTAATAATATAAATACAAATGTACTATTAAATCAATATTTAGGCATTAGTTCAACAATGGATATTTTTGATGCCCTCTCTACGTTAAGCTCTGTAACTAGATTTATCATGCAGTGATGCGTGAAATATCCCCTGCCCTCAAGAGTTTTGAAGATAAATGATAATATGTTAATATTTTATTGTTGAATTCACATTGGCTGCTAGTGTCCATCAGCTTTTTCATTCCACATTAGATCTCCCTTATGTTAAAATGTGCCTTAGTCATTTCTGAAAATTTCTCAATAGCATCCATTAAACATGCCTTCCAGGCACTTCAAAAATTCTCTTCACTAAACTGTGTCATTAATTTAAACAGAATTTAATTTTACCAAAAGCATTTACACTTAAAATGTCCAAAAGTAAGACAGGAAGGTGTGCTCATAATGGATGCCACCTAAAATACTTATAAAATGGAATTCATAGATTCTATCCCCCGTGCCCAGACCGCTCCCCTGCTGACTTTATTCTTCCCTTCCTATATGTCTGCTACAACAGGATGGTGGGCAGAGAACCCTTCTTTTCTACAGAGAGTGTGTAAAATAGTATTGAGAAAAAGAAAAAAATAATAAGGAATAGGCATAGGAATCAGTAGCAAAACTCTTGTACTAAAGTACCAGAATCCCTTGATTTAGGTCATGGTACTTTTCTGTAGTACTCCCTAGAATTTTTATTTCTACCACAGTTAATTTATCAATGCAATCATCTGGGGAATCGTGATTTGATTTGTGACAGTGAGTCTCAGTATTGAATGGTATGACATCAAGAAGACATGCCCCAAACATGCAATTAATCTGCTTTCAATTTTCCTCAGGCTGCACCTTATTTTGTCAGATTTTTGTTTTTTTAGCATAATGTCTGTATCATCATTTCAGTTGAAACACAAAATTAGATGTGTACCCTCACTTATCCTTCTGATATGGCCTAGGCTCTCTGAGTCCAATCGGTTCAATGAACTAGCCATTTCACAATCTCATTTCTTTATGCATTTTAATGGAAGACGAATGGGCCTGCCAAATGGTCATTCCTTCTGAGAGAAAATAAGAATGTAAGCTAAAAAAAAGATTAGGTCCGGGGAAGAAGCACTGAGGTAGTAAATCTCCTTAGATATTTAAACCAGTTTAAACCAAAACCCTTCAGATATTACAGTAGGGAATAATTCTGCATTGACAACAGACTACTACTGGAGCAGGTAACTTGTTATAACAGGTCTTTTTTCTCCACTTACTTTAAAAATACAATTATGGGGTGCCTGGTGTTTCAGTAGGTTAAAGCCTCTGCCTTTGGCTCCGGTCATGATCTCAAGGTCCTGGGATCAAGCCCCACATCGGGCTCTCTGCTCAGCGGGGAGCCTGCTTCCCTTCCTCTCTCTCCGCCTGCCTCTTTGACTGCTTGTGATCTCTGTCTGTCAAATAAATAAATAAAATCTTTAAAAAAATTTAAAAAAATACAATTATGATGGAAACGGACTGATTGAATGAGCTCCATTTAAATCTAGTCTCCAAAAGTCACTTTATAGCTTCTTTGAATCTAGCCATTTAAAAATATAACCTCCAGGTATATTTTGCAGTCCATCTCCATTAAAGAACTAGTGATTATTAATATTAAAAAGATAATTATTCCCAATAACTCATTATCCTACAGAATCATTAAATTATACCTCTCGAGGATTTAAGCTATGCCATTCATGTTTCTATAATTATAAATATATCCCTACCTTTATCTTCATTTTGAGGAAAGTCTCTCCACTTACAATGAGCACTTACCCATTTTTATAAACTAACACTCAAATAATATGTATAAGAAAGATTCAAACAACTCTGGTAGGGTGGAAATATAGTTTCTTTTCAATATATATGACAACTTTACTAGATCCAATGGAAAAAAAAAAATGGAGCATAGTGGGGTGCCTGGGTGGCTCAGTGGGTTAAGCCGCTGCCTTCGGCTCAGGTCATGATCCCAGGGTCCTGGGATCGAGTCCCGATCGGGCTCTCTGCTCGGCAGGGAGCCTGCTTTCCTCTCTCTCTCTCTCTCTCTCTGCCTGCCTCTCTGCCTGCTTGTGGTCTCTCTCTGTCAAATGAATAAATTTAAAAAAAAATCAAAAAAAAAAAAATGGAGCATAGTGAATGAAAATCCACCCTTAATGAAATTTTAAAACCTGGTGTTACCTATAAATTTTACCTAAAGGATGAATAAGAGCGGAGTTCATGAGACAAAAACACTTGGCAGTTCTTTTGCTGAGACCTCAGTGACTTCTCTCTGCTCCTGGTATTTTCTCTTACATCTTCCGCCTCCTTCACCTCATGTCTCTCCTTCATTTATTTACTTTGTCTTGACAGTAGCCCATGCTTTGTTTTCTCTATATATTCGGTGTCTTTTTTTTTTTTCCAAAACCAGAAAGAGGCCCCACAATTATATTTATTTATCCAATAAACCAGGGTATTGGAACTCTTATTTTAGAGAATGCTAGATCATTTTGCCTTGAGTCATCATGTAAAATCCCAAAGTACCAGAGATTTATAAGCAGAGTAATAAATTCTTGGGGTCCTTGAGGCAAAAGTCTCAGCTTGATCTTTTTCGCCGTTGAATTTGATCTCTCAGAGTTGGCTACAACCAAAGTAGTCCTAGTACTATGTAAAGTGATAGAGTTCTCCTCTATTTGGGGGAGACATTGATGGCTAGCATTCTACTGCACAGTAAACTCAAGGCAAATTGGCACCAGGCACCATCTATTGGATAAGAGAAATATTGTCATTAAGGGAAAACAGCAAATTTTGACAAGGGCTTCTATTGAAAATATAGTTTGTATGTCTCTACCCTTTATCTCACTTGGGTGATCTTGTACACTGTGCACTGTTGTGGCTAATGAGCTTTTGAAATGAAAAAAAAAAAAAAAAGATGAATTAGAAAAGCATTCTACCTTCTATTAAAAAACCATCAAAGCCTACATTTCTACCTTGGTAATTAAACCCTAATACAGGATATTCATTATGGTAACAGTTCCTTCATTGCCTGTGCCTGTGAATCTCTAAATGTTGATACCCAGAGGATGGGTTCAAGTTAATTATTGTGATCTTGCATTAAAATAATATCTTCTAACCAAGTAATCACTAAGCATAGCAAAAATATTAGCCCCATCACTATTCATTAATCTCCAGAGCTATATATGAGACGTACCCTGAGATGAATTACCCTAAGTTTCAGCTTATTAAAGAGCCATTTTAATAATCACTTACTGAGCAAATAAAAAAAGTGAAATAATTATTGAGATAGCTTACATGTGTCTCTGCAGGTTATTATTCCCTGTGCTTGAAGAATTCTATGCTCTGAATGGAGTAACATAGTGGTTAAAAATAAATAAATAAAATGCTGCAAAAATACCATAAAGACATAATCAATTGACCCACTATGTATTCAGTTTAGAGCTTCTCATTTTGTTTTCTTGACAGTTGCTTTGTATTATTCTTCTGTTGTTTAATGTGCAAGGGCCCCAGTGCTTGAAAATCTCCTAGAACATCCCATACTTAATACAAGTGCAAAACTAGCTTCTTCACTAACCTAGGACTGAATGCAAAGTCAAAACTCACGTGGAAAACGTGGGTTGATATGAAGTCTGTAGGAATAAGAGATGATGCTCATGACGAGTTTGAAGCGATAGGCATAAAAGTTTGTAGAAGGGAGACAATGTAGTGATTCACTGGTACATTTTGCTGACAGTGATTTAGGCCTGGGTAAATAATGTATTTCAAAGACTGGTATCCACACTTTTTCCATATATTTGTACTAAATTCCATTTATGCCAGGATCTATAGCATCTTTACTGAGCATAATAAATGACACAGAGTGAATCAATCCCCAGCTATTGTTTGGTACCAAAGGTGGTTTTTGCACTACATTCAGGTTCTTGCATGGATCATTCTTTAAAAAAAAAAAATGTATTTCAGTAGTATATATACGCTGAGATATCTCTAAAATAACAACAAAGCTGTTATGGTGATACTGAGGGTTTTGTTTAAAAAAAAAACTTGGTAAATCTCATGTTTATAAATGGTTTATAATACAGAAGGGAGATGATGAAACATCTTGCCTAGATGTCTTGGAATCTGGAAATGTATTTAAGTTTGCCTGACAGTAAGATGAAAAAAATATATATCCCAGAGATTTTTTTTTTTTTAAATCTCAGATCTTCTGAGGTTGTATTATCTCACCTCTTCCTAATGATGAAGCTAAAATCCCTGATGTTACAAAAGCTCTGAGGAGTGAAAATATTCTGCATTGTGGTTTTGGTTGTCTGAATTATCTCTGAAGCAGGACATTAGTACAGGAAAATTGGAAAACATGAAATGCTTCTTAGTTGCTAATAAGATATAGAGATCCAGTTCTAAGATACACAGGGAGGGTAGGTTCCTCCTGCAATTGTTTTCATCATTTATTCACTGACTTCATAGCTAAATGGCTCTGAGACTCATCAACTGAATTCTAGTTCTAGGACCTAATCAGAAGATAGAGAAAATGTTTAAGTCAGGAAAGCTTGTTGTTAATGACAAGAAAGAAAGAAAAATTTCCCCATTTCTGTCCATCACCACCTTTCTATAGCTATAGAGGTTGAATCTTGTCCTACTTTTGTAATAGCACTTTATAGTGGTATATCTGTTTGCAGTTGTGATCTCTAAACACTGCTCTGTGCTAATCCATTAGCATTTACTAGTATTTACTGAGTGCCAACTCTGGTAAGAGTTCTTGAATTCATCAAATTCAGAATCATCTAAGATGATTATTGGTAATGTGAATTGGGATAAGTTAACTTATTCTGTGTTTTGGTTTCCTTATCTGTAAAATAGGAAAAAAAAAAGTAATAAAGCCTATCCTAAGACTATGTAAAATTTCTTTTTAAATGCATATAAAGCACTTAACAGAGTATTGTATATTTCAGGATCATTAATTGTTATAATTATTATTTTTAATGAATGCCAACTGTATCAGGCCCTATGCTAAATGTTGGAGTAACAACAACAAATGATCTTTTGCCCTTTAGAAGTTAATTAAAAAAAAAAAAAGAACATGGAAAAGAGAGAAAAAAAAAAGAATTTTGTGGGCCATGTGCAGTAGAAGCACATGTGGGAGAAATAAATCTTATGTGAATATGAGAAGACTTACAAATAGCTTCAAAAAGAAAGTGATATTTGAAGTGTGTCTTAAAAGAGGTCTTATAATCTGGCCCCTGTGGAAGAGAGATACGTGGAAAAGCAAATAGAATAACCAAATAACAGCTTAATTGGTAAGCAGTAAGGAGGTTGCAGGGCCTGAGCACCTATCCCTGACTCAAGGTGCCAGTAATCTCTGTTTAGACCAGAGCGAAAGCATTGGAGACTAGAAGGACGCAGGTAAACATGAATTTCTCTAGGGCACGGCAGTTGCACACGATTCAGGATCAGTGATGCACCTTTGAGTGTAGCCCTTCAACCTAAATACCTCAGTCCTACAAAGCAGATTCTTATGTTGACTTAGTACCTTCTAGGTCTCCAATATCCTCACTGCTGAAATATTTTATGGACATCTCAAAAATCACATAGATTGTACATACATTGAGTTTTCTAAATGTATTCTTCCTAAGCAAATTATTTTTGGCTATTCTAGATTTTTTTTTTAATTTTTTCCTCTAGGTTTATATTTTATACTTCTCATTGTTATGTCTTGAAGTTTTTATTTTTAATCTTTTTTTTTTTTTTTTTCTATAGTGGCTATCTTCTTGCCAGTCATTCCATTGACCTATACTCCCCACCAATCTCCCCTCTGGCAACCCTCAGTCTCTCATGGTTTTTCTCCCTCTCTGATGACTTCTTATTTTGTTTTCTATTAAATGATTATTATTTTTTGTAACTGTAGATTATATTTTGCCTGTTCTTTGCATGACTAGTAACTTTTTATTAGATGTGGACATCTTAAAATTTTATAGTGAGTACAAGGTTTTGTTGTATTTTATTAAATTTGAGTTTTGTTGTAATGTGTAACTAAGCTACTTAGATTGGTTTTGTTGTCTGAAGATTTGCTTTTAATTCTAAGGTTGGTTAAAACTGCTTTTAATTTAGGGCTATTAATTTAGGGCTTTTAATTTAGAACCTTATAATTAATGCAATAGTTTCCTGATAATTTTACCTGATGTTCATGTATCATGAGGCCTTACTACTGTGGCTGGTAAACACATCAACTATTTGCAGCCCTACTTGAGTGCTGAGAATAATTCTATGTACTCTGTTCTTGTCATTGTTTCGCTTTGCAAATGTGAAATTCAGTAGTCATTTGAAGATTCAAGGAGAACCTTCAGATCTTTAGAACTTTTCTTCCAAAAAGTTATCCCTTCTAGAGTACTCTTTCCCACATAATCCAGCTACTCTGGACTCTGAACTTTCTACCTTGTAAACTGAGAAGATTGGCTTTGTTTGGATGCCTCTTTCTTGCTCCTTGGGTTGGAAATTATCTGTAGGCAGTTATCTGGGCAGTACTAAGGCTGATCTCATATTTTATTTTCACTAAGCGATCACAATCCTGCACTGTCATTCAGTTTCTGAAAATCTTTGATTCATGTATACTGTTTGATTTTCACTAGCTGTTTAAGATGAGAGGCCAAAAGTAGATATCCTTTTATTATAAACATGCAGTCATTTGTATTTGATGTTCTTTGGTCAGGTCTGGTTACTATTGCAAAATAGGATCTTCCATAGCATGCACATCTGAGCCTTCTTGAACTGCTAACTGCAGTCTCTCTTTTTTTTTTTTTTTTTTTTTTTTAAATTTATTTTTTTTTATTTATTTTTTTTTTCCAGCATAACAGTATTCATTATTTTTGCACCACACCCCGTGCTCCATGCAATCCGTGCCCTCTCTTTTACACCACTCTTGCGACTGAAATCATCCATATAAGTGCTCAAGAGTGGCAGTTCATGACCTAAGGTACATACTCAATCCCCATCACCTATTTAACCCATCTCCCCACCCACCTCCCCTCTGGTGATCATCAGTTTGTTCTCTACAGTTAAGAATATGTTTCTTGGTTTGCCTCTCTCTCTCTCTTTTTCCCTTTGCTCATTGGTTTCTTAAGTTCCGCATATGAGTGAAATCATAGGGTATTTGTCTTTCTCTGATTGACTTATGTCACTTAGTATAACACTCTGTAGCTCCATCCATGTTATTGCCAATGGCAAGATTTCCTTCTTTTTTTTTTTTTTTAAGATTTCCTTCTTTTTATGGCTCAGTAATATTTCATTGTGTGTGTGTGTGTGTGTGTGTGCATGTGTGTGTGTGTACCACCTCTTCTTTATCTATTCATCAGTCAGTGGGTACTTAGGCGTTTCCGTAGTTTGGCCATTATAGATAATGCTGCTATAAACATTAGCGTGCAAATACCCAATTCAATTAGTGTTTTTGTATTCTTTGAGTAAATATCTAGTAGTGCAATTTCTGGATCATAGGACAGTTCGTTTTTTAACTTCTTAAGGAAACTTCATACTATTTTCCAGAATGACTCTCAGTTTGCATTCCCACCATCAGGGCAAAGAGGATTCTTCTTTCTCAACATTCTCACCAATACTTGTTGTTTCTTGTTTTTATTATAACCATTCTGTCCTATGTGAGGTGTTATCTCATTGTAGTTTTGATTTGTATTTCCCTGAAGATGAGTGATGTTGAGCATCTTTTCATGTGATGTTTGGTCATCTATCTGTCTTCTTTAGAAAAATGTCTATTCGTATTTCCCTGATGCCGAGTGATATGGAACACTTTTTCATGTGTCTGTTGGCCATCTGGATGAGAAGGGGGTGGGATTATGGACATTGGGGAGGGTATGTGCTTTGGTGAGTGCGGTGAAGTGTGTAAACCTGGCGATTCACAGACCTGTACCCCTGGGTAAAAAAATATATGTTTATAAAAAATAAAAAATTAAAAAAAAAAGAAAAAGAAAAAAAAGAAAAATGTCTATTCATGTCTTCTGCCCATTTTTAATTAAATTATTTATTTTTGAGGTGTTACATTTGATAAGTTCCTTATAGATTTTGGATACTAGCCCTTTATCAGATATGTCATTTGCAAATATCTCCCATTTTGTGCATTGCATTTTATTTTTTATTATTTCCTTCACTGTGCAGAAGTTTTTTTTTCTATTTTAAAACTACAGGCCAACATCCCCGATGAACATCAATGTAAAAATTCTCAATAAAATACTAGCAAACTGAATTCAACAATACATTTTTAAAAAATCACTCACCACAATCTAGTGAGATTTATTCCTAGGTCGCAAGTGTAGTTCAGTATTTGGAAATCAATCAGCCTGATATATCACATCAGTAAAAGAAAGGACTAGAACCCTATGACCTTTTCAATAGATGCAGAAAAATGTATTTGACAAAGTACAACATCCATTCATGATAAAAACGCTTAATAAAGTAGGTTTAGAGGGAACATACCTGAACATAATAAAGGCCATCTATGAAAAACCCACAGCTAATATCAACCTCAATGGGGAAAAACTGAGAGCTTTTCCTCTGTGGTCAGGAACAACACAAGGATATCTATTCTCACCACTCTAATTTAACATAGTACTGGAAATCCTAGCCATAGCTAGGATTAACAAAAAGAATAAAAAGAAATAAAGGCATCCAAATCAGGGAAGAAGCAAAATGTCCACTATTTGCAGATGCCATGATACTCTATATAGAAAACCTGAAACACTCCGCCAAAAAATTGTTAGAACTGATACATGAATTCAATAAAGCTGCAGGATACAAAAACAACATACAGAAATCTGTTGCATTTCTATACACCAATAATGAAGCATCAGAAAGAGGAATTAAGGAATCACTCCCATTTATAATTGCACCAAAAACATGAGATCCCTAGGACTAAACCTAACCAAAGAGGTGAAAAAACTGTACTCTGAAAACTATAAAACACTGAAAAAAGAAATTGAAGGTGACACAAAGAAGTGGAAAGACATTCCATGCTCACAAATTGGAAAAACAAGTATTAAAATATCTACACTACCCAAAGCAATCTAGAGATTTCATGCAATCTTTATCAAAATACTAATGGCATTTTTCACTGAGTTAGAATAAACAATCCTAAAATTTGTATGGAATCACAAAAGACCCCAAATAGCCAAAGCAACTTTGGAAAAGCAAAGCAAAGCTGGAGGCATAACAATACTAAATATCAGATTATATTACAAAGCAGTAGTGATCCAAACAATGTGGTGCTGGCAAAAACAAAAACAAAAACAAAAAACAGGCACATAGATCAATAGAACAGAACAGAAAACCCAGAAGTGAACTATTACATGGTCAATTAGTCTTCAACAAAACAGGAATGAATATCCAATGGAAAAAAAGACAGTCTCTCCAATAAATGGTGTTCAGAAAACTGGACATCCCCATGCAAAACTATGAATGAAACTGGATGGCTTTCTAACTTTATGCACAAAAATAAACTCAAAATGGATTAAAGACCTAAAAATATACTCAAAATGGATTAAATGCCTTAATGTGAGACCTGAAACCGTAAAAATCCTAGAGGAGAACACCGTCAGTAACTTTTTTGACATCAGCCATAGCAAGTTCTTTCTAGATATGCCTCCGGAAGCAAGAGAAACAGAAGCAAAAATGAACTATTGGGACTCCCTCAACTGCATATAGCCATGTCAGTATAATTCTATCTTTCCATTAGGAATCACAACATTAAAAAAAAAATCTACTTGTAAAAATAATGAAAGTCAATACAAGGTTCATTGAGAAAGTCCTAATCCTCAACAGAAACTCTGGTTCAATTGTTAGAAGTTTTACACTTAGTCACACCTTGTAAAGTGATTGTTCAATGACTAAAAGCCCATGGGTAAGCCAGGCTAATTATATTATTGGTTTTAGCCCAACAGTGATGTATTATTGCAATTTATTGTTGAATTTATTAGCTTGCCAAATACGGAATTTATTAAACCAAACTGATTTTATTTAGTGTTGCCAAAGCCTCAGGGATATAAAATAAGGTACTTTATGTTAAAAATGTTAAATAACAAATAATAGGCTTCAGTTACTCTATAAAGCAAAGCTAAGTGGGTTTAAAATTAGGAAAGCTTTGCTTTATATTTAAGATCTTAGCAAATCAACTATTACTTAATTGTTCTGTGACATGAGAGAAAAACCCATGTCTAGAGTTGTAACAAGAAGGTATAAAATGTGGAAAATCAAGGCCAAAATGACATGGCATGGTAACTTTTATAGCTACTGGCTCCAGAAAGGGGATGAGTATCTTCAGAATTTTTTGATAAGCCTTTCCTCTTGGTCCTCATGAACTGCCATTTTAACCTACTTTTCCTATCTGACACATATCATCAATAATTCAAACCAAGAAAATCTTAAAGGAAATTTTTAGAGTATTAAAATGTCATTTTTTTTTCTTTTGGAATGTATACCCCTGCCTCTTGTCTATCTAAATTTGATGCCTACTTTAAAAACCTGCTCTGTCCCCTCTGTACTATAAGTTTTCATGATGATTCCAAATCCCGACACATGGCATGGGGTGACGATTTATTCTAATCATTTGAGTATGTGATTCTCTTTTCCTCAAATGTTTCTTGTATTCTCAGGGGTGACAATGTGTCCTTCCAACTGAACTAAAACCTGCCTTATGGCAGAACACTAATACAGAACAAAGAAAATAAACTTGTCTTTTTGGGGCGCCTGGGTGGCTCAGTGGGTTAAGCCGCTGCCTTCGGCTCAGGTCATGATCTCAGGGTCCTGGGATCGAGTCCCGCATCGGGCTCTCTGCTCAGCAGGGAGCCTGCTTCCTCCTCTCTCTCTCTCTGCCTGCCTCTCTGCCTACTTGTGATCTCTCTCTGTCAAATAAATAAATAAAATCTTTAAAAAAAAAAATAAATAAACTTGTCTTTCTTAAAAGATCATGAGTCCTTGGAATTGGCTGAGAAGGCATTGTCTTTTCTGATTACATTTTGTCAATTTATCAGTTGGTAAGATGACCTTGGCTTATTGTCCTTTTCCAAATTAAGCTGAGGCATTTGATAATCACAAAAAGTTTCTTTCTTTGATACCTCTCTCAAGCATGCTGATCTAACTGGGCCCATATTTAACAGATTGATAATAAGATTAGTGGGATGAAATAAAAACTAGGAAAACACAATATTTGATATATTTTTGTAGCAGGGAAATAGGAATGTAGGGCTGAAAATCGGGAAATAAGAAGCTGAGGTCTTAGAGAGATTCAGATGTTTCTCCCCATTTTGTTACATAGGCCTGTCAAAAGTTTGTTTTCATGAGCCTGCAGGGACTCCCAGGAGAGGATATTTTCCAAAAGAAGAGTAACTCAGTAAAATTTTCACTGTGGGATGTTGCTGAGCGTAAGTAAATTTTGTCACTCATTTTCTCTAATTCCCAAAGGACTTGTTCTAAGATATGGAGCAAGAGTTTCAAGGTAGAAACAAAAAGCAAGCATGATTATGCTGAAACATCTCAAATATGCTAAAGAACAATTTGCAATTCTTGAATTTACCTCTAACCAAGTGTGACGAAAATGAAGCTAGAAATTCTTCTCATTCTCATCATAATGCACTTTATAATTAAGTGTCTCAAGGGACCTTGCGCCTTCATTTAACAGAAGTCAAAGGACATAGTAATTTCTAACAAACACCTCTCAGAAGCAGAATTACTTTCAGGCACAGTGGGATCCCAAAATGTAGCTGGAGAAGACTAAAAGGCATAGATGGCATCAGTGTCCAATGGGAATTGGCCTAAGAGTAGAGTAAACATCGTTCTTGAGTCTTCAGAAGTTTTTGGACAGGAGGTAGGGTTTGGGCATAAGAGAACATTCCTGAGCATTGGAGGTGGGACAAGAGCCACCTCATTTGAATTATGATTATCATTAAAATGTCATGTATGACATTCAGATAGCACATGAGAGATCTTGAGATTTCAACAGTAACTATCGGGAATATTTGCTAACCTACAGTTTCTGAATGAGACAGATGAAACTCTTCTCTGAAAAGCATTTATGAGCTGTGAGTATAAATTCAGTAAGAATGGGTTGACTCATTGTTCTTGTTATAGCAATCAAACAAGAATTCTTCTAGTTATGATACCACTTATTCAAAATAGGTACTATTTATTTTCCCAGATAAGTTTTCCAACACTGAATTCTCCCCCCCCAGGTAATTATTCCAAACACTGGCATATAGACACATGAACAAATGTACATCAGCAGCATCAACCAGTATCTTTTCAGTAAGGAGAAGAATCCCAGGAATGAGAAAGTGTGAATGTTCCATGAGACATGACTTTTACCTCTAAATGTGAAAAAAATATATATATTTTTGATACATATGAATGTGATATTTTTGATACATATGAATGTGAATTTTAAGACCTACTAAACAGCAATGGTAATCTGCCCTTTACCTCCAGAGATTCCATTGTACAATTCTAGAAAATTTTATTCATTCCCAAGAAAAGAAGAATTGGGATATAAGTGAGCTCTGAGTGAGTTTGATATCTGCCTCTTCTTATTGTACAAACAATGCAAAAGGTCATCATGACCTGCTTAAATGGCAGTTTCCCCTCCAGACAAATGTATTGCCATCATTATAGTCAAAGTATCTCCATGAAGGATAATTATTAATCATTTTCTGTATGCCAGATTTTCTCATTTGTTCACTTTTTGTAATATCTCAACAAATTAATTATATTCATCCTTGATTTTTCAGATGAGAAAACCAAGGAAAGTAACATGTCCCCAATTACAGAGATGAAAAGTGACAAGGACCCCAGGGTTTGTTGTCTTAACAAGTACCCTATTTTCACTACTACTCCTTTGACTTTGTTCATTGTTCCTTTACCTACCCTCATAAATTCAAGTGATGAAATTTATTCTTCTTAACACATCAACCAAAATATGAGGCAATACTATTTTTTTTCTTGCAGAGATTCTTCTGTTGTCTTTCAAAGAGAGTTATAACAGGACTCATTACATAAAAGCATAAAAGGGGGATGAGTTTCCACATTTAAAATGATGAAGCAAAAAGCTTCTTTCAAATTATGAAGCTCAAATGCCAGGACTTGCGGGTATCAAACCTGTCCATCTTAACAAGGCAGATCAGTATCTCTTTCCATCGATTGAAATTAGACTTTCTCCATCTTTCACTGTCCACTGCATTGATGTATTTTCTCTCAATTTCTTGAAAGCTCTCACTACTTCAAAGATCATATTCCTCTCAACTGTTCTCTTAGCTGTCATCTCTTGATACTCTAGCAAATATGTTGTTGGGAATGTCCTGGCCTCAGAATTCTACCTTTTCAACTCCAAAAACCCTTCCCTCCTTTCCTTCATAGCCACCCTCAGACTTGCTTTAATTCTTGACCTGATGTTGCTTTTCCTACAAATATCAAACTCTGAATCACCTATATCCAACTTTTTTTTTCTCTCTGCCTTTCTCCTATTTTCCTTCCTCCTCATTGAAATATATATATATATATATATATATATATATATATATTTTTTTTTTTATTTTTTTTTTCCTCAGTATTTACTCAGTAAACAGAGATGGTGATATGTCATAGTCTCTGAGTCACAAAATCTAGTTTGGGAAAATAGAGGTGGCTAGATTACTTTAATGTGTCTTAGTGATGGTGGAAAGAGTTTTAAATAAATGACAAGGGACTTTAGAAGTGCTAAGCCATAACGAGTATATTTTTGTGTATGTGCTGAATGTGTATTTTTATTTAATATAGTTAACACACAATATTACATTAGTTTCAAGCATACAACTTATTGATTTCACAAGTTTATAGATTATGCTATATTCATCACAGTATAATGAATATCTGTCCTATTCCATAACTATTAAAACATCATTGACTATATTCCTTATGATTTGCTTTTTATTCTCATGACTTATTCTATAATGAAAGGCCTATATTTCCCTCTCGCCTTGACTCATTTTGCCCAACCTCCTAACCCCTTCCACTCTGACAACCATCAGTTAGTTTGCTGTATTTATAGTTGTGATTCTGCTTTTTGTTTGTTTATTCAATTTTTTTAGATTACACTTGTGAGTGTGATCATACATTATTTGTCTTTCCCAGTCTGATTTATTTCACTTACCATAATATCCTCTAGGTCTGTCCATGTTGTCTCAAATGGCATGGTCTCATCTTTTTCATGGCTGTTTAATATTCCATCAAATATATATACCGCTTGTCCTCATCCACTCATCTATTGACGGACATTTAGTTTGCTTCCATGTCTTGGCTTTTATAAATAATGCTCAATAAACATAGAGGTGCCTTATCTTTTCAAATTAATGTTTTCATTTCCCCCAAGTAAATACTCAATAGTGGAATTATTAGATCATATAGTATTTCTATTTTTAACTTCTTGTCTCCATATTGTTTTCCACAGTGGATTTAATAATTTACATCCCCACTAATGGTGCACAGGGGTTCTGTTTTCTCCATATCCTAACATTTGTTTGTCTTTTTTTTTAAATTTTAGCTGTTTTAACAGGTGTGAGGTAATATCTCATTGTGATTTTGATTCACATTTCCCTGATGATCAGTGAAACTAAGCATCTTTTCATTTGTATGTTGGCCATCTGCATGTCTGCCCTGGAAAAATATCCATTCATGTTCTCTGTCCATTTTCTGATTGGATAATTTGAGATTTTTGTTTTGAGTTGTATAAATTTTTGACATATTTTGGATATTGACCCCATATTAGATATATGATATACAGATATCTTCTCCCATTCAATAGGTTGCCTTTTGGTTTTATTGATTTCCTTTGCTGTGCAGATGCTTTTTATTTTGATGGAGTCCTAATAGTTTATTTTTGCTTTTTTTTCCCCTTGCCTGAGGAGCCATATCTAGAAAAATGTTGCTATGGCCGATGTCAGAGAAATTACCACCTGTTTTTGTTTCTAGGATTTTATGATTTCAGGTCTCATATTTAGTTATTTAATCCATTTTAAGTTTATTTTTTTGTGTATGGGATTAGAAAGTGATTCAGTTTCATAATTTTACATGTAACTGTCCAGTTTTCCCCACATGATTTGTTGAAAAGATTATGCTTTCCCATTATATATTCTTGCCTCCTTTGCCACAGACTGACTATATGTACTTCAGTTTACTTCTGGGGCTTCTATTCGGTCCCATTGATCTGTGTATCTATTTTTTGTGACTTACCATACTGTTTTGATTACCATAGCTTTGTAGTATATCTTGAAATCTGGAATTGCAATACCTGTAGCTGTGTTCTTCTTTCTCAGGATTGCTTTGAGTATTCAGGGCCTTTTGTGGTTCCATGCAAATTTTAGTATTATTCATTCTAGTTTTGTGAAAAATGCTGTTGACATTTTGGTAGGGATTGCATTGAGTCTGTAGATTGTTTTGCATAATATAAATGTTGTGACAATATTAATTCTTCTAATCTGTGAGCATGAAATACTTTTCTATTTGCTTGTGTCATCCTTAATTTCTTAATTTCTTGTGTCATCAGTGTTTTATAGTTTTCAGAATATAGGACTTTCACCCCTTTGGTTAAGTTTATCCCTAGGTATTTTATTATTTTCAGTACAATTATAAATGGTGATTTTTCTTAAATTTATCTTTCTATGACTTCATTGTTAGTGTATGGAAATGCTACTGATTTCTGGGTATTAGTTTTGCTTCCTGCCACTTTATCAAATTTGTTTATTATTTCTCATAGTTTGGTATAATCTTCAGGATTTCCTATGTCTAGTATCATGTTATCTGAGAATAATGATAATTTAACTTCTTTACATACGCTGCCACTGACTTAGTCTCATCAAATTTTACCTGGACTGTCATAGGAGTCTTCTACTTGTCTCCTGTGTCCACAGTATTACCCCCTCCAACCCATTCTCTACCCCATAACAGAGCCGACATGCTAAAATATTAAAGCAGTCATGCTATACACTTATTTAAAGTTCTCCAATGAATCCCTTTTTCTTCATTATATCATTAATATGCAAAACCAGGTTTTTAAAACTCATTCTTGCATATCCATCAGTCTCATCTATCCTCACCTTACTCTTCTCTCATATCCTCTAAATTCTCAACTCTTAATGGCTAAAACTAAGCTGTGTGTTTATGTATCTCCACTCATGTCTTACCTACTAAAAATGCATAGAAAATTCTTAATATATGACTCATAAATGTGTTGTTAAATAAATAAACGTGAACTGAAGAACCATGACATACATCTAGCCCCAGGCTCCAAAGTATGAAGCATTCTTACATTGCTAGGTGAATCCACAAATTTGTGTTTGTGTCTATTTAAAAGTTTATGCTTTTGCAATATAGCAGGTCTCCTAGTGCTACCAATATATCATTTTATTTATTTCCTCTTAAATATTGGATATATTTTTAGTGATGTCTTTTACCAAAATTTCCTATTTTTCTTCACCCTCTGGTTTCACTTCTGGACACTTTATTCACATAAAATAACTCTTCATATGCTTACTTATGGCTTAATGCCATATATATGGAGTTGTCTCCTTTTGTTGTCTTAAATTCCCCATTTTTTTCCCCTACAAACTTTTTTTTTTCTCCTTTTGACTAAATGGCCCCTGTCTATCATATTCTGGCCTCTTGGGTAGCTTGCTTTCATGTCTACCTCTGTGTTTTTTACAGTTTCCAATGCTGAGTGAACAAAAACCATTTGTTTACCCTACTAAGAGAGCTTTCCTTCAATTGGGTAACTCCTAAAGAATTTTGGCTTTCTTTTTTCTTTTTCTGTGCCAGACATTTTTCCAAAAAGTGGTCTCTAATAACTGACTTCTTCCTCCAACATGAAATTTTTTAACTCTCTGCAATCTAGCTTGGTAATTTAGAGGGTTTTTTTGTTTTTGTTTTTATATTCTTAATATATTCCAACTTCAAATTCACCAAGCCCAAAGTCGTTTTTTCACCTGCATCTTGTAGGGCCTTTTTGAACCAAACTATTCCAAATCACTGCCTTATTCTCCTACTTTCCTATTTATTTCTTCTGCTATCTTCTACTGGTTTCTATCTTTCTCCTTTCATTGGTATCTTTTCTGACTCTAACCCCTTAAGTCATCTGCACTATTGTTTCGCAATCTATTCCACAGCTCCATCTGTCATATCTATACTAAGGACTTTCATCTCTGTCTGTATCTCTTCTAAGTTGAAGCCATTACAATTTCAAGTGCACATTAGATACTTGAAACCAGTAACTAATCAGTATTTCAAATGCCATATGTGGGTTCATCTTTAACTTATTATCTGTCTGTTCCTGCTATTAATCTGAACAGTTAGACATTTTTCCTCTACTATTTTTTCTCATATAAAACTCCACTTCCGCTTCTACTCAAATTGCCCTACTCATGAACTAATGCTACTCACCTATACTAGTCTTCAAATTTTGAGGTTTCACCTATTTCAGAAAACTGATTCTCTGCCAAGGTTATTTTCTTAGAATCAGAGCCTTGTTCAGACCACTCCTTGGGGGGGAAAAAAAAATCCTTGGATGACTTTCTTATTGATGAAACAAATTCTTGAGCCTGAAATTAAACAACAGCACTCAGTATTCTGACTCTAAACTCCTAAAATGCCTTTTTTTCACTACTTTCCCTCTTCTTCATAAGTTAAGCCCACTTAAAACTTACTTACAACTTTACCTGTTGTCTTTTTCAATAAATTAGTGGATGTCTCCTATATCAAATGTTCTACAATACCATCACCAGATATAATAGCATGTCCATGTGCTCACACATTCTCTCTCTCCTTCCCTCCCCTCCTTGTTTGTGACATCAAAACCCTCTTCTTTCCTTTTCCCTTTTTTCCTTTACACCACAGTTATGCACACCATCTCCTACTAGAGTGCCTATTTTTCTTTTTAGTACAAGAGCTTGTATGCTAATAATAATTAATATTGATGGAAGAATAAAAAGAGTAAAATATTTTGACTCCTTTTAAAAAATACCTTCATCAGGGACACCTGGGTGACTCGGTCCATTAAGCAGCTGCCTTTGGCTCAGGTCATGATCCCAGGGTTCTGGGATCAAGCTCCACATCAGGCTCCCAGCTCATTGGGGAGCCTTCTTGTCCCACTCCCTCTGACCCTCCTCCCTGCTTGTGCTCTCTGCCTCAAAAAAATAAAAAAATTTTTTTAAAGATTAAAAAAAAAAAACAACAACTTCATCAATGTCTTCACAAACCAGCCTCTGTTCCGTTCTGGATATAGAAAAAGATAATAAAAAAATATACCCTCTTCTGGCAAAACATAATCTTAAATTCCAGGTGAGTGAAAGTTAGATGTAAACCAAACCAGTAAGCGTGTCCTTAAATAGCTCATGGAACTACTGGTGGGTATTTTATTGTATTTTTTATTAAAAAAAAAAAAACTAAACTAAATATTTAAGACAAATATAATCACATGATTTAATCAATACATAAGTTTAGAAACTCCACATTTAAATAAAAGACTTAACAAACCAGAAAACTATTGAATCAAATAATACCAATATCTTAAAAAAAATCTATAAAAATAAAATATCTAGAGATTAAAAGGCTGAGGAAAATATCTGACTTACAGATAATATAAAAGACATTAAGGAAGGGGCGCCTGGATGGCTCAGTGGGTTTAAACCTCTGCCTTCGGCTCAGGTTATGATCCCAGGGTCCTGGGATGGAGCTCCACAGCTCTGCCTGTCAAATAAATAATAAATAAAATCTTTAAAAAAAGGCATTAATGAAAAGAAGAAGTTAATACCTTAGTTTAATTTTAAGTATGTAAAACCAATGTCATAATTTAGGTTTTTGCTTTGTTTTTACATAACAGATAAGAAATGAAGGAAACAATAAACTATGTAGGCAATGGTGACAGCAGTAAAATATGGGTAGTTTAGTTGCACTTCTAACGTGATTTACCCTGGCCCAAAATTTCTAGAAAGTAGTTGTCAACTCTCTACCAAAAATCTTTCAAAAGTTTATAACCTTTTACCTAAATATAGTTTGATTTTATTTCAGATCATTGGAAATAATTCAATGATCACTATTGGGCAAGAGTTAAATAAATTTACCATACCAAAGGATAGAATATCTTGCAACATTCACAATGATCTTTCAAAATATATCAGGAAAAATTTATAACATAACAAAAGGAAATGTGTATAGAATTTTATGTCACTAATATAATTAAAAGTCACACACACACATCTCAGAGTCACAAAGTAAATATAATATGTTGTTTTCTCTAGAGGAGGGTTACAAGTGATAGTTTTTCCATTTCCTACTTTTCCAGAGTCTGTCCATCATCATTGCTATCTTAAATTTTTTTTTAAAAAGTGTGTAAAACAGAATAGGTGGGAAGATAGGTTAAATACATGAGAGATTTAAGGAGTGCACTTGTGATGAGTACTGGGCTTTGTATGGGAGCATTGAATCACTAGATTGCACACTTGAAACTAATATCACACTATATGTTAACTGAAATTTAAATAAAAACTTAAAAAGTGAGTATAACTATTGTGTGTTTATTTAGTTGTCAATATGTCATCAGAAAATGACCTCATAGTATATAGGAGGGGAACTCAGGCAAGGAATGTAAAATGAGTTGTTCAGGCAATTTGGTGCCTGAAAGTGGTGATAGGAAAGTGTATATATCTGATGTTTTTCTTCTTTTCTCCCTTGTTAACAAACCTCTGTGACACCTGACTTAAACCACAGGTGCTCAAGAGCAAGTTACTCTGATGTGCATTTGTCAGTCTCAGTTCAAGTCTCATTAGACAGTTTGGAAGCTTTTGCTACTTCTTAACATTCTTTTCAGGGTCAGACTGGGATAAGTAGCCCACCAGGGATTAACTATTAGAGGGAACCCAGGGGAGTCTGCATTTTACTTGTTTTCCCTCTCTGGGAAATTTAGCAGCATTGAGATTTACTAAGGCTCTCCAGGAAAACAAAAACAAAAACAAAACAAAATACCTTTAACTACAATACCATTTATCCTGCCAAATGCTCAATATTTGCTTATTTTAAAACTTAACCCTTTAATTCTATTTTTATGACATAACTGATAACTGAACTTGCAAGTTTTGTGCTTTTGCAAAGATGAATTTTCTTAAATGAACAATTCATTGGATTTTATATTTTATCGAACCCACTCTAATTCAAGGCTTGCTAATTGATGGCTTAGAAGTGTTGGATAATTAATTTAAATGCTCTAGATTTCAGTCTTAGCAACTTTAAAATAGATTAAAAAGTGTTTACTTTTAACAAATAGGATGTTTTTGGTTATAAATTACAGAAAATCGAATTCAAAATAAACAAGGGACTATATCAGTTTAC
The DNA here is from genome assembly GCF_009829155.1 of Mustela erminea. NCBI lineage: Eukaryota > Metazoa > Chordata > Mammalia > Carnivora > Mustelidae > Mustela > Mustela erminea. The sequence continues at coordinate 71,368,722 of NC_045627.1, forward strand.
AAATCCAAATACAGTCATTAAACACATTTTTTCATGGATCTGGCTCCATTTTTCTGCATTTTTCCTGACTTACCATATTCCAAATTCCTGCATTATCTTCAGGCAGACTTCCCTAATGATCGCAAGATGACTACTGCAGCACAAATGCTTCTGAGTTTTTTGTTTAACCAAGGGGAAAGAGTGGCTATAACATACAATGGCCTTTAAACGAATGTTCAGAGAGTAACCAGAGTCTACCCTGTGGTACAGTAAAAGCAGAGGTCAATCCTATTGATCCACATTGCTGATTAATCAAGAAGGAGAAATGGAATAAGTTTTGAGGAAGAAATCTCAATATTTCTGTCTTAATTCATTGGGATTGCTATAACAGAATACTATGGACCCAGTGTTTTTTTTTTTTTTTCTTCCAGAATTCTCTCAGTAACACATAACATTATGTAACACATAACATTATGTAACACATAACATTATTTGAGGTGTAGAAAGTTTTTGTATGATACATATATTTTGCAAAATGATTACCACCATAACTAATACCTCCATCATATCATATGATTATTCTTTCTTTTTTGTGGTGAGAAAACTAAAGATCCATTCTCTTAGCAACTTTCAAGTATATAATACAGTATTATTAACTATTTAATCATCATGATGTACCTTAGATCCCCAGAACTTATTCATCTTCTAAGTGGAAATTTTTACTCTTACCAACGTCTACCTATTTCCCCACGCTCAAGCCCCTGGTAACCGTTGTCCTAGTCTCTATTTTATGAATTTTGCTCTCCTATTTCTTTGTTTTAGATTTTACATATAAATGATAACATATAGTATTTTTTGTTCTCTGATTTATTTATCATAACACCCTCATTGTCAATGTTGTGGCAAATAGCAGGGTGTATTTTCTCATGACTGAGTAATAATTCATTGTATATGTAAATGATGTTTAGATGTAAAACATCTTTATCCATTCATCCACTGATACTTATGTTGTTTCCATATCTTGGTTTTTGTCAATAATACTGCCAAAAACATGGGAATGCAAATGTATTTTTGAGATATCACTTTCATTTCCTTTGGATATACACCCAGAGGTAGAATTGTAGGATCATAAAGCAGATCTGTTTTTAACTTTTTGAAGAAATTCCACACACTTTTCCATATCAGCTGTATCAGTTTACTTTACATTACCCTCAACAGTGCTTAAGAATACCCTTTTCTTTACATCCTCACCAATACTTGTTATTTCTTGTCTTTTTGGTAATGTCCATTCTAGCAAGTACGAGGTGATATATTATGCTTTTGATGTGCATTTGCCTGATGATGTTGGGCATCTTTTTTTTTAAATGTACCTTGGCCATCTGTGTGTATTCATTGGAAAAATTCAAGTCTTCTATCAGATATGTCTCTTGCAAATATTTTCTTCTAGTAGGTGGCTTGTCTTGACATTTTCTTTTGCAGGAAAAAAGTTTCTAATTTCATTAAAGTCCAGTTTATCAGTTATTTATGTCATGGATTATGTCTTTGGTGTTGTACCTAAAAAGACATACTCAAGATCATATATATTTTCTCCCATGCTATCTTCTATGACTTTTAAAGTACTATATTTTATTTTTAGGTCTATCGCTCATTTTGAGTCAATTTTTGTGAAGATTGCTATGTCTTTATCTAGATTCACTATTTTGTGCCCCCCCAACTTATTGAAAAAACCATGTTTGTTGCATTATATTTTCTCTATTCCTTTGTCAAAGAACAGTTGAGTATATTTATTTGGGTGTGTTTTTGTGCTGTCTATTCCATTCTATTGATTTACTCGTCTGCTTTTCCATTAATACCACACTGCATAAAATACTATAGCTTTGTGGTATGACTTGAGGTGAGGTAGTGTCAGTCTTCTGACATTGTTACTTTCCTTCAATACTGATGATTCTGGGTCTTTTGCTTCTCCATATTAGCTTTGATTCAGTTGGAGCACACAAGCAGGGGTAGTGGCTGAGGGAGCAGGAGAAGTAGGCTCCCCACTGAGCAGGGAGCCCAATGTGGGCTTGATCCCAGGACCCTGAGGATCATGAGCTGAGCGGAAGGCAGATGCTTAACTGACTCAGCCAGCCAGGCAACCCGTTAAACCATGCAATTTATTTATTTATTTTTACATTCAGTTTAGCCAAATCTGTATATTCTTTTTTAAAAAATTCCTTTTCTTGTTTTAGTACACATGTTTGGACTCCCAGTATGATATTGAAAAAGAGTACTGAAACAGCATATACTCGTCTTGTTCCTCATGTTAGTGTGAAAGCTTTGAGTTTCTTACTATTAAGTATCATATTATGTATAAGTTTTTTTTTTTGTGACAGTCTTATCAATTTTATTTATTTATTTATTTATTTTTTAAAGATTTTATTTATTTATTTGACAGAGAGAGATCACAAGTAGGTAGAGAGGCTGGCAGAGAGAGAGAGAGGGAAGCAGGCTCCCTGCTGAGCAGAGAGCCCGATGTGGGACTTGATCCCAGGACTCTGAGATCATGATCTGAGCCGAAGGCAGCGGCTTAACCCACTGAGCCACCCAGGTGCCCCAAGTCTTATCAATTTTAAATAGTTCCCCTGTATTCCTTTATAAGTGAAAGTTTATTTTTTTCTAAGATTTTATTTATTTATTTGACAGACAGAGATCACAAGTAGGCAGAGAGGCAAGCAGAGAGAGATGAGGAAGCAGGCTCCCCGCTGAGCAGAGAGCCCGATGCGGGGCTCTATGCCAGGACCCTGGGATCATGACCCCAGCCGAAGGCAGAGGCTTTAACCCACTGAGCCACCCAGTCGCCCCTATAAGTGAAAGTTTTATCAGGAATGAGTGTTGGATTTTGTCAAGGGCCTTTTCTGCATCTATTGATGGGAGAATGTGATTTTTCTTTTTATCCTGTTGATGTGATGGATTACATTAACTGATTTTTGAATGTTGAACCAGCCTTGGTTCAACATTATATTTGACTTGTTTATATATTGTGGAGGATTTTTGCACCTGTGTTTATGAGAAATATTCAATAGTTGTTTTTGTTTGTTTGTTTGTTTGTTTGTTTTTCCCCTATAATGTCTTGACTGGTTTTGGTATTGTGTTTTTCTGACCTCATAAAATAAGTTAGGGAATAGTCTTTCTGCTTTTATCTTCTGAAAGAAATTGCAGAGAATTGGAATTTCGTCCTTACCTGTTTGGTTGAATCCACTGGTGAATCCATCTAGGCCTGTGTTTTCTGTTTTGGAAGGTGATTAATTATTGACTCAATTTCTTCAGTAGACATAGGCCTATTTGGATTGTCTATTATCTTCTTGTGTGAGCTTTGGCAAATTGTATCTTTCAAGAAGTTGGTTCGTTTCATCTAGGTAACCAAATTTATGGGCATAGAGTTGTTCAGAGTATCCCTTTATTATCCTTTTAATTTTGATAAGATTTGTAGTGATTTTTCTTTTTTTATCTCTGTTATTTGTTTTGCTTTTGTTTTGTTTCATTTTTTATCTTATTAACATAAAATGTATTATTTGCTTCAGGGGTACAGGTGTGTGAATCATCAGTCTTAAACAATTCATAGCACTTACCCTCCCCAATGTCCATAGCCCAGACACCCTATCCCTTCCCCCACTCCCCCGCCAACCCCTCAGCAAGCCTCAGTTTGTTTCCTGAGATTGAGTCTCCTATGGTTTGTCTCCCTCCCTGTCCCATCTTGTTTTATTTTTTCCCTCCCTTCCCCCCACATCCCCCACCCTGCCTCATTTCTGTTTGTTGTAATTTGTGTCCTCTCCTCATTTTTCATACCCTGGCAAGAAGCTTATTGATTTTTATTTTTCATACTTTCAGAGAACTAGCTTTTGATTTCATTGGTTTTTCTCTATTGATTTGCTATTGTTAATTCCATTAATTTCTGCTCTAATACTTACTTTTTCTGTTCATTTTGGATTGAAGTTGCTTCTCTTTCTCTAGTTTCCTAAGGTGGAAAATTAGATGATTGATTTAGATCTTTCTTCTATCTTAATATATGCATTCAGTGCTACCAATTTCCCCTCTAAAAACTACTACTTTCATTATCTACTATGAGTTTTAATGAGTTCTGTTTTTATTTTCATTTAATTCAAGGTGTTCTTTATTGTCACCTGAGATTTTGTTGACCCATGTGTTATTTAGAAGTTGATTGTTCAATCTTCACATATTTTGGGATTTGCCATTTATCTTTCAGTTACTGATTTTTAGTTTAATTTCATTGTGCTCTGAAAGCAAACATTTTATGATTTCCATTCTTTTAAATTAGTTACTGTGTGTTTTATGGTTCATGATATGGCCCATCTTGATGATTGTTCCATGTGCCTTTGAGAAGAATATGTATTCTGCTTTTATTGGATGAAGTATTTGCAAACATCAATTATATGCAACTGATTGATGGTGTTGTTGAGTTCAACTATGTCCTTACTGATTTTCTGCTGGATGGGTCTATTTCTGATAAAGAAGTACTAAAGTCCCCAACCACAATAGTGGTTTCATCTTTTTGTCTTTGTAGTTGTATTAGTTTGTGTCTCACATTGTTCTTCACTATTATAAGGTACATACAATTAAGGATTGATGTTTTCTTGGAGAATTGACCGCTTTATCATTATGTAGTATCTTCCTTTATCATGATAATGTTCCTTGCTTTAAAATTTACTTTGTCTGAAATTAAAATAGATATGACTGGTTTCTTCGGATTATTGCTCACAAGGTATATTTTTTCCCTCTATTTGTTTTCAGTCTTTATGTTTAAAGTAGTTTCCTCTAGAAATTGATAGTTAGGTCTTGTTTGTTTGTTTGTTTGTTGTTGTTGTTGTCATTTTATCCACTCTAACAATCTTTGTCTTCTAAAGGGTTTATTTAGACCTTGGCATTCAAGTGTTTATTGATATAATTGGATTAATATCTACCATATTCTTTACTGTTTTTTATTTATTGTTCTTGTTCTTTGTTCCTGTTTTGGCCTTCCATTCTTGTGGGTTTTTTGTTTTCTTTTGTTTTGGGTTTGTTTTGCTTTTGTAGTTTTAATTGAGCTTTATATATAGTTCTGATTTCTTTCCTTTCTTATCAGTTATACTTCTTAAGTCTTACCTTTTTCTAGTGGCTATTCTAGATTTTGCAATATAAAGTTAAATCTAATCCTTGTTGACTTTCAAACAACACTATACCTCTTCATGTGTAGTATGAATACCTTACAATAACAAAATAATCCTAATTTTCCCTCCCATTTTGCCATCATTCATTTTACTTATATATAAATATACATAATTAAATACCTTGTTGGTATTATTAGTTTGAACAAACTGTTAACTGTTAGATCAATTAAAAATAAGAAATCTTTGCATTTAACCATAATTTACTCCTTTTTTGATGCTCTTACTTTATGTAAATCTCAGTTTTCTGAAATATTTTTTTTTTCTCCCTAAAGAACATATTTTAACTTTTATTGCAAGGCAGGTTTACTGGTGATAGATTCTCTCAATATTTGTCTGAGATTCTTTATCTTTCCTTCACTTCAGTTTTGTTGTTAAAATATTTAGCGCTATCTTGGGTTTGCCTCCATTTCTGTAGGGCAATTTCACAGGGTATTGAATTCTAATTGGTGTTTTCTTGGTCCCGCCCCCCCTTAGCACTTTAAATATTTCACTTTCTTGCTTACCTGATCTCTGAAGAGAAGTCAGATGTAATTCTTATTTTCATCCCTCTCTACTTAAGTTTCCACCTTACCTCTTCCAGCTTTTTTCAATTTTTTTTTGTCTTTGATTTTCTGCAATTTGAAAACAATATGCCTATGTATAGTTTTTGTCTTCATCATCTTTGACATTCTCTGAGTTTCCTGTGTTTATAGTATGATGTCTGATATTAATCTGGGAAAATTCTTAGTCATTATTATTTCAATTATTTCTTTTGTTCTTCTCTTTTTGATATTCCCTTTATATATTATGTTATACTTTCTGTAGTTGTCCCATGGTCCTCATGGTCTTTTTAATTCCCCTCCAATCTTCATTTTCTTTATTTTTGGTTTAGAGGATTCCATGGATATATACTCTAGCTCAGATATTCTATTATTATATACTTTAGTTCAGAGATTCTTTTCTCAGCCATATCCAGTCTAGCAATAAACCCATCAAAAGCAAAGGCATTCTTCATTTCTGTTACAGTTTTCTTTCCTTTTTAAAAAAATTTCTAGCATTTTGGTTCTTCCTTAGGATTTCCATTTCTCTGCTTTCATTGTCCACCTATTATGCTGCCTTTTTAATCTATCCCTAGCATACTATAAATGTTTTAAATTCCTTGTGTGATAATTCCAACATCCCTGTCATGTCTGGTTCAGAAGCTTGCTCTGTCTCTTCAAGTTATGTTTTTTGTTTTGTTTTGTTTTTTTGACTGTTAGTATGTTTTGTCATTTTTTTCTTGATAATTAGATGTAATGGGTAAAAGGAGATGCTATAAATAAGCCTTTAATAATGTGGTGGGAAGGTGTGGGAAGGGAGAATGAATTTTGAAGATGTATTTTGTATTTTGAAGAAAGGGTGAATGTATTTTGAAGGATGTATTTTGAGAATGTATAATTCTCAATCTTTTAGTAAGCCTCTGGACGCTGAAATTTGCAAGTATTTCTCAGTTTCTATGTCCGTTAGGTTGACTTCCCATATGGAAAGATAGAAGGTGCTGGAGTTCAGTATTTCTCTTCCCTCAGGCTTGTTAGGATCTGATAATGCCCCAGCTGGTTAGGTTCTGGTTAGTAGTTTGCCCTGTGAACCAGCCTTCTTAAAAAGAATTGAGTACTCTGTCATATTTAAAAAATGGTTTCTTTTCCCCTCACCCTACTGGGGGCATGAGGGAATTTTTTTTCTGATATTTATTGTGAGAACCTCACTGAGCTCCAGTTGGTAAAACTCATAAAATTTTGAGGTCCTCCTATGACTGGATCTCCCTGGAGTTTTTAACTCTCAGAGTTGTCTATACTGAGTCTGTAGCAATTTATCAATTAAAGTTTGGGTTTTCCTACCTGTCTCTGGTTACCAAGGTTCTTTCTACTGGTGAGTTTCTCTTGCAGTATATTGTAAATGTATTAGCCTATCTGTCTCTTAAATTTAGAAGTCAGTAGTTTGACCTGTGTCCTTCCTTCTCTTGCACATGCAAGAAAAGTTGTTATTTTTTTCAGTCTGTTCAACTTGAGATGAATTCCAAGCTCTTTACATGCATAACCATGATGCTACAATTTTTATTATAGAATTTTGAAGGAAAATATCTCCACACAAGAGTTTGTTAACATACAAGTATTAATGTTGCTGGCTTCTTCCCAAAAGGGGCCTCCTAAGCTTTATCATACATAACTGTTCTTCTGTTTCCCACTAGTCTATAATCTTAACAAACTCGGTCTTCATTCTGCCTAAGAATACTAGTCATCAAATTCCTTCACTATCCATTTTCAGTTGTTTACTTGTGAGATGCCTTTGTTTCCCTTAAAGGAGGGGAGGTGAACCATTAGAGACTATGGACTCTGAAAAACAATCTGAGAGTTTTGAAAGGGCGGGGGTGGGAGGTTTGGGGAACAAGGTGGTGGGTATTAGGGAGGGCACGGATTGCATGGAGCACTGGGTGTGGTGCAAAACAATACTGTTACACTGAAAAGAAATTAAAAAAAAAAAAAAGAAGAAGAAGACACCTACATCAAACATATATCAGGACACTTTACAGCTCATTTTTTTTTTTTAAGATTTGTATATTAGAAAGAGATACAGCAGGCAAGCATGGGGGGAGGAGCAGAGGGAATGGAAAAAAGAAACTGAAGTAGACGCCATGCTGAGTACAAAGCCTGGCATGGGACTCCACCCTAGGACCCTGACCTGGAATCATGACCTGAGCCAAAAGCAAGAGTCAGACACTTAAACAACTAAGCCACCCAGGTGCCCCTGTCTCATTTCTTTCTTAAAATTCAAGATAACTCTGGTTCTATTTGAAATTATCTTTGTCTGAAAACAATAGTTTTAAATTTTGACTGTTTTACTGACTTCACATTTAACCGATCATATTTTGTTTTTTGTACCTCCTATTTCTCTTGACTCCATTACAGCATCCAATTAGAGTAGATGTCCCCCTATAAATTATAGGATCAAGAAAGTGTAGCCATAGATAATGGGGTTAATCTGTACTATTAAAAATGGCTTCCTTTTGAGATTGTGCCTAATCGTGAAGCATGAATTTTCCTAAGAAATCTGAATTTAAAATGAGAGAAACATCTATATATGATTATCTCTGATTACACTATATAATCCTTAATATAGAGAAAGACTTTTGTATCTGTGTGCTCTTGGAATGCTTCCATTCCCTGCACTATTTCTTAAATAAAAATGTTCTGTAATAAAGACTGACCCCAGAATAAGATTAAAGTTGATGAGAATTCTCCAAACAGGATATTAATGATAAGCCCTGCAGTTTAGCTTTCTACTTTCACAGGATTTCCAAGGAAAGAAATTGATTTTACCCTAAGATAAATGTATTCATATTTAATAAAAACCAATCCAGATAAGAGTGTTACAGAAAATAAGAATTTTGCATAAAACCCTTCTATATATGAGAAACACCACAAAACTCAGAAGTATTACCATCCAGTCATGAAAGGGGCATGGGTTGAGAGGAAAATGTTATGCTAAAATTTTTGGTTGTTAAGCTGTAAATTATCAAATTAATCAGTTTGAGAAAATATACCAAACTCTTACTACCAAATATTTTTCCTTATAGCTGTGGGCTTAGGTTAGGAAATACTACTAGAAACAGCTGATTATACACATAAGATATTATCTACCACAAGATTTGATATGTTATGGAGCATATATAGAAGACATTAAGTATTTCATTAGTATTCTTTTGGAAAATGACTCCAAACTTTTTAGGTCATTTATTTCTGGCTTGTCCAAATAGTACATGAAGCCTGTCTTGGCTCAACAGATGTATTCTATACTCCAGGTCACTGAACTTATTCCAGATATAGGCATGTGACCGAAGTCAATGCCAGAAATTAGGCTAGGATAATTGAAAAAGAGGTGCTGGTATTAATCAGGTTTGGCTAGCCAAACTTTGGCAACAAACCCTGAAATCTCAGTGGCTTCACACGTCAGCTTTATTTCTCAATTTTACAAAGTCTAGTATGGATTAGATGACCCTCTTTCATCTTGCAGCTACACTACCTGGAACATGTGAGTACCCAGGAACACTATAACAGGGGATGAAGAGCTGAATGACCCAGTAAAAACTTCTTAAGACTAGCATGGACTTACGTCACTTCTAATACATTTCAGTACCCAGTATTTAGTTATAACCATAAGTTTCTGCTGAGGAAGTTGATAAACTGAACTGAACTGAACTAAACTGTTTTTTGTGCCCATTAGGAGGACAAAATGTGATAAACACATGGCACTGTCTCTGACTTAGTTTTCTCACACTGGGATTGCTAGTTTCATAAAACATAAGCTCAAAGTAGTTGTTGATTTAGCTTACATCCCATGAAATAGCCTTACCTATAAAGTCAACATGACAAAAAAGCTAAAAGAGATAAATAATAAATTGCATTGATCTAAGTAAGTCTTTCTATCTGCATACCTGTGAACTAATAAATTGCTCCTATCATTTAATTGTTGATTTATGTCTGGTTGAGTTAGAGTTCTGCTTTATGTAACCAAGAGCCATCATTAAATCTGCTTTTACCACTCATACTTACTGAAACAAGACTTTTTGAGCAATTAATCAACTTTTCAATGAAACAAATGGCAACTATTTCTTGAATATGAACTAAGTTCTTAACATACCTCATAGCTTCTATTCACTTGCCAAACTTTATTCCATTGTCACCACCTCAATGCAGTTTTAGAATAGCCTATTCATTTCAATTCTGACAGACAGCATGGGGCAGTGGGAAAAAAAGAAGGGTTCCAGAGTTAAACTATGTGGTTCAAATCCTGGTTTTGCCTTTTACTATATATGTTACACTGAAAATGACATTAAATCTCTTTGTGATTAAGTTTCTACAATAGTAAAATGGGGATAATATAACTTGCTATGGGGACTAAAAATGAAGACATAAAAATCTTAGACGAATTCTTAACACCAGGTAAGATCTTAATAAATGTCACTCTTCAATTAAAAAACACATTTGTTGTTCAAACACAAATTCCTTAATTATCAAGGCTTATTTTCATTTTACTAATTTTTAAAATCCCCACTGTTTATAACTGTGCTCAAGATATAACACTTTCTTTTCTTCTTCCATTAGTATATCTACTGAGCAAAATTTCACATCAAGTAAACTAAGAGGCTGTTGAATCTTTTCATTTCCACTTATATCTGGTTGTCTTCATTATATTCACAAGTTATGTTTTTAACCATTTGTAGCTAAGGTAACAGGGTCAGTATTATTCACTTAGATTATATACCACCAGTCCTTACAATATATTCAGGGAAGAGTAATTTAATGGTATGTTTCTGAAAAGTTAAAACTTGTTTTCCAGCAGCTCAACCACACTTGCTCAGAAGACAGGTTTAATTATCAAGGATAATGCTGATGTATATATATTTTGTAAATAAGCCCTTTGTTGGTTCAGTATAAAAAATATATTTTTCCCCAGGGGGATTCATTGCATGCTTCTTATGGTGTCCTTGGATGAATAAACTTTCTTAATTTTAATGTAGTCCAAATTTTAAACTTTAATAATTTGTCTGTCTTTTCTGAAACCACTAGTCTACCCTATGGTCTTGAAGATATTCATCTATATTTTCATGTTAAGTTTTATTGCCTTATCTATACTGTTTTTGCAATGTCCTTTATTGTTTATTATTCAGATTTGCAGTTGCCCTGTCTGCCATAAGTTTTGCTAAAACAACTTCCCATGGACAGAAATAAGAAACATGGTATGAAGTGGGTGATAAAATCTCTGGAAGCAGCAGACAAATGATAGAGTAAAAAGAGAAAAGGAGAGAAATCACAAAAGGCAAACAAGAAGAAAATTCTGTGTCTACCTTTGGCAGGGTTTTTTGGTAGGATAGGAGGTAATCATATTTAGAGATGCTATATATCCACAGACCATCTATATAAGCTGGAACTCAATGAAAGCGCTTTCCTATAAGTGGATGTGAGGTGAATGATACAAATAAGGCATGGTAGGCCCCATATCTATAACCAGGGAAAATTATGTAAAACAAATCTACAAGTAAATAAAAAACAAATATAAATGATCTTTAGAAAGATAAAACTAAAGTCCATGAACTTTACCAATAGTTTCTGCTTGGCTTTTAAAATTATCTAGTCCAAAGTTTCTAAATACACAGTACTGTCAGAATTAGTCATGGTTCTTATTTAAAAAAAGTAAAAATAATAAGGCCCCAATCTGTATCTACTAAATCTAAAATTTTGGGTTCAGATTCTGATTATTGGCATTTCCACAAAATTATTCATGAGATTCAGTCAGAGTTGAAAATCATGGCTCTAATTGCTCTAATCCAATCCATAACCTACATGTAGCACAAATTCCTTTATGCTAGGCTGCCTTGTGTATTTGGATGGGATCACAGATCCATATATAAGAAATGGGACTGTTATCCCAATGCTGAAACAAGACTTCATTCTATTTAAAATTACTTTATTTATTATTTCTTAATTTTTTTTCTGTGTTCCAAAATTCATGGTTCATGCACCATACCCAGTGCTCCATGCATTATGTGCCCTCCATAATACCCACCACCAGGCTCATCCAACCCCCCCATCTCCCTCCCCTCCAAAACTCTCAGTTTGTTTCTCAGAGTCCACAGTCTCTCATGGTTTGTCCCTCGCCCCCCCACCTCTGATTTCTCCCAACTCACTTCTCATCTACATCTCCCAATGTCCTCCATGTTAGTCCTTATGCTCCACAAGCAAGTGAAACCATATGATACTTGACTTTCTCTGCTTGACTTATTTCACTCAGCATAATCTTCTCCAGTCCCGTCCACGTTGATACAAAAGTTGGGTATTCATCCGTTCTGATAGAGGCACAATATTCCATTTATATATGGACCATATTTTCTTTATCCATTCATCTCTTGAAAGGCATCTTGATTCTTTCCACAGTTTGGCAAATGTGGCCATTACTGCTATGAACATTGGAATACAGATGGCCCTCTTTTCACTACATCTGTATCTTTGGGGTAAATACCCAGTAGGGCAATTGCAGGGTCATAGGGTAGTTCTATTTTAATTTCTTAAGGAACCTCCAGTAAGGAACTGTTTTCCAAAGGGACTGCACCAACTTGTATTCCCTCCAACGTGTAAGTGGGTTCCCCTGTCTCCACATCCTCTCAACACTTGTTGTTTACTGTCTTGTTAATTTGGCCATTCTAACTGGTGTAAGGTGGTATCTCACTGTGGTTTTGATTCGAATCTCCCTGATGGCTAATGATGATGAACATTTTTTCACGTGTCTGCTAGCCATTTGTATGTCTTCTTTGGACAAGTGTCTGTTCATGTCTTCTGCCCATTTTTTGACGTGATTATCTGTTTTGTGTGTGTTGAGTTTGAGGAGTTCTTTACAGATCTTGAATATCAGCCTTTTGTAGTGTCATTTGTGAATATCTTCTCCCATTCCATGGCTTGCCTCTTTGTTTTGTTGACTATTTCCTTTGCTGTGTAGAAGCTTTTTATTTTGATAAAGTCCCAAAAATTCATTTTTACTTTTGTTTCCTTTGCCTTTGAAGACATATCTTGAAAGAAGTTGCTGTGGCTGATGTCAAAAAAATACTGCCTATGTTCTCCTCTAGGATTTTGATAGATTCCTGTCTAATGTTGAGGCCTTTTATCCATTTTGAGTTTATCTTTGTGTGTGGTGTAAGAGAATGGTTGAATTTCATTCTTCTATACATAGCTGTCCAATTTTCTCAGCTATGTTGTCGGTGCCCGAGCGGCTTGTAGCGCATGCGCGGTGATGCTTTTGGGCTCCGCCGTGCCCGCTCGTTGCCTCGGCCGCCGCTGCCTCAAGCTGTCGCCGCCGCCAGGTGGCAACGATGCAGAGCTGCTCCGGCTGGGCCCGTGGGGGCCTCGGGCGCCACATGACTTTTTCGGTGCCCGAAAGTAAACACGCCATTAAGATAGCGGCTGGATGCGAGGCAGTAGGCGGAACTTAAGATTTTGTATCTATGTGGCTGCGAGTGATTGGTTGTGCAACCTTGGTATATATAGACATGCACGGGCGGGGGAGGGAGAGATCCCAACAGCTACCCAGAAATAAAGCTTGCTTCGCTGAGGTCTCCTGGTCGTTCTTGCTGGCGAGAGCGACAAGTGGTGCCGAAACCCGGGAAACCTGAAACCTACACCGAGGAGTGCTCAGTGAACGCAACGATCCGGTAAGTGTGCACAAAATTTCAGATAAGAAAGTTCCTAAGTATAGGACGAGAAGTGAGAAAGTTCCTAAGTATAGGACGAGAAGTGAGAAAGTTCCTAAGTATAGGACGAGAAGTGAGAAAGTTCCTAAGTGTAGGACGAGAAGTAAAAGGGTTCCTAGGCATAGGACAAGAAATAATGGGATCAAAGTTTACTAAGATGGGAGGATTACTGACGGAGGTGCTTAAGGCTGACGGCACTCCGCTAGACTCTAACCATAAAACGGTTAAAAATGTTATCAAGGAGCAGGTCAGAGAAGCCTCTAAGGCAGGATCTAGCAGAGGGGGAGAAAATTCAGAGGAGAGCTCCTCTGAAGATGAGCTTGGGGAAGCCATGACACACTTAATATTAAAAGAGGAAGTCCCTAACAAACCTTTAAAGGGAAAGACATACAAAGAAGCCGGGAAAAAATATGACTCCCTAGCGCCCTCTGTCAGAGAGCTACTAGTAGTGCTCCTAGTGCTCCAGAGATTTTCAGACACTCCCCTAAACATTATTTCTGATAGTCAATATGTGGTAAATGCAACAAAAAATATTGAAACAGCCATCCTCTCCTTAAGTGATTCACCTATTCCATGGATCTTAAGGCAACTACAAGAGGTTGTGCAACTGCACACTGCACCATTTTTTATAGATCACATCAGAGCCCATATGAGCCTACCAGGACCATTATCCGAGGGCAATGCTCTAGCAGACCACAATAGTCGTTTCCAACTCATTTGCCCTACCTTAGAACAGGCGAAGCTGTTCCATAGCAAATGGCATGTGAATTCTAATACCTTAAGATATAGATTCCATATCACCAAAGAACAGGCAAGAGATATAGTAAGGACCTGTGGGAATTGTGCCACATTACTCCCTCAGCCTTCCTTAGGGGTAACTCCCAAATGCCTTCAAGCTAATCACCTATGGCAAATGGATGTCACACATGTACCTGAATTTGGGCAACAAAAGTACGTACATAAATCAGTGGACACTTATTCGGGTATCATAATGGCTACTCCCCTCACAGGGGAGAATTCAAAACAAGTCATCACACACTGCCTACGATGCTTCGCAGATTGGGGTATCCCAAAACAAATAAAGACAGATAATGGACCTGCATATACATCAAAATCTATCCATCAATTCCTAAGTCAATTTGGTATAGTCCATACTACAGGTATACCTTACAATCCACAAGGCCAAGGAATAATTGAACACACCAATGGCACCTTCAAACGATGCTTACAAAAAATAAGAAAAGGGGAAATAGGGGATGACTACAAGTCACCCCGTGATCTTACATCTCTCACCCTTTACATTTTAAATTTTTTGTCCTTGGACCATAATGGTACATCTGCAGTGGACAGGCATGCTGTGGTTACCGAACGCACTCTAGCCCAGGCAAAGTGGAAGGATATACTCACGGGCCAATGGAGAGGCCCTGACCCGGTCCTAAGATGGCACCGAGGTTCTGTTTGTCTTTTTCCACAGGATGCCCAAGTGCCTATCTGGGTCCCGGAGCGACTGATTAGAAGAATCGATCAACAAGGCCCGCCCCGTCCTGATGCTTGGCCTGATAGCAATCCTGGCGCCACCAGCATCCCTTCAACAGATGCACCAATGGGCAATAGTGAAAGCCTGGCCGTTCCCCATGCCACTGACGAATGAGTCCGCCATCCTCCCTCCTGTATACCTACTTTCATTCCCATGCCCGTTTCTGTAAATCCTAACAATTCGCCTGTATTGCTCTCAAGACATAAAAGAGACTTTGGGATCACTGCAGCCATTATTGCGGCTGTAGCAGCCTCTGCAGCTGCAGCAATGGCAGCGGCTGTAGCTCTCACCACATCTGTAACAAGTGGACATTCTCCAGACCGGATGCATCCAATCACTTTCTGGACTTTGCATAACCTCCGTGGCCTATCATGACCTTTCTATTGCTGCTAATCCGTGGAAAGAGCTAAGCAGATAAGATTTACATAGCTCCATTACAGGATAGGGTATCTGTTGTAAATCCTTATGTTCTGCTGTTTTGCATCATTACATAAACAACAATGTAGGCAACAGTTGGTGCTAGTACAAGCTTGCATGGCACTGGAAGCTGGTACATTTCCCCAAATCTGGCTGGCAGCGCTAGATCGGTAGTCAATGACGGGTAAGATTGGCTGCATGCACATAGCAACCTAAGCCAGGAGTTCTCCAACCAGGGGGAATTATCCGATGACGGGTAAGCATGTTCATGGCAGCTGACAACCTAAGACAGGCACGATCTCCTGCCTTGCATGCCTAATATAAAAGAAAAGGGGGAGATGTCGGTGCCCGAGCGGCTTGTAGCGCATGCGCGGTGATGCTTTTGGGCTCCGCCGTGCCCGCTCGTTGCCTCGGCTGCCGCTGCCTCAAGCCGTCGCCGCCGCCAGGTGGCGACGATGCAGAGATGCTCCGGCTGGGCCCGTGGGGGCCTTGGGCGCCGCATGACTTTTTCGGTGCCCGAAAGTAAACACGCCATTAAGATGGCGGCTGGATGCGAGCCAGTAGGCGGAACTTAAGATTTTGTATCTATGTGGCTGCAAGTGATTGGTTGTGCAACCTTGGTATATATAGAAATGCACGGGCGGGGGAGGGAGAGATCCCAACAGCTACCCAGAAATAAAGCTTGCTTCGCTGAGGTCTCCTGGTCGTTCTTGCTGGCGAGAGTGACACTATGTAAAAACAAACAACAACAACAACAAAAAAGCACACTAAAAAATTCAAGGCAAAATATGCCACTTCTTTTGTAAATCTATTTTGGATTATTTGAGGCATTTTATAAGTTGAAATTAGAGATAATATATTTTGCCAGAAAGACTATGTGAAATTTTAAGCTCCACTAATTTATTTTTTTCTCTCAATCTCTAGGCCATCATCCCTGAAAACTACAATCTGTTCTCTCCTATATTACATCTAAAAAGCAGTAGGTCTATTTTCTTGGACAAATAAACTAAAGAGCCATCTCCTGTGCCTGAAATGTGTTGTTTTATTGATATTGGGCTGACATTATGTAATACCATATATATACTAATTCTGTACCCTTCCTAATTTCTAGTGTAGAAGTGATTACCATAGAAAAAATTAATTTCTAATAATTACTTCTCCAACTCTTCTATAGGGCTTCTAAGATATCTATTTATCTATATATATTTGCAGTTACTTATAAGAATCAGGGGCTATGAACGGTCTAAGTTTTAGAGTTGCAATATTCCCTTGGCTTCTTCATTACCTTAAGAAAGCTCTTAAAGACTGGCATATTGTAATGCACACTTAAAAAGCAACTGATATTAATACTATTTGTCATTATTATAATACCATTGTCATCTCTCTTCACAATAAAATCAATGGCATAGTCGTCGGCAGCTAAAAATGATAGTAGGCAAATCAGAAATATCAGGCTTGTCAGGGACCACCTCCGGCCGGGAAAGTCCCCGCCATTACAAGATGGCGAAGTTGACGAAATAAACGGAGCGATGAAGCATTAACACCGAACCAGGCTTTTTGTCGTCCTCACGGGTCGAGGGCGACAGATGGTGCTGAAACCCGGGAAAAATAGAAAAACCTTGCAAGGGAGAAGTCCGCAGGTAAGTGGGGTAAAACCACGACAAATGTGGTGGGAAACTTGTACAAGTCCACAATAAGAAGCAGGGTGGCCTTAGAGCTGGGATTTAGTGAGTCCGCAATAAGAAGTGGGGTGGCCTTAGAGCCGGGATTTAGCGAGTCCGCAATAAGAAGTGGGGCGGCCTTAGAGCCGGGATTTTACAAAGGTGGTGGGAAATTTGTACAAGTCCGCAATAAGAAGCGGGGCGGCCTTAGAGCTAGGATTTAGCGAGTCCACAATAAGAAGCAGGGCGGCCTTAGAGCCGGGATTTTACAAGTCCGCAATAAGAAGCGGGGCGGCCTTAGAGCCGGGATTTAGCGGCAAGTATATGCAGAACAGCCATTAGGTTGGGATTCTAATTATGGGATCTGGACTGTCAAAGTCGAGGTTAGAGGGTTCCCTAAAGGACCTTCTAAAGGCCAAAGACATTCAGCCCGTATGGATTCTTCCCCCAAGCCCTTAGTTCTTTGGAAGGATATCCTTACGGGACAATGGAAAGGCCCAGGTCCTGTATTAATCTGGAGCAGAGGTTCCGTTTGTGTTTTCCCACAGGACAAAGAAGTGCCGATTTGGATTCCAGAGAGATTGGTCCAAAAGGCCCCTGAGAACGAGGATGAGGACAGAGGAAGCCGTGATCCTCCTACTGTCATGGGGGACTCTGATATTCCTAATTCCTCCGACGGCAACACATGAATTATGGGCTATTCTGAAGGCTTGGCCCTATCCTTTACCTTTAACTAATTCTTCCTTTATCTTCCCCCCGTTCTTCACTAGCTGATTTCAAACATTTAGCAACATGTTCCAGTTCACCAAACAATGGGCTGGCACAATTGGTCTTCTTGTCCTCCTCCTTATTGGCATTCTGCTTCTATTCAGAAAAGTTCGCCAATGGAGAACACGGCAGTGAGAGCAGAGCCGAGCTATAGTACAAGCCTTTACATCAATAGAGGCTGGGACATCTCCCCAGATATGGCTAAGCATGCTAGATTGGTAGTCAAAGACGGGTAAGATCAGTAGAGAAACATACCAACCTAAGACAGGACAGAGATCATCGATATCTTGTGTCTGATGACGGGTAAGACAGGCACAATCTCTGCCATAAAAGGGGGAGATGTCGGGGACCGCCTCCGGCCGGGAAAGTCCCCGCCATTACAAGATGGCAAAGTTGACAAAATAAACAGAGGGATGAAGCATTAACACCGAACCAGGCTTTTTGTCGTCCTTGCGGGTTGAGGGCAACAAGGCTAGCAGAAATTGTTTTAAGGTAAAAAAAAAAAAAACTGGAAGGTATTTTTTAGAACTAAATGGAAGATTAGCAAGGGAACAGTACACTTAACTCTACAAAGCAAATTAACCTTACAGATACCTATAGAACACTCTACTCAGTGATAATAGACAATACATTCCTCTTAAGTGCACATGAAATATTCTCCAGAATGGACGATATGTTAGGCCATAAAATAAGCCTCAATAAATTCTAGAATAGAAAAAGGAAACAAATTTAGATATTTCACAAATATGTGGAAATTAAAACTAATATTTGTAAATAATCAGTTGTTTAAATAGGAAATCACAAAAGAATTTAGAAAATATTTTGGGATAAATGAAAAAGAAACACAGTGTATTAAAACTTAGAATATTCAGTGAAACTTGGGCTTAAAGGAAAATTTAAAGCCATAAATGCCTGTCTTAAAAAAAAAAAAAAAAATATATATATATATATATATATATATATATATATATATATATAGTAAGCTAAACTCCAATCTTAACATACTAGAAAAAGAAGGAAAAAGTAAACCCAAAACAAACATAAATAGGAAATAATAATTATGAAATATAGAATAAAGAATAGAAGACAATAGAGAAAAAGCTGGTTATTTTAAAAGGTTGACAAAATTGACAAATCATTAACTGTGCTGAAAAAGAGAAAAAGAGGGTTTCATTTGTTAAAATCAGGAATGAAAAAAGGATGCATAACTATTGAATTTACCATAATTATTATAAGGGAATATTGTAATTTTATGCCATGAAATTAGCTATGTGTCATTTTATTAATCAGATGAAATGGACAAATTCCTGGAGGGGTAAAAGCTACCAAAACTGAGTCAAGAAATCTGAAGAAGTATGATAGTGATAGTAGCTTAAGGATAAGACATAGGTATACATGTGATATACTTGATATATACATATTTTTGATATATAATCCTAATGTATTATCTATATTATTTATATATATATAAATATGTATATATATATATAATATCAGTTGGCCATCAATGTATGGGTTTATTCCATATACATATATGGAATAAATGTATATATGTGTGTGTGTGTATATATATATATATATATCTCCATCAGTATATGGATATATACATGTACATATATGTATACATATATGGAACCCATACATTGGAAAATGCATATACATACCTACATATATGTATGTATGAATGTATGTGTGTGTGTATAATCTCAAGTGAGTTTAAGTTCAAGGAACTCTTTGGATTCTGTGCTCAGTTTACCACTTTTATGAACTATGGGTTGGTACATTCTACTTTCTACTTAGCATATGTAACTGAATGTTTAAAACCCACCTCAACTGCAACAAGAACTATAATCTTAGTCAAAATTCCCCCCAAACTGTTGTGTTTTCAGCATTTTGAATCTGGTGTTTGAAATCTTCTATGTTGAACAGATTTTGAAACACTCTCGATACTTCTGAACTCTTTTTCCCTAAACCTACCCTATTATCCCTTCCTGGTGATTCTAAGTATCTCTTGATTGTGTTGCTTGGTAAATAGCCACTAACTTTTCAGAGGTAGGAGTGTGTGTGATTCCAAACCCCAGACGAGGACCTTTTGTACCCTGGTTAATGCTATGCTTGTGTCTTCTAACTCTAACCTGACTGTGGCCTTTTAAAGTCTATCAAGCAAAGAAGCACTCTGGGTCATGGCTTAATAAGCTCAGTTAGCTCTAATGATGTATCTTTTTTAGCAAAGATAATTTCCATGATGGTAGATTTAAGGAAACTGTTTATCGCTTTTGCTTTATTCTCTGTTGTTTGAGACACACTGTCAATTTAACACAAACACTTTTTCATATCTTCTCCATGGAAATGAACTATATTTTCTGCCACTCTTTTCTCAGACTACCATGGAAGGACCAAATGCAAAACAAACCTGATGCCATGCTGCTTTAGGGGCATTCTACATTACATTGATAAATCATGCAAGCACAAGTCATTTGTCAAAAATACATTTACTTGAATCAAATTTGTTTTGCATGCAGAGGGTACTGGATTCATATCTAGTTTTCACTAAATAATTTATCAAACTCTGATTCGCTTGAAATATAATAAAAGAATCCATAATAAAATTAAACAAAAATTTTGTACCTGGAAATCTTATTTTGGATAAAATGTACAGCTCATCACAGTATCACCACACCATTACACTGATTTCAGTAGTTAAGATGTTGGTGGTGCATTTCAAAGTAGACAAAATAAATTCAATTTAGTATAATTTGATAAACCACTGTTGATTTCAAATGATAATATTCTTCACCTTTTTTTCACTTTTCCACTTTCTTACCCCTGTTATGACTTTTTTCTGTTATAGGATGAGGAGAAAATAATCTCATGTGCTGAAGACAAAAGTTTTGTTTTTTCCTTTCCTTTGGTCCTTATTGAATTTCAGTACCTAAGGAAACATGTCTAGTGCATCAATGGAATTGTCTATATACAAAGGAAAAAAGAGTATTTCGTATTTATCAAACCTTGAGTACTCACTCATTCTCCCACTCTCTCGCTCTCCCTTTTTCTCTTGGATTTGAGGGAAAAAGACATCCTGGTTTTAAATAATCGGTAGTTTGAGGAATGGCTGTGCCTTAAGATTAGTGAGTTGATATGTTTCTCTGCCACCAAAGGTGTTCCAACAAATAGACAGGTTACCATAACATAGTGACTAAATATGCAGCCTCTAGGATTATTGTCTTAGTTTTGTGACCTTGGATAGTCTACTTCTCTAACTACCTCCCTCTCTTCAGTTTTCTCATTCAATGTATATTATAATGGTGTCTATGGCTTAGAATTTGTTGGGGAATTAAATCATAGAATCATGTGTCTGACACATAGGAGGTACTGAGGATGGACTGAGGTTAGTTCCACTGACTTAATCTACTTGGTCAAAAAGAACATTGAATTGGACCCTTTCAATTGACATGAGTGAAGCATTCTGCCTTCTGCTTAGCCCTAACTCATTTCTGAGCCATTTCTAAGCAGCTAGAATTTAGTTAGCAGTTTTAGTACACCTCTTCATGGGTCCCTAATGACTCTTGAACTGATTGTGTCTTATATGTGGTCTGGATATAAAAGAACTCATAATATGACAACCTTTTCAATCTCCCTCTCCATTTTGTCCATAATATTGAATATTTCTGTGTTGGCTTCTTTGAACTCACCTAATTTCCCAGACTAAGTTTCTGAATTCTGTCCTACTTTGCAAGATCCGCAACAGTCTATCTGCCCTGACCCTGCTAATGACTTTTCCTGCAAAGACTAATTTTCTCCCTACATCATTCACCACTGTCTAGTTTCTTGTTGTAAATGGACTGTTTTCCCAGAGCAATAGTGATTCTGTGCATCTACACTGGAGAAGGTCCTTTTTCCTGGGATCCTGATGGCACTTGTAGGTAGATCTCCATGAATATAGGAACATGCCTGGAACTCTTCTATTTGCCATATGTTTAGACTTCTGTGAAATGCTATCTATTATAAGGGTCAGTCTATCATTTTCTACACAATCAGGCAAGGCTTCTTCCTACCTGGTATAGGGCCAGACTAATTACATCCTCACTCATTTCTCAGCCTACCTGCAGTCATTAAATAAATAAAAAATGCTAGATTTCCCTTTGATTCTCAAGACTTTATCTTTAAGCTGTTTTGGAATGAGTTGGTTGATGGTGTCTATAAAACTGCTTTTGGAGACATTTATTCTCCGTTTTTCTATGTAAGAAAATATCAGTACTGGGGTGCCTGTGTGGCTCAGTCATTAAGCATCTGCCTTCAGCTCAGGTCATGATCCCAGGGTTCTGGGATCAAGCCCTGAGTCAGGCTCCTTGACCAGCGGGGAGCCTGCTTCTCCCTCTACCACTCCCCCTGCTTATGTTCCCTCTCTCGCTGTCTCTCTCTCTGTCAAATAAATAAATAAAATCTTTAAAAAAGGAAAAGAAAAAATATCACTACCAGTGAGAATTCTAAATACTATGGGATCTTTTCCTATATAGATTAGATTCATTGTACTATACTTCTTGTAGTATAGTTCTGTTGATGAATTCTTTCAGCATTTCTATTTCTGAAGAGTTCATTTCACTTTCATTTTTATTGGCTTTATTAAAATATAAATAACATATAATAAAATACATATATTTAAGATGTGCAAGTGGATAAGTTTGATAAATATACAAACCCAGAGATCATCAGTGTGAACAAGATAGTAAATATTCATTAGTTTAAATATATGTGTGTAATTGTACCCTCCATAAAAACCAAAAAGGACAGGATTGTACAGATGCTGGGTTCACAAACACATAGAAATTTGGGGAGAGTGACATTTTCAAATAAAGCATGGTTTCTCTGTGTCTTTGCCTTATATATTGCTCAATACATCTCTTCCATCTGGCTGTTCCTATGTTACAATCTAGTGACTAAACAGGTTCCCTGTGTTCCGTGAGCCACTCTACCAAATTAATCAAACCCAAGCAGGATGTTTTGGGAACTTCTTATTTTTAGCCAGTTGATCAGGAGACATTTAACAACTTGTATTTGCTGTTGGTATCTGAATGAAGTATTGGGAGGGGCATGGTGACAGTGGCAGTCTTATAGGATTGACCCCATAACCTGTGGGGTCTCCTGATGCTATCTCCAGGCAGATAGTGTCCGAACTGAGTTAAATAATACAACATCCAGCTGGTGTAGTACCACCTTGCCCCCTCCCCACTCCTCCATACACATATACACACCATGACAATAATACTTGAACCTTTGGTTCCCCTATAAAATATCTCCCTCTTACTCCCTCCATCCCTCTCACTGTAGATTAGTTCGCATTTTCTAGACTTCTATGTAAATGGAGTAATAAAGTATGTACTCCTTTTTCCTGGTGTCTAAAATGCAACAAAATGATTTTGGGATTCATCTATGTTGTTGGTATATCGATAGTTCTTTCCTGTTTGTTGCTAACTAGTATCCAATTTTTTCCACTGTAAAAATATATCATGATTTTCTTTATTCTTTTACAGTAGTTGTTCGGATTATTTCCAGTTTTTTATTATTATAATTAAAATTTCTATACATATGCCTTACAAGATTTTATATAGACTTTCGCTTTCATTGGGCAAATAAATACTGAGGGACTGAATGCCTGGACCGTATTTTAAAAGTATATTTACCTTTAAAAAAATTCTAGTGATTTTCTAAAATGATCATACCATTTTGCCTCATGCAACAGTGGTATGAGTGTTCCAGTTGCTGTAATTCCTTCCCAACATTTGTTATAATCATCTTTTTTAATTTCCACCATTATAGTAAGTGTTATATCATGTGATGATACCATTACATAATACCATTATACCATGTTGAGGGATATAGTGTAATTACAATTTGAATTTCTCTGATGAGTAATGATAATGTGTATCTTTTCATATGACTATTTGCATAGGATATAATATCTACAGTGAAATGTGTCCTCAATATATTCACCCAATTACGTATGGAGTTTTTTGCTTGTTATCCATTTTTGAGAATTATTTTTTTAAGATTTTATTTATGTATTAGAGAGTGAGCATGAGCAGGGTGAGGAGCAGAGAGAGAGGGACAAGCAGACTCCATACTGAGCAAGGAGCCCAATGTAGGGCTCTATCCCACACACCTGAGCCAAAATCAAGAGTCAGATGCTTTAACTGACTGAGCCACCCAGGCATCCTGAGATATCTTTAAATATTTTGGATATGAATCATTTATCAGGTATATGCTTTGTAAATATTTTATTCAAGTCAATAGCTTGACTATTTTTGTTTTCCTAACAGTGTATTTTGAAAAATAGAAGCTATTAATTTGATAAGGACCAATTTATCAATTTTTTTTCTCTTATGGATAACAATTTTTATATCAGATGTAAGAAAGATTTGCCCAATCCAAGGTCACAAATATTTCATATATTCTTGTAGAATTTTGAAACTATAGTCAATGTTGAGATGACTTTTATATATGGTGTGAGGGATGGATTGAAATTTATCATGTTTGGCCATAAAACCCTGAGATGGCAAATGGAAAGATTACTCAAGACATCTTAGTAGGAAAAAGGAGAGGGTTTGGGAGCCAGACATTCTAGGGGTGAAAGGCCCAGAGCCAAGGTTAGTCTCTGATTTTATTGTGGGTTTTATCACTATAGCAAGTGTAAAAGCAAAATAAGAAGGAACGTGTAGCTTTAATAATCGGGACAATCACATACGGGGTAGGGTGTGATGGGGTAATCCGCTCTCATGACGTGCGTGTAACGCAAGAGTTTATGAGGTACGTGATCACCACAGGTGCCTGTCTTCTTCAAAGTTTAAACATTTGCTCCATAGATGAGAACCTTGAGCTGCAGTTAGAATCTAGCTGCTTTCAGCCTAGAAACTTCAAAGGAGGCCCAACATTCTGGGCACTCCTCCTTTGCTTTTCAATTAGCCTCATACAGGGAGGCATAGGTAAGTCAGATTTTATATATCCAGGCCATGTGCATCCCCATAGATATTCACATCTTGGCATTTAGACATCCAGTCATTTTATTACCATTTTTTTGAAAAGACTATGCTTCCCCCCGCCCTTACTGAATTGTCTTTGTACCTTTATTAAAAAAAAAAAAAAATCAGTTACGCATATACGGATCGACTTCAGGACACCCTATTCTTTTCCATGGATCTGCTTCCATGTCTTGACACCAGTACTTCATTCTCTTGGTTTCTGTAACTTTACAACAACCCTTATAAACAAAATAAGCTTGCCTTGGAGCAAATTACTTGTTTTAACAAGTATTTTGCCTGTACTAAGTCCTCTGGTTTTCCATATGATTTTTTAAATCAGCTTGTCTATTTCTAGGAAAAATTCTGAACAAAATTCTGAGTAGAATTGCATTTACTATGTAGATAAATTTGGGAAGGGGACATCCTAAAAATATTAAGTCTTCTAACTCACTTACAAGGTATATTTCTCTGTTTACATACATCTTCTTTACTCCTTTCAACAATGCTTTACAGATTTGTTTAGAAGTTTTTCATGTATTTTGTCAGATTTATCCAAAAATTTATCATATTGTTGAAGATAACTATCTATGGCATTATTTTAAATTTCATTTTCTGATTGTTCCTTGCTTACATACAGAATGCAACTTACTTTTGTATATTGATCTTTTAGGCTAAAACCTTCTTAAATTCAATTCATAAGTAGGTGAGAGTGTCACAACAGAATATCAGAGACTAAGTAAATTAAAGAAATTTATTTTGTCAGAGTTCTGAAGGTTAGAATTCCAAGACGAAGGTGTTTCTTTTGTCTCCCTCCTAGGCTTGTACATAGTTACATTCTCTCTGTGTTCTCAAATCTCTAGTGCCCATCTGTGCATCAACATTTTCGCTAATAAAAACACCAGTCAGATTGGATTAGGGTCCATTCTGAGGGCTCATCCTTTTAATTACACCACCTCTTGAATTCCCTATTTTCAAATACAGTCAAATTTGAGGTCTTAGGGATAGGACTTCAACATACAAATTTGGGTGGAGCCACAATCTATCCCAAACTCTAATTTTATTAGTTTTCATGTAGATTCAATCAGATTTTTGCACATAATTATGCCATAAGAAAATAAGTTTTAATATTTTATTTCCAATTGATATGCCTTTTTTTTTTCCTGATAGTTACAGGTCAAGGATATACCCAGTACTTGTTACTCCTTAATGGTCTGGGTAAGGGTTTATGTAAAACTGACCCAGAGCTCTGGCAGTTACCCAAAGTTGATAAAGAGTAGCTATTTTAGACTGCATACTAGAAGGGGCTTACTCTGAAAAAGACCAGGTTACCAGCTTATTACTATATCTTATATGGAAAAAATGTAGGCTTCTCTATGTCTTTGGTTTAGTTGTCATGGAAAACAATAGAAATTTCCTTTGCATAGAAAGACAAAAGGCATATACAAAGAGTATAATAAGAACAAAATTTTACACACTGTTATTTACTGAGAACTTGGTATACCTTCTTTTCATGACTAAATATACTGGAAGTCCTGTCTCATATTTTTACTAGAACACTAGTTATAGATAGTAGTTTCATTTATAGAGATGAGGAAACAGCCTTGTCCAAAGGTAAAAAGGCTTTTACCATTATAAAATGGTAGCTGTGAGATTTGAAGCCAGGTTGATAAGGTTAGAAACCTCTTAATTCTTTTGTTGTACATCTAAGATATTATATGAAGTAAATAAATAATTTTTGCATACGTAACTAATATTTTAACAGAGAAGCAGGTTTTCCAGTGCTGTGTTTTGTGTAGTCAATAAATTATGTCATTTACTTTACATCAGTGGTGGATGTTCATAAAAGTAACTGGATGATATTCAAGTAAACCCAATTCAAATCTGAGAAGGCTGTGAGAAAAATATTGGAGTATCTGAAATATAAAGGTAATAATTTTAAAATATAAGGGAAAAACATTTAAAAATAAAATTATACTGAAGCTACCACCTTTTCCTTAAGGTAAATTTAAAAATCAGAACACTGGAATAATATATTTAAAATGAGTTGCAACAGTCATCTATTTTCTTTTATTGTGTTTATGCCTGAGGACTTTTTATTTTATTATTGTTTTATTAATAACCTTAAACCAATCAACAAGCTGGTGAGAGCTGCAGATTTTGCAAATTTAAAAGGACAGAGATAGATAAAGTTACATATGAAAGAAAGACTGATTTTTAGGCATTATACTTCATAAAAGTCAATTTGGTAAGGATAAGAATGATGAATGGTTGGAAGCAAGAAAGTCTTCTGGGAAAGTAAGTACCACCAGATCAATCATTCATGGAGGAATAAAGAAACAAGGAAGGAGAGGTCAGTGGAGGAATATTCCTCTCCAATGCCTGTTTTGCTCTCCTATTTTCCCCAAGCTCTCTTCTTTAGATAAAGATACACAGCACATAGTTTCCTATAATTTATATCATGTGTCATGGGCTGTGCATTTAAGATCAGTAAAGAAAATTTTATAGCCACTCTTTGCAGTAAATTAATGGTACTTGACTGTTAGCTAGATATTGAATAATACCAAAAGACGAATACTATTGAACCAAAGTAGGGAGACTAATTCAAGGCAGGGATATAGAGGGAACTAACTAAATTTTAAAACCCTCAGGTTTGAAATATAGAAAACAAGTGCCCAGTAACACTGAACGCATGAAGGGGGAAAGAGAACTGAAAGGGGGAAAGAATAAAATGGATAGTCTCAAGAGTCAGACTCCTTGTGCATGTTCCAAACCTTTAGAGTAATCATTTTATTTTCAAAATTTTGATCTATAAAATTGTATTTCAAGTGAAATACTTGAACCATATATCTAAATCACATTTTTAATTCTGCAGTTTTTAATTCTGTAAAGTTAGGTATTCTCCATCATAGTCCATATTTTACAAAAAAAAATTGAGGTTCAGCAAAATTAATAATTACTGGAAATTATACTCTTAGTTAACAGGAAAGCTGGGATTATAATCTAGATCTTCTAAGAAACTGTTGAGTAAATGGTTTGCTTTTCCATTAATTAAAGCCCAGGGAATAAAAACCAATAAAATTCTGATTTTCTTTTTTGTTTTTAGCCCTATTATATCATGTCTTATATATTTAACCCATTTTTGAAATATTCTTTAAAACACCATGGCACAAAAAAAAAAAATTACCAAATACTTGAATAGGAAAGACATCATCTCCATCCTTCTGGAGTTTCTGTGAAGTAGACATGTGAAAATGCTAATTATAAAGAATTCTTGAGATGTGTAGTAGACTCTGTCTTACTACAGATGTAATATTCAAATTTTAATAGATTCATACATTGAAATCCCTTAAAGAGTTGTTACAAATGATAATCTGAGACATTTTACTTAAATTTCCACATTTCCGTCATTTACATCTGTCTTCAGAGTTTTTACAGAACCATTGGTTTATATCTGGTCTTAACCATTTTAAGGAAATTAAATCACAAGGAAAATCTAATGAAAGCTATAGACTCAATTCTCCAAAAAAATGAATTTATGATTTGCAATGATTTCTAGTTTGGGTCTACAGAATATTCATCCCCATTTCTGGTGAAAGCAGCTTGATTTTCTCTTTGGAAATTATCTCTTCGCTTGTCTGTCATTGTGTTTTGGCTCAAGAATAATCTCAACTGTTCAGGAATAATCCTTGATCCAAATCAGCACATTCTAGACATACTGTGAAAAATAAGACTTCTCTTTTCCTTTCTGCTAAACTCAAAGAAAATGTCCTAAGCCTTAAGCCACCAGAGCTGTCATGTAGAGAGACCCACCTAGGTGAAGCCAACACACAGGAAAACAGAGGCAGGAGAAATAACACATAGGGAATCGGATGATATTCCTTGAGCCTGTGGATCATGTTTAGAGCTGGAATTCTTCTCCAGAAATGATGTTGTAGAGAGGTCATTGCATTTCTTTCTTTTTTTTCCCCCCTTTTCTTTTTGCTTAAACCAATGATTTGAGTTTTTTGCTTAAACCAGTGATTTGAGTTCTCTGACATTTGGAACAGTGTCCTCCTTAGCTGCATTTCTAAACTGGACAGCACGATACCCATTACAGGAATCTCAGTACGCTCGCCTGTGAGGAGCTTTCAAAAAAGAAGAAAATCGAATGTATGTAGCTGTCCAGATTTGGAGGAGACTAAGAGTTTTTTGAAAGAGCTGTAGGGAGCAAGAGCCATTCAGAAATCAAGAAG
This sequence comes from Mustela erminea, assembly GCF_009829155.1. Classification (NCBI taxonomy): domain Eukaryota; kingdom Metazoa; phylum Chordata; class Mammalia; order Carnivora; family Mustelidae; genus Mustela; species Mustela erminea. The sequence continues at coordinate 71,397,793 of NC_045627.1, forward strand.
TAGTCTCAGGAAATTACCATGAAAAGACCTGCTGTCACAGTTCCTCAGAGCAAAGAGCAAGAAAATCACAGCCAAGAGCTTTAGGGAATTGACAAGAATTACCACAAACATTTATAAGTACTGAGCATGTGTAAGGTTTTCTGCTAGTTGGATGGAAGGAGACAGAAAGATAAGACATGGCTTCTGCTTTAGAAAGCCTTGTGGTCTTCAGGGAGAGAGAACATGGAGGTGCCAAACCATGCAACAGGAGTGAGGACACAATGAGGGGAGGGCATGAGGGTCTCTGTAAGAGTTGAAAATTAGATGTAAAAAGAGATCTGAGAACAGTCCATAGAAGAGGAGGCATTTGAGTAGGTAGGACCTTGAAAGATATGTACAATTTTAGTGACTTAGATTTTGAAAGCAATATTTGAGGTAAATTGTATGAGAAGAGGACCACAGACAGAAGAACACAAATCTTGATGTAGACCAGTACACAAGTATAGATTTGTGCAGAGGAGCCATGAAAACAGCTATTTGAGTCATTAGTAAATAACCTAAATTTCAAACTATGGCCAGTAGAGATGCCTCAAAGATGTTTGAGGAGAGAGAAGTATAGTTCTGGATATACTAATCTAGTACCAGAATATCCTAATTGGTAAGAAAAAATAACTTCCATACCTGAGTTTGGGGAAAGACATTGAAAAGAAGGCATCATTTCATTTCCCTTGAAATTAAGAGAGAAATGCTACCTAGTAAGTTCAACCCAGATCAACCTGTCATGGATACCTTTTTGAAAAATTAATTCCTTATTTCAAATGTCCAGTAATTTGCTTTTCAAACTTAGAACTACAACTAAGTTTGTCACAACAATTTGTTCCTGGAAATTCATATTCTAGATTTAGTTGCACTGTGTGAAATGACATACATATATATAAAAAGATTGTCATGGCAGCATTACTCATAACAGCCACTGAATTAAAGCAGGTATCCATTAGGAGATGACCAGCTAAATAAATCATGGAAAATCTATTTGTAGAGTGGCAAACATCTGTAAAATAAAAAAAAAGATACTTCCCATGAACATAATAAAACACCATAAAATATATATCTGCAGAAAAATAAACAGAATAAATACATTATATGTAATCTTAGTTTCAAATATATTACTCATATTTGGATGCATTTGTATAGGAAATAGAAAAAAAAACCTAAGAAGGTTAAAAAAAAAGAGTGGTTATCTAAATGAATGAGTAGGTGTAAGTTATATAAATGACAAGTGAAATACTGAATTGTATTTTTCCTGTATAGTTTTAAAATTTGTATGGACATATTTTTCTAATGTTTAAACCATGTTAATATATGGTAAGACATTAAATATAGAAAAATTCTAATAAGCAGGCTATATTAAGCAGAGACCTGAATTGTACATGTATTTGGTCTTCAATTCACAGTTTATCATAAAAGTTATAAGGGAAGAGAACTGAGGAGCATGTTCATCCATCCATATGTGGGCCCATTTAAGATCTCCAAAGGTCTAGGAGAATTTGTCTAATTCTTGTTCTTTACTATCATGCAGAGTTGATTGTTTTCCTGAAACATACTATGTGTCTCCAGTAGGGCCTAGATAGTGGTACTCTGGGATATTCACAGTGACTAGGTTGTTACTAGAATCATGGACCACTCCTAGTATCCAGCTCTCCTGCAGAAGAGCAGAGACAAGGCATCCCTACTCGGTACTCTTGGCTCAGTTTGTACCTGCCTGCAATGTCAGAGGACTTATGATTTTTTTGTTGTTGTTTTTTTTTTTTTTTGCTTTGTTTTGTTTTGTTATTGTTGTTTTTTTGTTTTTAAAGATTTTATTTATTATTTAGATTTTATTTATTATTTATTTGTCAGACAGAGATCACAAGTAGGCAGAGAGGTAGGTAAAGAGAGAGGAAGGGAGCAGGCTCACTGCCGAGCAGAGCCTGATGCGGGGCTCCATCCCAGGACCCTGGGATCATGACCTGAGCCAAAGGCAGATGTTAAACCCAATGAGCCACCCAGGCGCCGCAGAGGAGTTGTTTTGATAGTAGACTAGTATCATATCATATTACAGTACACTATATCGTAGATACCTAAAGATCTTGTAAATTGGAGTTCATCTATCTCTCTTGTGGAAAAAGAATATTTTGCTTCACTTCAGTTTCCTTTATCATGTGAATGTAATACTTTTCTATATAGATTGCTAGAAGACTCTTGCCAGATAGTTCTCCCCCATAGTATTGAGTAATATTGAGTGTTGTGCTTTTATTATCCTTATTATATCACCCAAGAAGATGTTTAACCAATGGAAAGGACATACCTGTTTCTTCCTATACATTCATTCATTCAGCCCCATGTCTTATCCTTAAGTAGCCTTAAGACCCTTTTGCAGTGAATAGTCCTAGTTTTCTGGAATTTTTCTTCTGGATAAAGCGTTAACAACATCCTGTTTTATTTTCAAAACTATCCTGATAAACATAATGAATTGTACAACTGCCTTATGTATTCTGTAGTGTGTGGCTGCTGTGTTATCCTACTATGGGTAAGTGAAGAGTGTCCCATTATTTTAAGTTTATGGGAAGCACAAACTCGACAACAAAGTGTAGTAATTCTATATGGTGTACTCTAGTGCCAAAAAGTGAGAAGAGTTGTCTTTAAAACTAAGTAGTTTTCTCATTACACTATAGTCTAGGCACAAAATAGTAAGAGGAGCTACCTTTAGAGCTAACTGCCTACTTCTAGTGGTTAGTGATAACAGAAGACCCAGGCTAGGGCTGAAGTGTTCCTGCTTACAGATGTGAGTAAATATGCTGTCATACTGCCTTACATTAGTTGTTAACTTTCATTATTCTCTGTTGCTACTGTTAGGGTCCGTGATCAAAGGAACGAGACTGATACAAAGCGAAGGTCAAACAAAACTTTATTTCATGCCAAGCATCAAGAATCAAACTGACTGGTCAGGGCTATCTCTTACAAAAAGGCGAGGACGATGTTCCCGACAAGGTCACTCCCAAGAAGGCCGCTCCGGACGAGGCTGCTCTAGATGAGGCTGCTCCGCAGATGAGGCCGCTCCATGATCGGAGCCGCTCCCAAGAAAAGGCCACTCCCAAGAAGAGGCCGCTGCTCCATGAGGTTGCTCCCCAGACAAGGCCGCTCCCAAGGAGAGGCCATACTGGATAAGACCACTTCCCGGACGAGGCTGCTCCTGACGACAAAGAGGCAACGATGACAGCGACGATGACAAGGAGGACAACCCAGATGACACAGACTCTGCTCCCCATGATGCCACTCTGACAAGGTTGCCACCCAGAGGAAGCCACCGCTGCAGACAAGGCCGCTCGTGGCTGGGGGTGGCGAGGCATTTTGCAGCGAGGCTGCTGGTGGCTAGGAGCCATTGGCATCTCAGGGCCACTGGCGTCTCGGGACTGCTGGCATCCAGGGGCTGCGGACATCAGGACCGCTGACCGCTGGGCCGCTGGACTGCTGGACCGCTGGTGTCTCGGCACCGCTGACGTCTAGGGGCTGCAGGCATCAGGACTGCTGACCACTGGACCGCTGGTGTCTCCGGACCGCTGACCACTAGGGGCTGCAGGCATCAGGACTGCTGACCACTGGACCACTGGTGTCTAGGGGCTGCAGGCGTCAGGACTGCTGACCACTGGGCCGCTGGCGTCTCAGGACCATCATCAGCGCAACTGCCGGAGGCTGCAGCTCCAGGCTGCTGAAGGCGGGGACTCTGGAAGCTGCAGGCGGCTGGAGGCTGGAGGCGGCGTATCAGGACCGCCAGAGGCGGGACTGCCGGAGGCTGGAGACTGCCGGCGCAGGGACCACCGGTGGTGGGGCAGCTCGCAGCGGTTATAGCTCTTACAAGAGCTGTTACAGCTCCTCCACTCCGCTGACTCTTCGCTCCCCTAGACTCTTCCGCTCCCACCGACTCTTCTGCTCCCGTCACAGCTCTCCTCTTTCCTGCTAGTCTCGCACAGCAACCTTTATGCGGTTGGTTGAGCCCCACCCCTATACAGGTGGCCAATCGGATCTCAATTCACCCTAGTGGATATACACATGCTGCACCGATTGGACATCTCCACCTGGCCTGCCCCACCCCTACATCCGGGGTCCACAAGCAAGTTCCTCTGGGAGGGGCAGGCCCTTTCAGCTACCACCATAGCTCTCCCTACATGACCCTGCATTATTGTCTTTGCCTTCCACAGACAGAAGGATTCAACTTCAAACTCTCCAGAATCCTCTGTATTTCCCTCTTTCTGGGAAAATTAGTTTTCTGTAAATACATGCATACAAGTATTCATATGTAAATGTGCACACACACAGGAAATTTACCAAAAGAAGACTGTCACTCCACTGATGATGTCTGGGGCACAGTCTCGTAGAAGGAAGCTGCTCCTTGTTTGTTTTTCAAATTTACATTTTTCTCCCTTATGATGTTTTCAATGACGTTCAGAGAAAAAATAAGTAGCTCCTTTTGCAAACATATTTAACCACAGAAGGGATTTATTCTGTCTTGGGACTTTTCAGTAAAGAAGTGATAAAAGTCTTTTAGATCTTTGGTTTCACTCTTTTTTTTTTTTTAAGACTTTATTTATTTTTTTTAAGACTTTATTTATTTTTTTATAAGACTTTATTTATTTACCTGACAGACAGAAATCATAAGTAGGCAGAGAGGCAGGCAGAGAGAGAGGAGGAAGCAGGCTCCCTGCCGAGCAGAGAGCCCGATGCGGGGCTCGATCCCAGGACCCTGGGATCATGACCTGAGCTGAAGGCAGAGGCTTTAACCCACCGAGCCACCCAGGTGCCCCAGTTTCACTCTTTTTTTGTTGTTGTTTCTTTTCTTTTTAAAGGTGGTATTTATTATTAACAATTACATTCAAATAAGATAAGAGTAGGTGCTATCATTATTTCCATTTTAGGGAATAAGAACCTTAGGAAGATGTTACATAATTTATCAACCGTGGGGTATCTGCGATCAGCAAGGCAATTCAGACTTGTCATAGAGAATGTAGCAGATGCAAATAGAGTTATCTGAAAATTGTGATGGTTTGAAGACCAAGACAGCTTCTTCACTCACATGTCTGGCATCTCAGTTGTAAAAGGTGGAGCAAATTTTGGCTAGTTGGTCATCTCTTTCTCCAGGTGACATCTTTATGTGACTAGTGCGAGCTTCCTCAGAGGTTGGTGGTCTCAAGGTATTTATATTTTTAACTTAGAGACTATAGGAAAGTGTTTCAAAAAAACCAAGACACCAGATGAAAAGTCTTATGACCCAGTCTTGGAAGTCACAAGGTGCCTTTATTGCCCTGTATAATTGGTCAAATGAAAGTTATAGGGCTGGCCAAATTTTAAGCAAAGGAAATTACACAAGAGTATAGCTATTAGAAGGCATGGTTCCTTGATGGGTCAAGTTTGGGGATTAGCTGCCTTGAAAACATAGGGGAAAATAATCTTTTTAACCTATAATTTTAATTTTTCCCTTTGGTCCTAACTTAGGCTCAGAAATTCCTCATTAACTATGTAAATGGAATTTATACTGATAAGGAATAGCAAATGCTTAAGAGTGAGCTTCAGCAAGGTTACATGCTAGTATTACAAGGGTGACACATTTAGCTTTTTTTTTTTCCAGAGTTTTATATACTTTTAGGACTTTGAGAGACTTTTCAAATGCATTTTAGTTACAATGGACATTGTGTATACTTTTGTTTATCATATGTAATGGCTGCTTGTATGAGCAAAATCAATGCTTATGAAAGCATTCCCTCCCTAGTATGTGCAGGCCTGGTGGTGAGCATATTCACAAATACTTGTCTCTCTCACTGAAAAGATATGTGTCAATGGTCTAGATAGGATCTTTGAGTTTAGGAACCCCTAGATTCAGTGTCTTCCATTAGTGTAGAGCTTCATTTCCCCAAGTATCCTTTTCCTTATTGAGGGGCTTCTAATTGGGCAGTTTCTCCCTGGGAGGCCATTGTTTCTGGCTAAATTAGTTTTTCCCCTTTGCTCTGTTATCACAGCCTTTCAATGCTTCTAAGAAAGCTTACTCTGTCTTCTTCAAGCATTTAAGCTCTTTTGCCCAAACTTTGTCTGCAGGCTAATTAATGTAGAATGATGACAGTAGATTCTGGTTGGTATACATGCTTCTGGTGGTTCTGCCTCTTTATTTTAATTCTGACATGATATGAATAGCAACCTTAGGAAGGGGTGCTAAAGATTTAATGCTTGAACTCTCAGTTATCCAGGATTTCATAGAAAGGGGAAAACCATACATCAGAGGATTAGAGAAGGATTCCTGAATGACGGGGATCTGGAATTGGGCTTTGAACTATGAAAATAAATTAAGTAGGGAAAGGGAAGAGCCAGTGGTATATTGTGACAGAGATGGAATATATTTAAGTAATTCCTTTTTTTTTTGAAGATTTTATTTATTAATTTGACAGAGAGAGACACAGTGAAAGAGACAGCACAAGCAGGGGGAGTTGGAGAGGGAGAAGCAGGCTCCCCATGGAGCAGGGAGCCTGATGTGGGGCTAGATCCCAGGATTCTGGGATCATGAACTGAGCTGAAGGCAGATGTTTAATGACTGAGACACCCAGGAGCCTCTATTTAAGTAATTCTTTAAAATACTGATTGTTCTCAGTGAATTTGCTCCCTGCAAAAGCAGATGTGTGTGAAGTCTGGCCTGCAGTAACTTAGAATGTAACCTTATTTGGTTAAAGGGTCATTGTAAATATAGTGAGTTAATATGATCTTCTACTGGAGCTCAGAGAGCCCTCATTTAATATGATCAGTATCCTTGTGAGAAGATGGCCAAGTGAAGACAGAAGGCCAAAAACAACACATTACTATGATGATGAAGACAGAGATCAGATTTACAAATCTGTGAGTCAAGAGATTTCCAAGGTTGCCAGTAAAACACCAAAAACTAGGAAGAGGCAAGGAAGGATTTCCTTACAGTTTTCAGAGGTGGCATGACCGTGCCAATACCTTAATTTTGAACTTCTGGTCTCCAGAATTATGAGATAAGAAATTTCTGTTGCTATAAGCTACCATTGTGGCACTTTGCTACATCAGCCCTAGGAAATGAATACATCAATAGAGAGAATGCTTTTAGGTGTGGAGAGAGTGAGGCAGGGTGGAAGGTCATGAAAAAATCCAAATCATGATCAAGACAAAATTGGCCAAACCACTGCACAAAATGTATTAAGTATGAAGGTATTTAGTTAAATATGCACCAGATGTTCAGTAGGCATCCTTTTGTTTCTGAGAAGCCTCTATCCACTTTCTTGCCAGTGTGCTAGGGGATCTGAAAGGTCAAGCACAGAAACAGACTCACTGGGTAATTGAGGTCGAAAGGACCTCAAATTGGAAAAGGACACAAGAATAATAGAAAAATATTTTTGTGTTCCGGTGATAGCCCACAATGTGTATTTCTGGTCAGCTGACAGCCTTCCTGCTATGATGATTCAGGAACCCAGAACCGTCTGTTATACAACTTCCTTATCCTTTGGGGTCCAATTTTCATATACAGCTGGCCAGTGGATGGGGAAATAGCATGGAGGTTATCTTGGGAAGATTTGTATTAGTCAGATCTAAAAATGAAGCCTAGAATTTCTGATCACGTTCATTCTCTAGAACTCAGTCACATGGTACCACTTAGAATGTAGAAATTCAGTTTAGCTTTGTACCCAGTTTAAATAAAACAGTGGGTTTGGGTGAGCATCAAGCAGCCTCTGCCACTCATGACATCTAGTTTTACTTAGTGATTCTTTCCCTCTTATTCTAGCGGGACTGCCTTCCTCTACTCCATTTGACCACACATGGTTATCATCATGATCCAAGACCTAAATGCCTCCCTTTAATACATCATAATCAAAACATTATATCATTTTCATGGACATCTTTTCCCCCAAGTGTGAAACTGGCTGCATGAGCTAATATAGTTATATACTGATCAGAGACTGAATTTTGCCATATTTCAAGGAATTACTGTCTAATCTATGAGGAGTTTAAATAATTTCCAAGAATTTTGTATTTTTCTGAAAATAAAATATCTATGAATAATAGTTGTATTCAACAACTATGTTAAAATGTCCCTGAATAATTATATGACTATTATATCATTATTCTCATTATTAATTGCATACCTTGCATTTAGTTAGCACTTCATATTGCATATAAATCTTAAATCTATGAGAATGTGTTATTATATTATTTAATGGTCCTGTGGCTGAGGCATTTGAATTTATGTTTTTTATTTTTGTTTGTTTTAGCTTTAGAGCTCCCAGCATTATTGTAAACCATAATTCATTCTTTTCATACCTTAGTAGTTTTTAAAATGTTACGTTGCAGTTATAACACTTCTGAGGTAAAACAAGGCACTCATGATGAGCACTGGGTGTTTATGTAAGTGATGACTTACTAAATTCTATATATGAAATTAATACTACACAGTATATGAACTAACTGGACTTAAATAAAAACTTGGAAGAAAACATGTATTAGTTGTAAAATGATCTTTTGAATAGGACAATTACATTGTAATCTAGGGTATGTGTTCGTGGATTCATGAAAATTATATACTGTTTGTATATATAATCATGACACACTTTAAGCCTGTCTGGACAATTATTTGATTTCTATATACCAGCATGGACAAAAAGAGGAGGTAGGCCAATCTTACTTTGAATTTGGAGGTTTTGAAAGTTTGTGTGTGAATTTTTATCCAATGTAGATGTTATTGTGGTACCCTGGAATCACCAGAGCTGCAGAGAATGTTCCTGGGATGTGGTTTACCTAAAAGCTGGGTCCATTAGGTGTACGTACTATATCCTCTGAGCATCTGGGCTCTGAGAGCAGGTTACTCTGTGTCATGTTCTAAGGGCCACATGATGGGGGACACATGGGACTCTGGAGATGAAGTGAAAAAAGCTCTGGTATATCATATATGATTATTTATCCCCTATAATAACCAATATGCTTTGGGGAATTCTCTTACATGCTTCCCTAAGATTAACTCTTTAAAGGAAACACAACATATCTATTTTATCCCCTTCTTGTCATTTCCTGGTCTTCATCTCAGAGGAATCTTGGCAACACAGTAAATATTTAAATTTCCAAATCACTAAATATATGTTGAGGCCATCATTTTTAACCCTGCATGAAAATATCACAGTGGTATAGTAGGTATTTTTTCCAATGAATTACCCCTGATCTTAAAATTGTTATTAATACATCTAATTATCCTTGGGGGAGAAGTGACGTCTTACCATGCCCTCAATAGCAATAGCTTCCTAATAAAATATTAAACTTCCAAGATCCCACCAAAAAAGCTCTGTAATTCCTATGTGCTGACAGGAGTTGTCTGTCTTTTTTTTTTTTCTTAAGATTTTTTTTTTGTTTATTATAGAGAATAGGGAAGGGGTGGTGGGAGAGGGAAAGAGTCTTTTTTTTTTAAATTACTTTTCTTAACATATAATGTATTATTTGCCTCAGGGGTTCAGGTTGGTGAATCATCAGGCTTACACACTTCACAGTACTCACCATATCACATGCCCTCCCCAATGTCCATAACGCAACCAACCTATCCCTACCCCCCTCCCACCAGCAACCCTCAGTTTGCTTTGTAAGATTAAAAGTCTCTTATGGTTTGTCTCCCTCCCAATCACATCTTGTTTCATTTTTCCCTTCCCCACCCCCCACAACCCCCCACCCTACCTCTTAAATTCCTCATATCAGAGAGATCATATGATAACTGTCTTTCTGTGATTGACTTATTTCGCTCAGCATAATTTCATTTCTTTCGATGGCAGCAGAGTATTCCATTGTATAAATATACCACATCTTCTTTATCCACTCATCTGTTGATGGACATCTAGGTTCTTTCCATAGTTTGGCTATTGTGGACATTGCTGCTATAAACATTCAGTTGCATGTGCCCCTTTGGATCACTACATTTGTATCTTTAGGGTAAATACCCAGTAGTGTGATTGCTGTGTCATAGGGTAGCTCTATTTTCAACTTTGTGAGGAACCTCTTTCTGTCTTTCAGACTGGCTGTACGACCTTGCATTCCCACTGTTGCATACACCAACAGTGTAGGAGGGTTACCCTTTCTACGAATACTTGCCAACATCTATCATTTCTAAAATTGTTCATTTTAGCCCTTCTGACTGGTGTGAGGTATCTCATTGTGGTTTTCATTTGTATTTCCCTGATGTCCAGTGATTTGGAGCACTTTTTCATGTGTCTGTTGGCCATCTGGATGTCTTCTTTGCAGAAATGTCTGTTCATGTCCTCTGCCCATTTCTTGATTGCATTAGTGAATATCCTCTCTCATTCTGTCAGTTATCTTTTGGTTTTGTTGACTGCTTCCTTTACTGTGCAAAAGCTTTTGATCTCAGTGAAGTCCCAATAGTTCATTTTTGCCCTTGCTCCCCTTGCCTTTGGCAATGATTCTAGGAAGAAGTTGGTGCTACTGAAGTCAAAGAGGTTGCTGCCTGTGTTCTCCTCAAGGATTTTGATGGATTCCTGACTCTCATTGAGGTCTTTCATCCATTTCGAGTCTATTTTTGTGTGTGGTGTAAGAAAATGGTCTAGTTTCATTTTCCCGCATGTGGCTGTCCAGTTTTCCCAACACCATTTGTTGAAGAGGCTGTCTTTTTTCCATTGGACATTCTTTCCTGCTTTGTCAAAGATTAGTTGACCATAGAGTTGAGGGTCTATTTCTGTGCTCTCTATTCTGTTCCATTGATTTATGTGTCTGTTTTTCTGCCAGTATCATACTGTCTTGATAATGACAGTTTTGAAATAGAGCTTGAAATCTGGAATTGTGATGCCACCAACTTCCGCTTTCTCTTTCAACATTCCTCTGGCTATTCGAGATCTTTTCTGGATCCATATAAATGTTAGGATTATTTGTTCCATTTCTTTGGAAAAATTGATGGTATTTTGATAGGGACTGGATTAAACATGTAGATTGCTTTAGGTAGCATAGACATTTTTACAATATTTGTTCTTCCAATACATAAGCATGGAAAGTTTTTCCATTTCTTTGTGTCTTCCTCAATTTCTTTCATGAGTTTTATAGTTTTCTGAGTACAGATTCTTTGCCACTTTGGTTAGGTTTATTCCTAGGTATGTTATGGTTTTGGGTGCAATTGTAAGTGTGACCAACTCCTTAATTTCTCTTTCTTCTATCTTGCTGTTGGTGTGTAGAAATGCAACTGATTTCTGTGCATTAATTTTATATCCTGACACTTTACTGAATTCCTGTACAAGTTCTAGCAGATTTGGAGTGGAGTCTTTTGGGTTTTCCACATAAAGTATCATATCATCTGCAAAGAGTGAGAGTTTGACTTCTTTTCTGCTCTGAATGACTTCTATTTCTTTTTGTTGTCTGATTGCTGAGGCTAGAACTTCTAGTACTATGTTGAATAGCAGTGGTGATAATGGACATCCCTGTCATGTTCCTGACCTTGTAGGGAAAGCTCTCTGTTTTTCCCCATTGAAAATGATATTCACTGTGGGTTTTTCATAGATGGCTTCTATGATATTGAGGTATGTACCCTCTATGCCTACACTTTGAAGAGTTTTAATTATGAGAGGATGCTGTACTTTGTCATGCTTTTTTAGTATCTATTGAGAGTATCGTATGGTTCTTCTTTTTCTTTTATTAACGTATTGTATCACACTGAGTAATTTGCAGATGTTGAACCAACCTTGCAGCCCAGGAAAGAATCCCACTTGGTTGTGGAGAATAATCCTTTTAATGTACTGTTGGATCCTATTGGCTAGTATTTTGGTGAGAATTTTTGCATCTATGTTCATCAAGGATATTGGTCTGTAATTTTCCTTTGTGATGGGGTCTTTGCTGGTTTTCGGATCAAGGTAATGCTGGCCTCATAAAAGGAGTTTGGAAATTTTCCTTCCATTTCTATTTTTTGGAACAGTTTCAGGAGAATAGGTATTAATTCTTCTTCAACTGTTTGGTAGAATTCCTTTGGGAAGCTGTCTGTCCCTGGGCTCTTGTTTGTTGGGAGATTTTTGATGACTACTTCAATATCCTTACTGGTTATGAGTCTGTTCAGGTTTTCTATTTCTTCCTGGTTCAAATTTGGGAGTTTATATGTCCCTAGGAATGCATCAATTTCTTCCAGATTGTCAAATATGCTGGCGTATAGTTGCTCATAATATGTTCTTATAATTGTTTGTATGTCTTCAATATTGGTTGTGATCTCTCCTCTTTCATTCATGATTTTATTAATTTGGGTCCTTTCTGTTTTGGATAAGTCTTGCCAGGGGTTTATCAATCTTATTATCTTCCATGCCTTTTTCAAGCCCAGCTAGCACCTTGAGAATCACCATTTTGAACTCTAGATCTGACATATTACCAATGTCCGTATTGATTATGAGAAAAAAAGGGGGTAAATTTTTTTTAAATTTATATATATATATATATATATATATATATATATATATACACACACACACACACACATATATACACATATACATATATATTAGACTGGTGAATAGAACAGAGCCACCCACTTGATTTTGCGTGTTTTTTGTTCTCTTAGAAGAAACAAATTTCCACAATTTTAAAGAAAGAAAACTTATATATATACAAAAAATAAGGATAAACACAATTAAGGGATGGAATATGACTGTAAAGATGAAAATTTTAAAAAATTCTAAAAAAGAATTGATAATATAAGTTGGTTGGGAAAAGAAAGAAAAAGAAAGTGGAGAGTATTTGCTCATGCTGGAGACTAGAACAAAGCCCTGTGATAGATTTAGGGTATATTTTGGTCTATTAGAAGAAATGGTATACCAAAATTTTAAAGAAAAAAAAACTATATGAATACAAAAAATAAGGTTAAAATCAATTGAAAGGATAAAATATGACCATAACAATGAAAATTTTAAAAGATTTTTAAAAGATATTGGTAAGATAAAATAGTTAAGAAACATTAAAAGAGGAAAAAGAAAAGTTAAAAAAAGAATAAGAAAAAAATTAAAATAAAAAAAAAATTACCTTTGCAAGACTAAAGGATCATGGGGGAAAAGTCATGAATTCTATGTGTTGCTTTCCCCTAGCTCTGGAGTTCTGCAGTGCTCATTGATTAATGAACTTGGTCTTGGCAGGATGTTCCTGCTGATATTCAGGAGGGGCCTGTTGCAGTGATTCTCAAATGTCTTTGCCAGAGGTGGAATTGCACCACTCTTGACTGGGGCCAGACTAAGTAATCTGCTTGGCTTAGCTCTCGGTAGCTTTTGTTTCGTGATCACTTTCCAAGGAGCTTTGGAGGATCAGAATGAGAGTGGCAGCCACCCAATCACTGGTCCAGAGGAGCTGAGAGCTTGGGGCCCCACTCCTCAGTGTGCCTTCAGAGAAAAGCAGTCAATCCCTCCCATCTCCCTGGTCTCTGGTCGTGCTCCATGCTCACCCAGCCTGTGAGCCTTTCTATATTTGGTGCACTGCCCCTTGGGAGTCTCCAAATGCAGCATATTCCTGCCACACATTCCTGCGCTGTTCCTCCTAGAGGAGGAAAAAAGGGGTCTTTCCAGATCTGCCACTTGTGGGGTCCCTGCTCAAAGAGCAGTGGTTAGACTGTGCCTTGGATCATGGTTTACGGTAACCCCAAGCTGAGAGCTCACTCCTCCACTCCATCTCTATAGTCAGCTTCCCCTCTCAATAACTGGCAGTTCTGCCACACTCAGACACCCCCAGTCTTTCTGTAACCCCCCCCCCCGAGATGACACTGTCCCTGTGAGGGCTCCACCCTTGCTTAGCCTCTGGAGTGACGTCCCTCAGTGGAGAAGACTTCTGAAAGTTCTGATTTTGTGCTCCATTGCTCCAATGCTTGTCAGGAGCTTGCCCCTCCCCCTGCAGTCTATCTTCCCATCACTTTGGATTCTCTTCTCCGCAAGTCCTACCTTCCAAAAAGTGGTTGATTTTCTGTTCGTAGAATTGCTTCTCTTCTCCTCTTCTATCTCCTGTTGAGTTTATAGGTATTTGGAATGGTTTGATAACTATCTAGCTAAACTCCTGGAACCTAAGTGTCAGACACTTAACTGACTGTATAACCCTGACACTTGGAGCTGTCTTTCTAAAATGAATCTGGAGGGACGCCTGGGTAGCTCAGGTGGTTAAGCGGCTGCCTTTGGCTCAGGTCATGATCCCAGCGTCCTGGGATCGAGTCCCACATCGGGCTCCTTGCTTGGCAGGGAGCCTGCTTCTCCCTCTGCCTCTGCCTGCCACTCTGTCTGCCTGTGCTTGCTCTCACTTCTCTCTCTATGACAAATAAATAAATAAAATCTTAAAAAAAAAAAAGAAATTGCATTTAAAAATAAATAAATAAATAAATAAAATGAATCTGGAAACATAACCACTGTTCTTTATCACTTTTCATCTGAAAGCACCCTGAGATTCTTAGAATGGAGAATCTCAGGACCTGCCACAAAAAGAAATTAACTTCACAATGTGCCCTGCATGGATGGCTATTAATATTCACTGATCCCTATTTATACACACAAGAGATTTTCTCTCATAAATCAGTCATCAAAAAATCAGAAGTTTTCACAGCAAATTAGTGTCAAGGTTGCAAAGAAGCAGTAGGATTCTAATAGCTGAGATCTGAACTATCAAAATTAGAAATTATTGCTACTTTGCAATGCTTTTTAATTTCTTTTCAGCAACCTGTTTTCATTGCAGGGAAAACTAATGCTTGTCCCATGCTTATGTTTTAATTGTTTGTTTGGTTTTTTTTTTTCAGGGTGTATCAGTTGCTTTACATACTTTCTTTTTTTTCTTTTTTCTTTTTTTTTTTTTTACAATTTGAAACGCTTTATTTTTGTGTGTGTCCTTGTTATTAACAAGGCTATTTAATAAAGTTAGGATTCCAGTGAAAGGAAGTTTTCATGAAAGCCTTCGGGATCAGTTTTATGTCATATAGCGGGGAGTAGCAGTGAATTTGGCATAAGACTTAATGACCTTATTTACAGCCTCCAAGAAATCCTTCTCAGCAATTTTTCGCCATGCTCTGATGGCAAACATGCCGGCTTCTGTGCAGACGCTTCTAATCTCCGCACTAGTGCTATTTGGACACAGTCGCACTAACAATTCAAATCTGATACCTCTTTTGACACTCATTGAATGAGCATGAATCTTAAAAATGTGAGTCCGACCCTCTAGATCAGGTAAGCTGAATTCAATCTTTCTGTCCAGTCTCCCTGGCCTCATGAGTGCTGGATCCAGGGTGTCTGGTCTGTTAGTGGCCATCATCACTTTAATGTTACCTCGAGGATCAAAACCGTCCAGCTGATTGATCAGTTCCAGCATTGTTCTCTGCACTTCATTGTCTCCTCCAGCACCATCATCAAAATGAGCCCCTCCAATAGCATCAATTTCATCAAAGAAGATGAGGCAGGCTTTTTTTGTTCTGGCCATTTCAAAGAGCTCACGAACCATTCGAGCCCCCTCACCGACGTACTTCTGTACAAGTTCAGATCCAATAACTCGAATGAAGCAAGCATCAATCCTGTTAGCAACTGCCCGAGCACAGAGGGTCTTGCCTGTACCAGGTGGACCAAAGAGCAGCACACCCTTGGGAAGCTCAATGCCAAGGTTAACAAATCTTTCTGGATGAAGTAATGGGGTTTCAACTACTTCTCGAAGTTTCTCAATCTGTTCCTTACAGCTACCCACATCACTGTAAGTGACATCAGGTTTTTCTTCCACCTGCATCATGGTGACTGTTGGGTCAATCTTGGGAGGCAGCGGAATGTGAATCTGATACTTATTTCTGTCCACCCCAACTCTCATCCCTTCTTCAATGTCGGTAGGTGCTACCTGATCACTGAGGTCCACCACACACTTGGCAAACTGCTTCACATTGATAATGTACTTTGGGTCCTCCGAGTCAGCATTGATTATCTTCGTACACCTTGCAACCTGCAAAGGCTGTTCACTCTGCAGTGTTTGCTTATCTGCAGACAAATCCCAGAGTGCTGGTGGGGCCAGGCCAGTATCAGACTCTTTAATAACAGTGAGCTCATTAATTTTCTTGAGAAGCTGTTGAATGTCATCTTCAACCTGCTTTATCTGCCTAGAGTAAGTGCTTTGACCGTAAGTTTTCAGCAAGGCAATATCCCCCTCATCCAGAGCTCGGATAGGCTTGTCATCCTTCTCCTCCTCTTTGGTTTTCCGCTGATCGGCACCGAGGTAATCCGGCATTTTTATTGTTCCGAGGGCCTCAACTGCTCAGTGATTCGCTTTACATACTTTCCATTACTCTCAGAGTAATCATGAAATCTAAGTAATAATATTTACATTTTGGGAAAATGTGTAACTGGGGCTTATAAAGATCAAAGCACATCTTAAAGTTCATCCTCTTTATAATGGTAGAGTCAGGATGCAAAGCAAAATTGACACTCCAAAACCTCCATATTTCCTTGTGGCCTAGTAAAGATTGGTGACCCCCCACTTAGTATGGAAATCTGAATTCATATTGGGATAACAAAGACTGGCTGTTGGGGGGGGGATGTGGAGCTGAGCAGTGAGATGTTCAGGTGGAGATTGTGGGGCAGAGGGATGGAAATAAGGCCCAAAAGCTGAATGAGGAAGGTCTACTTACATCCCCGAGGCTGACTCCAGCAATGCCCTGGGGAAGAAATTTTTGACCTTATGCAGCACTGCTCATTCCAGACACTCCTTTGTGTTTCTCTGTTCTTTTGTTCTCTATCTTCAGTGGCTTGAGTTATCACAACAAAATGAGGATGGATGTCATCATAGGAAAATTGTACCGGACAGAGTTAGACAAGGTAGACTGACTTATGACTATTGAGGTAAGGTAAGAGAGACTGAACTCAAGTTCACTGAAACAAGGTAAAGGGTTTTTCAGTACTAAGGCAAACTAGTAGAAAAATACTGGCCGATATTGGAGAGAAGGTTGGGATTAGAACATCTGGTTTTGTTAAATGGTGCTCATCAATGTTAGGTTCCTATTTTCCCAGATACTGGGAGATAAGGACCCTATCTTCCTTGATGATAACATTTGAAAGAGATAATTACCAGGTCACTGAGAAATATATTCCTGGGATAGAAAGCTGGGCAGAGACTGAGAGACGATTTAAATCTCACAGGGACACAGAGAGAATTTATAGTTGCAAGTTTTCTAAAGAAAGTGCTTTGAGAACAGAGAGATCAAGGGCTTACTGTCAAGAAGAAACCTGTCTCAAGTTTCCTTAAGCTGAGGAGAACATTAAGGTTAGCATGACCAATTTCTTTGAGCACAACACTGTTCTTCTCTTGAAGATTGGAAGGAAAGATGATAGCAAAGAGGAATTCTATTTTAAATAGCTACATGAAGATACAGCTTATTGAACTGAAAGTAGATGTCACTAGGAAACCAAAGTGGGGGGGGGGTGGGTAGAGAGATGTAGAAAAAGAAAGGACTGAGTTTATTGTTGGTAATAACATGAGAACTATCTACTGTTTTAAAATAACTGCTTGAAATAATTTGATAGAATAATTGTAATAATAATAATAACTGGTAGAGCATTATAAAATGAATAAGGAGCTCTGTCAGGGAAGAGACAGATAGCTAGTTGTTCCCCTCTTGAGAGATGAGAGTATCCGTATTGTAACCAAAGTCCCAGGATGTACTGAACACTCTGAGATGCACTGTAGGAAGGACTCAGCTCTTAGCACATCATGGATTCTCAAGATGTAACTGTTGTATGTATCTTGTTACTCCCTTGTAGTATAACTAACTGCCTGGCTAGTTCTGCCAGCCACTTAACATTATTTGGGTCAACTTCAACCATTTCAGTCACATGCGGATGTCTGGGGTGAAAACTGATTTCACATTAGCTAGAATAAGATGTAATTAGCAAAGTAAATCTCCTATAAATAAAGTAGTACACAATCAAAAGAAAGGACATCCATTATCTTAACAATTCCCACTAAGTAAATAGGATTATGACCCCATGCTTATTAGATTTGGAGTCCGTGAGTCAGGAGCCCCCTTCTACCTCATTATAGGGAGTGGTACAGGAGAATGCAAGCATAAATATTGATGACTTGCACAAAGGGCATATTAGCAGGGTGCTGGTTATCTGAGTTCATTTAGTATATTTATCTTGGGTTGCTCACAAGCATGCCTAGACAAGAGCAACAGTGAAAGAAATTTATTTTGAAGACTAAAGAAACACTGTCCAGGGATTTAGTAAATGAGAGAGGGACCAGATGACATTTAGTAAAGGGTATTGTCTTCTGAGTAGGGATTAAGAAGCAGACCCTGAGATGGGGATGCTTGTGAAAGTGTTTTATTATAATGTATTCCAGGGAAAGAGCAAAGCATATCAACCACAAAAATCCTTTAAGATGTAGGCAAGTGGACAAGAAAGGGAACAAAACTAAGTTATTTGTGTGATTCTCATCTGTCCTTGTCCTTGGCTGTGCCCAGCCTCTCACTTTTCTGTTCCATCTTTACCTTCATTATTACATTCTTATATGACAAGTATTTTTTGTATCCATGTTTCTGTGAATATACACATTCACACAGGAAATATACAGAAATAATATTGGGTCATTAGAATGTTTAGGATACTTGTAAACATCTAAAAGTCTCCTATCACTGGGTGGCAACTTGAATTGCTTTTGCTTTAATTTTATTGAAAGATTTTTCTCAAAACCCAGACTTCTTTTATATATATATTTTTTTAATAATTTTTTTAATTTTTTATAAACATATAATATATTTTTATCCCCAGGGGTACAGGTCTGTGAATCGCCAGGTTTACACACTTCAAAGCACTCACCAAAGCACATACCCTCCCCAATGTCCATAATCCCACCCCCCTTCTCCCAACCCCACTTCCCCCAGCAACCCTCAGTTTGTTTTGTGAGATTAAGAGTCACTTATGGTTTGTCTCCCTCCCAATCCCATCTTGTTTCATTTATTCTTCTCTTACCCCCTTAACCCCCCATGTTGCATCTCCACTTCCTCGTATCAGGGAGATCATATGACAGTTGTCTTTCTCCGATTGACTTATTTTGCTAAGCATGATACCCTCTAGTTCCATCCACGTCGTTGCAAATGGCAAGATTTCATTTCTTTTGATGGCTGCATAGTATTCCATTGTGTATATATACCACATCTTCTTTATCCATTCATCTGTTGTTGAACATCTAGGTTCTTTCCATAGTTTGGCTATTGTAGACATTACTGCTATAAACATTCGGGTGCACGTGCCCCTTCAGATCACTATGTTTGTATCTTTAGGGTAAATACCCAGTAGTGCAATTGCTGAGTCATAGGGCAGTTCTGTTTTCAACATTTTGAGGAACCTCCATGCTGTTTTCCAGAGTGGTTTCACCAGCTTGCATTCCCACCAACAGTGTAGGAGGGTTCCCCTTTCTCCGCATCCTTGCCAGCATCTGTCATTTCCTGACTTGTTAATTTTAGCCATTCTGACTGGTGTGAGGTGATATCTCATTGTAAACCTGGACTTCTTACACTCCTCACAGAATATTTTCCTTATTATGAAAGATTATAACAACAATAAATAAAAGCCCTGTGATGATGTGTGGCTTCTGATTCTAGAAGCAGAAAGGAACTGCATCTCACTGAGATGTAAAGTTCTAAAGGCAGTACCTGAGATCAACCTACCATTGCTCCTGAAGACTGCTGAGAAAGAAGCCATGATGGAAAACATAATACTGTTTCTCAGGGAGATCACCACAATGCAGTTTCCCACCAGAGTAATAATGGTTCCTTTGCTTTTAGGACTGATGATTAATTTGGCTTGTGTTTAGAGGCCATAATGAATGTTAATTAATATATTTAAGCACCAAGATGATATATAGGATGGCAACATGCTTCTAATACAAGGAGCATTTGTGAAGCACTCTATGGAAGTGAACAGCAGAGTCAGTGTCTTGTCCCTTCTAGGGTCAGAAAAAGCAACTGTAAGAGGCAGGGCCATGCACTGTTTCATGATACTTTCCCTCTCTGTATCTCTCCCTTTCTCTCCGTCTGTTGTTTCTCTTGTCCCTCCCTTCTCCTTCTCCACACTTGTACACAGGCATAGTGCATATTCCACTTAAGCATGATAGTTAAAAGTTGTATTTGCCAGCTACAGTTCTGTACTTTAATTAAGATTTCCTATTTTCTTGTGATATCACCTTAGGCAAGATCCCTATTAACTTCTCCATGCATCAGTTCCCTCCTCTACCAGGGTGTTGGAAGACTGAGTAAGATAGCAATTACAGAGCACTTAGCATAATGCTTCTAACTTAGTGCTCAGTGAATATCTGTTGTAATCGGCAACTGGAGGTCCATAGGTAGAGATCTTTGTGCCCACTGGAGTCTTGAATCCAAGAGCATCTCCTGCTCTTGTATCTTCTTAAACTGTGCATTTCAGTGAATCCCCATATTGGCTATGGTCCAAGATTAAGCATGCCTTAGCTAAAGAATCTGTTATTTTATTTAGCTTGACATTTACTGTGAGTGATTTTGATGGTGTCTACTCAGTGTTCACGGAGTTAGGCTTTATGAAAATCATCTGTGATCCAGGCTGGTATTTATGTTCATGTTTAAGGCAGATCTCCTGAACTAGCCTATTATGATAAACACAAAGTAGCTACTAGAGAAGTAAGAATCTTAACAATGTTTCTGAGGGCTTTCATATTCCCAGCTTTTACTGTTTCTTAATATTTTGAATTCCTGGCCCTTTCCTCTGCACTTTCTCAGCTCTTGGTGAGTGGGCAGTGGGGCTAACTCCACAAGCTGTAAAGCTGGAGGTAAATGAGCGGAGCTGCCAACAGTTGCAACATCCTGCTGAGCACTAATCAGATAAGTCCTCTGGGAAAATGCTGTTACCTTGAAAACACTATATTGGAAGATAGATATTTGAAAAATGAGCACACTATAAGGATATGAGCAGGGAAAATGAACTTTCGGTATTATAGAAAAATTAGTGAGGAGAGCAAACATTCCAGTGCCTGAGGAGCCAACATTGGTGTCTGTCAGGGGACAATGCCATCCATCTCAGTGTATTGAGCAGAAGTGTAAATACTGAAAGACTCATGGAAGGAGATGAAAGCAAGGAAGCTGAGTTATAACTGAGGGCTCTAGTCTGTGTGTGCACTAGGCTGATGGGATAAAGAGAATAGAAAAGGATATACACAATGATAATTTTCTGTTTTCCAATTTTAATCTTCCGTGTTTATAAAATTTCATTTAGCAAATGACAATATCAGAAAATAAAAATACTTTTTATGTAGTCCAGCAGGAAACTTGAGAGCAAGTCCTGACTAGATCAGATCTTTCTGGGAGTTCTGACTCCCAGGAATGCTGCTCTACAGTGAGTGTCTACAAATCAGCGGGTGGCAGTGCACTCCATGCAGAAGGGAATAGAATGACCAGAGACTAGGGGCTGATGTCTCAGCAGAACTCTGAAGCCTAATGATTTGACTTCTTTCTTGTATACTGGGTAGCTAGAAATCAGTTAGCTCTACAGTGAGATGACGTTGCCCTGATGAGAATAAAGGCAGGTGAGAAACTTCACTCATAAAAAGTGAGCCCAAAATGTCAGTGTGGAAATCCTTGTAAAGTTCTAATCTTTGGGATTTTCAGGAATAAGACTTTCTGCTTATCAAAATCTCTGTGATTCTATGCCCTTTGCCTCTGCTATAATTAAACTGAAGTCATGTACTGTTTTATGTGGAAATAAATGCATTTGTAGAAAGACAGCTAAGGTGACAAAGGACTATGTAAGAGGATATGAATCCACTGATCAAATCTGCCAATGATGCACTTGCAAATCTTGCTCACAAAGATGTAAAAGAAAGGTAACAAATTGTGCCTAAACAGATAAATCACTTGGAGAGCTAAAACACTGTAATAGTGTAAGAGTGGTACAAGCTCTTCTCCATTAGATGTACTTTCATTTACAGTCTTACTTCGGGCATTTTTAATTACCTTAAACAAGTCTGATATTTTTAGAAAAGATTGTCCAGTTTAACTAGGAATGACAAAATGAAGAACCCTTAATAACTGACCAATTAAAAGGATATTAGGAAGTTGAATGATAGGGTTGCTTTCCCTTCTATAGTGAGCAATAATTTAAGTGAAAAATAGTGTAAGTAGATTTTTGATGTAAAATAATAAAAGTTATAAAATCAAAACAAAAGTCTGGAAATAGAAACACATTTTACTTTACCAGTAACACTAGTATCTTTAGTTGAACTAGATTTTCTCCCTAAAAAGGTATAATTGACCTTGATTAATAGAAATATGCCAACTGAATTTACCTGTTATTTAACTCTGCTCTACATCTGAGATGGGTCTTCGGTTGTGGCACGTATTTGTGATGCATGAGTTACTGGTTTGTATGTGAGAATCATGTTGGTTACCATCTGTGTAAACAGATGCAGGGACTAGTTCACCTGTTCTTCCCATACTGTTATCACTGACTGCAATTCAGAATAAATTATTGCTTTAGAGACTGTGGTTGTAGACAATTTTGAAATAAAGTATGTGTGCAGACTCAGCATACTGGACCACTTAATGTCTATTACCCAGACCAGGTGGGTGTTGTGTTTTCCAAGACATCTTCAACTATGCCTCTGTATTGGCATGTTGGAATCAAGATACCTGTAAGGTATCTCAGATACTTTCCCTGTAACCCACACCACATAATGTAAGCTCATGGTAATACTGTGAAATTTATATCTATCCAAGTTTTCTGTTCTGCACTGGGAGTCAGGAAGAGGAATTATAGCCCACCCATCACAATGAGATCACATTCCATGGCTGCCCTTTCTAGATTAAGGACTGGTGTTAAATAAATAAATAATTCAATGCAACGGGCTTTTCTTTTGTATCGTTTATGGCTTTTTTCTCTAAGTCATTGCAGAATTCATTAGCAATATATCTTTTCCTCTGCTCGATTTAATAACTAGCTAACAAAGTAAATATAAGGTGAGTCTAGCTGCTGTGAGTTGATTACACTGATGATTGTGCAAATTCCTAGCTACCTCTGCTATACTGTCAGGCTGTTTGAAAAAGCCACAAGATGACTAAAAGCTCTTAACTACATCTGAATGTCAGTATTCTGACTACCATTTGCTTTTCTTCCAACCATTTAAATTTATTGTGACCTGCTTCTAACCTCCTTTTAACCATAAGAGCAGCAGGCCTCCTATGAAGGATATTTTGTTTCCCTACAGCGACTTTTTATTCTGGCAATTTTTTTTTTCTCCAAATAACTTAAACCAAAAAAGATTCACAGTTGTAGGAAGGCTTAAAAGGTGGCATCTGCTAGGAGCTGAATTTCCACATCGGACTTTAAAGATGATTGTGGGGATGCATCAGATTGGGGCACAAGTCCTATCCAGACTTGGTGGTGCCCATTGGTTGCCATGGGTACCTTTATAAGCAACTGCACAGTTTACTTTGGAAGTTTCTACATGATAGCCCTGTCCTGGGGCAGTGTGGTCAGATTGGGGTGGAAATGAAGAATAGTGTAGAATGGGGCCCAGCAGGATTGTCAAAACCAAATCCATATGTCAGTTAAAAGCCAACACAAATTCATTTGTTTTCTTGGCAAAAGACTGGAGATCTGAAATGTAGGGATCCTTGAGAAAAGCAATTTCTAATTAGAAAAGATTAATAATTCATTCTGCCATGGGAGAACAGAACATACACCAGGAACTGTGGAGACAGCCTTCTCTCCTAATTGTTCTTAAGCTCTTGTAAGTATAATTTTTTCATATGTTGATTAGTATCCTCACTCTAGCCCCTTAATCTTCTCTGCTGTGACATTTCCTCATCTCACTTAACAAGGTACTCTTATTTTTCTTATTTTTGCATTTAAGCACAGACTGTTGCTAAGGAGGGGAAAAACTGATTCCAAAAAGTTATTTCCATTTGGTGTTGCTAACACCTGCAGCTGAGACTGAATGTCTTACTGGCTAGTCTGATTCTTTTTCCACGATGAATTGCTCCCCCTGCTCAAATATACTTCAAACAATACTACACACACATACTTATTCATTGCAGCATTGCTAATACATAGTGGAAACATATTAAATGTTCATTTATAAAAGAGTAGTTGAATGAACTATCATGTATAAATCCTGTGGAGCACTACGTAGCTTTATGAAAAAGGGGAGGTTCTCCATGAACTGATGAGTTATTACCTGGATATATTTCTCACTGCAAACGGCAAACTGCAAAGGAGTATCTATATATAGTATATATATATATATTATATATATATATATATATAATATCTATGTATATTATCTTTTATAAAAAAAGCTAAATATATATATGTATGCATACATACATGTATTTACTCATTTGTGCAAAAGAATCACAGGAAGAAATTAGAAATTCATGAGACTGGCTCTCAAAGGGTGTCTGTGGGGACTGATAAAAGGATGGGCATTGGGAACATGGTGGAATAGAGTTTGAGGACTGAGATCAAAGGAAATTGATTAGTTAACACTTCTCCGAGTAGAGTATTTTTTTCAAATATTTGGCTTTTATAACCATGTTTTATTTCACATACTTGAAAAAAAATAATAAATCAGCATAGTTGTGGGGGAAATAAAATATGAACAGAAACACATGAATATAATGATTTCAAATGAATAACAAGTTAAGGATGGGAAAATAACCCTTGAACACAGTATTTTTACTGTAGGTCCTCAGGCTAAAGACGAAATGTTTGTTTGTTATTTATTTTAAATGACATTTGTTAGTTTTCCACAATAGTATGCATTAGGCATTCTGAATTGACTTGATTTATATTTCAGAATTGAACTTATAACTGAAATCTATAGTGAATAGTGAGACTTAGCCTCTGTCAGAGAAGAAAGTTAACATTGGGGAAAATCAGAAGATGAAATAAACATTATCATATTAGAAAGAAATTGGAGGTCTTAGTGTGAATGTGTGTGTGTGTTTTTAATACCTAGATATAAATATGGGTATGTATACAATATATAGATTGAAATTTATGAATAAAGGGATAGATACAGAAATATAGATGTAATATAATTTAATACTCATCTGATTTAATGCTCTTCAATCTTATTAAAACTATTGAACAAACCTCAAATGAAATTAAGTTTCTAAAATCTGTGTTCCACTACTCACTTCCTTTTCCCGAAATACTTTATTTTTTTCCCATGAGTTTGCTTTAATTTCTTCCAACTAAAATTTAACATTTCTTATAACATCCATAGCATCCTGAACACACATATTGATAAATTAAAAATTTATGAATTGATAATAAACCAATAGATAAGGCAAAATGAATCACAGGAGACTTTCAGCACACAAATTGTTTCTCCAAGACCCTAATCAATAGGTTTGTCAATGTCACATGAACATAGGGCAGGAGAGGAGAGTAGAAGGAGGCAAAGTTGACAGTATTTGAAGTATTTGATGGACTATGTGTCACACAATAAAAGAGCTTATGAGCTAAGAATGTGTGTGGATTGTGGAGGGGGAGGGACACAGCCTGCTCCCTTGATGAAACTTTATTATTTTGGATTCTGAAGGTCACACACAAGATTATAATCATCCAAGAATGGTCCCCCCCCCCACACTCTCCTGTAAATTCTTCACAAGTCTACATGTGCAAAAACCATTTAGCAAAATGCCAGAACAGGCTTCACAGTTTGTAATTTTAAAAAGCAATAACACAGATCTACTGCAACTTGTAAAATATTCAATACAGTGTTTTGAATAAGATTGAAAAATTGAAGGAAAATCAGTGTTCCCAGCAGGCAAAATATTACTGACATTTTTAATAATAATGAAACATAAGACTTAGGTAGGGCAAAACAAAAATCCATTTCGCATGTCAAAGACTTGTTTGGAGCAAATTTGTTTAGGTTACTTTGTTAGATTTTGTGACTCTAATGGGATAAGTTCAAGGTTAAGAAAAGTAAAATAAATGTCTAAATGATAATGAGGAAGCTAACTTTTCCGACAAGGTTCTGAAAGATGAGAAATCTTTATGCAAGAAATAAATTCTTCATCTTTGCTTCATGAATGCAATTTTGTTTCACTTTCAAGACAAAAAGGAAATCAAAATATCTGCCTAGTAGGCTTTACATAATCTATGTTCTCCTGGCTATGCATAAATTTAAAGATTTAGGCTCTGTATCTTGTTGTATCTGGTGAGATTTTATTTATTTGTCACATTTTTCAACCTAAGAAAAACACAATAATTCAAGTCTGTCCAAATTTAAATATATGGTAGTTTATTAGCACATTACTAAATCCTTCTACTGTGGAAAGAGGTAAGGAAAAATTAGCATAAAATAGCTTATTGATCAGCAACTATAACTGAAGAAACACATTAGCAGATCTTCAGTTGCCGTGAGATAATACAATTTAAAGATACTTTTCAAACCCTTAGAGTATAAATAAAAGGTTAATCTTCATCTTTTTATGACTTGCTTGTATCAATTACCAGTGAAATGTCTTTGGATGATTAGATGATTGATATGAGGGGGGAAAAATCTTCCATTGACTTTCATTTCCAATTAATTCCAGAGTCTTTTTTTTTATTTAAAGATCTTTGAGAGAATGTGACTGATGCTTAAAACATTATTTCCACTTAATGAGAAAGCATGAGGTCCTTTGGGAAAATTATTCAGTTGTCTAATTGACTAAGCAAGCGAGAACTGAGTTTTTCAAGAACTGAGGTTCCATGGAAACAACCATGTTGATTTGCCAAACTGTGATGTTACTAACTCGGACTGACTGAAGTTATGTTCAAGACTGCCAGTTAGCATCATGGATAGAATACTATGGCTTGTTTATATATACAAGTTCAAAGATTTCATGAACTTTTTTTTTTTTTTAATATTTCATGAACTTTCATTGACTGATGACTGAATTAGTTTAAAATGAGCGTACAAGTTTCAATTGCTTGGCCATGAAGTTAGGTGAAAACTCTTTCAGTCTTTTCTTTTCTTTTCTTTTCTTTTCTTTTCTTTTCTTTTCTTTTCTTTTCTTTCTTTCTTTCTTTTTTTTTTTTAAGATTTCATTTATTTATTTGACAGAGAGATAACAAGTAGGCAGAGAAGCAGGCAGAGAGAGAGGAAGGGAAGCAGGTTCCTTGCCAAGCAGAGAGTCTGATGGGGGGCTCCATCACAGGACCCTAGCATCATGACCTGAGCTGAAGGCAGAGGCTTTAATCCACTGAGCCGCCCAGGCACCCCATAGTGTTTTCTTGAATATATTCATGGATTTTCCTAATGTTTCTCTGTAGCTCTCATCAGCTTTCACTGTGATATTTTTCTAGTCCCATCTCCTCTCTTGCCTGGATTGTGGTTCTGGCTTCACTTTCTACTTGTATCAGTAAAAATTCCTAATCTCTCCTATTGATATAAAAAGAGTAGAAATTTCCATCTTCAGATTTGTAAAACTTAGTGTATGCATACCTAGAGCTTAGTATAGACCCAGGTGCATAGAAACTTTTCAAAAGATATTAGCAATTATCAATATTGCTATTGCTATCAGCAAATAACAGCATTTCCTTAAAACCTTGCTACCTCAAGTGGGAATTATGGATCAGCAGATGGGCTAATCTGAACAATGGAGGATGAAATGCCTTGATGAAGGCACATTTATTTTTTTTTTAATCAGATCATTTAAGAGTTATTTTGTAGTGTTCACTTTTATTTGTGGGTAATGAGATTATACTAAAATGTTGTGGTATAGGAAAGGAAGCCATCTTGCTATAATCATGTACTAAAAAGCCCTAAAAATTTCAAAAGCACTGGATGTAAGACAAATTTGCTAAATAATGTTCACAGGAAAATAAGCAAAAAATAAAAAATAAAAAATAGATCTTACTATACCTTCAAACCTGTCCCAATTATAAAGGACTTCCAACTTCCATTTAAAAAAATTGTATTGGGGCACCTGGGTGTCTCAGTGGGTTAAAGCTTCTGCCTTCAGCTCAGGTCATGATCTCAGGGTCCTGGGGATCTAGCCCCACATTGGGCTGTCTGCTCAGCAGGAAGCCTGCTTTCCCCCTCTCTCTGCCTGCCTCTCTGCCTGCTTGTGATCTCTGTCTGTCAAATTAAATAAATAAAATCTTTAAAAATGAAGTTAAATAAAAATTTAAAAATTGTATCAAGTTTTGATAGAATTATTTTGTGAAATTGAAAACAGCCATTTTTCAGTCTTAGAACTAGATTAATTTCAGTATCTGTTTTAGTCCCCAGACTCTTCATTATAAGAGAGATTTATTATATTAAATATAAGAGATATAATTTTTAAAGTGCTAAGAAAACGGTTAGGAATTATAGTAAGGATATCCTCTGAAGTTTGAACTTCAATTAATATCATAGCTCAAATATCCTTTTTCTATCTGCCTTTTCTGCCCTCCTGTTTACCTCCCATGCCAGCTATCTAATACACACATAAATAATAGAAGCGATAGAGAAAGACACATTTCCAAACATCATATTCTCAAAAAAAGCATAAAATGATGAGCAGTTAAAACTAGTAATTGAAAGTAAATAATCACTCAGTTATTTTCAATGAAAATAAGAAGTTAAGATACAAGTGCACTTAGAATGAGGACTTTTCCTAGAATGATTAACAACTGACAAGCCATGGCAAAGAAAAAAAAGAAAAGTCCTGGTTTAATAATATTTAGTAAATTTAAAAATCTGTTTATTAAGTGGTTGTTCTCTATTGATTATAGATTATATTGATCATAATGCCATGTGAGAGTATGTTGAAAAATGAAAAACACAGGGCATAACTGCTGTTTATCTAGAGCTCACTTTTTATTTAGAAGTGGGGGGCAGTAGTTGAAGGAATACAGATAATAAACAAGTAAAAAATAGATGAATATGATGATTTTGAATAGTGATATAAGTCATGAAGTAAGTAATAAGTCAAAGGCATGTGTGAAAAACTGACAAGGATGCTATTTTAATTTGGATGGTCAGGGAAGACCTGTTTGAAAAAGAAAATTGTTTGTGTTTTGTTTGCTAAACGAGGCTTCATCTCCCTGCCATCATCAAACTCACCTCCCCATCACTCTACAGAACTGAAGATTTACCAGGGAGAGACTCGGGAAAATGGTAATATCAAAATGTAGAGTACCCTATTTTACACCAAAAGGAAAATCTTGGAGGACTGAATGAATCAAGAACCCTTAAGCATACTCACTAGAGAAGGGTAAAGACAGGGATGCAGTTCAAAACAAACAAACAAGAAAAACCTATCTGAAAAAGGGCTAATGTCCAACATATATAAGGAACTCAATAGTACAAAAACAAATTAAAAATAGGCAGATGACTTGAATAGAAAAAAATTTTTCCCCAAAGAAGATATAGAAATAGCCAACAGGTACAAGGAAAGGTACTCAGTATCACTAATTATCACTAATTATTAAATGCAATTCAAAACCACAAAGAAAGGATACTACCTCTTAACCCTATTAGGATAGCTATTAAGAAAGACAAGAGTTGGGTATTCATCCTTTCTGATGGAGGCATAATACTCCATAGTGTATATGGACCACATCTTCCTTATCCATTCGTCCGTTGAAGGGCATCTTGGTTCTTTCCACAGTTTGGCGACCATGGCCATTGCTGCTATAAACATTGGGGTACAGATGGCCCTTCTTTTCACTACATCTGTATCTTTGGGGTAAATACCCAGTAGGGCAATTGCAGGGTCATAGGGAAGTTCTATTTTTAATTTCTTGAGGAATCTCCACACTGTTCTCCAAAGAGGCTGCACCAACTTGCATTCCCACCAACAGTGTAAGAGGGCTCCCCTTTCTCCACATCCCCTCCAACACACGTTGTTTCCTGTCTTGCTAATTTTGGCCATTCTAACTGGCGCAAGGTTATATCTCAATGTGGTTTTAATTTGAATCTCCCTGAGGGCTAGTGATGATGAACATTTTTTCCTGTGTCTGATAGCCATTTGTATGTCTTCATTGGAGAAGTGTCTGTTCATATCTTCTGCCCATTTTTTGATATGATTGTCTGTTTTGTGTGTGTTGAGTTTGAGGAGATAAGAAATGTTAGCAAGGATATACAGAAAAGGACACCTTTGCACCCTGTTGGTGGAGGTATAAGTTGGTAGAGCCATTGCATTGAAAGTATGGAGGTGACCCCCAAAATTAAAAATAGAATTGCCAGAGGCACCTGGGTGACTCAGTGGGCTGAAGCCTCTGCCTTCGGCTCAGGTCATGGTCCCAGGGTCCTGAGATCGAGCCCTGCATTGGGATCTCTGCTCAGCAGGGAGCCTGCTTCCTCCTCTCTCTCTGTCTACTTGTAAATCTGTCAAATAAATAAATAAACTCCTTAAAAAAAAAAAGAAATAGAATTGCCATATGATTTGTCAATCCCACTTCTGGGGTTTATGTACAAGGGAAATGAAATCAGTTTCTTGAAGAGATGTGTGAACTTCTATGATCATTACAGTGTTATTCATACTTGAGATCTGCTAAGAGAGGAAACATTAGGTGTTCGACACACACAGTAACTATGGGGTGATGGATGTCAATTAGCTTGACTGTGATAAGCATTTCACAATGGAAACATATTTCAAATTTCACATTTTAAATATACAGTTATATTAAAGGTATATATACAAATACTTTTTATTTGTCAATTTTACCTTAGTAAAGCTGGAAAAAATAGTAAGAAACCTCACAAAGAGAAAAGGACACTGAAGTTTCCAGAAACTAGCCCAGGGGATGAAAAGCATTAATTACTATGAATAAATGAATAAGCTTTGCATGTCTCATAGGAATTTCCAGTATGAACATCCTAAATTTATGCTAAATATTGAATATTTGATAAATACACTACACTGTATGTAACTTAAAGTCTTAGTGTATATTGTGGAAATATTTTATAACTCTGAGAAATGGGGAATACTAGTCAGATAAATTCCACATAACTAATAATTTTAGAGGCTTTATGATAAAAGAACTGGTTAAAGAAGCTACCCTTAACTTTACAGTAAGATTTTTGAAGTCAGGGACTATCTCTCATACCATTTCATATAAATACATATCTAACAGTGTTAGCATTTTTTTTTTTTAAAGATTTTATTTATTTACTTGACAGACAGAAATCACAAGAAGGCAGAGAAGCAGGCAGAGAGAGGAGGAAGCAGACTACCTGCGGAGCAGAGAGCCCGATGTGGGGCTTGATCCCAGGACCCGGGGATCACGACCTGAGCCAAAGGCAGAGGCTTTAACCCGCTGAGCCACTCAGGTGCCCCCAGTGTTAGCATTTTGAACAGTAATCAAAGATAATTAATGGGAAGTCTTTCAACTATGGGTTACAAGTTGATGCAAGAATGGAAGGCTATAGGCTTCATGAAGGCAGGGACCAAGTTAAATTATTACCTTAGGACATGGAAAATGGCAGATATACAAAAGTGAGTACTGAATTAATTATTTGGTGTTTTTAGCCTACTGCAGAGAACTTAAGAGACCTGCTAGTTAACATACCTAAAAAAATTGGCTCTGTAGTATTTTAATAAAACTTGATTTGTTAACAACTAAAGCACTAAACCAGAGACTGGGAATTACAAGCAAGAAATTCCAAAATATGGATGAATATTGTCATTAGTTAGTTTTACCTGCTCCTAGATTCTTAAGTCCCTAAGTTAAGGGTCCAGTGATTAAGCCTAACACCGAGAGAGCAGGGAAGAATATTCCTCCTATGCCAAGGAGAAGAGATTGGTGGCTATTTCTTGACTATTAATCTCATTTCTTTAGCATAATGCCCATGTGAATCTTCATCTGTCTATTTAGGTTCTTTTCCAAATGTTCCCACACCTCCTCTAGCAACCATTGGTTCTTTATATATATATATCTATTTAGAGAGATATATAGATATATAGATATGATTCTGCTTTTTGTTTCTTTTTCCTTTTTTAGATTCCATACATAAGTGAAATTATGTGGTATTTGCATTTTTCTGTATGACTTATTTCACTTAGCATTAAAACCCTATAGGTTCCATCCATGTTGTCACAAATAGCAACATCCTACACGTCTATCAACATATGTGTGGGTAGCTTCCATATCTTGGCTATTATAAATAATGTTTCAATAAACATAAGGGTGCATATATCTTTTTTGATTAGTGTTTTTGTTTTCTTCGGGTAAATGCTAGTAGTGGAAATAATGGGTCATATGGTAGCTCTTTTTTACTTTTTTTTTTTTTTAAAGGTACTCCATACCACTTTCCGTGGTATCTATACCTACTTACATTCCCACCAACACTGTGCAAAGATTCTTTTTTCTTCACATCCTTCCCATCACTTGTTATTTCTTGGCTTTTTGATTCTTGCCATTCTGATGGCTATGAGTTGATATCTCATTGTGGATTTGATTTGCATTTCCCTGATGATTAGTGATGTCGAGCATCTTTTCATGTGTCTGTTGGCCATCTGTATGCCTTTGGAAAAATTCTTTATATCTTTCAGACATCAGCTCTTTATCAGGTGTATCATTTGCAAATATCCTCTCCCATTCAGTAGGTTGCCTTTCTGTTTTGTTGATGGTTTCTTTAGTTGCACAGAAGTTTTTAGTCTGAGGTACTCTCAATTGTGTTTATTTTTGCTTTTGTCATCCTTGTTCAAGGAGACAGATACTCCCAAATATTGCTAAGACCAGTGTCCAACAGTATAGTGCTTATATTTTCTCCTAGGAGTTTTATGGCTTCAGGTCTTATATTTAAGTCTTTAATCCATTTGAGTTTATTTTAGTATATGGTGTAAGAACATTGTCCAGTTTCATTCTTTTGCATGTAGCTATCTAGTTTTCCTAATAGTATTTATTAAAGATATGATCTCTTTGCTCATTATATGTTGTTATGTTTCTTGCCTCCTTTGTCATAAATTAATTGGCATATAAGTGTAAATTTATTTCTGGGCTCTTTATTCCACAGATCTGTGTCTATTTTTGTATCAGTATCATACTATTTTGATTACTATAACTTTGTAGTATAGTTTGAAATCTGTGATTATAATACCTCCAGCTTTGTTCTTTGTCAAGGTTACTTTAGTATTTGGGATCTTCTATGGTTCCATACAAATTTCAGAAGTATGAAAAATACTATTGGTATTTTGATAGGGACTGCATCAAATCTGTAGATAGTTTTGGGTAGTATGGATATTTGTAGAATATTTTTTCAAATCTTGAGCATAACATATCTTTCCTTTTTTTGTGTGTTATCTTCAATTTCTTTCACCATTGTCATATAATTTTTAGAATATAAGTCTTTCACTCCCATAGTTAAATATATCCCTGGGTAGTTTATTCTTTTTGACACAATTGTAAAAGAGAGTGCTTTCTTAATTTCTCTTTCTGCTACTTTGTTGTTAGTGTATAGAAACACAACAGATTCCTGTATGGTAATTCTGTATCCTACAACTTTAGTGAATTTATTAGTTCTAATAGTTTTTCAGTGGAGTCTTTCAGGTTTTCTATATTAAGTGTCATATCATCTGCAAGTAGTGATAGTTTTACTTCTTACCAATTTGGATGTCTTTCATTTCTTTTACTTGCCTGATTATTGTGGCTGGACCTTTCAGTACCATGTTGAACTAAAGTGACAAGAGTGGACATCCCTGTCTTGTTCTTAATCTTAAAGAAAAAACTTTAGGCTTTTTGCCTTTGGGTATGTTAGTTGTTGGTTTGTCATATGTGGCAAACGCTGAGGCATGTTCCCTCTAAACACAATTTGTTGAGAGTATTTTAATCAAAATAGGTGTTGAATTTTGTCAAGTGCTTCTTCTGTATCTATTGCGATGATTATATGATTTCTACTATTCATTTTGTTGTATGATGTATCATGTAGGTTGACTCCAAATAGTGAATCATCCTTTATCCCTGGAATAAACCAACTTGATTGTGGTGAATTATTCTTTTAATGTATTGGTGAATTTGGTTTGCTAATATTTTGTCAAAAATTCACACATCTATGTTTATCAGGAATATGGGCCTGTAATTTCTTGCCTTCTTTCTTTCCTCCTTCCCTCCCCTCCTTCCTTCCTACCTTCCTTCCTTCCTCCCCACACTAGAGGAAGTGGTTTTTATTGATGAGTTATCTCAAGAAACCAAAAGGGCAATGTACCCTTTTTCAGCACACCCCTTCCCTCCCGGGGGTCTCTCTGGATCCCTCTGTGGATCTCACAGTATTCCACCTAGGGAAGGGATTTAAATTGCCTTTTGACTTTCCAAAGCCCCAGTCTTTCCTCTCCTAGGTATAGCTTTGAAATTCAGTAGCACCAGTGTGGTGGTGTTTTCAGGCAATGCCTGCTGTGGCTACTCAGTAACAATTATGGGAGGGATATGGGGGAAGTATTTATATTAAAAGAATGATGCACAGAAAACAGAAATGTAACCCATCAAATGTCTCTCTGTCCTACCTCAGTGGCTTGATCTTTTACTGGTTACATTTCTCTTTATGCTAAATCATGCCCTTCTGTATTCAATCAGGGATTTTCATTACCCCAGAGCCATGAGGTGAGCTAGTTCAAGCTTGGGCACATTTCTGGCCCACAATGGCTTAAAATGATCAGTGGGGTATATTTTGCCACCCCTGTACATCTCTCTTGTTTTCCCATCTATCTCAGGGACTGAAATTTCTGAATGGATATATGGTATGAATGTCAAATTTGATGTGAAGCTCATATTTGGGGCTATCAGTGTAGCAGCATTTTCCAAACACCAAGTCCCTTCTTTGTTGTACTCCAACCCAAACCAAACATTGTTTACATTCTTACTATTATCTACATACCAAATAAAAGACTGATAGTCCTCTTTGAGTTGCTGTACCCACAACTCCCAATCTTAGATCCAGTGTTAGTCTTCAGAATTGGGATAGTTGGCATGACACACCAGGTGATTTCATGTATTATCTTGGACCAAGGTTCTAATTTTCTCTTTGTGTGTGTCTTTGTCTGGATTTGGTATCAAAGTAATGCTGTGCTCATAGAATGAATTTGGAAGCACTCCTTCCTCTTCATTAAAAAAAAAAAAATAGTTTAAGAAGGATAGAAAAAAAAAAAAAAAAAAGAAGGATAGATATTCTTCTTTACATATTTGGTAGAATTCACCAGTGAAGCCATCTTGTTCTGAACCTTGGGTGTTTGAATTTTGATTCAATTTCATTACTAATATTCAGGCTGTTTTTTTATATTTCTTTCTGATTCAGTCTTAGAAGATTCTATGTTTCTAGGAATTTATTCAATTCTAAATTGTCCAATTTAGTGGCATAAAATTTTTTGGAGTAGCCTCTTATAATCCTTTGTGGTGTCAGTTATAACTTCTCCTTTTTCACTTTTTGTTTTATTTGAGTCCTCTTTTATTTCTTAATTAGCTTGGATCAATGTTTATCAATTTTGTTCATCTTTCAAATATCTGGACTTGGGTTTCATTAATCTTTTCTCTTGATTTTTAGCCTATATTTTATTTACTTATGCTCTGATCTTTATGTCCATCTTCCTGTTACCTTTAAGCTTTGTTCTCTTTCTACTTCCTTTGGTTGTGAGGTTAGATTATTTACTTATTTGAGATTTTTCTTTTCTCTTGATGTAGGCCTGAATCACTATGAACTTCCCTCCTAGAATTTCTTTTGCTGTGTTCCAAAAATTTTTGAGCCATTGTGTTTCTGTTTTCATTTTTCACAAGGTCTTTTTTTTTTTAAATTTACTCTTTGACATGTTTGTTGACTTGTTTGTTGAGTAGCATGTTGTTTTGCTTGCTTTTTTTAAAAATTTTCCCCCTTAAAGTAGATTTCTAGTTTTATAATGTTGCAATAGGAAAATATGCTTGATATGATTTTAATCCTCTTAAATTTATTGGGACTTGACTTGTGGCCTAATATGATCTATTTTAGAGAATGATCCATATGCACTTGGAACGAATGTGTATTCTCCTGTTTTGGCATGGAATATTCCGTATTTATCAGTTAAGTCTATCTGGTCTAATGTATTGTTCAAAATCATTGCTGTCTTATTGCTTTTCTGTGGGATGATCTAGCCATTGATATAAAGGGGTGAAGTCCCCTACCATTATTACAGTCAATATCTCCCTTTATGTCTGTTATGACTGTTAATATATTTTTATATATACAGAAAATACATATTATAATATGTAACATGTATTTATATTTTTTATAAATTATAAATTACAATCATATATATTTATAATTTATATTTATGTATATGTATACACACGTATTTAGGTATCTCTATGTTGGGTACATAGATACTGACAATTGTTATATCCTTCTTTGCATTCTGCCCTTCATCATTATATAATGCCCTTCTTGTTTTTCTTGTTAGTATTTGTTTTTGTTTTTGTTTTTAAGATTTTATTTATTTGAGAGAGAACACGAGAGAGAGCGAGAAAGAGGACGAGCAGCGGGGAAGACAGGGGGAAAGGGCAGAGGGAGAGAGAGAAGCAGAATTCCTGTTGAGCAGGGAGCCCAATGCAGGGGTCCATCCCAGGACCCTGAGATCACAACCTAAGCCAAAGGGAGACAGGTACCCAACGGATTGAGCCACCTAGGTGTCCCTGTAAGTCTTTGTTTTGTAATCTATTTTATCTGATATAAATATTGCTACTTTGTTTTGGTTTTCTTCCATTCACATGGGATTTTTTTTTTCCATTCCTCCACTTTTTGCCTATAAGGGTTGTTAGGTCAAAATTGAGTCTTTTGTAGTCAGCATAAGATGGGTCTTGGGTGTGTGTGTGTGTGTGTGTGTGTGTGTGTGTGTGTTTAATCAATTCAGTCACTATGTCATTCGACTGAAGCATTTAGTCCATTTACATTCAAAGTAAATATTGATAGGTTTGTACTTAATGTCATTTTGATGATTGTTTTTTAGATTTTGTCATTCTCTGTTCTTTTCTTTATCCCTTTCTCTTTTCCCTTGTGACTTAATGACTTTCTTTATTATGCTTGATTCCTCTCTATTTTCTTTTTTATATCTGTTACAGGTTTTTCCTCTTGTGATTACCATGAGGTTTATATATAACATCATATGTATAGATATGAAAAAAACAACAAAATCTTAGCAATTTTTATTTATAAGGCTGCATATATTATTTATCTTCTTGTTTGAATTATTTATATTGTATATACACTTTATGCTTAAACATCTATTTTGGGTGGTAAATTTAAAATGAAAAACATTGGCAATATAGGTATTTGAGTTTCACATCTTCATTTTCCCCAAACTGTTGTCAATATTTTGCTCAACTAGTAACTGAAGAAATGATAAAGTTTCTTTTTTTTTTAAAGATTTTATTTATTTATTTGACAGAGATTACAAGTAGGCCGAGAGGCAGGCAGAGAGAGAGGAAGGGAAGCAGGCTTCCTGCTGAGCAGAGAACCAGATGCAGGGCGCGATCCCAGGACCCTGGGATCATGACCTGAGCCAAAGGCAGAGGCTTTAACCCACTGAGCCACCCAGGTGCCCCGAAATGATAAAGTCTCTTAAACAAGAATGTTTAAAATAAAAATCCATGAAAAATGGAATTGCTACTTTTCTTTATAATACTATCTCATGCTATCTCATGGTGAAATAATTATAACAAGTTATGGAGAATTTTTGTTTTGTTTTGTTTTTGCTTTAAGATTTTATTTATTTATTTGACAGAGCAAGAGATACAAGCAGGCAGAGCAGTAGAGGAGAGGGAGAAGCAGGCTCCCCACTGAGCAGGGAGTCCGAAGCGGGGTTCCATCCCAGGACCCTGGGATCATGACCTGAGCCAAAGGCAGTCACTTAACCAACTGAGCCACCGAGGTGCCCTGTTATGGAGAAATTTTGAACAAATTATGTTCAGTTAGTTCCACAGGCTATTGTCTATATCAACCTTCACCTCTGAATAATGCTGGCATAGAGATTTTGATCTGGAGGTATAGACTGTGAATTTCCCCCCTTTCATGGTGAATTGCCACCAAGATATGAGATTAGAGTTTTACTCCACCCATTATATGATATACTATTTTAGCAGTGTCTATAAAATACCAATAAAGATAAGTCTCAATAGTATGCCAAGATAAATAAAAAGCTTAAAAGCTCCTTAATAGCTTTTAAGGAGAGAGAGATTTCATCAAAGCCCTGAGACTTACATGTTTGCTATGAAATTGAACAGAAGGTAGTCTTAGACCATTTAATACATATCCTAGGCAAATTGCTTAATCCCTCCAAGCCTGAGTTCCCCTCATATATAAAATGGACAGTAATAAACTAACAGTGCTATCATAAGGATTAAATGACTAATCCATAAAAACTCTTTGATAATGCCTGACACATAGTAGGTATTTCATAAACATTTTTTTAATGAATTCCTGAATGTATATGGCAGATGCTGTTATCTTAATTTTACAAGTTAGGAAGTTGAGGCTCAAAGAGTTTAAGAAAATTAAGAAATTAGCAAATATCTCAGAATTCATGAGTGACAGAGCTGTGTTTGTACCCAAGGCCATCTGACTCAAAGCCCGTAACATAACACCTTCCCCTATTGCTTTGGGTTTTAGAAAATCTCAAGTAGTGTGATGCAGATCTCCCTATGCCATTTCTGTAATAAAAAAATATTCATCTCTATCTCCCTCATTTTCCATATCTAAATGCATTGTACCAATGTAATAACTTTGTTTTTAGTAAAGTAATTGAGCAACATCTATGTGACAGACAGCATATGAAGCACTGCATAAGATATGACAAGAAAGTAAACAATATCTCTTTATAATTAAGTGCATGTTCTGTACATATATGTAATTTTTCTTTCCTATGGATTTGTAAGTATTAGAATTTTTCCTCAAGAATTTTCAAAGAGGATTTGAAAGAATAAAAAAATCTAAGATAGCAAAGCAATGCAATCCCTCCCCAATTGATAATCAAAAACCTTCTAGCAAAGCAAAAATGAAAACCGGGGCATGGGGGGCACAAAAAACAAAACTTTTATAATAATAAACTTAGGGAAGGTTTTGGTATGAGGCATGAAACCAAGTTATGAACAATACAAGAACAAATGCAAAAGTGTGTATACTGTATATAATGGTGTTCTTACTAATTTAAGTAATTTAATACAATTTTTAACTATTTTTAACAGTTCTAAGCTCAGATATTTCTCATTCTATTTTTATAGAAGGCATTAAATAACCTAAATATAATATATTATATTATATATTATAATATATTTAATATATAAAATATTGTATATTTTATAATATTTTATTCAGCATGTAAATATCTTCCTTTAATACCTAAAAACTCGTTAAAAATATTCCATATTTACACAAATCCAGGAGCCATACGAACAGAACAAAAACTTGTAAAGGATTTTTTTTTTTTTTTAGACATTGAGATCCTTTGGATTTTAACCAGTTGAAGCAACAGAAGGGGAGAGAGAACTCTAAGACAGATACTGTCTCTGCCTTGGGAAGTTTGCAGTCTCTATTAGGGACAACAGATATTGCACAGTAACTAGAAGTGTACAACAGAAATGAGGATGAGCTTACACATACGCATGACAAATACACTCAATCTTTTCTAAGGCAAGAATGCTTCAAAAAATACAGAAGAATGAGTAGAAATGAACTAGGAAATTGCTACATTAAAAAATGGGAGAAAGTATGTGTGATATGGAGAAAGCTGCTCTGGATAAATTGAAAACAATCCGGGCATGTTTCTACTGATGGGAAAGAACAAAATATATATGAGGAAGTTAAAGGAGTCTCCTGTGGTTAGCAAGTAATGACTGAGGAGGAAACGAGACTAGAGAAATGAGCAGGGATTATTATGAAATCAAAGGAGCTAATAATGTGTTCAATAGTATATGACAATAATGGTGAATGTTCAGCCATGTTTATGTTGTTATATTTATTATTTATTCTGCCATTCACTTAAAATTTCATGTCTCATTCACAATATAAATATATAAATAATTCATGATTATAAAGAAAAATAATTTCCTCTGAGTTGGTTTTTATAGGGAGTTTAAAAAAAAAAAAGAGTTCATGCTGAAATAAGAGAGGCCTCTCAGGACTGCACCCACGGTTGTGACTTTCCAGCCAGTTTCTGTGCAGGCAAGAAAGTCAGACTTTCCTGTTGAAAAAGCTGAACCATTTCTTCCAATATGAAGTATTGTTTCCAAACCTTATTCAACAGCCTTGACTCTGAGAAACAAAGTTTGTTTTACATTAATTTCTTTTCACTGAGAAAAGACAATAAACATATGAACATGTTACATGATCAAAACTATTTTCAAATATTGATGATGTATTTTATAGTTGTTTTTTTTTTTTTCTGGATAACAACAACAAAAAAAGTACTCTTTAAAGGACATATGTATGTGTTGTATTCAGATCTCAGCGAGGTGATTGCCAAGAGTCATACCTCTGCACAACAAAAAGTACTCTTTAAAGGACATATGTATGTGTTGTATTCAGATCTCAGCGAGGTGATTGCCAAGAGTCATACCTCTGCACAACAAAAAAAGTACTCTTTAAAGGACATATGTATGTGTTGTATTCAGATCTCAGCGAGGTGATTGCCAAGAGTCATACCTCTGCAGGGAAGAACAATAATTGGAGTTGGTTAGGTATATGAATCCCATGTTTCCTAAATGAAGAATTGGAAAGTCATGCCAACAAAAATAAAAAGCAGAAAAATAATCACCATGTCTTTAGTAGAGAAGGAATGACCTGGAGAATATTGGAAGCAATCTTGGTTTGTGAAGCAATGACTGGGAAAAGAGAGAGAAAGTATAGATTTTCATTAAAACATTTTAAAAAATCTTTGGATATCTATTTATATACTTAATATCTGCCTATTTATTTGTAATAGAAATCTCAGAGCCACACAGTTTCCTCCTGATGGCTGGGTTTTAATTTTGCACACAAATATCTGGCAGACTTGTTTAGAAAATCCATTGGTATTCAGAAATAGAAGGACTCATCCTTAGGCTTATCTGGAAAGCAAAATTAGTGACTTGTACCAAGTTGAGATGAATGTGGAGACCCTGAACTGCCTTTAAGTCATAGGGCAGGTGGAGGGAAGACTGGAATTCATGAGCACAGCAGGGATCCATGGGCAACCTTGGCTCTGCTGAAGAGCCTCACTTACTCATAGTGATTATTTCTTCCTTACTTATAATAGAAGTAATTGATGGTATGGTTTTGTAACACATTTTTAAATGCCATATATTTAGGATTTTATTATTATTTTACCTAGATATATAGGTATTAAGTTCCACAAATTAAGTGAGAAGGGTAAGAACTGCAATTTTCCTGAGCCTCATGGGAAACCACAATATAATGAAGGAAGCCTGGAGATGTAAATTTGGG
The DNA here is from genome assembly GCF_009829155.1 of Mustela erminea. NCBI lineage: Eukaryota > Metazoa > Chordata > Mammalia > Carnivora > Mustelidae > Mustela > Mustela erminea. The sequence goes on from NC_045627.1 coordinate 71,439,205, forward strand.
TCAAGTGGTAATTAATTAAAGCATGCATGTATGTATGTCTCAATTTAAAGGAGCTCATCCTCTAAAAGTCTATTCTGAAATTAAAAAAAAAAAAACTAGGAGAGCTACATAATTTTTAAAGTATTAAAAAATACTTTAGTAACTGAGTATTTTTAAATCCTTTAGCCTTTTGGTGTAGGGACTTCTTAGTAGTAATCATAAAATTAATCACCAGAACCACACTATGAAGTAGATAACTTGAAACTCATTTTACAATGTCACAAATCTGAGCCTGAGAGAATTTAGAAATCATGCTTCTGTTCACTAATCTGATAGGAAGTGGATTTTCTTCTGGATCAAACCCTTAAGCTTCTCATCAGGACTTGGGGGGAGGGGAGCATTGTAAGTCAAGTACACAGGGTGTGAAATTTTAAAATTTAAAGAGACACTCGTTCTCAAGGTCTTGCATGTTCCAACCCTACACTAACATGATTCTAAGAATAAATTCCCCCTTAAATTTTTCATCAGTCCTGCTCTCCCTAAATCTACTGGAAGTGAGGAGACTTCTCATCCCCATAATTACACAAAAGATGTTGGGAATCTTCTGTATTCAAACAATTTTAAGGGTGTGATTCAGTACAGATTTCTAACCAATGTGCCCACCTCCACTCAACCTCTCCAATCCATTTTCCACAAACCTGTCCCAGAATATTTTTGAAAAGTCCTATCGTATCATATCTCTTTCTGCTTACAGATTTTTCAGTATCTTCTCATTTGAGTTAAGAATGAGCCTAAAATCCTTCATATGGATATCAAATTTCTGCTTATTTTTTTTTATCAACACCAGTGTAAAGTAATCATTACTAATGTAATGAACTCCTACAGACCTCAGGGCCTTTGCCTTAGCTGTTCTTCCTGTAATTCTTCCACTTCTTTTCACACTCCACCAAGACTCATCATTGAAGTCTTAGAATCCAGTTCTTTTTCTTAGAGATGTCTTCTCTTTTTTAAAAAAATAGCTTTATTGAGATATAATTCACATGAGATACAGCTCACCTACTTAATATATAATTCAATGATTTTTAGTATATTCACATGTGTGTGCAATGCCTATATTCCCACATCCACCCCCAGCCTTAAACAACCACTAATCTTTTTGTCTCTACAAATTTCCCTATTACGGAATTTCATATCAATAGAAACATACAATATATGGGCTTTGTAGCCAACTTATTTTATTAACATAATGTTTTCAAGGTTCACTGGTGTTGTGGTATATGTATTTTATTTTTATAAATGTATCATAGTCCATTGTGTTAATACAGCATGTTTTGTTTGCCCATCTGCCTATCAATCAACATTTGGGATGTTTCCATCTTTTGTCTCCTATGAGACATGCTGCCATAGTCATGTATAAGATTTTGCCCAGGCATGTGTTTTCTTTTCTCTTGGATATATACCTAGAAGTTAAATTGGCCATTTGTATATGTTCCTTGGAGAAATATCTCCTCACATCTTTTGCCCATTCTTAATGTAGTTATCTTTTTATTATGTTGGTGTAAGTGTTCCTTACATATTCCAGATATAAGTCCCTTATCAGAGATGTGGTTTGCAAACATTCTCTCTCATTTTATGGGTTGTGTTTCTACTTTCTTTGTACCCTTTGAAATTCAACATTTTTAAAATTTTGATTAAGATCAATTTATCTATTATTTTCTTTGTGTTTTGGGGGGACATAACTAATTCTTTGCCAAATTAAAAGTCAGAAATTTAAAAAGCACCTACTTTATACTATACAGGGAAATTGTTATATGGAACAGTAGGTTTTTTTTTTTTTTTTAAAGATTTTATTTATTTGTCAGAGAGAGTGAGCGAGAGCGAGCACAGGCAGACAGAGTGGAAGGCAGAGTCAGAGGGAGAAGCAGTCTCCCTGCGGAGCAAGGAGCCTGATGTGGGACTCAATCCCAGGACGCTGGGATCATGACCTGAGCCGAAGGCAGCTGCTTAACCAACTGAGCCACCCAGGCGTCCCTCGAACAGTAGGTTTTTAACACAGTTGAAACTTGCTTATTTTGTAAGGATGCTGGGAAATGGATAAAGCAAATTGTATTTTATTTGATAAAAATGTTGTGACCAGAGGTTCATAAAAACATAAACCTGTATTTCTTCTAGGAGGTATAGTTTAACATTTAATTTGATGTTCATCATGACTTTAGAGAACATAATAACTTATTATCTGCCACATTCCAACCTCCATTATTTCTGGTGAGAAGTCATCTGTTAATCTTATTGAAGTTCCATTGTAAATGATGAGTTATTTTTCACTTGCTACTTTCAAGATTTTCTCTTTGTATTTGACTGTGAGCATTTTTACTATAAGTTATCTGTTTGTATATCCCTTTGTGGGTATCTTTTTTGGAGTTTTTTTTGAGATTCCTGAACATATAGGTAATTCTTTATAAAATTATTCTTATTTGGGTAGTTTACTACCATTATTACTTTAAAAATTATTTTTAACAATCCTTTATCTCTCCTTTCCTTCTGCTCCCATTATATACATATGAGTGTTCTTGGTGGTGTCTCTGAGGCACACTCTTATTTCTTCATTGTTTTTTCTCTTTGTTCTTTGGTGTGAATAACCTCTATCAGTCCACCTTCAACTTCACTAATTATTCAGCCAATTCAAATCCACTTCTGTGCCCTTCTAGTGACATTTTTAAAATTTCAGTTATTTTATAATGCCCAACTCAATTTCTTGTTGATTACTGTATTATTTCAACTGTTTCTTAGAATATAAATTTCTCTACAAATGAATCTGATCAGATTGTATCTCTTTTGAAGGAATTGTTTCTGAGATCCATGTCATTTATTCTTTCACCAGGAGGCCTCTTTTCAGCTGTCTTATTTCCCAGTTCTCTCTTGCAGAGTAGCTGGCCTACCATCTAAATTGTATCTTCATGAGATCCATACCTTTCACTGCAACCTCCCTGTTCCTAAAAGCCCTCTTAGGTTGAATTTCTCCTAACTTCTACTAATCTTTTCCAAAAAGAACTGATTTCATTTGCAAAAGAGCTATCTTTTTTGCTACCTCTTCCTTGTTCTCAGTTACCTCCACTTTAGTAACTGAGAACTCAGCAGGAAGGCAGTCAAAAGCCTGAGGTCTTTTAGCTTGCCTCTCTGGCATGGATCTACTACCTATAAACCAGGAGGCAATGGTTAAAGGGGCCCCAGAATTTTCAAATTACCATACCCAGGGAAGAATCACCAGTTCATTAGTGGGAAGGGAATGAAGAAGGGATCTCCCACATCTTAAATGTACTCACTCATAATTTAGCCTCATTAGTAGGTCGTTGTGATAGGATAATAAATGCTGAAGTCTTTTTCCTCCTGGGAAGAAAACTCGGACTTGGAGCTGTAGGGGATAGGGTATTCTATATTCTTGCCTCCAGTGGTCTGGAGTGGTCTCTGCATTCCCAAGCTAAAAGTGCGGTGAGGAGAGAGTAATCTGTTCAAATATCATAGACTCTTTCCTTTCCTACTGAGTTTTCATAGAGTTCCTTAAATAAATATTTCTTCATGTGTTCTTTGCTTTCAGTATCAGTGGCTTAAAAATTATTTTTTTCTCTCCAGTATAATTTACATCAGTGTATATTAGTTTTAACAATATAGTGATTCTACAATGCTGTACATTTACTTAGTGTTCATTACAAGTATACTCTTAATGTCTTTCAACTATTTCACCCATCACTCCATCCACCTCCCTTCTGATTTCTCCAAGGAACTAACAGCAGCTTTTTCTCTAAAAATTGTTTTTTGGGGCGCCTGGGTGGCTCAGTGGGTTAAGCCGCTGCCTTCGGCTCAGGTCATGATCTCAGGTTCCTGGGATCGAGTCCCGCATCGGGCTCTCTGCTCAGCAGGGAGCCTGCTTCCCTCTCTCTCTCTCTGCCTGCCTCTCTGCCTCCTTGTGATCTCTGTCTGTCAAATAAATAAATAAATAAAATCTTAAAAAAATAAATAAATAAAAATTGTTTTTTGGTTTTTGTTTTGTTTGGGTTTGGTTTGGTTTGGTTTGTCTCCTATTTGCATTATTTGGTTTTGTTTCTTAAACTTCACATATGAGTGGAATCATATGGTATTGGTCTTTTTCTGACCTATTTCACTTAGCATTTACTCTCAAGAACCATCTGTGTGAAACAGCAACTGGCAAGATTTCAGTCTTTTTTAAGGCTGAGTCATATCCCAGAGTGTGTGTATGTTGTGTGTTCATTTTCTTTGAGCAAATACACAGTAGTGGAATTACTGGATCATGTGGCATTACTATTCTTCGCAATATTTTCAGAAACCTTCATATTTTTTACCACAGTGGCTGCACTGATTTACAATCCCACCAACAGTGTATGAGAGTTCCTTTTTCCTCTGCATCATCACCAAACTTGTTATTGTTTGTATTTTTCACTGTAGCCATTCTAACAGGCATAGGGTAACATCTCATTGTAGTTTTTATTTGCATTTCCCTGGTGTTGATGATATTGAGCATCTTTTCATGTGTCTGTTAGCCATCTTATGACTTCTTTGGAGAAACTTCTGTTCATTTCTTCTGCCCATTTTTAATTAAATCATTTGTGGTGTTTTAGTGTTGAATTATGTAAGTCCTTCATATATTTTGGATAATAATCCTTTGTAAGTCGTTTGCAAATAACCTCCCCTATTCAATAGGTTGTCTTTTAGGTTTTTTTTTTTTTTTTCAATTGTTACCCTTGCTATGCAGAAGATTTTTTCTTTTGATGTAGTCCCAATAATTTATTTTTGTGTCTATTCTTTTTGCCTTGGGAGATATATCCAGAAAAGATATTGCTACCATTAATGTCAGAGACATCACTGCTTGTGTTCTCTTTTAGGATTTTTATGGTTTTAGGTCTTAAGTTTGGGTCCTTAATCCAATTTGAATTTATTTTTGTGTATAGTGTAAGAAAGTGGTCCAGTTTCATTTTTTTTGCATGTAGCTGTCCCGTTTTCTCAACACCATTTGTTGAAGAGATTGTCTTTATCCCATTGCATCTTCTTCACTGCTTTGTCAAAGATTGATTGACCATAAAATCATGGGTTTATATTTGGTCTCTCTATTCTGTTCTATTGATTTTTGTGTCTGTACCATACTATTTTGATTACTACAGCTTGGTACAACATCTTGAAACCTGGGATTGTCATATTTCTAGTTTTGTTCTTCCTTTTCAAGATTGCTTTGGCTATTCACAGTTTGTTATGGTTCCATAAAAATTTTAGGATTATTCTAGTTCTGTGAAAATGCTGTAGTATTTTGATGGGGATTACATTAAATATATATATTGCTTTTAGTGGTATGGACATTGTAACATTATTTGTTCTTCAAATCCATGAGCATAGAATACCTTTCCATTTTTTGGTATCATCTCCAACTTTTTTTTCAGTGTTTTATAATTTTCAGAGTACAAATCTTTCTCCTCCTTGGTTAAGTTTATTCCTAGGTATTTTATTTTTGGTGCAACTGTAAATGTGATTACTTTCTTAATTTCTCTTTTTGCTACTTATTAGTAGATAAAAATATAACCAATTTCTGTATATTGATTTGTATCCTGTGATCATATTATTTATTGATCAGTTTTAGAAGTTTATTGTTGTTTTCTTTAGGGTTTTCTATATATATAGCATCATGTCATCTGCAAAGAGCAGTGCAGATGACTTTTATTTCCTTTTATTGTCCTTATGCTATGGCTAGAACTTCCAGTACTATGTTGAATAAAAGTGGTGAGAGTGGACATCCTTGTCTTATTACTGTCCTTAGGGGAAAAGCTCTTAGTTTTTCCCCATTGAGGATGATGTTTTCTGTGGATTTTTCATATATGGCCTTTATTATGTTGAAGTATGTTCCTCTAAGCTTCCTGTGTTGAAAGTTTTATCATGAATTGATGTTGTATTTTGTCAAGTGCTTATTTATGTATCTATTAAAATGATCATATGATTCTTATCTTTCCTCTTATTGATGTGATGTATCAGGTTGATTGCTTTGTGAGTATGGAACTACCCTTGCAACCTAGGAATAAATCCCACTAGATTGTGGTAAATGTTTTTGTTTTGTTTTTGTTTTGTTTAATGTATGGTTAGTTTCTGTTTGTAGCATTTTGTTGATGATTTTTGCATCTATGTTCATCAGAGATTGGCCTGTGATTCTCTTTATGTGGTATCTTTATCTGGTTTTGAAATCAGGATAATACTGGCCTCATAGAGTGAATTCGGAAGCATTCCCTCCTCTTCTATTTTTCAAAATAGTTTAAGAAGAATATTAACTCTTCTTCAAATGTTTGGTAGAATTCACCTGTGAATCCATCTGATCATGGACTTTTGTTTGTTGGGAGTTTTTAGACAATTGATTCAATTTTATTACTGGTAATCAGTTGGTTCAAATTTCATATTTCTTCCTGTTTCAGTTTTGGGATGTTGTATGTTTCTTGGAATGTATCCATTTCTTCTATTTTGTTGACATTTAATTTTTCATAATATTCTCTTATAATCCTTTGTATTTCTGTGATATTGGTTGCTTTTTCTTCTTGATTTGTGATTGTATTGATTTGAGCTCTCTCTTTTGATGAGTCTGTTTAATTTTTTTTTTAATCTTTTCAAAGAATCACGTTCTGGTTTTATTGATTTTTTTTTAAGTTTCTACTTTGTTTATTTCTGCTCTCATCTTTATTATTCCCTTCCCCTTCCTTATATTAGTTTGAGGTTTTATTTGTTCTTCATTTTCTACCTCCTTTAGGTGTAAGTTCACATTATTTGCCATTTTCTTTTTATGAGAAACCTGTATTGCTATAAACTTTCCTTTTAGAACATCTTTTGCTGCATCTGAAAGATTTTGGACCATTGTATTTTCATTTTTGTTTGTCTCCATGCATTTTTTGATTACTTCTTTGATTTCATGGTTTACCCATTAATTGTTTAGCAGCATGATGTTCAACCTCTATGTATCTGTACTCTTTCTAATTTTTTTCTTGTGGTTATTTCTAGTTTTATAGCATTGTGCTTGGGAAATACGCATGGTATAACTTTAATCTTTTCAAATTTGTTGAGATGTGTTTATATCCTCCCTACTTTTATTGATTTACTGTTGATGACTTCCTTTATGATTGTTATTAACTCCTTATTTATTTGGGTGCTCCCATGTTGGGTGCATAAATATTTACAATTGTTATATCTTTTTGTTGCATTTTTCACTTTATATAGTATCCTTTTTTGTCTCTAATTACAGTCTTTGTTAAGTCAATTTTGTCTGATGTAAATATTGCTATCCCAGCTTTCTTTTCACTTAAATCCATCCATTCACTTTCAGTGTGCATGTGTCATTAGGTCTTAAATGAGTCTCTTGTAGGCAACATATAGATGGGTCTCTTTTATTCATTCTGTTACATGTCTTCTAATTATAGTATTTAGTCCATTTATATTCAAAGTAATTACTGATGAGTATGAACTTGTTGCAATTTTGTTATGAGTTTTATGTTTGTTTTTTCATCTTGCCTGTTCCTTTCTTTTACTCTTTTCTCTCATAGTTCTCTGGCTTACTAAAGTGATATACTCGAATTCCCTCTCTTTATTTCTTGCAGATGTATTACTGGTTTCAGATTTTTGGTTACCATTAAGTTTATATATAACATCTTACACATATACCAGCCTATATTAAAGTGATGGTTGCTTAAGTCTGAACTCATTCTTTACTCCTCCCCTACCCAGTGTTTTAAGTATATGATGCCGTACTTTACATGCTATTATTTTGTTAATCCCTTGACTGATTTTTATAGACTTAATTTTACTGCTTTTTGCTTCTTAGCTTTCTTACTCCTGCTTATGGTCTTTCCTCTCCAAATAATGTTCCCCTTTTAACATTTCTTATAGGGCTGGTCTAGTGGTGATTTCCTTTAATTTATGTTTGCCTGGGAAACTCTTTATCTCTTATATTCTGAATATCCTTGCTGCGTAGAGTATTCTTTGTTGTGGGTTTCTTTCTCTCGGCCTGTTGAATATATCATGCCACTGTCTTCTGGTCTGCAATGTTTCTGCTGAAAAATCAGCTCATAGCCTATGGGGTTTCCTTTTATTGTAATTGTTCTCCTTTATTATTGTTGCTTTAAAAATTCTCTTTTTACTGTTTTTTGCCATTTTAATTATTACGTGTCTTGGTGTGGACCTCCTTTGATTGATTCTTTTTTAAGGGGCTCTCTGTGCCTCCTGAATCTGGATTTCTGTTTCCTTCTCCAGATTTGGAACATTTTCATGTATTATTTCTTCAAATAAATTTTCTTCCCCAGTTTCCCTTTCTTCTCTTTTAGCATTCCTATAATGTGAATGTTAGTATACTTGATGGTGTCACTGAGTTCCCTAAGTTTATTTTCATTTATTATTATTTTTTTTTCTGTCTGTCCAGTTCAGTTTGATTGCTTTCCATTACTTGGTTATCCAGGTCACTGATCCATTCTTCTTCCTCCAGTCTACTATTTATTCCATCAAGTGTATTTTTAATTTCAGGTATTCTTCATCTCTCATATTTTGTTTTATTTTTTCTTTGTTGAGGATCTCACTAAAGTCCTCCACTCTTTTCTCTAGTCCAGCATCTTTATGACCATTACTCTAAATTCTCTATCAGGTGTATTACTTATCTCCATTTCCTTTAGCTTTCCTGTTCTTTCATTTTGGACATATTTCTCTGTCTCATTTTGTCTAACTTCCTGTGTTTGTTCCTATGTGGTAGGAAATTCAGCCATGTCTCCTGCTCTTGAAAGTAGTGGCCTTCTGAAGGGAACCTGTAGTCCCCTGTAATGCAATGACCTCTGTTCACCAGAACCTGGTGCTTCAAGAGTGTATTCTATGTATATTTTATGCACCCTATTCTTGTGGCCACTTTTACCTTCATGTCTTAAATAGCTCTCTTTGCTTGTTTTGGACAGGCTTTAGTCCCTATCTAATGTATTCCTATTCAGTTTTCTTCCTACATATTGTCATTATGGCATAATTATAGACGTTTATAATAATGTTTTAATGTTAGCCTTCTCAGTTAACCCTGTCTTCTTGAGGTTAGAAACTGTGTATTTTATTCCACAACTATATCACTATTGAATAGTACCTGCCTCCTCAAACACTTACTGAGTGAGTAGATGAACATAGTTAATAGGGTGACTAGACTATTGTTTACAAGAACTTGTGTATGTACAGAAGAAGAGATAGTAGCAATTTTAAAATGAGTCCCTGTTTTCAAACCTGTTAGATAGGGTGGATAATGACCATACTGAGTAAAATAGAGAATACTGAACACAGATCATATTTGTGGTGAACTCCTTTAAGCCTGAATACTGAAAGGCATTTTGCATTATAGTTGGGCTTTTTTGTGGAGGGGGGAAAAAGTTCTTATTCACAAGAGACCAGGATGAAACACCAGTTTTTAGAAGACCCTGGTTGGGACAAGAGGAGTCATTTTGGGGGTTCTATCCTAAGAAAGCTGTTCAAGACAAAGGGCCCTTAGACATTGAAGTCTCTTGGCTTACACAGCCACTATGCCATTGGGACATTCAGAGAGCTACATCATTTGGTTTGGTCAGAGCGTTAGAGCCAAGGGACAGAAGTTGGGACTCTGGATAAGAACTGGAAGACAGGAATGCTGTCTAAATTTAGGACACAAACCAAAGGACCAGGAGTAGGTCAAAATAAGATTGTGGTTAAGAATGTCAATAATTTGGAGCACCTGGGTGGCTCAGTAAGCTAAGTGTCTGACTCTTGGTATCAGCTCAGGTCATGATCTGAGGATTGTGGGATCAAACCCCACATCAGACTCCACACTTTGTCCAGAGTCTGCTTGAGATCTTGAGATTCTTTCCCCATTCCTCTCCCTCTGCTCCATCTCCCATCTGTGCTTCCTCTCTCTAAAATAAATAAATACAATCTTTTTTTAAATGTCGATTTCTGAATGTAAGTTTGGGAATGCAAAATAAGAGTCCCATCTTATGTGACCCCCAAATCCATCAGGGGCCTGAACAGAACAATAAGGCAGAGTAAGGGAGAATTCATTATCTCTGCCTGTCTTTGGGAAGGGACAACATCTGTCTTCTACTGCATTCAGACTTAGATTCAGACTGGAGCTTACTTACATCATTGGCTCTCCTGGTGCTGAGTCCTTCAGATCTTTTAGGTATTTTAAGTGACTCCAGAATAGGACATTAGAGGCTCCTGGGCGTCTCAGTCAGTTAGGTGTCTGCCTTTGGCTCAGTTCATGGTCCTAGGGATCAAGCCCCACTGAGGGCTCCCTGCTGAGCAGGGAGTCTGCTTCTTCTTCTCCCTGCCCTCCCGCTTATGCTCTCTCCCCCATCTCTCTTTCTCTTTCAAATATGTAAGTAAAATCTTAAAAAAAAAAAGGGGGGGGAGTAGGACTTTAACCAATAAATATTGTGCCACCACTACACAAAATATAGAATTAGGAAAAGAGGGGTCAATAGGATGGACCCTTTTCTCATGTCACTAATAGTTTATAAAGGAAAATGACCATGAGAAGAAAAAAATCACTTAAGGCTCTACCCTCAGTACCTAACAAGGCAATTAGAAGGAAGTGCTATAGTATGGAACACAGAGTAGAAATCCTGTATAGAGTAGGAAGCCTGCTGATGTATTACTTCAACAAACATTAATTAGTCACACTTCTCTGGGTTCTGTGGTAGGAGCAGCTGATATATTAATGCAAAAGATACATATGGCTCCAGACCTTTTGGAAATTCCTATCAGCTTATAAAAATAGTAAATATTCAAAAATGCATATATGCATTTTTGAGAACAAGTATGAAATGGCATAGCAAAATGTAAGCTCCTAAGAAATAAACAAAGATCTGGTTTATTTAGGATCATAATTTTCCCCTTAGAAGTAATAAGTTTTAATGTAAAAGATTTGAAGGGACTTGCTAAATGAAGGGGAAATCTGTGGTTTTGAAATAATAGGTCAGGTGAGTTTTCTGGGAAAAAGAAATGCCTAGTGCCTAGGGACTAAAGTGAAAATATGTTTGGTTCATTCAAATAACAGGAAAAATGAGCAATGTGATTGGTATGTAGGAGAGAGAAAGAGGGAATATGGTAGGAATGGAAGAAGAGAGGATGAGAATTAGCATCAGGGAGTGGTAAGCAGGAGATTTGTGGAAGAAACAAGGTTTGAGGTTTAATGCCGTATTGAATGTTGTCCCTAATATCATGAGGCTGGGTAAACCTTGACTGACTCTCATCCTTGGGATAAAAGCATTAAATTGTTTTCTCTTGAAACAACTCAAAGCCCAGCATTATTCTGTAAGCCAGGAAAATTTTATTCATGAGTTATATTCCACCCATCCTGAGAAAATTTCAAAGAAGCTTCTTGCAAAGGCAGAATATGAAGGAGATTAAATCAAAATGTTTCTCAGAGAAGGTCAGGTATGTGCTTATAAATCTTCTCGAGCTTCCCACATGAAAGAATATTTCAAACCATTTTCCTTCAAGTACTCTTGTTAAGGGCAATATTGTTCTTGGTGAAAGAAAGGCCCATAGAGGTTACAGAAGTCAGTTTCTACAATATCCAATTTTTCAAACCTCATGGAGAACTCAGTGAATTGCTTCAAACTTACTATTTCTAGGCACCAGTACACACAAGTAGGAAAAGGAGTTTGCATGGACTAATTTATTATTGTCCAGTGACTTTCCCTTCTCCACCCCCTCTAGGGAATACCAAATGGGAATGTCAGCATATATATCTAGAGAATTTTCCTCTTATAGCCCTTTGCAACAAGCCATTATTCTTTGAGAACCCTTAGAGCATCTCAATTGCCCTTGCCTTCCTAGAGGTGACAAGCTTTGCCTCCAGGCCTCTTGAATTACTTTTATAATCTTTTTCTTTTCTTTATCCAACCACAGTTCATAGGTTCTATGGTAAGAGTGTTTTTGCTTTGGAGGAATCTATGTCCTGAAGCAGCATGCGCTTGTTCTGATTAGTATATTGATAATATCCCTTCTTGAATATAAATGAGAACCTACATTTACTGTTTGCTCCTATTAACTACACCATTAGCTGTTTCTAGTTCAGACCAGAGGTTACTGCTGTGACCCAGGTAAAGAAAGCTTTGAGCTGTTAATTTAGTCCTCAGTTTGCAGAAGATGCTATTAATGAATTCATTACAATTGCTCTATTCAGATTTTTCCAGGAAGTTCAAAGCTTTCTACAGAGTTTCCGAAGTCATTTCAAGCTTGAAAGTATGTGCTGTGCTGTGGTGTTGATTAACATTGGAGGAGAGCCAAGCCTTCAGGATTTTGGTTAATTTCATTGCAGAAGTTAAAAACACCGTTCCCATAACTCAACCCTGTTCCAATAGGCAAGCTTGCTTTTCAATAATTACCTATACCCAGAAAGCACAATATCCACCTCTCAAAGCCAAACCACCTAAGTCTTTTTTTTTTCAGCATAACAGTATTCATTATTTTTGCACCACCTAAGTCTTTTACAAGTTCTAAGGGTCAACTTTTAATATAGCCAGGTTTTAACTTTTAAGTTATCTTCTTCTGGTGAAAGAAGAATAAAAGTTATTTGTTCAGCATTTACTTTAGGGAAATTGAGTACTGTATGAAGTGCATTACATGTATTATTAAATTTTATAGCAATTATATAACATGGGCATTATCACCTCTATGATGTATATTATGATATTGAGGTTTTTAGAGACTAGTAAACATTCCCAAGGTCTCTCAGGTAGTGTTTGGTAAAACAGATATTTGAAATGAGTCCATTGTACCCATGGCATCTAAGCTCTCAGGGCACCCATGGAAAGGCTGGTGATGGGTGGGAAATATTTGTGGAGATCTGGAGTTAGGAAGGCTGAGGGTAAACTCCTTTTCTCCCGTGTACCCAAGTGACCCTGGGCAATGTCGCTTAAATGTGGTTTCCTTATATGGGAAATGGGAAATTATGCCCTTGTGAGAGTGTAATACATTAATGTTAACAAGAGTATTGGACCTATTAGGGATCATTGATTGGCTCTGAATTCTAGAAATACCCAACAGGTCCAACAATAACCATACTTTTAGTTCTCTTGAGATCATTTTGCATTCATGAGAAGTATTTTGTGAGTAATTAAATGTCACTCAAATAATTGAAAAATCCTGCTTATCACTCTAGTGGAACAGTTAATTTCCAGCACATAGGATGGGTAGAGATGTCTATGTACAAGGAATAATTACCTAGACTATGAAGGAGTTCAGAGAGGGTTTGAACTGTAATGATAATGCTTTATTTTTATTTCTTTCACTTGAGAGTTAAGTATATACAGGCCATTATGTTTTGGCTTGGTTTGTTTTCTGCATATTTGAAAAAAAAAAAAATGAAGCCAGAGAAAACCATCTTAACATCTATAGTTTTCAGAAAGAAAGTATTATTAAGCTCTTCCTCTTCCTGGAGCACACCCACAGACAGATACAACTGTGGTCTTTCTCCATGTTATATGTTTAAAGTCACAATAAGTCTTGCCTAGGTTGCTGTTTGGAACTTATGAGGTTAAGTACCATATGTCACATTATCTTTCCTTCTCTCTCTCTCTGCTCACTCACCCTCAACTATTTAAAAATAAATAAATAAATAATTTTATCTGCATAAAACAGTGAATACGATGTATGGCTAGAGATTACTAAGCAACTATAACAATATCATTAACACCAACAATAAATATATTTGGACTTGCTTAGTGTTTACCATATGTCATATACTATGTTAAGGCATATTACATTTAATCATAACAAGCAACCCTTGTGATTCCTGCTATTAATAAGAAAAATAAGGCACAGCAAGTTTAAGTATCTTGCTCAAGTCATTAAAGCTGGAAAATGACATAGACATAGTTTTAATATTAAACAGTCTGTTGTCAAGCTCCCACTCTTAGCCCCTATGTACCGCTTCCCAGTCAGAATCCGTAACAGTTTCTGTAATTAATCTCCCAATCATATGAGACAAGATCCCAGAAAGAAAAAACCTTAACTTTTCTCTGCGTTTGTTCCAAGTTAGAAGAACATATCTGTAGATCTCACACCTTTTCCTTTGGCAGTCTGATTGTAGACAGGTTGTTTAGAGTAATGGGAGAGCCCTTGTTCAGTATTATTAGCTGTGTTACTTTGGGCAAGAGTGTTAACCTTTCCAAACTAATTATCTGATTTGTATAATGGCAATGATGGTACCCACTTCCAAAGTGTATGTGAGTCTGGTTTACAGAATATATGCAAAATACTAAGCACGGAACAGAGAAAACAGTAGGCGCAAAATAAATGTAAGTTATCGTCATCAAGAACTCTTGGGTTTTCTCTAAGTTCCTTTTGGAACATTAAGAGAATTTGGTCTGTAAATACTGGCTCATTTTGTAGACTTTGATCAAAAGTACCCACACATTTCTTTATTCTTCCCAATAAGTGGACCACCAGAATAAATTATGTGATTAAAGAAGTTGTATGTTCCCAACTGAACAGTTGAACATATGGTCTGATGAAGAATATTTAAACTAACATTTAAAACTAAAAGCTTACTAAACATTAAAAAGCGAATTGAGTTGTGTTTCCATGCAATTTCCCTTGTTGTGAAAAATCACATGAAATCATGACTATCTGAAAATTCAGTCAACTTATATATAATATGTGGTGTTTATAGGGGTGGATTTTTGTTCTTGACAACTCAATTCTCTATGTGAAATATATTCTTCTTCGTGGTAATTAGACTTCTCAAATACCCATTTGAGAAAGGACTTACTTCCTGGCTGTTAGAAGTCTGCACTCGTGGCACAGTGCCATATCACCCATGATCCTTCTTTTCCACAGCGACTGTCTTCAGTCACTCAGCAGTGCAGGGTTACATAGGTTTGGCTGATCAGGATACTCTGATGGGGAATATTCACTGCAGAGCTCCCTACCAGGTTGACTAAGTCTTTCATTTCCATTCCATTTATTTCATTTTTCTTCTGCCCAATCCTGATTCTCTTTCCTTTTTTTCAAAGATGTTAATCTTGACTATTATTTTTCACTTTGGCCATAATCTCAGCTTTTCCCTTGCCCAACCACTGGGGGACCCAAACTGCTTCAGTTAGCAATGAAAGTTCAGTTGTCCAAGAACACAAGAAATAGGATGGAGTTTTAGAGCTGGGTACTTCTGTACTGACAATGACGACCCCTTCATGGCAATGTGAAGCATAGGTGATTTTTGGTTTGTTGAACTTTCACTAATGATGAATCTTAAGATTGTACTGGTAGAGGGGATGCACTAGCCAGTAGAATGTGTTAAGCATTTTAGGCTATGGAAAAAATAGTAGCTATCAGGATAACAGAAATGAATGGTTATTTGCTAAATGCCATTGATGATCTGAGAAAAGGAAATGAACAGCCTCAATAGGTAGCTGAAGACCAGATGTGAAAGTCAAATGGCCTCTGTTATTTGCATACCAAGACGTTCTCTCCCTGCAGAAGCAAGGCTGCGAAAGACAAAGATTGGACCTCATCTCTAATAACCTAGTAGGGACATCCCCACTCAGGAAGCTCTCCCTAAATCAAGGGAGAAATGCTATGCCAAAATCAGTACATTGGGAAAAACTGGAACTCTGACATATGAGATACTAGCATATGGATGGAAGTTGCCAAATATATTACATATTCACGTTCCCTGGAACCTCTAAACTCTCCAAAGTAGCCTGGCCTTTGTATTTTAAAAAAAAAAAAAAAAAGCTACTCTTCCCTGTGTTTCATTAAATAATGAATGAGAGGACTATATTCCTCAAAAAATCAAACAAAACAAAACAAGTACTCCCCTCAGGCTATTTATTTGGTAAACATACGCTGGAGATAAAAGATTCCCAACATTAAAAAAACAATAAACTATTTTAAAAAACTTAAATTTGGGGGGCACCTGGACGGTTCAGTGGGTTAAAGCCTCTGCCTTCGGCTCAGGTCATGATCCCAGAGTCCTGGGATCAAGCCCCACGTTGGGCTTTCTGCTCAGCGGGGAGCCTGCTTCCTCCTCTCTCTCTGCCTGCCTCTCTGCCTACTTGTGATCTCTGTCTGTCAAATAAATAAATAAAATCTTTAAAAAAAAAAACTTAAATTTTCTGAAATATTGCCAGGATAGTTCAGCTAATTCCTATATATCACATATAGTTTCCTTTACTATTATAATTTTATATTATATGGTACATTTGTTTAATATAACTGCTAATAAAATAAAATTATCATTTTAATTTTTAGATTTTAATTCCAGTATAGTTAACATACAGTGTTATATTCATTTCAAGTGTACAATAAAGTAATTGAGCAATTCCATATATTACTCAGTGCTCATTAAAGTAAGTGTCCTCTTAATACCCTTTACCTATTTCATCCACCCACCACTGCCACCTCCCCTCTGGTAACCATCTGTTTGTCTCTCTAGTTAAGAGTCTATTGTTGGGTTTGCCTCATTTTTTTCCTTTGTTCATTTGTATCTTAAATTCCATGAGTGAAACCACATGGTATTTGTCTTTCTCTGACAGGCTTATTTCACTTAGCTTTATACTCTCTTCTTCCATTCATGTTGTTGCAAATGGCAAGATTTCATTCATGACTGATTAATATTCCATTGTGTGTGTGTGTGTGTGTGTGTGTGCATACCACATCTTCTCTAACCATTCATTTGTCAGTGGATACTTGGACTACTTCCATAATTTAGCTATTGTAAATAATGCTGCAGTAAACATAGGGGTACATGTATCCCTTTTATTAGTGTTTTTGTGTTCTTTGGGTAAATACCCACTAGTATGATTCCTGGATTATAAGGTAGTTCTATTTTTAATTTTTGGAGGAAATTCCATACCATCTTCCACAGTGGCTGCATGGTTTGCATTCCCCTAATAGTATAAAAGAGGTCCCCTTTTCCCCACATGCTCACCAATATTTGCTGTTTATGTTTTTTTTTTTTATTTTAGTCATTCTGACAGGTATGAAATAAAATCTCATGGTGGTATTGACTGACATTTCCCTGATGATGAGTGATGTTGAGCAACTTTCCATGGGTCTGTTGGCCATCTCTGTATGTCTCCTCTGGAGAAATACCTGTTCATGTCATCTGCCCACTTTTTAAATTGTATTATTTGGTTTTATGTTGTTGAGTTGTATAAGGTCTTTATATATTTTGCATATTAACCCTTTATCAGATATGTCATTTTCAAATACCTTCTCTCATCCAGTAGTTTTTTAGTTTTGTTGCTTCCTTTGCCATGCAAAAGATTTTTCTTTTGATGTAGTCCCAATAGTTTATTTTTTATTCTGTTTGCCTTGCCTCAGGAGATATATCAGGAAAAATGTTGGTATGGCTGATGTCAGAGATATTATTGCCTGTGCTCTTGTTTAGGAGTTTTATGATTTCAGGTCTCACATTTAGGTCCTTAATCTATTCTGAGCTTATTTTTGTATATTTTATAAGAAAGTGATGCAGTTTCATTCTTTTGCACGTAGCTGTCCAGTTTTTCTAACACCGTTTGTTGAAGAGACTGTCCTTTCTCCATTGCATATTATAGCTTATTTTGTCAAACATTAATTGGCCATATAATTGTTGGTTTATTTCTGGGGTTTATACTCTGTTCTGTTGATTTATGTGTTTATTTTTGGGTCAGTACCATACTTCTTTGATTACTTATAGCTTTGTAATATAACTTAAAGCCCAGCATTGTGATATTTCAGTTTTCTTGTTTCTTTTTTTCCCTTCCTTTTCAGGACTGCTTTACTATTCAGGGTCTTTTGTGGTTTTATTTAAATTTTAGGATTATTTGTCCTAACTCTATAAAAATTCTGTTGGTATTTTGATAGGGATTGCATTAAATGTCTAGATTGCTTTGGATAATAGAAACCAGTTCTTCCAATCCATGAACATGGAATGCCTTTCTATTTCTTTGTGTCATCTTTAATTTCTTTCAGCAATGCTTTATAGTGTTCAGAGTTCAGGTCTTTAATTTCGTTGATTAGGTTTATTCTTAGGTATCTTAAAGGTTTTGGTGTGATTGTAAATGGGAACCCTTTCTAAATTTCTCTATCTGCTGTTTCATTATTGCTGCTTCACACATTGATTTTGTATCCTGTGAGTTTACTGAAGACATTTATTAGTTCTAGTATTTTCTTAGTGGAGACGTCTGAGGGTTTTTGTTGTTTGTTTGTTTTTTTATAGTTACATGTCACCTGCAAATAGTAAAAGTTTTACTTCTTCCTCACCAATTTGAATCCATTTTATTTTATTTTATTTTATTTGGTTTTCTGATTGCTATGGCTGGGACTTCCAACCCTATGTTGAAGAACAGTGGTGGCATGGATACTCTTGTCTTATCACTGATCTTAGGGGAAATGTGCTTAGTTTTCACTATTGAGTATGATGTTACTTTTTGGTCTTTCATATATAGCCTTTATCATGTTAACATATATTTTCTCTAAAATTACTTTATTGAGGATTTTTTATAATGAATGAATGCTATGTTTTGTCAAGGGCTTCTTCTATGTCTATTGAAATGATTATATGGCTTTTATCCTTTCTCTTATTGATGTGATGTAACATGTTGACTGATTTGTGAATAATGAACCACCTTGCATCCCAGTGATATATTGCACTTGATCATGGTGAATGATTTTTTTAATGTATTGTTGGATTTGGTGTGCTAGCATTTTGTTAAGGATTTTTGCATCTATTTTTCATCAGAGATATTGACTGGCAGTTTTCTTTTTTTATAGTGTCATTACTGGTTTTAGAATCAGGATAATGTTGGCCTCATAGAATGAATTTGGAAGTATCCCTTCCTTTTCTTCTTCTTTTTTTTTTTTTCTTTTTGGTTTGGTAGAATTCACTTTTGAAGCCATCTGGTCCTGGACTTTTGGGAATTTTTGGATTACTGATTCAATTCCATTTCTAGTAATAGGTCTTTTTAAATATTCTATGCCATCCCAACAATTTTGGGCCACTGTGTTTTCATTTTCATTTGTCTCTATGTATTTTCTGTTTTCTTCTTTATTTAGTAAAATGTATTTAACCTCCATGTATTTGTGCTTCTTCCAGATTTTTCTTGTGGTTGATTTCTAGTTTTAAAGAAATCTGGTCAGAAAAGATGAATGGTATAATGTCAATATTTTTGAAATTATTGAGAGTTGTTTTGTGAACTAATATATGATTTACTTTGGAGAATGTTGTGTGCATTTGAAAACATGTATATTCTGCTGTTTTAGGATGGAATACTGTGAATATGTCTATTAAATCTATCTGATCCAGGGTATTATTTAAAGCAATGGTTTCCTTGTTGGTTGATTTTCTCTTTAGATGATCTGTCCATCATTGTAAGTAGAGTGTTAAAGTCCCCCACTATTATTGTATTACTATCTATTACTTCCTTTATATTTGTTTTTAACTATTTTACATATTTGGGTGCTCCCATGTTGGATGTATAATTATTTACAATTGTTATGTCTACTTGTTAAAGCATCCTTCTTTGTCTCTTGTTAGTCTTTGCTCTAAAGTCAGTTTTGTTGGGGTGTCTGGGTGGCTCAGTCTGTTAAACATCCAACTCTTGGTTTCAGCTCAGGTCATAATCTCAGCATTGTGAGATCAAGCCCTGAGTCAGGCTCCAACTCAGTGTGGATTCTGCTTCTCCCTCTCCCTCTGCTCCTCCCCCTGCATGTGCATGTACTTTCTCTCTTTCTAAAGTAAATTAGTAAATTTTAAATGATATAACTAATGCTACTCCAACTTTCTTTTGACATTCATTTGCATGATATATGATTCTCCATCACCTCACTTTCAATCTGCATGTGTCCCTAGGTCTGAAGTGAATCTCTTTTAGTTAGGATATAGATAGAATGATGGAATGGATAAAAAGAAAGAAAAAAAAAGACATCTGTCTTATTTTTGGAGCATTTAAGTCCATTTCCTTTCTTAGTAATTATTTATGGGTATGTACTTACTGCCATTTTGTTATTTGTTTTATGTTTGTTTTGTGGATTTTCTCTGTTCCTTTATTCCCTTCCTCTCTTTTTTCACCATAAGTTGGCTTTCTCTAGTGATATATTTGGATTCCTTTTATTTTTTGCATATCTATAACTGGTTTCTGGTTTGTTATTATTGTTAGGTTTGTATATAACCTAATGGATATTAGCATATCTCTGCAAATAGCAGTCTATATCTTTAGTTCATAGTCACTTAAGTTTGAACCCATTCTTTATTCCTCTCCCTGTGACATTTTAGGTATAGGGTGTCATACTTTATTTTGTGAATCCTGTAACAGATTTTTACAGATAAACATATTTTTACTATTTTTGTGATTCCTACTTTTCTTATTCCTATTATGGTCTTCCCCAACCCCTTAAAGTCAAAAGTAAAATTTCTTGTAGTGATGGATTAGTAACCATGATCTCCTTTAACTTTTGTTTGTCTGGGAACTCTCTCTCCTAGTCTGAATGATAGCTTCACTGGATAGAATATTCTTGGATGAACTTTTTTTTTTTTTTTTCTTTCAGCACTTTAAGTATATCATGCCATTCTCTTCTGGCCTGCAATTTTCTGTTGAAAAATCTGCTAATGGCCTTATGGGGTTTTCCCTTGATTTAAACTGTTTTCTCTTTCTGCTTTTAAAATTCTTTCCTTATTGCTACTTTTTACCATTTTCATTACCATGTGTCTTGATCTAGACCTTCTTATGTTGATTTTTTGGGAAGAATTTCTGCACTTCCTGAAT
The DNA here is from genome assembly GCF_009829155.1 of Mustela erminea. Classification (NCBI taxonomy): domain Eukaryota; kingdom Metazoa; phylum Chordata; class Mammalia; order Carnivora; family Mustelidae; genus Mustela; species Mustela erminea. The sequence goes on from NC_045627.1 coordinate 71,459,970, forward strand.
CTGAATTTGTTTCCTTCTCAAATTCAGAAATTTTTCAATTATTTTTTTTCAAGGTGATTTTATGTCCACTTTCCTCTTCTTCTTGAATCTCTATCATGCAAAAATTATTATATTTGATGGAGTTATGGAGTTCCCTAAGTCTATTCTCATTTTGCATATTTTTTCCCTTCATTTGTTCAACTTGATGACTTTCCATTATTTTGTCCTCCAGCTCATTGATTCATTCTTCCACCTCTTCTAGCCTGCTATTTACTCCAGCTAGTGTATTTTTATTATGTTTTAATATATTTTGGGGGGGGGCACATCTATGAAATTTATTTCAATAATGAGAATCAGGTACAATTGACACCTCAACAAGCAACAATCTACTAGTGTATTTTTAATTTCCATTATTGTGTTCTTTACCTCTGATTGGCTCTTTTGTATGTCTGCATTAAGGGTTACACTGATGTCCTCTGCTCTTTTCTCAAGTCCAGTGAGTATCTTTATGATCATTATTTTAAATTCTCTATCAGGTGTATCACTTATTTCCACTTCATTTAGGTCTCTTGCTGTGATTGTTTTTCAGTTCTTTCATTTAGGACATATTCTTCTGTCTCCTCACTTTGTCTAAATCTCTATTAGGAAAATTGGCTACATCTCTTGCCCTTCAAAGCAGTGAGCAGGGAGTGTCTGGGTGGCTCAGTGGGTTAAGACGTCCTTTAGCTCAGGTCATGATCTCCAGGGTCCTGGAATCCTGCATCAGGCTCTCTGCTCAGCAGGGAGCCTCCCCCCCCCCCACTTGTGATCTCTCTCTCAGTCAAATAAATAAATTAAGTCTTAAAAAAAAAAAAAGCAGCGGGCAGGCATGCACCTCTAACAAGGTGGTGTTTGTCCTCTTCCACAGGGGATGCACAGCCACTGGAGAAACTGAGGCTGGCTGGGGCCACTCCACAAAGCATGTGTGGGCAGAGGGTAGTTTTAACTAATCTCCTGAGGTTCCTATTGACTCCAACAGTTTCTCGGGCTTTTCTTGTTAATTATCTTGACAGTTTTGAGGAGTACTGGTCATGTATTTTATGGAATGTCCTTTAATTAGGAGTTGTCTCTTTTTCTTATTATTATACAGAGGTTATGGGTTTAAAGGAAGAAGACCACAAGAGTAAAGTGCTGCTTTCATCATATCACAGCAAGGGCACATACTATTAAATTGATTTATGACTGATAATGCTGAACCTGACAATCTGGCTAAAGTAGTATTTGTGAGATTTCTTCAATAATGCTACTCTTTCTCACCCCCTTATGTATATTGTACTCTTTGGAGGAAAGTCATCATGTACAGACCACTCTTAAAGAGTGAAACGTTATGTTCTGCCTCCTTTAGGGAAGAGTGCCCACATAAATTATTTGGAATTCTTATGCATAGGAAATATTTATGTTCTTCAACAGTTATGTATTCAATTACTTATTTATATTACAATGAACTTTCATTTTATACTTTGGGTTGTAAACTTTGGCCATGGGAATGTCTTTCAATTGGCTTCTGTACCCCTATGTCCATCATTTTGTTTATGTGTACATGCACATCTACACACACATCTTTGTTTTGAGCACTCTAAATTCTGATGCTACAAGAAGCTTGAGGCTCATCCTGTATAGGCACTGACCCAGTCTTCAAATGAGATATTCAGCTATTTCTCCAAAGAGCATTGTTTCCTTTTGTTGAAGAACAATTAAAATTGAAGATCTGGGAGATAGTTGTTCCCATTACTAATGGAGTATTAGTGCTTTTAGCCCCTATTAGCTGATAGAATGAGGAAATATGTGTGTATATTAACCGATGTAAATGCACATATCCATAAATATTTCTAGATGTAAACATCTGTATCAAATCCATGCATTTATATTGATGTCTCCAGCTCTAATTCATCATACTGATTGTTCTAGAACCTCCTCTTACCTGTTAGAATACCTTCTATGCCAACAGTGAGAAACCTGGCTCCCAGTATCTGTTATCTCTTACTTAATTGTTCAATTCCAGTGTGTATGCACATGCATAGTGGCTTCAGAACTGTTAACTCATCCACCTGTGAGAACTAACTTTATCAACTAGAGTACAATTCATTTTGCTTTTAGTTTGACAGGCTTTGGTCATTTTAAATATTGGGTGGTTCAGCACCCTTTTCTCCCACATACTTCAGTACATACATTTGTAAGACATGTTGTTCTCTCATATTCCTATCATATTCTGCATTTCATCCTAGAAGTCTTCAAATCCCTCAATCATTTACTAATGTGCATCATTAATCATCATTATTTGTTCATAGGATTCATTTATTCCTCCTCCAACATTTCCTTTTTTTTTTTTTATACAGAACTGTAAGTTCACCCTGAAAATCTTTTTAAAACTTGTTTTATAGGGCAGGCTTCTGGCCATGAATTCTCTTAGATGCTATTTTTCTGTATCAATTTTTATGTATCCTCCACTTTTTAAGGATAATTTCACTAGATACAAAATTTTGAGCTGTTCTTTTTCTCTTCTTTCAGCACTTTAAATATTTCACTCCTCTCTTACCTGAGGTATTTCCCCCCTCATCTGAATTCTTTCAAGTTTCTTCTCTTTAATTCCTCTTTGGTGTCATTATTTTTGGAATGTTCTCAGTCATTATTACTTTAAATATTTTCCTTGCTGTCTTGTTTTAATTTCCTCTCCTTATGATATTCTAATTATACATAGTACACCCTTTCAAATGTTCTATAGTTCTTGAATGTCTTTTTCTTTTTTCTCTATGAGTTTCAGTTTGGAAAATTTCTACCAAACTACCTTCAAGCTCAATTATTATTTTCATAGCTGTGTCTAGACTATTGTTAAGCCCATCAAAGGTTTACTTCATATCTGCTATAGTATCTTTCCCATAATTTTCTGGGTTTTTTTTTCTGTTTAAATACTCATATTCTTTTGCATGCTGTCTATTTTTCCATGAAAGCCTGTAATGGGTTGAAAGGTCATATCAACCCACAACCTATAAATGTGATCTTATTTGGCAATAGAGCCTTTGCAGATATAACCAAGTTAAGAGAAGGTCATACTGGATTAAGGCAGGCCCTAAATTCAGTATGACTGGTGTCCTTAAAAGAAGAGAGAAATTTGGACAAAGATTCAGATGCACAGAATACCATCTGTCAACGAGGAAGAAGTTTCAGTTATGTTACCACAAATCAAAGAACATCAAGGATTTCTCTCAACTCCTAGAAACAAGGGATTCTCTGAATCCCCAAGAGGGAATAGCCCTGCCAGCACCTTTATTTTATACTTCTGGTATCCAGAGCTTTTAACACAACAATGTATTTTCTAAGCCACCTAGATTGTGGTAATTTGTTATAGAAACCCTAGGAAACGAATGTAAAATTCTTATCATATTAATCAATCATATTAATTTTCTTACCTCTTAATTCTAACATTTGTGCCATATCTGAGTCTCATTCTGATGCTTGCTTTGTCACTTCAGACTTTGTTTCTTCTTATCTTCATCATGCCTTATAATTTTTGTTGTTCTTGAAAGCCAAACATCTTGGATTTGGTTGTAGGCATTGAGGTAATAGATCTTTTATGTGAGGATTTATGCTAACTTGGGTAAGAGTTGGGTTATGTTAAATGTCTGCTGAAGTTGCGGATGCCAGAAACCCAAAATCCTTTAGTGTCTTTTTTGTCTGTCTCCCGTCTTGACTTTGGGCTCCTCTAAGGAGTCTACATCTTGCCTCTCTTTCAGTTGTAATCCACTATTATTATAACTATTATTATACCAGAGCCCTCTTGAAATCGTGTTAAGTTATAGAGTAGGGAAAGTGTTCTATAATTTTATGATTAAATCTCATTCTTTACTGTGTCTGTGTCCCTGGTCTGTGAATACCCATGCTTTTCTATTAGCATGGTTTTTTTCCTCCTTGGTGGAGACAGGAAAGTTAAAAGTTGCAGGAAAGAGATATATGTCCTTTCTCCCTATGGAATAAGACTCTGGAAAATCCTTTACCCTAGAGAGTAGACCTTTATTATGGAAAATTTGGGGAGCATATTTCACAATGCTTACTCCTCCCTACACCTGCCAGAACCACAAGGGATCTTTTTTGAATCATCACCATGAAAAGTTGGTGGAATTCTACATGTAAAACCCACAAAATTGTGAAAGCTCCTGTAAGTATACAGCCCCCAAGAGTTTCTTACTTTCAACCTAGTCTACATATAGCCTAAGTCAGTCATCATAACTACCACTGAAATGTTCATAGAAGTTTATAACCTCATAGGTTTTTGTTTCAAGTTTGCAGAAAGAAAATCTCAACTCCGACTTTCTGGATTTGCCTTTTCCTTTAGCTTTTGGGGTGGCAGTTTCCTCTATAATTTCTATTCTTTGATGAGCCCATGAAAAATTATTGGATTTGTTTGTTCAATTTTGTCTTGTTATATCTACAAGAGAAATGATTTCCAAGCTATATAAGTGTCAGGGCTTTAAGGACTATTGGACTAAGGATGAGATTTAACATTGCTACCCAGAGACCTGAAACATGCTCACCTTGTTAGAGGAAGGGCATCTGGGATTAGGTAATAAATGACATCCTGGTCAAAGTTTAGCAACCCACAGTGAGGTTACTATGAGCCCCAACAGAGTACACTTTTATCAGAGAATAGATCAAAAGTCCCACCGATGGTTCCTTGCATACTCTGGATTTTTTATGCCTAGGAGTTAGGTGTCCCCATATGAATAAGGGAACTGACCTTCATCAACCAGAGAAAATAAAGCTACTCTTAAATTTTGAGTTTAGGAATAGATATGTTTGAAGCCCAGATGATCTATTTTAGCATCTATAAGCATTTCCTTATTTAATCAAGATGATGGCAACCCAAACCTAAGAAGAACATAATGACTGGCATGATGAATGGGTCTTCACATCCCTAAGAAATGAAGGTCTGGGTCAACCTATTAGGTAAACTCACCAATGCCATTAGAAGTGCCCTCTAACTATAAGGAGAATCTGTAATGTATAGAAGAGAAGGAAGAAAGGGAGAATCAGTTGGACTCTAGAGATAAGCTACACTAGTAGGGGTTTTGTTTCAGTCCTACTAATCTTTGTTCAGGTTTCCCCAGGAAGAGAGAGCCGCAGAATTCTGAAGGTTCTCCTTCCCAAACCTATATGGTAAAGCTCATCCAAAAGGTGCAGCATGGAGATCCAGAATCTAGATTCCATTCAAATGACAGAACTGTTGCCCCAGCTATGAAAGTGTTGTCAGGGGTGGCATCTAACTGGAAGCACCTTTAGGGATTGCTTCAGTGGCAAAGTGCAGCCTAACCCACTGTTTTATGCTTCCTGGAGCAGCCTCTATTTAATGACTCTGATAAGTTGATATCAAGGTCTGGCCTTTTTGATCTGCTTTCAGATTCTCTGATTAGAAGTTTCTCTCCAGCACTCCCTGTCAGATGACTGAGTTTTTATCAGGCATGAATCCCAATTCAACTTCACTCTTGGCTTCAAAGTTTTCATCTTCCTTTCACAGATGTTTATTTCTAACAAACACTGTGTACTCCAAAAACCATCTTACCATTTGCTTCCAATGATTTCAACCTATGACACATATTTTTTCAAGTTCAAACAGCTTATGTTTTCCTAAAAAGAATGGTGAATACTTCATTACCCAGGATCATTGCTTCCTATTTTGTCTAGATCAGTAGTTCCAAAGTGTGTTCATTTTTAAGACCCTCAGTTAATTTTCTTACATGGCCCATATTGCCCCAGCATTTTCCTGATTATAAGTTACATGATAGTAATTCTAACATTTGGTTCTTTAAAAATTACTTATTAGCTACTGTGTTTATTGCAGTTGTTTCTGCATAGACAGCAATTTGTAAAGCCTAGTATCTCTTCTAGAATCAAAATAAGGGATTGTTGTTATAATTTAAGTTGACAGAACATGATTCAAATCATGGCTCTTCCACTTTGAATCCCTGTTCCCTCAAGTAAGTTATAATTTCTTAAGCCTATCTTCATTTGTAATTTCAGGATAACAAAACTTTTGAGGGTTGTTTTGAAGACAAAATGAGTTAACATGTACAGAAACTAGCACATAACCTGACACATAGTATGTATGCAATAAAAACTGTCATTCTTACCATTATCAGTGATCTCTCTCTGTATCCATCTAAATAGAATTACCTCAAGATTTTTACATTTATATTTTCCTATTGTGTGGACCAACTATCACCTATATACAAAATTACATATTTTTGTAAATGAAGGTTTTGTTTTTGTTAGCATAGTGTTTTTGATTGCTTTAAGAGTATATCAGGAGGACTGAGTGATTGTAGAAGTTGTACAGCCCTTAAATTCTAAAATATTTGCTACCTGGCAAATAAAGTATTGCTGGCTCAGTGTATGCTTTCTTTTTTTTTTTTTTTAGCTAATAGATGGTTATGTTGATTTTTTTTGTTGTTGTTATGATCAACAACACAGCAGTGAACATCTCTGTGCATCTTTCATTTTGAGCACTTGCCCAATTTTTTAAAATATATATGCTTAAAATAGAACTTACAGTTCAAAGATAATGTGTCTTTTCCTAGTCTACCTTAAGGTGTTGCCAAACTAAGAATAATAAATTAAAAAATAAAGCCTGTTTCCTGTTTATAATTTTGAAGGAAATAAACTCTGACTTTAAAGTGACCTTGGGGGGCACCTGGGTGGCTCAGTGGGTTAAGCCGCTGCCTTCGGCTCAGGTCATGATCTTAGGGTCCTGGGATTGAGTCCCATATCGGGCTCTCTGCTCAGCAGGGAGCCTACTTCCCTCTCTCTCTCTCTCTGCCTGCCTCTCCATCTGCTTGTGATATCTCTCTGTCAAATAAATAAATAAAAAATCTTTAAAAATAAATAAATAAATAGATAGATAAAGTGCCCTTGGTATGGACATTCCACAACTTGGTGAGAAATGCCGATATCTTCAAAGAATGGCTTTTGGGTTCAGCCTGGAAGCATTAAGGGTATACTGCTTCTAGGCCTGATTCTGGACTCATACATTTCAGTTGCTGGCCAGGGCTACTCTTGCGGCAAGCTGCACTTGACTACTGCCTTACTATATGACACTGAGTGATAATCAGGTCTGAATGAATGTTAACTTGGTCCTAAATGGGGTGTGGTACAGGAAAACCATGACATGGTATAAGAAGCATTAACAACAAGGTATACATAATACTTGTGGGAGTATTCAAGCTTCCCATTTAAAGTGTCAAGACTTTTAAATCCATGCCTTCTTTAGGGTTAAGCACTGTTAGGTCCTTCCTCTGATTTTTACCTATTGATAATGAGTATCTGGGAATTACCTGCATGATTTTTGTTTTCAAGTTAATTACTTTATCCAGGCTTAATATTGTAGATCCACCAGGAGATTGGCACTTGTTTGATATAAGCCTGTATTAGGTCTTCTCCTAAGCGGGCCCAAAATACCAGTAAGTCTAGTACATGCTGAATCTACAGTGACTAGAGTTGACTTTAATGCCATCAGTCAGCTCTGTTACAACCATTCTATTTTTAATACTATGGAGATAGGGTGCTGGTACAACCTTTATGAGTACCTACTATGTATATTTTAAATATTTTAAATGTTATACTATGAACTTTATATTTCAAGTTTTCAATCACCAATGCAAGTTAAGTCCTATTTTTAGAATTAAAATATTAGAACACTAGCTGGGGAAAACCAATGAGAACTCAAATGCTGGTTTCAGTTTTGTGAATGTACCTATTTTGAGTCTCAGTTTTCTCATGGATAGAATAAAAAGTTTAGACTTGATTATTCCTGTTCTCTTGTTTTCTTCAGGATGATAATCTAGGGTTCTATGACTTACATGGAAATATCCACTGGAAGCTTCCAATGGAAATTTTTTCTCAAATCTCAAAAGATGCCTCACTGGCACTTTTCTCTTTCAAATTCTGCACCTCTACACACAAGTCCTCAAAGTGTCTGTTTTATATGCCTCACATATAGTATGAACAGGATTTTAGAAACTTCTGCCAAATTGCCTTACTAGTTCTAAACTATATTGAAAGGTGGATTTATAATGTATAGATTTCCATCAGCTTTATCTATTAGACCATGAGAAGCTTTGTGCTATATCTAGTGCAATTTCCAGCATTTCTTCTGCTTCATACATGCTGGTGTCTGTCTTCCAGAAACTTTTAGGATACCCAGATATCTTTGGTGAAGTTTAATTATCAGAAAGCCTGTCTTTTTGAGTTCATGTTCTATTCTGTACCTCCCCCAACTCCCAAAACTTATGTCCAGGATCATCTTTATTCATTTTTGAAATCTAAAGGGTAAGACTAATGGTATTTGTCATTTTATATTACATAAGCAGTCATTTGTTTCTTTGGTTAACTGATTATAACAAGACTGTGGTAGACACCTTATCCTTGGGATTTGACAATCTCATATATATATATATATATATATATATATATATATATATATATATATATATGAAAACGTTTTTAAACTAAATTGTGTCCTTACATCTTGATTTTTTAAACTTCTTTCCTATTAACACTGTCCTAATTCAGGCACCTAAATATATTTATTACTATTTTCCACAAGGTTTTTTGATCAAAAATAGTATGTCTTCAAAGGAATTCATGTATGGCATAAATTGCTATTTGAAAACTTTATGACTGAACAAATGAAAATAACCCCCTTTTAGAGGCTTATTGATTAATAAGAATATTGTTTTTCCTTAAAAATTTGTAGTCACAAGGAAGCAGAAAACCAGTTGATTGTTTTTGCTCAGACACTACCACTTCCCATTTGCTGGAATGCTCATCTTTATGCTGGCATTTCGTGCTTAATTGCCTTCTTAGGGATACCAGACTTAGGATGCAAATATAAATATTTAGTTAGCTCTCTCCTCATAGATTAATTTGCTCCATAGCTGAAGCTGTAACAAAACTTGACAATACCTTCCTTTCAAAAATAAGATATATGACATAGAATATGAAAAAAAAAATGTGCAACAAGTAAATATTTTAAGTAATTATTAAGTCTAAATGCTGAAATTTTTGACACTTTTTCAGAAGTTACTCAAATAGTTGGACTATCCCCTCCCCCCGCTCCCCGAATGGGAAATATTGGATTTCACTGCAGGTTTCATAGGATGTTTTGGATAGTGTTATTTTAATGTTGTCATCTGCATTTTGGTGTGCTAAAGGGTTCTTTTTATAGAAACTTAAGTCAAGACATTCATTTCAACACATCTTTAGGTATTATTTGCTTTATTTATGTGAATTACTACTCTTCTGTATCCACTCAAAAGAATAGCAACAACGCTCGGGTTTAAGATCAGCAAGGTGGCTGAACAAGACATCCCTCACATCTCTTCATCAACTAAATAATTTGACAGTCATCCATGAACTAAGTACCTCTGTGAGAGCTTGGGAATATCAGGTAGGAGACTATGAAACCTCAGCAAAGTCCAAGGCTGAGAAAACAGGTGTGCACTCACCTGGCTGACTCATGAACCATAGTCCCAGCTGTAGACTTGGAAACACAGATCTGCCTCCCTGAGAATTCATTTACAGCTATTTGGCTTTGTCCTATCACCAATACCACATGTCAAGAGACCTGGGAGCAGTCACACCCATCTGTATATTAGGTATACAGAACTTGGTCTATAGACCATGAAGTGGCCCATGAACTGGTTCTACCCCCTCTTGGCCATGTGTGGAAGACAATAAAAGTAAAGCCCACTAAGTTCAGTTAGACTATAGATTCTGATAAGACCCTACAGCTGGGCCCAACCCATTTTAGCTGCAGTCTGTTAATTGGACTGCTAGCACAGGGACCAGAAGATTGTAAACCCTTCAGAGATCCTAAGGGTCCTATATGAGATTCCAGTTACTTCAGAGCCACAGTCAACTGGCAGTTCTGCCAGTCTAAGGACGCAGAGGGAGACACTTCTATCTGTGTAATTCTGGAGATCCTAAGCAGCCCAGTCTGTGTTCCTAGGCCCATCATAGCCAGAGTCCACCAGGAAACCCAACAGCCTAGCAACCCAACAGACACACATTGGTCTCTACTCCAAGTGATCCTGAGAAGTTCCTATACTCAGTTCCAGTCCCTCCCCACCACAGTCCTGACAGGGACCCAGCTAAAGGAACTCAAGTCTGTGCTGAAGGAGATCTGCAAAAGACCTTATTTATATGTGGCTCCAGCCCCTCTCACTATAGTCAGAGAGTAGTCTAGCCAAACTGGGGAACTGGCAAGAGACATGCTCATCTGTGCCTCCAGAACCAGATCTAAAGATTTTGATCTTGACTAGGAAACCTCAAACAATCCTTTTACTTGGTTCTAATCACTCTCAACCATGGTCCTGGGCCAGACTTTCTCACACATCTATACAACTGGAATAGACCACTGTCTCAGGACCAAACTGTGGACCCTAATAAATAATGAACAAGAAGCAGTCCCATTTCCCTAGGACCAGACAATATCCTTCCATTTTCCATAACATGAATGAGCACTGAAAGCATTATGAAAAATGAGAAAAAGACAAATACTGTATGATCTCATTTATAGGTGGAATCTTAAGGGGAAAAAAAAAGTTGAACTCATAGAAATGGAGACTAGAATTGTGGCTGCGAAGGGCTGGGACAAGCAAGAAGAGAATAGGGGAATGGTCAAAAAGTGGAAACTTCCAGTTATCTAATATTTAACAGGGTGGCTACAGTTCTAGAAGAGCACATCTAAAATATTCTCACCACAAAAAAATAAGTTATTACTGAGGCATTGGATTTGTTAACCAACCTTATTGTGGGAATCATTTAACAATACAGATGTATCAAATCATCACATTTTACATTTTAAACTTATACAATGTTATATGCCATTTATATATCAATGAATCTGGAAAAATAAAAGGTAACTTATATTTTTTAAATGACCATATCAAATTTACAGTAAACAAATAGCCACCATTTACTTAGGGCCCACCACGTGATGGAAACTTTGAATGTATTATCTCTAATCTTCACAACAAATCCTTAGAATAGTTGTTATTATCTCCATTTTATAGTTGTGAAAAGAAGGTCCAGAAAGGTTAAGTAATTGACGAGTACCATCTGAAGATGATGGTGAGTTGGAATTAATCCCCAGGTTATTTTTAATTACACACTAGGCTCTTTACCACTCTATGCTATGGGGCAAATGTACATACTAGTGCATACATGTGAGAACTCAGACACCAAGAAAATTCTTCTCATGCTCAAATTAAATGCATAGAGGAAGGAAGAAAAAGAAGTGAACTCTATATATAGAAACTGGTGAGGGCAGAAGTCTCTGGTGGAAATATATTTTTCAAACCAGACCCTGCAAAGCATCTGTTAAATTATCAGAAAGGATAACTTTGAGTCCAACATATGAACTCTAGCTTGGGATGCAGTATGTGTTACAATAAATTTCCTGTGGCCAGGTAAGGATATACTAAGAAACAAACTGAAAAAATCTAGTTAGAACAGAACCTGAATGTCTATCTTATTGAAATTTGGTGAAAGAATATCCATTTAGCTAATAATTTTAAAAATGCTTTGCCATAGTCACTGGCTATATGTTCTATTATACATAATTTGCTTAACTCCCTATTTCCATAGTCAATTTTGGACTGATCCATAGTATGCTTATTATCAGATATTCAAAACAAATTTTATGTTACCCTAAAGAAAGAAATATTTTCCCATTGGTTTAGAAAATATTTTTAGTTTGTATTGGGTATTTACCCTAAGGATACAAACGTAGTGATCCAAAGGGGCACGTGCACCCGAATGTTTATAGCAGCAATGTCCACAATAGCCAAACTATGGAAAGAACCTAGATGTCCATCAACAGATGAATGGATCAAGAAGATGTGGTATATATACACAATGGAATACTATGCAGCCATCAAAAGAAATGAAATCTTGCCATTTGCGACAACATGGATGGAACTAGAGCGTATCATGCTTAGCGAAATAAGTCAAGCAGAGAAAGACAACTACCATATGATCTCCCTGATATGAGGAAGTGGTGATGCAACATGGGGGCTTAAGTGTGTAGGAGAAGAATCAATGAAACAAGATGGGATTGGGAGGGAGACAAACCATAAGTGACTCTTAATCTCAGAAAACAAACTGAGGGTTGCTGGGGGGAGGGGGTTTGGGAGAAGGGGGTGGGATTATGGACATTGGGGAGGGTATGTGCTTTGGTGAGTGCTGTGAAGTGTGTAAACCTGGTGATTCACAGACCTGTACCCCTGGGGATAAAAATATATGTTTATAAAAAAAATAAAATAATTAATTAAAAATAAATAAATAAATAAAAAAGAAAATATTTTTAGTTTGTAAAGGATAATTATAAAAGTGAACATGTCTATTGATCCAAATACAACCTAATTTTCCAAATTAGGGAAGTGTCCAACCGTTTAGCTTAATATTTGCTGAAATAGTGCATGTCAATGTCAGTATTGTAACCTATCTTTATAACATATACAGAATACTTACTAATGTTCAAAAGTTCAATGGACATGGGCAGTATGTCAATCTCAGTGTGAAATTTTATTGAGGCATATTGACAAATAATGTTTTATTCTGGTAAGAATGGAGTATAAAATAGTCTTACATTTGAGTCTGATGTGGGAAACAAAGGCAAAAGAAAAATTAAATTTCCTTACTACCTATAGCCTACTGACAAGTCCTTAAAACAGCAGAGTGACATTCCTTTAGGAACTCAACTATCTCAATGTTAATGCTTCGTAAGGGTAAAAGCAATCCCAGCTCAACCCCCAGGATCCTGTAAGCCTACTTTAACATATAAAAATTTCTTTGGAAACATTCCTTTATCTCTACTTCTCAAGATACATGTTGGTAATCATCCCCTAATACTATGACTCACCAATATACATCTGAAGGGTCTCATGACTAAGGTTTCATTAGACAGTAATAAATGACCTTTCCCAACAATAGCTAGACCCCTTCAAGGTTCTGGAAACTTTGTTTCCAAAACTCCTTAAAGACTTATGCTATCCCTGTGCCCCTCTCAACTTGAGAGTATATAATCCATCATTCCTCATGACCCCAGTGCAGCTCTTTCTGCCCAAGGGTCCTGCCCCTATGCTTTACTAAAACCACCTATTTACACCAAGGATGTCTCAAGAATTCTTTCTTGGCCATTGGTTCCAAACTCTAACATCTCTCCTACATCAAGTCTTTTACTAAAAAGAATTTTACCCTCAACACTGACATTTTTCTCAATGGAAACACAAGAGGAATAACCATTAACATCTATTCCCCAAAGAGGAATTGGAGGAGGGCAGAGCAATATTTCTCTCTACTTGGGTTCCTTTTCAGAGTATTTATTTTCTAGAACCTAATATACCATCTTCCAAAATTAATGGATGTTTTTAGTAGCCTAAAGTACTCTAAAATAATCATAATGGAATAATATAAGACATTGAGATTTTAACAACACTGATAAACAACTACTTCCTTTGTTCTTTGGGAGAGATTCAGAAATAATCCTATTTCTGACTGGTGTCAGTAGACACCAGTCTACTACTCTGGGGTTTATGTAGTAAAATCAGTTTTGTTTTGGAAAAAAAGAAAGTGGATAATAAGAAATACGGTTAAGTCTGATTCTAAAATAAGAGCATTGTTGCTTACCTGATAAAATAGTGAAAGTAAATGTTGAGCTCATTGTGACAAATTATTCATCTAGCGCCTTTTTATAATATTATTGTTTTCAGGGAAAAAAAAAAAAGAGTGGGTGGACAGTAAAGCTTGAATTTTGGAATCAGCAGCTTTGTTAAAGAATAAAATTACCTTGCTCCAGAATGCAATTTCTCCACCTAGGTAGTTGTAGTGCAAGTGAACATTTTCTCATTTTAAAATAGGTTTTCTTTTTTGGTTATAAAATCTGTTAAAATGTTTTTAAAACCAGCATATTTGTATGTATTTTAGAATTCTAAAATCCCAGTTTTCTTACTGGATGAATTGAAATATGTTAAGAAAACACCAGTCTATATTATTTAGCATAGCTTGATTAGAAGCTCCTTATTGCCTACTTCACTATATGCAAAGAGTTGTGTGTCCCTAGGGGCATTTAATCTAGGAGGAAAAGGGGACATATCTCAAAAGTTAATTCCTAGTCCTAGACAATGTGAACTAAGACTCAAAGGGGAGATGTAGTTATCCTCCAGGATTTACAAGAGAAAAATTCCCTGGCATGTGCTGGGGAACTAAAGTTTATCTACTATTAAGGAGACTAAGCCCTATACAGTACTCAGTTAGAAGCTCTTTACCCCAAATCTTATTATATAGGCAAGAAAACAAAACAAAACAAAACATTCCCCTTGCCTTTGTATATTTATTGGAGTACACTTATCAGCCATCCAAGGTTGTTGGTACAACTCCTCAATGATTCTGCCAGATGAGAGGGAATGGAGGTGAATTAACCAATTTACAGTGTTGGTACATTTTCCCTATAATATCTAATGTGTTTCCTTGTATCCAAGTTAGGAAAATTGTTATTGAAAAACTCAAAACCTTTTATCTTAGGACATTTAGAAATACCATTTAGTTTTTCATTATATAGATGTCATAGCTGACAAATTATGCTTGCTCTAATTGGGTATTTTTCTAATTTTACTTTAAGTATTATGCTATTATAATTAGTTTTCTAGTATTTCAAAGACTAAAAAAAACTATTTTGGCTTTTGGTTTATTTTCTTTCAGGTTTCATGACAGCATTTTGTGTTTGTAATAGAACTTTTAAACTGCAAATAAATATACCCAGGGTCAAAGTAAATAGGCTTGGGAATTAGGTCAATGTTCAGATCCTTGATTAAAAAACTATGTATCCTCTTGAAATGACATTTAATTTCCAAACACCATGGCCCTGATGTTTCTTACATAAAAGGAGCTATAACGACTTTCATCATGTCACTCTTTTTATTGTTCCATTATGGATCTGGATTCAAAAGATATTTCAGTCAATTTGACAAAAATACAACTAATTATTTACATATTTTTTCTACCTCTTACCCTGATTAACTATGTTTTTCCTTTCTTTCCTAACTTTCAGTTGAATATTCCCAATTGCCCAGAATAATTATGATATGGTTTAAAGTGATGGGTTTCAGAGCTGATAAGAAAGAATTCTTGAGATGTCTTTGGTGCAAAAAGGTGGTTTTATGAAAGTACTGGGACAGGATCCATGGGCTGAAATAGCTGCACATATACTTTGGAGCTGGGGGAGGTAAAGACAAAGGGAAGCTTCCAAAATGATTTTCATATGCTAAAGAAGACTCACAGGATCCTGGAAGCCTAGCTGCTGTCAAGTTAAGGTTGTTTTCCCCTCTAGCAAAGCATTAACATTAAGACAGTCAGGGGTTACCTGGAGAATGTCATACTCCACCTACCTCAAGTATTTGTCAATGCGCTGCAGGTTCTAAGGAAATTTAATTTTATCTATAGTTCCTCTTGCCTTTGTTCTTCATTTCAGTTATATGTTCCCAAAAGGTACAGAAAAACATCTACTTAAGTTCACTTCTCTCAACACTGAAGATATGGAATATCTGTAGACACTAACCAAGCCCCTCACAGGGTATAGTATCAGAAATCTATTTTATTGCCTTCCCCCTTCCCCTTTATGCCTCCTTCCTCTTCTCCTTTCTGTACTCTCTGTGGGTTTTGATTTATGATAGAGTGATAGAGCCCCTACTTTCACTCTCCTTTTGAATTTGAATACCAATAGGTATCTGAGGGTACAGAGAAAACAGAAACTGCAGGGCTTCTTTCATTTTCTTAGCCTTTTGTGTGTGTGTGTGTGTGTGTGTGTGTGTGTGTGTGTGTGAAAATCTTTTTATATATATTAATATATATATAAATGAGTCTCAGGGGTGCCCACTGTGCATTCAAACAGCTAAGAGGTTTTGGCAAATGTGCTTTGATAGAGGAGGTTTAACAGATGGATAATTATAGATCAAGACAGTCTCTTCTTCTTGATTGTAGGCCCCTCCCCTTCTCTCCCTTTTCTTAGAACATTTACTTTAGAAAAGCTGCAATTTATTTATCTGTCCCCTTTGAAATGTATATAAATCCCTTTAAAGTTTCTCACCAGTTTAAGGAACCAGGGAATGTCTTTATCAAGGACCTGTAATTCATCATTCCTTATTAAATAATTATCAAGAAAGGTAACACTCCTATCTCTCAGTTGCTATGATAGGATAGGTGCCTAATTGACTGGGTCTCTTGCTCAAAGCTCTGAAACTACTTCCTGTCTTAAAGATATGAGTAAATTAACTTTTCCGTTGGGGAGGGCCAAACACAGGTGGCCAATGATTCCTTTACCTAGTAGTTCTTTTTTTTTTTTAAGATTTTATTTATTTAGTTGGCAGACAGAGATCACAAGTAGGCAGAGAGAGAGGAGGAACAGGCTCCCTGCTGAGCAGAGAGCCCGATGCGGGGCTCGATCCCAGGACCCTGAGATCATGACCCAAGCTGAAGGCAGAGGCTTAACCCACTGAGCCACCTAGGTGCCCCTTTACCTAGTAGTTCTTAAAAACAGTCCAGAAAACTTCAAGATGTCAGTGTATAAAGACTCTGAACTCATCCCTTTCCCTGGATAGCAAAATAAATGAATGGATGAATGAATAAAATAAATTCTAAATATGGAATAATTTTCCTCTGAAAAGGACCCTAAAAACTAGGTGAATAGCACCTTCATAACAAAAGACAAAAGAGTCAAATGGAAAAATGGTAGGTGAGGGAGACACAGCCTTGCCTGGAACCATACCTCATATGCAGTGACCCCACAATTATTAAAAAAAAAAATCAATAAAACTTTCCCTCAAGGAGTAAAGTGATTGCATACCATATCAGTCACTCCAACCCTGAGGGTATGTGCTAGAAAGATCAGTCCAAAATGTTTCATTTTGAAAATCAATGGGGATTAAGACCAGGAAAATCATAGAACTCTCAATCCCACTCACTCTGAGATCCAGTACAAAAGCAGCAGGTTAAAAAGTGACTAGACCATAAGCAAAGGAGGATCTACCTACTAATTATAAAGCAGCTATCAGAGAGGCAGGAACCTGCAGGGACTTTATCCAGAGACAAAAATGCTTGACGGTACCCTGTTTGGTGACATCCCTTTAGCCTGCTAGCAATGGAGAAATTGTTTTTCCCACCTCCAGCCCTAACTAGGCTGGATGAGTGTGCTACTTCCTACACACCCACTGGAGCACTCAAACCACATAGGGCCAGAAGAGCATCCTAAGTGCTGTCTGACAAGCACCCAGCCATGCCAATCTTGGATACACACAAAACTGCAACCAGAATAGGCAAGTAGCTGGAAATCTGCTCTCTTCACACAGTGTCTGAGCCAATACCAGACCTGGCAAGTAAGCCAAGCCTCACCCTCTCTGTGTAGCAGCTGCAAACCTATCATAGCCAATGGGCACACAAAACCCACATGAGATATATCTGGCTCTGGTGATCAGGGGAAATTTCACTTCTAAGCTGCATGACCACTCGCCTTCAAGACTGAGGTAAATAACTGTTTCACCTAATACATATATAAAAACACACAGAAGCAAGCACAGAGACTTAGACAAAATGAGAAGACAGAGGAAATCGTCACAAGTGAAAGAAAAGGACAAGGCCCTGGCCCAAGATCTGAGTAACATTCCTAATAGAGGATTTAAAGTAATGATCACAAAGATATTGTACTTGAGAAAAGAACAGAAGACATCAGTGAGACCATCAATATGAGAGAATAACACAGAGAAATGGCTCAATAAAAAAAGGGAGAAATATGCATGATGGAAAGAGCAGGCTAGAAGAAGAAGAGGAACAAATTAATGTCCTAGAAGACAGAGTAATGGAAAGCAATCAAGCTGAACTAAAGAGAAGAAAAAGAATCATTCAAAAATGAGAGCAGACTTAGGGAACTCTGTGGTTCCATCAAACAATAACAGTCACTGTATAGGAGTCCCAGAAGAAGGAGAGAAAGAAAAGGGGCAGAAAATTTATTTGAAGAAAAAATAGGTAAAAAAATTCCCTAATCTGGGGGAGGAAACAAATCCAAATCAAGGAAGTACAAAGAATCCCCCCAAAAATCAACAAATGCAGATCCACATGAAGATATATTGTACTTAAAATGGCAAAATATAATGATACAGGAAGCATTGTAAAAGCAGCAAGACAGAAGAACACAGTTACATACAAGGAAACCCCATAAGGCTACCACGGGATTTTTCAGCAGAAATTTCCCAGACCAGAAAGAGTCATATTATATATTCAAAGTGCTGAATGGGAAACATCTGTAGCAAAGAATGCTGTATCTAGCAAGGCTAGCATTCAGAATAGAAGGAGATATAAAGAATCTCCCAGTCAAAAAACAAAACAAACAAACAAACAAAAAAGGAGTTCATGACCACTAAAGCAGCCCTGTGACAAATATTAAAGGGGATCCTTTGAGTAGATACATTAGTCACAGGACTCACAAAATAAAAGGATAAAAAATATGACACCATATACCTAAAGTAGGGGAAGGGGAGGAGAAAAGAAAGGTTCAAATTTAAACAACCATCAACTGTATATAGATTTCTACATGAAGTGGAGTTTATATATAAAACTAATGGTAACCACACATCAAAAACAACTAATACACAAAGAATAAAGAAAATATCCAACTATACCACTAAAAATCAGAAAGCCATAACAGAAAGACAAGAAAGGGTCAGAGAAAATATTTAGATATGATCACAAACAGGTAATAAAATGGCAATAAATACATATCAATAATTACTTTGGAGGGAGGGGCAAGATGGCAGAGAAGTAGGAGACCCTGTTTCAACTGGTCCCCTAAACTGAGCTAAATAGCTACCAGAATATTCTGAACACCCATGAGATGTAAGATTATACACTTCTGGATCTCTATAGGGGTAGAAGACATCAGTGGAGAGGTAAAGCAGAGTGGGAATGCTCGGACTGATAAAGAAGGATAAGCAGAAGGACGTGGGAGGCACCAGAAGCAGCCCATTGGAAAGTAATGCCCCAATATGAAAGTGTCCCGTGGTTGGGGACCAGCATTAACTTGGAGTCTGCTTGAAGGCACTCCAAAGAGCAGAACAGCTTAAGGGGTAATAGGTGGAATTGGGTGGTCACTGTAATGGGCATCCACAGACCCAGGACAGCCACCATCAGCAACCACCTGTGCCAGAGAGAGTGCAGCTGAGCCTCCATGGTCCCTGAGCTCAAGGCTTTCAGCTGCTTGCACCAGCGCTGGCTGGGCTCACTCCCACTGCATGTGAATAAGCCTGGTGTGGGTGCTGGCCTGCAATTGCTAGGTCCACACCCTTCTGTGCTCTGCACACTCTGCATGCTCTGCACACCTTCCGTGATTGTAGGCTATGATCACACTTCCCCTTGCTCTTTAGGACCCTGGCCTCCTGCCACTGGCCAAGGGTCTGGAAGCTCCCAGCCCATGCCTGAGAGAACCCCCGGGGGTAATCTCTGGTCGGGATCCCTCAGCAGTGTCAGACTTCTGTGACCTGCTCAACTGTGAGGTCTGGATCCCAGACAGCAGTCCCATCAAAGGCAGCCACTGGAAGTGGGCTCCCTGGACCAATATTGCTCTCAGTTTTAATGAACAGGGGTGAGAGACAAACAGGCGCCTCAGGTGCCCCCTGAGATGGTGGCTGGGGATGCACATAGCCTGTGGGAGGTTGTGCTATTCAGTGGACTTTATAGAGGAGGAATCTGTGTGTTCTGGACTACCCAGAGGGGAGCAGACTGAAGCTTCTCTCTGAGGTGGAGGTCTGGGTGCAGTTTGTTTTCCACAAAACCTCTGAAAGGCCTCAAAAAGCCATCAAAGAACAAAAACCTCCAGAGAATGAAAGCCTGAAAAACTGGTTTCCACAGAGCCCAGCCCCTTGATAGGGAGCAAGAGGACTCAACCCAAGCAAGACTGACTGAAAAACAAGATGGCAGCACACCCCTCCCCCAGAAAGCAAGCCAAAAGAATGAGAGGGCAAACACCACAGGATCCGCATTAAACTGTAAAACCCCAACATCAGGGGAAAACAATATAGTAAGCTCCTGGTATTGCCCTAAAACCTGTATATTTATAAATATTTTTTTAATTCATTCCCACGATTCTTGTTTTAATTTTTTTAACCTACTTACCATTACATCTAGAGGTTTAATACAACATATGCCATAATAACCTTTTTACTTAAACTTTTTTCATACATATACATGTTTTTCTTTTGCTGTTCTATATTTTAAAAATATACATATAGATATAAGCTTCAAGGTAACACTCTTAACTAATCAATACTATCTCTCTATATAAACCAGTTTTAATCTCCCATTGTCTCTAGAAAGCTGAGTTCTTTAACAAAGATATCAAGATACACCCAGGAAGAATCAAAATAACCTTCCTCACCCACATCCAGGATTTATAACCACCCTCCCATCTTTTTCTTCTGTCAGTGTTTCTATGTATTTGGTTCTGCTCTTGTATTATATAAATCATATCCTTGGGGTTCATTTTGACTGGGTTCTTTTTTTTTCCTCTTGTCATTTACTTTTGTCAGTCTTTTTTTTTGGTCTGTTTTTGTTTATATACCTTATAAATCTTGTTTTTGGAGTTCAATTTGGTTGGGTTTTCTCTTTTCTTTCTCTTTTTTTCTTTTCTTTTTTCTTTCATTTTGGTGGTGACTTCAATTGCTCTGAAATGTTCTAGGGTGAACCTTTCCTGGACTGTGGTTGATATACTCAGCTATACATCCCCTCAATCACCTCTCACCAAAATGACTAGGAGGAAGAATACCAAAAAGAAGAAAAACTCAGAGACCGTGCCCTTTCCATCAGAACTATTGGATACAGACATAAACAGTAGGTTGGAAAGGGAATTCAGGGTAACAATCATCCAGGCAATGTCTAGGATGGAGAAAACCATTAGTGACAACATAGAATCTCTATGGGTGGAAGTGAGAGCCATCAGGGCAAAAGTTAAAAATGCTATCAATGAAATCCAATCTAATCTAAATACTCTAAGAGCCAGGGTAACTGAGGCAGAAGACAGAGAAAAAGAATCAGGAGGAGGCATGGAACAAACATTTTAGAAGTCATGAAAAATAATTAGGGAAATAAATGATGCCATGAAATGTTCCAACATCAGAATTATTGGGATCCCTGAGTGGGAGGAGAAAGAAAGAAGACTACAAGATATTCTGGAACAAATTTTCCATGAACATTTTCTCAGTCTTGGCAATGGAACAAATGTTTGTATCCTAGAGGCAAAAAGAACACCCACAAAGATCAAAGAATCTAGAAAGACGTTAGGCACTTAATTGTGAGACTCATGAATCATAATTTTAGACAAGACCTTCTGAGGGTAGTTAGGGAGAAGAGATTCCTTACATACAGAGTAAGGTCCATCAGAATAACATCAGACATATCCACAGAAACCTGGCAAGCCACAAAGGGCTGGCAAGACATATTCAGGGCACTAAATGCAACCAAGAATATTTTATCCAGCAAGGCTGACATTCAAAATGGATGGAGAGATAAAGAGCTTCCAAGACCAGCAAGGTTAAAAGAGTATGTGACCACCAAGCTGGCACTACAAAAAATACTAAAGGGGTTCTATAAAAGAAGAAAGAATAAACATAGAACAGAACAGAAATTTACAGAGACAATCTATAGAAATAACAACTTCACAGGAAACATGATGTCAATAAAAACTTATCTTTCAATAATCACTCCCAATGTGAATGGCCTAAATGCTCCCATAAGATGGCACAGAGTTACAGATTAAATAAAATGACAAGATCTGTCCATATGCTGTCTATAAGAAACAAATTTGGAACCTAAAGATACATCCAGACTGAAAGTTAAGGGATAGAGAAGCTTCTTTCACGCCAACGGGCCACAAAAGAAAGCTGGACTAGTGATTCTCATATCAGTAAATTAGATTTTAAACTAAAGACTGCTGTCAGAGATAAATAAGGACACTACTTCATTCTTAAAGAGTCTATAAACAAAGAAGGTCTTACAACTGTAAATATTTATGCCCCCAAGAATGGAGCAGCCAGCTACATAAGCCAACAGTTAATCAAAATAAAAAGCTATATTGATATAAATAAATAAATTTTAGGGGATCTTAACATGCCAATTTCAGTAACAGATCATCCAAGCAGAAAATCAATAAGGAAACAAGAGTGTTGAATGATACATTGGACCAGATGGACCTCATAGATATATACAGAACATTCCACCCTAAAACAACAGAATACTTATTCTTCTCGAGCATACATGAAACTTTCTCCAGAATAGACCACATGCTAGGTCACAAATCAAGGCTCATCTGATACCAAAAGATTGAGATTATTCCCTGCATATTCTCAGACCACAATGCTTCGACACTAGAAATCAACCACAAGAAAAAGTTTGGAAGGAACTCAAACACTTGGAAGCTAAAGACTACCTGCTAAAAAATGTTGGGATCGACCAGAAAATCAAGGAAGAACATAAAATAATTCATGGAAACCAATGAGAATGAAGAGACTTTAGTCCAAAACCTATGGGATATGGCAAAGGTGGTCCTAATGGGGAAATACACAGCCATCCAAGCCTCACTCAGAAAAACTGAAAAATCCAGAATACACCAGCTCTCTTTACACCTTAAAGAACTAGAGAATCAACAACAAATTAGGCCAACCCCACACACTAGAAGGAAAAAAAAATCAAGATTAGAGCAGAGATCAATGAGATAGGAACTACAAATACAGTAGAACCATCAATGAAACTAGAAGCTGGTTCTCTGAAAGAATCAATAAGATCGATAAACCACTGGCCTAATCCAGAAGAAAAGAGATAGGACCCAAATTAATAAAATTTTGAATGAAAGGGGAAAGATCACAACTAGCACCAAGGAAATAGAAATAATCATCAGAAATTATCATCAACAGTTATATCCCAATAAGTTAAGCAACCTAGAAGAAATGGATGCATTCCTGGGAGCCTATAAACTTCCAAGACTGAATCAGGAAGCAATTGACAACCTGAATAGACCAATACCTAGTAATGAGATTGAAGCAGTGATCAAAAACCTTCCAAAAACCAAGAGCCCAGGACCTAATGGATTCCCTGGGGAATTCTACCAAACATTCAAAGAAGAAATAATACCTATTCTCCTGAAGCTGTTTCAAAAAATAGAAACAGAAAGAAAACTTCCAGACTCCATGAAGCCAACATTACCCTAATCCCTAAATCAGGTAAAGACCCCATCGAAAAGGAGAATTTCAGGCCAATATATCTGAAGAATATGGATGCCAAGATTCTCAACAGGATCCTAGCTAATAGGATCCAACAGTACATTAAAAAGATTATCCACCATGGGAGAGGCGTCAAGATGACAGAGAAGTAGCAGGCTGAGACAACATCAGGTAGCAGGAGATCACCTAGATAGCTTATCAAACCATTCCAAACACCTATAAATCCAACAGGAGATCGAAGAGAAGAGGAGCAGCAATTCTAGAAACAGAAAATCGACCACTTTCTGAAAGATAGGACTGGCAGAGAAGTGAATCCAAAGTGATGGGAAGATAGACCGGGAGGAGGGGCCAGCTCCTGGCAAGTGGCAGAGCAACAGAGCACAAAATCAGAACTTTTAAAAGTCTGCTCCACTGAGGGACATCACTACAGAGGCTAAACCAGGGTGAAGGCCACGCGGGGACAGCGTGGTCTCAGGTTCTGCAGGGTCACAGAAGGATCAGGGGTGTCTGAGTGTCACAGAGCTCACAGGTATTAGAGTAGGGAAGCCGGCTAAAGAGACAGAGCCAAGGAGCGAGCTCTCAACTCGGGGTTACCTTAAATCATGATCCGTGGGACAGGCCACTGCTCTGTGAGTAGGGACCCCACAAGATCCGGGGAGACCCCTCTGGAAAAGTGAAGGGATCTGCAGGGTTTGGAGACTCCAGGCGGGTCTGTGTGCCAGAGACAGAGATGCTTGGTCACAGACTGGGTGGGCTTGGAGCACAGCCAGAGAGCAGGCAGATGGGAGTGATTGAGTGCTTTTCTCCAAGGGTGCATTGAGGAGTGGGGGCCTGAGCTCTCAGCTATTCTGGGCCCAGATTGGGAGCCTGCCATTTTCATTCCTGTCCTCTGGAACTCTATGGAAAGCATTCAGGGAACAAAAGCTCCCAAAAGTGAACCTGAGCAGATTATTTATCCTGGCCCCTGGTAAGGGCAGTGCAATTCCACCTCAGGCAAAGACACTTGAGAATCACTACAACAGGCCCCTCCTCAAGAAGATCAGCAAGCAATCCAGCCACAACCAAGTTCACTTACCAAGGAGAACAGAGGAATTCCAGAGGAGGAGAAAGCAAAGCATGGAATTTATGACTTTCTCCCCATGATTCATTAGTCTTGCAAAGTTAATTAATTTTTTTAATTTTATTGTTTTCTTCTGCTAAAATATTTTTAACTTTTATCTTTTCCTCTTTTAACGTTTTTTAACTAGTTTATCTTAACAATACCTTTCCAAAAAAAAAAAAAACAAAACACTTTTTTGAACCTTCATTACTATAGGCATATTTTATTCTTCATTATATCTAACATTATTTTTTATATACACATAGGGTTTTTTCTTCTAAAAAAATTTGGGATACAACTTCCTCTAATAGATCAAATATACCCTAAATCTAGCACAGGGCATTGTTCTAGTCTCCAGCCTGAGCAAATTATCTCCACTTTCTTTTTCTTTATTCTCCCAACCAACAACTTATCTTATCAACTCCTTTTTTAGAAATTAAAAAAAAAATTTTTTCATCTTTATAGTTATATTCCATCCCTTCATCATGTTTACCCTTATATATGTTTTTAATTCTTTAAAATTTTGGGAGGTAGTTTCTTCTAAGATACCAAATACTCCCAAAATTAACTGGGTGACCCTGTTCTATTCATCAGTCTAATATATATATATTTTTTTCTTTTCATATTTTTTCTTTTTTTTTTAATTTTTTTTATGTACTTCTTTTTACCCCCTTTCTTCCCCCCATGATTTGGGGTCTCTGATTTGGTTAAAGCACATTTTCCTGAGGTCTTTACCACCCTTTTAGTATTTTATTTGCTCTTTCATATATTCTTATCTGGATAAAATGACAAGGCATAAAAACTCACCACCAAAAAAAAAGAACAAGAGGCAGTACTGAAGGCCAGGGACCTAATCAGTATGGACACTGGTAATATGTCAGATCTAGAGTTCAGAATGATGATTCTCAAGGAGCTAGCCAGGCTCAAAAAAGGCATGGAAGATATTAGAGAAACCCTGTCTGGAGAAATAAAAGCCCTTTCTGGAGAAATAAAAGAACTAAAATCTAACCAAGTTGAAATAAAAAATTAATGAGGTGCAATAAAAAATGGTGGCTCTTACTGCTAAGATAAATGAGGCAGAAGACAGAATTAGTGATACAGAAGACCAAATGACAGAGAATAAAGAAGCTGAGCAAAAGAGAGACAAACAACTACTGGACCATGAGGGGAGAATTCGAGAGATAAGTGATACCATAAGACAAAACAATATTAGAATAATTGGGATTCCAGAAGAAAGAGAGAGGGGAACAGAAGGTATATTGGAGAGAATTATTATAGAGAATTTCCCTAATATGGCAAAGGGAACAAGCATTAAAATCCAGGATACACAGAGAATCCCCCTCAAAATCAATAAGAGTAGATCCATACATGGTCATCTAATAGTAAAATTTACAAGTCTTAGTGACAAAGAGAAAATCCTGAAAGCAGCCCGGGAAAAGAAGTCTGTAACATACAATGGTAAAAATATTAGATTGGCAGCAGACTTATCCACAGAGACCTGGCTGGCCAGAAAGAACTGGCATGATATATTCAGAGCACTAAACAAGAAAAACATGCAGCCAAGAATACTATATCCAGCTAGGCTATCATTGAAAATGGAAGGAAAGATAAAAAGCTTCCAGGACAAACAAAAACTGAAAGAATTTGCAAACATCAAACCAGCTCTACAGAAAATATTGAAAGGGGTCCTCTAAGCAGAGAGAGACCCTAAAAGTAGTAGATCAGAAAGGAACAGAGACAATATACAGCAACAGTCACCTTACAAGCAATACAATGGCACTAAATTCATATCTCTCAATAGTTACCCTGAATGTAAATGAGCTAAATGCCCCAATCAAAAGACACAGGTTATCAGAATGGATTAAAACAAAACAAAACAAAACAACAACAAATAAAAATCAATATGCTGTCTACAAGAAACTCTTTCTATGAGAAACAGAACCCATCAATATGCTGTCTACAAGAAACCTCCAGATTTAAAGTGAAGGAGTGGAAAACAATTTACCATGATAATGGACATCAAAGAAAGCTGGGGTGGTGATCCTTATATCAGATCAATTAGATTTTAAGCCAAAGACTATAATAAGAGATGAGGAAGGACACTATATCATACTCAAAGGGTCTGTCCAACAAGAAGATCTAACAATTTTAAATATCTATGCTCCTAACATGGGAGCAGTCAACTATATAAACCAATTAATAATAAAATCAATGAAACACATCGATAATAATACAATAATAGTAGGGGACTTTAACACTCCCCTCACTGAAATGGACAGATCATCCAAGCAAAAGATCAACAAGGAAATAAAGGCCTTAAATGACACACTGGATCAAGTGGGCTTCACAGATATATTTGCAAATGACATTACAGAAAGGGCTGATATCCAAGATCTATGAAGAACTCTTCAAACTCAACACACACAAAACAGATAATCACATCAGAAAATGGGCCGAAGACATGAACAAACACTTGTCTAAAGAAGACATACAAATGGCTAACAGACGTGAAAAAATGCTCATTGTCATTAGCCATCAGGGAGATTGAAATCAAAACCACATTGAGGGTGCCTGGATGGCTCAGTGGGTTAAGCCTCTGCCTTCGGCTCAGGTCATGATCTCAGGGTCCTGGGATTGAGGCCCACATCGGGCTTTGCTCCACAGGGAGCCTGCTTTCCCCTCTCTCTCAGCCTGCCACTCTGCCTACTTGTGATCTCTCTCTTTCTCTGTGTCAAATAAATAAATAAAATCTTAAAAAAGAAACACATTGAGATACCACCTTACACCAGTTAGAATGGCCAAAATTAACAAGACAGTAAACAACAAGTGTTGGAGAGGATGTGGAGAAAGGGGAACCTTCTTACACCGTTGGTGGGAATGCAAGTCGGTGCAGCCACTTTGGAAAACAGTGTGGAGATTCCTTAAGAAATTAAAAATAGAGATACCCTCTGACCCTGCAATTGCACTACTGGGTATTTACCCCAAAGATACAGATGTAGTGAAAAGAGGGGCCATCTGTATTCCAATGTCCATAGCACCAATGACCACAGTCGCCAAACTGTGGAAAGAAACAAGATGCCCTTCTACAGACTAATGGATAAAGAAAATACGTCCATATATACAACGAAGTATTATGCCAACTTTTGTATCAACATGGATAGGACTGGAGGAGATTATGCTGAGTGAAATAAGTCAAGCAGAAAGAATCAATTATCATATGGTTTCACTTACTTGAGGAGTGTAAGGAATAACATGGAAGACATTGGGAGATGGAGAGAAATGAGTTGGAGAAATCAGAATGGGAGATGAATCATGAGAGACTGTGGACTCTGAGAAACAAACTGAGGGTTTTGGAGGGGAGGGAGGTGGGGGGTTCTGGGAGCCTGGTGGTGAGTATTATGGAGCGCACATATTGCATGGAGCACTGTGTGATGCATAAACAATTATTCTTGGAACACTGAAAAAATAAAAATAAATTAAAAATAAAATAAAATAAAAATAATTACTTTGAATGGAAATGGACTACATGCTGCAATTAAAAGACATTAGGAGGCAGAATAAAGGAAAAATAAGACCTATCTACATGCTGCCTCCAAGAGATTTATTTTAGACCTAAAGATACAAGGAGATTGAAAATGAGGGGATAGACAAATACTTATCATGCACATGGATGTTAATAAGAGCCAGAGTAGCATTACTTATATCAGACAAAGATGACTTTAAAACAAAGACTACAAAAAGAGAAAAAGAAGGACACATTCAATCATTGAAGGTACAATCCAGGCCGTGATCGTATAGTGGTTAGTACTCTGCGTTGTGTGAAGGTACAATCCAACAAGAAGAAAGAACAATTATAAATATTTATGCACCCAACATGTGAGCACCTAATTACATAAAATAGTTATTAACAAACATAAAGGAACTAATTGATACAATAAGAATAGGGGAGTTTAACACCCCTACTTAGGTCAATAGTTCATCTCTACAGAAAATTGACAAGGAAACAATGACTTTGAATGACTTACTGGAACAGATTAATTTAATAGATATATTCAGAATATTACAACCTAAAACAGCAGAATATAATTCAAGTGCACATAGAACATTCTCCAAAACAGATCACATATTGGCTCACAAAACACGACTCAATAAAATAAAAAAGATCGAAGTCATTGAATGCAACTTTTCTGACCACAATGCTACGAAACTAGAAGTCAACCACAAGAAAAAAATCTAGAAAGAGCACTAATACTTACAGGTTAAATAACATGCTACCAAGCAATGGGTCAAGCAAGAAAAATAAGAAGAATTTTTTTTAAAAAAATTACATGAAAACAAATGAAAATGAAAACACAACTGTTCAGAACCTTTGGAATGCAGCAAAAACAGTTTTATGAGGGAAGTTTGCAGTAGTACATGCCTACCTCAGGAAATAAATTTAAATCTCAAATAAACACCCTAACCTTACACATAAGGAAGCTAGAAAAATAACAAGAAAACCTAAAACCTGAAGAAAGGAAATAATAAAGATTAAAGCAGAAGTTAAGGATACAGAAACTAAGAAACAAAGCAAAAGACAAAAAAAAAAAAAAAAAAAAACCACAGTGAAACAGATCAATAGATTCAGGATCCTATTCTTTGAAAAAAATCAGTAAAATTGGTAAACCTCTAGCCAAAGTTATCAAGAAAGAAACAGAAATGATTCAAATAGAATCACAAATGACAAAGGGGAAATAACAACTAACACCACAGAAATACAAACAATTATAAGAGAATTTATGAAAAACTACAACAAATTAGATAAAAAATACCAACAAATTGGACAGCTGAGAATAAATGAATAAATCCCTGGAAACATATAGCCTACCAAAACTGGAAGAGGAAAAAATAGAAAATTTGAACCTACTGATAACCAGAAAAGAAATTGAATCAGTCATCCAAAAATACCCAAGAAACAAAAATCCAAGACCAGATGTCTTCACAGGCAAAATCTACCAAATATTTAAAGAATAATTAATACCTATTCTTCTCAAACTATTCCAAAAGATAGAAAAGGAATGAAAACAAAATTCATTCTATACAGCCAGCATTACCTTGATACCAAAATCAGATAAAGATACCACTAACAAAGAAAACTACAGGCCCATATTCCTGATGAACCTAGATACAAAAATCCTAAACAAAATACTAGCAACCATAAATATATTTATATTATATATATAATATATATATCCATAAATATATGTATAATATAAATATATCCATAAATATATTTAAAAAATCATTCACCATAATCAAGTGGGATTTATTTCTAGGTTGCAGGGGTGGTTCAATATTTGCAAATCAATCAACATGATATATCATATCAATATGAGAAAAGATAAGAAACATTATTTCAATATGAGAAAGGATAAGAAACATAGACAAGAAAAGCATTTGACAAAGTACATCTATTCATGATAAAAACCCTCAACAAATAAGTTTAGAGGGAATATAACTCAACATAATAAAGGTCAGATATGAAAACACATAGCTAATGACATCCTTAATGGGAAAAAATAGAGCTTTTCCCCTCAGGTCAGTAATAACACAAGGATGTCTCTTCTTACCCCTTCTTTCGACATAATACTTGGAAGTCCTGGCCACAGCAATCAGAGAACAAAAAGAAATAAAAGGCATTGATATTGGTAAGGAAATTTTCACTACTTGCAGGTGACATGTGACTTTACACAGAAAACCCGAAGACTCCATTAAAAAACTGCTAGAACTGATAAATGAATTCAATAAAGTCAGGGGGAAAAAAATTTTTTTTAAATCAGTGTTTAGAAATTCATTGCATTTCCATACACTAATAATGAAGCCACAGAAAGAGAAATTAAGAAAAACATTGCATTTACCATTGCACCAAAAATAAATACCAAGGAATAAACGTGACCAAAGAGGTAAAAGACCTGAGCTTGGTAAACTATACAAGCCTGATGAAGTTAAAGACAACACAGAAAAATGAAAAGATATTTTATGCTCATGAATTAGAAGAATAAATATTGTTAAAATTTCCATACTGCCCAAAGTAATCAACACATTTAAGGCAGTCTCTATCAAAATACAATAGCGTTGTCCACCAAGGTAGAACAAACGATCCTAAAATTTGAATGGAACCACAAAAGATCTCAAGTAGCCACAGGCAATCTTGAAAAAGAAAAAGCAAAGCTGAGGGTATCCCAATTCTGGACTTCACATTATATTATAATGCCATAGTAATCAAAACAGTATGAGATTGGCACAAAAATAGAGATACAGATCAATGAAAACAAGAAAAACCCAGTAATGAACCCTCAATTATATGGTCAATTAATCTTCAACAAATCGGGCAAGAATATCCAAAGGTAAAAAGATTATGTTTCAACAACTGGTGTTGGAAAAAGTGAACAGCTTGAAAAATAATGAAACTGGACTACTTTCTTACACCTTACACAAAAATAAATTCAAAACAGATTTAAGACCTAAACGTGAGACTTGAAACCATAAAAATCCTAGAAGAGCACAAGCTGTAATTCCTCTGATACCAGCTATAGCTTTTTTTTTTTTTTTCCCCTTGATTTGCCTCTTCAGGAAGGGAAACAAATGGAAAAAAAAACTATTGAGACTACATCAAAATAAAAAGCAGCTGTATAGCAAAGGAAATAATCAAAACTAAAAAACAGTCTATAGGAATGGGAGGAGATATTTGCAAATGACCTATCTGATAAAGAGTTAGTATTCAAAATATACAAAGAACATATAAAACCTTAAAACCAAAAACCTATATATTCCAAATAAAAAATGGGCAGAAAACATGATCAGATATTTCTCCAAAGAAGACCTACAGGTGGCCAACAAATACTCGAAAAATATGCTCATCATCACTCACTACTCAGGGAAATGAAAATAGAAACTATAAGGCAATATCACTGCATACTTGTCAGAATGACTGAAATTAATAACACAAGAAATAACAGGTATTGGTGAGGATTGGAGAAAAAGGAATCCTCATACAGTGCTGGTAGGAATGCAAACTGGTAGGTGTAGCCTACTGTGGAAAACAGTATAAAGATTCCTCAGGAAGTTAAAAATAGAACTACCCTATGATCTAATAATCAAAATAATGGCTATTTGCCCAAAGAATACCAAAACATTAATTTAAAGGAACATATGAACTCCTGTGTTT
The DNA here is from genome assembly GCF_009829155.1 of Mustela erminea. Taxonomy (NCBI): domain Eukaryota; kingdom Metazoa; phylum Chordata; class Mammalia; order Carnivora; family Mustelidae; genus Mustela; species Mustela erminea. Next base: position 71,491,600 of record NC_045627.1, read on the forward strand.
TACAGCAGCAGCATTTACAATAGCCAAAATAAGGAACCAAAATAAGCCCAAGTGTCCATCAACTGTTGAATGGATAAAGATGTGGTAGATAGAGACAATGGAATATTAGGCATGAAAAAAGAATGAGATCCTGTCATTTGCAGCAACATGGTTGAACCTAGAAGGTACAATGGTACGTAAAATTAGTCAAAGAAAGACAAATGCCACATTATTTCATTCATATGTGGAATTTAAGAAACAAAACAAAACAAAAAGACAAATAACAACAACAAAAAGACTCAAATACAGAAAACAAACTGGTGGTTACCAGAGGGGAGGTAGATAGGGGGATGGGTGAAATAAAGGGGATAAAGAGAAACTTCCAGTTAAAAAATAAGTAAGTCATGGGGATGAAAAGTATAGCACAGAGAATACAGTCAATAAATTGTAATAACATTTTTTGGTGACAGATGGTGACTATACTTATGGTGAACACTGAATGATGAGTAGAATTGTTCAAGCATGTTGTATAACTGAAACTAATATAACACTGCATACCAATTATACTTCAGTAAAATAAAAGGAAAATAAGAAAAAATTGGTCTTAAATTACATATAATACTAGATAGACTTAATAGAGATATGCAGAAAATTTCATCCAAAAGCAGCAAAATACACTTCTTTTTCAAGTGCACATGGTACATTTTTCAGGACAGATCACATGTTAGGCACAAAACAATAAATTTAAGAATAATGAAATCCTATTGAGCACCTTTTCTGACTATAATGGTCTGAAACTAGAGATCAATTACAAAAAGGAAACTGAAGGGAAAAACGGTTGATACTAAAGAACATGGTATGAGACAACCAGCAGTTAACAAATCAAAGAAGAAATTTAAAAAAATATAGTGAGAAGAATAAAGTAGAAATGCAACATTCCAAAATCTTTGGGACACAGCAAATGCAGTTCTAAAGGGATATTTATAGCAAACAGGCCTACCTCAAGAAACAGGAAAATTCTCAGTCTAACCTTACACCTACAGTAACTAGAAAAGAACAAATAAAACCCAAAATTGGTAGAAGGAAGGTAAAAGTAAATATCAAAATGGAAACAAATGAAAGAGAGAAAAAAACAAAAATCAACCCTTAACCAGACTCCTAAAAAAAAAAAAAAAAAAAAAACAGAGAGCCGAAATAAAATCAGAAATGAAAGAGGAGAAATTACAACCAATACCACAGATATACAAAGGATTATAAGAGAATACTATAAACACTTCATAATAATTTACATAGAACACTATAAATCCTAATTTAAAAACAGATTAGACAACTTGGAAGAAATGGATACATTCCTAGAAACATATAATCTTCCAAGACTGAATCATAAGAAGATAGAAAATCTGAATAGACCAATAGTAATGAAATTGACATTGAATCAGTAATCAGGAGAAAAACACAAAAACTCAAAAGTCCAGATGGTGAAATTTACCAAACATTTAAAGAAGAGTTAATATGTATCTTTCTCAAATTATTCTTAAAAAAAAAAAAAAAAAGCAATGAAGGAACACTCCCAAACTTATTTTATGAGGCCAGCCTTACCCTGATGACAAAACCAGATGACACTGGGGGAAAAAAAAAAAGTGAGAGAGAATAAAGGCCAATATCCCTGATGAACGTGGAGGCAAAATTCCTCAACAAAGTATTAGCAGACCAAATTCAACAATAAATCAAAAGTATCATACCCAATGATTAAGTGGGACTTATTTCAGGGATGCAAGGATGTCTTAACACCCACAAATCAATCATTATGCACCATATTAACAAAATAAAGGCTAGAAATCATATCTCAATAGATGCAGAAAAAAGCATTTGATAAACTGTAACATTCATTCATGACAAAAACTTTCAACAAAGTAGGTTTAAAGGGACTATAAAGCCATGCATGGAAAATCCCCCAATTAACATCATACTCAGTTGTATAAAGCTGAAAGCTTTTCCTCCAATAGCAGCCTCAGGAGAAAAGATGGCTATTCTCACTTTTATTCAACATAGTATGGGAAGTCCTAGCCACAGCAATTACACAAGAGAAAAAAAAAAAATGAAGGCATCAAAATTGAAAAGGAAGAAACAAAACTGTTACTATTCACAGATGATATAATACTATATACAGAAAACCTTAAATACTATACCAAAAACAAAACTAATCAGATTTAGTAAAGTTGCAGGATATAAAACAAATATACAGGTATCTGTTTCATTTCTATACACTAGTAATAAACTACCAGAAAGAGAGCTAAAAAGCAGCCTCAGGTACAATTGCATCCTGAAAGGTATTTCTTCATCTTCATTTCTTTTGGGGTTTTAAATATGTGCATGCTGTATCACTGATCAAAGGTTGCCAGTATCTGAAATTTGGTTATATTTGCCTTACGCTTTCTATGCCTACCCCTTCTTTCATTTAGTGTGAAAAATTTTAGCATGTATTAATATGGTCCGTAGAGACACTAAGCCAAAAAAAAAAAAAGAAAAGAAAAAAAAGAAAAAAAAGGAGGAATAGGAGGAAGAAAAAGACCAAACATGCTTAATCCTCAAGCAGTACACCTAACCCCAGAATAACAGAGTTAGCTTTGCATGTGGTGGTTCTAGAGGGTAATTGAATTGTGGTTTGTTGCAAAGCACTTTGGAGCTCTGTAGACCTAACTTTAAATCCTAGCTCAGCTACCTAGTAATTGTGCAAAATTGAGCAAGTAATTTTTCTCTTTCTGGATCCCAATTTCTTTATCTGAAAAAATTAAGTTTATGGGAATATCTCTCTGAGAGCTTTATGGGAAAATTTGAGCAAGAGCTAAGCACTTTCACTCTCAATGTTAACTAATTTATCCACAAAAGCAAAACAAATAGTAGCTCCATTTTCTTTACTTTATTCCTATTCTGCAAAATCATAAAGAAAAGTCATATTGACATCTAGTCTCCACATCAGATATACCCAGTGAGGTCCGGGTGATGGCTGTCTGGAATAGGAGTATAGGTGCTTCATGTTTATGAAACAGGTTTTATCTCTGAGAAAGAACCTACTTGGGAATTTTTCCCTCTATAAATCCCAGACTCGTTATCCATAATGCTGAGCTAAACAGCCTTGACCAATCAACATTAAGTGTCATCTTGGCTTCAGGAGTAGAGGGAGTGATTTGTTTCCACAATCTATCCACAGTGTACTTGGTCATGTGCCAGATGCTCTTTTTAAAGTTCCCCAAACCCCAATGATCCAGAACATGAATACATGTATTGAACTGCCATAATCACTAATGACTAAAGGTAAATAAGAGGAAAATGAGAACGTTAAAGAGACCTGACCCAATTTTGGATCCTGGCCAGATGTTCAAGGAGTGCCAACTGCTTTCAACACAGGTCACACCTGCTTAATTAACAGTAATAAGAGCTTTTGGAAGATCACAGGGAAATTAGTTACAGATAAATGATCTAGCAATTCTGTCTTAACCAGGAAAGGGACAGGATGCTATTTAATAACATGATCACAAGTGGAATTGCAGGTTAATGACCTTGCATTTTATAATTTAATGGGGCACACATAGTACCAGGCTGAAAGTAAATGGATTGTCAAATACAAATGTATACACTGGCATCTTATAAATAAATTATTATAGCACTAATTGCAATTAAATTGCTGTATTTTAATATGGTCTGGTAATTAAGTCATGAGTGGCTTTCTGCCTCGTTCTTGCCTGAACCGGCACCAAATAAAAATAATCTGACTCAGCAAAAGTATTTCTGAACATACTCTCAAACTTTTATACAGGAATGGAGACATATGAGACCCCAACTGCCTAAATTTATAAAAACTATGATTATTTCTTCCCCCTATCTCCTGCCTTTTTGGTGACTATTTATAAAGGAAAACAGTACCACAGTGAATTGCATAAATTGGAACCCCTTTTGCATCTCAAGAAATGTTGTAAATCCTGACTTAATCTTCTTCTGAAATGATTTTTCCCCCTAAAGATTAGAGCTCCTCTAAGATTCTCTAATTTCACCATCCAGTACTCGAGAATTAGTACTGAGTGGAATAACACCTTTGTCAGAAATGCCACAGCAGTTGTGAGCTCTGGTTGTGTGTCATGGGATTCCTTTGGATTCATTTATCCCACTCTGTGGTCCCATTATAACATGTTAGCCATGCTATAGCATTATTTTCCCTGCATTCCAGTCATCCGTCCATGTGTCTATCTGTGTGGTTTCCTGAGGGCAGGAGCATGACCTGTATTTTCCTAAATTCTGAAATAGATTAAAGTCTCAAAAATATTGACTGGGTAAATGAAGGAAAGAAGAAAGAAAATCTAACAACTCACAATTTAGAATCACTAAGAGGCAATCTGTAAGGATTGAGTCAATTTTTAAAATATTTTATTCATTTATTTGACAGAGAGAAAGTACAATCAGACAGAGGGAGAAGGAGAAACAGACCCCTGCTGAGCAGGGACCCCCCCCCCCCGTATGGAACTACATCCCAGGACCCTGGGATCATGACCTGAGCCCAAGGCAGACTTTTAACCAAATGAGCCACCCAGGAGCCCCTAAGTCAATTAATCCTTATTTATTTTAGTGTCTTCCAACTGCGAGAGTTTCCATAGATACAGATAACATAAGTTAAAACCCTGCCCTCAAGTTAAACACAGTATATTTGCTGAAAGCTATTCACACATAAAGATAAAATCACTTTTTTTAGACACTACATTGAAAACCATGTGAGCATTCCAATCTTCACTCTGACGACGTAAGTACTGTTATTATCCCTACTTCATATATGAGGAGACTGAGGCACATCAAGATTAGGAACTCTCAAGGTCTCTGCCCTAGAAAATGACAGACAGGTTTCTTTCCCAGACCAAATACCTCCAGAGCCTGCACACTCAATTACCACAATATGTAACTTCAGAAAGCTATCGTAGCAGGTTTAAAGGAGACAAAGTTCATTTGTCTTTATGCATTAGGGAAACTGAAGACATTCTAAGAGTAGAAGTCAACAATATCTTAAAGAGTGAGAGGAATTAGATGGAGAAAGAGAAACTGATGAGTGAAGAAAGTCAGAACAGGGGAAAAAGTGAACATGGTGTGGCTAGAGCAAAGGATTCAGGTGGAATATGTGAAAAATAAAACCTACACAGTTTAACTGGGAAGACTTCGCTATTCATGATAAAGAAAACTTCAGATATCCCTGGCATCTGATATTTGCAGTCAGAGACCTCTGGTTATCCAACACATCTATAAGTGAGATTTCTAACTAAATAGCTATTGAAGTAATAACATTTTATTTCTCTCAAAGCCTGTGATGTGGTCATTCAAGTAAGGTCCCAACGACAGCAACAAATAGATAAAAATCTGCCCTCTCTTTTTATACTCAGCCATACACAGTAAGTCTCCAAGGAACAGACTGGTAGACAATGAAGGCTTCTTCCTTTCTTCATTGCAAGGTTTGACTGGGAGCTATTCTTGATTTGCTAGTTCTTGGTATGTCAAGGCCTTACTCCTATAATTGAGGCCCCAGGCCTTGAATTAATAAGCAAGGGAAATGTTGGGACAATCACCTCATTTGTCAGTGTTATTGCCTATCTACTTTGGCTCAAAATGCTGGGAACTAAAGTTGTTTCATGCATCGCTATTTTAATTAAGAAGATATTTTATTGAATCAAGGTAGTAGGTGACAGGGATAATTTTGGACCTATTAGTTAAGAGTGAGATCCTGCTTGAAGAAAACAAGATGGACCCTGTTTTGGGAGTTATCAGTTAAGTTGCAGTCTCTGTAAGACTGGATTTCTGGATTAGTCTATGATCAGATTGGATTCTGGCTTGCTGATACAGGTTTTCATCTAATCCAATCCCAATCCTTTATGCTCAGCTGATTCATTGAGAACAGCTCCCTACAGAGCAGCCCCTGATCTTCAGGAAGGCCCTGAGCAAATTCTCTTAGAGTCAATTTCTTGAGGGGAAAAAAAAAAAAAAGTCAGGGAAAAGTTTCTGTAGAGATGCTTGAAGATGGGATTACTTGGGAATCATGGCTATGGGAATATGTTTAACTACTTCAGATTAATGTTACTACCAATTATACTAATGATAATAGCAAAGATATTGAAACTAAAATTATCATTATTTTTTTAATCATAACAATCTCTAGAAGAAAACTGTATAACTCAGTGGTTATAACAGAAAGTGATTTGTACTTACCTATTTCAGATTAATTTTTTTAACCTGATAACTGACTAAATTCACCCTAAGTATCAAATCAGAAGTAGATTGACATGGAAAGAAAACATCTCAGACTTCTAAAAGATAAGCCATCAGTCAAGAAACAGTTGATCTTTGTACATAATTCACAATGACATTAAATGGGGGGGGGGATGGCTTATCTAACTTTATGAACCTGAAGGATAAATTTTACCAACAGATTTATGGGTTATAACCAACTAAAGTCCTTCTGCTGAAATGTTCACTTGTTTCCTTTGAAGATAGGAAAATCAGTTAATCTTAAGGCCCCTGAGATGATCTTTCCTTAGGATTTGATGAACTTTAAATCTGTCTGAGAGGAATTTAGTCAATCTGACTTAAAGCTACAGATGATAGTGGTCTGAGTACTTGAGTTGTAGCAGCTCTAAAAGTGACACCGATCTTCCCAAGTGGTGTTTTACATGGAGGGCGGAAAGCATGCAATAATTAATATAGTCCAAATTAGAAATAAGACGGAGGCATTATTTGCAATCCCTAATCTCCTTTGAGGGGTCCAACTCATAAAATAGCTAAGCAATTCAAATCTCAGAACACTGTGATAACTGCTTAGTTACCCTGTGGTGGTTTTTGTTTTTGTTTTTGTTTTTCCCCCACAATTTTCAGGAGAGGTGGAAATAAAAGAACTCAGAACCATATAACTCTCATCCTTAAAGCAAGGGAATATGACAGGTAAAAAGAGTACCTTAAATAAACACTGAAAATTGGTTAAAAAGTACCATCTGAAAGACAAGTCAGAAGAAATGCTTTTATATCCAGGGTTGGCAGATCTCAAATTTGTGTTTAAAAGTTTCATAGTTAGCAAGTTCTGGAAAAAACCTCAATTTAGTGTTGACAGTAATGGGATGAAAAAAAGAATTCTTAAAGTTCCATTAAACAGTTACCTTAGTTTTAGTCTCTTTTCCTCTTTGTACTTTCTCTTCAAACTGCTAAAAAAAAAAAAAAAAAACTGTTTAGGCACAATAAAGAAAAATAGGAATAAGATTTTCATGACATAAGTATGAAAAGGTTTAGCAAATTGCCTGACACTAAGTTCTCAACAAAATATTCCTCCCTCCTTCATACAGGGAATCTTGTTCCTTTCTTTGAGAGGTTCCTACTGAGTCAGGTAGAAGGGAAATGACAAACTCTGGTCAAGGAACTGGACCTAAGGATTCTTAGAGTCTCTGATAGAAACCTCTTCTCTCAATATGAAAAAGGCAACATTATTATATGGGTAGTAAGGAAAAATCCCAGCTAACTCACTGTCAGGACAAGCCTTACGTATAGGCAGGGAATGATGCCTCCAAGTGATGACTGCACATGTTCTGCACCAGGCAAAAGGTAGTGATTATCTAGAACTAAATAGCACTAATTTTTAACTCCATGGGACAAGGTACTTTTTCTGAAAGATATATACAAAAAAATCTAAGTCTAATAAAAGATACAGAGATTTTAAAAATAAGGAATACTTATTTGCATCCAGAAATAGGTATTCCCCATCTTTTTGTCACAGCAACATCTTTTTGTCAAAGCAACATCTCCAAATAGAATCTCCCTTGTACTGATCCAAAGAATAAAGAGAAATCCTTTTAAGTATCAGGAGGAAAAAAAAAAAAAAAGACTCCAGAGTATGTAAAATTAAACATCCCCTTCCTAGACATTCAATCAGCCATTTCTCCAAGAATCTCTGTTTTCTTCTAGTGGAGAGTGTTATTCCAAGGTCAAAATATGATTGATTGGAATGCATATTGCTACTGAGTTGTTCATGCCTTTTAGATATTTTTAGTGGATAAAACTAGGATACATACATGCATGAATAGAGAGATAGTGACATAAATTTATATTGAAACTTTCAAATTCAAAACTATAAATGATCAATAGGTCCTTTATACCAACCCACATTTTCTCCTTTCTTGTAATAACTTTATATGAGTTTTGATCAAATATCTTCCTTTGCTTGTTTTCATATAGGATTAGGTTTCTTCTCCAACCTTTTAATAAGCCTGGTTTAGGAAAGTTCTTCCAATTCCAGAGTTCCCTCTTCTGTTATTTTTGTTTGTTTAAAAAAAGTGGGGGGTTGTTTTCCAGAATGTCCTGAATCCATTCACCTCTCTAACTATATTCTGGACCTTTCTTTCTTTGTTTATAGTGTACCTAACCTGCCCAATTTGAGATCCAACACTTTCCACTTGCTTGTGGGGGTCTGTACTAAGAATCCTGCTGTATTTTGAGGAGGCTAAAGGCTCTCTAGAATTTTCTATGGCATGCCCCTCATCCTTAGTCAATATTGGAGAGGACGACACTCTTCCCAGTTTTAGCTGCTGTTCCTAAATAGACTTTCCATTCTTTCCAGTCAATACATGCTGGGAATTTTAGGGGGCTCTTAGTTTCATGTTAGTATTAATGACAGTTGTGATATTTCTTTCATCACATACAGACACCAGTGGATGCTTATGATTATTAGTCATATATTGTGTTTGTGATTAGTTCTTGTATTTTGGAGTTTGTGGGGTAACTTTACCATCTGGTTTGGTGGTATAGGTTACCCATGGGTTTTGTTTTGCTATCCACTTTTCAGTCTAGTTTTACATGAAGATCCAGTGAGATTGAAAAATGTCATTTCCATATTTCCAGACTCCTTACTATTAAAGTCCCACCCAATCGTCCTTTTAAATAACTATTTTATTAAACTTATTTTAGAATAGTTATCAATTTACAGAAGATTTGTAAAAGTAGTTCATAGAGTTCCCATATAAGCCCTTTAAAAAACTAACCTTTAGGGGAGCCTGGGTGGCTCAGTGGGTTAAGCCTCTGCCTTCGGCTCAGGTCATGATTCCAGGGTCCTGGGATCAAGCCCCACATTGGGCTCTCTGCTCTGCAGGGAGCCTGCTTCCTCCTCTCTTTCTCTCTCTCTGCCTGCCTCTCTGCCTGCTTGTGATCTCTGTCTGTCAAATAAATAAATAAAATCTAAAAAAAAACAACAAAAAAACCCCTAACCTTTAGTGTTCATTTTGATGAGTTTGGATAATTGTAGATAAAATATCTAATCGTATACCACCCAAATTATGTGGTTTTCATCTTGTTAGCATTGTCTCTCTTGCTGGCACATTGTCCCTTGCCCTTTCCCTTACTCACTTTGATAAAAAACATGTTGCCATATTGTGATGTGTTCTATGGAGAGGTACACAAGGCCTTTGGCGAACAGCTTCTGAGAAACCAAATCCTGCCAACTAGGAAGTCGATCCTTCACAGCTAAGCCTTGAGCTGACTATAGCTTTCTGAAGCAAAACAAAACAAAACAAAACAAAAACTAGAGCTAAAGGACCCAGCTAAGCCACTCTTAGATTCTTAACCCACAGAAAATATGCGATATTTTTATTTTAAGCCTCCATGTTTTGGGGGCAATTCATTACGCAGCAATAGGTAACTAACACATGGGGCCATCTCTGCTAACAGCTCAGGATACAGTAGTAATTGCCATGATCCCTGCTCTCATGGTACTTATGTCCAGGGCTGCTGATGATTCTATAGGAATCCATGGCCCAGGGCTCCCCAGTTTTCTTCTGTGAATGAAGAAATGGTCCAAATCACAAAAAAAGCTAAGTAAGAGGACAAAGCATCCTCTCACCAGAAGCTTACATTTTTTAAATAGGCTGGAAGAAAAGTTTCTACATGCACTCACTGCCTGTTTGACATCCTCCTCCTGGTTAATATTCATAGAAACTTGCAGGAATCCCTGTTAATACCCAGATTGGAAATCTCAGAGCCAAGTGCTGTAGCCATGGGGCCTGATTTGCATCAATGAATATGCAGCAGCACGAGCCCCTTGCTTAGGATTTTTGCCCTTTGTTGGGTGTCAGTATTGTATGTACAGCTGTGATTTTTTTTTTTTTCCCTTCCTGAACTGAATGTCCAACTCAAGAAATAAAGTCAGAGCTGGAGAGCAGCAGATAACAGCCATTCTTCCATTTTTCTACTGCAAAAGCTCATATTGGCCTCACCAATCCCTGAATTCTTTTCACTTCTAAATTCTGGAAAAGTTGATGTGACTTGCAGTTTCCTCCAGCCCTAAGGTCTGAGAGATAGTGAGTAAACTATTTAACCATAGTCAATAGCTCTGCTAATTTACTCATAATCAAAACTAAAACACACAAATAAAAATAAGCAAACAGTGAAATATATGATTATCTTTAAAAACAAATCATTCCCTTCCAGAGATTAAAGAGAGATGGAGTTTAATATTTGATAATTTCAGTACTCTTATTTTCATTTGATATCATGTAGATAAGAATCCTTTGAAATGAACTAAGAAGAATGTTTAGGGTCCATTTTGCTCTTTTGTGAGAAAGACTCCTCTCATTTCTTAGGAAAGTACCAGTTAAAATGCATCTATTAGAATCACCACCATCTTTTTCATTATCATTCATTCATTCCCCACTTAGATTCCTTTGATGGGAATGCATGATCTTTAGAATGTAACAAATGCCTCCTTGGAGAAAAAAGCAGGACTTGGGAACTCAGCCTGGATATGGTGCTGGTTTAGATTCATCACCAGAAAATGAGGTATAATTTCTTCCCAGGCCTTGTTATCAAAGTGTCACTGTGTGGGCCACTTTGCCAGCAGGTCTTGAAAGTCAATTGGGCATTACATCTCAGTTCTTTGAGATGCTCAGAACCAAATTTACAGTCAATGGGATGCTTTAAAAATATCAAAGGACATTGAAAAGGACAGTATGCCATTTGGTAAGCAGGAGGATCATTGCTATCAGACTCAGTGTAGAAAACTCAATCTAAAAATGGTCTGAAAAAGGGAACCTGCCTTCTCAGAATACTCAGAGTGAACTCTGAGTTCACAAATGTTATCTTAAATTCAGTCAGCTGCCCCAGGAGATATTTGTTATTGTCTTTATTTCACAAATTGAGGCTCAGAAGTTTTAAGTGACTTGTTAAGGTCATGAAGACAGTAAGTTGAAGATGCAGAATGCAAAACCATGCCTGTTGAACTTTTATTTATGGGTTTTTCCCATCCCACTGTGGTGGCAGAAGAGATGTGTATCTTGGCCTCGGCTCTGTCTTTAACTGGCCATCAGCATGACCTTGAGTCATACATTCTGTTTCAGTTCTTCTGTATGTAAGTAAATAAGGTGTTTTTTTTGTTTTTTGTTTTTTTTTAATTTAAATAATCTACACCCAACATGGGGCTTGAACTCACAACCTGAGGTCACTAGTCACACACTCCACTGACTGAGCCAGCCACCCCAAGTTGTTTAAAGTAGAAAACTCTTGGGGTCTCTTCAAGTAAAGAGGTCCTCTTCCTGTGTCCCAAAAGTGGGGTGTAAAGTGCACCTGCAGTATGGGCAGATGGAATAATTGCAAAGGGAATAATTCCAGTTTTCTTTATGAGAGCCTTTCACTCCAGAAAGAACAATCCAGAAGTTCCCAGAAGCCTCCTCCAAACCTGGCAGGCTTAAATTTGGCTTTAGGCATCTTGAGGCATCAGAAACGTGATCCCCTGCTCTAAGTGTGTGTGGGATAGGGAAGGAGTTGGTCTCTTTAGGCATCATGTAATTGACAGGCCCATTTGCCTAGATGGTTCCTAGTTCTGTTCTTAGAGCTATGATTAGTAGCATCACTTCTGACTTGCTTAGATAAGCAATTCTAACACTGCTGGTGCTCAATTTCTTCACCTTTACAGGGGCATGGCACCTGTGTCCTCATTTGGATCTCATGAACTTAAATGGTAAAAACCTGATAAAAAATTGTTTTGAGGGGATAATATGATCTGGAACATGACTACAACTAGAAGATACTTACAGCATAAGAAGCTAAGAAGGTATCAATGATATTTATCTTAATAATTTATGTCTTTTCAATATCAATATTCTGTGTATTTTTTTAAATGCAAACATACACATCCCAGAGAACACGTAGTATAATAAATGCATCTATGTTTAATAGTGCTTCTCAAATTTTGCCACAAAATATCTGAGTAAGAAACACCTACAGAGGGGAGTTTGGGTGGTTCAGTTGGTTAGGTGTCCAACACTTGATTTTAGCTCAGGTCATGATCTCAGGGTTTTTGAGATCAAGGCCTGCATTGGGCTCCACATTAGGTATGGAACCTGCTAAGATTCACTCTCTCCCTCTCTCCCTCTCTCTCTGCCTTCTCCCACCCACCCCTACTCTATTTCAGAAAGAAAAAAAAATAGTAATAGTTAATTTTTAAAAAAGAAACAAACACCTGTGGAATTAATAGGTGAGGCACCCAGGAGTCCCTGGAATTAATTTTTTTAAATTAGAATATTGGGTTCCATCTCAGACTTACTGAATTAGAATCAAAATTTCATGGTACAGAATTCATAAAAACTGCTTTTTCAATCTATTTCCCGGTTATTTGATTATTTGGTCTCCAAATCACATTGTGAGAATTGTTGCACTATATTGAAATTGCCAGCTATAACTAGGTATTTTTGGTGTTTCTACTTATTCTGGGCCCTTAGAAAAGCTCTGGGATACGTCATGTGAGAGTTAGGAGGTGCTTCCCTTGTGCTGAAATACAGGTTTGTCAGAAGAAGATTACAGAGATGGTGGTAGTAACTGCATTCAATTAACTTCAAGTCACTACCGTAGAGGTAGATGTGGTAGAGAATGGTAAACTAATTAAGAATGCCTATGTGTTCTCTTTCTCTTCCGGCTTTTAGTAAGTGCAAAGTTGTGTCTTCATCTGAAAATGCATCTCAAAATGAATCTTAAAAAAATATATAAAAATTTAAAAATAAAGTTTCAAGTAAGATCAATTATCCTCCCCAACCCCACATTCATTTATTTTCTATTGTTTTAAAGATTTTTATGTATTTATTTGACAGAGATCACAAGTAGGCAGAGAGGCAGGCAGAGATAGAGGAGGAAGCAGGTTCCCCGCTGAGCAGAGAGCCCGATGTGGGGCTTCATCCCAGGACCCCGGGATCATGACCTGAGCTGAAGGCAGAGGCTTTAACCCACTGAGCCACCCAGGTGCCCCTCCACATTCATTTCTAACATATAAAATTCCCCCCTCCATTTTCTACTGCAACAAGCATCACAGAGGAAAGAATAATCTGAATCCATCTGCAGAGTTCCCAATACTTTCCCCAGTGTGCTTTCTTGGGCTTAACTCAGGGTCTGCAAAAGAAAGGTAATAGTTCCATGTTTAACAGAAGCAGGAGTCAAGCTGAGTTAATCAGGGAATGCCTATACCCGGCCTGGTAAAATCTTCATTAATTGGTCTGCAGCACTAGGACTGGCCCCAGACATGAGACCTAAACTTTTGGTTTATAATAACTGTTACTGCAGTCTCCAGAACATCAGATCTTCTCTAGAAGCAATAAGGAAATACAGTTGTTAAAAACAAAGATTCTATAGGGAGCCTGGGTGGCTCAGCTGGTTAAGCAACTGCCTTCAACTCAGGCCATGATCCCAGATTCCTGGGATTGAGTCCCATATTTGGCTTTCAGTTAAGTGGGGAGGAAAAAAAGAAAGAAAGAAAGATTCTAGAATCAGAGTTTCTAGAACTGATCCCCATCTTGACTAACAACTTGTTATTTGAGTGACCATGAACACATGAACTTTTACTTCCTTCTCTGTAATAGAGACTTTATAAATTCTAATTTGGATTATTTTAATAGGAACAGTGGCTGACAACACTTATTACTTTGTTTAGCTGAAATAAAGGAAAATGGTGTCCCTTTGTAAATTTCAAAGAAGCACATCTCTCTTTTTTTTTTTTTTTTTTTTTGAGGATTTGCGGTCTTAAACCAAAGGTTTAAATGAAGAAGTTATAGGTTCTTCATCCAATTACAGAATATCTCAATCTGAACTTCTTTTTTCAAATACATCTAGTAAAGTATATGTCACTGATATGAAAAGTTCCCTAAATGTGATTGGGTACAAACTGCAGACTCAAGGCTTATACAGAGAGAATATGCAACTTGTATCAAGTCCTGTGTTAAGGCATGCTAATCTGGGGGGGAAAAAATGCTTCCTTGAAATTAACTCATTTAATTTGTACCAATATCCTTTGGGTAGATATAACTACCCATTTTTACAGGTGAGAAAATGAGGTTTAGAGAGAGAAAATGAAGCCCCCAGTCATTTCCTAACAGGTGTCAAGTTGAATTTGAACATACAGTTATTTCACCATCACAATATACTTTACTTCATAAACATGAGAACAGGCACACACATATCTCCAAAGAGTAGCAATTGAGAGGAAAGTAAGGCAAACAGCTATCAAGTGCTGTCTGCAGATGGTAGATGAGGAGGTGATGGCTGAGTTATATTTTAGCAGTGCTAAATGATGGTGTCTTCCTCCTCTCATATCACTAGTACACAGAGAAATGGAAATTCTTTGATGATGAATGCAGTACAGGTGCCTGCTGAGCTCTAGGCACTGTCTGACATTGGCTTGTCTGCTCTCTTGATCTAGAAGGACTACGATGGAAGAGGGTCCATTATGATAATGACATCAAGGTTAAGTAAGCACATCCCATTTCACTGCTGGCAGATACTCACTCCCTGGAGGTGTGAGTTTGGTTGTGGGAGAATGAATGGTTTTCCCTGACAGTAAGAAGCACAAATTAGACAGATTCTCTTGAAGAGACTGAAAGGATTAATGCCTTTGAGCCAAGCTACAGTATGCATGCATGAATACACCCCTCACCTTCTTTCTGCTAAGATTTTGTATTGATTTGTGAGTCAGAGCATGGCCTCATGAACAATTCAAGCCCCTGCTTGATATGTTTTACTCACTAGTGTTTTAGAAATAATATTTACAAAGTTAGTACATTTTGATAGATAGAGGAGAAAAGTAGAGCAAAAAGTCTTGGTCGTCTATCTTTCCTTTATCCACTCAGTTTATGTTTTTTTCCACAGTTGAACCACTGCGGTTACTTTTTCTGTATCCTTTGTAAAAGGCCGTATATATACCATAATATTCTGAACTTTATTCTTTCATGTAACTATCTTAGAGAATATTTTTCAGTACATGGAGAGTTTAACAAAATGTGTTACAAAATGCTTACTGTAACATTTAGATAAACCATAATTTATTTAACAAGCTCCTTCTGATAAAAATATTGATTATTTTTAGTCTTTGGGTACTACAAACAATGTTACAGTTAATAACCTTATACATATATCATTTAGGTAGGAGAAAATACTAGATGTAGATTTCATGAGTAAAGAATAGATTCATCTGATATTTGTAAAAGTATTGACAATATCTTTTAAAGTAAAAAAATAATCAAAATTAGAAAATCAATGCATCCACAAGATGTCACCTAAAGTATACTACCTAGCATAAATATTTTCTATTGTTTAAAGAAAAACTATTTAAGGTTTTTTTTTCCCCGCTTAGAAACAGAGACAATCCTAAGAAACTAAAGTCTCTATAATCAGCTTAATTTACCCAGAACTTGGCCATCACTAATTAATTCCCTACCCAGACAATTTCAAGCATCCCCTATGGACTCAGATCTGGAAATTAAGATTATTTGCTAACAAAGTGACATTTCTTCTGCTCTTCTGTACAAACACATGCTCTGTGTAAAACATGTAGGTTAGACTCTATGTCCCCTCAAGCCCCTGTGGAAGCCAAATTCTGGGAGTTAGCAATATTTCAAACAAAGAATAATATCAAGCAAAGAATAATACTCAAAGCATATTTGTTCCATGCAAAGTGATCTTATTAAATGATTTTTCTAGATGTCTAGACTATGAACATTACCCCTGTTCCCTGATACTACATATTCTATTCCTCTCTTCTCTTCAATCATTCCAATAGCTGTTGAACACTTTATTTACTAAGGCCCTGACAATGGTCAAGAATGAATCAACTTTTCACCTATCATCAGTTGAGTCAGGAACCTCATACTGGTCCCAAAGTTCCTATCGATGAAATTCGAAAACTCTATGTAAAAGCTACTGTAAAGTTGGCCAATAATCTGATTAAATATTTGTTTTAAATTTAAACACATTTCCTGACATATTTCGTGAATTTCCAGAAGCTAAATCAGGAATTCAGTCCTCAGAGAATAGAACTTTTGTTGTAAAAACATAGTCAACTTCAGAGGGGGTTCTTTCCACTATTTTCTATTCTCTTGTGGTGTGTGTATGTGTTTGTTTTGGTGATGACTTATTTTTGTTGAGCTTACTTCTTCTGATAGTTTTATTTGTCACTAACCATAAATAGTGTTGTGCATGGTCAATTAAACTCCATGATATATTAAACCACAAAAAAATATTAAATCTTCTAAAAGATTTTTTATTTAGTAACTTATGTTATTATTTTAGCTATAGGTATGTCAGGTCTCACAAACTTGATCATTAGTTTCAGACCATTACCATGCATTACCAGAGTGTATCTAATCCTTTATTTTCTGAAGAACTGAGGTATCTTCTGGCATATCCTCTAGTAAAGAACTTTCTTTAAAAACCTTTCTACTCCAGAAATTCCAAATGAAAATGTCATAGTAATATTTTATTTTCATTTTTGCTAGACACACAAATTTAAGATGACAGTATCTGCTCCAAATACTATTTAAAGTGTTCCATTGTCACTTGACCTCCATAGTTTCAAATAAAAGGTCAAGAATTTTTCAAGTCATTGTTCATTAACAGAGTCATTTTGGCTGGTTTCTGACTTTCTTTTTGTTTTTCAACAGATCAACTATTATGTTTGGATTTCACTAAACATTTAAATTTGTGAATTTGTATTTCTCCATTTTATGAAGTTTTCAGCCAATATTTCTTCAAATCTATTTTCTTTTTCTTTTCTTTAACTCCTATTCCTCTAAGATTCAAATCACATATGTTCCTCAATTGGAAATTTTCTTACTGGACTATAAGCCATTGATTTTTGGATATTTTTATATCTTTCTATTTTTTTTTTAAGATTTTATTTATTTGACAGAGATAACAAGTAGGCAGGGGGTGGGGAAGCAGGCTCCCCACTGAGCAGAGAGCCTGATGTGGGGCTTGATCCCAGGACCCTGAGATCATAACCTGAGTTGAAGGCAGAGGCTTAACCCACTGAGACACCCAGGCGCCCCTTTCTATTTTCTTTTTACTGGATACTTTCTATTTATCTGCATTCCAGATATTTGTCTTTCCTTTTTCATGTTGTTTCTGAAATTAGTATCATCTTATATATTTTCAATTTCATATTATTAATTTTTAAATTCAGTTTATTTTATTGGTTTCTTTCATATTTTCTATTTTCTGATTTTCCTTTTACTCTTTATTGGAAAAATATTATCTTTAATTTTACTGAGTATATTTATAGCAAAATTTTATAAAATATTTGCTAGCTAATATCAACATTTCAATCATTTCAGAGTCACTCTCTGCTGAGTGTCTTTTCTCTTGAAAAGGGGCACATTTTTAAGAGGCAATTTTGAAGGGATAATTTTGTTTTATATTATACACATTGTGAATATTATAGATGTGTTTATTCTTTTATATGCCTTTAAGTAGTGTGTGTGTGTGTGTGTGTGTGTGTGTGTGTGTGTGTGTTTGTGTGTTGTAATAGACAATAAATTGTTTAGACTGACCCTCACAATGTCCTCTGGGCATCTCAAATCTCCAATCAGATCTTTTATCTGGCCTTTTCCTACACATCTGTATCTTTCTGCATTAGAAATTTAGGCAGCAACTTTCACGGTTTCATTTGTCTGACTCTTGTCTCTGGGATTCTCCTCTCACTTTATAATAACTATGAGGTAAATTTACCCCAAAGTCTTTCTGCATTTTTTCAGACAAGAAAAACTTTTTTTTTTTAACCTGAAGCTTTACCTGTTCTCCACCACACTATTTCTGACCTACCCTTAGGTTATGAGACAAAGGAAAAAAAAAAAAATAGAAACTAACTATATGCTGATATTTTCACTCAAGTGTCACCCTCCTTTATAATCTGGACTTCTTGGAATCATCTTCCTCTGTGTCTAGATATATATATCTATATATATATATATTTTTTTAATTTGTCCAGAGTTTGTCCAGAGTTTATAGTTATCTTCAGGAGGTTCAGTCCAGTTGAAGCTTATTGAACCACACTAGGAAAAAAAAAGTTCTCAATTTTCTGAATACATTTTTATTTGTATATTATCAAATATAAAATGATGAACCTCAGACAACTTGGCAAACTATAAATTGTACCTGTCTTACTCATTGACTGGGGTAGACCTGAGAACTCTAGATCTCTTTTTTAAGAGACAGCTCAGATGCCAACTATAATCCAAAGGACTCTGGAATCCCTCATTTTTTCAGGAAAGGTATTTCATTTTTGGCAAACTAAAATAAATGAATTTGGATTGTCAGTTGCTAAATTAACATGTCAGCTCTGAAAATAGATTTCAAAATATCTGAAGATGATTATGATCAATGCTCACCCCATAATTCATTGATAAGACAGCACAATTGTAAATTTCAGCCTGAAGGAGCAAAGGATAAATGTTTATAGGTGCTGGACAGAATGTCAAAAACATCCAAGGCAGATTTTCAGTCTCTCCTGCTCACCAACATAATTAAATATTCCAGTGTAAACAAAACTGCTTAGAACTTGATATTGGTCATTTACTCTTAAGACTTCTTAAAATTTATATTTGTATTATAGTTTTAAAAAAATATATTAGTGGTTAGGTATTTTCCAGAGATCTCTAGAAAGGAAAATGTAGGGGAGGAGTCTTGGTATCTGGGCATACACTGTATGTTAACTTGAAAATATCATGTACTTGTCTTTCCATACAATTCCCAAAGCATATTCTAGGGCTAATAGTAAGGGCTGGGGTCATCTCAAGTTCCTCGCTCTCACTAAAGTAAAGAAATATCATTGTCTTTGGCATAATTTTGCCCAGCTCTATGATGTATAAAATTAATCATATTGAAGAACAAAACAAAATCACTAATTGCATGCTGGTACTTCCCTAATCCCATAAAAGTAGCTGAATCCTGTTTCCGTAAGAGGCTACAGAGAGGACTCAGTTTCACTGGAAAACTGGAAAACCTCCAACACATACATTTCCTTTCTCTCTCCCACTCCCACTCTTTCCCTACAAGCACCAACATCTAGAAACCTCTTTGAGGTAGAAGAAGTCATCTTTGCTTTACAGTTCAGTAGTAATGACAGATTCCTAAGTAAGCACTGGTGTAGTTACTTAATTTACAATATTCTCAATTTGTCACTGATTTTCACAAAAGAGGATTTTAATCATATTACTTTCCTCATCACATGAACATGGTTAACATTTCCCCATTACATCTAAAATTCTTAGCCAAGTCTTTTTATGATTTGCCACTATGTAATCTTTCCAGGTAAATCTTTCCTTCATTTTATTTATAATAGTGAAACTTAATAAATTATTACATATTCATATAATGGAACACTACACTTTATAATTTTTTGAATGAAGAATTATTCTGTATAATGTTCTAGGTTCTAAGATACATTTAACTATGAAAAAAAATAGAATCAATATGCAAGTCTATAAAATTGGGTGGAAAAGGATGTCTTCTGAAGGATTCAAAAGAAACTAATACCAATGATTTCCTCTAGAGAAGAAAATCAAATAGCTAGAACTGGAGTTAAATAGTAAGAGGCTAATTTTTGCTTTGCAATGTTTGTCCCTATTGAATCTTAAACACTGTAAGTGCATTATCTTTTCAAAAAAATAAATATAACCATATTTAATTAAATATAATTCTAAAAATTAAATTTAATATGAATCATTGTCTTCTTAAATTACCATTTTAGAACACTGTGTTCTTAACAGATCATAGGAGGAGGCACAAAGAGAGACTGAATTATAAAGGGCAAAGAATGTTTGTACAGTTTTCAGCAAGCCTAAAAAGGAGGGATAACAACAGCAGAGAGAATAGGAGTACCCTTGGTGAGCTCACAGTGGAGAACTATTTTCCTATAACAGGGGAGGCATGAAGACGTTACTTGATAGCCATACCCCCTTTGAATCATACTTCAAGTAAAATACACTAATAGGTTTTCAAGATATGTTTTCTTCAATTGATGCCTTGATCTTTGTCAACACAAGTGAACAGCAAAGGGGGTATATAAAGATTTTAAAAGTACATATGAAAAATGAAATGGTATTCTGTCATGTCTAAAAAAGAAATAGTACACTTATCTACGCTATGCTAGAAATTTGACGAAATTCAGATCTCAGAAAACTTAGAGTAGTCTCCTAATTTCACATCTACTAACAGACTTTCTTAAACACTTTAATTTTCATTTCCTATGAAATAATTTCTCACACGTATTGAGAGTCTAAAATTACAAAGGACTATATCAAGATGAATTTAATTATGTCAGTGATTAAAAATATAGTTAAAATTCACTCAATTTTAACTACTCCTGACTCAGATTAAAACCACAGAATCATTTGAAAAGAATAATTTAATTTCCACCTAAAAATTCTTAAATGGGAGCATGACGCCATTACTTTATCTCACATAGAATCACAACTGCCTCATAATAGACATGTATTTAACCTTAAATACTTGCCCCATAAAATGCCAATTACTATGGTGAGGAAAAAGGATGCCACTTAAATATATAGAGTGACAAAATCATCATTAAAAAGAGAGAGAGAGGGAGACAGAAAAAATGGTTGAGATTGCACCATGAACTGAGATTTGGATTTCACAGAGATTATTATGTGAAATAAATATTTTATCTCTAATAAAATCTTCATTTATGATACCACAAACATCCTGAAAATCCTTGCTCTTCAAACTCTCTTTACTAAGCATAATAAAAAAACTCTTAACATGGTCAACCCTCAGTTAATTTCTAGCAATGACAGAAACTCTATTCCTTTTCTAGTGTGGAAAAGACAAAGTTATAACTATGCCCCATGTGAGGTCTAGCCTGTAAATGCCTGCTTGCCCTCAGAACAGCAGTGTGGCACACATCTGATAAGAAAAACCATTATAGGATCTTGGAGAAGAAAGGACAATACAACGGGATTTTTTTCCCCCTGAGTTCTCACAGGGACAAACAGGTCTCAGTGGCTATTGCATGATATTGCCCTTTAGGAACAGCTGGCTAAACCATTCAAGACAGTATACTGATTCGAAAGAGTTATATGCAATTAACCAAACCTATTTCTAGGTGGTGACCTTGTGTTGGCAGCCAATAGTACCCACTGCCCATGCTATTGCTCTATTGCTCTCTGGTTTTCTTACTTATAATTTTACACATACAGAGATCAACTTACTGGCTTTGATAAGCTTGTGGGGCTTCATTATCTTTTGCTTTTTTCATAGTCCTTAGAATGAGTCAGAGACTTCTGAGTGATAGATTCCCTCCTCTTGCCTGAGTCATGAAGTCATAAAATTAATGGACATAAAGGACACTGGATCAAGATGAGAAACTGAACCCATGGATCTCACTCATGTCTCCCAAAATGACTTGGTATTTCCAAAAAAGGAAACACTAAATATGCTGAAAAAAACCTTCTATTTCTAACCAGAAAACAAGCAGTGTTTGAAGGATACACAACAAAAGAAATCAGAATAGGAAAAGGGGAAATGGCAAAGTAAAACCACTCTGGGAGTGATCAAAGGGTCAGGAATAACCAAGGTCTGAGGATAGTGAATTTCATGAAAGAGAAAAACTAAATGGATAAAAAACCAAAATGATTGCCAAACAGAGACTACAAAGAACAAATTGTCAAGGACATTAGAATACATGAGTGAGAATACATAAAATCAATATCATAAAAGAGAGGATACCGATTGCATTCAATTAAATATAGTGAAATCTTATAGTACATAGTTCTGATAATTGTAAGAAATAAGGGAATTGGTCTGGAGGGGCAAGATGGCAGAGAAGTAGGAAACCCTGTTTCAGCTGGTTCCCTGAAGTGAGCTAATTATCTACCAGAACACTCTGAACACCCACGAAATCAGCCTGAGATGTAGGATTATACAATTCTGGATCTCCACAGGGGCAGAAGACTCCAAGAGGTAAAGCGGTGTGGGGATGATCGGACTGATATCAGAGGATAAACAGAAGGGGGAACGGAACCACTAGAAGTGACCCACTGGAAAGTAATTCCCCAATATGAGAGTGCCCTGTGATTGGGGATGAGCATTAACTTGGAATCTGGTTAAAAGCACTCAAAAAGGGCAAATGACCTCATGAGGCAACTGGTGGAATTGGGTGGTCACGGGCCTAAACCCACAGTCCCAGGACAGCCACCACTGTGCCAAAGAGAGTGCTGAGGAGGTCCTGGGGTTGCACAGCTTGTATCACAGCTCAGCTGGACACACTTCCGCTCCCACATGAGGGAGTCTGATGATGGTGCCAGCCTGCGCTCCCTAGAAATTTTGTGCACTGCACGACCAGAGTCTGACCCACTCCCCACTGGCACCTGAGCAAGTTCTGTCCTGGAGCTAGCTGGTGGTCTCTAGGACCCACTGAGAGTCTGGACTCACCTAGCTGGGACCTGGAGGAATTCAATGTGATCTCTAGTCAGGAGCCAGCAGTGGCAACCTGAAGTGGACCCCAGACAGCATTCCTGGCAAAGGCAACGGCTAATATTGCTTGCGGTATTAGTAGCACGGGGGAGCAGCGATAAGTAGGCGCTTTGCGCGACCCCTGAGATGGTGGCTGGGGATGTGCTCTACCTGTGGGAGGTTGCATGGCTCAGCAGAGTTTATAGAGGGGGAGTCTGTGTGTTCTGGATCACCCAGAGGAGAGTGGACTGAAGTTTCTCTCTGAGCTGGAGGTCTGGGTGCAGTTTGCTTTCCACCAAACCTCTGAAAAGCCACAAAAAGCTGCCAAAAAAACAAAAACAGAGGGGCACCTGGGTGGCTCAGTGGGTTAAGCCGCTGCCTTCGGCTCAGGTCATGATCTCAGGGTCCTGGGATCGAGTCCCGCATCGGGCTCTCTGCTCAGGAGGGAGCTTCCTTCCCTTCCTCTCTCTCTGCCTGCCTCTCTGTCTACTTGTGATCTCTCTCTGTCAAATAAATAAATAAATAAATCTAAAAAAAAACCCACACATACAAAAACAGAAACAAAACCCTTCCAGAGAACAAAAGCCTGAAAAACCCGTTTCCACAGAGCCCAGCCCCTTGATAGGGGGCAGTAGGACTCAACCCAAGCAAGACTGCCTGAAAAACAACACGTGGCAGGACCCTTCCCCAAAAAGCCAGCCAAAAGAACCAGAGGACAACCACCACAGGGTCCTCATAAAACTGTAAATCCCCAATATCAGGGGAAAACTAAAGTAAGCTCCCGATATTGTCCTAAAACCTATATATTTATAGATACAACTTTTTTTCTTAATTCGTTCACACAATTCTTGTTCTGTTTAATTTTTTTTAACTTACTTACAACTAGAGGTTTAATACAACATATTCCATAATAACCTTTTAACTTGAACTTTTTTCATACATATACCTGTATTTTTCTTTTGCTGTTCTATTTTTTTAATATACATATAGAAAGGTAATTCTCTTTCCCTAATCAATACTACCCCTATACATAAACCAGTTTTAATCTCCCTTTATTTCTGGAATGTTGAGTCCTTTAACAAAGATATCAAGATACACCCAGGAAGACTCAAAATAACCTTCCTTGCCCACACTGAGGATTTATAACCACCTCCCCATCTTTTTCTTCTGTCAGTGTTTCTGTGTATTTGTTTTTGTTCCTGTATTATATAAATCTTATATTTGGGGCCCATTCTGGCTAGGTCTTCTCTTTCTATTCTGTCTCTTTCTCTCTCTCTTTTCTTTTTTCTTTCTTTTTGGAGGTGACTTTCAATTGCTCAGAAGTGTTCCAGGGTGAACCTTGCCTGTATCGAGGTTAATATATTCAGCTACACATCCCCTCAACCACCTCTTAGCAAACTGACTAGGAAGACGAACAGCAAACAGAGGAAAAATTCAGAGCCTGTGCCCTCTCCATCAGAGCTATTGGATATGGACATAAACAGTATGCTGGAAAGGGAATTCAAGGTAACAATTATACAGGCAATGGCTAGGTTGGAGAAATATACAGTGGAAAAAAGACAATCTCTTCGATAAATGGTGCTGGGAAAACTGGACAGCTATGTGTAAAAGAATGAAACTTAACCATTCTCTTACACAATACACGAAGATAAACTCGAAATGGATAAAAGCCCTCAACATTAGACAGGAATCTATCAAAATCCTGGAGGAGAACATAGGCAGTAACCTCTTTGACATCAGCCACAGCAACTTCTTTCAAGATCTGTCTCCAAAGGAAAAGGAAACAAAAACAAAAATGAACTTTTGGGACTTCATCAAGATCAAAAACTTTTGCACAGCAGAGGAAACAGTCAACAAAACAAAGAGGCAACCCATGGAATGGGAGAAGATATTCGCAAATGACACTACAGACAAAGGGCTGATATCCAAAATCTATAAAGAACTCCTCAAACTCAACACACACAAACAGATAATCATGTCAAAAAATGGGCAGAAGACATGAACAGACACTTGTCCAAAGAAGACATACAAATGGCTAATGGACACATGAAAAAGTGTTCATCATTAGCCATCAGGGAGATTCAAATCAAACCACACTGTGATACCACCTTACACCAGTTAGAATGGCCAAAATCAACAGGACAGTAAACAACAAGTGTTGGAGAGGATGCAGAGACAAGGGAACCCCCTTACACTGTTGTTGGGAATGCAAGTTTGTGTAGCCACTTTGGAAAACAGTGTGGAGATTCCTTAGGAAATTAAAAATAGAGCTACCCTATGAACCTGCAATTGCACTACCTCAAAGATACAGATGTAGTGAAAAGAAGGGCCATCTGTATTCCAATGTTCATAGCAGCAATGGCTGCAGTCACCAAACTGTGGAGAGAACCAAGATGACCTTCAACCGACAAATGGATAAAGAAGATATGGGCCAGGGACTCCTGGGTGGCTCAGTGGGTTAAAGCCTCTGCCTTCAGCTCAGGTCATGATCTCAGGGTCCTGGGATCAAGCCCCATGTCGGACTCTCTGCTCATCAGAGAGCCTGCTTCCCCCTCTACCTGCCTGCCTCTCTGGCTACCTGTGATCTCTGTCTGTCAAATAAATAAAATGTTTAAAAAAAAAAAAAAAGAAGAAGAAGAAGATGATGATGATGATACAGGCCATATATGCAATGGAGTATTATGCCTCCATTAGAAAGGATGAATGCCCAACTTTTGTATCAACACGGACAAGACTGGAGGAGTTTATGATAAGTGAAATAAGTCAAGCAGAGAGAGGAAAGTATCATATGGTTTCACTTACTTGTGGAGCATAAGGACTAACATGGAGGGCATTGGAGATGGAGAGAAGTGAGTTGGGGAAATCGGAATGAGAGATGAACCATGAGAGACTGTGGACTCTGAGAAACAAATTGAAGGTTTTGGAGAGGCGGGGGTGTGGGGTTGGGTAAGCCTGGTGGTGGATATTATGGAGGGCATGTATTGCATGGAGCACTGGGTGTGGTGCATAAATAATGAACTTTAGAACACTAAAAAGAAATAAAATGAAAAAAAACCCCTAAAATTTCAAAAAAAGAAATAAGGTAATTAATTTATAAAAGCCATAAAATTTTAGAAGAAAAATAAGCCAAAGCCCAAGTTAATATCGGCTTGTATTAAAAATTTCTATGTTAAAAGTCACCTGCAAATTAGAGTTAGAGCTGTTAAGAAACCAAAGCAAATAAAAGATTAGCTAGAAAAGTTACAGAGTTTGCTACATAATAAAACAAACAACTGATAAATAGTACTTCTCAAAATGGAAGTTGAGAGAAAATCCTCACATGGTTTTCATAATAATAACATGTCATCAATATCATACAGTAACTGTATTCATAGGAAGGTTTGTCAGCACATCTCTTAGGTCAAACATTATTTTTCAAAGTATTTATCCTCCCTATCTAATTTCCAGGAGTTTTGTGGTTCTTGATTTTATGATACTTATTTTGAAGAAGATTCCAGTGGCATCTCAGCTCTACTTATAAGTCTCACTGTCTCTGAGGTCTGCAATGAGTTCCTGTAGAACCCATGTAATCCCTTTTAACAGTCCCCATGGATTCCTGATCTGAGATCATACCACCAAAGTAATAACCTTGAAATTGCTTGCAGTCTTTAATAGGAACAAAGAGTGTTAATGTAGAAAAGAGATGACAGAAATTGAGAGATGGAGGGAAAGAGACAGGCCAGTATTACAACAAATTAATCCTCATCTAAGATTACTTACACAATAGAAGGGATTTTTTTAAAGTCATGGTAATATGATAAAATGTAATTAAGCTTATTATAATACCAATTTGTTATCAAATTATACATATTTATATGCAAATAAGAGGAAAATCAGAAAAAGAAAAAAAAACCACAAACCTGCTATGTTTGGGTTGAGTGTTGACAGGTTTTATAAAAAGTAAAATTAAATCATAATAATTTAATTTCATTGCTAGAGAGCTTCTGGATAATAAAAGGAGAAAAAGTAAAAGATGTAAGCACAATATTATCGGTTTTAGCCTTAAAAGCTAAGTTTCACAAATATTAGCTTTCTCTGTCTAGTCCCACCCTCAAATCCTTAGTGACAATAAGAAAAGAATTCAAAATTCCGTATCAATTCAATCACTATATGTAGACTCAGCTCCAGTGCATGTTAGAAGCTCAACCAAATTGTCCCTGTAAAACAAAGAGGAAGTCTTGACTGGTCTAGAGAACATAACCAGCCTCCATGTTAGTTAGAGAACATAACCAATGCCCTCCATGTTAGTCCTTATGCTCCACAATTAAGTGAAACCATAAGACTGATCTGTGGTCCTAGCTAGTATTTTGACCCCCTTATATGGCCAAATCAAAACAAGCTTTAGTCTGGTTCTGATAGTCAAAGAAATTTAATCTGGAAATAACAGGAGGAATGTATTCATAAAGGTAAAGAGGCATCCTGAATCTACATAATCAGTCCAATTGTAACAAGGCATCAGTTTGTAGTTGATAATTCAAGAAGAGAATTCACCTCTGCAGAAGAAGGGGGTGGTAAGGGCTAGGTAGCATGTCAAATTCAGCCAAGTACACCAGGCTTCAAAGCCAGACTTTGTTTGGTCTGGGAGTAATATAAACCAATATAGACAGAACTGGTCATATAGATCAAACCAATATGGCAGGAAGCTGGAGTTAAGTGGACTGACAGTCTAAAGTCTAGTACACAATAAGCAAAACCAATGCCAGATTTATAGCACTAAGACTCATCCCAGATCTTATGATTTGGTATGCTGGGAAACTGCTGGTATGTCTTGTCCTGGGCAAGAATGTCTCAGGAAATAGGCAGGACATAGCCTAAAGGTAAAAAGACTTAGTAGTTCCCGCTGAGAGGGGACAGTAGGGTAGGGGATACATGTTACTTTCTATATAGCAGATACCAAGACTGAGATAATACTGAAAGTGTTTCAGAAAGAAAAAGGAGAAGGGGAAGGAGGAGGAGGAGGGGAAACAGGACGGGGAAGGAGAGGGGGAGGGGGAGGCAGGAGAAGAAAGAAGGAGAAGAAAGAAAAAAGTAGTAGTAGTAGTAGGCAGGGAGCCAAGGAAACCCCGGCTTATCACACTTGTCACAATACCCCTGAGCAAAAGAGAGAAGATTGGATGGAAATGACCTAGGAAGTTCCAGCAAGGCCATTTGTGAATCCTTGAACTAAGGTCAGTAGTCAGAGGAGTCCTCTGTCTTACGGAAGTGGCTTGCCTTATTATAACTGGGGCATTCTGTTATTGTTTGGGTGAAATCCCTAAAAAAGTGTGGCCTTAGCATAAACAGGGATGGTTTCAGAGAGCAGCAGCAAGATCCCTTGTCCGGTTATGTCTCCTGTCGTGGGAAGTCTGCAGGGAGCATTCTTATGGCTGCTCTAGACTGAAATAAATTTTCTTTTCATTGTATGCTTTAAGTTCACAGAACATCATCACCTAAGTTTGCCTAACACTTATATAGCAAGTTTGAATGGCTACTGGGTAATATAGAGAGATTATATATAATCTCTTTCAAAATGAAACAGACATAGAAAATTTCCACATTCAAGTTCACTGAGCTAGGAAGTGAGCAGGTTGGTGTATTAGATGGAGCCTGCTGGCCTAACAACTATACTTAAAAAAAAAAGTCCACCTCTACTTGTTTGGTCACCATCTTTTGGGCATATAACAAAGAACCAGCTCACAGGTCCAAATGCAGAATCATTCCTATTGCTATTCATTATTTCAAATAAGTATATGTCGTGGCTCTTAAGTATTAATAGAGACTTCGTGTGCATTTCATGAATTGCAGTGACTGTTCTTCCTTTGGGTTCTAGAGCATTTGAATGAAGAGAAAAAGTACTCTTGGGTATTGGTGTTCAGTTAGTAATTCAGTTCAAAACCAAAGGTTTTTGTCTCCATCATATGAGATTGTTACTATTTTCTGTTCACCAGCAGAAGAAAGACCCAGGAAGGCACTAGTATAAAATACCAACCACTTTTAAATCAAGAGATATAACAAAATATGTATTAAATTGTGTTTATTTTTATGCCATGAAATACATTAGGAACTATAAGACTATTAACGCAGCATTTAAAATAGGATATGAGCTATAACCAAATTTCCTCCAATGTATTATTCCCAGCAATAGGGACTTTTATTTCATTTGACTATGGGATGTTTTTTGGTATATTCAAACAAATCTGTGTTTCATGAATTATTTAGTAAGTGCTGGACAACCTAGCTAGTACCTCCACACACAAAGCGACTATGATTTAAATAAATGTATTTTTGATAAATGAGTTTTGCCTGAAGGATTTATCAACTTAATGTGGAATTGCCCCACAATTGTGCAGCACTAGACTGGTTTTGTAACTGAACCTTTTATTGCAGGCTGAGGAAATGAAGGCAAAAGTATAAGTTATTTCAGAATGGAAGTTAGGAGAGAATTACTTTCTTGTAGATTGACAGTGTATGACTCAAGTAACAGAAAATAAAGAAAAAGCAATAAAGACACAAAAACTCTACTTAAATCTGCATCTATGGAAATAATCTGTGTTTGTTGAATAAAGTGAAAAAAATTCCATTAGATTTAACTGAGCTTACTTGACTCTAAACCAAAATCTAACTCTCCTAGCATCAACTTTTGTCCTAAGGGTCCACACTGCTTATATTTAGTCAGGTAAGCACTAAGCAGAGTGAAAGAATAAAAAAAGATCTTTGGTATAGTTTGAATGGGTATAAATGCTATAGCTAAGAAGCATACTGAGCATATCCTACAATCAGCTTTAGAAAGATAAAATTGCAGAGGTTTATATGCTTTAAGATACCTAATTAGCTCATAGGTCTCTGGGTATGTGAAATGATGGGGTTAATTATATCAGCTTGGAATCACATCAGAACTTCATCAACATATATTGTTAAATGATTTTAGCCTATGTCAGAGATAAACATAGCCAGACATTAGTTGAAGTGGTAAAAACAGACTTCATGCAGGAGGGGAAAGAGCTAAGCTTCATTAGATTTGTGCAGTTGTGGTATTTTAAAGGGGGAATAAAAGAAAGACGTGGAGGACAAGCAGAGACTCAAGGAGAGTCAGTTAAGTGAGAAAATAGTAAGAGTTGATGTGTAATTCTGCTAGCTGGAAATTAAACACTTAAGGATCCTATTTGCCCACTGAAACTAGAAAGAGAGACCTTATTATGTTTGGTATCATTTACCAGACTGTTGAAGAGGGCATGTTTAAGGGGTTTTAAGTTCGGTTCTGGACTTAAATTTGAGGTCCTTTTGTAACATCCAAGAGGCTAGGTAAATAGCTTTGTGTAACAATCTATAACTTAGAAAAGGGATTTAGACTGGAAATATGATTTTAAGAGTCTCAAGAAGAAAACAGGGGCGCCTGGGTGGCTCAGTGGGTTAAAGCCTCTGCCTTCAGCTCAGGTCATGGTCTCAGGGTTCTGGGATCAAGCCTAGCATCAGGCTTTCTGCTCAGTGGGGAACCTGCTTCCTCCTCTCGGACTACTTATAATCTCGTGTCTGCCAAATTAATAAATAAAATCTTTAAAAAAAAGAGGAGAAAACATATAAAAACTGATGAATACAAAATGGGCTTTGGTTTAAGCTCTGACAAATACCAGACTTTAAAGTCCAAGTAGAGGGGGGCGCCTGGGTGGCTCAGCGGGTTAAGCCGCTGCCTTCGGCTCAGGTCATGATCTCAGGGTCCTGGGATCGAGTCCCATATCGGGCTCTCTGCTCAGCAGGGAGCCTGCTTCCCTCTCTCTCTCTCTCTCTGCCTGCCTCTCTCTCTGTCAAATAAATAAATAAAATCTTAAAAAAAAAAAAAAAAAAAAAAAAAAAAAAAGTCCAAGTAGAGGGCTTTTCTTCTAGGGAAGGTCACTGAAATCATTGAGAATTCAAAGTTCAGAAAGTATAAAATGGGTAACATAAAAATCTTAATGAAAAAAAAAAAGGCTATGATGAAAGAAACAGACTAAATGAATTGCAATTCCAGAGAGATCCTTTCAAAGACAACTGAAAATTTCTTGCTGATTTCTTTCCTGAAGCATTTGTTGATCCTATGTATAGAGTGATATCAGGTCTGGCCCAAGCAAATATATAATACTGGGTGAATAAGAAACCAGCAAATCATTGGTTGTCATGTATGCCTGAGGTGATCTAGAATCTTGAGAAACCTGAGTCAACCAGTTTCTTCATTCTTCTACTGTGGGTCTGTGCATGGAACACTGTAGCAGCACATTAAAAGCAGATTAAAATCTCCTGTAATCTTACCAAACTTCATAGGAAAATTCTCACTATGAAGAAGATGTCTGCCTTAGACATGCATCTAATATTACCATTGGTATATTTACCAGTGTTGCAGCAACAAGATTGTGTGAAAATAAAAGCTAATGTTAAAATGTCAAAAGGGTATAAATGAAACTCCTTTAATCCCTCAAGAATAGGAAGACTGAGCATCATTAGATTATCAGCCAAAAGGATAGAACAATGTGTATAAAAAACATTGTCCAGGGACGCCTGGGTGGCTCAGTTGCTTTTAGTTCCTGGGACTGAGCCCCCCATTGGGCTCCATGCTGGGCAGAAAACCTGCTTCTTCTTCTCCCACTCTCCCTGACAGTGCTCCCTCTCTCACTCTGTTTCTCTCTGTCAAATAAATAGATAAAATCTTTTAAAAAACAAAGCAAAACAAAACAAAACATTTTAGTATAACATTTTAGTACAGTTGCAATATATCCCATATTGATCAGGGAGAGCTGACCCTCATTTTATCTTAAAAAAAAGGGGGAATTATCTCTGGAAAGAAACATCACTGGAGCCTCTCCACTTCTATTATGCATAAAGTCTGCCATATTTTTTTTCAACTTACTAGACATAGAAAGAGACAGAAAGCATCTGACATAAAAGTGAAAGAAAAAAATACAGTACAAGTAGACTCCCAGATGACCCAGGTATTAGAATTAGCTTATAAGGAATTTAATATAGCTGTGATTAATATGTGAAGAAAACAGAATGATTAGACCAAGTGGATAAAAGATGGCAGTTTTCAATAGAGAACCAATATCCATAAGAATTAAAGGAACATTTTAGAACATAAAAAAAAAAAAATTAGAAAATAAAACTCAATGGCTAGGTTCAGTAGAAAAGATAATACTGGATATGTAAAGTTGAAGTGAGGTTAACATAAAATTCCCAAATTGAGACAGAAAGAAAAATAATGAGAAAATAATCGAAAAAAGAGAAAGAAGCATGGACAACAAATGAGTAAAAAGGCTTATCAGTATAGATTTTACACAATGGAGAAGATATAAAAAGTATAGTATTCAAAGCTTTGTGCCAATAAAGTTGAGACTTTCTATAAAATGGTCAAATTTCTTTTTTTAAGATTTTATTTACTTATGAGATAGAGAAAGAGAGCACAGAGGAAGAGGCAGACTCCCCATTGACCTGAGCCAAAGGCAGATGCTTAACTGATTGAGCTACCCAGACATCTCTAAAATGGTCAAATTTCTTAAGGAATAAAATTTTTCAACATTATGAAGAAGGTTTTCAGAAGTGAATACTCTATGTCTGTGAAAGGACAAAATTTATAATTCAAAAACTTAAAACATCAACAGCAATGACAAGGAAAGCAGCAAGAAGCAAAACAAACAAACAAAAAAACCTAAACAAGATGGATTCACAGGACAATTTTTACCAATATTTAAAGAAGAAACAAAACCAATTTTATACTTAATCTTTCTAGAATAGAAAAGGAATACTTCTCAAGTAAACTTTGAGATCAAAATGTTATTGACTTAAAAATCTGGCAATATTGTGAAAATGGCACTTTAAAGCCAGTATCTTCTACAAATACTCATGCAAAAATGCTCAATTAAACAATACTAATCAATAGTAAGCCATATGGCATTATGATCAAGTAGTTTCTATTCCAGATAGTTAAGATTGCTTCCCCATTTGAAAAATCAACCAGTTTAACTAACTGCATTAGCAAGACTAAATATAAAATGTATAACCATGGCAAAAAAAATAAAAAATTTATTGAAAATTAGTACTCATTCATATGAAAATCATGTGAAAATACTAAGGATTGAGAAAACTTTCTTCATATGAGAAAGGAAAACTAGAAAAGAAAACAAAAGAAATACTTTTTTCTCTACCAGAACACTAAAGGCAAACTTAGAAGCTGTTTAATTTGCTTCAGAGTTGATTTCACACATAAAATGACATGTACAGGATTACAATAAAGGATTATGAGAAATTCTTTACTTCTCATATTCTTCAAATTCTTCATTTCTCATATCAGAAAGGGTGAACTCTAAAACATAGACCTTTCATATTCCATGATGAGTGTAGCTGCAAATACACTTCTTAACATAGTTTAAAAGCCCCGTAACAGGGATAAAGAACAAAATTGTATCAGAAAATAATTTTCCAAAGATGGTAGGCATCAATTTTCTCACAACCAGAAAAGGAATTATCTCCATAATAACAGCTATTAAGTTATTCCAGCATAATATTATTAACAAAAGACATGTATCAGACAGGAAACATGACCTTTCCTAAAATTTATTTCAGTAAGACATTGACCTAATATTTCTCACATATAATATAGGAGAGACTAGAATACAGACTACAGTGCTGGTTGCCTAAAGCTCAAGAGAAAAATAACTTTCTGTGGCTGGTAATTACACTAGTCTTCATGGGGAAAAATCCCAAGTCTAATTTCATTTTTTAATATAATATGCATTATTCAACCTATATTTATAAGAGCCAGCTGACATTTTCATGTCTTTGACTTTGGGGGATTTTTTTCAAAAAAATTTGCTGTTGTCTTTCACACTAATTTTGACAATTAAATATAAGATGTTTTAATTTTAAGTTCTGTTTGCCTTAAAGCAGAAAACACAAAAGCTTCACTGCCTATGTTTTTCTCCTCAAGGGAAATAACTGACCAAAGTAAATTATGAAAGGGAATAGTAATTACCATAGACTAGAGAGTGACTAGACATCTCACATAGCCTGATTTGTCACCTGTTTCCACCAGATCCAGCATAAAGAATCTTCCTCTGTGGTGGCTGGAATTTGTCATAAAGCTGACTGTCATGGAATCCCTCTGTGTCTCTCTGCTTCCATGTTTGCTCATTGTAGTCCATTATCCACTCAACAGTCGGGGTAAGTTTTTAAAACAAATTGTATTTGTAATGGCCAAAAGCTAAAACAACAACAACAACAACAACAAAACACCAACTCAGGTATCTTTCAGTGGATAAATGGTTAAACAACTGTGGTACATTTATACCATGGAATACTACTTGGCAGTAAAAAAGAGTGCACCATTGATAAATGTAACAACATGGGTCTATCTCCAGAGAATGGTGATGAGTAAAAAAAGTCAATGTAACCAAAATGTTATATATTATATGATTCCATTTTTATAATATTCTTGAAATAACAAAATGTAAAAACAGATAACAAATTAGTGGTTAATAGGTTTTAAGGAAAATGTAAAAGGGGCAGGAAATTGGGTGCAGGCATAAAAGGGCAGTATGAAGAATTCTTGTGGTGATGGAAATGTTCTATACCTCAACTGTCTCAAAATCAGTATGCTGATATGGATTTGCAAGGTGTTACCGTTGGAAAAAAATAGGTAAAGTGTGCTTAAGAACTCTGTGTAGGGCACCTGCATGGCTCAGTTGGTTGGATAACTGTCTTTGGCTCAGGTCATAATCCCAAAGTCCTGGGACCGTGTCCTGCATCGGGCTCCTGGCTCCATGGGGAGTCTGCTTCTCCCTCTGACCTTCTCCCCTCTTATGTTCTCTCTCATTCTCTCTCTCGCTCTCTCAAATAAATAAACAAAATCTCTATATATTATTTCTCATTAGTGAATGTGAATAGTCAATTACCTCAAAATAAAGTGGCTAAATAAAGTAACACATCTAAATTTAAATGCAAAAAGGAATCATGGGATGAAATATAAAAAAGGCAAAACTACAGAAATATCAACTAAAATTGTCTATGGAGATGTCAAAATCCTTTATTTAAAAATATAGGGAGTTACACATATATTTCATTAAAAACCATTCCCACAGAAGTAAATACAATGTTAAACTACATGTCTTCTGAAGGATGATGTGTCTTAGAAGTTTTTATCCTTAGATACAAAGAGGAATGGAAGCTCATACAGAACCTAGAAAATTTTAACTTTCCTATGTGCTTCTATGAACTCTTTTCTGCACTACTATGGGATGTGTGAATTAAAAATAGATCATGTAAGGGGCGCCTGGGTGGCTCAGTGGGTTAAAGCCTCTGCCTTCGGCTCAGGTCAGAATCCCAGTGTCCTGGGATCGAGCCCCACATCGGGCTGTCTGCTCCGCGGAAAGCCTGCTTCCTCCTCTCTCTCTCTGGCTGCCTCTCTACCTACTTGTGATCTCTGTCTGTCAAATAAATAAATAAAATCTTTAAAAAAAATAGATCATGTAAGACAGGGAGAGGCTCTAAGAGATTCTTAGCAAAATTCCAAAGTAGGGGGCACTTTATTTTTTTAAAAGATTTTATTTATTTATTTGACACACACAACAGAGAGAGCACCAGCAGAGGGAACAGCAGGCAGAGGGAGAGGGAGAACCAGACTCCCCACTGAGCAAGGGGCTCAAAACAGAGCCCTATCCTAGCTAGGACCCCTGGATCATGTCCTGAGCTGAAGGCAGAAGCCTAACGAACTGAGCACGAGGTGCCCCAGTAGCACTTTAATCAGGTAATACAAATTCCAATCAACACTACCATTTTTAATGCATTTAATAAGCATTATGTTTTACATTGGAAATGTTTCATCTACTTATGAATGTCTCTGAACTACAGTAGGAAGAGTGGTGGTACCATACATAGTCTCATAGGGGTTGGAATTCCTCAGAGTTCCACTACCATACAGGATGTGATCCCTTTTGGATTTGTAACAATTGGACATTTTAAAATGATCACTTAACAAGATATAAGCTACATATGTAAATTACAAGTCATGTTGCAGCTATTCAGCTCTAAGAAAACTTTAACTGTTACAACTTTAAACAGAGATTTTTTACCTCAGCACTCTGTTACCCTAATACTGTCTTAGCTGTGCTCCCTTGGACTACTTTTAAATTTTCTCAATGTCTCCAGAGATCTATGTAACAGAATAGAAAACCCAGAAATGAACGCAAAACTCTATGGTCAATTAATCTTTAACAAAAGAGTAAAGAATATTCAATGGAAAAATTATCTTCAATAAATTCAATAAATAAATAAATGTTGCTAGACAGCAACATGCAAAGGAATGAAACTGGACCATTTTCTAAAACCATAAACAAAAATAAATTCAAAGTGGATTAAGGACCTAAACGTGAGAACTGAAACCATAAAAATCTTAGAAGAGAACACAAGCAGTAACTTCTTGACAGCAGCTATAGCATCTTCTTTCTAGATATGTCTCCCAAGGCAAGGGAAACAAAAGCAAAAATAAACTATTGGGACTACATCAAAATGAAAAGCTTCTGCACAACAAAGGAAACAATCAACAAAACCTAAAAGGCAACCTATGGAATGGTTGATAGTTGGAAGATAGTTGGCTATGACATATCCAATAAAGGGTTTGTATCCAAAATATATAAAGGACTTATAAAACTCAATACCTAAAAAACAAACAATCCAATTAAAAAATGGGCAGATGACATAAATAGACATCTCTCCAAAGACATATAGATGGCCAACAGACACATGAAAAGATGCTCAACATTACTTATCATCAGGGAAATCCAAATCAAAACTATAATGATGTATATCACCTGTCAGAATGGCTAAGATCAATAACACAAGAAACGAAGGTCTTGGTGAGGATTTGGAGAAAGGGGAACCCTCTTGTACTATTGGTGGAGATGCAAACTGGTGCAGCCACTCTGGAAAACACTATAGATATTTCTCAAAAAGGTAAAAATAAAACTACCCTACAATCCAGCAATTACACTCCTAGGCTGTTCACAGAAAGAATACAAGAATACTAATTCAAAGGTATACATGAACTCTGATGTTTATAGCAGCATTATCTACAACAGCCAAATTATGGAAACAGAAGAAAAGGTGGTGTATATATACAACTGAATATTACTTGGTCATAAAGAAGAATAAAATCTTCCCATTTGCAATGACATGAATGGAACTAACGAGTATTATGCTAAGTGAAATAAGTGAGTCAAAGAAAGAAAAATACCATTATGATTTCATTCATATGTGGAATTTAAGAAACCAAACAAATGAGCAAAAGGGAAAAAAAGAGAGAGAAAGGCACATCAAGAAACAGATTTTTAACTATAGAGAACAAAATTGTTACCAGAAGGGAGGTAGGGGATGGCTTAAATAGGTAAAAAAAAATTTCTCAGTGTCTCAAGCACATTATTTATTAACTGGAGATAATAAAAAAATAAATAACTTCTAGTTTCAACAAGCAGAGGTGGGGTACTTATGGGACTCTTAAACAGCGTATGGTATTATGGAACAGCCCACAAAGTTCCTAAATGCCTCTACTCTGTCCAAATATCTTCCACTAGAAGTGAACTGTTAGCATTCCTCTTGGATGTTGCAAGAAATCAACTCATATTTTTCAAAAACAAAATAAATAGAATTCTAGATTTCTGTGCTTCCAGTTGGTAGAAGCAGAAGAGAGGAGGAAATATGGCCTCTCAGTTCCTCTAGGACAGCCTTACAGCTACTGTTGGTGGTGGGCTTGTACTGAATGGTGCAAACTGGAAGCTATTTGTTTTTTAGTGACACTCAAAAATCATAAACACATCAGCTAGCAAAAGAAGTAACAAGAGTGATTCTTGCTGTTGTTATTGCTAAAAAAGAAAAGAAAAGAAATCAAGACTTGGAATGTCCTTTTATTAAACTTGACAAAGGTTCAGTAAATTCTTACCATCAAAATGACAGGTTATTATTTATAAATCAAGTTTGATGGAGTGATCACTGTCTATAGTGGTTCAACTTTTAAGTTAAGGGAAAAAGTTTTACTCTGTAGATAATATAGAATTAAAACTTTAAAAATAACGTTTTAAAAACTAAAAGAAAAGTGGAGACATTAGTCACACATCATAGTGCTATTGCGAATGAAAATACATGTAAAGCTCTTTAATAGTTATTTATTTGAGAGAGAAAGTGAGAGTAGGGGGATGGACATACAGAGAGGGAATCTCAAGCAGATTCCCCACTGAGAGCAGAGTCAATATGGGGCTCCATCTCATGACCCTAGGCCCATGATCTGACCCAAAACTAAGTATTGGATGCTCAACAGACCGAGCTACACAGGTGCTCCTACTTGCAAATCTCTTAATGCAGAGACTGAATGGCTAGAAAGTAAAATGTTCACTAATGTTCACCATTATGATCATCATTGATCATCTACATTGGTTTCTCATCTTCCTACTATTGATTTTTCTACAGAATACTCTGATGCTTCAGGAAAGTAGCCTTAACGTGGTCTTTACTGAGTGAGTTCATTCAGCATATGCAGCATGT
The DNA here is from genome assembly GCF_009829155.1 of Mustela erminea. Taxonomy (NCBI): domain Eukaryota; kingdom Metazoa; phylum Chordata; class Mammalia; order Carnivora; family Mustelidae; genus Mustela; species Mustela erminea. Next base: position 71,529,937 of record NC_045627.1, read on the forward strand.
TTCTGAAGATGAAGTCAATCTTGCCACTTTGTCCAAATGGTTGAACCATGTACTGAGCATGAACTGAAGGACATTGCACCTGGATTGGATATAAGTGTACCTAAATGCACTCAAGGTGACTTGGTGTAAAAATTTAATGAATATTAGTAGTCAATTTTAACTGGGATCAAATAGTCAAAAACCCTCTTTCAGAAAACAAACTCATTAAAGAAACCAATCTGAAGGGTGATTACTTGAGTTTGAGTTATATTTTAAATGATAATTGGTTATGTTTAGAAGCTCTTTTCATGGTCTTGACATAATTCAGTCCTCAGAGTCCTGAAATCCAGATTTCCAGTTAAAAATACTTTCTTCTATTTTGCATACTTTAAAATAGCTCTTCCCACATTAATGAAGATCATCTATATGTGTCTTTTCTTCAAAAAACCTGACTGCTATCCTACCTAAACATTTATTTCTAAGATTATCATGACATCTAACTGCAGCATCCTCTTTTAGTATCCATAGTTTATTGGAGAAGATTTGGTTATATCTCGATCCTTCCCACCCATTTTCTTGGTTCATTGATCCTTATGCTCTAGTTCTCCAGCTCTAGCACAAAGGTAATAACCAGAATAAAAGTCTGGGAGGGGTTTGTAATGGATTTGCTCCAGAATTTACAATCTCTTTAATAAATTTAGCTCCCTCTATTCTTTGCAATTTGAGTGTATGTGTGTGTGTGTATATATATATATATATATATATATATATATATATATATAGTCCTCACTTACCTTACTATAGTGTGAGCATAAGATAGAAGCAGGCCAGTGAAGAATGCCCCATAACCACACCCTCCTTCAACACCGTGTTCTGTTCAAAGAGGACATTAAAATCATTTGATTTTAGACAAATATAATTTCACTGAATGACACAAATAATTAATCCAAAATCGTTTAAGGAATCTAATCTCCAAGAGTGCTGCGGTTGCTCTTGGATAGGAGCCTTCCCCAGAAGGAAAATGGAAAGCAGAACCAAGATATGCAAGAGAAAAATCTGATGACATAATCTGAACTTCATATGCCTGAAGTTAAACCCACTCATTGCCCCATCTAGAAATGTGCCTTTGACTGCCACATATACATCCAGCCAAAACATTTCAACTATACCTCTAATATCTCTTGGCTCTATATTTTTGTCTGTTATTTCTTCTCATTTCTACTTATCAGTACAGGCTCCTTTTACTTTCACCTACTTCTTTTGACAGTCCCAAATTTCTAGTCTTTTCTCCCTCTTCCTAATCCATTCTCCAAATTCTCATAAATCATTTTTCTATATCAAAAAGCATGATTTAGTTGATGGTACAGGGTTCCCCATTGCCCACTGAAGTGATTCTTTTTAAGGCTGGGCCTTTTATTTGAGCTATGGAAGGAGCAGGCTCATTTTGTTCTGCTAGATATGAATCCAAGAGAAAATAGCTTTGGGCATGCCTGGCAGCCAATTTGTGACAAAGAGGATAAAGTGTTCCAGATCTAGTTAACCCACAGAAAATGTTAACTGAATTAACACTGAAAAGTGGAGAAAGAGAAAAAAAAAAACAGACCCAGAAAATAACTTTTGAGTCCCCATATCCAGCTGTTCACAAACTCATCCCAAACAATATGCAAGAGTTCACCTGAGAAGAGGCTATGGGTTCTGATTTTTAAAAGCACAAAGGTAATTGTCAAATAGGTGTTCTACAGAAAGCTCTTTAGATAATTATGACAGACTCTGCTGCCTGTGACTAACGATGGACTCTTACTTCTCCACCATCCTCTTTTGTTATCTAAACATTTCCTCTCACTTAGAACCAAATTAATATGAATTGTGAAACTTCTGAACTAAACTCTTTACCATATAATTTACTTGTCCTGTGTACCTGAATGTATGCCCAATATTTTGTGTAGTATTTTAAAACGTTCTCCATGACATATCAGTTCTTGAAAAAGTGAGTTATGTGTTATCTTACACAGAGAAGTGAATATAAATTTGTCTCCTTTCTTTGAAATGATGACTTAAATGTGCTAAATTCTTTTTAGGTACTAAATTCAAGTCAACATGCAAGGTTTTGTGTTTTGTTTTTCTCTTTGAAAGTTTTGTCGAATATTTGAATAATTCCATATTCAAAAATATTCGAGAGCTCTTTGAAACAACCTTTTCTGCTGTAAGTGTATTACACTTTAACTGAAAGTAATAGGATCTGACATCAAAGTGTTAATCAAAGAAAAAAAGATGAAAAAAATATACCAAAAAAGAAGAATTGTACAGCTAAAATGAACTCTCCAAGTATGAGCACTAAGAAGATGAGAGTCAGTGAATAACAGACTGATTTAGAGATAGAACAATCTGTGGACCACATGAGTTTTCATATATGGAGGAAATAAGAAAAGTTAGAGTAAGAAAGTGGTAAGAGAAATATCTGTGTGAAAGCAAAATCTATAGATAACAAGATCTGAGCTGTTAACTGAAATGAAAGACTGAGGTTTAAAACCTATGGCTTATCTCCCCTGAATTATATTTTAACTTTCACTTCTTGGATGAAGACAGAAAATGTAGCTGGAACAGGGAATGACAACAGACCAGGAGAGAGGTTGAGCCCACCATATTTACTTCTTTTTCTTAATAAGCTATACTAGTTTTGTTTTGTTCTTCTCTAATTCCCCACTTTTCCTCACAGAACTGCCCTGTGTTCTTTGGCCACCACATATAAGATGATTAATTAACCTACTGGGAGTTCAAATCTGAGCTCTGCTATCCCTTACTAAACTCTGTTATCCCTCACGTGATAACCTTGAGTAAATTACTTATCCCTTTTGAAACTCCGTTTCCTCATATGTACAATAGACATTTTAATAGCGTCCTACTTGCACATTTATTGTGAGGAGAGAATTAACGTTACCTAGCATGCAAACATGTAAAACCATGCCTTCCCTGGATTAACTATTCTATTAATATTGGCCATTTATATGAATTGGACATCCTGATATGCTTTTAATTCTTGAAACTTCAAACTTCAGCCTATTATAGTTTCTTCAGGCCTTAAAATGCTCTATTTCCTCACCAGTTCATTACCTTAGGAAATGGAATTTCACTCCTCCTTCTTATTCTCTATTTAGTGATTTCTCCTTTATTTATCATAATTGTGCTTTTCCTCACCTTGACTAAAGAAACTATTTTAGCCCAGAGAGGAGTGTAACTCTTAAAAGAATTGATTCTACCCATTATCTACATTCTAAAATTGGTAAGTATATTGTCCATTCCTCTCCCAGGAATGACAGCCAAGAAAGCAGTAGCAACAAAGACTTGTAGCTGCAACATTGCTATGAGGTTCAGATCACTCTGAAGAGATTTAATTGAGTGAAGAATAGAGCAGCTGAGCTTAGGCAAAAGAGGAAATAGCTTTAAGAAGTCATTGAGACTTCAAGATGTGATTTTGTATGTGATTTCATATGTCTTGGCTGGGTGAATTTTTTCTGTTCTCTGTGAGATGGGATAAGAACAACTGGTAAACTTTGGGGAGTGTTTCAAGCAAAGCTCTTCTCTAAACTGTTCTAGCAGTCTTGAAACTTGTGTTAAGTATAGCTTTTTAAAAGACTATTACCACAAAGACCCCTCTTTTCATAGACTCTTTATAACTTTCATCTGCCTAGAACAATAGTTATTCTTTGGATTGGCAAGGCTGACATTTTGACCATTTTATCTCATTCTTGGGAATCCCGCTTTCGTTTTTCATTAAGACAGGGGAAAATAAACCCTCAGCTTCATACAACAGCTAGTCAGAATCTGACTCCAGAATTGAAGCCATATCCAAGTGGAATGCCTCAGTAACTCAACCTAGGATAGGGAGCTCCTTAGACCTTCTATTTTCTCAAGATATTCAATAATACATCATTGTGACAATGAAGAAGATGCAAGTTGAACTACTTTGGATTATCAGAGAGGATACACTATAGGTTATGGAATTAAGAATCAGCTTGTTTGCATCATTTTATGATTTAAACTAATCTATTCCTCTCTGTCATCATTCAACTTAAGCTGCAATTTAAAAGATTTAAATTTACTTATTAAAATATACTTCTTCAATAAATGGTGCTGGGAAAATTGGACAGCCACATGCAGAAAAATGAAATTGGATTATTTCCTTACACCACACATGAAAATAGACTCAAAATGGATGAAGGACCTCAATGTGAGAAAGGAATCCATCAAAATCCTTGAGGAGAACATAGGCAGCAACCTCTTTGACCTCAGCTATAGCAACGTCTTCCTAGGAACATCACCAAAAGCAAGGGAAGCAAGGACAAAAATGAACTATTGGGATTTCATCAAGATCAAAAGCTTTTGCACAGCAAAGGAAACAGTTAAAAAAACCAAAAGACAACTGACAGAATGGGAGAAGATATTTGCAAATGACATATCAGATAAAGGGCTAGTCTCCAAAATCTATAAAGAACTTAGCAAACTCAACACCCAAAGAACAAATAATCCAATCAAGAAATGGGCAGAAGACATGAACAGACATTTCTGCAAAGAAGACCTCCAGATGGCCAATAGACACATGAAAAAGTGCTCCACATCACTCAGCATCAGAGAAATACAAATCAAAACCACAATGAGATATCACCTCACACCAGTCAGAATGGTAAAATTAGCAAGTCAGGAAATGACAGATGCTGGCGAGGATGCGGAGAAAGAGGAACCCTCCTACACTGTTGGTGGGAATGCAAGTTGGTGCAACTGCTCTGGAAAACAGCATGGAGGTTCCTCAAAAAGTTGAAAATAGAACTACCCTATGACCCAGCAATTGCACTCCTGGGTATTTACCCTTAAGATACAAATGTAGTGATCTGAAGGGGCACATGCACCCGAATGTTTATAGCAGTAATGTCTACAATAGCCAAACTATGGAAAGAACCTAGATGTCTATCAACAGATGAATGGATCAAGAAGATGTGGTGTATATACACAATGGAATACTATGCAGCCATCAAAAGAAATGAAATCTTGCCATTTGCAATGACGTGGATGGAACTAGAGGGTATCATGCTTAGTGAAGTAAGTCAATCAGGGAAAGGCAACTATCATATTATCTCCCTGATATGAGAAAGTGGAGATGCAACATGGGGGGTTAGGCGGTAGGAGAAGAATAAATGAGACAAGATGGGATCGGGAGGGAGACAAACCGTAAGTGACTCTTAATCTCACAAAACAAACTGAGGGTTGCTGGGGGGAGGGGGTTTGGGAGAGGAGGTTGGGGTTATGGACACTGGGGAGGGTAGTGCTATGGTGAGTGCTGCGAAGTGTGTAAACCTGGCAATTCATAGAGCTGTATCCCTGGGGATAAAAAAATACACTATATGTTTATAAAAAAAATTTTTTTAATATCAAAAACTCCATTTTCAAAAGTGTAAAGTATGCAGGGGAAGAAAAACTTACTGTTGAACATTTAGGATTCATAAGAGGGTGCAATGACATTGAATGCTGGGATATTTAAAAGTATCTGGAAGGGTTTTTCTACCAAAATTATCTTAAGTCAGGTTAAGTAAAGTCAAAGTTTGTTCATGTGAAGATACTGCATATTCATGAAAGGTACACATTAAAATGGCAAGTAGTTACAATAAGTGTAATGCCAACTCCCGGGCATCAATGTATCTTAATTCTAATTCTGAAGGACCCCTGGAAAGGAGTAATTAATGTGTTAACTGCTATTTAATGAGGATGAGCATGTGCTGTGCTTGGTACCAGATCAATCTGTATTAAGTATGAGGATTCACAGATAGTCAACTATCCAATAAGAAAGTCTTACACTTTCATTGCTCTGAACATTTGCCTATATAAGAAACTTCACCAGAAATACTTCCTACCACCTAATGAAATACTTTTTAATCTTTCAATGGCTAGTTCAAATTCTTCTTCATCCAGAAAGTGTTCTCAAGTGTTTAACTCTTCATTATTCATTTACTTTCCTCTGGTCTTCTTGCTTCCCCAAACTGAATCATGTGTTTGAGAGAAGGACTAATTCTGGTCAGCAAAAGGTGGATGGAAATAATATATACTATTTTCAAACTTAGCTTCAAGTTTCAAACCATGTCTTAGTATTCTGTCAATTCTACTTTTTTTTTAAGATTTTATTTATTTATTTGACAGAGAGAGATCATAAGTAGGCAGAGAGGCAGGCAGAGACAGAGAGGAGGAAGCAGCCCCCCCACTGAGCAGAGAGCCCAATGCAGGGCTCGATCCCAGGACCCTGAGATCATGACCTGAGCCGAAGGCAGCAGCTTAACCCACTGAGCCACCCAGGCGCCCCTCCTTTTTTTTTTTTTTTTTTTTTTTTTAAGATTTTATTTATTTACCTGACAGAGAGAGAAAGAGAGATCATAAGAAGTGGAAAAGTTAGAGGGAAGAGCAGACTCCCCAATGAGCAGGGAGCCCAATGTTGGACTGGATCCCAGGACGCTGGGATCATGACCTGAGCTAAAGGCAGACACTTAATCAACTGAGCCGCCCAGGAACTCTGTCAATGCCCCTTTGGTCATAGCCATGGAACCTCTGGGTAATGGCCCAGAGGGGAGGAGCATGGATTCCTTAGTTAATAAATGGAGACATGATTCCTAAAAAAAAAAAACCACCCAACCAGCAATTTCTTCACTGGATTCTGAATGAGTGAAAAATAGACTCCTATTGTATAAAGCTATTGAAATTTGTTTTTTCTTGCATTTTATGGACACTAGCATTAATTACCTTAAATATCTAGAAATTTAGGACTTATTTTACATAGGTTTTACACTATACATAGAAGATTCAATAAAGAGAATTTTAGTAGAGATTAAAATGGTTGTAAGAAACTTCATAAAAAGCATGAAACTTAAAATAGCATAAAGTATTAGTTATGCTCCTGTATTGGAAGAAGAATAGACATACTAACAAGGATGCATATCATTAACATTAGCATGGTGAAGAAATTTAATAACATATTATTAAAAATGTAATTAAAGGGGTGTCTGGATGGCACAGCGAGTTAAAATGTAATTAAAAGAAACTAGGTATTTTTAGACTATAGGCTGAAAGATTTGTGAAAAATTAGAGAGAGGACATAGCAACTCTTTGTCTAGCTAGACCTAAGCTAATAATAAGGAGTCACAGGCATTGGTCTTTGGTTTGGTAGAACCCTTATGTTCAGTAATCAAAAATTGTCAAGGTCAAAGATGACTAACTACTCTAGTCAGCAACAATTTTTCTATATTGGAAGCATTCAAGTGTAGGTCAGCACTGAATTATCAGGGATGTTTTAGAAGGATTTAGATTGGACTGAATGCAGCTGCTACTACTACTACTACTACTACTTTACTACTACTACTACTACAACTTTACTACTTTACTACTATGACCATTTCAGAAGCTGTCTACATTGGGTAATGTAATAATATTGAACATAACTTTTATGAGACAAAAAACACAGAAAATTCTACTGCCATTTTCATCTTCAACTCTCAGTTCCCAGTCAGCCTTGTTCTTTTCCTACAAAAGTTATAACAGTTATTCACAGTAATGGCAGCAACTTGTACAGATGCATGACTATGGAAGGGAAGAAACAATTCTCTTAGGAATCTGTCAATTATTTGTCTGAGGAATCTCATGACCTACCTCCCAGAGGAAAGGCAATATTGTTTGGCATATGTATGTTAGTATGTATATACTACTCTTGGTATAATGTTTTCCCCTTTACAGTTCTTTCAAGTTCCACACTGGCAGTGGGGAGTCTAGTACTACAATATATACACACTTGCTAATATCTTCTCTATTGGTTACTAAAAGCCACTTGTGAATAAAAACTCATTTTATTTTTCTGCAGCTCCTCATTTGTAAGCCACTCTAAATCCACCCATGCAATGACCAATATCCAGAATAAGACACTGTAGCTTATTCTCTTTCATTACTACCTGGTTATTTTCCATTTATCTTCACTTACAAATTCTGACATAGATGTTTGTATTGCACAGTTATATCTACACTTCAAGTCTCAAGACTGACCTTTCTATTTGTTAGAGGGGAAGAAAATACCGTAGTTTGAGAGAGCGCAGGTCTCCTTGATCTAATAAGCGGGGTTTCATTCTATTCTTGTGTCCTTTTCCTACTTGACTGTTTTATTACCTCTGCTTACAAAGGACAGATACATTTCCCAAAACTATAATGTTGCTCTGTTTCATATCTTTCTCTTCTCTGCTGACTTTATTCATTTTTATTTCTCTTGTTAGTTATAACAAAAGAAACCTCTGACTCTTACCAGAGGTGGCATACTCTGAGTGATTCATTTGCTTCTTTGAAGTTCAACTCTATTAATGTCATATTTACACAGCATAGGTTTATCTAAATATATCAGTGTATAATCTTTTAAATACTTCTTACTTCTTATTTCAGGTCTAATTTCAGAATGAACTAAGGATTATAGGAGGAAAATGTCAATCTTTCCATTTTGATTAAAAAATTATCATTGAGGAAAGATACTGCGTGATAATCTATAAATCTTCATAAATACAATGAATTGAAAAGGCTAATAAGGGGGTGCCTGGATGGCTCAGTGGGTTAAAGCCTCTGCCTTTGACTCAGGTCATGATCCCGGGGTCCTGGGATTGAGCCCCACATCGGGCTCTCTGCTCAGCAGGGAGCCTGCTTCCTCCTCTCTCTGACTGCCTCTCTGCCTACTTATAATCTCTGTCTGTCAAATAAATAAATAAAATCCAAAAAAAAAAAAAAAATTCTAGATAGGCCATAGGTACCAATATAAATGAAACGATAAAAGTTTTAAAAAAGCAAGTATTTCATGACCTTGATAAGCACAGAGTTTATAAACAAGATGCAAAATGTGCTAACCAGGAGGTACTAAAGTGAAGAATTTTACTAAAGAATTTTTGTTAATAAAAATATACCATGGGGGCTCCTGGGTGGCTCAGTGGGTTAAAGCCTCTGCCTTCGGCTCAGTTCATGATCTCAGTGTCCTGGGATCAAGCCCCACTTCGGGCTGTCTGCTCAGCGGGGAGCCTGCTTCCCCCTCTCTCTCTGTCTGCCTCTCTGCCTACTTGTGATCTCTCTCTCTGTCAAATAAATAGATAAGATATTAAAAAGAAAGAAAGGAAAGGCAGCCAGGACAGCAATGAGTTTATTGGTTATTTGTAAGTTACATATATATATATATATATATATATATATATATATATATATATATATATATATATATCTAGCTCTGTGCTATTGCATTGTTAGTTTGAACTAGACATTTTTGTCTTTGTTGCAATGAGACTAGTGAAAGATACAGATTTGAATTTCAAGTTCTTTTTCATGGTTCAAAAAAGAAAAATATTGTCTTTCTTCAGCTACTAATTGCAGTTACATTTCACAGTATAACCATGAATAGAAATCTTACTACTATATATGTATATGAATTTTTCCTATTGTGAACATCAGTCTTCTTTATGATTTGCTTTAAAAGAGTGTATAGTGATGTTATCATAACAGTGGGTGGGAATTTCTATTACTTAATAGCTCCATAACTTTGGGAAACTATTTAGCATCTCTAAATCTCAATTTCCACATCTATAAATTTCGAATAACAACAGATTCACTATGATGATTAAATGAGATTATACATGCTTGGGTTTTTGCAACTTAAAACTAAGGAATTTGTGTCTTCTATAGGCAAGTAATGAGCGATCAAAGGATGTTATTCAAGATGGTAATACAAAGAGAACTTTGCTTTAGGAAAATTGATCTGGCAGTTAGTACAAAGATAAAATAAAGAGGAAAAAGTTGAGAGATGAGGAGATCATGTATCTAGGTCAGGTTCAGTGGCAATGGGAGAACAGGTATAAATGTGAGAAAATCATGGAGGTAAACCTATGGAAATTCATGATTAATGGAATGTAGAGATTCCCCCCAAATTTAAAATTGCTGGTGGGAATACTGGAATAGGTACAATTACTATGTAACATTTAAATAAATAATTTTAGGAAATGCTAAGTTGACATTTAAAAAAAAGGACAAAAAAAGTTGGGGAATTAATCAGAATGACTAAAGTAGGGAGACAAGATAATATCATTAAGCAGATCTTAAGAGACCAGTGAAAGAAGTCAAGCAAAATACAAACTAAAGAAGTGTTTGTGTTCAGGAAGGCAATAAAAATTTCCAAAAGCATTTATCACATCATACAATATAAGGCCAATGATAGTCTCAACATAGGTTTTCTTATGGAAATTCACAAGTTCATTCTAAAATATTTAGAAATATACAACTCCCTGAGCATTTTTTAAAAGGAAAATTAGAGAAAAATAAGACCAAATTTGGAGCACTGACATCAAAATTCCCTCAAGGTAAAGAAACCAAATAATAAAAAATAATAAATAAAATAATAAATAAGGTAACCAATTGGGAAAAGACATCCTTCTCACAAATGGTGCTGAAATAACTGGATATTCATATGGGAAAAAGATAAACACTCACTACTACTTCACACTATATGCAAAAATTAATTTGAGATTTATAGGCCTAATTTTAATGGCTAAAACTATAAAGCTTTTAAGAATAAGCAAACACAGCAGACCTTCTTCATAACTTGTAGGTAGGCAAAGATTTAAAGGCCATAGAAAGCAAAGATGTAAAAGAAAAGTACTTACTAAAATTAAAAGGGAAAAAAACTGACCAAAAAGAACTAAGAAAAATGAAAAATTTAGGAATTTAGAAGAATATTTGAGAGAAATGTGATAGAAGAGTAAATTTGCAATTATAGTATGCAGACTAAATGATAAAATACTGGTATTCCCAATGATTGAGATAGCACTTTCATCCAAATGGAACTTTATGGGTTTAAATATACAGGTGTGAGTGTCAAAATTAAGGGATTTTCATTTAGGTTGGCATAGCTGAAGCCTAGCGTGTCAGTGGGCATGTTTTAAGAAATGAGATAGAAAGGGCATGCAGGGCCTGTTTATGTACAAGTAACACTTTCTGAAGGAGATGAGGTTTTTTTGGTAGGATTTTAAGCAAGTGAGCTACATGATTTTATTAGCCTTTTGGAAAGACCATTCTGCAGCAATTTGGAGAGCAATGTTGACTAAAAATGTGAGACTGATAGGGACATCATTTAGAGAGAATTTCAATAGTTCATATAAGGCTTAATAAAGAGCCAAACTAGGTATTTACAGTATGAACAAAGAAAGGAACGGGATAGATTTTAGAAGGAAATAGCATAAGTAGGAATCTTAGGATTCTTGCCCAGAAGTTGGGGGGAGGAACCTAGAGTTACTTTCTGAGCAGAGAATACTGTTGTTTACTAAGAATCAGATCAGAAAGGAAAAGGCATATTTAGGGAGGATAAATGATTTTAGAGTGTAAGTAAGCACATAATTAAAATGGCAGCCTGCGGTGTTTCAGTTGGTGTGAATAAATTCAACAGTGGCTGGGGGTAGAGGGGCTATAGGGACTATAGGTCAAAGTGGCTCAAAGAGAAGATCTAGTAGAAAGAAAGAAGTGGAGGGGGCTCCTGGGTGGCTCAGTCAGTTAAGCGCCACCTTTGGCTAGGTTATGATCCCAGGGTCCTGGGGTCTAACCCAGGGTCCTAGGATCAAGCCCCTGCATTGCCTCAGGCTCCTTGCACAGCGGGGAGCCTGCTTCTCCTCAGCCTACCACTTCCCCTGCTTGTGTTTGCTTCTCCTTCTCTCTGTGTCAAATAAATAAGTAAAATCTTTAAAAAAAAAAAAAAAAAAAGAGGGGGGAAAATAAAAAAATTTTAAAAATTTAAATATTTAAAAAAAGGAAAGAGGGAGGGAGGGAAGGAAGGGAGGAAGAAAGAAAGAAAGAAAGAAAGAAAGAAAGAAAGAAAGAAAGAAAGAAAGAAAGAAAGAAAGAAATGGTAAAAGGCAAGGATCTTTATTGAAGGCCTTCCTTTCTTCCTTCCTTCCTTCCTTTTTAAGGAAAACAAGGCAGAAGAGAGGAGGGAAAAGGGACATGGGAGATAAGCTATATCTCTCCCCTTTAGCACACTCTACTACACCACTATGTAATAAAATAGCTAATCTTTTGTTATTATTTTATACTAAATATTAAATCTAAAGGTACTTAACTGAGTTAATTTTCATGGGTCACAGCATAAAGCAATTATTTTATATCTACATCATATCCTTGATTCAGTCATCATTTTACAGAGTACTTCATTAGTCAAAGGGAGAGCAGAAAAGAGTTTATTTCCTCTAAAACTTGCAAGGGTGCCAATCTTTTAATAGAAATTAAGTTCAGTCATCTAGTGACATCTTCTAGTAATTTTGTTGTTCAATTTAGAAGATACATGTTCACCCATGTATGTACAAGCAATGACTCAGCACAGAATCAGATGCTCAGTTGGGTAGACAAGATCCTCCTGCCTTGAGAACTCTCCTGAGTTTTAGATTATGTGTATAATTTTTATAAGAAATCCTAAACAGTTAGTGTTCCAAATGAGAACATGGACATTTTCATAGTCTGATTAATATAGTCCAAATTAATTCACTAATTTAGATTTTACAGATCACTTTTCGTCAACAGTGACAATTGAGATTTGTCTAAGGGATAAGCCATGGGAAATGACAAAGAAAATACCTTCACCATGAGGAATGATGCTGACATTATTTGCCCCTTATTAGCCACAGTCTATAAAATCATGACCAACTTTATATACCAGTTGAAAACCTAATAATTTCCCCCACATTTTCCACTTTCTCAGTCAAAATTTTCTCCTCAAATGGGACATTCATTTCTACAAAAGATTAGGTTTATTTGCCAATAGGTTTAAGTGTAAAGCAAAAGCTCCTCTAATTTGTAATCCAAATATGCGGAGAAAGGGGAACCCTCCTACACTGTTGGTGGGAATGCAAGCTGGTGCAAATGCAAAAAAAAAAAAAAAAAAAGATAAAAAAAAAGCTTGTGCTTACTAAGCAACTAAAGCTTATAGGCTTTATTTCAAGCATTTTATAAACTTAAGCACCTAACACTATAATACTGGAAAAGCCAATGAAAAATATAGTTTTAGTAAATTAATTCTTGACTTAGCAATTTGCAAATTCACTGATATGTTGCAAAAATGTTTTGTTGTTAGACAAAAATATAATTAGCAGTCACTTCATAAAGCGTGACAATGTTCATACTTTTAAAACAAAGTGGTTTCTTTTAGTAAATAAAGTTTTCTAAATGGAATTCAACTTGATTTTTGAAATCTTTTTTAAGCAGGAAAAAAATTATTGATGGAAAAGCACAAGGTTGTGTTATCCTAAGCTTTATACTACTCTATGGAAAATATGACTGCCCTTGAATATCGGCCCCTACTGTTTCCCTTGACCACATAGATGATGGTATCATAAAATAAGGGGAATTTCACATACTCCCACGAGGAAGGCTCCCATAATTTTTATCTTTTTTTGCTAATATTCATTTCATTTATTGAAAGTGTAAACAGATGATGAAAATAAAGATGAACAAACTAGATTTAAAATTAAGTAGCCTGTACTAATGAGATTACCTTTCATTCTAACTTTCATAATGGAAGGAGAGAAAGCAACCACATACCAACTGAAATGGCAAGAGCCTCTCCAGCAGAGGCAGATGCTGTTCATGTCTCTTCCCTCATTGGCCATGAGATGAGACTGTAACTAAGAATCAAACACAAGCATTCTGAAGTTTTGTGTGGTTTCTTCTCTCTCGGAAGAAATATTTTTCAAGGACCCCATTACTATTAGGAAAAATCAGGGGTGCCTGTGTGGCTAACCCTGTTAAACTTCTGACTTGATTTTGGCTCCAGTCAGGAGCTCAGAGTAGTGAGATGGAGCATCATCTAGGACTCTTGCTGGGCATGGAGACTCCTTAAGATTCTCCTCCCTCAGCCCTTTCCCCTCATATTGGCACACATGGACGCTCAAAGGCAGGAAGGGGCAAGGGAGGGGGGAAGGGAGGAAGGAAGGAAGGAAATGAAAGAGGGAATCTCCTGGCAAACCAAGTTATTTAAATAGCAAGTTCTATTTGTCTCTTCTGAGCTAAATACTAAAATAGCTATTTTGTATATTTTATAATGAAGACTCCCCATAGGGGGCCCTGGGTACCTCAAAAGGGTTAAGTGTCTACCTTTGCCTCAGGTCATGATCCTGGGGTCCTGGAATTGAGCCCCTCATTGGGCTCCCTGCTCAGTGGGGAGCCTGCTTCTCCCTCTCCCTCTGCTTCTCCTCCTGCTTGCTCTCTCTCCCTCTCTCTCAAGTACATAAAAAAATAAAAAATAAAATAAAAAAACCTCACAATAATCCTGCATTATTACTCCCTATTACAGTGAAGGGGGAAAAAAATCTTTCACAGATATTAATTTTCTTACTATCACACAATATATAAATGACAAAAACAGGACTTGGGAATCCATATAGTTTTAAAAAATTCATTTTAATTATAAACCAATTTTTAACCTTGGAGGCTGAGTAGTTCTAGTCTCAACCATTCTCTCCCCCCAGCCCTCCTTATTCCTTGCTTCAATTTCTTCTTATTCATTTAAGAATTTACCTAAACCATTATATTTTAAGCTCCATGAAATAATTTAACTGTGTGTGTATATGTATTTTTCTGCACGAGACTATGGTGAAAGGGGCATCGTTCAATGGTTCTCGAACTCTACTTGTAGCCTGGCCAAATGAAGGTGCTGAGAAATGGTATTTACATTCAGGTGGTAAACAGGGTTCTCCACGCAGATAACCAGAGTTGAGTCTTCCAGGTGGACAGAGAGATCACTCACCAAAGGGTTTGAACCCTCTCCTAGTTCACTGGAGATTTCTCCCCTAGGTTGAGGACTAACCTGGTATGACTGAGCTTCCTAGTGTTAAAAGACAGCACCAGGAGAAACATGGATAGTGGATTTTTTTTTTTTTAACCTTTTCCATGGCCCTCACCAACCTCACTGTTTAGCTGTGCCCCTCTGCTGGCCTTATATCATTTCTAACTACTTACTGCTCGCTGGCCTCCTGCATCACAGACAGATGCCCAAATACACCATTCAGTTGTTGTTTACCAATTAGCCTTCTCATGTTCCAAATTCCTCTCTTCCAAATCAGGTAAACTCCTACTTATTCTTCAAGATATTGCCCAACTATCTCCTCTAGGAAAACTCACAAATACCATGATTATGGAAATGCTATTTTTCTTCTTTTCTGTGTTTTGCTGTATTGGATATAGAGCACTCTGGTGGCAACTGTCAAATAGAATATTTTCCTAATTTGTTTATTCTTATTTTGTGGAAATTGGCCAGATCACAGAGTAAGAACTGATCAAAGAGCAGGACTTAAAGACAGTCATTATTGTCAACTATTCTGCCACTAGAAACTAAATACTGTGATTAAAAGGAGATTTTAGCCTTTATAGACATTTAAAGGTGTTGTTGGATAGAGATAGAAAATTTTCCTAGTTAATGCCTAATTGTAACAGCCTTCTCTACACTCTCACCTCACCATTTTCCCCCAGTTATCTGTGAAATTAATGATTGAAACCAGATAAGGACTCTTGATGGCCCTCAGAAGTGAAGCCCTCAAAAGATCCAGGCAAAGAGAAAAGGAAAAAAATCACTAAATGTTTCCTGCCAAAAATAAGTGACCTAGAACTGAGTCTGAGTATTCTATTAACTTTATGTATATTTCATGTTTTTAAATTTCCCTGTACTAATTAAATTGTCTGCTTCAGGGTAGCTGGTTAAAGGCTATGGTGTCCCTTTGACAAAGTCAAACTGCAGCTTAGAAGCTATTGAAATAGATATGAACAAAGCATGACTGCTAAGTATCTACTAGCTTCTGACTGAAAAAAAAAAAAATTATTTCAGTAATATTGAGTATGGGGCCCTGATAGGTGAGACCACAACAGCAATGTTATGAGATACTACTCATTCCTTCCAGGTCTAAAAATAATATTGAATTTACAATTGTCAAAATAGTGGGCATAATTACTCTTTCTCTAAGTCAGTCTTATATAATGGGAGTCCAATTTGTAAAGGCCCTGTTTTAGTTTATATCATGCTATATTAACTATTTTAACCATGAGGACAAGACAATGGGTCAAATTTTCTAAAGCAAATATAAATGACAAATTTTAAATTTAAATTTATTACCCATTAGGTGAGAGTGCCATGCTCAATTGGGTTATTTTACAACAATGAGTACTATTACCATGGGGAAATTAGGCAAGAAAATAGTTCTTATGGTTAAGGTGAGGCATATTTGTTTTATGTTTGTTAACTCTCCTAGGAGTATAGAAAGCATTTTGTTTAAATTCAATTTAAATTTTGTGATCCTAGAGTATACTAATAATGTGAGCAGTAATACTGATTACGCCATAAAAAATTGCCAGTTGGTGAATTGCAACATAATTTAAAGTTAATTCAGAACCTAGGTTACAAAGGATATACATTGCTAATTATCTAATTGTTTTTATCTGATTGTTTTGTTGAAGCTCTAGTTCGCGAAGAAACAACTTCAGAGCCTATAGGATATTCTAATTACCCTTGAAGAAATTCAAACAACAAAGAACTTAGACATGTCCTCTTATTTACTGTAGGATCTCAGAAATTAGACATATGTTAAATAACACAAGAACATTTACAAAGCAATGGTTGGAAAGTTCTAAATAAGTCACTAAAAATTAAACACATCAGGAAGCCACTTAATTTTTTAATGCCACCTTTGAAAATATATTTTATGCCTTTTTATTCTACTCAAAGTTGTAAAGATCTTCAAGGAAGTTTATGAAAGAATAACTTATACCAGAGACACACGTGTCTTTTCTCAATAATGCTCCTCCTATTTATTTGTGCAGCATGTGATCATTAAAATCAAACTCTTGTTAAAATAAAGTTCTACCATTCTTCACCCTAGGCGTCATCTCCCTTACACATAAGAAGTTCATGAAAAAAAGTTTCAACATACTAGTGACACTTTGGAATGTAATGTGTTATGTAATGTAAGCATGCAACAATTAAATGGGAGACAACCCCATGGCATCAACAGATATTCATGAACTCATAAGGAAAGGTAATGAAGGGACTGTTACTATAATGAATAGTATATATTAGGGTATAATTACCAAAGCAGGAACCTGAACGTTGATGGTTTTTTAATGAAGGCTAGGATGCATTTATAATTTAGATTTATCTCAAAAACACATTAGCAATCACATTCTCTAGTGTAACAAAATTTATCCACGGAAAAAATGTGGTAGGGCTAGTTAAAGTATAATTCCCAGAGTAGAAATGGCAGTATTTGTAATTTTTCCCTAAGTTGTTACAGTATTCTTAATCAATATTTTTTCCCCACTAATAATTTGCCTTCCTCTCATGGGGCTTTCAAATGTTACCACTTTGCAGCCCTCCCCCCGAAATGGGGGTTTCAGAATAACTGTAGTAATAGTTAAGGCTATTAATTATGTTTCTGTATTCAGCTAAAAAAAATAACTAGAGGTATGTCTAAAACCCTGAGGATCTCAGAAAATTCATCAGGTAGACTAATAGAACTCTGGGCCTCTTGGTTTTGACTTGGTGCCCTAAATAACCAAAGTGATATTAGAATTAAAAATTAAGAGTTCTGGGCGCCTGGGTGGCTCAGTGGGTTAAGCCGCTGCCTTCGGCTCAGGTCATGATCTCAGGGTCCTGGGATCGAGTCCCGCATCGGGTTCTCTGCTCCGCGGGGAGCCTGCTTCCTCCTCTCTCTCTCTCTCTGCCTGCCTCTCTGCCTACTTGTGATCTCTCTGTGTCAAATGAATAAATAAAATCTTTAAAAAAAAAAAATTAAGAGTTCTATAATCCAGGACATACTTCCAAAATAATGGAATAAGAACCTTTGGAAAAACCTGCTTCTCCATAAAAGCAATTAAGAACACAGGTCAAAATCCCTGAAAGCAAATGTTTGAGAATTAATACAAGCTTGTAAGAATCTGAGCAGAATTTTTTGTAAAGAAGGCTAAATTAAACTAAAAACAGCAAACAGTTTGTTGTGTTTGAATTCAAACACAGTTTGTTGTGTTTGAATTTGTCACACTCTCAATCATTTCTCTTAACTTCTGCAGTATCTTTTTTTTAAGAGTTTATTTATTTATTTGACAGAGATCACAAGTAGGCAGAGAGGCAGGCAGAGAGAGAAGTCGAGGCAGGCTCCCTGCTGAGCAGAGAGCCCGATGCAGGGCTTGATCCCAGGACCCTGGGATCATGACCTGAGCTGAAGGCAGAGGCTTAATCCACTGAGCCACCCAGGTACACCAATATCTTTAAAAATTAAACAAGCGGCACCTGGGTGGCTCAGTGGGTTAAGCCTCTGCCTTTGACTCAGGTCATGATCCCAGGGTCCTGGGATCAAGACTTGCATCGGGCTCTCTGCTCAGTGGGGAGCCTGCTTCCCCCCTGTCTCTGCCTGCCTCTCTGACTACTTGTGATCTCTCTCTCTGTTAAATAAATAAATAAAATCTTTTTAAAAAATAAATTAAAAAAAATAAAAAATAAACAAAACCCAACAGCCTTAAAAATATGGAAGCTGGGAAAGGTTAAGAAGATAGTGGGATAGGAGGAGTCTAGGCTCACTATATCCCATGAATATAACTAGGTAACTATTAAGTCATCCAAAATACCCCAGAAATTGTCCTGAAGACTGGCAGAATAAACTTCATAACTAAAAGTAAAGAAAAGGCCACATTGAAGAAGGTATGAGGCACTGATTTGGGAGAGAAACAGGTGGTAGTCACTGAAGTAGGGAGAGAGTTACAGTTGCAGAGAAGGACTAGATACAGACTAGCACAAAGGGGAACAAAAGGAAAAAAGGAATAGCAATTGGCTTGGAAACCAAAAGGGGTTGAATTTTATGACTTCTGGCAACTACTGGGGCTTAAAGTCTAGAGAGTTTTCAAGGTCAGCCCGCTTGGCTGTGATACAGCCCAGAGAACATTGTGCTGTTCTTGGAGAGAAGGCAGGCAAACAACATGCAGACACACAGCAGGGAAAAAGTGATCTGAAGAGTGTTTGGGAGACAGTAGGGAGGTTATTTGTTCATCTCAGAGCCCATTCCAGAGAAACAGTATTCACTGAGTGATAAGTCTTGAAACAAAGGAACAGGCCCATCCACTTCCCTCCCACCCCCTCAGCATAAGCACAGAGCCACCTTCAGGAACCAACATAGCAAAGATAAAGGGTATAATGAATGAAATGAAAAACACACTTGATGTAATAAACAGCAAGATGGAAGAAGCAGACAAACAAATTAATGACCTAGGAAACAGATCAATGGAAAGTAATCCAGCTGAACAAAAAGACAGAAAAAAAAAATAATGCAAAATGAGAATAGACTTAGGGATCTCAGTGACTCCATCAAATTTAATAACTTTCATATTATAAAAGTCCCAGGAGAAGGAGAAAGACAAAAGGGAGCAAAAAATTTTTGCTAGAAATAGTAGCTGAAAAGCTTCCATAATCTGGGGAAGGAATTATATCCAGATCCAGGAGACACAGCAAACTTCCAACAGAATCAAGAAAAGCAGATCCACTTTAAGAAATATTATAATTAGGGCGCCCGGGTGGCTCAGTGGGTTAAAGCCTCTGCCTTCAGCTCAGGTCATGATCTCAGTGTCCCTGGATTGAGTCCCACATCGGGCTCTCTACACAGCAGGGAGCCTGCTTCCTCCTCTCTCTCTGCTTGCCTCTCTGTCTACTTGTGATCTCTCTCTGTCAAGTAAATAAATAAAATCTTTTATATATATATACATATATATGTATATGTGTATATATATATATACATATATATGTATATGTATATATATATATATATAGTAATTAAGATGGGAAAATATAATGATACAAAAAAAAATTTAAGACAGAAAGACAAAAGAAGACAATAACTAATTAGAGGAAAATCCACAAGGCTAGGGGGGGATTCTTCAGCAGAAAGTTTCCAAGCCAGAAGGGAGTAGCCTGATATATTCAAATTGCTGGATAGAAAAAATTCTTCAGCCAAGAATGCTCTATTCTGCAAGGCTATCATTCAGAATAGAAAGAGAGATAAAGAGCTTCCCAGACAAAAAAAAATACAAAAACAGAAGTTCACGAACACGAAACGAGCTCTGCCAGAAATTTAAATGGGACTCTGAGTAGAATGGAGAGACCTAAAGAGATAAAGGTAGAAACACAAAAACTTTTAAAATGCATATTTCTTTAAAAAAAAATCAGCCAAGCAATTAAAAAAATAAAAGGATGTAAAATATAAAACCATATACTCAACACATGAGGAGCGAAGGAGTAAAGAATGGGTTCAAAGTTAACAGACCATCAACTTAATATAGACTTCCAAATGCAGAAGAGATTATATGTAAACATGATGGTAGCCATATATCAAAAAATACCAATAAATATGCAAAGAATAAAGAGAAGGAAATTCAAATATTTCACTAAAGAAAGTCAACAAACCATGAAAGAGAGAAAGAATCAGAGAAAATCTTCAGTAAGAACCACAAAACAGAGTCCATATATATAATGGAATATTACGCCTCCATCAGAAAGGATGAATACCCAACTTTTGTAACAACATGGACAGGACTGGAGGAGATTATGTTGAGTGAAATAAGTCAAGAAGAGAAAAAGTCAATTATTATATGGTTTCACTTACTAGTGAAGCATAAGGAATAACATGGAGGACATCAGGAGAAGGAAAGGAAAAGTGAATTGAGGTAATTCAGAGGGGGAGACAAAGCATGAGACTATGGACTCTGAGAAACAAACTGAGGGTTTTGGAAGGGAGGAGAGTGAGGGAATGGGTTAGCCTGGTGGTAGGTGTTAAGGAGGGCATGTATTGCATGGAGCACTGGGTGTGGTGCATAAACAATGGATCCTGGAACACTGGGGAAAAAAAAAAGAATAAAAAAATAAATTATTGGCAGGTTAAAAAAAAAAAAAGCCACCAAACATAATAAAATGACAGTAAATACCTATCAATAATTACTTTGAATGTATAGACTTAAATGTTCCAATCAAAGGACCCATCTATACATTAATATTTTTTATTTATTTATTTATTTATTTATTTTAAAAGATTTTATTTATTTTGACACAGAGAGAGAGCACAAGCAGAAGGAGTTGAAGAGGGAGAAGTAGACTCGACATTGGGCAGGGAGCCTGATGCTGGGACTCAATCCCAGGACCCTGGAATCATGATGTGAGCTGAAGGCAGACCCTTAACTGACTGAGCCACCCAGGTCCCCTAAGACTCACTTTTAACCAAAAGACACATGAAGATTAAAAGTGAGGGGATGGAGAAACATCTATTATGCTAATAGATATGAAAAAGAAAGCCAGAGTAGCAATACTTATATTAGACAAAATAAACTTTATTTCATAAACTTCATTTCATTATTTTTTTTTAAGATTTCATTTATTTATTTGACAGACAGAGATCACAAGTAGGCAGAGAGGCAAGCAGGGAGAGAGAGAGAGGGAAGCAGGTTCCCTGCTGAGCAGAGAGCCCGATGCCGGCTCGATCCCAGGACCCTGGGATCATGACTTGAGCAGAAGGCTGAGACTTTAACCCACTGAGCCACCCAGGTGCCCCTAGACAAAATAAACTTTAAAACAAAGACTGTAACAAAAGACAATGAAGGAAACTATATAATCATTGAAGGGACAATCCGACAAGAAGATATAACAATTGGAAATATGCACCAAATATAGGAGCACTGGAATACATAAAACAGGTAGTAACAAACATAAAGGAACTAATTAATAACACAATAATAGTAGAAGACTTTGGGGACATGTGGGTGGCTCAGTTGGCTGAGTGTCTGACTCTTAGTTGCAGCTCATTTCATGATCTCAGGGTTGTCAGATCAAGCCCTGTGCCAACTCCATCCTCAGTGTGGAGTCTGCTTGAGATTATCTCTCTCCCTCTCCCTCTGCCTCTACCCTTGTGTGCTTTCTCTCTCTCTCAAACAAATAAATAAATCTTTAAAAAAAAATTGTAGAGGACTTTAAACCCCACTTACATCAGTGAAGAGATCTTCTAAACAGAAAATCAACAAGGAAACAATTGTTTTGAGTAACACATTGGAACAGATAGATTTAACAGTTATTTTCAGAATATATCATCCTAAAACAGAAGAATACATATTCAAGTGCACATAAAACAATTTCCAAAATAGATCATATATTAGCTCACAAAACAAACCTCAACAAATTCAAGAGGATCAAAACCATACCATGCATCTTTTCTGACCACAACACTATGGTCATAGTTCTAGTTCCATAGTTCCACTACGGAACTAGAAGTCAACCAGAAGAAAAGTTCCGGAAAGAACACAAAAACATACAGCTTAACTATCATGGTACTAAACAATGAATATGTCAACCAGGAAATAAAAGAATAAATTAAAAATACACAGAAACAAATGAAAATGAAAAGAGAATGGTCCAAAACCTTTGGGATGCAGCAAAAGTGGTTCTAAGAGAGATTTTCATAGCAATACAGGCCTACCTCAAGAAGCAAAAAACATCTCCAACAACTTAACCTTACAGGTAAGGGAACTGGAAGAGCAATAAATAAACACTACAACCAGGATAGGAGAGGAAATAATAAAGATTAGAGCAGGAATAAATTATATAGAATTTTAGAAAATAGATCAATGAAACTAGGAGCTTATTCTTTGAAAAAATTAATAAAATTGATAAATCTCCAGCCAGATCTATCATGAAATAAACAGAAAGGACTCAAATAAATCAAATAAAAAATAACAGAGGAGAAATAACAACAGACACCACAGAAATACACATAAGAGAATATTATGAAAAAATATATGCCAACAAAGTAGACAATCTAGAAGAAATGGATAAATTCCTGGAAACATATAACCTACCAAAACTGCAACAGGAAGAAATACAAAG
The DNA here is from genome assembly GCF_009829155.1 of Mustela erminea. NCBI lineage: Eukaryota > Metazoa > Chordata > Mammalia > Carnivora > Mustelidae > Mustela > Mustela erminea. The sequence goes on from NC_045627.1 coordinate 71,552,897, forward strand.
TTTGAACAAACCAATAATGAGCAAAGAAATCGAATTAGTAATGAAAAAACTGCCAAGATACAGAAGTCCAGGACCAGAAGGATTTACAGGAAACACACCAAACATTTAAAGAAGCGTTAATATCCATTCTTGTCAAACTCTTCCAAAAAAATATAAAGAAGGAAATCTTCCAAATTCATGCTGTAAGGCCATTCCCTTGATATCAAAACCAGATAAAGACACCACGAAGAAAGAAAACTATATATATGTATATACACATATATACATACATATATATATACACACACACACATCTCTTCCCCAAAGTATTGTTACTCAATGTATTACAATTTGGCTTGTCTGACACTACCTTAAAAAGCCCCATTCCTAGGATTTTTCATTATTTGACATTACTGGGGCTCTTGCAGTGGAAAAACAAAAAAGGCCTATATTAGAATTGCAATAAAAATAATGGAAGATTAACATCATAACTGTTTTATGTGGTAACATTTGGGGTAAACAATAAGTTTTTTTCAAAATACTTAAAGATCTAGGAAGGGGCACCTGGGTGGCTCAGTGGGTTAAAGTCTCTGCCTTCAGCTCAGGTCATACCTGTGCAAAAAATACCTGTGCAAAACTATCGAGTGTACCAACATACTCAATAGGAGTCCTAGGAAAGGAGACACACAATGAGAAAGAATATTTAGATTAAACAAACAAACTTCCCAAATTTGTTGAAAACATTAGTCCACATCTTTAAATTTTAGCAGACTACAAATATGACAAACTTCAGGAGATCAATATCTAGAAACTGTAAAGACAAAGGAAGAATTTTGAAAGCAAGTGACAAAGGAAAATATAAGCACAGATGACAACTTGGGCTCTCATGATGGGCATAATTTCACTGTATGCAGCAAGGGGAAATATGCAGAAAATACTCCCCTTCTAATAGTTGTAAGCTCTTAATGGAAATAGATAGTAAAACATATCCGGAGGTTATACTTTTTGATGGCCAGGTTAGAAGGAGTTATGAAATGACTTTTTTAAAATTTTATTTTAGAGAGAGAGAGAGCGTGCAACAGAGGCAGGCTCAGAGAGAGAATCCTCAAGAAGATTCCCCAAAGTGTAGAGCCCTATGCAGGCCTGGATCCCAGGACCTCAAGATCATAACCTGAGCCAAAGCCAAGAGTTTGCTTACAACCAACTGAGCCACACAGGCCTGCTGAACTGACTTTCAAAGTGTGGATGTATTTGGAGCTCATTTGCCAAGTCCATTTCCATCATAATAGATTCCAGAAGTGAGTTCAGGGGTAAAAGGTGCCATTAAAAGAGGTCACCGCCCTAGTGACATTACTATTCCCTTCAGCACTTTCCTCAGAGCTCTGTCCAATCTTATTTGAAATTCAAATTTCACCTTCCTCATTATTTTTAGCTTGGGTATCTATTTTCTAATGGCAGGAATGACTACCAACATGCTCATCTTCCTTTAACGATGGAAATAAAAGAATACTTTTGGTACACTGAGCAAAGAACTGAAGTAGCTCACAATTTATAGGTAGACAGTTGATGTTGTACAACGATTTCTGAGGCCTCAGCTTCCTGAGACAAACATTATTTCAAGACAATGAAAGAAAATTAAGGTGAAAGAAACTAGAAAGTGTACTACTTGGGCTATTTAAATGGTGGTGAAGATGACTGGGAATTACAGGCACCTGTACCTCTTCTCTGATTTTGGGGTATGAAAAATGTGGGAAAAAATCACTCCTCTATTAGAGGAGACTGTTTGGATACTTGAGATGTTTTTCATTTCTTTGTTTAAGTTGGCTCCACACCTAGCATGGAGCCCAACACAGGGCTTCAGCTCACAACCATGAGATCAAGAGTCAGATGCTTAACCAAATTAGTCACCAAGTTGCTCCAGATAACTGTCATGTTTTAAACCAGGTCTACAAGATGTGCTATCAGTTAGTGCTGAGATTCACTATTATAAATCTTACCAAATTTTCCAGCTTTACTCATTAGTAATTATAACATAGCAAAACCAAATCTCAGAAAATAGTGCGGTAAAACATCAAGGCCTAATACAATATCTTTCAGTATGTCTCTAGTCATGATCAATACATCTCCTGTGATTATTGTTTTTTTAATATCATTTGATAATTGCTCCTTCTACCTCTTGAGAACAACCCCTAGGTTCAACGGGTGCCTTCTAATTTCATCCTACTATTTTCCACAACTCTAGTGAATACTGCCACCTATACATGGTGATAGATCCCTATTAACTACAGAACTGTGGCAGACACAAGGAGAAGCAAGGTATAGAGAGATGAGAACAAAGATCTGAGCAGAAGTATCAGAAATAGCTGAGTCTTCCTGCACTATATTTCAGTATCTTAGCACATTCCATGGGCAGGAATTCCTATTTTAAATAGTTGTACTTTAACATTTTGAGTATAAATCATTTAGATAAAGCAAATCCCATATAAATCAATATTACAGTTCAAAGGAGAGGGTTATTAGAAATACTTGAATGACTTATGTGATGGATCAAAATGAATACGTCAATAATTTTATAAAAAATAAGGACATTTTTGGGGCGCCTGGGTGGCTGAGTGGGTTAAAACCTCTGCCTTCAGTTCAGGCCATGATCCCAGGATCCTGGAATTAAGCCCCGCATCGGGCTCTCTGCTCAGTAGGGAGCCTGCTTCCTCCTCTCTCTCTGCCTGCCTCTCTGCCTACTTGTGATCTCTGTCTGTCAAATAAATAAATAAAATCTTTAAAAAAAATACGGACATTTCTAAGGAAAGGAAGGGAAAGTTGATATATAGCATCAAAACTAGTGAAGGCTGACAACCACTGTGAATCTCATATCAAAAGTTTTTTGATAGGAAGTCTATTGTATTTGGCAGCATATCAGATTCATATCTCTCCTGAGAGATTAAAATTTCCTTGATGGCAGGGATTGTGTCATTTACCTTGGTATCACTGAACCAAACACAGTGATAACCACACGTGAAACATTTGGTAAAGACTACTTGAATGCATAATATGCTAAATGTTAAATAAATCATACATGTACACATATTCATATATGTATTTCATAGCATCAAAGACTGATCCCGGTCTTCAGTGAGACTGTCATAGATAACATAGTGAAAAACGTCACTCCTTACCATCTTCATTCTCTTCTGCTTATAGTTATTAGGGAAATAATATCTGTATACTAGACTTATTGAACTCAAACAACAACAAAAAAATTAAGTGGTTAAAATTAAGGGGTTAAATGAGCTAATTCAAAGGAGAGGGAAAATGAAACTGGAATAATGGATAATATGTTAGGGTTTAGGTACATATCCTACAAACAATCTAAGCAGATTCCCATTGTGCCTACGTATAAAGAGCTCTCGCATATCCTTCAGGCACGTCTTTTGAAAAATAAAATATTCACCTCAGGGAGTTACAATATGTGGTTAGAAGGCCCACTTGGATAATTATCACTTACTTGATTTAATCGTTAATGTAAAAATTCCATGCCACAATATCTATGCTGAAATTCAACTATCTTAAAACCTGATTAACAAATTTCATGCAAGTTAGCAACTGTTCTGTACTAAAAATTACAGTGGTTTCTTATATTTATGTAGAATTGGTCTTGAATAGTCTTGAATCCTTCTTCTACAGGGATCTTCTTCGGAAGGTAGACTTTGAGACTTCTAGGAAGCATGCTCAAGTAGCAGCAAATGTTCCTAAACTGCCGTTTAGGAGATGTATATGTGTAGAGGGAGTAGTAGGTGGCCTGAAGGAACAATAAGAGAGAGGACAACTGTGAAGATAGAGGTAACAGCAACAACTAAATAGACACTTTGGGACATTACCCTTGAAAGGCATCAATTGTGATTATTTCTGTATCAACCTATCCAAGATTCAATTTCCTACTATAGTGTCAGGAAACCTCGATTTTTTTAAATTTTGTTTTGTTTTTCAAATGTACAAAGTGTTGTGGGTTTTTTTTTTTTTTTTGGCGATTCAGAAATATAGAACCATTTAAAATTAAAACACATTACTGGTTTATTTTCTTACTATAATTGATATTGCGGTTGAACCTTGATAAACACAGATTTGAACTGTGTAAGTCCAGATGTACCTGGATTTTTTTTCAACATATATGCCACATACTATAAATATATTTTCTCTTACAATTGTCCTTCTTTAGCTTGTTATAAGAATAACAGTATTTAATATATATAACATATAAATATGTGTTAATCAATTGTTTATGTTATGGGAAGGCTTCTGTTCAACAGTAGGCTATTAGTAGTTAAGTTTTCAGGGAGTCAAAAGTTATTCATGGATGTTTGACTCTATGGGCATCAGTATCCCTACTGCCAACGTTGTTCAAGGGTCAACTATTTAAGGAACTTTTGCGTTCAGTTATACCTAATGACTACCATCATTTTTTTTTCTGAACAGAATTAGCACATGAACATATACTCTTGTTATCCTTCTTTCAATGCTTAGAAAAAATATATCATAGTGTACATGAAGTTCTTTAAAAATCTGTCACAGGTTATAGATATAAAGGGTAAATGATAATCACACTGTTCTTAACAAGATATGCATGGAAGAGGGATTCAATGCTAAACAGGTTACATAAACAGAAGAAATCACCACCATTTTTGGTACCAGCATTACTGACAACTTGAAGTTTGTCACATTTTAAAATGATCTGAATTTTGGGCGCCTGGATGGCTCAGTGGGTTAAGCCGCTGCCTTCGGCTCAGGTCATGATCTCAGGGTCCTGGGATCGAGTCCCGCATCGGGTTCTCTGCTCTGCGGGGAGCCTTCTTCCTCCTCTCTCTCTCTCTGCCTGCCTCTCTGCCTACTTGTGATCTCTCTGTGTCAAATGAATAAATAAAATCTTTAAAATGATCTGAATTTTAAAATAGATAGCACGGCACAGAATTTTAAGTCTAATGAGTGAATCAGGTAAATGATAGTAGTCAAGGGTTATATTCCTAAAATGCAGGACCTTACTTTATTTCAAGTGTGACTAAAAGTGTGACTTCATTTAAAGTATGACAGCTCTCATGGCTGGAGGAAGGCAGTGTACCTCAACCAACAGTCTAAGCAAGACATAGATTAGAGGAGAGCTGTTTCTTAGATGTAATTTTACAAACACGTTATGTCAGATAAGAGACTTAGTAGATTGGTCTCCAAACTGAAGGAACACCCGATAGATGAAGGAAGGGATGCCAGGCAAACAAAACATCAGTTTCACTACATATTGTTGCGGCAGGAAACTACTCCTGGTAAACATCTCTATAGCAATATTCATATGTAAACAGCACTTTGTGCCAGGTCCTAAGACTTACTGACATTAACTTGAAACAGCCCTCATTATCCCTGCTTTGCAGATAAAGACCCTTATGTGCAGGGAGCTTAAGGGCTGATCCCAAGTTACACAGCTAAGTAGCTGAAGAAACAAAATCTGAACTGATGCCACCTAACTCAAGAGTTTCCACTATTAACCTCTCCTACATACTGCTTCTCAAAAGTGTATTGCCTGTGAAATAGAGTAGACAGTCTTGAGCTAAGAGAAGCCATGCAAAGGAAAAAAGGAAAAACACTAAGCTGCTAAGCTATTTCATTATACCACTTTATTGCATTTATTGAAAGAGTTTTTGAACTTTCATTTTATGAATCAGAATCCAATTCATGGCCTCAATTTCAGTAAAGCTTCGAAGATTAAAAAGTACTCACTTTCACACATGAAAGTTTGTAATGATTCAGAGCATGTAATTGAGGTTTGGAGATGCAGCCTTTCAAAAGCCTACTATCTCCTTCAAAATTCAGGGTTTTGCATGCCTAAATGTTATCACAAAGATACCTTTTGTTACATATTTAAAGATCAGAAATCCTTTCTTGAAGTAGGTGAGGTCACTAACACCAAGTCATTTTAGGTCCCCCATCACAATATTGGAAACTACACATAATTGGAACCTTAGCATAATAAGCACTTAACAGGCGATGATACAATGGGATACCACGCCTAAGTCTTGCTTGCAAACCCACAGAGGAAAGGATTTCCAGTCTCAGAAGTGATAAAGAAAAAGAAGCTTATAAAAAGAATTTTCACAGTTATCAACACTTCTAGAGCCAACAGAAATGTAGAGTTCTATTCACCCAGGGCCTATAGGTCACAAAAAAATTAAAAAGTTAAAAATAAAATTTAAAAAGCAGCTGACTCAAACAAAAGACTTTCATTTGGCTTCCAAACTAAGCAAATACGTGGTAACAGAGCTCATGAAAAAAATCATTTTGCAACTCACCAGTAAACATAAACACATCAATAGCCTATTAACTCTCATTTGCTATTAGTGAAATTTTGTTATAATATGGGACCTCTGTTTTAAACATTATATCCCCAAATGTGGGGCTTTACCTGAAATCAAGTGTCACCTTTATGGAGAAGAGCACATTATGCTAATGCTCAAGTTTAGTATCAACCCAAAATGGTTTTGTTTTTTCCTCAAAGACTGTTCACCATCATAGTTTTTATAACTATTATATTTTTCTATCCTATTTATATTAATGGGCAGAAACTACAGTGGTGAGTTAGAAGATCCACACTTAAATGAACTACCAGAAAGTCCGTTGTGACAAGACACCTACTTAAGGTTACTGCCATAGAAGGTAAAGCTGTTTATTCATACCCATTCATAGGCTATATGGAGAGCAGAGTCAGCAAATGTCAATGCAGAGAGAGTTCTAAAACAGAATTGCAAAAGGGAAGGGATAATAGAGGGAAAGGGATATTGTAATGACAACTTAATTATAGTACAACTTTAGAGTAAAATAGATTCAATTAAACAGAGAAAGATTTCAAAGCACTGTGAATTATTTCTGTGTTATTATTTCTCTCATGAACAAACTTCTCTAGGATGGGGATTAGAACAGACTTTGTTGGGAGTGGGAGATATAGGCTTCCAGTTAGAGAATGAGTAAGTCAGAACATGGCAGAGGCAATATCGTCAATGATATTGCAATAGCACTGTATGGTGACAGATGATAGCTACACGAGTGGTGAACATAGCATAATGCATAAAGAATTTGAAACACTACATTGTATAGCTGAAATTAGCTTAACATGTGTCAACTATACTAAAAATCTTTTAAAGAAATATGTATATAACAAAATAGAAAAAATATAGAAAAATAAAAATCACTCGTAAGATTAAAAAGAATAGACCTGTTTAAACAGGAGACAGAACACTGTGTAGCAGGGAAAATATTTCATTGACCTAACAAATACCAGAAACACCACCCAACTGCATGTATTTTCAACTCGTTGTTCAGCACAAACTTTGCCACTATATTTTCTCACATGCCAAATTTCTGAAGATATTCTAGATTATTCACCAGACGCTTTGGGTAAAAGCCTTCAGTTGGTCTCAATTTTAAGAAAGCAGGAGAAAGGAAGAGCAGCAATCTTTATCCAAACTTAATTTCTGTGGTGGTTGTTATTTGGTATCTCTGCCTTTTGGATATGAGCTTAGTTCGCCTCTCGTTGAGTATCTACAGAACCTAGAACTTCTAACAAATAGAGTATTTATTTATTTATTTGACAGAGAGAGATCACAAGTAGGCAGAGAGGCAGGCTGAGAGAGGGGGAAGCAGGCTCCCTGCTGAGCAGAGAGCCTCATGTGGGGCTTGATCTCAGGACTCTGAGGTCATGGCCTGAGTCAAAGGCAGAGGCTTAACCCACTGAGCCATCTAGGTGCCCCCAAATAGAGCATATTATAAGAACCTTAACCAACTGACAAAAGTTAATACTGACACCACCAGCATTAAGTCATGCTGACATTATGTATTCTCTGATATGATGTAATGACAAGGACACTTCACTTCTGTGGTAGTCTTCCCCTATATCCATGACCTAAGTCTAACCATGAGTAAATAAGTATCAGAGCAAACTGAAGGGATACTCTACAATATACCTGACCACTAATCTTCAACAATATTGAAACTATAAAAGATGAGAAAAAACTGATAAATTGTCACCAAGTGGAGCGGATAAGGAGACATGCACACTAAATACAATGGGATATACTGGCCTGCATTCTGGAAAAGAAGAAAAGCATCAGTGGAAAAGCTGGGGGAAATCTGAATAGAATTTGTAGCTTAGTTACTGGTCTGATACCAGTGTCAGTGTCTTAGTTTTGATCAATGTACCATGGCTATGTAAAATGTTAACAAAACAGAAAGCTGGATGAAGCTGTGAGACCACTCCATACTATCTTTGCAATTTCTTTTCCAAACATCTGAAAATATCTCAAAATAAAATGTTAAAAACAGTGTAATGCCAGAAAGTAAAGAATGGATCAGAAATAAAAGAATGAGGTCATGTCAAAGATTACACACACACATACACACACACACACACTTCACAGTACCCGCCCATCTTTGTTCTTTTTCTCTTTTTTAAATGTCTCACCTAAATTGATGAGTTGCTGCCATCCATAAAAAAGGCAGGACTACTATTAGAAAATGTGTAATAAAGCTTTATTTTATATTTGATACAAACTGGAATATGATGATAAGACATACATACAACTTTGGAGTCAAACAAGATGCTTAGTTTCTATCCAGAGAATAAAACAGTGAATTAAATAGTGTAATGTATGAAAAGTGTTGTGTAGCATCTAGGGCAGAATAGATTCTCAAATATAGTAGTTTCAGCAGCTAAGATGCATCATATGGTTATTACATCCCAAGCCATATGCAAAGTGACTTACATGCATTATCACTGTTGAGCAGGAAAAAACCTGTTGGTGGAAATTAATATTATCCCCAATATTCAGTAGGAAACAAAGATTCTCAGAGGTAACTTGCTTTGAAGTCACACAGCAAGAAAACAGCAGAACTAGTGACTCTGGGGGCAGAGTTGTAAACACAATACTGTGTTGTGGTCCATATACTATTACTACTGTCTCTCTTTTTCATTTCTCTCTTATGCAAGGTGAACCTGCTCTGACCTGAATTCTGTTTCAAATAATACTGTGCCATGATAAGGAGATTCTGCTATATGATTACAAAGGTGCCCACTCTCTTCTACATACTGTCACTAAACAACTATTCTCTGCCCTTTTGCTTGTACCCACTGTAAATGACCAGAAAGATCTTTCTCTACTATTCTCCAGTTCTTCCATTGTCATCTTCTTGGACTCTTTAACAAGAGTCACCCCTCTGGCTTTGTTTCCTCATTTGATTTTTCCTCTCTCCTAATTACTTCCCTCCCCAACAGCTGTCAGTTTCTAGCTATTGCAAGGCAATAATTTCATTATTGTTCTAATGAAAGATTCACTGGCATCTCCATTTAGATTCAAGAAGAAAGGGCTTGATTTCTAAATTCCTAACACAAAATGTCCCCAAATCTGAAACAAAGTTTTGAAAAACTATGAGGTTACAATGGCCAAAGCAGTTATCACAGATAATGAAATACAAAGGTAGTAAAATAAGCAGTCCATGGAATACTTTAGAATGCAAATAACAGGATAGATTAAAGTGCAGTGGAAACATAGAAACACCGTAGTACTTATCTTTGGAGATACTTGAATAAAAGTTGCTTTATGAAAAAAATTTTTCATAACAAAAACATTGAGAATGCTGCCCAAGTAAGCTGTCTCAACTCTACTGAATTTTCAAAAGTAAGTATCAAATAGACAATAAAACAGAGGAGCAACCCTGGTATATATATACACAGTGTAACATCATGCTCTTTTCAAAAGATATTTCTTATACTTCCACGTTACAAATGGCACAGAAATAATCAACACTCTTCTGTGTAGACTGAGCATGAAAGAAGCCTTAAACCATGGGGAATAAGAGGAGGGGACTGCAGAGCTATAGCCCAATCTGGAGAGTTATTCTTCAGGCTTTGACTTATTAAGCTCTTACTAGGTATCGGACACTGGTTGTACATACATATCTCATTGAGTCCTCACAACACTGTAAGGTGTGACATTTTAAATACATGGTGCAGGTGAAGAAAATGAGGTGCAGACTTAAATAACAAATCCAAGATCGGTATTCATCCAGGGAATGCTACTCCTTACCACAATGTAATACAATTTCATACCTACACAATGGCTAAAATTTCAAGAAGGACAATTCCAAATATTATTGAGGATGTGGGACAATTAGACTTTTTAAAGTTGGATAGTTTCTTATAAGGTAAAATTATATTTCTATCTTAAGCCCTTTTATTAGCACTCCTAAAGACTTACCTAAGAGAAGTGAAACTATATGTTCATGAAAAGAAATGTGGAATAATGCTATGATAGCTTTATTTATAGTGGCCAAAACCTATAAAGAAATGTATTTCAATAACAGAATTGTTATATAAACTGTAGTATATTAAATCATGAAATATATAGCAGCTAAAAAAGAACAAGCAAGCTATAAATTCTATAATAAGGGTGAGCCTTGGAAAACATTATTCTAGATGAAATATTATGAGCAGTGTTATTTCATTTATATGAACTAAGAGAAAGTAACATAAAATGATAGTAATCAGAACAGTTTGCATATGGCATGGGGAATGACTAGAAGGGCTTAAGGGAACTTACAGGGTGATGGATATTTTCTGTATCTTGATTGAGTAGATGTTATATGTATAAACATTTATCAAAACTCAGTGAATTGTAAAATTCATCACTGTGCCTTTCTCTGCCTGCAATTTTTTTTCTTTATTGAAAGAAGTGATATTTAGTTCTGGGGTGCAATGTACAACATGGTGAGCATAGTTAACAATACTCTGTGATGTATTTGAAAGTTGTTAAGACAGTAGATGCTAAAAGTTCTCATTGAAAACAGTTCTAACTATGTGAGGCAATGGGTGTGTTATACGAATCGTGATAGTCATTTCACAATATATACATCTGCACAATCATTATAGTGTACAAATTAACCTTACAGAATGTTATATGTCAATTATATCAATAAAGAAGAAGGAAAAGAGGAGAAAAGAATTATTAATGTATTTGAACAAATTAAACATCTTTCCTGGCACATTATGTTCAACAATAGTTGTTACTATTCTCATCTAACACTTGGTATGTGGGTAGGGTGCGAGTATGTGTTAAAGATATTTAAGTAATTCCTCAAGTGAGCCAAGAATAAAACCAGAAAGAGAAACCAATTTTCCACCAAAATTCCTTGCACCATTAAATAATAGGTGGACCATACCTATATACAGTGATTCTCTTAAGACCATTAAAATAAATATTTCATTATTCCTTTCATTGGTAGATGAGGTGTTTCTTTAAATCTGATACTCTTCTCAACAAAATAAACAGAAAGCATTTTGAAAATTAATACAAATGTTTCTATCTTATTTCACTTATTAAGCAATTCTTACTTCCTGAGAAGCATGATTATGCTTATACCAGTCCTATATTAAAAACATGATAAATACCATTAAATCAGAGAACATTATCAGGATATTAATATAAAATTCACTTATAAAAGAAGTTTTGAGAGACAAGATGGTGGAGGAGTAGCAGACTAAAAGGACAACAGATCCCAGGAGTAAAGCTAGATAGTTATCATATCATTCCAAACACCTTCAAACTCAACATGATATTGAAAAGAAGAAGAGCAGCAATTCTAGGAACAGAAAATTGACCACTTCTGAAAAGTAGGATGTGCAAAGAAGGGACTCTGAAGCCACAGGAAGATAGACCACGGGCGGAAGGGTCGGCTTCCAGCAAGTGGCAGAGCAGTAGAGCACAAAATCAGAACTTTTAGAAGTCTGCTTCACTGAGGGACATAGCTCCAGAGGCTAAGTGGCAGTGGGGAGGAGGGGTCCCACATGGGGACAGTATGGTCTCAGGTCCTGCAGGGCCACAGAAAGATCAGGCATATCTGAGTATGGCAAAGCTCCCAGGTATAGGAGCAGGAAAGTCAACCACAGAGACAGAGCTGAAGAGTGAGATTTCAGGTCAAGATTACCTTAAACAATGATCCAGGACATAGTCGGGCCAATGATCTTCGAGCAGGGACCCCACAAGTGGCAGATCTGGGTAGACTTACCTTCCTCCTCTGGGAGGAGCACCACAGCAGGAATCTGCTGGGTTTGGAGAACCCAAATGGGGCCATGCATCAGAGATAGAAATGCTCAGTCATGGGCCAGGTGAGCTCAGAGTGCAGCCAAAGACCAGGGAAACAGGAGTGATTGACTACTCTCTTCAAGAGCACACTGAGGAGTGGGGCCCTGAGCTCTCAACTTCTCCAGGCAGGAGACTGAGAGGCTACCATTTTCATTCCTATTCTCCAAAGCAGTACGGAAAGCATTCAGGGAACAAAAGCTCTGAGAATGTACCTGAGCAGATTACTTAGCCCAGCCCTTGGCAATAGCAGTGTAATTCTGCTTCAGGCAAGGACATTTGAGAATCACTGCAACAGGTCCATCCCCCATAAGATCAGCAAGAACATCCAGCCAAGATAAAGCTTACCGACAATGAGAACAGTGGAACTCCAGAGCTAGGGGAAAGCAACACATAGAATTCATGGCTTTTCCCCCATTTTCCTTTCATCTTGCACAGTTAATTTTTTATTTTATTTTATTTTTTTATGACTTTATTTTTTTAAACTTTTCCTCACTCCTCTTTTAATGTTTTTTTTTAAACTAGTTTACCTTAACAATACATTCCTTAAAAAAATCTTTTTAAAAACGTGATTATTATAGTCTATATTTTATTCTTTCATTGCATTTAACATTATCTTTTATAAAAATATAGGGTTTTTTTCCCTAAAAAATTTAGGATACAATTTCTTCTAATAGGTCAAAATATACCCTAATCTAGCACATGGCTTCATTCTAGTCTCCAGCCTGACCACGTTCTCTTTTTTTTTTCCCAACCAACTTATGTCATCAAAATCTTTTTTAGAACTTTTTAAAATTTGCATCCTTATAGTCATATAGCATCTCTTTATTGTGTTTACCCATACTTGTGTTTGTGTGTGTATATATATATTTTTTTCTTTTTCTTTTTTTTAAGAATTGATTTATATGCACAAGCAGACAGAGTGGCAGGCAGAGGGAGAGAGAGAAGGAGGCCCCTACCAAGCAAGGAGTCCAATGTGGGACTTGATCCCAGGACCTGAGCCAAAGGCAGCAGGTTAACTGACTGAGCCACTCAGGCATCCCTCTGTTTCTCTTTCTTTAAAATTTTGGGAGGTAGTTTTTCTAAGAGACAAAAATACACCCAAAGTCAAGTGGATGGCTCTCTTCTATTCACCAGTCTAGTATATATATATATTTTTTTCTTTTTTCCCCTTTTCTTCTCCCCCCATTTATGGGTCTCTTCTGATTTGGTTAGTGTATATATTCCTGGGATCCTTGCCATACTTTTAGTATTTTATTCTCTCATTCATCTATTCTTATCTAGAAAAAAATGGCAAGGTAGAAAAACTCACTACAAAAAAAAAAAAAAAAGAACAAGAGGCAGTACCAATGGCTGGGCACCTAATCAATACAGACATTGGTAATATGTCAGAACTAGAGTTCAGAATGATGATGCTCAAGGTGATAGCTGGACTCAAAAAGACATGGAAGATATTAGAGAATCCCTTTCTAGAGAAATAAAAACTAAAATCTAACAAAGTTGAAATTAAAAAAAAGCTACTAATGAGGTGCAATAAAAAGTGAAGGCTCTTACTGTTAGAATAAATGAGGCAGAAGAGAGAATTAGTGATACAAAAGACTAAATGAAGGAGAAAAAAGAAGCTGAGAAAAAGAGTGATAAACAACTACTGGACCATGAGGAGGAAAATTTGAGAGATAAATGACACTATGAGATTAAACAATATTAGAATAATTGGGATCCAGGAAGAAGAAAGAGAGAGAGGCAGAAGGTGTACTAGAGCAAACTATAATAGAGAATTTCCCTAATTTGGCAAAGGGAACAAGCATCAAAATCCAGGAGACACAGAGAACACCCCTCAAAATCAATAAAAATAGGCCAACACCACATCATCTAGTAGTAAAACTCAGTCTCAGGGACAAAGAGAAAATCCTAAAGCACCTTGGGACAAGAAGTCTGTCACATACAATGGTAGAAATATTAGATTGGCAGCAAATCTACCCATAGAGACCTGGCAGGCCATAAAGAACTGGAATGATGTATTCAGAGCACTAAATGAGAAAAATATGCAGCCAACAATACTATATCCAGCTAGCCTGTCATTGAAAATAGAAGGAGACATAAAAAGCTTCCAGGACAAACAAAAATTAAAAGAATTTGCAAACACCAAACCAGCCCTATAGGAAATCTTGAAAGGGGTCCTCTAAGCAAAGAGAGAGTCTAAAAATAACAGAACAGAAATGAACAGAGACAACATACAATAACAGTCACCTTACAGGCAATATATTGACATTAAATTCATATCTTTCAATAGTTACCTTGAGTGTAAATGGGCTAAATGTCCCAATCAAAAGACACAGGGTATCAGAATGGATAAAAAAAACAAGACCCATCGATATGCTGTCTACAAGAAACTCATTTTAGACCCAAAGACACCTCCATATTTAAATTGAGGAGGTGGAAAACAACTTACCATGCTAATGGACATCAAAAGAATGCTTGGGTGGCAATCCTTATATCAGATAAATTAGATTTTAGGCCTAAGATGATAATAAGAGACATATATATATATATATATATATATATATATATATATTATAAAACTATAATAAAAGGAAAGACACTATATCATACTTAAAGGGTCTGTCCAACAAAATCTAACAATTTTAAATATCTATGCCCCTAACATGGAAGCAGCGAACTATACAAACCAATTAATAAAAAATCAAAGAAACACATTGACAATAATACAATAATAGTAGGTAACTTTAAACCCCCTACACTGAAATGGACAGATCATCTAAGCAAAAGATCAACAAGGAAATAAAGGCCTTAAATGACACACTGGAAAAGATGGACATCACAGATATTTTCAGAACATTCCATCCCAAAGCAACAGAATACACATTCTTCTCTAGTGCACATGGAACATTGTCCAGAACAGGTCACATCCTGGGTCACAAATCAGGTTTCAACCAGTACCAAAAGACTGGGATTATTCCCTGCATATATTCAGACCACAATGCTCTGAACCTAGAACTCAATCACAAGAGGAAAGTAGGAAAGAACTCAAATAAATGGAGGCTAAAGAGCATCCTACTAAATAATGAATGGGTCAACCAGGAAATTCAAGAAGAATTGAAAAAATTCATAGAAATTGAAAAAATTTTCATAGACGGCTTTGATGATATTGAGGTACCAAAAGACAACTGGCAGAATGAGAGATGATATTCACAAATGACATACCAGATAAAGGGCTAGTATCAAAAATCTATAAAGAACTTATCAAACTCAACACCCAAAGAATAAAGAATCCAATCAAGAAATGGGCAGAGGACTTGAACAGACATTTCTGCAAAGAAGACATCCAGATGGCCAACAGACACATGAAAAAGTGCTCCACATCACTTGACATCAGGGAAATACGAATGCAACTCACAATGAGGTACCACCTCACACCAGTCAGAATGGCTAAAATTAACAAGTCAGGCAATGACAGATGTTGGCAAGGTTGCAAGAAAGGGAACCCTCCTACACTGTTGGTGGGAATGTAAGCTTGTGTAGTCACTCTGAAAAACAGCATATAGGTTTCTCAAGAAGTTGAAAATAGAGCTACCCTACAACCTGGCAATCACACTACTGTGTATTTACCCTAAAGATACAAATGTAGTGATGCAAAGGGGCATGTGCACCCAAATGTTTATAGCAGCAATGTCCACAATAGCCAAACTATGGAAAGAACTTAGATGTCCATCAACAGATTAATGGAAAAAGAAGATGTGGTGTATATATAAAATGGAATACTATGCAGCCATCAAAGGAAATGAAATCTTGCCATTTACAATGATGTGGATAGAACTAGAGGGTATTATGCTGAGCGAAATAAGTCAATCAGACAATTATTATATGATTTTCCTCATATGAGGAATTTGAGAGGCAGAGTGGGGAGTTTGGGGAATAGGAAAGGAAAAAATGAAACAAGGTGGGATCAGGAAGGAGACAAACCATAAGAGAATTTTAATCTCACAAAACAAATTGAGGGTTGGTGAGGGAGGGGGTTACAGAGAGGGTAGTTGTGTTAGGGACATTGAGAAAGGCATGTGATATAGTGAGTGCTGTGAAGTGTCTAAGCCTGACAATTGACAGACTTGTATCCCTGAGGCAAACAATACATTATATGTTAATAAAAATATTTTTAAAAAATAAAAAATAAATAAAATAAAAAATAAAAAAATGAAAGAAGTTTTGAACTCTTATTCTCTACAAAGTATGTTTGCTAAAACTTTAGAAATTGTCACAGAAACCCTATGTTTAGTAAGTGTAAGAAATAAATTTTAAGGAAGGCCACCAGGAGGGAAGGAAAGAGAGAAAGAAATGTAAGCTTTGTGGTTCTACTTACCTATGCAAAATTACAAATTAAAAATTAAGGGGTGACTGGGTGGCTCCGTGGGTTAAAGCCTCTGCCTTCGGCTTAGTTCATGATCCCAGGGTGCTGGGATCGAGCCCGGTATCAAGCCCTGTATCGGGCTTTCTGCTCAGCAGGGAGCCTGCTTCCTTCTCTCTCTCTGCCTGTCTGCCTCTCTGCCTACTTAAAATCTCTGTCTGTCAAATAAATAAATAAATAAATAAGTTTTAAAAATTGAGAGCAATAAATGAGGGGAAAGATATCCTGACCAGAAAATACCAGGTGAAATACTCAAACACTTTAAAAAGTTGAGGAAGCATGTCCCATATAAATTTGTATATAGTTTTATAGCACTTCACTATGTGTACAAATATTTATTATAAATATTTCAAGGACTATAAAAATATAGACAAAGTTTATATATATATAGATGATAGGTGTCTATCATTTATGATATATATATCATATATACAATATATTTATATAGATAGATATCTAGATCTACAGATATCTATCTATAGATATCTAGATATCTATCATCTACCTATGATATGTGTGTGTGTGTGTGTGTGTGTGTGTATGTGTGTATTCTATCTATCTATCTAGATAGATAGATATAGCCATCTCTATTCCTGAGAATGAGATCCCTGTGGGACACAAGAAAGGTGTTAGATGGAAAAAGTCATCAAGGAAACTAACATTTTGAGAGCTATAATACATATTGAGATAAGCTAAGACCTGGGTTTAGTGATCCAATTTAAGTCACTGTGAAAAACTCCAGCCAAGAATTCTCATATACTGAAAATTCTTCTTGATCATTTAAAAGCCAGAGATGATATATGACCAAACATAATGTATGTCACATACCCTAATATTGTTCATATTATTGAAATGTTTGTTAACTGTGTACAATTTCCTTATGAATCAGGCACCAAGTCTTGACTCAACTGTAATGAGCAAGACAGAAAGAACAGCTATCTCACAGTGACAGCCAGCACCCATACATTACCCAGAAGCAAGACAGCCAAGTTTCAAAGCAAACAGCTCTATGACACAGTCATGCATTTAGCATCACACACAGAGACCTCATACTTAAGAATCTGCTCTTGAAGGATAACACTATGGACTCCCCAGTGAAGTTTTGTCTTTGGATTTGCCCAAATCGACCAAAATGACATGACAGTGTTCTAATTCACACTTTATTATTTAGCTCCTCAAACATTGGAGGTACAGAAAAGTCATCAGAAGGGCTTAGCATTCTGACTACCTCCCTCCCTGATGCACTAAACTTACACCCATGATGTTGTGTGTCCACCTTCCTTTTGACCCGAATATCACAATCAGACAATCTCAAAGAACATGTGGAGAATGGTCATAAGAAGCAGTACTAAGTTTCAAGGAGAGGCAGGAAGTCATATCTCAGGGATGGGAAAGATGTGAGAAAACTTCCAGGGTCAAGCCAGAGGAAGGTCTGCTATTAGTGGGGTAGGGACCAGACTGGGCACACATCAGCTGAGGCTCTGGAAAACAAGCTGCTCTGTGACCAACTGATGGTGGAAGACGACATAGTTGTGAAAATCCAGGAGGCTCCATGGAATAGTGGCCTCAGAATCAGTCAGCCTCAAACCCTAGCGCTTTGTGAGCAATCCACTATTAAAGTAGAAGTTAAGTTCCCTACAGCAAAGTTTGGACAGAATTTCTATCCACAGTTTTGAGAATGGAGTCAAGAATTCAGGTTTTGCCATGAAAAATCTCTGAAATGTGATGCTCATTTTATTTTCCCACTGACTGGGGGGAAAAAGTAGTGAGGAGTTGATTAATGTCACAAAGGAGTTTTGGAAATGTGATGAGATTACCAATTTTTAACAGATATTCCATGAAGCTTCAGCTGTAATGTTGAGAATTCATGCATAAAATAGATTGACTAAAACTGGCAGAAATTGTGGAACAAGTGATACAAAAGCAAACCATGTCCCATGAATTCCAAAAATTTTATCTTGAAGCAATAGAAATTTTTCAATTTGAATTATCATCCTTTAGTTGTATGAAATAATTATATGTCTTAATACACTGTAATTTAATTCCACTTTTATACAGTTTAACTATGATATATAGATATGAATACAGAAATCACTGGTAGCATAGTATTTTTACAGAAAAATCTCAGTTCCTAGAAATATTCCATTACTTTAAGACTGTTGCTTCTTATGTTTGTAAGACAAGAGACAGTACTGGCAAGCAAGGTATTTTTCTTTGTAAATAATATAAATAAACCATCCCTCAGCAGTAGGCAAATAACCAAGCACAGCTGAACCTTGAACAGCATGGGGTTTAGAGGCACCAATGTGCAGTCAAAAATCTGTATATAACTTTTGAGTCTCCCAAAACATAACTACAAAGAGGTTAACATTGACTGGAAGCCTTAACAAAATAACACATACTTGTATGTTATCTGTATTACAGATTGTATTCTTACATTAAAGTAAGCTAATAAAAAAGTTAAGAAAAGCACAAAGAAGAGAAAATACATTTACAGAACTGTAGTATACTTATGAAATAAAATCCAACACACTTTATTGCAGAAAACATCCTTTCCCGTTGCATATTCTTGGCTCTTTTTCATGAATTAATGGACAAATATATGCATTATCTTATTTCTGGGATCTCTATTCTATTGATCTACATGTCTATTTTTGTGCCAACATCATATTGTTTTGATTACTATAGCTTTGTAAT
Organism: Mustela erminea; assembly: GCF_009829155.1. Classification (NCBI taxonomy): domain Eukaryota; kingdom Metazoa; phylum Chordata; class Mammalia; order Carnivora; family Mustelidae; genus Mustela; species Mustela erminea. The sequence goes on from NC_045627.1 coordinate 71,572,163, forward strand.
ATAGTTTGAAATCAGGAAGTATAATGCCTCCATCTTGGCTCTTCTTTCTCAGGATTGCTTTGGTTATTCAGGGATATTTGTAGCCCCATTTACATTTTAGTAATATTTTTACTGTCTGTGAAAATGCCATTGGAAATTTGATAGGATTTGCATTGAATCTGTAGAAAGCTTTCAGTGGTATGGACATTTTTTTTTAATTAAAGATTTTTATTTATTTATTTATTTGACAGACAGATCACAAGTAGGCAGAGAGGCAGGCAGAGAGAGAGAGAGAGAGGAGGCAGGCTCCCTGCTGAGCAGAGAGGCCAATACGGGACTCGATCCCAGGACCCTGGGATCATGACCTGAGCTGAATGCAGAGGCTTTTACCCACCCAGGAGCCACCCAGGCACCCTGGTATGGACATTTTAACAACAACAGTTCTTCCAATTCATAAACATGAAATACTTTTTCATTTATTTATGCCTTCAAATTTTTAAATCATTAATTTGAGTATAGTTGACAATGTCAATGTTACGCTAGTTTTGAATTTAGAACATAATGAATGATTCAACAAGTTTATATGTTGGGCTATGCTCACCACAAACATAGCTACCATCTGTCACCGTACAACATTATTATAATATCATGGACTGTATGTTCTCTATGCTGTACTTTTTATTTCCATTACTTACTCATTCTGGACCTAGAAACTTGTATCTCTCACTCCCCTTTACTCATTTAGCCCATCCCTCCATCCACCCATCCCTGGCAAATACCAGTTTATTCTCTGTATTTTCAGGTTTGGTTCTGTTTTTTATTTACCTATTAATTTGTTTTATTTTTTTAAGGTTTCACATATAGGTAAAATCATATAGTATTTGACTTTCTCTGTCTGACTCATTCCTATTAGCCCAGTACCCATTAGGTCTATCCCTCTTGTTGCAAGTTATCATACCTCATACGTTTTCATGGCTGAATAATAACTTCAAACTATTACAAAACAAACAAAAAAATACATTCTATGAGGCCAGCATTACCCTGATACCAAAACCAGATAGACACTCCCCCCACCACACACACACCTATAGGCTAATATCTTTAATGAACATAGATGCTAAAATTCTTTATAAAATATTGTGAATCACATTCAATAATACAGCAAAAGGATAATTAATCATGATCAAATGGGATTTATGCCAGGGATGCAAGGATGGTTCAACATTTATAAATCAATCAATGTGAAACACCACATCAACAAGAGATAAAAATCATGTAATCATGTCAATAGGTGCAGAAGAACCATTTGATAAAATTCCATATATTCATTCATGGTAAAACTCTCGACAAAGTGGGTTTAGAGGAAACAACTTCAACATATTCAATGGTGAACAATAGAACTTTACCTCTAATATCAGGAACCAGATAAGTATGTCTAATACTACCACTTTTATTCAACCCAGTATTGAAAGTTCTAGCCACAGCAATCAGACAAGAAAAAGAAATAAAAAATTCCATGTGAGTACGGAAGAAATTAAACTGTCAATATTTGCAGATGACATGATCCTATAGATGAGTAGGGGGATAAGGTAACTGGGTGATGGGAATTGAGTAAGGTGCCTGGTGTAATAAGCACTGGTGTTATATCCAACCAATGAATCACTAAACTCTATCTCTGTAACCAATAATACTCTAAATGTTAATTGATTTGAAATTTTAAAAAAAGGAAATCTTAAAGACCTCACAAAAATCTATTAGAATAAATTAATTCAGTAAAGTTGCAAGCTACAAAATTAATACCCACATACTGGTTGTGTTTCCATATACTAATAACAAAATAGCAGAAAGAGAAATTAGGAAAACAATTCTATTTACAATTGCACTAAAAAAATAAAATGTCTAGAAATAAACTTACCCAAGAATATAAAAAAAGTATACTCTAAAAACTATAAGACATTGATGAAGGAAATTGAAGATGACACAAATGGAAAGATATACCATGCTCATGGATTAGAATAATTAATACTGTTAAGATGTCCATCTATCCAAAGAAACCTATAGATTCAATGTAATCCTATTCAAATACTAGCATTTTTCATAAAACTAAAACAAATAATACTAAAATTTCTGTGGAATCACAAAAGACCCTGAATAGCTAAAGAAGAACAAAACCAGAGGTATCACAATCCCAGATTTCAAGATATACTACAAAGCTCTAGTAATCTAAACAACCTAAACAGTATGGAACTATCACAAAAATAGACACATGGATCAACAGAAAGATGAGAGAGTCCTGAAATAAACCAATACTTACATGGTCAATTAATCTATGAAAAAGGAGACAAAACAATTTATTAAATAAATGGTTCTGGGAAAACTAGACAGCTACAGACAAAAGAATGAAACTAGACCACTTTCTTACACACAAAATAAACTCAAAATGGACTAAAGACCTAAATTTGAGACCTGAAAACATAAAATTCCTAGAAGAGGACACAGGCAGTAATTTCTTTGACATTGGCCATACCCACATTCTTCTAGGTAAGTCTTCAACTTCTTCCCTCAATTTTCTAGTTTTATTGTATACATCTTGCACTTCTCAGATTACATCTGTTCCTAAGTATTTCATAAGGTATCATAAGAGGGAGTATTTCCTTATTTTTTTTTAGATAGTTCATTGTTAATATATAGAAACGCAGTATCCTATTATGTTCCCAACTTTTTGACATTCTTAAAATTATTTCTTCAGAAGTCAACCTTCTTTAGCAAAACTTCTACTTAGTATAAATTGTGTTATTTACAATTTTCTGGTATTGTGAACTACAATGAGTGAAATACTGATATGCATTCACTCAGCATAAAAATTAATCAGCTTCTGTCAAGAAGCAAAATCTTGGGCTTGAAATATACTGGACAATATATCAGAAACCTAAAGATTAGAGCTAGCTTTGGTTTCCTTTACTGCCTTTTTTGTCTCAGTATGCATAAAAGAATGAGAGATGTCCCAAGACCTTCAAAGCTGTAAAGCTCACTTGAACAAATGAAAGCACCCTAATGCAGTGATAAATTAAAAACCAGTCATAGTTGGTTTTATTATGTATTTTGAAGAAAACGGTAATTTTGTTTTTTATCCATTCCTTTACTAAACAATTTATATTTTGTTTAGGCTACTATCAATTCTACTTGCATTACTAGATACATATAAAGTTAACAGAAGATCCAGACAGATGCTGGAAGTTAACCTGGAATTAATAATAAATGTGGGCATTTCAAAGGTGATAACACACTGCATTAAAAATTAGGGCTTTCTTCCAAGATTTTCAAAGCAAATATTACATACCTTTAAAGTCAAACATCTATACCTTGAACCAAAACGTGACTATTTACTGAATGTATGGCCTAGCATAAATTAAACTCTCTAGCCTAAGTATGCTCATTTAAATCATGGTGAAATTTCTATGTTGTAGTTAATTATAACACAAATTTTAGCATATACTTTTAAATCACAAATTATTTCTAAACATAGATATTTATTAGGTTCTCAGTGACATGATAATTTCTTCTTAAATACATAAAAATATGAATCTTCTATTTATCATAAATAATGCAATAAGGGCATTAAACTTCCCATAGACCTTTTCCAGGGAAATAAAATCTAAATAAGGATTTGGATGATAACCTCATTTATTTTTACAGCATCCTGATGAAATACAAATGGTGGGGATTATTCTTTCCTCCATTTTCTAGATGAAAAAACTAAGGGACATTGGGGTGGGTATGTGTTGCAATGAGCACTGGGTATTATATAAGACTGATGAATCACAGACCTGTATCCCTGAAACAAATACCACATTATATGTTAATTAGTTGAATTTAAACTTTTAAAAAAAGAACAAGGTCTTCATGTTAAAAAAAAAGGAAAAGAAAGAAAGAAAACTAAGGGACGGGGTAAAGAAAGTTGGCCAAGATGTATACAAGCCAGTGTCAGAGCCTTCGTTTGAAATCAGCTTTCCAGTCCCTGCTCCAGGACATTATCTGCCAGCATCAAGCATCAGAGGCATCTTGGTATCAGTGATATTTAGTTGCTCTAGTGAAGGGAAAGATTATCATAGCCTCAAATATCATTTTACCTTATAAAATTTCCAAACTGTTTATTTTACTGTTTAATATTAGTATCTAGTCTTGGCTATGAGGCACGGGAATAGGTCTTTGGTAATATATATCAAAAGCCTAAAAACTTGTGCCATTTATCCTAATATTTTGACAAATTGGAATTTATCCTGAAAAAACATTACAAATATAACATGAACATGAAATGCTTATAAAAGAGAAAGAGAAAAAAAGAGGATATTGGAAAAATAAATTACACTATATGGAAATGATGACTACACCCCTTAAAAATCAAGATCTAGAATAATATTGAATAACACAAAAACTGTGTCTAGTGGGAGTATTAAGTGGGAAATCATTTTAGTGAAAGAATAGACACTATGGAACACCAATTTTATAAAATATGGCTCTGGATAAAACACACATACATACACACTGAAAAAAGCAATGGAAATGTCTGCAGGCGAAAAAAAAAATTATTGGGGATTTTTACAGTTACATATATGTATCACATTTTCTATATTTTTCTTCTGTATTTTCCATATTTTTCATAATAAATCATTAGTCCTGCTTATAATCAGAAAAATTAGTAAGAATATATTCCAAATCCTCCTTTCATGAGTGGCAATAATTATTGGTGTCCTAAATCCATTTTTTTGAACTAAATTAAAGCACAGTGAGATGCTGTATATTAGTATCTAAATTCAAAGAATGTTTTTTAATACAAAGTAACCCTAAATAAAGTCACCTGTATTGGTCCCTTTTCTAGCTACATATCCTTCCATTAAAACAGTTGCTCCCTCATGAATTTCTTCCATGCAGCAATGGTAGCAGGCTGGAATAGTGTTTTATGTACTAAAGTCAGCAGGGGTTTCAACAGATCTTCAACACTCTAGAAGGTCACTAGCCCATTTACTCAGTACAGCTCTTTTCTTCATAACCCAGTATTTTTCCCCTTGCGATCTCATTCTTACATTAAACACGTCTACTTTCCACCCTGAACTTTAACAAAAAGTGAAGCTAGATGGTCTTCAGGTTATGTAATTCAGGTTATGTAATATTACAGGAGGCCACTTAAGAGGCAGAAAGGGGCACAAACAGTTCAATGTGAGTTTGTTCCTCAGTTATATTTGGTTGGACTCCTGCTAGGCTCTTGTGGCCATAAGAAAACAATTATCCTGCAGTATTATTGTCTGTTTCCCATAAAAGTTGAATGAACTATATAATTTTTCCTAAATACAATATCTCAATTTATTGTTATTAACTAACTATGAAATCGGTCCCTTCTCCATACAATAAATGCCATTAGTGTCTAAAATCTTCTATTTAATTATTTTATTTGAGAAAGAACAGTTTCCACTCTCCCTACACTTATTCTTCATCTCTGTCACAATTTTACCATTTCCTTCCATTGTACAAAACAGAACTAAGAATATGCCGAAATATGAATCCCTTAACAATCATTTCCCCAAATGGTTCCCCTAAATAAGTTTTATCATTCCCCACCATAAGGATCACAACTACCTGATTATTAGAACTTTTGGTAGTAGTTATGGTTTGAGATATCTTGAAGAATTTTAAGTTTAGTGAAAACTGAAAATTATGAGCCTATTAAAAAATCTGGACACTTTTCATATGATAATTGACAAGAGGATCAATGTAAATTTAGTAAAAAAGAAGAAGAAGAAGAAGAAGAAGAAGAAGATCTAGCAAGGCTAAGATCACAGTAAATGCTGAAGGTTCATAGGATGATTACAGAGTCAATGTGAAATAATAGACCAATTAAATTATTCTGCCACACAACAAACAGATCTTCTCATGCACATGGCAAACTTGAGACCCGTTACACGTGAAAGGAAACAAATACTGACTCCCTTTACTAAGACGTCTTAAACTCAGAAATTGCAAAAATGAATATATATCACCTCCTTTTTAGAAAATTGGTATCAAAATCAGAAAACGCATTTTCCAGGAAGGGTGGAGAAAATACTTTTAGCTGGGATGAGTTGTTGAGTTTCATGGCCACTACAGTCTATCTCAAATTCTAAAATTAAGAATTCTCCAGTGAAAACTGCCCTTGCTTCCTTTCATGAAAACAAAGTATGTCGGAACCAATACAAAAAGAATTTTAAAATTTTTAAAAATCATACAAGACCAATCTTTTGAAGTCTTAAAGGCGTGGGTTTTGGAAATGATACTCTAAAGAAGAGGAACATTTTTAATCTGCAACTCTATCGGGGATCCTGTGTCCAGAATACTCTGTAGTACCAGAATAATATACAGAAGATCAGCCTAGGACTCGGAAGGCTGAATTCATTGCCCACTGAAGAGCTGAATGACGTTATAATAAATCACTTTACTTCTCCAAACTTCACCTTCCTGAACATGATTCTTGGGGTAAAAGTACCTGTCAGACTTTCTTCCCAGAATGATGGTCAATTTCAAAACCATGAGAGAGTATAAAAATCCAAGAGAATTTAATGAATTTTCTGAAAAATGAAATTAAAAGAACATTGGATCTGTGGCTATTACTGTATTTCCAGAGACCTCTCTCACCTCTCAGAAAGCAAAATGGTCTAGTTTTATCCCAAATAATTGATGTGCAGTTTACACATGCACATTATGCCCGACTCATAGTCCACCATACCTGCAATTGATATAGATTTGTTTTTACATAATGAATACTCAATAATACTCCATGAAAAAGCAGACTTTTATTGCCGCCTTTGATGTTCTGTTGGCTTGCATCCTGAAGGTTTTCTTATAACACCTGCAAAAACCATCTATCAATGATGAAGCTATCTAGAGAAAGAGAGTGAAGAGAATATACTACTTTTTCAAAACCTCTCCCCTGAATAATTGACACGCTTATAGATGTCATGTTAGCACAATAATAGTAACAAAACCATTTTCTGATAAAACAGATTTGCCTAGAAATTATTAAAATAATAAATCATTAACATAATAAAAATTATTATCAGACACACTGGGTCACTTATTGGTCCACAGCTGAGACGGGCCGAGCATCCATTTCCATACATATTTGAGACATGAGGTGGGGCCCATTTAAGCCTACAGAACACCATGCTGTCCAATAAAAATACAGATTTTTTAACTACTGACTCATGCTACAGAACCATAGATTTGTTGGAGAAATTCAAGAAAATATTGGTCTCAAGATTTTACCCAGAACATCCACTTATTTTGTGAAAATGAGTAAAAATTGAAACTTACCACCTAAAATCTGTTACTGACAATCCCAGAGTATCCTATAGTTATTTACTCTATTTTGTATCAATAGGAAGACATAGAAATATGGTGGTTAAGGATAAGGATACCCTGTTTTGAATTTCAAATGTGAAAATTACTGTATGATACTGATCTTACTAGCTCCTTGACTTTTCTAAAACTCAGAAATTCACTTGAAAATTGAGAATTATTGTAGTAAACTATTTCAAGATTATTTAGGAATTAAATTAATTCACACTACCATTGTGCCTATTTAAAGCTGAAGTACTCAATGCAAACTAGCTATATTATTTTTATTTTTATTGTTTTATCATTATATAATATCCTTCTTAAAGATGGTGAATACATTTCTCCTTTCTCCTTCCTTGATATCCTCTCTCAAAAACTGTGTCATCAAATTTACAAATACCATAAAGTTTAGAGAGTAACCAATAATCACTTTAAAGTGAAATAAAATGAGCAAACCATAAAGGATTTACTGATTTCTCCTGAGTTACTGTGACAATCTCAGGACATGATGATAGCTGTTCTGGACCTGGCTCTGCCACTAATGCCCTCATCCTTGGGCAATTCTCTTAGATTTCCTCAGTTTTGTTTTTTTTTTTTTTTAATGGAGAAAATAATGTAGTTCTTTCTCTCTTCACATGACACCATTAAAATCTAAAATCTATGGGAAGAATCCTTACCAATTTAGCCAGTCTTATTTAGTATTCCAAAACCTTTATCTAGTAATATCATTTTTAAAAAATATTTCCTAAAGGATGACTGACTGAATTAGAAAGAAAGAACGCAAAAGCATAACCTATGGGAAAAAAAAAGTAACGATGGAGTTCATTAAAATTCAAAATTTGTGCTCTGCAGAAGACAGTGTTAAGAAAATAAAAAGACAAGCCCCAGATTCTGACAAAAGACTTATATCCAAAATATACAAAGAAATTTTACAAATCAACAATAAGAAAACAAACAACCTAATTTAAAAAATGGACATGAGATCTGAACAGATGCATTAAAGAAGATACATGGATGGCAGATAAGCATATTAAAACATTCTCAGCATCATATGTGATATTAAGAGAACAATAAGATGTGGTAACACACCTATTAGAAATGCACATATGAACAACACCAAAGGTGGCCAGGATATGGAACAAAGGGTGTTCTCATTAATTGTGGGTGGTACTGCAAATGGTACAGTTTAGAAGACCAAGCTAAGCAGTATCATCCTATAATCCAGCAATCACACTCCATGATATTTGCTTAACCACATGAACTGAACATTTATGTCCACAAAAAACCTGCACACTAATGTTCATAGAAGCTCTATGCATAATTGTCAAAACTTGGAAGGAACCAAGATGCACTTCCATAGGTAAATGGATTAAATATGGTACATCTATGCAAAACATATTACTCAGTAATATTAAGAAATGAAACTAACAAGACACAAAAAGAATGGAGGAAACTCACATGCATATAGCTAGTTAAGGAAGCCAGTCTGAAAAGAGTGCATGCTGTATGATTTCAACTATATGATGTTTCCGGAAACGCAAAACTCTAGAGACAGTGAAAAGATTAGTGTTTGCCAGAGTTTAGCAAAAGGGAGGGAGAGATTAATAGGTTGAGCACAGAGCATATTTAGGTCAGTGAACTGCTCTGTAAAATACGATACTGCATTTTTTCAAAACCATACAACTGTACAACAGGAAAATAACCCAATATAAACTATGAACATCATTTTGTAATAATGTATCAATATTCATGCATTATTTTCTTATGAATGTATGAAACTAATACTAGAGGTTAATAATGGGGAAAATGGGAGGGTCCAGGTTTTATTGGGAACTCTACTACCTGTTTAATTTTTCTGTAAACCTAAAACTATTCTAAAAAATAAAGTCTACTAATTTTAAAAAAGATGACATGTATTAAATTATAGGTAAGGTGTCTTTTTGAAGTATTAAGTCAACTGCAAATAGCAAAGTGTCCAATAATTTTCTAAATTTTTATGATATACAAATGTAATTGCATATTAGGCTTCCAAGAAAATCAAATTCATAAATATCAAATTATTCTTTGAGTAAATGTTTAAAATAAAATACAATTAGAAGCTAAAACACTGTCCTCTTTTATAATCAACTATAAGAACATAAACACATGTGCACTGCCTGGAAGTGATAAAAAAATTAAGCCAGTTGTTTTAGGATTGTAAAATTTTATATTATAAAAATCTTAACACACAATAAATTAATGTTATAATGAAAATTTCCTTCTAACATTTTATTTTTAAGTAATTACAGACCAAGGAACTTCAAAAATAGTAAGCAGTCCTTCTTAGATTTTTCTCACAGGTGAAATCTTATATAACATTAGTACAATATCAAAAACAGGAAATTAGGAAATATACAATATTGTTAACTATAGACCTAGCCCAATTTTTACTATTTTTGAGATGCACTTTTTTAACGTGTGCATGCATAGCTCTATGTAACTTTATGCCATGAGTAGATCCACATATATAATCATAATCAAGAGCAGAACGGCTCCAAAATCACAGAGGAATTTGTGCCACTACTTGCTACATATTAGCATTCCCTGTGCCTCCACTCCTGCCTTATTTACTGTCAAGTACTAATCTCTTTTCCATCTGTATAGCTTTGTCATTCCTGAATGTGATAGAAATATCATCAAACAATATGAAACCTTTTGTGACAGATTTTTTCATTCGACATGTTGAGATCCGTACAGGTTTTTACATGTATAGATAATTGTCTTTATGGCTGAATAGTATTCCAGTGCATAGATATCTAGAATTTAGTCACCTCTCAAAGACATGTGTGTTGTTTCCAGATTTTGTTATTACAAATAAAGCTGCTTTAGACAATCACATACATGTTTTTGTGTAGTAATCAGATGGCATGAACAATCATGTCCTCTTTTACATTTGTATCCACATGAATTTTTATTTATCTTGGATAAATGCCAAAGAGCATAATTTCTGGATTATATAGCAACTGTATGTTCAGTGTTACATAAAACTGCTAAGCTATTTCAACAGTAGCTATACAGTTTTCTACATTTAAGAGCAATGTATAAAAAAATCCAGTGTTTATCTCATGTGGCTTTAATTTGCATTTTCCTAATGGCTAATATTTTAAAATATATCTTTACATGTTTATTTTCCAACCACATCTCCACCTTTAAAAGTTTTGCTGTATTTATATTTTGTAACAAAAATTGCATATACTTAACTTGTACAACATGGTAATTATTTCGCTATGTATATGGATATCAAATTAAGGTAGTCAAGCTAATTAACATTATCTTCTCAAATAGATATCATTTTCGGTGGGGGTATACATGAAATACAGTTTCTTCGCATATTTCCAGTGTTCAATACAGTATTAAGTACAGTCACCATGGCAGTATGTAAGATCTCTGGAGTTATCCATCCTGTATAAATTGCAACTTTGTGCCTTTTGAACACCTTTTCATTTCCTCCACCTATCATCCTCCCAAACCCCTGCTAAACCAATCTACTCTGCTGTGAGACTTTTAAGATTACACATACAAAAGATACAGTATTTGTCTTTTTCTTTCCTATTTTACTTAGCACAATGCCCTCTAGATTCATCCATATCATCACAAGTGGCAAGACTTCCTTCTTTATTACAGATAAATATATCTGATGTGTGTGTGTTTACATTTATCCATTCATCCACTGATGGACACGTAGATTGTTTCTGCACTCTCACTATTGTAAACAATACTGCAATAAACATGAGTGCATATATCACTTTGAGATCTTGACTTTCTTTGAATATATATCCAGAAGTAGTATTGTTGAATCATACAGTAATTCTATTTTAATTTTTTGAGGAACCCCCATGATGTTTTCCATAACCTTTGTACCAATTTACATCTCTACCAACTGTATAGTAGGGTCCCTTTCTCCATATCCTTACCAACATTTGTTATCTCCAGACATTTTGATAACTCTATCCCAGCAAGTATGAGATATCTCATTGCAATTCTAATTTGCATTCTCTTGATGATTAGTGATGCTGAGCACCATTTCATGTAGCTGCTGGCCATTTGTAGGTCTTAAGAAATGTCTGTTCAGATATTTCACACATTTTTCAGTTGCATTTTTTGGTTGTTGGTTATTGAGCTTTATAAATTCTTTATTTTCAATATTAACACTTTAGCAGATACATGGATTACAAATATTTTCCAATTTCATAAGTTTCTTTATTTTGTTGATGGTTTCTTCTGATGCATGGAAGATTTTTAGTCTGATATGGCCCCACTTAGTTTTGGTTTTGCTTCCTTTGCTTTGGGTTGCAAATTTAAAAATTATTGCCTAGGGGCACCTGGGTGGTTCAGTCAGTTAAGCATCTGCCTTCAGTTCAGGTCATCATCCCAAGGGCCTGTAATCGAGCCCCACATTGGGCGCTGTACTCATTAAGAAGCCTGCCTTTCTCTCTCTCTCTCTGTCTGCTACTCTCCTTCTCTTTTTCTGTCAAATAAAATCTTTAAAAAAAAAAAAAAAAACTGTTTAGGCGTCTTCTTCCTGCCTTGCCTTCTGCATTTTTGTTCGTAGAGCGGCCAGTAGCAAGATGTCTTCAGGAAATGCCAAAATTGGGCATCCTGCCCCCAACTTCAAAGCCACGGCTGTTATGCCAGATGGCCAGTTCAAAGACCTCAGCCTATCTGACTACAAAGGAAAATATGTTGTGTTCTTCTTTTACCCTCTTGACTTCACCTTTGTGTGTCCCACAGAGATCATTGCTTTCAGTGACAGGGCAGAAGAATTTAAGAAACTCAACTGTCAAGTGATTGGTGCTTCTGTGGATTCTCATTTCTGTCACCTGGTATGGATCAACACACCCTAGAAACAAGGAGGACTGGGACCCATGAAGATTCCCTTGGTATCAGACCCCAAGCGTACCATTGCTGAGGACTATGGAGTCTTAAAGGCTGATGAAGGCATCTCGTTCAGGGGCCTCTTTATCATTGATGATAAAGGCATCCTTAGGCAGATCACTGTAAATGACCTACCGTTGGCCGCTCTGTGGATGAAACTCTGTGACTGGTTCAGGCCTTCCAGTTTACCGACAAGCATGGGGAAGTGTGCCCAGCTGGCTGGAAGCCTGGCAGTGATACCATCAAGCCTGATGTCCAGAAGATTGTACTATTGTTATGCTTAAAACACAAGACTTTAGACTTCGTGCAGATGTGGTAAGGGATGGGACAGGCCTTTCCTGCAGGGACTGGGGAGTCCAGCCTTTCTTCTCTGGAAAGAATGGCCTGAACTGTGTTACAGGGCAGGCCAACTGTGATTTCAGTAGTAGGGCAACACTTTTGATCTTCTGTTGTTTCTATTAAACTTGAACTGAGAAAAAAAAAATTGTTTAGACCAATGTCCGTATGTTCATGCCCTAAATTTTCTTCAAAAAGTTTTATAGTTTCAGGTCTTACATTTAAATCTTCAGTACATCTTGAGGTGATTGTTGTATATGTGCAACATTGGTTCCAGTTTCATTTCTTTGAATTTGAAAGATAGATATCTAGTTTTCACAACACCATTTATTGAAGAGACCAATTTTTCCCACCGTGTATATTCTTGGCTCCTTTGTTGAGAATTAATTGGCCATATATGCATGGGTTTATTTAGGAGTTCTCTATTCTGTTCTATTGGTCTATGTGCCTGTTTCTATACCAATACCATATGGTTTTTATTAGGATAGCTTTATAATATAGTTTGATATCAGGAAGAGTGATGTCTCCTGTTGTGTTCTTCTTTCTTAAGGTTACCCATTTGGGTTATTTTGTAATTCATGGTTGTTGTTTTTTTTTCTATAAGTGTGGAAATTGCCATTAGAATTTTCATAGAAATTATTTTGACTCTAGATAGTTTTATGTAGAAAGGACTTTTTAAAATTTTTTAATTTTTTTATAAGCATATAACGTATTAGCCCCTCGGGTACAGGTCTGTGAATCGCCAGGTTTACACACTTCACAGCACTCACCATATCACATACCTTCCCCAATGTCCATAACCCCACCACCCTCTCCCTACCTTAGAAAGGACTTTTTAAAAAAGTTCTTCCAATCATGAACACAGAATATCCTTCCATTCATATGTCTTCTTTAATTTCTTTCCTCTATGTTTTATACTTTCCATTATGTATATATCTCATCTCCTTGGTTAAATTTGTTAAGTATTTATATTTGATGCTATTATAAATAGGATTGTTTTCTCAATTTTTCATAGTTCATTGAAAATGTATAGAATTTATTTATAGAATTTATAGAATTTAACTATACATTGAAAATGTATAGTTCATTGATAATGTATTGAAATGCAATTGGTTTCTATATGTTAATTTTGTATCCTCGAACTTCACTGAATTTCCTAGCTCTAATGGGTTCTTTTGTGGAGTCTTTAGAGTTTTCTATGTAGATTGTATCATCTAAAAACAGACAATTTTATTTCTTTCTTCACATTTTGGGTTTTTTTTTTTTCCTTCCCTACCTGTTCTGGGTAACATTTCCTACATTTAATACAGAAGGTTAACAGGGGGCATCCTTGTTTTATTCTTAATCTGAGAGGGAACGTTCAGCTTTTCATCACTGAATATATTAGTTGTGAGATTTTCACATATGGCCTCTATTACGTAGAAGTACATTCCTTCCAAACCTAACTTGTCAAACACTTTTATGATGCAAGGGCATTAAATTTTGCTGATTTTTTGCATCTCTTGAGATGATCATGTGATTTGACTTTTGATAGTTAAAAGACTTTATTCTAGTAGCTTTAATTACAGTGCTTGTTTGTTGAAATGAAAATGGAAAACAATTATACAAACAAGATGATTACTAATTGTGTCCTGAAAGCAGTAAGAGATCCCGCCACACCATACAAACCAGTCTTGAAGATTTCCCCAAGATAAAGTTTAGTAATTCCAGCTTATTCAATGTTTATCAAAATACAAAAAAAAAAAAAAAAAAAAAGTAGAGGTCGTCATTTTGTTGGCGAATCTGACCCTTGCAGACTGAGGGAGTGAGAGCACATGTAGATGGGGGCTCCTAGGGCTCCAGGGACTCAGGTTCCAGGATGACTGCCCCGCCCCCCCCTGCGGCTGGTGAGACGCCAGACAGCCCAGTGCAAACCAAAGTGACCACGCTGACTCAAGGGAAGGCCAGAACCCTCTAAGGGGTCCATGAACAGTGGCCACAGATCAGAGCCCAGCACCTGTGTAGGCAGTAGAAGCATAAATGCTAGGGATGAAGAATGACCCAAGACGGAGTGAAATCACAGGGACACTGCTGTGACCACGCAGAATGGACTGTGGCTGTTTCCACCAGGTCTGAAGTTCCTGAGGGAAAACGGACCACTGGTGGACCAGACTCAGGCCTCTACTGCAAAACCTACACTAGGCACTTTTCTTCCTTCTGTGTGTCCAAGTGTTCTATTTATCTTATAAACTATCTCAAAGATGCAATGAGTTCAGGTTAAAAACCAACAACCAAAATGGATCTCAACACAGATCTAATGCCCAGAGAAGTGCCAGGTTTGTCCCACGCAGCAACTCCTGGAGGTTCTCTGTGCCTACACCCTTCCTCATAATTGAACAGTGGGTTGATTCTCTTTTTACAAAACAACAACAACAACAACAAAAACTGAGTAATACTGCATAGGAGTACCAGAAACTCCATTGTTGGGAACACAGAGTATTTACATTAAAAACCTGCCTACAAGCTGAGTATTAGGTTCATTTGGTCTATAATTTTGTTCAAATTCACTGTTTCCTTATTGCTTTTCTGTCTGGATGATGTTTACAACATAGAAAATAAGATATTGAAATCCCCTACTGTTTTTGTATTGCTGACTACTTCTCCATTTATTTCGGTTAATCTTTGCATTATATATTTGTGTGTTGCAATATTGGATATACATGTATTTACAATTTTATATCCTCTTGATGAATTGACCCTTTATTATTTTATAATGACTTTCTTTGTCTCTGAACAGTTTTTGAACATTTATTTTGTCAGATTTAAATAGAGCCACTTTTGCTCTCTTTTGGTTACCATTAGTATGGAGTAATTCTTTTCCATCTCTTCACTTTCAACCTATCTGTGCCCTAAAAGTGACAGTCTTGTAGGTAGTATATAGGTTTTTTGTTTTTTTTTTTTTTTTTAATCCATTGAGCCTCTCTATTTCTTTTGATTTGAGAAGTAATCCATTTACACTTTAGGTAATTACTGGTAAGTAAGAGTTTATTGCCATTTTACTTTTTTCTGACTGTTTTATAGTTATTTTTTCTCTTCTCCCTCTCTTGCTGACTTCCTTTGTAATTAGATGTTTTGGTAGCGGTAATCTTCAGTTCTTTGTCTTTATGTTTTGCTACATATTTTTTTTATTAGTGTTTACCATGAGTCTTATGTAAAACCTCTTATGGATATAATTTAAGCTGATTACAAATGAACTTTAACCACATACAAAAATTCTTCACTTTAACTTCTCCTCTCAGTGCATTTTGTTACTGATGTCACAATTTATATCTTTTATATACAGTGTATCCATTAACACACTGATGTGCCTATAGTTATTTTTTATGCTTTTGCCCTTTAACTTTTATACTAGAATTAAAAGTGATTTACATAGCATCATTACAATATTACAGTTATTCTGAATTTGGCTATATTCTATTTTTTAGTTATTTTTCAGTGTTCCAAAATTCATTGTTTATGCACCACACCCAGTGCTCCATGCAATACGTGCCCTCCTTAATACCCACCACCAGGCTTA
This sequence comes from Mustela erminea, assembly GCF_009829155.1. Classification (NCBI taxonomy): domain Eukaryota; kingdom Metazoa; phylum Chordata; class Mammalia; order Carnivora; family Mustelidae; genus Mustela; species Mustela erminea. The sequence continues at coordinate 71,588,316 of NC_045627.1, forward strand.
CCCTACTCTGCATGCCCCCCCAAACCCTCAGTTTGTTTCTCAGAGTCCACAGTCTCTCACGGTTTGTCTCCCCCTCCGATTTCCCCCAATCTTTATAGTGAATTTTGTACTTTATTTTTCCCTGTTGCTAGGGTTTTGTTTCAACTTAAAGAACCACCTTTAGCATTTCTTGTAATGCAAAGCAAATAGTGATAAACTCCCTCAGCTTTTGCTTGGGAAAGTCTTTCTCTTATCTTCATTTTGAAGAATAACTTTGCTGAGTATTCTTGGTGTACTGATTTTTTTTAAAGCACTTTGATATATTGCCCCATGCTCCCTTTGCCTGCAAGCTTTATGCAGAGAAATCCACTGATAGCCTTGTAGTGGTTCCTTTATATAGGATTTCCTTTTTTTGCAATTTTAAAAACTGTCTTTGATTTTATACAGTTTTGTTACGTATTGACAGAGATCTCTTTAAGATGAGATGATTATTTGGGGAGTTGTGAACTTCATGAATTAGAATGTCCACGGATACAGACACTACAGGTTTTTTTTCTGATTAGTGTTAGCATGGTATATTATTTCTCATCTACTTTTAAGCTATTTATATTTTCATATTTAAAGTGGGTTGCTTGTGGGCACCTGGGTGGCTAGTTGGTTAACCAACCACTTTTGGCTCAGGTCATTATCCTGGAGTCCCAAGATAGAGTTTCAGGGGCTCCTTGTTCAGGGGGAGGCTGTTTCTCCCTCTGACTTCTCCCCTATCATGTTCTCTCTCTTTCTCCTTCTCTCTTTCAAATAAATAAATAAATAAAATCTTCAAAAAAAAAAAAGTGGTAAAGTGGTTTACTTGAAGCAATAAAATTGAGTCATGATTTTCAATACAACCTGACATTTAGATTGGGGTTTTTGGAATGTTTACATCTAATGTAATCATTGTTATGGCTGAATCTAAAGCCATGATTTTGCTCTTTGTTTTCTTTTTGTCTTATCTGTTCTTTCTTCCATTTTCCCACTATTTTTATCAATCCAAAAAATTCTCATATGTCCCTTTGCATTTAATCTCTTCCTTCCAATCCCAATCCCTGGCAATCACTCATCTTATTTCTGTTACTAAACTTGTGCTATTTTTTTAAATTTTGGATCAATAAAATTATACAGTATTTAATCTTTAGTGCCAGGATTTTTATGCTCACCAAAATTCTTTTGAAATTCATCCATCTTGTTACATTATTTTTTCTGTGTCAAGTAGGGTTTTACAGTATCAGTATGCCACTGATTTCTTATTTATCAGTTGATGAGTATTTGGATAATCTCCAATTTTTGATATTAGGATAAATTTGCTTTGAAAATCCTATGAGCATTTGTGCGAATCTTTTGCCATTTCTCTTATGTAAAAAAGTAGGAATGTGATTCTGGTTCTTGTTAGGGGTATTTTACATTTAAAAAACTGTGAGTGCTTTTTCAAAGTGGTGCTTCTACTGTGCAATGCCACAAGCAGCCTATGAGAGCTTCAGCAGTTCTACATCTCAGGCAACACTGGACTTTGCTTGTCTTTTTAGTTATGAGTATCTAATGGTATGTCAGTGGTTTTAATTCAAACTTCCTAAAGACAGATGATGTTCAGCATCTATTCATATGCTTATCATTTGTATATTTTCTTTGGTAAATTGACCATTCAAATATTATGATTGCTTTAAGTTTTAGAAGTTAGTTTTTTCAAAATAGATTTTACTGAAGTCCCAAGAGTTCATTTTTGCCCTTGCTTCCCTTGCTTTTACCCCAAAGATACAAATGTGACCTGAAGAGGCACATGCACCCCTATGTTTATAGCAGCAATGTCCATAATAGCCCAACTACAGAAAGAGTCTAGATGTCCATCAACAGATAAATGGATAAAGAAGATGTGATATACCTACATACACACACACACACACACACACACACACACATATATATAATGGAATACTATGCAGCCTTCAAAAAATGAAATCTTGCCATTTGCAACAATATGGATGGAACTAGAGGGTATTATGGTAGGCAAAATAAGTCAATTAGAGAAAGATAATTATCATATGATCTTGCTAATATGTGGAATTTGAGAAACAAGGCAAAGGATCATAGGGGAAGAGAAGGAAAAATGAAACAAGACAAAACCAGAGAGAGAGAGAAAAACCATAAGAGACTCTTAATCTCAGGAAACAAACTAAGGGTTGATGGAGGGGAAGGGGGTGAGAGGGATGGGGTGGATGTGAGATAGACATTGGGAAAGGTATGTGCTGTGGTGAGTGCTATGAATTGTATAGATTCATCAGTAAGACTGATGAATCACAGACCTGTATCCCTAAAACAAATAATATATTATATGTTAATAAAAAATTAAAAAGTTAAAAAAATAAAAACAGATTTTCCTTTTCAGAATAGTTTTAGATTTACTAAAACAAAACAACAAACAACAAACCACAAACAACAACAACGTGTAATGATATTACAGGGAGTTTCCAAATATCCCATAGCCAATTATACCTATCATTAACATTTTATGTTAGTATGATCCATGTGTCACAATTAATAAACCAATATTAATACATTCTTAACCAAAGCTCATGTTTTATTAAGATTTCCTCAGTGTTTATCTAATATCCTTTTACTGTTCCAGAATCCCAATCAAGACACTATTTACATTTATTTGTTACCATTAGTTTACCATTACATTTAGTTTTTATGTGTCCTTAGGATCCTCTTGCTGTGGCAGTTTCTTACAAGCCTTGATAATTTTCAACAGTACTGAAAGGTATTTTATTGAATGTCCCTCTATTGATATTGTTTTACCTATTTCTCATATTAGACTGGGGTTTTCTGAGGGGCAGACCACAGTGGTAACCTGTCATATTCATTACATCATACTGAGGGTACATACACTATCCACACAAATGATCACCGCTGATGTTGACCTTGACCACTTGGCCAAGGTAGTGTTGGTCAGATTTCTCCACTGTAAGTTTACACTTTTCCCCTCACTTTTCCATATCATACTCTTTAAAAAGTCACTATAAATAGCTTACAATTATGAAATTGGGAGGAATTCTTCACTCCCTTCAGGGTAGAGTATCTACATAAATAATTTGGAATTAATTAGCACAGGAAATTTGTCTATTCTCCTTCAATTTTCCATTCATTTATTTCCATTCTTTTATTATGAAATCATGAATATTTACTACATATTTTGGGTTATAAGCCATACAGCTTTGTTTTATTGTTCAAATTGTTCCAAATTTGCACTCTGGAAGTTCTTTCACATTTGGCTCTGTGTTCTTTTGACATATTCTCATCCTTTGTTTTTCTTTTTGATTTTTGTATTATTTTCTGGCACTGCAAGAGTGCCTTATCCTTATCCAGCCTTATCCTGCATCTTTCTGGACACAACCTAGAATCACACATTTCTGTAAAGCAACCTGGTTCTTTTCTTTATGAAATTGTCTTTGATTACTGTCAAAGATCAGTGAACTGTATCTGTGACCCTATTTGGGAGTTTTCTATTCTGTCCCATTGATTGTGTGTCTATTTTTCACCTAATATCCTTTTCCCCCCATTTCTATCACTTTAAAATTAATCATGAAATTGGGTAGTGTCCTCAAACAATTTTATTTTCTAGTATTGTATTGACTATTTTCAGTCTTTTATCTTTCCTATAAACTTTAGAGTTAGTTTGCTTTTATTTACAAAATAGAATGCTGAAATTTTTATTGCCATTATGTGAACTCCATAGATGAAATTTGGAACTAACATCTTAGCATTGAACACAGATATCTCTCCATTTTTTAGATCCACTTTTTTATCAGAGTTTTATAGTTTCTGCATGAAGATTCTGTTATATATAAATCTAATAAAATTCTGTATATAAGTACTACTTTATTTTTAGGATTATTTTAAATGTTATTTATTTCAAGTTCCAAATGTTCATTATTCATATATGATAGCAGTAATATAGTGTTCTGTGACACTGATATACTAAATTGCCTATTATAAGAATGAATTAAAGTAATCAGAGATAGTTATATTTGACAAAACATAAAAAGACATTTTCTACAAGTGATCCCAAGTTCCATTATAACTTATTTCTTCTTTGTATTTCTCTCATTGCACAAAGAAAGGGAAGCAAGTCATTCAATCATGGAGTGAGAACCTCCTACATACAGGATACTGTCCTCAAAGTTTTTAAAAAATGAAAACAAAACAAAAAGAAGTATCACTGTTTTGAATAATTTTATAGTTATCTTCTTAGCTAACATCAACTTCATGCCTACCACGTGCCAGGCATTATGGATAGCACTTTACATGCCACTTCATTCAATTTCCACCACAACTTTACAACAGAATATTTTAGTCAGTGCTCTTCAAGTGCAAATAAAAGCTGAATTCAACTAAATTAAGTGGAATAAAATCCTAACAAAGGTAATCCAGAGATTTTAGCATTCCAAGGCGATGAAGAGTGGGTGAAAATGGATAAGGCATTATATACATAGTGTCTACTCTTTTTCTTTACCCACTTTTCTTTATGTTTTGGCCTATTATCTCACGCTAAGAATGGATTCCTCCAAATGGCAGAGAAGGTGAATATTTATAGTTATCAAGGAGAATCACCCTTGCAATTTCAAGTAAGTTTCAAGATGGTGTCTTGTCTTGATTGACATTCATTGGGTCATGTATCTATCTATTAACCAATTATCATAACCAAGAGAGTGAAGGTCCCTTACTGGCCAGTCCAAGTCACATATTTAACCTTAAAGGCCATAGAACGAAGTCCTATGATTGGCAGCCCCATCAGAAATGAGTAATGGAGGTGCCTGGGTGGCTCAAGCCCTGAATCGGGCTCTCTGCTCAGCAGGGAGCCTGCTTCCCCCTTCCTCTCTCTCTGGTGCTTCTCTGCCTACTTGTGATCTCTGTCTCTCCAATAAATAAATAAAATCTTTTTTAAAAAAAAAAAGAAAGAAATGAGTAATGGATGGGTTATTTTAAAAATCTAATGCCAATTATATGTAGGTATTATTTTATAGGAACATGAAGCTTAGTGTTTATATAAGTTATTGAAAGTCAACAATGTGAAGTGCCAGAATGGAATTTGATTCTAGATATGACTTAATTATATACCCAAGCTCTAAATACTCAAGTTACATTGCCTTCCCCATTTCTGCTTTAGTAGTGCTTACAACCTACAGAGAAGAAAGAAGAAAGAACAGGAAAAGACAAAACTAGATTAGCAACACAGGAAAATAAGGTGACTCAGAATCTTCTTATCAGTTACAGGAGATATAATGATAAAATAAGAGAATTTATAAAGAACTTCTTGGAGAGGGGCACCTGGGTGGCTCAGTTGGTTAAGCGACTGCATTTGGCTCAGGTCATGATCCCAGAGTCCCAGGATCAAGTCCTGCATCAGGCTCCCTGATCAGTGGGGAGTCTGCTTCTCCCTCTGACCTTCTCTCTCATGCTCTCTGTCACTGTCTCTCTGTCAATAAATAAAGAAAATCTTTAAAAAAAGAAAAAAAATTCTTGGAGAAATGAAATTTCAATTTTAAGAAAGATAAAGGATGATAAGTGAAAAAAATGTTATGTTTTCCTAGCTTTATCTAGAGTTTATTTCTTGTAAAAATAGCATAAAGATTAGAAATTTCTTTTTTAAAAAAATGGATTCTAGTCTAGACTTAGCTGCTGATTCACTATGGACATGTCATTCAGTCTATGAAGCAGCTTTTACTCGTCTACAATATATGGACACTATCTGCCTATTTCATGAAGTTGTCATGAAATTCAAATTGGGTAACAAATATCAAAGCACACTGAAAATAAAGACTAGTCAAGTAAGAGTATTGTTTTTATATTATATGCTTCATCTTGTTCATAACATTGTAATTTTCTATCAACATTCTTTATAAAAGCCTCAAGAAAGTAAATCCTTGTTACAAAATGTTTTTTAGTGGGTAGCTGAAGGGACAAATTTTAAACCAACTAATTTATCCCTTAATTAATATTTTATCTTAAGTTATTCTTTTAATCTGATGGTGCTATTTTTGCTGACCATTTCTCTTATGAGTTAAATTCTGTGCCTCAGCAATTTTTTTTTTAACTTCACCCAGTTAAAATATTTCTTTGTGTTTTGTCATCTTTAGTAAACAGGGATATCTTATTTTCTCCACACTGATCATTAATTTCCTCTGAATCTTTTCTTGTATAATTTAAGGCATGCTTTCATTTCTCCTTATGAGAGATGTCTTCCCTCCCTAATGATTCTATTCTTCTTGAGGAACACCCTCCCTATGCGATTCCAGGTGAGAATGAGGCATTGATTTATGCCATTTTTATCCACAGCCCAAAAGCAAAAAGTGAAATGCCTCAGTTTGTGAGTAATTGGTTTGCAAAACAAACCCAGAGGCAACGGGAAAGATAATAAAATTTGTGTTTCATTTCATTTATTTTGACAGTTGCAAAAGTTCAAGTGCAATTATGCATGTTAATATTATTAAGTAAATGTACATAAGGGGAAAAAATTAAGTCAAAGAAATTCAAATTTACTAGAGCTCGAAAACCATTAAATTGTGATTAAATAGGGCAGCAGGTTTCTTGTGATTTGAGGATATAACTTGTCAAAATGTTCTGTGTGTGTGTTTTCCTTTTTTCCCCACAATAGGGTAAACAACCAAAGGAAAGCAATCCCTCAGGGAGCCCAAAGTTACTGAGAGCAGCAGGCTGCCCTTTGGCCTCAGAGCAATGCTGTTCCTAGACAGGATACCTGGAAGTTAGAAATGAAAGGAAATATCTATTTTCTTCAGACTCAGTTTCTTCATGTTTGATATAGAGAGAATAGAGGCATTTGGATAAAGGGATATGGAGAAAATTATAAAACATAAATAGAATGAATGAAGTGAATTCATCAAGACAGATATAGAAAAATAGTACTGAAACATTGATATAAACATACAAAAATAAAAGAAAAGTGATTAAAACTGGTTATATCCAGAAAATGAGATTAATGAGGTTATATCTGGGGTTCAGTGGAGTGGTAACTTTTCATCATGGGGCTTTTAATAGTACTGGATTTGTTTTTAATACTCACATATTATTTTAGTGATGATTTAACAACAATACCAATAATAACAATAATAATAGACTATAGAGAAGAATTAAAGTTAGGAAGGAATGGCACTTAAGTCTACAATAATGAAACCATCTTTCACAATTATTAGTCTAGTGAAGCATAATAACTTTAAATTACTTGAATAAATATCAGGTTTATTATCCCATTATTCATATAAAAAACTTGAGATCCAAAGAAATATGGATCTCTCCCAAAGTTATCCAGCAAGGTGGGAATAAAAAAACAGAGATCCTGTCTCCTGAGTCACACTCTAGTGCTCTTTCTTGCTTACCAGATTGAAAAAGACATTCTAAGACACCAGTCACAAAACCAAGAGAGATTTAGTATAGAGGGAAGTCGTGAAAATACCACTTCAGCTAGAGAAATATCAATCTTAGAGATGACAGTCAAATTTGCTAGCTGATTCAATGAAGTTTTAAATAATAGATGTGAGGGGAAGCTGGATGACTCAGTTAAGCATCTGACTTGATTTCAGCTCAAGTCATGAACTCAGGGTTGTAAGATGAAGTCCCAAATCAGGCTCCATGCTGAGTGTTAAGAGTTTTTCAAGAGAATGCTTAAGATTCTCTCTTTCCCTCTCCCCTCTGTTTTTCTCCCCTCAATAAATAGATAAACTGATAAACAGATGTTAAATAGATAAATGATAAGAGCAATTGGTCCATATGGATTAAGAGAAATTACACATAACTAGGCAGAGTCCTGATATTTTAAAAATGTTTTCTCACAAATCACCCCTGACCAAACATAAAAACACAAGAACACACAAACACAGAAATGATCAAAACATAGACTGACATAACAAGGCAGTGCTTTGATTCTAGATTTAGAGACCATCAAAAACAAATACTACATTTCTTGCACTAAAGTAAGATCAATATAAATATGTGACCAAGTACTGATTAGAGCAGAACATAACATCTACAAATAGCAGTAGTAGACCTTTAGCAACTCACATTGTCTCCCCCAACACCACCCATTGCTCTTCCAGTCTGCCATGCAGAAGAAGAGTCCTACTTCCATTTTCTCTATTTTTCTTACTGTGGGAAATATTTGAAAACATGCCCGTAAATAGGAAAATATTGCAGCCCAAAGAATTTGGTTGGGGGATATTCAAGCAGAAGAAAGTGAGAAGAACATGGACGAAAACCTTGAAATAAGAAGCACAGAGCTCATTGCAGAACAGGAGTTGTTCAAGCTGGGTTGGAGCTTCAAGAGATAGAGGAAGGGTATGGGACTTCACAGAGTTCCAGGGCCAGTTCCTATAGGACACTATATACCATGTTGATACATTTCACTCTCCAGATGTCCACATGGTTTCTTACTTCATTCACATTCAACAAATTAAGTGCACAGAAAGGGTCTCCTTGGCTACTACATCCAAAGTAATGGGAACGCTCTACCACCCTGTCTTTATTGCATTACTCTTTTCAATAGCCCTTTATTATACTTGCCTTGTCTTACTAAAACAGTGCTTTTCTTCCCTACCAGGGTATAGACTCCGAGAAAACAGAAACTATTTCTCTTTTCTTCACTATTATACCCCCGTACCAAAAATAATGGCATTTAAGTGCTCTATAAATGTCTGGGAGATGAATTAATGAATAAACTTACTTAAATAAAATTTTCCTATTTTCGCTGGGAGAACTGGGCAATTCATTCAGCCTTTCCAAATTCATGTATACATATCCCACTGGATTCTGTGCAATAAAAGGACATGTATGTAAAGCATTTACTCCAAGGCCTGACACACATTAAATTCTCAAAAATGAAAAAAAAAAAAAAAACCCATCAGAGAGACATTTAAAAAAAAAAAAAAGAGGAGCAAAGAGTCAACCTATTCATCCATTCATCCATTCTATTTTTCAGAGACAGTAACTCCATTGTTTTAAATTTGTATCCAATGGCACAAAGAAATCTCTATCTTCATCAAGGAAAATAAAATCAATAACACACACACACACAAAGAAAGTAAAAAAAAAAGACAAAGCAAAGAAAAGCAAAAGAGTTTAGTGAGGAATATCATCAGATGTTAGCCCATTATCTTATAGAACCGAGCATGATAGTCCTGCCACAATTTTAGCTTTCCCACAATGGTACAACAGATTCTACATAGGAAGTGTGTGGTTTTTTACATGATGCTGTGTATGTAAACACATAGCTACAAAAGTCACACACTCAATGTGTAAATGAAGACTTTTCCTTCGGCTTCAGTATAATACTAGAATCATTAAAAAAATAAAAATAAAAATCACCTCTCACTCTTTTTGTTTTACAAAAGGATTTTACTCCTGACTCTGATGGGTTTGAGCTGAACATACGGACATTTTTGCTGCATGTTTCTTATCCAAAGCAAAAAAAAAGTCAATAATGTAGCACGGATCAACAAGCTTCAAGAAGGATGCCCATGGGTCAGAGAATCAGAAGCCTGAGGCTTCTAAAATATATTTGGTTTTGAGGTTTATCTATTTCATTTATAAGAAATGGCCTATTTTTCAAAAAGATTCAAAGTTGTTTAAGGAATACTTGCTTTTGTATCAAGGCTGTTTTCCACTATCCCAGGTCTTATGGGGGAAGCTAGAGTTAACCCTGTTCATTTTATCCAAGTGCATTTATGGGTATAGGAGAAGTAAGGGGGGCAGCGAAGGGAGATTACCCAATTACTTTTTCTAAAGTAAAAATTCATGACAGGTAGCAGCTGCAATGGCACATATTTGTATTATCTTCAAATGTACTACAATGATAAATAAATCTTAGGCTACTGATTCTCAAATTTCTATGTCCTATAGGATTACTCTCAGAACCTATCAAAAAAATAAAAATAAGAAAAAGTTGGTTTCCAAGTCTAGCCACTCCCACCCCACCACAGGTTTGGATTCAGAGTGCCTTGAGTGAGAACAAGGAATCTCAATGTTTAACAATCACCTGAGGTGGATCTTACAGTCTGGAGGCCATATTTTCGGTAGTACTAACATAATCAATACTCTCCCCATTGGTTGCTTTCTTGCATAAGACTTGTTTATTTATTATCCATTAATCCCCTGTCCCATACTGCAACCTCCCTAAATTTGCTCTTAGCCTCTTGTGTGAGGCTGTAGTGGTCCACTTTACAAGACTACAAACATCCATAGCTAGCCCTCCTTGAAAATAAAAAAAAATAGTGACAAGAAAAGCAGCACATATGGCAGAGATACAGGAAGACTGTCATCCCATTTAATGAGTAAAGAATTTTTATGAACTTTAGCATTAGAGTCATTTTTTAGTGGTTGAAAAAACTGATCTTCAGAAAGGTCAAGTTATTGGTCAAGCTCACATGAATAGGGTAGGAAAAGCAAAAATGAGAATGGAAGATTATTGTGAATTGGAGGTTGGAGGTTAAATCTCAGTTTGAAGGGGGCACATTATGGATATTAATTATTTCCTGAGGGATTAACATAGCCCAATAAACTGGCTGTTTTAAGTAATATGATTATGAAAATAAAAGAAAATATAATGCTTGCTACATGATCCCAAATGAAAGTAATTCAAAAGTAAATCTAAAGTAAGAGTGAAGAGTGAAGTTGCATATCTACTTACATGATATATGAGTAAAAAAGCCTTGCCAAAAGGGGTGTGTGTGCACACACACATGTGTATATCCACAAGCTTGGCCAGTAAAATTCTGAGCAAGGAGATTATCGTCTTTTTCTAACAGAACAGTTGAGACGGTGCTGATCAAAAGGTGGCAAAAGGCACACAGCCTCAAGAATTAAAACTTCCATTTATAATTTGTCTTTTGAAAGAAGATAGCCAGATTTCAAGTTTCTCAAGTCAATTGTATTAATTTCAATCATTCTAATTTTTATGCCCCAGAATCTCTGCAAAGTCCATCTCTCCAGGTTGTCTTGAAACCAGTTTGTTATTTAATCCCATGTGGTCTGTGTGAAGATGGGAATCATATGTTCTCAGTCAGATGAAGAAATGTAGGCCTCTTTGCCTAGGGATCTCATTCATAAAACATGATTGGAATTAAGCCATTAGCATGAACAGAAAATAGCATTTCATACATTTCAGCTTTCATTGCTATGTAAATTTAATGCACTTAAAATAATAATTTATGAATATTTATGTTTATATTTATTTTATTTTAAATGATTTAGAAGCACATTATTGCATTTTATAAAACCCAGTAATTGACTATACATGGAACTACAAAATAGAGATCCATCTCCTATTCAAAGAAAAACTACACTAACAAAGTCCCAGAAGGAGAAATTTTAAAATAAATAAATAAATAAAACCCACAATTTACAATTGTACCAAAAATAATAAAATAACTATGAATAAGCTTAAAGAGGTGAAAGGTGTATTCAAAAACTGCATAACACTGATGAAAGAAATTCAGACAAATTGAAAGCTATCCCATGCTCATGAACTGGAAGAATTAATATTGTCAAAATGTCCATACTTCCCAAAGCAATCTACCTATTCAGTGTAATCCCTATCAAAATACCAACATTATTTTTAATAAAACTAGAACAAATTCCCTTAAAATTTGTATGGAACCACAGAAGACCCTGAATAACCAAAGTGATTCTGAGAAAGAATAATGAAGCTAAAGGTATCACAATTCCAGATTTCAAGATATATTACAAAGTTGTAGCAATCAAAACAGATGATATTGGTGCAAAAATAGGTCCCCAAATAAACCATATGAACAATTATATGGTCAATTAATCTATGACAAAGGAAGCAAGAATTTACAATGGGGAAAAGATAACTATTCAGTAAATGTTACTAGGAAAACTGACAGCTACATGTAAAATAATGAAATTGGGTCCCTTCTTTGCACCCTACCCACAAATAAAATAGATTAAAGATCTTAATGTGAGATGTAAAATCACAAAAATCCTAGAAGAAAACACAGGTCATAATTTCTCTGATATTGGTTATATCAACATTTTTCTAAATACATCTCATGAGGCAAGGGAAACAAAAATCAAAGATAAACTATTAAGATTGCATCAAAATAAAAAGCTTTTGCACAGGGCGCCTGGGTGGCTCAGTGGGTTAAGCCGCTGCCTTCGGCTCAGGTCATGATCTCAGGGTCCTGGGATCGAGGCCTGCATCGGGCTCTCTGCTCAGCAGGGAGCCTGCTTCCCTCTCTCTCTCTCTCTCTGTCTGCCTCTCTGTCTACTTGTGATCTCTCTCTGTCAAATAAATAAATAAAATCTTTAAAAAAAAAAAAAAAAAAACACCTTTTGCACAGCAAAGGTAACTATCAACCAACCAAACAAAAAAAGACAAAAACAAAAAGATGACCTACTGAATGGACGATGATGTTGGGAAATAAAGAGTTAATATCTAAAATATAAAGAACTTATACAACTCAACACCAAAAAACCCCAAAAAACAAAAAACAAAAAAATTGGCAGAGGATCTGAATAGATATTTTTCCAAATGAAACATACATATGAGCAACAGACACATGAAGAAATGCTCATCATCACTCACTCTATGTTAACTACACTAGAATTAAAATAAAAATCTAATTTTAAAAACTCAGAAAAAAAGATACTTGACATACTAGTGATCAGAGAAATGCAAATTAAAACCATAATGAGGTTTGACCCCATATCATTTATAATGGCTAAAATCAAAAAGCAAGAAATGACTGTTGGTGAAAATGTGGAGAAAAAGGAACCCTCAAGTCCTCTTAGTAGGAAAATAAATTGGTACAGCCACTGTGGAAAACAGTATGGAATTTACCCAAAGAATTAAAAATACAAATACCCATATGATCCAATAATTCCCCTATTGAGTATTTACCTAGAGAAAATGAAAACATTAATTCAAAAAGATGTATGCACTCCATTGTTTATTGGCACTAGTCACAATAGTCAAGACATGGAAGCAACCTAAGTGTCCATCAATAGAAAAATGCATAAGAAAAATGTGGTACACACACACACACACTACAGACTATTACACAACCATAAGAAGGATGAAATCATATAATTTGAGACAAGATGGATGGATCTGGATAGTATTATGCTAAGTGAAATTGCAGGATGAAATGACTTCAGGACCCAGGAGTTCATCTAGATAGTTATCAAACCATCCTGAACAGCTATAAACTCAACAGGAGATAGAAGAGAAGAAGAGCAGCAATTATAGGAACAGAAATTTGGCCACTTTCTGAAAGTTAGGACATATGGAGAAGTGAATCCGAAATGACAGGAAGATAGACCATGGGGAAGGGTCAGCTCCCAGCAAACAGTGTAGCAGTGGAGCACAAAATCAGAACTTTTAGGAGTCTGCTATACTGAGGTACATTACTCCAGAGGCTAAACAGGGGTGGACCCCTCATGGGGACAGTTGGTCTCAGGTCCCACGGTGTCACAGAAAGATCAGGGGTGTCTAAGTGTGGCAGAGTCCCAGGTATCAGAGCAGGGAAATGGACTACAAAGACAGAGCTGAGGGGAGAGCTTTTAGGTTGGGGTTACCCTAAACCATGATCCACTGCTCTTCGAGCAGGGACCCCACAAGTGGCAGATCTGGAAACACGCCTCCTTCCTCTCCTGAGAGGAGTGGCATGGGAGCATGCAGCAGAAGTCTGCTGGGTTTGGAGAATCCAAATGGGGCTGTGCACCAGAGATAGAAATGCTCAGCCAGGTAAGCACAGAGCGTAGCCAGAGACCAGGGAAAGAGGAGTGACTGACTGCTTTTCTCTGAGGGCAGACTGAGGAGTGGGGCCCCAAGCTCTCGGCTCCTCTAGGCCAGAGAATGGGAGGCCATCATTTTCATTACTGTCCTCCAAAGCAGTATGGAAAGCACTAAGGAAACAAAACCTACTGAGAGCGAACCTAAGCAGATTACATAGTCTGGCCCTTGGCAAGGGCAGTGTAATTTCTGCCTCAGGAAAAGACATTTGAGAATCACCATAATGGGCCCCTCCCACGGAAGATCAGCAAGAACACCCAGCCAAGACCAAGTTCACTGATCAAGGAGAACAGTGGAACTCCAGAGCTAGGGGAAAGCAACATGTACAATTCATGGCTTTTTCCCCACGATCCTTTCACCTTGCAAAATTAACTCTTTTTTAATTTTATTCTTTCTTATTCAATTTTTTTTTACTTTTCCTCTTTGCTCTTTTAACGTTTTTGTAAACTAGTATATTTTAATAATACTTTTCTAAAAAAAAAAAACTTTTTAAACCTTCATTGTTATAGTCATATTTTCTCCCTTCATTGTATTTAACCTTATTTTTTGTATATATATAGGGTTTTTTCTTTAAAATTTTGGATACAATTTCTTCCAATAGATCAAAATATACCCTAAATCTAGCATATGGCTTTGTTCTAGTCTCAAAGTGAGCACATTCTCTCCTCTTTTTCTTTTTCCAACCAACTTATCTTATCAATTCCTTTTTTAGAATTTTTTAAGATTTTCATCTTTACAGTCATATTCCATCCCTTCATCATGTTTACCCTTATTTTTGTATATATGTTTTTCTTTCTTTAAAATTTTGGGAGATAGTATCTTCTAAGAGATCAAAAACTCAACACACACAAAACAGATAACCATGTCAAAAAATAGGCAGAAGACATGAACAGACACTTCTCCAAAGAAGACATACAAATGGCTATCAAACACATGAAAAAATGTTCATCATCACTAGCCATCACGGAGATTCAAAGTAAAACCACAGTGAGATACCACCTTATACCAGTTAGAATGGCCAAAATTAGCAAGACAGGAAAAAACGTGTGTTGGAGAGGATGTGGAGAAAGGGGAACCCTCCTACACTGCTGGTGGGAATGCAAGTTGGTGCCCACTTTGGAGAACAGTGTGGAGATTCCTTAAAAAACTAAAAATAGAGTTTCCCTATGACCCTGCCATTGCACTACTGGATATTTACCCCAAAGATACAGATGTCATGAAAAGAAGGGCCATCTGTACCCCAATGTTTATAGCAGCAATGGCCATGGTCGCCAAACTGTGGAAAGGAACCAAGATGCCCTTCAAGGGACGAATGGATAAGGAAGATGTGGTCCATATACACTATTGAGTATTATGCCTCCATCAGAAAGGATGAATATCCAACTTTTATATCAACATGGACGGGATTGGAAAAGATTATGCTGAGTGAAATAAGTCAAGCAGAGAGAGTCAATTATCATATGATTTCACTTATTTGTGGAGCATAACAAATAACAGGGAGGGAGATGGAGAGGAGAAGGGAGATGAGGGAAATTGGAAGGGGAGATGAACCATGAGAAACTATGGACTCTGAAAATCAATCTGAGAGTTTTGAAGGGGCGAGGGCTGGGAGGTTGGAGGAGCCAGGTGGTGGGTATTATGGAGGGCACGTACGGCATGGAGCACTGGGTGTGGTGCATAAACAATGAATTCTGTTACACTGAAAAGAAATTAATAAAAAAAGAATACACCCGAAATCAAGTGGGTGTCTCTGTTCTATTCACCAGTCTAATTATATACATATACATATGTATATGTGTATGTGTGTGTGTGTGTGTGTATATATATATAAATATATATATTTATATATTTTATATTTATATTTTTTTAAATTTATTTTCCTCCCTTTCTTGTCCACCCAGTTTTGGGTCTTTTCTGATTTGGTTACAGAACATTTTTCCTGGGGTCTTTGCCACTCTTTTAATATTTTATTCTCTCATTCATATATTCTTATCTGGAAAAAAATAACAAGATGGAAAAAGTCACCACAAAAAAAAAAAAAAAAAGAGGCAGTACCAATGGCTAGGACCTAATCAATATGGACATTGGTAATTTTTCAGAACTAGAGTTCAGAATGATGATTCTCAAGGTGATAACTGAGCTCAAAAAAGGCATGGAAGGTATTAGAGAAACTCTTTCTGGAGAAATAAAATCCTTTTCTGAAGAAATAAAAGAATTAAAATATAACCAAATTGAATTTTTTTTTTAAAAAACCTACTAATGTCATGCAATCAAAAATGGAGGCTCTTACTGCTAGGATAAATGAGGCAGAAGAGAGAATTAGTGATATAAAAGACGAATTATGGAGACTAAAGAAGCGGAATAAAAGAGAGGCAAACAACTACTGGAACATGAGGAGAAAATTTGAAAGATAAGTAATACCATAAGAAGAAACTATTAGAATAAGTAGGATCCCAGAAGAAGAAGAAAGAGAGAGAGGGTGTATTGGAGCAAATTATAGTAGAGAAATTCCCTAATATGGCAGGGAAAAGGAAACAAGCATTGAAATCCAGAAGGGAGAGAAAATCCCCCTCAAAATCAATAAAAATAGGTCCACACTCCATCATCTAAGACAAAAACTTACAAGTCTTAGTGACAAAGAGAAAATTCTAAAAGCAGCTCAGGACAAAAAGTCTGTAACATACAATGGTTGAAATATTAGATTGGCAGCAGACTTATCCATAGAGACTTGGCAGGCCAGAAAGGATTGGTATGATATATTCAGAGCACTGAACAAGAAAAATATGGAGCCAAGAATGCTATAT
Organism: Mustela erminea; assembly: GCF_009829155.1. Lineage (NCBI taxonomy): Eukaryota > Metazoa > Chordata > Mammalia > Carnivora > Mustelidae > Mustela > Mustela erminea. The sequence goes on from NC_045627.1 coordinate 71,604,954, forward strand.
TGAGCTAGGCTGTCACTGAAAATAGAATGAGAGATAAAAAGCTTCCAAGACAAACAAAAACTAAAAGAATTTTCAAACACCAAAACAGTCCTACAGGAAATACTGAAAGGGGTCCTCTAAGCAAAGAAAAAGTCTAAAATTAGTAGACCAGAAAGGAACAGAGACAATATACAGTAACAGGCACCTTACAGGCAATACAATAGCACTAAATTCATACCTTTCAATAGTTACCCTGAATGTAAATGAGCTAAATGCCCTAATAAAAAAAACCCAGGATATCAGAATGGATTAAAAAATAAGACCCATCAATATGCTATCTACAAGAAACTCATTTTAGACCCAAAGACACCTCCAGATTTAAATTCAGGGGGTGGAAAACAATTTACTATGCTAATGGACATCAAAAGAAAGCTGGGGTGGCAATCCTTATATCAGATCAATTAGATTTTAAGCCAGAGACTATAATAAGAAATGAGGAAGGACACTGTATCATATTTAATAGGTCTATCCAACAAGAAGATCTAACAATTTTAAATATCTCTGCCCCTAACATGGGAGCAGCCAACTACATAAACCAACTGATAACAAAATCACAGAAACACATCGACATTAATATAATAATAGTAGGGGACTTTAACACTCCCCTCACTGAAATGGATAGATCATCCAAGCAAAGGATCAACAAGGAAATAAAGGCCTTAAATGACACACTGGACCAGATGGACATCACAGATATATTCAGAACATTTCATCCCAAAGCAACAGAATACACATTCTTCTTTAGTGCACATGGAACATTCTCCAGAATAGATCACATCCTCAGTTCTAAATCAGAACTCAACCGGTATCAAAAGATTGGGATCATTCCCTGCATATTTTCAGACCACAATGCTCTGAAGCTAGAACTCAACCACAAGAGGAAGTTTGGAAAGAACCCAAATACATGGAGACTAAACAGCATCCTTCTAAAGAATGAATGGGTCAACCGGGAAATTAAAGAAGAATTGAAAAAAATCATGGAAACAAATGATAATGAAAACTCAACTCTTCAAAATCTGTGGGACACAGCAAAGGCAGTCCTGAGAGGAAAATATATAGCGATACAAGTCTTTCTCAAGAAACAAGAAAGGTCTCAAGTACACAACCTAAACTTACGCCTAAAGGAGCTGGAGAAAGAACAGCAAAGAAAGCCTAAACCCTGCAGGAGAAGAGAAATAATAAAGATCAGAGCAGAAATCAATGAAACACCAAAAAAAGTAGAACAAATCTACAAAACTAGGAGATGGTTCCTTGAAAGAATTAATAAGATTGATAAACCCATGGCCAGACTTATCAAAAGAAAAGAGAAAGGACCCAAATAAATAAAATCATGAATGAAAGAGGAGAGGTCACAACTAACACCAAAGAAATACAGAAAATTATAAGAATATTCTATGAGCAATTCTACGCAAACAAATTCGACAATCTGGAAGAAATGGATTCATTCCTAGAGACATATAAACTACCACAACTGAACCAGGAAGAAATAGAAAACCTGAACAGACCCATAACCAGGAAGGAGATTGAAACAGTCATCAAAAATCTCCAAATAAACAAAAGCCCAGGGCCAGACGGCTTCCCAGAGGAATTCTACCAAACATTTAAAGAAATAATTCCTATTCTCCTGAAACTGTTCCAAAAAATAGAAGTGGAAGGAAAATTTCCAAACTCCTTTTATGAGGCTAGCATTACCTTGATCCCAAAACCAGACAAAGACCCCATCAAAAAGTAGAATTATAGACCAATATCCCGGATGAACACAGATGTGAAAATTCTCACCAAAATACAAAGCAATAGGACCCAACAGTACATTAAGAGGATTATTCACCATGACCAAGTGAAATTTATTCCTGGGCTGCAACATCCTTGCTCAACATCCACAAATCAATCAATATGATACAATACATTTAATAAAAGAAAGAATAAGAACCATAGGATATTTTCAATAGATGCTGAAAAGCATTTGACAAAGCACAGCATCCTTTCTTGATCAAAACTCTTCAAAGTATAGGGATAGAGTGTACACACCTCAATATGATCAAAACTATCTAAGAAAAACACACAACAATATCATTCTCAATAAGGAAAAACTGACAGCTTTTCTCCTCAGGTCAGGAACACGGCAGGGATGTCCACCATCATCACTGGTATTCAACATAGTACTTAGTCCTAGCCTTGGCAATCAGGCAACAAAAAAGACATAAAAGGCATCCAGAACAGCAAAGACAAAGTCAAACTCTCACTCTTTACAAGTGATATGATACTTTATTTGGAAAACCCAAAGGACTCTACTCCAAAACTGCTAGAACTTGTACAGGAATTCAGTAGTGTCAGGATATAAAATCAATGCACAGAAATCAGTTGCATTTCTACACACCAACAGCAAGATAGAAGAAAGACAAATTAAGGAGTCAATCCCATTTATAATTGCACTCAAAACCATAAGATACCTAGGAATAAACCTAATTAAAGAGACAAAGAATCTGTACTCAGAAAACTAAAAAGTATTCATGAAAGAAATTGAGGAAGGCACAAAGAAATGGAAAATGTACCATGCTCATGGACTGAAAGAACAAATATTGTGAAAATGTCTATGCTACCTAGAGCAATCCACATATTTAATATAATCCCTATCAAAATACCATCGACTTTTTTCAAAGAAATGGAACAAATAATCCTAAAATTTATATGGAAAAAGAAAGATCCTGAATAGCCAGAAGAATGTTGAAAAAGAAGACCAAACTTGGTGGAGTCACAATTCCAGACTTCAAGCTCTGTTAGAAAGCTGTTATCATCAAGACAATATGGTACTAGCACAAAAACAGACACACAGATCAGTGGAACAGAATAAAGAGCCCAGAAATAAGCTCTCAACTCTATGGTCAACTAATCTTTGACAAAGCAGGAAAGAATGTCCAATGGAAAAAAGACAGTCTCTTCAACAAATGGTGTTGGGAAAACTGAACAGCCACATGCGGAAGAATGAACCTGGACCATTTCCTTACACCACACACAAAAATGGACTCAAAGTGGGTGAAAGACCTCAATATGAGATAGGAATCCATCAAAATCCTTGAAGCAAACACAGGCAGCAACCTCTTCAACCTTAGCTGCAGCAACTTCTTCCTAGTGACATCACCAAAGGCAAGGGAACAAGGTCACAAATGAACTACTGGGACTTCATCAAGTTCCAAAGCCTTTGCACAGCAAAGGAAACACTCAACAAAACCAAAAAACAACTGACAGAATGGGAGAAGATATTCACAAATGACATAACAGATGAAGGGCTAGTATCCAAAAAAATTATGCGTACCAAAAATAAATTCAGTAAAGGTACAGGATACAAAAATCAATATGCAGATATCTGCTGCATTTCTGTGCACCAGTAGTAAACTAGGAGAAAGAGAAGAAAACAATCCTATTTGTAATTATATCAAAGGAATAACATTCCTAGGAATAAACTTAACTAAGGAGGTAAAAGACCTGTACTCTGAAAACCATAGACCTTGATGAAATAAATTGAAGTTGATACAAATACATGGAAATTTATACTTTGCTCATGGATTGGAAGAATAGTATTAAATAACCATACTATCCAAAGTAATCTACAGATACAATGCAATTCTTACCATAATTCTAATAGTATTTTTCACGGAACTAAAATGAATAATCACAGATTTCATATAGAACCATAGAGACTCTAGAATACCAAACAGTCTTGAGAAAGAACAACAAATCTGGAGTTATCATAATCCTAGATTTTAAGATATAGTAAACATCTATAGTAATCTAAATAGTATGGCACTGGCATAAAAATAGACATAGAGATCAGCAGAACAAAATAGAGAGCCCAGAAATAAACCCATGCTTATATGGTTAATTAATCTACAAATAAGGAGGCAAGAATATGCAATGGGGGAAAACATCTCTTCAATAAATGATGGGGAAAATGAATAGCTACATGCAAAAGAATGAAACTGAACTGTTTTCTTATACCAAATATACAATAAGAAACTCAAAATGGATTAAAGACCTAAAATATAAGACCTAAAATGATAAAACTCACATAAGAAAACATAGCTAATAATCTTTTGGGCTTTAGTCTTTGTAATATTTTTCTGCATATCTCCCTAGAAAAGGGCAATTAAAACAAAAAGAAACTACTATGACTACACCAAGCTAAAAAACATTTTGCCTAAAAAATCAACCTACCAAATGAGAGAAGTTATTTGCAAATAGTATATCTGATAAAAGGTTGATACTCAAAATATATAGAGAACTCCTAAAATCTGACATAAAAAAAATTTTAATCAGATTATAAATGGGCACACACCTGAAGAGACATTTTCCCAAAGATGACATACAGATGGCCAACAGACACATGAATAGATGCTCAGCATCATTACCCATCAGGGAAATATAAATCAAAACCATGAGATATCATCTCACATCAGTCAGAATGGCTAGCATCAAAAAAATAAGAAGTAAGTGTTGGTGAGGATGTAGAGAAAAAGGAACCTTCATGCACTGTTGGTTAAACTGTAGACTGGCGTACCACTCCAGAAAACAGATGGAAGTTCCTCATAAAATTAAAAATATATATAGAAAGACCATGTGATCCAATAATTCTACTTCCCTATATTTACCCAAAGAAAACAAAAGCACTAATTCAAAAAGATACAGGCACCCCTGTATTTATTGCAGAACTGTTTACAATAGCCAAAATATAGAAGCAGGCCTAAATGTCCATTGATAGATGAATGGATAATGAAGATGTGGTATAAGTATATACAATATTTCTCAGCCATAAAAAAAAAATGAAATCTTGCTGTCTGTGACAACATAGATGGACTTAGAAGGTATTATGTTAGTGAAAGATGTCAGAGAAAGAGAAATACCACAGGATTCTATTTATACGTGAAATCTAAAAAAACAAAGCAACAAAGATACAGATTAAAAAAGCTCATAAATATATGGAAAAATTGCTGATTTCCAGAAGGGAGGGGGGTGGAGGACTGGCAAAACAGATAAGGAATTAAGTGGTACAAACCTGCAGTTACAAAATAAGTCACGGAGATGAAAAGTACAGCATAGGAGATATAGTCACTAATACTGTAATAATTTTCTATGACAGAGAGTAAGTGCATTTATTGTAGTGAGCATTTTGTAATGTATAGAATGTCAGATCAGCAGATTATAACCTGAAACTAATATGTCAACAACACTTCTATATAAAAAATAGTTAATAGGTTTTTGTACATTTTGTTACTGCTGTATTCTTATCTAGTATAGTCTGTCATATAGGAGACAGGCTGGACATATTTGTAGAATAAATAGGTGAATATATCTACAAGAAGGAGATCTTAATAGTGTCTACCTCACATACTTGTAATAAGGTTATTTACCTAAAGCATTTATTAAGTGCCTAGATCATAGTGTTCCATACATTAGCTTTCATTAATAAATGATTTCATTGAGAGATCCCAATATATGATTGTAGAAGATTAGAAGAGGTACAAATAGTTAGATCAAGAAAATACGGTGCGTCACACTCAGGAGTTTATATTTTACTTCATTGGCAGGGGGAGGGTTTTGACAGCAGTGACACAGTCTGTAGTATATCAAAATTATTTGGGCATCGGACTGCCCAATGAGTTCCCAAAATTAGAGCTGAAAAGAATGGCAACTCATTTAATTCCTCTGATCCTCAAGTTCCCTCATCTGTGAAACGGAGATTATAAGACTTGTACCCCCTATTTCATGATATTGCATGGAGGAAAAATAAAATGGTGCAATTCCTTGTAAAGGCAAATGTAATGTGGTGTGCAAAAAGAGACACAATATAGTCATCTGTGTGGCTGTCTTCATAGCAGTGGTGACTCAAAATATGGTCTCAGCGGTTTATCACCTCACCCTTTCCTGTCCTGGACCTCATTTCTGGGAGGCTCCTGGGTGCATACACAAGGTGAGGCTGGGATTAATATGGCAGAGACAAATGACCATTTTCCCCAAGAGAAACAAGAAGGAGGTGGAGCAGGATGAAAGAGGATTAACGTTTACATAAGAATAAAACTTGCCCCTCAAAGAGAGACTCTGAAAATGTCCTGCTGGCTTCCAGTCATTGACTTTTATCTGTTGTATCTTCTTAACAAGCTCCTTTGAGCCCATGGGCATTTCAATTTTAAAAATAAGCATAAAGAAGGATGTCTGAAATGACAGCCTGGCATAGCCTACATTGAGGAGAACATTTAATCTCCATCTTTATTCAATTACACTAATGGAAAACTGCACCTTTGCCAAACCTATTAGCACTTGCTAATAAAGTTATTACCAGAGGTTCAATGGGTGATTTTTTTTTTTTTAAAGGAAAACAACTTGCTGGCCTTTTGCTTTTAGGTTGAGTGCTTATTAACCTTTCACCTAAACTGTGACCTTGCAAAACTGTGTTTAAAACTACCTGAAAAGGAGAAGAGTTGGGTACAGATCATCATCAGAAGGAAGGCTAGGTCTATTTACAGACGGATGTGTGAGGCTAGTGTGGCTTCCAAGCAGGTAACATCTAAAGAGCAGTGAGCCTTGTGCATTCTCAATGCGAAGAGACACAGAACGTGAGTACTCATCCCAAGGGACTTATCATGCCTTCCATTGCTACCAGTGAATAAGTGTCGGTGAACAAAGCCAAAGAATATGTATAAAGTAAGTGCTATTACCTAAGGCAGATGTGGTTCTAGTTCTTCTGGAATCAAGGCCATGCTAGGAAGCAAGTATGGCCTTGAGAGGAGAGTTATAGCTGGGAAATAAGACACCTGGGCTTAAGTCACAACTTAAAAACTCAGCAATTCGAAACTTGTGAAAGTTCCTTAGTATCTCTGAGTACCTCTATTTAATTTTCATTTCTTTCCTGAATATGAATATAAAGGCTTTTGTAGAAAATGTGAAAATACAGAAAGTTAATAGAAATAGATTTTAAACAGCCATAGTGTGACAATTTAGAAATATAAAGAAGAGAGATGAAATACATGTGCTTGAGACAGGTGCATCATGGAGCAGGACCCAGACCTCCAAAGAGAGGCTGCTTGCTACTCAGTGCTGGAAATTCAACTAGAAAGAGTGATGACAAGGATCTCAGACCTAGAATCTTCAAACAGGTTGCCAGGCAGGTGGTGCTGGTACCTGGGAACCCATGGTGGGAGCGGGGCGGGGGTGTGGGGGTGGGGGCGGTCGTCAATGTGAGAGGATGCTATGGAAAGCATGGAGGAGCTATGTACTGGGGAAACTGTAAACAGGATTCACCTGCTGCCACAAGAAGGCCCTGTCACTGCTGAGACAAAGCAGCACTATTGGGATGATGCTTTTAGGAAGTAGGAATAGACCAAATGCAATCCAGGGAAGCACTTCCCCCCCCTTTGGACAAATCCCAACATACAGGCATCCCTGGGACTAGCTCTACTTCTGCTATTTCTATGGTGTGTTTCCCTAAATTAACAAATTTCACCATTGTGTGCTTACTCTTAGTCCAACTAAGCATCTGTCACATGTAATTGGGACAGTCCTAAGAGAGGATCCCAGCACTGACACTTAAACTAGGGGAGGTCAGATAGACAGCATTTAGAAGAAGTGGGATCTAAAAGGCGTGGACCTCCCACGGGTGGATACTGGAGGAGATATCTGATATGTTCTACAAGGAGGAAGTAGCCTAAGCAAAAGAACCACAATCAGGAAGAAAAGAATGTATTTTGGGCAAAGAGGCCAGCTAGGCCAGAGTATAAGCAAGAAAACAGAGACATCCATCTCCTATCTCACTGATGTTTGCATGGCTGAGACTTTCTGATTTCTCAGACTTCAGCACAGGGTTTTCTCGGACCACCCTACCTTGTTTTCCTGAATGTGTAGCGTTTATGCCACAGGCCATCACCTTCCTTGTGGGCTCAGTGTTTGCTGTCTGAATCGCCCACTGGAAGGACACTCTAAGGAAAGTGTCCTCGTCCTTATTCTCAAGCCCCCACTGTTCACAAAGGAGGCTACACAACACGGACTCTCAGCAAACCTCTGTGAAGTGAGCAACTGACGAGCCTCGCAAGAGAAGCTGACGCCAGATATTGGGGGATGCCGAATCTGGATCTTGAGGGGACAGAGCCGGCCATAAATTTTCAGAAGTGTGCTGTTAGGAGATTCCTCTGGTATGAAGGAGGCAGAGACTGCAGGCAGGTACAAAGGGCAGAGAGCGCAGTTGAGAAACCCACTGAAAATACTGAAGCAATAGGTAACATTTATTTGATTGAGTGATTGAGTTCAATGAGTGAGTTTCTCAACCTTCCCCTCAGGTGAAAGAAGAATGAAAACTGGTTTGTATCTCTTCCTTTCCTTTCTTTCAGAGCTGACTGCTCTGCAGACTTTCATCTTCCTTCAGATAATGTTTTGTAACCATACATGAATAGTGTCTTACACATCAATCTATAACAGCTATTTTCCCCTAGGTAACAGCTTTGAAAAGAGGACAGTGGCTGCTTGATCAGATAATGAAAGCAGAAGGATTCTTGAAAGTCCAGCAATAGAGCCTGTATTTCACAGGCTGTCCCACTCCGGGCACCTCCAAGTCTGAGCGAGATCAGAACAGTCATACCTTCTGCCACACAACCTATTTCCAGTCCAAAATATTCCCTCCTCCCTAGAATGTTCATTCAGCCTTTTTTTTTGGTTGTGTTTTGCATGTTTTCATATTTGACATAAAGGGTACCACATGATATGTGCTGTTTGGAAGCCATTGTTTTTATAAAATTTGGTTAAGTTGAAATATGTATTATTAGCCTATTCATTTTCACTACAGTAGTTTTTCCCTTGAGCGTGTATACCACCAATTATTTAGCTATTTCTTGCTGAGGAACACTCTTTTGGGTTTTATATGCAATGCTACATTGGATATTTTTCAAAATGGTTCTGTGCACAAATATGAAATAATTTCTCTAGGACAAATGGACACACAAAAACACAAAAGTATGCTTCAGAAGTATATAATGTATACTCAAATTTACAAAATATTGCCAGCTTGCAATCAAAAGTATTTTACCAGTTCACATTCCCACTAGTTTTACATTACTACCTTCCCCCCATGATTACCAACTGCTTGAAATTTTGTACATACATTAGAGAATGACATTTCACTGTTAATTTACATGACCCAGAGAGTTTGAGAGGTGTTTGTTCCCTCTTTTTTGAATGGCATTTTCATTAAATTGTGCCCTTTTTGTTAACTTGCCTTTTGTACATTGATTTATACAAATTCTTTGTAAATTCTTTGTATAATTATTTGCTAGTGCCATTCATAGTAGGTAATTATTCCAAGTCTGATTTCTATTTTGATCAAAATACTTTTAATTTTCAAAAGTTCAAACATGATTTTTTAATGGATTGTGATTTTTGTGTCTGATGTAAAAAAAATGTCTTTCCAGGTCCTGTTATCATAAAGATAGTCTCCTACATTGTCCTCATCAAGTTTTAGGGGTTGATTTTCATGTGTAGAACTTTAATCCATCTATAATTTATTTTGCATTTGCTTATTTTCTGCTGTTTCTTGGGAACACTGTGATAAAATACCCTGCATGTATCCCTCTCCTTATCTACATCCTGATTATTTTTTTTTTAATAGGACAACTTAGTTCCCACTTCCTTTGTGAGGCTTCCTCTGACTATTCCAGCCCTCACTGAACTTCTCCTCCCTAGATTCCCAAGGCATCAATCATGAGGTTTGGATTTAATTATTGCTTAATTGGAGATAATAAACCTATATACCTCTAGCACCAGGAAGGCAACCCAAATGGATGAGTAAAACTGAGTTAAGGCAATAGAAAGCAGAGAGACTGGAACAGTTCCTAACAGTCTTTGCCATGTGGAAGTGCAGGTTCAGAGTTTCTAACCATTTGAAATGATACAAATATAAACATTGTTTGGAATCTGTATTGCTATTTTAATAATATTTCTACATGTTGGAAAGTAATTCATTTTAAGATAATTTGATTAAAGCCAAACAGTTTTTCTACACTGAATTCACTTCATTGGCCTTTGGTCTGTCTATATTTTTGTCCATGCATTTTGTAATTTCTAATCACTACCTGTCTACTAAAGGAAAACTGAAACTCTTCGAGTAAAGAGATTCCCATTAGTGTCTTGGACAGATCCAATCTCAGAGAAAAGCACATGATAACTGACCAGTAAATCCACAGTTGTATGCTGGTTGGTGGGAGATCTTATAACCACACCTTTGAACCCATAGCTATCTCCACAGTCCAAATAGAGGAGAGGTTTAAAAGATTATTTCACATGTCAGTGTAACCAATACCTTCCCAACCAGTTTTATTTCCATCCAGACAGGTTTATAGAAAACAACAAACGGACAGAAATCTCCCCACAAAGTCCTGATTATCTCAATACCCAATAGGCAAGGATGCAATGTGTTCTGAATCTTTCATAATGGCATCAAGCTGTGTTAAAATGAATAGTTACACATATCTCAGATATACACATCCATTGCGTTTTAGGGGGTGAGCACTTGATGCTAAGTCTATTTGAGACATCATAATACTGTTTTATTTCCAGAGCTGGGTCTTCAGTATCTAAGTTATATTTCTCCTTTTATACCTGGTCAAGACTTACATAGCTCATTGTCAAGGTGAAATTGACCTGAACTAGAAACTGGGCTTGTCCTAGGATCCTTGACTAGGGTAATCTCTCTGAACCTCTTTTCCAGAGAGAAAGAATAATCATAATGTCAATTCTAATCTTACAATATGAAAGTAATAAATCTACCCATCCAGTTGATGGCTCAGAGGATCAAATGAGATTAAGATCAAATCTGTAAAGCTATCTACAAATGTAGGTATAATAAAATTAGTTTGAAGGTATGAGAGTACATGAGAAATGTGTGATGCCACTCAAATATTATATATTATTTTTAGGGTTCTTTTTGTCTGCTACTAATGTGTCTCTCAGCACTCCACACTCAGAAAGAAAACTTTCAATAGAACTTTCTTTTTCATCGGTAGATGGATTGGTTTCCCTCTTGAAGACTACAGTAGCCATCCTACTTTGCACAATAGCCATATAAGTGAGGGATGTGTGGACACTGAGCTGGACCAAACTATATCCCTAGAGAGGCAGCAGTTAATCCCCAGTGATGTTCCAAGCAAATAGGTAAAAACATCCAAGGTCAATTTTTTAATGTGTCTCTCACTTCTTTTCTGTTTATGGCCCCCTGTCTTGTTCTTCTGGGTCTCTCTATGGATGATTCTGTGTGTGAATCCTTTAATGTTTTTATTGTGAGCAAGTCTGTGTGCTTAGAATTGTATCTACACAAGTAAGTGTTATTTGTTTCTGTGTTTACATTTTTCTTTCTGAGTGTTGTGTATCGTTTTTTAACAAAGATTTTTTAAATTAAATTTATTTATTTTCAGAAAAACAGTATTCATTATTTTTTCATGACACCCAGTGCTCCATGCAATCTGTGCCCTCTATAATACCCACCACCTGGTACCCCAACCTCCCACCCCCCTTCCACTTCAAACTCCTCAGATTGTTTTACAGATTTTTTAAATTTTTTTGCGTTCCAAAATTTATTGTTTATGCACCACACCCAGTGCTCCATGCAATATATGCCCTCCATAATACCCACCACCAGGCTCACACAACCCTCCACCTCCTTCCCCTCCAAAACCCTCAGTTTGTTTCTCAGAGACCAAGTCTCTCATGGTTTATATCCCCCTCCAATTTCCCCCAACTCACTTCTCCTCCATCTCCCAATGTCTTCTGTGTTATTCTTTATGCTCCATAAATAAGCAAAACCATATGATAATTGACTCTCTCTGCTTGACTTACGTCATTCACTCATAATCTCTTCCATCCCTGTCCATTTTGATGCAAAAGTTGGGTATTCATCCTTTCTTATGGAGGCATAATACTCCATTGTATATATGGACCGTATCTTCTTTATCTATTCATCTATTGAAGGGCATCTTTGTTCTTTCCACAGTTTGGTGACTGTGGCCATTGTTGCTATGAATATCAGGATACGGATGGCCCCTCTTTTCACTACATCTGTATCTTTGGGGTAAATACCCAGTAGTGCAATTGCAGTGTCATAGGGTAGCTCTATTTTTTTAAAATTTATTTATTTTCAGCATAACAGTATCATTATTTTTTCACCATACCCAGTGCTCCATGCAATCCGTGCCCTCTATAATACCCACCACCTGGTACCCCGACCTCCCAGCCCCCCGCCACTTCAAACCCCTCAGATTGTTTTTCAGAGTCCATAGTCTCTCATGGTTCACCTCCCCTTCCAATCTACCCCAACACCCTTCTCTCTAACTCCCCATGTCCTCCATGCTTTTTGTTCTGCTCCACAAATAAGTGAAACCATATGATAATTGACTCTCTCTGCTTGACTTATTTCACTCAGCATAATCTCTTCCAGTCCTGTCCATGTTGCTACAAAAGTTGGGTATTTGTCCTTTCTGATGGAGGCATAATACTCCATAGTGTATATGGACCACATCTTCCTTATCCATTCATCCATTGAAGGGCATCTTAGTTCTTTCCACAGTTCGGCAACCATGGCCATTGCTGCTATAAACATTGGGGTACAAATGGCCCTTCTTTTCACTACATCTGTATCTTTGGGGTAAATATCCAGTAGTGCAATTGTAGAGTCATAGGGAAACTCTATTTTTAGTTTTTTAAGGAATCTCCACACTGTTCTCCAAAGAGGCTGCACCAACTTGCATTCCCACCAACAGTGTAAGAGGGTTCCCCTTTCTCCACATCCTCTCCAACACATGTTGTTTCCTGTCTTGCTAATTTTGGCCATTCTAATTGGTGTAAGGTGATATCTCGATGTGGTTTTAATTTGAACCTCCCTGATGGCTTGTGATCTATTTTCAATTTCTTAAGGAATCTCCACACTGTTCTCCAAAGTGGCTACATAAACTTGCATTCCCACCAATAGTGTAAGAGGGTTCCCCTGTCTCCACATCCTCTCCCACACTTGTTGTTTACTGTCTTGTTGATTTTGGCCATTCTAACTGGTGTAAGGTGGTATCTCAATGTGGTTTTGATTTGAATCTCCCTGATGGCTAATGATGAACATTATTTCATGTGTCTGATAACCATTTGTATGTCTTCTTTGGACAAGTGTCTGTTCATGTCTTCTGCCCATTTTTTGACGTGATTATCTGTTTTTTGTGTGTTGAGTTTGAGGAGTTCTTTATAGATCTTGGATATCAGCTCTTTGTTGTGTCATTTGCAAATATCTCCTCCCATTCTGTGGGTTGCCTCTTTGTTTTGTTGAGTGTTTCCTTTGCTGTGCAGAAACTCGTGATTTTGATCAAGTCCCAAAAGTTCATTTTCACTTTGGTTTCCTTTGCCTTTGGAGATATATCTTGAAAGAAGTTGCTGTGGCTGATGTCAAAGAGGTTACTGCCTACGTTCTCCTCTAGGATTTTTATAGATTCTTGCCTCACATTGAAGTCTTTTATCCATTTCAAGTTTATCTTTGTGTATGGTCTAAGAGAATGGTTAAGTTTCATTCTTCTACACATAGCTGTCCAATTTTCCCAGCACCATTTATTGAAGAGGCTGGTTGTTTTCCATTTTTTCCTGCTTTGTTGAAGATTATTTGACCTTAAAGTTGAGAGTCCATATTTGGGTTCTCTACTCTGTTCCACTGGTCTATGTGTCTGCTTTTGTGCCAGTACCATGCTGTCTTGGTGATCACAACTTTGTAGTAAAGCTTGAAATCAGGCAACGTGATGCCCCCAGTTTTGTTTTGTTTTTTCTCAGGATTTCCTTAGCCATTTGGGGTCTCTTGTCGTTCCATACAGATTTTAGGATTGTTTGTTCCAGCTCTTTGAAAAATGCCAGTGGAATTTTGATTGGGATGGCATTGAAAGTATAGATGGCTCTAGGCAATATAGACATTTTAACAATGTCTATTCTTCTGATCCATGGGCATGGCATGCTCTTCCATCTTTTTGTGCCTTCTTCAATTTCTTCATGAGTGTTCTGTAGTTCTTCAAGTACAGATCCTTTACCTCTTTTGTTAGGTTTGTTCCCAGGTATCTTACAGTTCTTGGTGCTATAGTAAATGGAATTGATTCTCTAATTTCCCTTTCTATATTTTCAATTGTTAGTGTACAAGAAAGCAACTGATTTCTGTACATTGATTTTGTATCCTGCCACATTACTGAATTACTATATGAGTTCTACTACATTGGGGGTGGAGTCCTTTGGGTTTTCCATATAAAATATCATGTCATCTGTGAAGAAAGAGAGTTTAACTTCTTCTTTGCCAATGTGAATACCTTTTATTTGTTTTTATTGTCTGATTGCTCCTGCTAGGACTTCTAGTACTATGTTGAATAAGAATGGCGAGAGTGGACATTCTTGTCGTATTCCTGATCTCAAAGGGAAGGCTGTCAGCTTTTCCTCATTGAGGATGATATTCACTGTGGGTTTTTCATAGATAGATTTTATGAACTTGAGGGATGTTCCCTCTATCCCTATACTTTGAAGATTTTTAATCAGGAATGGATGCTCTATCTTTTCAAATGCTTTTTCTGCATCAATTGAGAGGACCATGTGTTTCTTCTTTCTTCTCTTATTGATTTGTTCTATTACATTGGTTGATTTGCAAATGTTGAACCACCCTTGCATCCCAGGGGTAAATCCCACCTGGTCATGGTAGATAATCTTTTTAATGTACTGTTGGATCCTATTAGCTAGGATCTTGTTGAGAATCTAGTTTTTACTTAGATCACAGCTGGGTAGGACAGAGTATTTAAATCCCATCCATATTCATCAGGGATATTGGTCTGAAATTCTTTTTGGTGGGGTCTTTGCCTGGTTTGGGGATCAGGGTAATGCTGGCTTCATAAAAAGAGTCTGGAAGTTTTCCTTCTGAAAAGTTTCCTTTTGAAGTTTTCTTTTTGAAACAGCTTCAGGAGAATAGGTGTTATTTCTTCTTTGAAAGTTTGGTAGAATTCCCCAGGGAATCCATCAGGTCCTGGGCTCTTGTTTTTTGGGAGGTTTTTGGTCACTACTTCAATCTTATTACTAGATATTGGTCTATTCAGATTGTCATTTTCTTCCTGTTTCAGTCTTGGAAGTTTATAGGTTTCCAAGAATGCATCCATTTCATCTAGGTTGCTTGACTTATTGGCATGTAACTATAGATAATAATTTCTGATGATTGTTTCTATTTCCTTGGTCTTAGTTGTGATTTCTCCCTTTTCATTCATAATTTTATTAATTTGGGTCCTCTCTCTTTTCTTTTGGATTAGTTTGGCCAATGGTTTATCAATCTTATTGATTCTTTCAATAAAAAAAAAAGCTTCTAGTTTTGTTGATGTGTTCTACTGTATCTCTAGTTTCTCTCATTGATCTCTGCTCTAATCTTGATTATTTCCCTTCTTGTGTGTGGGGTTTTTTAATTTGTTGTTGATTCTCCAGTTCTTTAAGGTGTAAAAGAGCTGGTGTATTTTGGATTTTCTATTTTTTTGAGGGAGGCTTGGATGGCTATGTATTTCCCCCTTAGGACTGCCATTGCCGTATCTCATAGGTTTTGAACCAAAGTGTATTCATTCTCATTGGTTTCCGAATTGTTTAAGTTCTTCTTTGATTTCCTGCTTGATCCAAACATTCTTAAGCAGGGTGGTCTTTAGTTTCCAAGTGTTTGAATTCCCTCCAAACTTTTTCTTGTGGTTGAGTTCCAGTTTCAAAGCATTGTGGTCTGAGACTATGCAGGAAATAATCTCAATCTTTTGGTATCGGTTGAGCTCTGATTTGTGACCCAGTATGTGGTCTATTCTGGAGAAAGTTCCATGTGTGCTCAAGAATGAGTATTCTGGGTTTTGTTTTTGTTTGTTTGTTTTGAGTATTCTGTTTTAACAAAGATTTTTTATCTGAGAGAGAGCGTGCATGAGAGTGAGCACAAGGGAGGGAAAGAGGGACAGGGGAGAAATATACTCCCCATTGAGTAAAGAGCCAATGCAGGACTCCAACCCAGGACCTTGAGATCCTAACCTGAGCCAAAGGCAGATGCTTAACCACCCAAGTCCCCGAGACATCCCTTTGTGTGTTGTGTATCTTAACATACCAAATCTGTATCTTTGCATGTATCTGTGTTTGTGTGTACACCTGTGCAACTACATTGTGAATATGTGTGTCTATGCTATATGCTTGTGCCAGTGAGCATACTAGATTGTGACTGTGTGTCATATACCTCAGATATACCTGGACTATTTGTGTGGATCTCCAAGCATGTTTGTGTATCTGCCAATGAAATGATCTTTGAACTACATGTATATACTGGAGTTTTTGTGTAACCGAGAAGGACTGAGAAATTTCTACTTGGTCCAGCAATGCTCCTAAATTATCCTTTGCTGTTATCAAACGTATTCCTTAAAATGCAATTTGTTCAGTATTGGCCTGCAAAACAGAATCACCTGGAAGCTTTTAAAAGATACTGATAAGACCCTGTATCTACCAATTTTTAATTATTTTTTCTTTTCTGGAATGAGGCCCAGACATCAGAGATGTTTTAAGCTTCTCTCTTGATTCTAATATAAAGCCAGATTTGAAAACCACCATACCATTGAAAAGACTACAATTCTTTATGGAAAACTTCAATGTGTTTCAATGATACATGTTTTTACTTAGATCACAGTTGGGTAGGAAAGAGTATTTAAATCCCATGTAGAAAAGGACTGATCCCCACTTTTCCTGCTGAGGCTATGGAAATTCCACCAGATTGGAGCCCATGGAACAACAACCCTAGGTTGACCTTTGGAAATAACTGAAGAAAACCCCCTTCCCAGTCTATCATCCAGCACTTGTTTGTTCCTAATAGAGTTCTTTATAATTAAGATGACAGTGTTTTCTTAATTTACATATAAAGTCTTCACACTACTATGGGCCTTTGGCAAACAAGAGGATTTATTAGTATAATAAAGTAAGTACTACATAAAAATTTAAATGCATGTTTTGGAGCATTCTTTACATAGTACTGAGAAGAGGCAGGACAGGAAGTGGAACAAAACTAATAGCCTTCAAGGATGGGGATCTAAGGATAGGAGGGAGATAGGACCTAAAGTTGGGAAAAAAGGAAATAAACCATACATGTTTAACCCTGAAAGGCAGGGCTCTTTTCGTCCTTAAATATTTTCATACATATTAAAAGTCTGCTTTCCTCCAGGATTCAGCCATGTTTACATTCTTGGCTAACACCTTTTTTTCAGTGAACTTCCCAGAAGCCCTGTTGGAGAGAGATAGCCTGTCTGGTGTCCACATAGCCTTTCCCTCACTTCCAACTCTTCATATTTGGAGAAGTTCTGCAGGGAACCAAGTATTTAAACACTGCCACCCATAAACAAGAAGTCAGATAAACTCTTGATTAGGCAAGAGGGAAGCCAGGCTTACAAACATTCTTCAGTTCTGCTGTTCATTAAACTCTAAGAAACATACTAAAGTATGAATAAATATTTGTAGAATAAAGAAATGTAGTACTGTTTAAGAACTTACAATGACTAAGGGACAATTGGGGCTAGGTAGAGAGAGATAAGTAGGGAGTAATGGGATCAGGCTCATAGAAATCCCAAAAATGTGGGTGTGTGAAAAAACCAGAGATAAGGGAACATACCAGACCACCCTGTCCTAGGGGTTTGTGTGTGTGTGTGTGTTGGGTTTTTTTTTTGTTTTTTTTTTTTTAATGACAGTCACCTGTGACCAACAAAGAATAACCAGACCCTGAAAGAAGTAAGCCATTACAGATGTTATCACCAGGGCACCTGGGTGGCTCAATAGGTTGGGTGTCTGTCTTTAGCTCAGCTCATGATCCCAGGGTCCTGGGATACAGGACTGCATCAGGCTCCCAGCTCAGCAGAGAGCTTGCTTTTCCCTCAACCCCTCCCCTCTCCTCATGATCTTCCTCCCTTCCTCTTGCAAATGAAATTTTTTAAAAAAGATGTTATTACAAGTCTTGCTCAAACCAAGATGTCAGAAGGATAAGACCATAAGCTCCCTAGTTGGTTCTAAATAAAAGACTATCAGTGGAGGCTCATGCTGGCAACACTGTCAAGACCCCTCTCACTCCTGAGAGCTTTTTCTGTATCCTCCCTTAATAAAACTCTATCACTTTTCCCACTATCCTTTGTCTGAAAGATTAATTCTTCAACTGCATGAGTCAAGAACCCCACTCTCCCGCTTCAGTAAGCCCCAAAAGAACAACTCAAAACACTCTTCCATTGCAAACCAACATCAAAAGGAAGCATTTGTAACAGGAGCAGTTATCACCATAGGGATAGGTCTTAGAAACAAAGTATCCATAGAAAAGCAGGAGGAAGATGTTATTTCTGTGGAATGTCTCAACTGACCTCTCAACTTCTTGATGAGGTAGGTCCTAAACCCAAGAAGATAAACAAGGCTTGTTAATAAATACATAAGTGGGAAATCTTGAAATCTAGTTCAGACCAGAATACCCACAGCCTGTGTGCTTAGTCAGTATACCGCTTGCTTCTATACACCAGGGCCAAGATAGTAGAGCAACCAATGAAGATGCATAGATTGAGGCCCACTTCAAATTCTCCCTTATGATGCAACTTTCTTTTATCTCATATCCTAAGCTACTTGGGTATACACAAGATGTTAATTGACTCCACAGGTTGAGGAATGCCAAAATCAGGGAGGTATGCAATTGCCTTGCTTGGGATTTTTATAAGAAAGATGAGCACTTCATAGAATGATGATCTGGAAAAGACTCTAGACTGTCTAGTCTGGATCTCCCACATGATATTGAGTAAACCCCTTTTCAATGACAAAAAGTGCTTTGTCTGGTCACAGAGCTGGTCAATGATGGAACCAGAACCAGTACCCAGGAGTACTTTTTCCCTTATCTGTTACTATTTTTAGTATATCATGGTGTCTCTGTCAAGGATATCTTCTTTTTTTTATTATTATTATTACGTTCAGTTAGCCAACATATAACACATCATTAATTTTTGATACAGTGCTAAACAAATCATTAGTTACCTATAATACCCAGTGCTGTCAAGATACCTTTTTTTTTTTTTTTTAAGATTTTATTTATTTGAGAGTGTAAGTGAGAGAGTGCATGAGGCAAGCAGACTTCCCGCTGAGCAGTGAGCCCAATATCGGACTTGATCCCAGGACCCTGGGATCATGAGCTGAGCCAAAGGCCAAGGGACCCAGGCGCCCCTGTCTAGGATATCTTAAAGATGACTTAGCAACATAAATATGGGACTTACTAACCTCAAGAACCTTTTAATAGACCATTTGGCGCCAAGAAATTATATTTACCAGATCTACAAGAAATTCATTGATAAAATCAAAATAATTTCCTTACCCCGTGGGAGACAAGAACTCTTCCATTCCTTTTTTCTCCCTAATTTGTAACCTCTCAATGTTTACATGTTCTGTTATGCAAATCAAGTCACTAAAAAGATACTGCATTTAGCCTGCAGAACTACTTCAGCTTTTAACTTAGAATGATGGTTCTCATGGTGGTGGGAGCTAATAAATGGCATAGGTGCATATCCTACGATGAAGTCAAACCTCTGCTAAGAGGAAGAAAATGAAACACACATAAAAATAAATAAGCTTCTTAGAAATAAACCCAAAATTCTGAAGTTCATACAATATTCAATCATTTAAATAAGATTGCCTTTGGAAGTGACAAACTGCTAAATGGATTCTGCTTTTGTCTTCAACAGCTTTCTATCTGACCCACAGTTTTGCTCATTTCTTATAATCCCATGACCAACATATGTATTTACACATGTAGCTATCGTCAATGATAAAAACAAAAACAAAGAAATAAAAAGGAATGACTTACTACTGAAAAATCAGCTTTGAGAAGCAACAGTGAAGGACTTCTACTGATGGAAATGAAGGCAAGCAAATCCAGGTTCTGTCATCAGAGACTCCTCACCCCTAACCCTGTCCTTGGAATTATGTGCTCCGCTTACAGTTCCCACAGTAAAAGCCAGTTTTATGAATGCAAGCTTGAGATAGCAGTGTGTTACATGGGACTGAACCCAGTTCAGGTCTCTAAAGAAAAATGTAAAATTCTGGCCAACAGGTATGGAAATTTACCCATTTTGTGGCTGCCCAGGACAAGCCTTGTTTGTATATTCCCTTGCTCATTAAAACTTCCCTCTACCAAGTGGAATGGCTCTTCCTTTGATCTCTGCCAGCCCCTCACGTACAAGGGCCTGTTTCAGATTCACCTGGGAGGTTTTGAGTTTATGAATCAACATCTTGGCAATGATTTCAAAGGTCCTAATAAGAAAAGTAACCACTCACACTAACAAAAATGCTCAAAGAAGCAATATTTGTATGCTTTTACTACTCACCCCCAGAACTAGATATTTCTTCTGAACAGAGGAATCAAATTTCAATGTTTGACATTATTTAGTCATTTTCTATGAATATTTGTAGATAGAGAAATTACATAAGTTATCAAAAATAAACTTACAATGAATTTTCTGGTAAGGACATTTTATTTATTTTTTTAAATATTTTATTTATTTATTTAACAGACAGAGATCGTAAGTAGGCAGAGAGGCAGGCAAAGAAGAGGAGGAAACAGGCTCTCTGCTGAGCAGAGAGCCTGATGTGGGGCTCGATACCAGGACTCTGGGATCATGACCTGACCTGAAGGTAGAGGCTTTAACCCACTGAGCCACCCAGGTGCCCCTGGTAAGGACATTTTAGTGGAGACTTTTTAAATGCAGACACACTTGAAAGCCATTAGAATGAATCTCAAAGAGGCAAAAGCATGCAATTTTTTGTTTCTGATTTGGGATTTTTATTAATCTATGACAAGCTTATCCTTAGTTTTTTTGCTAATTTTTACAAGGAACTTTTTGAAATTAAAACTTTCTCTGATTAAATATGAGGAAAGGTAGCCAAATGCCAAATGAGATTATAGACTACTGAAGAATAAGCAAAGAAAACTAATAATTATACATTGACAAATTTACAGAAGCCAAAGCTAGAAAAATAAACTATAATGTTATTACTCAATGTTACTACACATCCATTTGTAGATGTGAGTTTAAAAAACAACAAAAAAAGTAAAATAATGGGTGTTGTGTGGAAGCATTGAATGGCTATATTATACACCTGAAACTAATATTACACTGTATGTTAACTAACTGGAATTTAATAAAAACTTAATACGTATTAATGTGAGAGAAAAATATTAATTCATTCATTTTTCCCTTTTTCCTATCTGTACTGTATTTTTGTTATGGTAATATGTGTAAAGTTCAATAAAAGAAAGCACTCTGCTTTATATTTTGGCCATTATTTTCATTGCTCATTTTATGCAGTGATTAATGAAATAATTGTCATGTAGAAGGGGGGTTGCTAAAAAAAAATGATATATTCAGATGTCAAGAACACTAAGTATACCATCAGGTACTAGGTAGATTGGCAGATGAAATTCACCCGTGGCTCTGGGCTCTGTTTCTACTTTCCCAGCTTCTCAAACTCTCATAGAGAAGATATGGTTATTCCAAGTTCCTCCCAGGCATACTGAGTGGGGAAAAATATAACCTATGTCAACTTGAGGGAATAAGAGTATTACTTAATTTTACTAAGAGGCAGCAAAGAATGCATTAGCCTCTATGCACAAAATAGCCATAAATTAAAAGATCCTAAGTAGCCTGTGATTGCTTTTCAGCATATTTGTTTGCATTCCCTGAATCCTATTTATACATCATTATGTAGGACTCCCTGAAGACCTAGGCAAACTGCAACCCAGTTACTGAAAACTCTCTTGCCAACAGGCTGCCCAGCTGTTAGGAAAGACAGCATAACAGCAAGGAGAATAAAAGAGGAACTTCAGTCAACCCAGGGGATGTGTCCCTCAAAAGCTCTGGGCAAGCTTAGTCTTTGCTACTAAAATTCTATTTGAAATGCAAAAGGGATGCCTATAACTTAACCCAGCAGTAATTACAATGGTAAAGGGAATACTGGATCTAGTTAATTAGCTATACATGAATAGTGTATGCCATCATTTTTTTTTTCTTTTACCCATTTCTTGTTAGGAGGATAAAACAAAGACTTATCTCAAGCATTAAGGGATATGGGGTGGGAGGGAGTTGCTTTTAGGAAAAAAAACTCACTGAAACCAAGTCAAAACATATTAAACTTAGGCACTTACAAAAATATTCAAAGACCCTGGCCTCCTTGAAGAACTTTAAATCTGAGAAGTTGGAGAAATAAATTAGAAGTGGCAAAAGTTAAAAAAGGAACTAACTTGTGCATCAGTCAGGGTGTTTTCAACTGCAAGTCACAAAGAAGTTGAAACACAGCTTTTTAAACCTAAGGATATTCATCATTTATATATAGTCATTTGGAGGAAAGTTGTTCCAAAGTGAGTACAGTACCTCAGTGATGTAATCCTAGCCCACAATCTTCTACCTTCTTGTTGGCTTGTTCCCTACCTTCCCAAGATGGCACTTCACACAATGCCAAAGGTATTAAAAGCATAAAGGAAGGGAGGAAAACCCTAAGTGTTCTTCCTTCATATTTGTTTTCTATCAGAAATTAAAGAATTTCCCAGAACACTCCTAACAGAGGTCTCTTCATTTCTCTTTGCCTAGAATTGAGTCATTTGGACATTCCTAAAATATAAAGGAAGATTTGCAAGATGGTATCTGGTAGAATATAACAGAATTATAAAAAGCCATAGTTTGTTAACAAGTAAATTGGGAAAAGAACAAAGAATGACTGTTGGTTAGCAAATTATCCATGATTCATTTCAACACTCTTTCTGGTGGAATCATGATGATGTCCTCAGTTTACTTGTAAATTTGAATGTAACAACAATAAAAACCCATCTAAACAAGCTATTTCCAATGGGTTATGGAATAGTCCTCAGCCTACAAGATGACCCAGAAAGAAAATAGAGTATTTTTAATTCACATTACATATTAAAGGTTTTGTCTATCTTGTAGTTGTAACACAAATTCTTGATCTAATGTTTTCCCAATGTATATCTTTATAACTTCTTTACAGAATACAGTATTTTGTATAACACCCATGGAATGCATTCTGGGTTATATTCCTCTTCTACTTATTAGCTCAGATTATAGAGAAGTTTTGGTTGAGTACTTGATATTTCCCAGCAGAGATTGTCTAATATTATTGATTATACCCGCTTACCTCTCACCATGATGCTCATCAAGATTGTTTGAGGTATTTTCTTTTCTTTCTCTCTGAACAAAGTATGAAGCAGGAATAAGTAAGCTATCATAAAACTTTCATTTAATAAAGATCTAACTGAAACATGAATATAACCATACAAAGACAAAAGAGAATATAAGATTACTGACATCTATAATTATAATGTAGAAGTAGTACTCTTTAATGGAAAATACGGTTTTCTGAGATTACAAAAAGTGGAGACAGCCAATTTACCTGTTAATTTCAGTGAATAGTTTCATGAGATTTTACTCTTGCCTTATATATCTACCCTGCAAATAATTAAAGACAAAGAAAAAAGGCATAGAAATAGAGAAGCTGGGGAATTGTTATCTCTCTCTCCTTATACTTTTCCCAACCTTCACTGTTCACTATTCTAGACTTGTCAATCCCTAGGTAAACCAGAGTCTGGAAGGTCTGGATGGAAGTCTCATATTCTCCTAGGTTTCAGTA
This sequence comes from Mustela erminea, assembly GCF_009829155.1. NCBI lineage: Eukaryota > Metazoa > Chordata > Mammalia > Carnivora > Mustelidae > Mustela > Mustela erminea. The sequence goes on from NC_045627.1 coordinate 71,628,723, forward strand.
ATACCAATCCCAGCCTTCATGACTTGCAGGCTGATGGCCAACACAAAGTAAGTTCTCACCTGAATTTACAAACTCCATTTTCCCAAAAAGATTTCTCACTGCTATCATTGGCTGGCTTAGGTGAGAGCAAGATCCAAATTTTTGCAAATCAGTCATGTCTTTACAAAACTTTCAACATTCCAACACAACCCGTGTAGAGAGCCTCACTAGTAATCCAATGTCTCTGGAGGGGACAAACCATTTGATGCACACTCCAGCACATTCTAGAACCAGAGTTCTTCATGACTCAATTTTTTTTTTCCTGCAAATACACAAATCCAATTCTCTTTATTTAACTGTCAAGAAGGCCTAGCAACATTCTACAACATTCATTACAGCAGCTAGGATGGAAGGTAAGAACTTTAGGGTTTGCAAACTATGGATATAAACACACATACACACACCTGGATCCCCTAGAAACTTCTTAGTTCCAGAAGTCCCTCAACTAGAAATTAATCCTGATTAATTTAGAAATTTTCAGAAATTTTCTCCTTTATCTTCCATGTTTGTCTTTCTCAGCCTGGTATTGGACTATGTGGGCTCACAGGAGAATATTCACATGGTTGGAGCCCCTAAGACCTGGGTGGACTTACTACCTCAGAAAGGAAAATAAAGGTGAGGATTATAGAGAGCAGTTCTCAATGCCCAGTGGATAATGCTTCCTGATTAATACTTCCTTCCCCCGAGATTCTATCAGTCAGATCCATTGGTCTATAAGTCATCAGATACAATATTTGATTATTTCTGTTCTTTAGAATTTCTCCTGCATTCCCTTCTCACAAAGTGCTGTTTAAACCCAAGTAAAGCCTATCAGGACACTACAGCCCTGGGCTCTAAGGAAATGAGTGGCTCCAAAGATCATATATACTCTTAACTGCTTCAGAGAAAAATAAGACTTCCTATTGGCCCTAGTTAGAGGCAGAATCGGGATTCTAATCCAAGCAGTCTGAGCTCAATGTCCACACCCTTAACTATCTCACTACTAGCCTTCAGAGAGCACACTGGCTAGGAAAATCTCATAAACTCACCCAAATTTCCCCTTTTCAGAGTTGTCCCTGAGAGGTTGGTCAGGGGAAGTTATGTGACTAAGGAGGTGGGCGTGTGGTGGGATCGAGTCAATACAATCTGGCTGCCCCACTTTAGTGTTCCCACCAAAGAGAAGCCATAACTGAGAGTTAAAACCCTAGTTGGGGGCATGTGTTAGGAAGCGAATTATTATAAAGTTAAATTGAAGGTCTGGTTAAATGTAACTGTCAAAAATTTTACCACATTGAGAAGTCACAGTTTTGTCTTCATTGTGCTATGTTCACAGGACAAAAACATTAAGAAAGAAGCTCTTCCTGCTTCTGACCCTGAAGAACCACAGATTCTAAATAACAGCCAGTTATTTTCTGGACATCAAAAATAGCTCCCGATAAAGAATAACCTTTTCCCCATGAAGGAACTGGGAAATACTCAGGATTAGAACATATTTTAGTCATATCTGTGGTGTCCTCTTTCATGGGTTTGCAGTTTCTAAGTGATACCAATTTCAATGTCTGATTAAAAATAGTTACAGGTGGGGCTCCTGGCTCGCTCAGTGGGTTATGCCGCTGCCTTTGGCTCAGGTCATGATCTCAGGGTCCTGGGATTGAGTCCCACATCAGGCTCTCTGCTCAGCAGGGGGCCTGCTTCCCTTCCTCTCTTTCTGCCTGCCTCTCTGCCTACTTGTAATCTCTGTCAAATAAATAAATAAAATCTTTTAAAAAAAAAAAAAAAAGAAAAAGAAAAATAGTTACAGGTGAGATTTTTAAGTTTCCTCAAAACATCACCAGGGCTTTGGTCCTGCAATTGCTAATTTAACCATATCATAGGTCATTGACCTACTAGTGAATTCTTCAAAAAATTTAATTCCTCCTTATCTGTTGGTGTCACTTTATTTTATCTTCACAAACCTGTTAGCATATCTAATAATTAATTTTTATAGTAAATAAAGTGCTTCAAATATATACAATGGCAATATGTTGGATAAAATAGATCCTCTCAAGGCTTTATTATATATGAATTCTTATAGACTTAGTTTCACCATTTTCTTGTACTTTATTATTGTTCAAATTCATACTAACCATAAAAGAACTTCAGTTCATAGTCTCAAAAAGAAATCCCTCACTGCTTGAAACTTTCATTGCATATTATATATTCTTTTGTTATTTATAACTTGCCTCATTTAGAGTTCTTTTTTTTTTTTTAATTTTATCTTCTCTACCAGGGAATATGCATAAAAATTGACAAGTATTTATCTTCTTATTTTTCACCATGTCTAGAGTAGACTCTTGACAAATAGTGCTAATATATCTATTCTGGCTCAAGAAGAATTTGTAAATGCAATAATTTAATAGTCTATATCATGTTAGTGATCAACCACCATCTAAACAACTTCAAACCACAGAAAAGTAATGCAGTTTAGTAATTAAAATTTAAATTCTACGAGTAGTCTTAGTTTGCGTTTCTGCCTACTTACAGTGAGAGCTTAGCTGGGTGATTTAACCACACCATGTCTCAGTATCTTCTTTGATAAAATGAGACTAGGAACGGAACCTGATAAATTTTTCCCCATGATTCACAATGAAAAAGAGATGGTCATAAACTGCATATTGTGTAAGAGAAAATAAATTACTGTTCTTTTCAATGGGAAAGAAAGTAAATAAAGCCAGTGCTTTCGATACAATCAGGAAAATAAAACTAGACCTGGGTTTTGCTTAAGTGTTTGCCAAAAGGCTGAAGAGATTCTGTGCTTCGCTGTGGATTAGCTTGAAGAGAAGAAACAAGAACAGTGACAATAATATACCCTAGAAACCAAGATCTCTCTACTTTTCAACTGTTATGGACTTCTAGAGATGCTGGGGGGCGAAGGTGGGCATGGGAGATAGAACAAGAGAATAAAATAAGGAGGAAGGGAGAAAAAAGTAATAGGGGATGATGAATAATTATTTCACTCAAATAGTAGAAAATGGGGATCAGAAAGTTTTAACCTAAAACCCAAACGAACTGTAGTTTAGTTGAGGATCTGCCACTGATTTACCTAAGGAATATGTCCTAAGAGACAACTTGGCCCCTAGATTTATTTCATCAGTTAGATCAGATCTTTTATACTCTTTTCCAGATCTAACACCATAGGACTCTGGGGTTGATATTCAATCCCATGAACATCTAGTAACAATGATGTATGAATAGAAACAATGTATTTTCCCAGGTCCTCTAGTTACAAAATCATGGACCCAGATTGTTCCAAGTTCATGTTAAAGTCTGCTATGAAGTAATAAGCTCAGAGAGAAAACCTCTCAAGAAGGAAGGGGAGCCGACAGAAAGCAGTGGAGAAAAGAAAGAAGGAAGCAGAAGAGAGGGGAATAGAACAGGGGGAGGAGGAGGGAGAGTAACTGAAAATTGGGTAGTTAACAGAAGTCATCAAGGAATAGGCACATATATACATATATACCCACATATAAGTATATAGATACTGTATATAACATAGGTATTATATATAGTCACTCTTAAGAATTTCTGGAGAGTAAGCTTTAGAAAAACCTTTTATGTAGGTGAGGACTAGGATTCCAAGTTATGCACAGTAACTACCACCCACCACCTCCAGCTTACTCCCATCTTTGGGAGATACTTAAAATAAGCAAACCTAATTTGATGTAAAAAATCATTCTTTTTTCAAGAACAGAAAAAAGAAGTCCATTGCAATTGCTGAGTCTGATGAAATTTGAACAAGACATAAGGTTTGTTTAGACAAACATCAGTGATAAGACAAGGGTTCTTATCTGGATAGATTCACACTTGATTAAAACTCTCATTGGGGTGCCTGAGTGGCTCAGTGGGTTAAGCCTCCACCTTCGGCTCAGGGTCCTGGGATCGAGTCCCGCATTCAGCTCTCTGCTCAGCAGGGAGGCTGCTCCCTCCTCTCTCTCTGCCTGCCTCTTTGCCTGCTTGTGGTCTCTCTTTCTCTGTCAAATAAATAAATAAAAATCTTAAAAAAAAAAAAACTTTTATCAATGTGATGATTTTAAAGGTGTTTCTACACTTTGCTTCAAGTTTCTTTGCTTGCCCATGTCTGGTAGAATACATTTTCAGCAACTTAAAAATACAAAAGGAGCTTTTATAAGTTTTATAAAATCAAAAGAGTCATTATATCAGGAAAAGATTCAAAACAGAATACTTGAAAAATGAATCAACAAGGAGCACCCAATATAAAGTTCTATAAAAATATGCACATCTTTTGATCCAGTGACTCAAATTAATAATTTTATCCTAAGAAAAATATTAGGTAAGAGTCAATGATATGACACTAAAATTGCCCATTACAGCTTAACTTAAAACAGTAAGTTATAGAACCTACAAACCCATTCATGTTGAAGCAAAAGTTGGGTATCAACATGGATGGGACTGGAAGAGATTATGTCAAGTGAAATAAATCAAGCAGAGAAAGTCAATTAACGTATGGTTTCACTTATTTGTGAAACATAAGGAATAGCATGGAGACCATGAGGGGAGGAAAGGGGAAAATGAAGGGGGGAAACCAGAGGGGGAGACAAACCATGAGAGACTATGGACTCTGAGAAACAAACTGAGGGTTTTAGAGGGGTGGAGGGTGGGAAGATGGGTGAGCCCAGTGACGGGTATTAAGGAGGGCATGGATTGCATAGAGCACAGGATGTTATTTGCAAACAATGAATTTTGGAACACTACATCAAAATCTACTGACGTACTGTCCGGTGACTAGCACAATAATAATAAAAAAAATGTACGGATAAGCAAAATAGTAAAATAAAACAAGAATCTCTAAAAAAAGAAAGAAAGAAAGGAAAGGAAAAGGAAAAGAAAGAACCAAAAAAAAAAGAAAGAAAGAAAGAAAGAAAGAAAGAAAGAAAGAAAGAAAGAAAGAAATAACCTACAAACCCCAAGAGTACAATATTAGTTTTGGTAAAATTTTTTTTCCAAATTTGCATAAAATGGGATTTTGTGACACTATAGAATGGCTATGGTATTTTGGTAAGGGGGGATTGGGAAGAAGATATAAAATAGTATGGTATTATGGCATTTTCTTGTTAAAACATGCATTGATTGGCTAAATAGGCACAATCACAAAGCTCACGGGTTCTTTTAATTTAGTTGTGAGAATTCTCTCCATACTCCAGTAAGGAAGCTGTTTTGTTGACTAAAATCCATAGCGTTCACACAATGGAGTAGCATCTGTGGCAACAGGGACTACAGCTGGAACTGGAAATCAAGAGCAGGAAACAATGTGAGCACAAGTTTGGGGTGGGGGGAGGGCATAAAAAAAGACCATGTAACAAAGATCTGTGGAGCCCAGTGAAAAATACCAGAAGAATCAGGAACATAAGAGATGGAAGAGCAAATAGCGCTAAATTTCACCAAGATGGGGAGCACCACTTGGGACAGCCTGGGAGGGGTGGCCTTCTCTCTTCCTCCTTTCTGCATTCTCGGTTGATTATTATGTGTGCAGCTCTGTCATTTACTGTGGAGGACAGCTGGACAATGAGACAGTAGAGATTGTATATGGGGTGGAGAGTGTCAAGGAGTATTCATTTGAAACAAAAGTTATTAAATGCAGATCTCAGGAATGATGCCTAGGTTTACATGACACTTTTGATTTCAGTTTTTCAAATGGTATTTTATCCTATATTCATCTGGTGGATTATGTGTCACAGATATTATCATGCCCATTTTATAGATGAAGAAAGGCCACTTGTTATGATTAAAAAAAATATATTGGTGATCTTTCACAGCACAGGGAGAAACACCTTCCTGTGAGGTGGCCATAAATAGGAAAGTCCAGATAGGTAATGCCATTTAGCTAGAATATAAATTCTAGGAGGTTTAAGACTGTAATCATCTTGTGTTACTAAATCATCAGCACTAAAACAATAAATACTCTATGAATTCAGAATGAAGGAATAAATTAAAGAAAGAATACACAAACAAAATGCAGGTGACTGTGGATATCAACCAGGTGTGGACTCCTACAGTCTGCAGTCTGTCCTGAAGTAAGAGGTCAGTGAGCTGCTTTAGGCCCTGTGGTTTGATGTCTGCTCACAGAGATAAGAAGTGGGAAGAGTATTCATTTCCCCTCCCCTCTCCATCAACAATTAATTTACCTAACACTCACTGAGGGGCAGGTACTGCCTGAATGCTTGGTCTTCTGGCCTGGCTCTGGCCCTCTTATGATTTCCCAGAACAATGGCAAGGGCTTTGTTGCCCCCAAAAACCTCGTTTTCATTTAGGCCTCCAGTCAGGAAATGAGAAGTGAATAAGGCTACTTTCAGAACCTCAAGAGTACATCAGACTAATCAGGTACACCTAGTTTCCTGTACTGCTATGTTGACATATCAGCCTTCCCTTTCTCTTCTACACACAGTGTTCTTGAAATGGGATCAGTCTCTGGCAGGCAACACAGATGGAATCTTCATTTTTTCCCTATGGAGACCAGATGAAGAGTGAAATGGGGCATGAAAAGTTGGAAATAATCTTACAGTTGCAAAACTCTCCTTCAGAAGTAGGGACCTTAGAGTAAAAGTCTTGTCTATATCTCCAACTAGAAAACAGTAGTATCTTCCCCATATTCTAGCCAATATATAGTGGACCCTTGAACAACACAGGTTTAAACTGTGTGGGTCCACTGATATGCAGTTTTTTCATTAAAAATATTAGAAAAGTTTTTGGAGGTTTGTAACAATTTAAAAAGACTTGCACATGAATTGTGTAGCCTAGAAATATCAAAACAATTAAGAAAAAGTTGGTATGCTATGAATGCCTAAAATACATGTAGACAGTAGTCTATCTTATCATTTACTATAATATAATATATGCAAATTATAAAAAGTTAAAATTTATTAAAACTTACCTATACAGGGGCGCCTGGGTGGCTCAGTGGGTTAAGCCGCTGCCTTCGGCTCAGGTCATGATCTCAGGGTCCTGGGATCGAGTCCCACATCGGGCTTTCTGCTCAGCAGGGAGCCTGCTTCCCTCTCTCTCTCTCTCTCTCTCTCTCTCTCTGCCAGCCTCTCTACCTACCTGTGATCTCTCTCTGTCAAATAAATAAATAAAATCTTTAAAAAAAAAAAACTTACCTATACATAAAGCATACAGGCAACATTCACAATCAAGATAAATATGAACAAATGTAAAGATGCAGTATTAAATTACAACTGCATGAGATTAACTGTAGTACATACTGCACTATACAGTAATTTTGTAGCTACCTCCTGTTGCTATTACAGTGAGCAACTACTTAAAGAGCCATGTGATACTAATCATCTCCACATGACCAGTTTGTCTCTCTAGTAAATTGCTTATAGCAGTAAATAGTGATCTCTCATGGATCTCACGTATTTTTCATCATGTTTAGTGCAATATTGTAAACCCTGAATATCACCATTAGACCAATACAAAGGGCCATTAGTGATTCTGGAAGTGCTCCCAAGAAGCAGAGTAAAGTCATGACATTATAAGAAAAAGTTAAATTGCTTGATAGGTACCATTGATTGACGTCTACAGCTGAAGTTGCCAGGCATTGCAAGATAAGAGAATCCAGTAGAAGGACCATTGGTGGGGGAAAAGGGAGGAAAAAAAGGAAATTTCTGAAGCTATCACTGCAGCTCTATCAGCAGGCATGAAAATCTTGCACTTTTTGTGAACTACCTTTTCATCTCCTATTGAAAATGCAGCTTTTATGTAGGTGCAGGATTACTATAAGAATGGTTTACCTATAGACTAGTATAATTAAAGGAAAAAAAAAAAACAGTCACATAATGACAACTTTAAACAAAAGCAAAGTGAAGGGTCTAAAGCTAGAGCATTTAATGCCAGCAAAAGATGACTTGAGAATTCTACAAGGAGGTCTGACTTAAAACAAACAAACAGATAAGGTATTGGATGCAGCTCCTGCTGACGAAGAGGCAGAAGACAAGTTCCCAGATGCCATTAAGAAAACCATCATGAAGGGGCACCTGGGTGGCTCAGTGGGTTGAGCCTCTGCCTTCGGCTCAGGTCATGATCTCAGGGTCCTGGGATCGAGCCCCGCATCGGGCTCTCTGCTCAGCGGGGAGCCTGCTTTCTCTTCTCTCTCTCTTCTTGCCTCTCTGCCTACTTGGGATCTCTGTCTGTCAAATACATAAATAAAATCTTTAAAAAAAAAAGAAAAGAAAAGAAAAGAAAACCATCATGAAGAAGGACAGCTATCTGGACAGGTTTTTATTTTTATTTATTTATTTATTTATTTTAAGATTTTATTTATTTATTTGACAGAGAGAGATCACAAGCAGATGGAGAGGGAGATAGAAGGAAGCAGACTCCCTGCTGAGCAGAGAGCCAGATGCAGGGCTCGATCCCAGGACCCCGAGATCATGACCTGAGCCGAAGGCAGCGGCTTAATCCACTGAGCCGCCCAGGCACCCCTGGACAGGTTTTTAATGCAAAAAAAAAAAAAAAAAAAAAAATCCTATTTTGGGAAAAAAATCCACAAAGAATAATTATAAGTAAGGAAGAAAAATAAGCTCTAGGACTTAAACTGAGGAAGGAAAGATTAACTCTACTGTTTTGTGCAAAGACAGGCTTATGATCAGGACTGTCCTCTTTAAAACTGCTGAGCTATGAAGGGAAATAAGAAACACCAGCTGCCAGTCTCTTGGTTGTATAACAAGAAAGCCTGGACAACAAGAACCTTTTCTGTCAGTGCTTTGTCCCTGAAGTCAGAAGGTACCTTACCAATATAGGACTTCCTTTTAAAGTTCTTTTGATATTGGACAATACCTCTGGCCACATATAACCCATGAGTTCAACATTAAAGTAGTCTGCTTTTCCCCCAGACACATCTCTAATCCAGGCTCAACATCAGGTGGTCATATGGACCTTTAAGGCTCATTAAACAGGGTACTCTATGGAAAGGGTTGTCAATGCTGTGGAACAGAACACTCATAGAACATCATGAAGGTCTAGAAGGATCACACCATTGAAAATTCCATCATTGAGAAAACCATGAATGCCATCAAGCCTGAAACAATAAATTTGCACTGTGACTAGATGTTGTACATGACTTCACAGGTTTTAGGACAGAGCCACTCAAGGAGATCACAAAAGAGACTGCAGATATGACAAAGAAAAGGTGGGGAGTAAAGAGTATCAAGATATGGATCTTGGAGAAATTCAACAGCTAACAGACACCACGCCCGAGGAATTAATAGAAGACACCTTGGAGATGAGTGCTTCCAAGAAGTGCCAGATGATCAGGAAGAAGACAAAGAAGCAGTACTAGAAAACAGACACTAAACAATATGGCAAAAGGGTTCCAATTATTCAAGGCTGCTTTTGAGTTGTTTTATGACATGGGCTCTTTTATGTTCTGAGCGTTGAAACTACAGAATATGGTGGAGGAAGGATTCATACTAAAAGCCAAAAAGTCCAACAGAAATTACGATATATTTCCATAAAGTTTCACTAAGTATGCCTGCCTCTCCTTCCACCTTCACCTTACAGCTTTGGTCACCCCGAAGACAAGACCAGCCCTCCTCCTCTGCCTACTCAACAAGAAGACAACAAAGATGGAGACTTTTATGATGATCCACTTTCACTTAATAAGCAGTTAATAAATTTATCTGTTCTCTATGTGTGTGAGGGTCTTCATGTGAAAATTCAATAGCTATATAGCAAGAACTATTTGTGATGCTGTTTCCCTATCATCCTCAACTAGGTATTCATAGTGCATATCATGTGCAAAAGTTATATAGAAGTGGACAGCCTAGACTTAAACAGACATAAAGTGAGTGATATTTAATATAAAATCAATGGTGTGTTAGTTTTCTTATCATTTTATAACTTGACTTTCAAAGAATTACATTACTATACAGTATGCCTCTCTCTCACTGCATATTAACTTATTAACACATAAGTGTTTTACATAGGTTCTGTGCCCAGTGTGGAGCCCAACACAGGGCTTAAACTCAAGAACCTGAGATCAAGACCTGAGCCGAGATAATGAGTCAGATATTGAACGAACTGAACCACCCAGGAAACCCACAGATAAGTTTTTTTTTTTTTTTTTAATAATGGTAACAATAAATTCCAACACTATATTATGAATATGACTAATATTGTATGTCACAAAAATTTTATAACTCTTCATTCATTAGTGCATAGGCTAGGCTACCATGAAGCAATTGTATCGATTATACTAGGCTATTATAAAGCAACCACACTGCTGCTTTGTTATCAGTGAATGAATCATTACACCTATAAATATGAATTTTTATGCTATCTTTTCATTTTTAGGTCTGATGTTAGTAATACATAAGATTTACAGTGTTCTGTGTCATGTAAGACGACACGGACATGATCCATCCTGTAGGACAATGGAAAGTTACTGTATGATAAATACAGTACTGTAAATATATTTTGTCTTCTGACCTCATGTTTTCTTTAGATAAGAATACAGTCTATAATACATGTAACATACAAAAATGTGTTAATTGACTGTATGTTATTGGTAAGACTCCTGGTCAACGGTAGACTATTAGTAGTTAAGTTTTGGGGGAGTCAAAAATTACACATGGATTTTATTTTTTTTTTTTTTAAGATTTTTATTTATTTATTTGAGAGAGAGACTGTGAGAGAGAGCATGAGAGGCGAGAAGGTCAGAGGGAGAAGCAGACTCCCCATGGAGCTGGGAGCCTGATGCGGGACTCGATCCCGGGACTCCGGGACCGTGACCTGAGCCGAATGCAGTTGCTTAACCAACTGAGCCACCCAGGCGCCCCTACACATGGATTTTAAACCGTACAGGGCATTGGCACCCCTAGTCACCACATGGCTCAAGAGACAACTGTATTCACCTTCTCCTCCCCCCGCCAACCCAGAAGGACAGTGATAGAGAAGGGAGTCAGGGGAGCATTGACCCTTTCAAAGGCAGGTCCTGCTCCCCATGAACATAGGACTTCTTATTTAAAATAAAAACACCTGTGGGGGAGTGGAAGTAGCGGCTTCCAGCCTTGCCCTCCAAGGCATAATGGACCCCTGGCTGCTCCCTAAGAGCTAGAAAAGCATTAAACATGAAGGAAATGGGATCTTTAAAAAGCTCCCCTGTCAACTGTTATTTTACCATTTATTTCTAAATACCATTTAACCACTCCAAACTAACAACCACAATCAGAGCAAAGAAAATGCCTGCTCGTGTCAACAGGAAAAATGGGCTTTGGAAGTGAGGGGGAAACACATGGGAGCTACGTGGGCCACAAATGTTAATTCTCCCTTCATGTGGCCGGAGAGTTTATGCATTGGCTGTGGGGCTTTAGGGAAAACTGATGTATCTGAAGCTCAAACTGGGATGTTAGGGACATGAAAGAAAGTGGGGAAGGGGACCAGACAGAGTAGCAGGAGGAAAGGAAATAGGCTGGACTTTAGGGGGTCATGAAGCTACTGAGCAGTCATTCCCATTCAACACAAAAATCTCACTCATTAAATGCCAAAATTGGACAATAAAATATCATCTCCTTAGGACGGCACAAAGCTTTTAAAATTCCTCAAAGGATTCCCATTGCTGTAATTTCAGATCATTCTCACCACAACCCAGACACATGAAACAGCTTTCACTCTTTTCCCTTGAAAAGATAGTACACACAGACACAATGTGAATTGCCCAAAGACACTTCTTACGGGGAGGAGCAGGGCTGGGATTAACACCTGTATCTCTTGCCTCCAGGTCTGTTCCTCCACTAAAGCAGAGGGTGCCAAACTACAGTCCTAGGGAAGATCTGGCCCATAACCTCAGTTTGTTAATGAAGTTTTATCAGAACACAGCCAGACCCAGACCAAACTTCTTCTGAGCTGTAACAGCAGAGCTGAGTAACTATGATAGAGACCTTATGGCCCAGAGAGCCTAAAATATTTATTAACTGGCAAATTACTGAAAAAGTTTATCGATTCCTGCTGCACACCAACCCACTACCTCCAGGGTCAATACATGGCCCCTTTTAATCCAGAAGTCCAACTGTGATAATGCCTCAAGGGGAGGTTTGAAAGATGAACTCTCTCAGTTATAACAATTTAAAAACTATCACGACCCAGACATCCTATGCAGAGCGACTCATTTATAAACTTGTCTAAGTTTTGTTTAGCCTCAGCTCATAAATTAAGCCAAGTGCTCACTACATCCAAGGGACAGTTTGTACGACTTACACTCCATCAGTAAAGAACTATGGCTCTAAAAATACACTTTATCTGAAATTGTATATATGCCTTATCATTTCACGTATTTGAATCTGGTAGCCTCCCACACCTACCCTGCACGTGCCTCTTCTCAGCCTGGTTCTCAGCTCAATCCACCTTCCCAGCCTGGTTCTCAGCTCAATCCACCTTTCCCGATTCATCCCCATAGCCGAGCTGCTCGTCTCTTACTCAGGACAATTTAATTTATTTCTTGCAGGCTGTGAGACTTTCTCACCCAGCTGCATAAGGGGATTCATCGTGCCATTTCTCACAGATTCAGATACTTTATATCCCAGGCCCCTTGGTGCTCTTCCTCACTGGGTGGGGGCAGAGAGAGGAATGAAGGAATCAAGGGAAGCCAGAGAACAACATAGAACAGAGAGAAAAAAAACAAAGCAAGGGGAGGACTTTTTCCTGAATGATAGCCCGACTGTGATGTTTTTGTTTTTCCAGCAGTTATGACCATTTCCCTAACAGTAAATTGCTTTGTCTTCAAAAGAAACTCAGGATGGAATTTAAAACCACAGTCTTAGCAAAGAGGAGACCCCGGACACAGCAGGGAGAAAGCAATACCTAAAGCGCACCATTCCCCGCCCTATCTTTATGCAACTGCCATTTCCATTCAAGTAAATTCTCACTTAAGAGGAACCAGCCTCTCCTAGAAACCAAATGTCTAGATAAAAATTCAATTTCCTTAAATTTAAATTTAGTTCCTGTAGCTTTCATTTATGTCAGAGGTTTTGTTTTTATAACATAGACAAAAAATTCTGAAGAGCACGTTAGGTCACACATGCGCGAAAGGTCGAGTTTTGTGAGACTGAATATTAAAACACGGTATTTCCTCTTACCTTGTATCCAGGAGAGCAGCACAGTCTTATGTTTTGCGTCCCCAAGACTTTTCATGAGATGCCTCAGCAGCAGGGTGGGCAACCAAACATTTAATCCATGAAGCAGGAAAACTATGATGTTTATCCCTCAAGTCAAATGGCCCACTGAGCTACTAGGGCAGTCTGGGTATGGTGATAATGAGCTTAAAGGAACACAAATCAGAAAGTGCCACCCTGCCTTAAATTAACCTGTAGTGTGGCCCTGAGTAGATAGATACACCTGCATTGGGTCATTACCTGCCTTTTCTGGGGTCAGATTTAAGCATGCATCATTTACCATGATTCCTAATTAGAAAAGCTAGCTTTGAGCCAAGGCAAATTAGGTCTAGGGTCTGTGTCCCAAAGGTTGAGGACTGCCTCCGCTGTCAATCAGCTACATGAGGACTCAGGATATATTTGGGAGAAAAAAATAAATAAGCCAGATGCTATTAAACTGAACTTAGCCTAAATATCCACCAACACGTTGTGAAAAAGTAACTTGTGGTACATCCAACAGTTAAAAAACATAAAGGAGACATGTCCACATTAATAGTTTCTAGGCCAGCTGCCTATCTGATTAATCTGAGGACTTTCAAACACCCCCAGACTAACTGAATCAGAATCTCTACAGGTGTGAGTGTGGGAGTGGGTATTGTTTTCAAAGCTCCTTAAATAATTAGAATGTGTATCCTACGTTGAGAAACATTAATGCCAACTTGAAAAAGAAATGAAGAAAATTATGTAAAATTAGTAAAAATATATTATACTTAATACTGAATACTTTTTTTAAAAGTATTTATTTATTTATTTGTTTGTGAGCGAGAGCACACGTGTGTGTGTGTGTGTGTGTGTGTGTGTGTGCCTGAGCACAATCCAGGGGAGGGACAAAGGGAGAGGGAGAAGCCAGCTCCCCACTGAGCAGGGGCTAGAGCCCCAACCCAGGGATCATGACCTGAGCCAAAGGCAGACTGAACCATCCAGGGGGCCCAATCCTGGATACTTTTTGAAAGAGGAGCATTTTTAGTTTTTACACATCAGTGTATCCGTTTTTGTAATTTTAAATTTAATAAAACTCTTATTTCCCCTCTTTCTCTTGGAAAGCTAAGGCTGAGAGAAGAACAGACAACTTGCAACCACCTACTCTCTGCAAGGCAAAAAGGAGAAATTGAACCCTCCTCATTCCCTGCTGGGTATCTGAGCTGAAAAGCTCTTAGGGGCTTTTTACTTTCGGAGGGTGCTCTGAATGCTCAGGTGACATCACCTCCTATAGTTATCTAAGGAAGAAGGGAAGGGCAGCAAAGGGAAGGGCTCAGAGTGCACATCTTTAGGCACAGTCCCTCTCACAGCCCAGAAAAAGGCCATATTGGGATCATCTTCCCACTTGTACCTGCCCCTCTTAGAAGTCAGCTTCACAGTTTTTCATGTCATGGTCACTAAAGGGTTGCAGATAGAATTCTATAACCAGGTACTGAGACAATGACAGGACAGAACTGAGTCTAAGAAAAGATAACTAGTATAGTATTCCGGAATTATTTAAACTATTTGGAGGGGAAAAATGAAATTAGGCACTAAATAAAAGTATGCAGGTAAAACAAACATCAGTTCTTTCAAGCTAAAAAATTAATTGAAAATCTATCTACTCACAGGTGGGGTATATAGGACGCTTGCCTTATCCATGGTTTTGCTTTCCACAGTTTCAGTTATGTCCACCAGGGTAAAGTCCACCAGGGTCCTGAGTAAATGATCTTTTTTCTGATGTAGCATCCAAAGGTCATTAGTACCCTAACACTGCATCACAATGCCTACATCATTCACCTCACTTCAGGTTGTCAGGTAGGCATTCTAACATTTCACATCATCACAAGACAAAGGGTGAGGACAATACAAGAAGATATTTTGAGAGAAACCACATTCACATAATTTTTATTGAAGTGTACTATTACAATGGTTCTATTTTACTCCTATTGTTGTTATTCCCTTACTGGGCCTAATTTATAAATTAAATGTTACTATAGGTGTGTATGTAGAGGAAAAAGAACATACAGTAATATAGTGTTCTGTACTATCTGTGGTTTCAGGCATCCACTGATGGTCTTAGAACATTTATTTCCCCAGTGGGTAAGGGGAGACTATCTGATCTGATCCCCTGAGCCAGGGCTGGCAGTAATATAAACTGACCCAATCAGTGAAAGTGGCAATATAATAATGTCAAACAGAGCCATACAAATCAAATCCTTTTGATTAAACTGATGACATTAATTGCAACATTATTGATACAAGGCATGTTCCAAGCAGATGGGATTATTTTAACAATCCAATCAATAGTGATCCATGGTGTTTTCCTAGAATTAATCTTTTTAGGCAGCAGGGAAGCCAGTGGAGAAGAAACAGCTGTGGTTGGAAGAGTCTAATTCATGGTCAACAGTCAGAACAAGTTCAGGTCATTCATGCTACCTTTCAGGACCTTAGGACACTGTCAGCTTTCCCTTTAACTAGGCTGCTGGAAACACAACCATGCATCTGCTGGTTCTTTGGAATCAAATGGGATAGTGAGTTGGAAAGAAAGCTGTACTTGGATCATTGTGCTAAGATTGGAAATTAGACCTTAAGTCTGTGCTAGCTTAAGAGGGCAAGTGGCAGTTGGGGCAGGGAGATCCACATTTTAACAAAGTCCTCAGATATTTACAATACATTCCAAAAGTAAAGTAATCTTCCCGAGATAAAGATTTGATACTTTTCTGGGCAAAAACATGACATCATTTGTTATGTTCACTGAACATAGCCAAATCCTTTCCATCATTCACATCTCAGCCAAAATATTCCCTCCTTAGAAAGTATTTCTTCAACAACCCAGCCTAATGTTTCCTTTTCTGTCACTCCATATCATATTACCCTATTTTATTAAATATACATAATTTATCATCATCAAAATTAATTATTCATTTCATGTACTTCTGGTTTTAGCTCCTGTCCTATCTGATCTATGGAATTAAATAATGTTCATATTTGTTGAATGAGTATGTTAGTGAGTAAGTGAATGTGTCAAGTGATTTTTATACATTGATTAATGATTGCAAATCCAAAGGGTCTGAGAAGTGAAGTGACTTGCCCAAGACTATTGATTAATTTATTAGCCATATGAATAATAAAACTGAGCTTTTTCTCTTTGGCCTCAAAGTTCATGCTCTTTCCACTACTCTGCACTAACTCTAAGGACTGACATCCATGTATGTTCTTCACTGATCTCCATCTACTGACTAGCTCAACATGCACAATGGAAGCTGCTGTTACATCTGTGTGCTGTGTTCACACCACACCTTCTGCATTTCTCCTCTTTCAGATTTGGATCCCATAAAATACTGGGCTGAGATCCAGAAATTGGGTCATCGGATCATCTGTTTTAGCCAGTACGGCCAACATGGTAATTAGCATATAGGTTGTACTCAAAGGGCTGTTGAACCTAGTTGTAGTTCTGATTATGGCCAACACAGTCCAGCGTTTTACTACATGCGGGATGTTTTATATGTATGCAGTATCTTCCTTGATTCCTGCAATAGCCCTAGACATAAATAAATAAATAAATAAATAAATAAATAAATAACAAAAACACCTGAGACTCCAAAAATCTTTCTTAAGACTGGATGGTAGAATCTGGACTGAAAGTTTTTCTTTTCTCTTTCTACATTATTTTTCCAACTACCAAGTCTTTCTTTTTAACATGTCTCCTTGGTGAGCTACAACTCAACCTTCTAGACCCAACAAAAAATTTACCACTTCTGTAACCCTCTCCTGAAGAGGTTATAACAGGTTTAGTTATAAAACCTAAAATCCCCCAAGATGTCCTAGAACAGGGTAATGGATAAACAAGTAGAAGTATATCCATATACAGAATAATACTCAGCAATAAAAAGGGATGAGCTATGAATTCATATAAAAACACAGATGGACCTTAAAAACATTTTCCTAAGTGAAAGGAGTCAGACCTAAGGGGCTACATGACTACATTATGCGGCACTATGGAAAAGGCAAAACCATGAGACGCACAGGAGATCCGTGGCTACCAAGTGTCAAGGGAAGGGGGAAGAGGTAAGTACAAAATAGCAGCACAGATGAAACTTTAGGGTAATGGAACTGTTCTTGATGGTACTGGGTGGTGGTATTCTGTGCCATTTCCAAACTGGAGTTTCTGATTCCTGATATGCTCTCTTCTCTCTTTCCAAGATCTCTCTTTGAAGATATGAACAAATATAGAAGTCAAAGAGGGTAAGGTGTATTTTCCACTTGGAAACTTGGAAAGCAATGAACGGCAGAAGTAATTCAAGTCCAGAGTTCTTTGAATCTTGGCTTAATGAGTCTTGCATGTTTCAAAAATTTAAATTTTCTGCTTAAATACAGAACTTTGATTAATTACTTAAAGCATCAGGGAAGTTATTTAATTAGTATAAGAAGATTCAAGTTCAAATTGGAGGATTAATTTTCAGAGTTATGATATGAAAGATATGATAATTAAGTTAGGAAATGAAGGCAAAGTCTCTCAAACCTGAAAGGAAAGAATTTCTGATTCAATTATTTGATTAAACCACTCCTGGGAATGATATGAAATTGTAACCTCTGACAAAAAGGTTGAATCGTAAGGTAAACCCTGTGGCTGAGATCATACTAAATGTATTATCATGATTTCCCTTAATGTAGTATATACCTATGTACCAAAGAAATAAAGATGAGTAGATCATTATTTTAAAATGTGTCCAAATTTAATAGAAAACTAAAGCAACACTTCTCTGAAAAAGTTTCTGGCAATTACATTACCACAGAAAACAGAAATGGAGCAGGCTGCATACCTGTGCTTTTCTCAGAAAACAGACTGGAAATAAATATGCTTGTGTAGAAGCTTTCTGGATTCTTGGATTTGAAGGAGCTGAGGATGAGATGGGGAGGAAGATCATTTTTTCAGCAGATTTTATTATTTCTAAAAATATGGGTGAAGGTTGTAGTTCATAGTGTCTTCCTCACCAAATGTGTGTTTTCATCTCACCCCTTCTTCTCCGCCCCCCCACCCCGTTCACTGCGGGCTTAACCCTCTGCAGCCTTCATCTCTTGGCTTCCTGCCCATTCACCCTTTCTGTATTCACTCTGCACTGTTTGTTTGTTTATTTGTTTGTTTGTTTAAACCAGACCAGTGGACCATGGCTTGTTCTCTATGGAGTCTCTTGTTGGAGCAAACCCGACGCTGGTCCGCCTGAGTTTCTCCATAAGGAAGCTGAAGGCTGACTCGGTGCAGGGGACCCCACACCCCCACCCCCTCGGGTTCCACGCCCTTCCTCCTCTCCACTTGCTCCGGGTAGAGAGCGCCTGGGCGATGTAAGGGTGTAGGGGGATCCCTGCCTCGCCTGCACAGGCTGGGATTTCAAGCTCCCAGGTCCAGACCCTGATCCATTCCGAGCGGAGGTAGGGACTGGGGCACAGGGTCGCTACCTGCGAACACAGAGCCAACCTGGAGAGACGGCGCCGCTGTGACCCAACCTTTCCCACTTTTCCCAACGTTGAACCAGAGGGAATTCGTAGGGGAAGGCGCAAAAGGACCCTAAGCCCCATCAAATGTAAATCATGGAGGACAAGGGGTGCTAGAGAGGAGAAGGGAGTTGGGGTAAATTGGAAGGGGAGGTGAACCATGAGAGACTATGGACTCTGAAAAACAATCTGAGGGGTTTGAAGTGGCGGGGGTGTGGGAGGTTGTGGTACCAGATGGTGGGTATTATAGAGGGCACGGATTGCATGGAGCACTGGGTGTGGTGAAAAAATAATGAATACTGTTTTTCTGAAAATAAATAAATTGAAAAAATTAAAAAAAAAAAAAAAGAGGGAGTAGGGGAACTGTTCTGGGCAGGTGGGGGCCGCTTGAAGGGGACAAACGACCCCCAGGCGGGGTCGGAGCTGGAAGAAAGTGGCAGAGGGGCTGCAGACAGGCTGGTCGGACCCCTAGGAGTGAGGGAGCTGCGACCCCTGCTGAGTGTGGATTGTGGGCGCCGTCACCCCCAGTGACTATCCCTCTAGTCGGAAGCGGCCCCGGACCCAGGCCACCGCTTCGCTCTTCGCTGCTGCCTGCACCTGCCAGGAGCCTGTCTGCAGAGCTCCAGAGCTTCCGAAGCACAAGGTGGAAATTGACACACCGTGATCTGACCCAGAGGACAGTCTGAGGGTCCTAGCCTGGAGGACATCCCAGATATGGCAAGCAGCAACAGGGTTTGTGTGTGCATGTGGTGGGGGGAGGGCAATGTGAGGCCTGTGTGTGTGTGTGTGCGTGTGTGTGTGTGTGTGTGTTTGCCTGCAGCAAACTGAAATGCCCTCTAATTTCTTTGCCGTTTTTGGAATCCTAATACATCTCTATTTAATCAACTAAGAATGATGCCAAAAACCAAAACAAAACAATTACCATAAAGTAATAATACTACTTCCAGTTTCCAATAAAATTTTTTCTTATTACTACATGGTACCCTCACAGAAAATCTAATGACTCTCAGAGTAGTTGTTTAACATCAAACATGAAAACTTTTAGGTGATTATCTAAGAAAAATTTGTTATGAGAAATAGTATTCTCTAAAAATGGCTGCAACGATTTCACTCATCCCATGTGCTCTTCCTATCATATGACTTTGACAGTCCCTTCTCTTAATCTGTGCAGACTGCAGCTATGACACAAGTGACGTCCTAGGACTCCTGAGGTTAGATAGAAGATAACACATTCTGTCTAGTTCTCTTCTGACACACGCTCTGGAGCTCAGCCACCATGCCATAAGGAAGAGGAACAGAGGCCCTCAGAACCCAGCTCCAGCTGAAAGCCAGTGCCAACTTGCATGACCTCAGTAGCAAGCGACTTATCTCAACTGGGGAGGCTGAACCCCCCCGTGAGTCTGTCCCAGCAGATGTTGTGACAGAGAAAAGTTGATCCTGCTAGGCTCTGCCCAAAGGGCAGATTCCTGAACAAATAAATGAGAGTTGTTGTTTTGAGTCACTAAGTTTAAAGCTGGTGTGTAACACTAACAGAAAACTGACATATTTAATTGCTTTACAAACCTTTAACACAATCTTAACAACCCCTCCCCCAAACTGCTATAGATGTATGAACAGATCCCTACCCAAATATAGGACCAAGAATGACAAGAGAAAAAAGAAGAAATCAGTGGATAGAAGGCTAAGGGATAAAGCTGATTTTGAATGCATTCACTTAATTATCTAATCCCTGGTTATTGTTAATCTTGCATAAATCCAAATTGTTTGTCTAACATGAAACACTTCCTGCAGAAACTTGTGAAAATATAGCTGAGATTTTGTCTCTCTATAATGATTAGATCTCCCACCTTCCCAAGCACACTGACCTCAGTAATTTCTTAAAGAGGAGGTATTTGAGAGCAATTTGATATCAATGTACTTAGACTACTTAGACCTGGAGATTTTTTTTTTTTTAAACAATCTTATCTGACCTTAGGGAAAACTAATTGTTTTGTGTTTTGGGGGTTATTTTTAAGATTTTATTTATTTATTTTACAGACAGAGATCACAAGTAGGCAGAGAGGCAGGCAGAGAGAGAGAGGGAAGCAGGCTCCCCGCTGCATAGAGAGCCCAATGCGGGGCTCAATTGCAGGACCCTGAGACCATGACCTGAGCCAAAGGCAGAGGCTTAACCCACTGAGCCACCCAGGCACCCCTAGACCTGGAGATTTTTTAACGCCTTGTGTTGCTTTTTCATTTGAGAAAAGGGTTAATAAGGTATACAGTAAATTAACTTCTATTTTTGGAAGTCATTACATTTAATTTTATATATGTCTACAACCCACTGACCTATATCAATAAGAAAAATGAATATATCACAAATTCTCCAAACCCACTCCTTTTGGCCAATCATTATCAGAAAGTGAGCTAATCAGATTAGAGGGGTGTTTAGTCCATTAGCCTACTAAGTTTCCTCAGTAGACTTCACTGGTAGAATTAAAATGAATCAGCCTTCAGTGGGAACACCACTGATGCTATGAGCCAGAAAGTGGCAATAGTCATGTAATGCCCACAATAAAGCACTGCTTTATACATGAGAAAAATATCTTAAAGTCATTGCCTTTTCAACCTCAGAGCTGCCACTATCCAAGCTGCAGCCATCCTCGGTTTTCATCTGCACAATCACAGCAGCCTGTGACTTGCACACTTCCTTTGTCCACTAGTACTGTGCTCCAGTCCCTTTAATACTACAGTTGTCTTCTGCTTGGGTCACATTAATTTACCCGCACCACAGGACAATAGATACAGGATAAATACAACAGGAATGTTAGGTATACTTACTTTTGTTCGAAACAAGTGGAAATGTACTTTTACCAACATTTATTATTACTTATTTCATTGGATGACTTGCATATTTATATATCGATGAGTTGCATGTGTATCTATAATTTAAAACAAAAATGAAAGTTCCAAACTCCCAATGTAGCATTTGGATTGGAGATGACTGGGAGAGGAAATACATTTCCTAAATTTTACATAGGAAGTCTGCAATCATAATTTTGATCTACTGCCCAAAACTTACACAATTATGTTTCTCTAATCAGATGGTCCTCACTCAACTGAGTTTAAGGTTTGTTTTTTTGTTTTGTTTTGTTTGTTACTTATGGTTACTCTTCATAATTTTCAAAATAAAATGTAAAAAGTCTTTTCTTTAACATGGAATATCTTCTTATGAATATATATTTGCCATGTTACTTGACAACTGATTAGAAAAATGTTTTTCTTTTCTTTTGAAGTCTTCTGTTTGACACCATCATTATAGGTGAAAAACTGCAAATACAGGTTATAGATCATTACATTTGTAATCTTCTTTCCCCATCATCATTTTTCTTTTTCAAGCATCAAGCTCTTCCCAAAGTCAACTGAAGAGCTACACTGACAGTGATAAGCCAGAATATTTTGTGCTTTGTCAATTCGAATAAATCCTGAGCTAGTAAATGACAAGCTATATTGTTAGCAAGGATTAACATCCAGTAATGTCTAAAAAAAAAAAAAAAGGGAACTGTGTATACACAGATAGTGTTAAGAAAGGGACATGTAGGACTAGGTAGGGAGAGATAGATGGGCCTCCATGATCAGGCTCAGAGAAATCCCCAAAATGTGGAGGTGTAAGGAAACTAGAGATAAGGGAACACTCCAGATTACCTGTCCTAGAGTTCTGAGAGGGGAGTCTTATTTATGACAGTCTCCCATGCTCAACAGAAAATAAACAGACCCTGAAAAGAAGTAAGCCATTCAAGAGGTTATTATTAGTCCTGCTTACACAAAGGTGCTGTCAACTAGACAAGTCAAAGATTTAAGTTCCCTGGTTAGCCTTCTATAAAATACCAACCCTAAAACCCACAGGGGCAACCCAGTTGGGACCCGTCTTAACTCCTGAGAACTTTTTCTGTATCTTTGTTTAATAAGCTTCTGTCACTTTACTCACTCTCCTCTGACCAGGAGATTCATTCTTTGACTCCTTGAGACAAGAACCCAGCTCTCCTGCTTCAGTGCTGATAGTGTTTTAAAGAATATTATTTTCTAAAAATATATTCCTTTTAAGTGGTTTGAGCACATGCAGTATCTTTTTTCTCCCCAGTTTTCTATCACTGGTTACATTTGAAAGTGATTTGAAATGCAAGAGACTTTCTCGGCCAATTAGGAACCAAAAATTGTGTTAATTATTATAAAAACATTGTAATTACAAGACAAACATGATTCAGTGAAAGATGAAGCCAAAATAAGACTAGGACAACCTATCAGAGGAACAATAGCAAAGGGAAAAACGATGTTACCTATCGTAGAGTTACATGAGTAGTTGAGAATGTTATTTCTTTTCAATACAATAGCATATTGAAATAGCAGATACATTTTTTTCCCTTGAATAGTCTGTACAATCAGATTTGTTTATGCAAAGTAACTAAAAATCACCCAAAGTACTTATGAGAGGGTCTAGATAAGGTGTTGTAGAAGCAGTAGCAACACTGCATCCTAGATAAGGGTCTGGTTGTGAGAAAGACTACCTGAGTTAGATCCTGCCTTGTTCACTAACTGATTAGGATACAAAACATTTGGAGAATACTTGTCCATAAAGCAGCCCAAAAGATGTTTTAAGTGTAAATTATGTCACACTACACCTTTGCTTAAAACCTTTCAGTGGGTTCCCATTCCACATGAATCCTTAATCCTTAAATCCAAAAATCCTTAAAATAGTCAATGGGATGATAAGTGAGTTGAATCCTGACTTTATCTCCAGGGCGTGATGCACCCCCTCACAACGGGCTCCACCCCCTCACAATGGGCTCCAGTTGCCTTTCTCTATCAGTTGTGTTTTGTTTTGTTTTTTGATTTTCTAAGCATTTTCCTTTCTCTTTACATTTGCACATGCTGTTCACCTGCTTGGATGCTTTTACTCACATTCTTTGTATAGCTGTCTCTCATCTCATTAACAGATCTCCAGAAAGAGTAAACGCTCCCTTCTTGGCAATTCCATTACTAACACCTTAGCTAACATAGATCCCTCACCATTTTTGTCCCATTTCATTCCTTTATTATTTATTTATAAACTTTATTAAACTTTGCAATTATTTCACTTGACTCTATGTTTTGTCTGTCTTCTCTACCAGATGGAAAGCTCTTGAAAACAGAAAGTCTGACTGCTTGCCAATCCGTTCTGACCCCAATTCTTCACTCATTATCTGGTATGGTCGTTAATGGCTGACTGAATGATACTTAAATGGCAGCAGCACAATCTACACAAAAATATTAACTACTTAATATTTATTAAATGTTCACCATGTGCCAGAAACTTGCTTTATGTTCGACGTGCATTATATCATTCATTTTTACAAAAACTACCTGAGGCAAGTGCAAGTATACAAGGAATAATAGTACTTGGAAGTACTACTATTTAACTAATAATGATGCTCAAGTAGTATTAAGTTAGTAATTGGCCACACAGCCACCTATTAGAAGAAACCTGCAAGGAACTCAAGTAATCTTTCCCACAATACATGCTTCACTATTATCAGATAACAACTATGGGACACTTATTATTTCCAGCCCCCTTATACAAGCATTTTGGTCACTTTTAGTTATTTTGTATGAACAAATATGATAATACAATGTAATTGAAGGGAAAAAATGCATTTGCCATTTCAATTCACTATAAGTTGAAAGAACAACAATCAAGTAAAAACATGGCCACTGCTCATGTAATCCTACAGTGTGAGCATTCAGTAACATCATCCTTATTTCGCTCTCCTTCTCCTTATTGGTCTTCTATACTTAATGGACAATTTGGCTTCACTTGCACTCAAAAATAGAACATGTCTCCTAATTAAAACAATTTTTTAAATAATTAACAGAATACTTCAATGGGCAGAGAAAGTGTCTTGTATTTCAGATCAATTTCAAATAGAACCAATGATAGAAAACCAAGAAGAACAAAGGTTTGGGATATAATCAATGTCAAAGTGATGATGGATTTTAAAAAAATCCTCTAAAAAATACTCTCAGCATTACTTATGATTATGTATACAGAGTTCCTTTTCTTAGACATCACTGGATGTTAATCCTTTCTAACAGCATAACTTGTCATTTACTAGCTTGGGATTTATTTGAATTGA
The DNA here is from genome assembly GCF_009829155.1 of Mustela erminea. Taxonomy (NCBI): domain Eukaryota; kingdom Metazoa; phylum Chordata; class Mammalia; order Carnivora; family Mustelidae; genus Mustela; species Mustela erminea. The sequence continues at coordinate 71,653,546 of NC_045627.1, forward strand.
CAAAGTACAAAATATTCTTGCTCATCACCGTCAATGTAGCTCTTTGCTTGACTCCAGAAGAGCTTAATGCAGGAAAAGGAAAACTGATGATGGGGAAAAAATTACAAATGTAATGATCTGTAAACTGCATTAATAATTTTTCATCAATAATGATGGTATCAAATGAATGGCTTCAAAAGAAAAAAAATACTTTTTTAATATTTGGTAAATTGTATAGAAAATGAATATTAAAATGAAGATTTTCCAAGTTAAATAAAGAAAATATTTTTTTATTTTGTTTGAAAATTTTAAAGGATAACCATAAATATCTAAAAATTTTAATTTGGTTTAGAGGAGATAATCTGGGGAATTATAAATGTGCCAATTTGGAAAGATAAATCCCTATATAAGATTTATAAATATGTTCCCTTCCCCAATCATCTCCAGACTCAGTGCTGAGTGGAGATAAAATCTTCATTGCAATTCACAAATGATGTTAACCAAGAACATGCATGCCTAAATTTGTTTTTTCCCCCCATCTATTTATTATCTCAACATCTAATAAAAACCCATTTGCTACAGGAATATCTTTTCTAATTCTCAAAATACCCAAAACATAGACTATAAATCACATACTTCAATATATTAGCAATGAATTTCAACCATGCACCAATATATAAGACATGAGAATTTTTAAAGCAAGGTTTGAGTTACAAAGTGTATCAACTATACTCCAAAAAAAAAAAAAAAGCAATTCTGTAAGTCAGTTCTGCAACATTTGGATTCCTTAGCTAGATAAAATATATGAGAAGAAAGAAAGAGAATCCACTTTAAAAGTCTTTGAGTCCCAGAGAGCATGAAAACAGCTTTCTCTTGTACCATTTAAATAAAAGATTTCACTTGCCTTCACTACTTTGCCCGCAACCCCCCAGACCCTGACAGTGTCAGAATGTGTCCAGCAGGTGAAATAAGAGTAGAAAAGCACAGATAAAGAATTAAAGAAAAGCTGATCATGCTCTCCTTTCTATTACAGGCTTCTATTCTCAATGAAGTTCTTTCTGATGGAGGAGAGGTTTTAATATTAAGTCAAATTCAGACTTTAAGCTAGTATTTTGGATTGGACATTCTGATTTCTGAAGTGAGACTTAGTGACAAAATGGATGTAGAATATTCTTCTGTTAAAAAAAAAAAAAGTGAGTGGACAAGGTATTTGATCTAGAAAAGTTATATCATCCAACAATAGAGGAAGATCATCCTGACTTGAATTTATATTAAAAAGATGGTGTAAGATAAAAATAAAGTTGTATTTTGATGATCCCTGTTGTCACAATTCATCAACATATGGCTTTACGTGCATTCACACTTGAGGAATTTGCTTCAATTCCAAGCCATCTAGAGAAACAGAACTAAGGCAGGTCTGTACATAGAAGCCTGTTCACGGCAAGTCCATGTGTGGACATAAGAGAAGATGTGATAGGAAACATTGAATTTAATTTCCAAATCATTTGTAAAGTTAAGTATGTTTACAATACAATGTGAAGTAATGGATCTAGACTCCCAATTTTGATCTAGTCCTTTCTTGTAGCTGGTAGGCCTGTTACCTTTCATGTAGATATTCGTTTTTGCATCTGTGCAATTATAGGCTGAACTAAATTATCCTTAATTATGATACAATATGAGCTTATAAAATGGTTATTCAAAAGAATTAATGAATAAATGGTAAACTCGGTCCTGGTTCTTGCCATTAACTTGCAGTGTGACCTTTGTAAGTTTCTTAATGTCTCTATGCCTTAACTTACTTTATACCTATATATCTATATACATATATTCTCTTTGTTCCTATAAGGTGGGTGCACAGCTCAAATCATCATCATTCTTAAAAATCCACAAACTCAGGACACCTGGGTGGCTCAGTGGGTTAAGCCTCTGCCTCCAGCTCAGGTCATGGTCTCAGGCTCTTGGGATCGAGCCTCACATTGGGCTCTCTGCTCCTCCGGGAGCCTACTTCCCTCTCTCTCTCTCTCTGCCTGCCTCTCTGCCTACTTGTGATCTCTCCTGCTCTGCCAAATAAATAAATAAAATCTTAATAAATAAATAAATAAATAAATAATCCTCAAACTCTATACAAGTATAGGATTAAATGGGAATTAAGATATTATAAAATTGTGTCAAATGAGCATTGATTCATCGAAACATTCCAGAAGACAACCAAAGAGGGAAAGGGAGAGTCAAAACTATTCACGTTCCACTCCCACATTCCATTTTTCTCATTATCTAAATAGCATATCCCTTTATTATTACAGGAACGGAAGTTCAACAAAAGTCCTCTGCCACCAACTCCACAACTCTATAATTCTTATAATTGTACAATATTTCATTTAATCAAACCATGTTAATAAAAAAAAAAAGCAGATGGCAATAATTTTGATCATTGATGGCACCAGAAAAAAGGAAACATTTGCTGTAAATATTGAAAGAAAAGAGATTCTACCTTCAACAAGTTAGGAGCTCTTGCTAGAGTGCTCTACTTTATTCTTGTTTTTACATGATATCTACTGTTTGCTAGAATTATCATAATATATGAGGCTAAAATAGGTTGTAAAAAGTGTTTTTCTAGTGGATTTGTGATCACTGGTAACACAGAAATTAAAAAGAAAATGTCCTTAAAGAATAAAATTGAATGCTTTAGTATTCAAAGTAGATGTGGGATAAACAATTATGTTACAGCCAGAATATTCTCTCACTTGACTTATTGAATAGTAATATTCTAGATTTTTACTTCACATATAATTTTCTCTTGGCTTATTTGCAAGTTTCTACAGTGACTCAGCAAAATCATTTACATTGTTATCTGATTTTTTTCTTTTTTTGCTTTCTAATAACATTCTTAATAAGATAGAAATATTATGTTATTTCCCCCAAATTTTGACATATCTGGGTCTCACTTCTCTTATTTCTCAAAAGAAATGAAAAAAAAAAAATCTGAACCAGTAAATTATTTTTCTTTCACCCAATTCCTCCTCCTTTAGGTTCCATGTTTAAAATATAAACTAATATTGTGAGATGTATTTCTCTTTTTATGGCTTAGGCTATCTCTCTTTAAATATTGTTGATACTTATTATTATCCCCAGAATATTACAGTCTTTTTAGAAGGAGCTGTGCTTTTTGTATTCGTCAATCCTTTTAATTCATTCTGGGGGAAAGTTTTGGGATGTGTATGTTGCTAAATATTACCGGAATTATGATTTGTTTAGAATTCTCAAAATTTTGAGCTATGATATATTAAATTTATTCCTGGTTTCTCAATGCTCAGTTTTCTTCCCCTTTCCAGTTTCTCCTACCTCCTACTCTCCACAGAAGAGAGATGTCCTGATGTCCCGCTGAAAAGGCAGGGGTTGACAGAGCTGCAATATCCCCTGGGGTTTTGCCCACAGAGATGGGTCCTTCTTGCTGAGAGGACTACAGTGCTGGCTTCTCTCTTTCCTGAAAGTAAGAAAGACCAATTGCTGCAATTCCCAGAACTGAACTTTGACATGTGATTACAAAAATAAAAATTCAATGATAATTGTTAAATATGGTAAGGCAGAATTTATTCAGTACCATTGTGATTGGTATAGCGACCCGTGCTATAGGACTATGCAGTGGAAAAGAGTTTGGGCTCACCTTAAATTACAGCACAAGCAAATGGGAATTTATAGCCAAAGAGCATGGGGTGAGGGCAGTAGATGGAAAATTACTTAAAAGGAAACAGTAAGGGTAAGAGGGTTCTGGCTAAAACAACATAATGGGATTTTGGAGAAGACAAATCAGGATGATAAGACATGAGGGTGGGGAATGAGGAACCTGATCAGAAATTGATGGTAATCAGATATTGAGGGAGGGTAGTTCTAGTTAAACTGACTTAGCAGGGTTGGACAGAGCAGGAACAAGAGGGGAAGGGGAGAGGAAGAAGCAGACTCTCCACTAAGCAGACAGCCCAATGTGGGGCTCGATTCTGGGACCCTGGGATCATTACCTGAACTACAGGCAGATGCTTAACTGACTGAGCCACCCAGGTGTCCCAGCAGGTTTCTTTTTAAGACTAGGTTTTATAAGGAAGTGCACAAGTGGACCTAGGTAAGGGTTCAGGATCCTGCCTGAAGTTTGGTCAAGCAAAGAACCTTTGTGAGATGCAGAGATGGTGGTTGCCACACCTGTCTCAGGACTTTTCCCTTACAAAGAGGAAGGTGTGAAGTTTGGAGCCACATTCTTTCCTAAAAAAAATTAAATTAAGTTTAAAAAGTTTCCTGGACTTGTTTTCTAGGAGAAAAAGGACTTTTCTAAACATAAAAGGCTATTTTTAGAAATAGCTATGTTAAAAAGCAATCCAGGTAGGAATGTCTATGTAATCTAAGCCATTTTCTTCACTTTGCCCATATTTTTTTCCATGTTGAAATTATTGGAATTGCATGAACGTTTGAGAAGTTTTGATTTATTCAGCTCAAAAAATAGCGAGAACTGGAATTAATAATTTTGCTGAAGATATCTTATGTCACTGGGAACTAGAATTCTCTCTAATGGTGAAGACAACAAACAGAATTAAAAAAATGTTCTCCATACCCTATTATCAAGGATAGATTGTTTAGAAGTCAAGAACTTCAGCTCTACATTCTGACTGAGCCAGTTCGGAATTCGGTCCAGTTCAGAATTTCTTATTCCTTCCTTTCTTCCTTTGCATACTTAGGAGATTACTTAATCTCTGTGCCTCCATTTATTCCAGAAGCATCTTGGAACACATTGAGGAAACAGCCTCCTATCTAGCCCGTTCCCCTAAAGTAGTCTCTGTTCAAACATTTTTAAGGTTATTTCTTGATAAAACAATTATTAAGACCATGATAAGAAGAGAAGATTAAAAGGAGAGAGAAAGAGCCTTAGAAGAGATGATCTGGGGTACATGGGTGGCTCAGTCCATCAAGGATCAGACTCATGATTTCAGTTTACATCATGACCTTGCTTTAGTGAGATCAAGCCCCATGATGGACTCCATACTCAGCATGGAGTCAGCTTCAGATTCTCTCTCCCTCTCCCTCCCCCTCTGTCCTTCCCCTTATCTTCCCCCCCACTCACACACATAGTCTCTCTCTCTCTCTCAAATAAATAAATAAAATCTTGAAAAAAAAAAAAAGAAGAAGAAGAAGAAGAAGAAGAAGAAGAAGAAGAAGAAGAAGAAGAAGAAGAATAAGAAGAGATTATTTGCCACAACGCTAAAGCCCGCTGGAGGACAAAGATTCAAATTTAGGTCTAGGGATCTAAATAATTAAAAGATTTAAGAGCGAACAGGAAAAGGATTTCTGCCTATATGGAAGTCACAGTCCAACACAAGGAGAATGATGTTATAGATGACAGATTATCCCATACATGAAATACAGAAAATCTGGAAAACTCCAACCAGGAAAAAAGATAATTGCAACTGAGATACAGTCAACAGGAGAGCACAATGAAAGAAGTTTTGTTAGAAAGATGGACCATGAAGATTGTATTGCAACTCTGAAAAAGAATAATCAGTTCTAAGGGGTGTTTAGGATCACGTTGAGGCTGGCAGTGCAGGTGGTGAGGGAATTCGCCTGAGGCAGTCAAAGGAGATAGAAGTTTATTGAGTACACTATAAAGGAGCCGTGGGCAGGGCAGCAAAGGAGAGATGGGGAAGGTGAGGAGTTAAGAGAATGCATGGAAATTTCCTTATTTGGTACCTGGTCCAGATGTGAGTAACCCACTGGTCAGCTAGGGCTTATGGATATTTTGAGGTGGGTCTGTTTGCATTTAGCCAGGGGGTAGGAGGCACTTAATTCAGGTTTCCACTATTCAAGCTGGTTGCTTAAAAGTAGCCTCTACAAGTTCTGAATTCATTAGTAATTAGTTTTATTCAGATTAATCAGTATGGTGGATCTAGCAAAAAAAAAAAAAAATTAAAATACTTCCTCAGGAGCTACTTTACTGGGTATAACTAGGAAGTAATTAAAAGTCATAAGCTAGGGGTGTCTGGGTAGCTCAGTCCTTAAGCATCTGCCTTCAGCTCAGGTCATGATACTGGGTCCTGGGATCAAGCCCTGGGATTGATCTTGCATCGGGCTCCCTGTTTGGTGGGGAGTCTGCTTCTTCCTCTCCCACTCCCCTCCTTGTGTTCCCTGTCTCACTGTATCTCTCTCTGTCAAATAAATAAATAAATAAATCTTTAAAAAGGAAGTCATAAAGTAAAAACCTTAATGAGAATGCCCATGGTATTTACTAGTACTCATAAATAAATGGTGGTCCAAATATTTGCTTGGTAGCCTCTGCAATTAAGATTAAATGTATAAATTGGATAAGATTCTTATTTATAACACTTTAGCACATGTGAGAATATCACATAATCCTACTGTATGAAATTGGACTTTAGGATGAAATATTGAGGTCTCATTGTCATTAAAATATCCTAGATGTTAAGGAAATGGCCCATTCATGTACTCATGCTATGCAAACATTATTATTTGGTTATAATCAAAAACTGCATTCTTTTGAAAGACCTATACTCTAAAACTACAAAACATCGATGGAAGAAATTGGAGATAACACAAACACATGGGAAGATACTCCACGCTCATGGATTAAAAGAATTCATATTGTTAAAATTTCCATGCTACCCAAAGCAAATTACATATTCAGTCCTATCAAAATGCAAACACTATTTTTCACAGAACTAGAGCAAATAATACTAAAATTTATATGATACCAAAAAAGTACCCAACTAGCCAAAGCAACTTTGAGAAAGAAAAGTGAAGTTGAATCCTAGATTTCAGCATATAACACAAAGCTGTAGTAATCAAAACATTGTGGTACCAGCACACACACACACACACACACACGTACACACACACACCCACACACAGACATAGAGATCAATGGAACAGAATAAAGAGCTCATACATAAACCCATGTTTATATGGCCAATTAATCTACAACACAGGAGGCAAGAATATACAATGGAGAAAAGACAGTCTCCTCAATAAATGACATCTACATGCAAAAGAGTGAACATGGACCACTTCTTTACACCATATACAATAATAAACTCAAAAATGGATGAAAGACCTAAATGGAAGAACTGTAAAAACAAAAACAAAAACAAAACAAAAAACTCCTAGAAGAAAAGAAAGATAGTAATCTCTTTGACATCCGCCTTAGCAACATTTTCCTAGATATGTCTTCTCAAGCAAGGGCAACAAAAGCAAAAATAAGCTATTGGGACCACAATGAAGGAAACCATTAACAAAAGAGCACACCTACTAAATGTAAAAGATATTTGTAAATGAAATATCTGATAAGGAATTAATATTCAAAATACAACTCAAGAGTGAACTAACAATTCAATTAAAAAATTAGCAGCAGACCTGAATCAAGGATGACTGTGAGTATGTTTGTTTGTTTGTTTTTCAGTGTTATATCCCTATTTTCTAGTAAAATATCTAGAATATAGTTTTGTAAATAAATTTCTAAACATTCTATAGAACTGAATAAATCTGATCTCCTAAAAACAGAATTAACAATATTATAATGAGAGAAAAATAAAAAGAAAAATTATGATATTGAAGTCATAAGAAAAAAAGAACTATCTCAGAGAAATCATGGCAGAGACATCAGTATCTTTAGAATCTTGTGATTAGGAAAAAAGAAAAAAAATAGCTTTAGTAATTTACAAACAGAGGCCTCTTGTCCTGTGCCCATTAAGTCATGCTTAATACCTAACAGGTTTTTAAGGTATTTTTGAGATATAATTTGTATACCATAAAATTCATCCTTTTAATTTAAAACATAAATTTCAGTGATTTTTAGAATATTCACAAACTTATGCAAGTGCCAACATTATGTAATTCCAGGATATTTTTACCACTCCATAAAAAGCTTCTTGTGAATTAGCAGTCATTTTTTAAATTCCTTTCCCCACAACCTCAGGTAATCATTAATCTACTTTCTGCCCTAGTGAACTAACCTATTATGGACATTCCAAATAAACAGAATTATAAAATACATGGCCTTTTGAGTCTAGTTTCTCTTACTTAGTTTACTATACTAAAGTTCATCCATGTTGTAGCATTTATCAGTAATTCATTATTTTTATGACTGAACAATATTCCATTGTATTGGTAATATCACATTTTGTTTCTCTATTCATCAGTTGGACATTTGGATTTTTTCCACTTCTTGGCTTTTATGAATAATATGTCTATGAATACTAATGTAAAAGCTTTAGTGTGAACATTTAATATTTTTTGTCTACCTACTCAGGAGTGGAGCTGCAGAAAAATACAGTAATCTTATGTTTATCTTTTTGAGGAAATTCCAAACCAATTTCCAAAATGGCTGCTTTATTTTATATTCTCACCACCAATATATCTGGGCCCCAATGTCTTCACTTAATCTGTTTATTTTATTATAATGATGTCAGTGAGTGTGAAGTGTTACCTTGTGGTTTTAATATGCATTTCCCTAACGACTAATGATGTTCATCATCTTGTATATGCTTATAGATTATTTGGATAACTTCTTTGGAGAAAAACCTATTCAAAAACTTTGCCCATTTTTTAATTGGATAGTCTTTTCATTGTGAAGTTGTACAAGTTCTTTATATATTCTGGACACTTCTCCTTTAGAAATGTATTAATAGCAAATATTTTATCCCATTATATGTTTTTTTTCTTTTTCTTTTTTAAAAGATTTTATTTATTTATCTGAGAGAGAAAGCATGAGCAGTGGGGAAGAGTAGAGGGAGAGGGAGAAGACAGCTTCCCACTAGCCAGGAGCCCAATATGGGGTTTGATGCCAGGACCCTGTGATCATGACTTCGGCCATACGCAGATGTTTAACTGACTGGGCCACCGAGGTGCCCCTCTTCTGTTTTTTTGTTTTTTGTTTTTTCCCCATGTTCTTGATAGCATCATTCAAAGCATATATGATTTAATTTTGATGAAATCCATTTTTTTTTGTCTTGTTGCTTGGGCATTTTGGTGCTATATCTAAGAAGCCTTTGCCTAAACTATGGTCACATAAACTAATGTCCATATTTTATATTTTTAGTAATAACACCTTTAATACATTTTGAGTGAATTTGTGTGTGTGGTGTGAAGTTGAGGTCCAGTTTTGTATTTTGCTTGTAGAAATCCAGTGATCTCAGCACAATTTGTTGAAAAATCCTATTCTTTCCTCCACTAAGTTATATTGGCAACTTAGTCAAAAATAAATTGACTTTAAATGCAAAGGTTTATTTCTCAACTCAAAATTCTATTACACTGATCTATGTGCCTATACTTATGCTAGTACCACAGAGCCCTAATCACTGCTGTTTTGTAGTAATTCTCTTAAATTAGGAAATATTCATCCTACAATGTTACTTTTTTTTTTTTTTTTTTTTTTTTAAGATGGTTGTAGATTGCCTGGTTCCACTGAAATTATATATGACATACAGGATCAGCTTGTCAATTTGCTCAAAAAAAAAAAAAATGAAACAAACCGGGATTATGATATAGAATGTTTTGAATTTATACATCAATTTTGGGAATGGCACTATCTTAACAACATTAAATTTTTAAATTTATGAATATGGAATGTTTCTCCATTTATTTGGGTTTTCTTGAATTTATTTCAACAGTGTTTTGTAGTTTGCACTGTATAACTCTAGCAAATTTGTTAAATGTATTTCTAAGTATTTTTCTTCTTTTTGAATGTATTTTAGTCTTGTTTGGAATAAACATTCCCAATATGTAGAAATACAGTTGATGTTTATAAAGTTATCTTTTATCTTGAAACTTTTCTGAAGTTAGTTTATTAGCTTTAAAAGTTGTGAATTTATAAAGATTTTCTGTAAACAGGATGATTTCATCTGTAAATAAGAACATGTTTACTTTCTCTTTTTCAAGATGTGTTTCATTTATTGTTCTTTACATTTCTTTTATTGTTCTTGCCTACTTGGTCCATCTAAGACCTTCAGTGTCATATTGAATAATATCAGGAAAAGAGTGGACATTCTGGTCTTGTTTCTGATCTTTGGAGGAAAGTTTTTAATCTTTCACTATTAAGTATAATATGAACCATGGATTTTTCATAAATACTTTTTATTAGGTTGAGGGAGTTTTCTTCTATTTATATTTGTTGAGTTTTTTTTTTTTTTTAACATGGATGGGGGTTTGTTTTTGTCAAATACTTTACCTCTGTCAATTGAGATAATCATGTGACTTATCTTTTATTTTTTAAAATAGTATACTGTAATATTTAATTTTGAAAAATCTTTGCACTACTGCTCACTTGGCTATGGTTTATAATCCTTTGTATATTTCATTGAATTTTACTTTGTTCATATTTTGTTGAAGAGTTTGAGTTCATATTCTAAAGGGATATTGGTCTGTAATTTTCTATTCTTGTAACATTTTTCTCTGCTTATTAATATCAGGCTAATACTGGCCTCATAAAATAAATTGGGAACATTTTCTCCTCTTCAATTTTTGAAGACTTTAAGATTGGTATTAATGTCTCTTCAAACATTTTGTAGAACTCTTCAATAAAGCCATTTAGTTCTAGCCGTGCTATACATCTCAGTTTTTGCAGCCTGGGTGTGTGAGACTAAAGTAGGTCCTTTGTTTGGTGATCTGAAAGATCCAGGAAGCTGGTTGCTCTCTATTCTCCTCTTTCCAGCAAAAAGAACTCTTTCAAGCTACATCATTACTGCTTAGCGCTGAACAGTGCTGTCCTGGAGAATAAAATGACGCAGGCATTCTTTATTTATGTTTTGTGTGGTTATTCTCAATTGGTTTTTGGTTTTTGGTTTTTGGTTTTTGGTTTTTGTTGTTGTTGTTGTTCTACAGTGTTGCTGAAGTTTCTTAAGTAGATTCCTGAGCTCTGCCAAAGGTGTTTTTATTCATGGATATCTGTGTAATCATTGACTTTGTTGGAGGATAAAAGCTGGGGTTTTCCACTATGATCTTGTTGATCTCATTCTCCATATAATTTTCCTTGGAGACATCTTTTGTTTAGGAATCATTTGTAGAATTCTATGACATTCTTCTCTTGACATTCACCTTTTAGCATGTTGTAATATTGTAAACTCATCATTTCCAGTTGAAGATTAGGTATAAGCTACTCAATTTCATAGTTAGATTTTGAAAAATGAAAAAATTTTTGCACTTGAATTGAGGTCTAAAACACACTGTTGAAACTATAGTTTAAGTCTGAAAATTTGAAAATTGAGCACTGAAAATTTGTGTGAGAATGATGACTTTAATTCCTGTTCTAAATGTTGTCAGCCTGAGAAAGTTATAAGGCAATCGACAGACATTACTTGTGCTTCAAACATTAGTTTTCAAATGGAAATGATTTTAAGGCAATATGAGTTTCACTATAAGCTCTATTTTGCCTTGAAATTGTAGGTTGAAATCACTAAGAAATATTATCAAGACTCAAACAAGCTACTTACTAAAGTCATTCATATTTAATAATAATGGTAGAAGGCAGTTCTTATCCAGAAAAACTTCAGTTTGGGACCTACATCAAAATTTACAATAAAATGTCACCACTGGTAAACCATCAACCAGCTGTATTTTAAAGCAAGTTGGAATATGCAGCTTGTATTTCTGACAAAAATTCACAGAACAATGTTTAAGACCACTAGAGCAGACAAAATTTACCATAGACACTACTGATTCAACACCACAGAATTGTTTAAAATATTTTCCACAAAGAATATGCTTATGAATAATATAATAAATAAGCATAAACTTTAAACATTGTACTTTTTAGAAGCTTTATAATCTTTTTTGTGCTTCATTCATACTTTTACCACAATCAGTTAACACATCATAGTAGATTCTACTTCAGGTTTTAATGAATTAATGTTTTCTCCACCTTGAAAATATTTGTGCCTATAATTATTCCATGTGTGCTATGCCTCAAGAATAAAGACCAATTCTTCAATCACTTCAAACTCAATACTGAGCCCTGGAAAAAATAAAATTATTTTAACTTATCAAGAGTCAAGGAAAATCAAGTCAAAATTCCCGGGTTATTTTTAATTCACTACTATTTCTCCTAATGTTCACAACTCTTTAATATTTCTTTTGCAGAAAACCTAGTAGATTTTAGCAATTTTGTTCTCTCTGAACACATTTCTTTTGCTTTTGCAAACATGATTTAATTAAGTCACCATTGGTAAAATGTGTTCTTTGTTTGGCTAACAAATGAGTCATTCAGACACTTTGGTCATTTTTAAAATTTTTTGAAGAAATTATGATATAATGGGATATTCTGCTGTAAGTGTTTTAATTTTTCTAAATATTGCTTTACTGTCCATCGAGATAGGATGAGTACTTAGTTTGGTAGTGTCAATGTATATTGTATTATTTTAGAATAGTTATAATGTCATTGTAGAGTAAACACAATACTTTGACATCTAATTCAACAGCAAAATAATCTCCACTCTAGTGTGCCTAGAGTGAACCACATTTTTTTTCATCTTTTTCTTGCAATTTTGACATTGCGAATATGCACTAATAATAAAAATATAAATAAAATATCTTGATACAGTATGCCACATTTGAGTGCAATATTTGAGGCACCAAAATATTGTCAAGTTATAACTGCTGCACTCTATATTGTAGTGTGCCAAACAGCAGTGCAAAGTGATGAGAACACTGAGGATGAAAGAAACAGCATAGGGGCACCTGGGTGGCTCAGTGGGTTAAAGCCTCTGCCTTTGGCTCAGGTCATGGTCTCAGGGTCTCTGGAATCGATTCCCACGTTGGGCTCTCTGCTCAGTGGGGAGCCTGCTTCCTCCTCTCTTTCTGCCTGCCTCTCTGACTAGTTGTGATCTCTGTCTGTCAAATAAATAAATAAAAATCTTAAAAAAAAAAAAAAAGAAAAGAAAAGAAACAGCATAGAGAATCCAGCTACTGATATCATAATAGTGTTGTATGGTGATGGATTGTGACTATACTTGTCAGTTTAACATAACATATAGAATTGTTGAGTCAGTATGGCATACACCTGAAACTAATGTAACATTATGTATCCACTATACATCAATTAGGAAAAAAAAAAGAAAAGAAAAAATGATGGGAGCACCACAAAAGCTCTCAGTTATAATTGCTCAACTCTATCATTATAGCAGGAAAACAGGCATGGACATTACATAATGACCACAGCTGTGTTGCAATAACATATTTATAAATATTTCTATCTGAATTTTGCATAATTTTAATAGATAAGGAAATACTATTCTTCTTTGATTTTGTTCAGTGATTTAAAAATAGCTCATAGGTCATATAAAAAAAAACAAAAACAAAAACAAAACAAAGAACAGATAATGGGCCACATTTTGCCCTCAATCTAGTTTGCAGAATGCTGGTTTAGAGTATGGATTTTAAGGTTGGCACTCTTTTTTTTTTTTTTTTTTAATGACTTCCCTTCTCATGTAATTTCTTTTTCTTTTAAAGATTTTATTTATTTATTTGACAGATAGAGATCACAAGTAGGTAGAGAGGCAGGCAGAGAGAGAGGAAGGGAAGCAGGCTCCCCACTGAGCAGAGAGCCCCATGTGGGGCTTGATCCCAGGACCCTGGGATCATGACCTGAGCCGAAGGCAGAGGCTTAACCCACTGAGCCACCCAGGCGCCCCAAGGTTGGCACTCTTAATATTCATCACTTTCTCGAGCAAGTGAGTTCTTGAATAACATATACAAACATTGATTTTCTCATCTATCAAATTGGAATAATAGTAATAACTATGTCATAGAGCCATTGTGAAAATCAAGTAAGTTTATGTTTGTAAAATGCTGAGCTTGGTGCCAGGTACATAATAACATACATTGATAATAATAATTATTTTTGGTTTCCATCTCTTCTGACTTTAGACTTAAGGGTTAATTTAGTTGGTTAATTATCCATTAGCCTAGGGACAACGTTTTTATTCTGGAAAATCTTCTAGAAAAATTAAATGCCAAATATTCAAATTTCAATTATTATCTTATCCCTGTTAGTTTACAGACAGGGGGAAAAACGTGCTTAAAGTTGATGAGACTAGGGAATCTGAGGGACACATTTGTGGACAATGTATAATTGATTCACCTTGTTATTTATACGAAGAACCTACATGGTGGGAAATCTAAAATGGAGCATTGTTTCTACCCACAGGAATGGCTGGGTTTCATCAGGGAACATACCTTTTGCTCAAAGGTCCATGGGGTTTGAGTAGCTTTAGCTAAGACCATCCTAATAATTTGAGCAATTGTACACAAACAAATTCAATACACAAATTCTTCAGTTTATAAAAATTTTTATTCTAATAGCCTCAGGTTGTATATCCTTACTATGTAAAGTGGTTGATAGAAAGTTAGTTACTGCAGTATGCTTATTTTGAAATATCTATTAGGTCTTGAGAGGAAAACAAAGGTGGAGAGATTGTATTTATTATTTTCTATATAGAACAATGAATCCTGAAAAGGAGATGTTGAGTTCCTATGTATTTGTATAATTTGCCACAAGATCAGGTGCTCTCCCTGGTTGGATCACATGAAATACGATTATATACTAAAATCAACTACTGTTGGAGGGAGGATAGGTTGGTCTCCAAAATTGATGATACCTACAGAGTAATTTGGGAGGTCTCTACCTACAGCAAGTCACACTCTGTTCTTCATTCCTAAACTACCTCAAGTAAATATACAATGCAGATAAAAGCAATGTGTTCAATATGCAAATATATCTTCAATATATCTTGGAATTCCCACTTATAAACACATAGTGCTTTTTCTGTATAGAAAAGCCCAAATTTTAACAGATGCTATGTTCAACTAATATTATGAGAATTTATGGGATGCCTGGGTGGCTCAGTTGGTTAAGCGGCTGCCTTTGGCTCAGGTCATGATCCCTGTGTCCTGGGATGGAGTCCCATCAGGCTCCTTACTCAGCAGGGAGCGTGCTTCTCCCTCTGCCTCTGCATGCCATTCTGTCTGCCTGTGCTCACTCTCTCTCTCTCTCTGACAAATAAATAAAACCTTTTAAAAAAATTATGAGAATTTATAGAGCAGCCAAAATAGAAATGTCCACAATTTGCAATATACTATAATATTCAGCAAGACCACAGGAAGTATGCAAAAGGACAGATTTGCTTTGTTAAATGCTGTTTACGGTCTATTTCATATCTACTCACAGTAGTCTAATATAGCCCTGCCATTGATAATAGTTTGAATGCAATTATATTTGTGCAGCCTTCATCACTTGAAACCTAGCATAATTTGTTTATAACCAGTTTACCTTCAATGAATTGTTCTATATTTCAAACACAGGGATGGGGATGGTTGAAAGAAAATTTTCCAAAACAGCAAACTTGCAGAGCTGAGTCCATCATGGTATCCAGGGAAAGACAAAGGAAATTAAACATAAATGCATGTTGTAATAGCTCAAGTCCAGCCTAAATTAGTGCATTTAGTTTTCAATTGCATTTGATTACTCAAGTGGTATTATTACCACAATATAACTCTTTAAATTTGCCAGTGTTGATAAATGTCCTCCCCAACAAAACAAAACAAATAAACAACAACAACAACAAAAGTGGCTGCAAATATAAAATAAAGAGGATAATTTGCTCTGAGCACCTACTAGAAAGGCAATTAATTCAGGCAGCATTTCACTTAAGAAGCTTGAAGCAGGGGTGCCTGGGTGACTCAGTGGGTTAAATCTTTTGCTTTGGGCTCAAGTCAAGATCCGAGGGTCCTGGGATTGAGCCCCACATCGGGTTCTCTGCTCAGCAGGGAGCCTGCTCCCCCAATCCCTGCTTGCCTCTCTGCCTACTTGTGATCTCTGTCTGTCAAATAAATAAATAAAATCTTTTAAAAAGAAGCAGCAGCAGCAGCAGCTTGAAGCACTGTGTTAGTCAGAACCTGGATACCTAAAACCAGCAATGAAGATATGGAAAGAATGCTGAACTTGAAAACAAGATCTGCCACTGAATTCTTGCATGATATTAGAAAGAGTCACTCCACCTTTATGCAGTTCACATCACATACACTTCTATTTAATGTTGCCATGAATGTGCTTAAGTTGTCTCCTCTTTGAAGCATCATGGTGACATGAGTTCCTTTTTCCTCTCTCCTTTGACTTACAATTAGTTGAACATTGATAACTAAAAAAGAAATTTACCAGAATACCCAAGAGATCTGTTCATCTGTGTACTTGAGAGTGGTAGATTGGGCTTCGGGGAGATAGCAGAGTTAAGGGAAATAGCAACCTACGGTGGCAGAGGTGGTGATGAAAAGAAGGGGACAACAGATCCAGCAGGAGTGAGCAGAGCTTTTCTAGCGGAGGTGGAGGGTGAAGGCAGTTGAGTGGGTGATTTGCCTGGCTACAAATGTTAACAGTTAGAGTTGTTCTCTTTAAAGAGAGACCATGATAACTTGCGGGGGAGGGGTTGTGGAAGGAAGTAGGCTATAAGCAGATTTCTCCTTAGAAATTCTACAGGCCAGAGAGAGTTGAAGGACATATTAAAACTATTGGAAGAAGAAAATTGTCAGCCAAGAATATTCAATCTAGTGAAGTTATCCTTCAGATATGAAGGAGAAATCAAGGCTTTCCCAAACAAACAAAAGCCGAGGGAATTCACCACCCCTACGCCTGCCTTACAAGAAATGTCAAGAGGAGCTCTTCATGTTGAAAAGGCAACAGTACACAAAATCCTGATTTGAGTGATAAATAGTCAGAATTAGAATACTGTAGCTCTATTTTAGAACAGTATATTAAAATCTAAACACAGCATAAAGTTAAAAGACATGACAAACATAGTTGTAAAAATCCTCAACAAAATATGAGCAAACCGCATTCCATAATATATTAGAAGGATCACTCACCATGATCAAGTGGGAGTTATTCTAGGGATGCAAGTGAGGATGGTTCAACATTCACAAATTAAACAAAAAGAAACATCACAGAACAAAATGAAAGATAAAAATCATAGGATCATCTCAATAGATGCAGAAAAAGCACTTGACAAAATTCAACATTTGTTCATGATAAAAATTCTCAACAAAGTATGTATAGAGGGAACATAACTTAACATAATAAAGGCCTATATGGCAAACCCACAGCTAACATTATATTCAGTAGTGAAAAACTGAGAGCTTTTCCTCTAAGATCAAGAACAAGATAAGGACATCCTTATAGCCACTTCTATTAACATAGTACTGGAAGTCCTTGACATAACAATCAGATAAGAAAAAGGAATAAAAGTCATCCAAACTGGTAAGGAAAAACAAAACTATCACCGTTACATGCAGACGAAATTATGTTGTACATAGAAAAACCCTAATGACTCCACTAAAGCCTATTAGAATAAATGAATTCAGTAAAGTTGCAGCATACAAAATTAATATACAGAAACCTATTGCATTACTATATACTAATAACAAAGTGACAGAAAGAGAAATCAAGAAAGCAATTCCAGTCTTCTGGGACAGATAGGAGAATAGGAGGATCCTCAACTCCCCTTGTCCTATCGATACAATTAGGTAACACTCACATCAGTGTAAATAATGCAGATCACAATCTGAAGACTGGCAGAACAGATTCTCTACAAGTAAATGTAGCAAAGAGGCCATATCAAAAAGGGAAGCAAGTGTAGAGATGCAGTCAGGTGCCAAACTGACCTACAGGACTGTCCCTAAGAGGGAGGGATGCTGTGGGTGCACCGAGGGGAGAGGGAAAAACCCCACAGGTACCTCACACATGGGAAACCTGTATTGGGAAGATAAATCTCCATATTTGGCTTTGAAAATCAGAAGGACCTAACTTCTTGAGTTTTTAAAATCAGCAGGGGGCTTAATACCTGGAACTATAAAGTCAGTGGGCTAGACTCTGGGAGAGCTAGAAGATGAGAGGAAACTGAGTCGATACCCTTAAAGAGACAGTATAAAAAACAGCACCACAGTGATAAAGCATAAAAGCAGCAGTTTGGGAAGAAGCCTGGGTCATGCAGGAATATTTATTTACTAATCTTGGAGTCTGTGTTGGAAGGATAGGGATCCTTAGGAGACTTTTCCAGGGGGAAAAAAAAAAAAAGAGCTGGTGGATGCATTTCCCTCCCCTGTCCCCTAGCCTAAATACCCTGACACTTGTTCACCAAGATGTAAGCACTCTCAACTATGCTTGCTAAGAGTGTGTCTGTCCTCATGCATTACTACAAGTCTGTTCCCTCCAACCCAGCCAGCTGTCACAGTTTTCCCTAGTCGCTGCAAGTCCTCTCCACAGTAAACCTGCCTGGACATTGCTGTCAAGGGAATTTCCTCTTACACCCTACCCCCACTCTCCTGTGGACTCACCCCTTCCAGTCCAGTGGCCAAAGTTTTCTATAGTAGTTCCAGGTCCTACCCCACAGCAGACCAGTGCACACCTTCCTGGCATCATTCATGCCACCGCTGCATTCTCCTGTGGACCCTTGCCCTGTAACATGCTTTTGACAGGAGTCCATCTGAAGTGATGCCACAAGCCTGGCAGTGTGCAAGCAGCCCCAATAGGAACAAGTGACACTGCAAAGAGACACCTTCCTGAGCAGAAAGGAAGATAAACCTAGACACAAGTTCAGCTGTGGCATCAGCAGCAGGCTGGGGGCAGACTTCTCAGCTAGCTGCTGGTTCCACCTACCAATGAAAGCTTCTCAGGGGACAACACAGGGAGAACCCCCTGCAGTTCAGGGCTATCCTGCTCTGGCAAATGCCTGGTCTGAATTAACTCAAGCCCAAGGCAGTCGCAGAGTGCCCCAATAATAACAAAGTGAGGATCTCAGTGAGACACTCAACTAAAAGATGGAAAACATAAAAGAAGAACCAATCAGAGGTGAAGAACTCAATAACTGAAATTAAAAATACTCTACTGGGAATAATGATAAACTACCAGGAGAAATAGAAGTGAATCTGTGACCTAAAGGACAGAGTAATGGAAAGCAATAATGCTGAACAGGAGAGAGAAAAAAAATTGAAAAAAAAAAAATGAAAATGAATTAAGGGAACTCAGCAATACCATCAAGCATAATAACATTACATTATAGGGATCCCAGAAGGTGAAGAGAAAAGGGCAGCAAATGTATTTGAAGAGATAATACCTGAAACTTCGCAAATCTAGGAAAGGAAACAGAAATCCAAATGCAGGAAGCACAGAGATCCCCCCCAAAAAACAACCAAAAGAGTTGACACATAGTAGTTAAAATGTTAAAAAGTAGTGATAAAGAGATAGTTTTAACAGCAGTAAGAGAAAAGAAAAATGTTACATATAAGAGAACTCCATAAGGCCATAATCACTCCATAAGTGATTCTTCAACAGAGACTTTGCAGGCCAGAAGGGAGTAGTACAAAGTTCTGAAAGAAAAAATGTTCACAACCAAGAATACTCTATCCAGCAAGGCTATCATTCAGAATAGAAGGAGAGATAGTCTCCCAAACAAACAAAAGTTAAAGAAATTCTTGATCACTAAGCTAGCCTTACAAGAAACGTCAAAGGGAATTGTTAGAGAGGAAAAGAAAGATAGGACTAAGAAAAAGTAGGAAGCACAAAAACAGTACAATTAAATATATCTTTAAAAATCAGTCATGGGATTCACAAAATAAAAGAATGTAAAGTATAAAACCATGTATCTAAAACCTTGGGGGAGGGGGGTAAAAATTTAATGCTTTTAGAATGGGTTTAAATGTAAGTGAATATTGACTTAATATAGACTGCTATATTCATAAGATGTTATATATAAACCTAATGGTAACCAAAAATCAAAAACCAATAATAATATTCATGCAAAAAAGAAACCCAAGTATGTCACTAAAGAAAGCCAACAAACCATGAAAAAAGAGAACAAAAGAAGAGACAGAAACACTAAAAGCAACCATAAAACAAGTAAAAAATGGCAATAAATACATAACTCTCAATAATATTACAATAGAGGGGTGCCTGAGTGGCTCAGCTGGTTGAGTATCTGACTCTTGATTTCAGCTCCACTCATGATCTCAGGATCATGAGAATGAGCCCTTTATCAGGTTTCGTGATGGGTGTGGAGGCTGTTTGAGATTCTCTCTCTCCCTCTCCTTCTGTATCACCCCACTTTATGCATGTGCTCTCTGTCTCAAAAAAATTATTTATATATATATGTATATATATTTACTAATATTACTATTACATATATTATATATAGTTATAATAATAAATACTATTTTAAAGTAACTAAGCCATAAAATTAATGAAAACTTGTCATTTGCAACAACATGAATGGACCTAAAGAGTATAATGTTAAATGAAAGAAGTTAGCCAGAGAAAGACAAATACCAAAGGATTTCATTCATAAGTAGAATTTAAGAAATAAAAGAAATGAACAAAGGAAAAAAGAAACAAAAAAAAAGAGACTTTTCACTATAGAGAACAAACTGATGATTACCAGAGGGGAGGTGGATGGGTAAAATAGGTGAGGGGGATTAAGAGTATACTTATCCGGATGAGCACTGAGTAATGTATAGAATTGTAGAATCATTATATTGTACATCTGAAACTAATGGGGCACTGTATGTTAATTAAACTGGAATTAAAATTTAAAAAAGAAAAGAATTCCATTTACAGTTGTTTGAAAAAAAATAAAATACCTAGGAATAAATTTAACCAAGGTAGTAGAAGGCCTATATTCTAACAACTATAAAATACTAATGAAAGAAATTTATGATGACACAGAAAATTGGAAAGATACTCCATGTTTATGGGTTGGAAGAATTGATATTATTAAAATTTTCATGCTTACTATCCAAAGCAATCTATAATTCCTATCAACATACCAATAGTATTTTCCATAGAACTAAAACAGTAATTCTAAAATTTGTATACAACCACAAAGACCCTGAATAACCAAAGCAATCATGAGAAAGAACAACAAATCTGGAGGTATTAGAATCCCAGATTTTAAAATATACTTACAAAACTGTAATAATTAAAACAACACGGTACTAGCAGAATAATAGACACACAGATCAACAGAGCAGAATAAAGAGCTCAGAAATAAATCCACACTTACATGGTCAATCAATCTATGACAAAGGAGACAAGAATATACAAGG
Organism: Mustela erminea; assembly: GCF_009829155.1. Classification (NCBI taxonomy): domain Eukaryota; kingdom Metazoa; phylum Chordata; class Mammalia; order Carnivora; family Mustelidae; genus Mustela; species Mustela erminea. The sequence continues at coordinate 71,674,657 of NC_045627.1, forward strand.
AAAAAAGATAGATATTCTCTTCAATAAATGATGCTGGGAAAACTGGACAGTTACAGGCAAAATAATGAAACTGGTCTACCTTTAACACCACATACAAAAATAACTCAAAATGGATTAACAACCTAAATGTGAGACCTGAAATTGAAAACAAACAAACAAACAAAAAACAACTCTAGAAGAAAATACAGTCAGTAATCTCTTTGACATTGTCCTTAGCAACATTTATTTAGACATGTCTCCTTGGGCAAGGGTAACAAAAGCACAAATAAACTATCAGGATTACACCAAAATATAAAGCTTTTGCACAGAAAAAGAAGCCATCAATAAAATGAGAAAACAACATACTAAATGGGATTTATTTGCAAATGATATATTCAATGACAGTCTAATATCCAAAATATATAAATAACTTATACAACTCAACACACACAACAACAACAACGATTTAAAAATGGGTGGAGGACCTGAATAGACATTTTTCCAAAGAAGACATACTGATGTCCTACAAACACATGAGAAAATGCTCAGTACCACTAATTATTGAGGAAATGTAAATCAAAACCACAATGAGGTATGTTACACCTCATTGTCTTTTGATGTTACACCTCTTGTCTTTTGATCTATCATCAAAAGACAAGAAATAACAAGTGTTGGTGAGGATGTAGAGAAAAAGGAATCCTCACAAACTGTTGGTGGGAATGTAAATTGGTATAGCCACTGTGAAAAACAGTATGGAGGTTCTTCAAAAAAGTTAGAAATGCTATATAATTCAGTAATTCCACTAGTGGATATTTATCAAAAAAAAGCACTAATTCAAAAAGATACGTATATTATTTTGTGTTTATTGCAGCATTATTTATAATAGCCATGATATAGAAGTAACCCATGTCTATTGACAGACAAATGAATAAAGAAGATGTGGTATATATTACACTAAACTATTACTTAGCCATGAGAAAAGATGTGATCTTGACATTTGCAGCAACAGAGATGGACTTAGAGAGTGAAGTAAGTCAGAGAAAGACAAATACCGTATGATTTCACTTATGTGGAATCTAAAAACAAACAACAAAAAAGCAGAAACATACCTATAAATACAGAGAGGAGGTAGCCAGAGGGGAGGTGGGTCGAGGGATGGACAAAATAGGTGAAGGTGCATTTTCTAGTTAATAGAATGAATAAGTCATAGATAAAAGGTATAGCATCGCATAGGGAATATAGTCAGTGGTATGGTAATAGCATTATGTGGTGACAGATGGTAGCTACACTTGCAGTGAGCATAGCATAATGTTTAGAGTTGTTGAATCACTATCTTTTATACCTGAAACTAATGTAACATTATCTGTCAACTATACATCAATAAAAAAGAAAAGATAAACCCATTATTTGCAAAGGAGAAGAAGCAGGAGGAGAAGATGATGGCAGGTGCTGGTGTGGATATGGTGAAAATGGAATGCTTACACATTGTTGGTGGGAATGTGAGTGGGTCCAACCACTAAAAAAATTAAAAATTGTTTTGCCTCAAAAATTAAAAATAGATCTACCATATGATCTGGAAATTCTACTTCTGGATATAACCCCAAAATTTTGTAAAATGAAAAGCAGGATTTCCATGAGATATATGCACCCTCATGTTTACTATAGCATTATACACAATAGCCAAGACAGGGAAACAAACCAAATGCCCATCTACAGATAAATGGATAAAAAGGATATAGTATATATACACAATGAAATATTATTCAGCCATAGGAAAGAAAGATATACTCCCATTTGTGACAACATGAATGGATCTTGAACACATTATGCTAAGCGAGGTAAGTCAGATAGAGAAAGATAAGTAGTATGTGATATCACTATCAATGTGAAATTTTAATATGTTGAACTTGTAAAAATCAGAGAATGAAATGGTGATTACCATGTGATGGGGGGAGGGGATGCCATGACTAATTGAATTTAAATTTAAGAGAAATGGAAAAAATAAGTTTTATGCACAATAAAAAAATAAAAATAACTACAAACTTATAACAAGTAGGAAGTAAGCCATAGAGATTTAATACATGATATAATGAATAAAGACAATAAGATTTTAATTCTATAATGTGATATAGTTATATCAGTAATCATATTACAATATATAAATACATCAAAGTAATATGTTGTATACCTTAAATTTACACAATGTTACACATAAAATTTATTCAATAATTATGTAAATAAAACATAAAATGTCATAATATTTTTCAAAGAAAAGAATAATCTCCTTCTTTCACCCAACAACCACTTGGTAAACTCTCTCATTTGAGGTTTGAACTCAAACCTAATCATAATATACATCCTCCCTTATCTTTTCAGGTTAGATTTAGCTGCATAAAGTGTTCAAAGTATAAAATCCCATGTCGGCAGGTATTCTTTTTATATTTTAGCACTTTATGTCATTTTGTTGTCTCTTGGCCTTCATTTTCTGATACGAAGTTCCTGGAATTTTTATTTTGTTTATTTCTATATAATATATAATTCATTCTCTTTCTGCTTTTAAGATTGTTTTTCTCCATCTTTAGTTTCAACAGTTAACTATGATGTACCTTGATAGATTTTTTTGTTTGTTCATTTGTTCATTTATCCTGCTTGGGTTGCACTGGACTTCCAGTGCAACCTCAGAGTTGCACTGGACTACCTCAGAGTTGTTCTTGGTGAAATTTGGGAGAAAAAATGTAAACCAATATAGCATCACTTACTTTTACCCCATTGTCTTTTCCCCATATTTCTTTAATTCCAGTTTCAAAAATATAATGTTCATTTTCTTATTTTTCTCCACCTCTTTTTTTAACCTATGTCCTTCATTTTTTAGTCTTCATGCTTATTATTCACTTAATCTATTGTGTTATTTAGTTCTACTGATTTTTTTTTTGTTTTATTGTCTCTCCTAAACTCCTAACATATTTATCAAGCCATTCATCATTTCAGTGTATTTTTAACTCACTTACCAATTTTAAGGGCTTTGCTAATTCCAACTTTAGAATAATAGAATAATATATTTCAACTTTAGAATCATAATATACTTCCTTGTGGCTGATACTTTGTTTTCTTTCTATGTCTAGTATTTTTCTTTAATTTATTCAAGATCTTCTGGGTGATGCATCAGAAAGACTTTGGTTTTAGCAATCATCTTCTGAAGACAAATGATTTTGATTTTCTATTAGCCAGTTAAGTCACTGGCACATCAAATTGACCTTGTGTAGCAGAGAGTGGCAAAATAGAATACTGAGCCAAATCTGGACCATCACCTATTTTTATAAATAAAGTTTAATCAGACACAGCTATGTCCATTTAACTGTTATCTGTGACTGCTTTGGGGCTAAGATACCAGAGATGAGTCATGTCTACAAAGACTGCTTGGCCTACAAAGCCTAAAATATTGAATAACTGTCCTTTAAAGGACAGGGTATAGGGTATAAACTTGACATGTGTATTTTGGAAAAAGAAGCAATATTCCCAGATGATTTTAATGCATATCCTTGGATAGAAACCATTCTATTAACATATCTATAGGATCACTTACATTTCTGAGATCCTTCAATTCTAGGTCTCAGTGTGGATGTGGGAGTATAAATTAGTGAAATAGAGTATGCAACTTCAATTTTAAAACAATGACACAAAATCCACATTCTCCTATTAATTAATTTATACTGACACTGTTTCTCTATTTTAAATACAAAAATAAAATCATTTGGGAAGTCAAATAAGAATAATCTGGAAGATTTTAAATATAGCTGTGGTCTAAGATTTAGAGCATATTTATCATACTTTAGTTTTTTCCTTGTTTTGTTTTTGTTCCTTTCACTTCTTTCCCAAACTATTGTCTGCATGGCTAAGAATACAGCACTTCCCTATAGGCAGCAAAGAGATATCACTTTGGAACGATGTACAATTTACTTTGAAACAATGTACAAGAATTTTCAGATGTCAATTTCAAGGATTTTGAACATAAATGAGGTGGGAAATGCTCATTAATCAAGCCTACACTGCCTATTTCTCAAAGGACATAGAATCAATATAGGTCAAATTTTCTATTTCTCCAAAGCCTATCTCACTAAGTACCTTGAAAGAGACTTTATGGGCAGTTTTCTGTAGATTTACTGCTTGGCATGCAAGAATATCAACCTCTTTAAGTGTTGGGCAGCAAGAACTTTAAATTGTGAAACCCATATGCCTGATTGAAGGGTAAAAACAATCAAACACCAATTCTAGTCTTTGGGAATTCATTCTGTAATAAGACAGTGATGCAGGAAGGTGAATTTTGAGTTTGATGTTCCAAATATTGATTTTAGAAAGAATAATTCTATCATTCTCCACCCCTAAAATGAATACATAAATAAATAGGAACAATTTCTTTTATCAACACAAATGATTAAATATCAGATGAAATATTTGAAATATATGAGAGAAGAAAGTTACTATACTAAATATTTATAGAGTCCCTATGATCAATAAGTAGAAATAAATATTATAATAGATAAATACCCAAAGCATTTGCACAAGCAAATGTATTAAATACTAGTTTTCACTAATACTAAGAGATGTTAAACACCAAATTGGTTATTAATGTATTGTACTGGAAAAATACTATTGGCTATTTTTCCCTAAAGGTACATACATATTGGAAACAACCAAGGTGTCCTTTAATAGATGAATAGATAAATTAACTGTCATATACCTATACAAAGGAAAATTAATCAGTACTATAATGAAATGAGCAACAAGCTATGAAAAGACATGGCATAATCTTAAATATGTATTATTAAGTGAAATAAACCAATATGAAAAGACTGCATACTGTGTGATTCAAAATATATATGGCATTCTGGGAAGGGCAAAACTGGAGACAATAAAAAGATGAGTATTTGCTGGCAAGGGAATGGGAATGGGAGAGAAATGAATACTCAGAGCACACGGGATTTTTAGGGTAGTAAAAATATTCTGTATGATATTTAAAATGATACATTTTGTCATTATACATATTTCCAAACCCAAAGAACGTACAACATCAGGAGTGAATTCTAAAGTAACCTCGAGACTCTGGTTGATTACGATGTGTCAGTGTAAGCTCATCCTTGGTAAAAAATGTGCCATTTTGATGAACTTTTCTCCATCATGCCTCACAGGATCTTGTCTTATGCATGTGAAGCTTAGTATTTAGCCAGAGATGCAAGGAAAGCCTGACACAGACTTTTGGGCTACTTCTCTGTACAACTCTCTCTGCTCCAAATCTCTTTCCTGTTAAGTTCAACCAGTATCTCAGTCCTCATCTCTTATCTTTTTTCCTGTGCCCATCAAGACCAGTACTCTGTGTCTGGCCTTCGCCTCTCCATAATTAGTGAATCCCTCTGGCATAAAGCTTAAACAAACATGGAATTCACCTCATGGGTTTCTCGCCATTCAAGGATCACATCTTTGGGCTGTATGTTGTCCACTTCCTGAAGGAAAATTCTTCATATATTATATATATAGAATATTTACTTATGGTAGGAGGTTAATTCTAATAACCATTACTTCATCATTCTCAGAACTAGAAGGTCATATGTTTATATTTTAATAGCTCATATTCAGAGTGCCATTGTTCAGAGTTTAGTTGTTCCATTCAGAGAAACAATGTATGTTTATTAACTGAGGTATAACTTAAATTCTTTTTGGAAATTAAGTTATGGGAGGGACAAGTCAGAGCAGTTTTTAGTATGAGTGTTGGAGCCTTTTTCTTTCTCATTATGCTCTGGTTACACAACGCTGTGGGTCAAATATTTGCCCATTAGATCTGTTGCTTATCTCCACTGGAAGATTCACATTAGGGAATTACAGACTTTGATAAATGTAAGAAAGGACTGACTCACTTCTTTATCTCATCCATAAAACTTTTTTTATATATTAGTTTCATATTTCTGGTAACAAAGTACCAAAATATAGTGGCTCAAAACAACACAAATTTATTCTCTTGTAGTTCCAGACATCAAAATCTGAGTGGAGTTTTATAGGGCTGAGGTATTCTCAAGGCAAGTTGCTTTTAGAGGATCTAGAAGAGAATTCCTTCCTTCTGTCTTCCAGCTTCAAGAGGCTGGTGGCATTCCTTAGTGAGAAGGCACCTCCCTCCTATCTCTGCTTGCCTTCTCACATTGACTTCTCTTCTCTCCTATCCACTACCTCCCAATTCTGATTATATCAGGCCCACGGGGTAATCCAAGATAATGTCTCCATCTCAAAATCCTTAGCTTAATTATATCAATAAAGTCCCTTTTCTATGTATGTAACATGTTCACAGTTTTCACCAATTAGAACATGGACATCTTTGGAGGTCATTATTCCATCTACCACATATACGAAGAGGCAAATTTCTCTGAAGTCCCAATTTCAACGATTATAAAGGTTTTATATAACCCTTCAAATATATTTTATTTCAAATCTTATATTGCATAAAAATATACTAACAATGAAACAATTGGAACAACTTTAAATTAAAGATGTAATCCCATGGACTGGACAATTTCTTTTAAATAGTTCAGAGATGAGAATGAACGAATCGTATGTCAATAAAGGAAGACTTTCTTTCTATGAAATCTACTTGTTGCAATTAAATGCATTACAGATTGAATAAAAATGTCATCCAAAATGACTTTACAAATGGCTTTGGAGCAAAACCCAATACCTGAGAGTGAAATGGGCTGTTCATATATTTAGAATGTCCCGCTTTCTGGGAGCTCTTAGTTTCCAATTTTCTCCTCTGTGTAGAGCAACTTGTAAGGTCACTTCCAACAATTCTCAGATTCCATTCTCTTCGATATGGCCTTTCCTGATAGATTGCTATGGTGTAAAATTCTTAATAGTATTCTTCTAGAGATTTTTCTCTCCCTGCTCTGCAAAATGATATGGATATATCGACGTACATCAAAAAACTCAGGACGCTTGAACAGTTTAAATGTCGCTTCTTGGGAAATTTTAGTAGTAAGTAAAATATGAAGTCTAGTTCCAAATAGCTTTAGGTATGTTTCTATTTCTTTCTTTACTATTAAAGAATAACATAAATAACATGACTCTCCCACTCTACCATTTTTGTAAGATAGATTTTTCTTCCCAATCTGGGACAGGACTTGAACAGGTGAACTGTCCCCTTTTCTTGGCATGATCTTAGGTCTGACAAATAAACAAAACGCCATCTTTGAGGACTTTGAAACTCAGGGAGGATTCATAAATTTTACGAAATTTGAACAGCTAGTCCATGTAGAGCCAGGATTCTAAATTAGGACTTTAAATGCCCAGTAGTTCAAAAATTTATGTTGCTTCCTCTCAACCTTTCTCTTAAAGGTTGTTTGACCTTCAACCTACACTACAAAATATTTATAGGAAATGATGCTCTCTTCTATTCAGGGTCACGTGTATCTCCCAGCACAGGGCTAAGCAAAAAAACTAAACAATGCTCAATGAACCGCAGAACACATTTTTCAGTACTTTTGTCATTGAAGTTGCCATTAAGAGAATGAAACATCAACACAGAGAAAGATGGAGGAAGGTAAGGTATGCACGTGCACATGTGTGTGTGTGTACACATACACATATATGTATGTGTACACACATATATACATACATATATATGTGTACGCACACACATATATGAAATGTATGAAATATGCAAACATATATATATATACATGAAATGTATGAAATACACACACACACACAGAAACGTAAAGTTTTCAAAGTGGGCATATCAACCTACATCCAGCCCCTTAAATAAAACCTGTACCAGCCCTATAAATACAAAGACACAACAATGGGGAAAAGATGGACAATGCCCTCAACTAAATAATAAATTTATATAGGTATTTCATTTCACAGAGGAGGATATCTAAATTGCCAATAAACCAATGAAAATGTACTCAGCTTCATTAATCACTAGGCAATGCAAACAAAATCACAATACAAAATATTTACACACTTCAGTGTTCGTAAGAATGTGGAGTCACTTTAACTCTTAAATCATACTGGAAGGAGTATAAATTAACAAGTTCACTTTGGAAAACTACAGCAGCTCGACAGCATTGCTGCCCTCATTTAGTTGCCCCAACTTTTGTTAATGCATTTCACCATCAAGAAGCAAGGTATTGTCTCTTGCTTTTCAAGCCTGTGTTCTTTTATGTGACTTGCTTTAAACAACATTAGGGAATGTTGCACAAACAGACTCTTGTAATAACACTTGCAGTTTCCACTTGTGCCTTCATATCTTGCCTTTGTTATGAGAACCTGTCTGCTGCTAATGAGTAAGAAGTACAGAAGCTTCTTGGCTGGGATACTGTTGTGTCCCAGCCAAGGCTAGCCTAAATCAGCCAAAGGCCAATCTGTCCCCACACAGATGAGCCAGTTCATCCATGAACAGTAGAATAACCTAAGTGAACCCCAGGTGACATCAGTGGAATACACTACGGAAATTACTCAATGGCATTTCATTTCCACCCAGGAAAAATCCATACTGTGTAGTACAGCTTGGAGGATGCTTCCTAATGTAGCCCTTTCCACCTCTTCAGTTCAATTAGCATTCCCTTATTTTTCTCTACTTTCCTTTTTCCCACAGTTTTTTCAAGAAGTAATTGACATGTGTCATTACAGAAATTTAAGGTAAATAGGAGGATTGCTCATTGACATACATTGTAGAAAGATTACCACATACATAATGTGGTAATCTGTAAATAATGCTGCTATGAATGTAGAGGTGCAGGCACTCGTTCAAGCTAGTGTTTTTTGTTTCTTTTGGACATATTCCCACAAGTGGAATTGTCCGATCATATGTTAGTTCTACTTCCTTACATATCCCAAATATAAAAATGCAAAAAGCAATTATAATTTTCACCTTTATTGGATTTCTCGCCCTTCTGTGTTCATATATGAGCCTTGGCAAAGAGCATACCCTCTGCAAACAGGAGGGGTCTGAATATTGTATCCATCACTTACCCTCCTATGCGTTTCTACTTTCTTACCAACACTAATTTGTTTTTCAACATGCAAATCAGTCATTCTCAAAGATTTTTTTGCTGCGACTTCCCTGCAGCATTCCAACCCATTTTTCCTCTACTCCATTCCCATAATACATTAATTATACATTTATAGCGACATTTATAGTAACATGATAATAGTTTATCTCTTCTTCTTTCCTCAGAGAACTGCAAGCCCCTTGGGGGCAGGCACTGGG